>NC_139350.1:19060507-20260507 GCF_055883805.1 Amblyomma maculatum | reverse complement strand
ATGATCAGACTGACGAAATTTTTCTATCGAATACTATTTTCTCTTTCTCTGTACATAAGTGCACCTCTCTTCAGGTAACAAAAAAAAACAACACGCCCGTCTTTTTCGGCATGTGGCTTCATAATTAGACATGATATGATGATCTTTTCATGTGATGGTTTGTTAGGTTATTCGTCCTGGGTACGTTCGTTATGTAGAAGTGCTAAAAAAGAAAAATATAATGCCTCCGTGTCTAAAAGGCCATCAGGTGGACAGTACGAACTCCTCCCCGTCCATGGAAGCCATGAGGACAAAGCATTTTCTTTATGGGAGAAAGTAAGTGCAGGTTTGACTACCGGGCGTGGGGGAGGGGGTTGCTCCCCACCAATCCACAGGGCGTCGCTGGCTGTAGTCTCGCCACTGGTTGTATTGCTCTCTGTAATAATTTCGTCGTTCAGCTATGGCTCATGTGGAATAGATATTCTACCTGTTGCAACAGTTACAATGCTGCCTCTTGACAATAGATGGCTCTTTAGGTTCCAGGAACATAGCAAGTCTTCTGCCATGGGTTGAAAACCTTGAAATGCTTGTAAAGGACGCTAAACTATTCTATCCTATATTTCTGGCTCACTGCACGCTGTGCATTGCGTGCGGTTAATTTCATGAAGAAGAAACACGTTCTCGTCGCTCAGTGATGGCGAACAGTGCGTAGGCGACGTAATCCTCTTACGCTGCTACTCGAGACGTAAAACTCTCAGAACTGATGAAAGGCAACTCAGTAATTGTGTCTCCGTCATTTGCTAAACCTGTAACAACTGCTGCGGATTTTCCCTGCTGCGGTATTTCGAACCAAGTTTTCGAATTCAGAAAGCTGTTATCGCTCCAGGATAGACGTAAACAGAAATTCAGCATCATTTCCCTCCTATTTCATTCTTGTCGTAAATGTCAGTAACCAAAAGGAATTACCGTTTTAAGAGTGATGTTAATCACAGCTTGTCTCCTACGTCTAGAACCATTTAAAAACGTGCTAAATACACTCAAATCACTATGACCCGAGTACGATAATCAATTCCTCAATACCAAGTCGGCATGCTGGATCCCTAGATAAAAATATAGAGGAAAGAAAAAAGCGCGGTCTGAAACAGGAAAACAGGAGACGTTAGAACCACAATGGCTCTTTTCGAAAAACTTCAACATCTCAATTGCGGAACGTAGATCCTCATATCAATGAAAAGCATCCACAAAGAATGAAATATTTAAATAAAGCTATCCAAGTCCACTTCAGAAGCAATTATCATTTATAATGGAAAAAAAGAATTCTCTTTACAAGAATTGAAACAGTTCACAAATCGCCACTGAGCTGTCCACCATCGGTAAATTTTTTACGCACATGTGCAAAATTTCGAACAAAGTATAATAGTCTGGTAAAACATAACGTTGAAAAGCCGCGACATAACAGGTGGACACTCAAATGGTAGCCGATATATTTCTATTGTGAATGTGTATGTTAGGCTTGAATTTCGCAAAGTATAATTGATGGTATTCATTTTAGAATATTGCTTCATAAAACCAGCAGAATATATGATATCGCATTTAGTATTTCTACAAATTTTATTTGGTGCTTTCGATATCGTGCAGAAACATACCCTCCAACAAACATTAGCACACTCCCGATGTAAAGCTGCGGGTTCACTTTGTACGCATTTGTCTGCATAGAGTGCCAAAGGGCCAATCTCAACAGCCGGACATTAAAGTTGGCAAGTTAGACGAACGTGATTCTGCATTTCGATTGAGCGTCTCAAGGGTTCGTTAATGCTTCCCTTGTGTTCTCTAGCATTGAGAGGTGTAACTGACGAAGTATATACCTCGAAGAACAGGACAGACAACTTTCAATTCGCCGAATGGCGGCTCACAATCTGATCAGTAAAAGAATGAAGCGTTCCTTCCGTGGTCCTCCCATAATTCCATGTATCGCTTGAGGTGTCCATTCCCTAGGTTCGAAGGCCAATTCTGTTCACCTTCGCCTGATGCAGGCGGCCGCACGGGCGGAACACGACAAGACGCAGGGGTCCGCCTGATTGAGATGAAAGGGACAAAGAGTCGTGAACGGCGATCCTTAGGGACAGAGACGCGAGGCTGAAACGTAACCAAGAAATGCCAATCTAATTCCTTGTACCGGTGCATACCATATCGTGGCGTCTAGACGCGCAGAGAAGAAAAGGCGAACTTGCGACAAAACGCGTATACGGGAGAGACCCCACAACCCGGACAGATTATTGAGCCTCAAGAGACGTCTAGCGCGGCGGTAAACAAGGAGATGCAGTGGGGAACAAATCTACGGCACTCGTACACATCCGAACAGCGAACGAGTTATCGGTCACTAAGGAGCTTCAAGAAAAATCCCATTCATTATCCTAACACGTTTAAAGATGCGAGCATCTCTGCAGTGTTGGCTGAAGGCTGCCTAATTTTAACTCTTCAAAGTTGGTAATCCGTGTGCGCAACCACATCCGACCCAGCTCTGGCGAAGGTTTATAAAACGGACTATTGCAAAAAGATAACGATATTTTAATCCGATATCAAGTTTGGGTTGTCATATTCTAGTCAACGTGTTTTTTTTCTCCTTGGTTATTTTCTCAGTCATTGCGAAGCAAGCGGCGAGCAATTCACTCTGCTTCGGCATGTCTACCTTATTATTTTTCCTGAAAGTTCCCTCAACGGAGTGTAGCGCTATGGGTAAGAAATTTTATTTGGTGCTTTCGCTATCGTTTTGTTATCAGCAAATGAGAAAAATCCCCTTCAGCAGACATTCGCACAATCCTGATTTAAGTCTGTGTGTTGGCTTTGTACGCATTGGTGTGCATAGTGTGCCAAAGGGCGAACTCAAGAGCTGCATATTTAAGTTGGCAAGTTAGACAAACGAGAATGAAGCACCGTGCTTTTTTCTTTACGAGGGAATTTTTAGGTGGCTAGTGTTTGCCAGCCAAGCTATACATCTTGTCAGAGCGCATAGGAAACTAATGGCGCCGATTCGTGCTGCCACCCACACCTGACTAGTAGGCGCTGCATCTTGGCAACTCGTTGTGGTATCAATTTTGCCTGACTCTTTACAGTCGTTTTCACCACCGAAAACAGAACAAACAGAGAAGGCCGTCATTGTGGTGCATTGTCAGAAAACCATATTTTTTTGGTCAGTTTCAGCGTGCTAATTACTAACAGAAAACACTGTTCATTTCAAAGCAGCTTAAAATATATCCCAAAGATGGACATTAGTATCTTTGTTTGATTTCCGGTTTAAGCGACCATTTCATAAGGGGCCTGGTTTTCAAAAAGCGAAAGTAGATCATGCATTGCGCGCCGCACGGCGTGCGCTATGCGTATGTCTTCAATGACCGTGGGTCCGAGTGGGAGAGATCGCAATGTATGCCAGTAGCATAACATGAACACATTGTACATTACGTATCGCCTATTGCAGTAAGAACGTAGCTCCTTTCCTGCGCAGGTAGTCTTAGTTGAATGCCACCAGGTCTCCTTTTTATCAAATTCAATGGATAAACTTTTGTACCTCGCTGGTCGTATGCTTCCCACACAAGTTTTTTCTCCATATTTGATTCTATCTTAACTGTTCAGTAGGGCCTGAGAGCAAGAAGGTTGATACGGAGGGGACGATGTCGTGTTCTCCGATACAGAAGCACGCGAACCATATTGAAAATGACACCAGAAAAAATACTATGTTTATCCTTTTCATACTCTTCTAGTAATCGCTTCACAGCAGGATACTTTCATGACCACGTTCATTCGCAGAGCGCCAGCCGAGCTACAAGGCCAGGCTGCTTTAGATGGATCGGAAACGACGACACTGTGGTTACGATGTCCTAGCCATCCGCCCATGGCACCGCCAGAGAGCTGTGCTGCACTTCGAAGAGTGCGGGGCCCGCTTTAGTGCAGCCCGTCGTAGGGCGCGTTGTGGAGCTCGCTCGTGCTGCTTCGTTTTAATCGGTAGGGCCAGCAGCGGCGCTGCGATGCAACATTCCTTGGCCTCCAACGCCGGCGAGCCTGGAGAGCTATACATTCGCAGACCATCTGGCCGATGTGCACAGCTGCGTACAACAACGGTGAACTGAGAGGTTAATTGGGTTCTAACTGCCAAAGGCGGCTGTCCATGATTGGCTCTGACAGCCAATGGCGGTAGAGAGCCGTCTTTTTTTATTTGCTTGATGATTTAGTTTGTTATCAGCATGTAAATAGTAAACAAGAACGGAAAATTAAAGAGTATTTGGCACTGGAGCAATACAATAATGGCGAATTCGATTTCAACAACACAATTGAGAACGTACTTAAAATGGAATAAAAGACACATTTATTCTTTACAATATTTACCTGTGAGCAAAAATCCTAGCATATTAGGCTTGTGTCTACGCACTGAATTCTTCGCTGGATTTAAGGCAGTGACTGCGAGTGCGACAGCTCCACGACGACAGGTAGGCTACTGCGTATAGGTTTCGGCTCTGAGATGACGTCATGCAGATAAAAATTTCTTTCCTGCCCAATTGAGTGTTGCGCCACATGCTACCAAGCAGTATTTCATGAATTTCACCACCCGCGGAGCTAGATTTATTCCTTCCAGCAAGCGTTGTTTGTTAAAAAGGTATCCTCCCTTGCACTGCAAAAAATATGATCATGTGCTCTCAACCTGTGCTTCGCTGTGCAGCAGCGTGATGATTGTCTTCATGGCTTTATTGAAAATTATTCACCATTTTGAATAATAGCAAGCAAATAGTGGGAAAAACAGGGCAAACTGGAGAAAAGTTTTCAGCTTTCAAATGCGAAATAATATTCTTAGCCCCAAACTTCTTCCATTGAGAGCTGCATCCTATCACCATATCTACGCCGTCCGCAATACATCGTGCAACTTCACCCGCGGGGAAAAGCCTAAAGACCTGCCTGACCATGGTTACCAGGTATGGCGCGGTATTTCTTGGTTCCACGGCTCATATAGCTCAATAGCCTAGGAGCCACTGCACAATGTCAGGGACATCCGTTACACCTCACACGAGATGGACAGGATTTGTGGTCGTATTCTTTTTTTGGGCACAAGGACGTCACGGACACCTGGGGGAACTTGCTTCTCTATAAAATCACTGGAGTAATCAGTCATGGCGGAAAGCTCACCTCACTTCCATGACGAAGTTTCCTTCTTCGATGTTGTCAGCACGAGGAGCCGCATGCCATGTTTCCGATGAAAACTAGACTGAAGCTGCCATTGGGATCGTAGGATGGAGGCGGGTAGCGTGAGCATTCGCTGAAAGCCTCCGAACAGCTTCAATAGCTGAGGAGGCAGAAATTTTCGCCGAATGCAGAAACCGAGTAGTGCTGCCTTGCAAGAGGTTGTTGCGGCGAATGATACTACATGCGAGGATTCAGCGGAGAAGGAATAAAAGGTGCTCGCGGAACAAGAAATGTACTTGAAGCTGACAAGATGTAGGGATAGTTAACTAGCTATCGGTGTTCCCAGTGCACTTTCTCCGGTTTATTCCTCCGTGCTCAAGTCCTAGTCCTACTACGCGCGCTGCAAAAGCCGATGGAAACAAATTAGCCTAACAGCATGTCCCTTCATATGTGGGGGCCGGGTGAGGGGGTGGGGTGTTAAGGATGGCTTGAACCTAGTCATGTGTGCGAACACTCGGTTAAATACGGTGGTCGCAATGTTGTACCCGGTCTGACCGCTTGAACTTTACGGACGTTCCAGCATCGCTATAAAGTCAACAACCACCTGGCATCACAAGTAGTTAAGCTTAGGCTCCAAAAATTTCTTTGTGCATCACCTGCAAGTTTCCCGAACCGCGTCTCAAAGCCTTGTAAACTAAACCTATTCCGTGCGTTGCTCTTAAACCGTGGAACTTCAGTTTCGATCAGAAAATTTTAGACACAGTTAAGCTCCACCTTCAGAATATCACACCATAGCGGCCTGTAGTCTTCTTAGAATTACAGTCAAGACAGACAGCACTGTACAAGAAAGTAAGACATACATATAAACAACCACATGTTTCCAAGCCGTGATTGTGGGCATTGGGTGGCCTACTCGGTACCGTGCCTTGTTCCCTTCCGAACGTGCGCTCGAACTCCACCTGCGACAAAAAAAAGGAAATGATTTTGCGTCTGCGAAATATACATATTTTTACACATACATCATGTGCGACATCAGGCAACTTGCAATTAACTTTTCATATGAGTTAATCACTTTTGTTCCACCCATGACATCATGTTCCACGTGAGCGCTATGAGGCGCTTGAAATTCCCTCGTTATGTTATGTCGCTGCATCGCCATGACACTCTTGACCGATCAGGATTTTCGCAACATGACACCGGTCGCCAAAGGGACAACGTCGGGTTCTTCGCTGAATTGCTGCCTCAAAGCAATCACTTCAAATGTAGGCACCTGCTTCACAACTGGACTATTATAATGAATCTTTTGGTGGTACAATATGCGAAACTTCGGACATAACCATTTACAATGATAGCCAAACCTGATTTCTAGCCTTAAAGCGCTCAGGGGGAATTCAGCTGATGTTCTGTAAGGCGGTTTCTTCTAATTTGTATTTTTTGGACCATCATGGTCCACAACTGGCTGTATTAAGCCAACATTTGTAGCCCTTTTCAGAGCTATGAATTCAAATAAATAAGCGCAAGTGGCCCGGCATAACTAAGTATGATATTCGAAGAATCAAGGAAGCACTCACGGAGTAAGATAGACAGGAGCGCCGACTGCGCCTTTGGGGAGGACGGTGAAAAAAAAAAAAAACTCATACAAAATGTTATATATCAATATATCAATAAATATAAAATCCTCTAGCTTCACGAGACCCAGCCGCGCACATTCGTAGAAAAACAGCATGAGCCGCGGGTTAAACGGCGATTGTTACCGAGAGGTGTCTATGAACGGAACGTAAAGGTAACACACATTCACTGAAGGCAGGAAATTATTACTGCAGAATCTGCATTGGAGTAATGCGAAAGAACGGATGCTGCTGTTGGTTGCTTCTAGTTGCCTAATTCACTTCTTGTTTACCCATTTTATTCTTTGGTACTTTCAAATTGCGCGCCAATTCTTTTCTATTCTCTTTTTCGGCTGTACTTCCGGTTACGCGATGTCGCATCTTCTAAGTCACATTATTTTACTTCTTGTTTACTCATTTTAGTCTCCAGTACTTTCAAATTGCGCGCCAATCCCTTCTTAAGTAATTTTTCGGCTCGACTTCAAGTTGCTTGACGTCACATCTTTGAAGGAACCCTAATTGACAGCCTTAATTTACTACTTTAGTTTTTGATACTTTCAAATTGCGCTCCAATCCCTTCTTATGCCTTTTTTGGCTCGACTTCAGGTTGCTTGACGTCACATCTTTGATGCCAACCTAACTGACTGATTTATTTAATTATTTTAGTATTTGATACATTCAAATGTGGCGCCAATCCATTCGCGTAATGAGAACACTTTCCCCTTGACTTTAATGTTTTTGGCCTTTAAATCATTGCCTAATAATATATTGGCCTAATTATTTTTCGCACACATTACATCCCCTCTATCGATTGACACCGCTCATTAACCTCTACAACTTCTCAATTAGTGACAACTGCTGCTCGCACGATTTTGCAAATTGCGCACCAATCCCTTCCTATGCCCTTTTCCGGCTCTACTTCCGGTTGCGTGACGTCACATCATCTACGTCACATGAATTCACTGCTTGTTTATTCACTTTACTCTTTGGTAGTTTCAAATTGCGCGCCAATCTGTTCCAATGCACGTTTTCGGCTCTACTTCCGATTGCTTGACGTAACATCCTTGACGTCGCCCTATGACTGATCTACTTAACAGTTTATTTTTTGATATATTCAAGTGTAGCGCCAAGAACTTCGCTAATGAGACGATTTTCGCTTTACTGTTTCATTTTTAGCCTCTAATTACCTAATTAACTTACTTGCTAATAATTTGTTCTCACACATTACGTCATCCTTGTGGGCGATTCCTCTGCCCGAGGGATACGCAAGGAAAACATGCAGCGGGCCGTGTAAGAAACATCTTTAACTCATTCCAGAAAGTCCGTGGCGGTGCGGGAGATCAGCGGGGTCGACGTCTGGGAGGGCAGACAGCGACCAGCCAGCGCGTCCAGGAGCGAAGAAAGAGCGAGGCGACGACGTCTCCCTCTTTATAGCCCCCGCGCGGGACCGATTCTCCCGGAATGAGCGGGGAGAGGGAAGGGGGTAAGCGGCGGCGCATCGGTAGCCGCGGGAAAAAGCCTCCCTTTAAAGGGGCCTGCGCGGTCCCCACACCCTCTATCGATTGATATCTCTCATTAACCTGTACGACTTCTCAATTACAACTGCTGCGAACAAGATTTTGCGTGTTCTGCCTCTAATTAATTACGTAATTATTCCTTCGGCCTAATTAATATTTTGGACAATACATTTCGTCAACCTCTATCAATTGACACCACTCATTAACCTCTACCGCTTCTCAATTACTCGCAACTGCTTCGGACTAGATTTTGCGGACGCGGTCTGCGGGCACGGTCCGCGGACAGAAATCTGTAAACATAGCGAAGTAACCTTTCGCGTTAAATAATAAAACACTGTACATGATGGTCCATGCGCGGTACTGTTGGCTCTTCCCGGCTTCCTCTTGTACTACGTCTTTCCTCGTTTCTTCCAACAATCGGATATATTCCGAAACTTTATTTTCTTTTTACTGAAGAATAAATGTAAAGGTTATCCAAGCAGAAGGGCCAGTGGCATCATTCTAAATGTCAACCCACACTGAGGCACAGAATCCGCCAGGCAATAATATAAAAAAAAATACAAGTTTTTCACAACCTTGGTTTGTGTGGCCCCGTTCCTCAAGTCCACAGTCCTTCAGCGGTACGCTCACAGCAACACAGAACCAGCCGGGGCGCGGTTCGCATGCGCAAAAAGACAACCCGCGCACGCACGACAACAGCTGGACGCCGAGGAGGATCATCGTTCGTTTCGCAGCGGGCGGTAGCAGTGTGCGTTGGTCACCGATGAGCAGCACAGATCTATTCCATCTTCCAGAGAGAGAGCAAGGACTGAGCCGGCGCACGAGGGTCGTCGGGGTTCTCTATCCTCCGCACCACACCTTCTCACACACACTCGCGCAGCAGTAAAGGGAAAGGCGCAGTGGCCGCGTCCCGCTAATCAGAGTGACGGCTGCAAGAGTCGGCCACCGGCACCGTGGTACCTGCGCTCGTGCAGTTTTTGATCGTGCGCCGCCTTCCAAAGGATGTGCTCCATGCAGGCGCGGGCGTCTTCAACACTGTCATGTCCCCGCACGCCGACCACCTGCACTTCGCGGTGAAGATAGGCGCCGACCAGCGAACGCAGCGACCGACGGTATGGCAGACCCCGGTGATGGGGGAACACGACGGCCGTGTCCACGACGGTATCGTGCAGAATCTTGAGGCTGCGCAGGTCGTTCTCCAGGCCGTGGCCCACAAGCACCGTGGAGGCGGTGAAGAGGCGCAGCAGCACCGCCTGTACATCCTGAAGCGTGGTTCGCACATTGCGCAGGTGGTCGGCGGTGACGCCGCTGAATGCCGTGTTGTAGTCCAGCACGGGGCTGCCAGGCCTCACGTACGTTTCGTACACGGTCGCTCCGTTGGCGTCCACCACGCTCACCTTGGACACCTCGAGGCCGCGGATGGTGAAGCACATCTCGCAGTCGAGCGCGAACACTCTGCCGGAAACGTCGTGTCGGGGGCGCGTGCGCACGAAGCCACGGGCTGGCGCGTTGTGCTCGCCCCGCGCACCCTGGGCGCACACGTGGTACTCGGAGCGCTGGCAGCCCGGCTCTTCACCCGTAGCGCCACAGCACGAGAACTCGGGCATGCCGCGGCGAGCTATGTGATAGATGCAGTCGTCGTTGGCGTAGTACTCGCCGTCCGGTGTTATGACAAACGAAGAGCCGCAGCGGCAGCAGGTCTTGCGGCTCGAGTTGGCCGACGCAGCGTCCGCTTGCAACCACACGGCGCTGCCCGGCTCTTTGGGGCATGGGCGCGGGTAGCCGCAGCGATACAATTCCTGAGGGGTCAGCCTGTAGCGCAGAAGCTGGTGGTACAGGTCGTCGGCGCACAGCGGCAGGTGCCAGGTGTCTGCCAGCGGGCTCGGGGGACCCCGGGGCGCGATCAGCGAGCAGACGGGCGCCGCGGCCTTTTGCCAGCTGGCTGCTCGCTGCTGACGTCGACCACCAGCTGAAGTCGCCAAGTACTTCCCGTTGCCATTAAAGTCCAGGCCCTGGATGATGCCGCTGTCTCTTTTTAATGTGGTCATTAGCCACGGGTGCAAGTACTGGCTTTTTAAATCCCGTTTCTTCTCTTCATCTTTCTTCTTGGACACCGCTCGCACCCCCTTCCGCACAGGGTTCTTTTCCTTGGTCGGTTTGGAAGGCTTCTTCTTTGAATCTGCTTTCTTCTGACTGGCGACAAGAATGACCACGAGAATTAGGACGCCGAGGACGGCGGAAAGCACTATCGTAGGTGAGCTGCCAGTTATAAACACTAGTTCGTCAGTCATGCTGCTGCTCCCATGTGCAGCACCCGCCGTAGTAGACAAGCCACTAGACGATGACACCACTGCAACGCACCAAAAGATACAACCTGCGATGCGTAATTCTGTCTCCTCCTCTTCTTCTTCTCCCTCGTTGTAATGGCACATACCCACACTGGGGGATTGGCCAGAATTCGTTGTAGGGGACATATTTTTGATAATGTCGATTTGGCTGTATGATATAGATAACCTAATAATTAGGAGCTAGTGTAGCTGAAATAATTAGAAATTTTGAGGCGATGTAATAGAGAGCAATGAAAAAAGGAATAAAATTGTAAATTACTAAAGATAATAATAATAAGAAAAAATACAATTCAGACAGATCAGCGCTAACACACAAATCTTTCAGTAGCAATATTACAATTATGAAGTAAGTCACACACCGGTTTTAGAGCATACCCTTTGACGGTTGCACCAAAGGAGAGGAGGACAGGAACAGTAAATGGCAATCCTAGGCGAGTAAGAGGTATTTCTAGATAATTTCTTCTCTGAGTAGCATACCTGTGGCAGGAGAGGCTGTAATGTTCAATTGTTTCCACGTCATTACATGGTCATTACGGTAGGGTCCCACAACTTCTTTCTGCTCACTGGTTGCCTCTCAGCGGGTTAAACGGCGATTGTTACCGAGAGGTGTCTCTGAATACAACCTAAAGGTAACATACACTCATCGAAGGCAGGAAATGATTAAGGTAAAGGTAATTAAATAGTATTACCGTTGTCATGCCGTCACTTCGTGGCTCTGTTCACGGCTGGTTTCGTGGCTATTAAGAATGAAATACATCACATAATGCAACCTAAAGGTGAACATAAGTAATGCGAGATCTTAGTAGCTTAATTTACCGTTGCGATAAAAAAAATCAGAAACCATTTGGACATACAGGATTCGAGCAGATGCTTTATTCGCTTAGTGGTGAGGTAATTAGCGCCAATCTATTGCACCACTAAAGCAACGAGTGCGATAGGCTTTAAATGCGCTCTTATTCACTTTTAAAATATTTCTGTTATCTGTGGACAGGTGACGCTGCTCAGAGGACTTTACCGTTCAGAGAACAGAACGACACACCTGCGATACAACCAGCCTTGCGCGGATGGCGCTGGCGTCGTGTTGCCCAGTGTGGCTATTAATCCATTTCGTTTCGCGCTGCTTTCCGACTCCGAGAGCAAGGAGTGCGCATTCTACACGTGTAAGTCTAGGCCATCGCGCCACCGTGGACGGAACCTCATATCAAGCTCATTAAAATTTTTAAGGGGACACAATTGGACTAATAACTGAATCTTTGGGTGGTACAACATGCGAAATTTCGGACATGACCATTTACAGTGATAGCCGATTTTGATTTGTAGCCTTAAAGCCCTCAAGGGGAAGGGAGGGAGCATATATTCGCGAATTCAGTCGATGTTCTGCAAGGCGATTTTTCCTAATTCGTAATTTTCAAACCGTTACGCGGCACAACTAATCCCCTCTCATTAGTGGCTGACTCGATTGTTAAGCCCACATTCATAGCCCTTGGCACAGTTACCGTATCAAATAAATAAGCGCACATTGCTCGGCATAACGAAATATGATATTCGGAGAGTCAAGGAAGCACTCACAGAGTAAGATACACAGGTACGCCGACTCCGCCCTTGGGAAGACGAAGTTTTGCTACGTCGTAGAAAGCTTGTTTGCGGATGGCGCTAGGATTTATCCCCAACGCAGTTGAAGAGTGCCGCCGCCACGCCACCGCTCCGGTGATTCCGTGCTGCCGCTGCCTGTGTCCGCATATAAAAAGAAAAAAGAAACAGTACACAGTATGCGCTCCTCCCACGTCTGCCGCGCTTTGTGCCGTAACGTCTGCGTACTGCTGGTCTGGCGGCTGCCTACACCTGTCGACTTATTCTCAAGGGTATACGTAGACAACAAAATGAAAACGATACAGGCACTGCTTTATGTTGAAGTTTTATCTGAAAAGAGATACAGATTGGCGTACGCGCAATTATAACCACGAATCCACTTGTTGCGTTTTCCGCCTAGAAGACGACGCGCAAAGGTTCCACTCCATCTGCTCCCCACCTGTTGTTCGCCACTCTCGCGCAGTCGCCCGGATCAAGCTCGGGGGCTTTTCATTGTGCAAAGCTTTCGAGAGCTGGCGCACCGAGAGGAGGATCACGTGACCTAACAAAGCCGCATCGGCGAGGACAGGGGAGCGAAAGGAGAGAGTACAGCGCAAAGCTGAACGCCGGACGCGGGCTCGGCGTTCGCGTAGCAAAATCGGCCTATGCCGAATGCATTGCAGCGTACCAGAGTCGGCGCTCCTGTCTTACCTTACTCCATAGAAGCACTAAACAAGTCCGGTAGCCCAACACAACCTACTACAGAACCATAGGCAGAGACAAAAAATGAGATGGTCTGACCACTGATTGAATCGAACTAATTTGGCTTCATTTTACGAGGGTTAGCGTTTGTGTTTAGCTGCTACTGGCCGAGTCGTTTTCAACTATGTATTACGATTCTGTACTGTGCAATTCAATTTTTTATCACGCCTAATTAACTTCGGGGGCTGAATAACAAGTAGCAGTTGGTTGAGTCCAATTGTGCTTGATAAAAGATATCTAACGTTAAATGTCTTCATGCTGCAGGGTAAAGTTCAATTTTTATTTACAGGTAGCTAGTTAATGGTTACTGTGAGTAAATATGATATGTTAAATCTGACTTCTGAGGTCAGGTGGAAAGCTAAGAGGAATCCAATTCTCCTAGATCCTTACGTTCCGAATTAAACATGCTGTCCCCTCAACCATATTTAGGCCGCTTGGTTATGCAGGGCTTTACATCTGTGTCGGGTAATCTTTAAAATATTATCGCAGCATGCGATCCTGTGCCATAAGACGAGAGATATTCGAGGCAGAAGATAAAGTGTGACTGATTAAGCGAGTGGCAATATGCATGCAAGGGATTAGAAATGATCGAGGCGAGCCACGAACGAAGCCGACTGCCGCATTCGGCTCATACGGTAGAGTTACTTACTCTTACCTAAAGGGAAGCTAGGGACGCTGCACTTCAGAGTGCTGCTTGGTGCGGACAGTCCCATTTTGTCGGGAACACAGAGTGGCATTACTAGGATGTCTCCTCTTCATCGTCACCATCATCTCGACGCGCGAACGTAGACTACAAAAGCGATAGTAGCGACTGTAACGAAGGCGCGAAACCAGAAGACGTCAGTAAAAAAATTTCTTTTCTCATATGCCACTAAATCTTCTTAAAGTGGCTGAGTAACCATATATATTTTCAAGACATTTTTTTTTCTTTAAAGTGTGCCCAAAAGTGCCAAGTATTAGTTTCCGTGCAGCTAAATTCTTAGCCGCTAGCAAAAAAGCCATCGCATATTTTGGATAACGTTTACACTTATATGCGGTTTTGCACTCTTTTTGCAATGCAGTAATAATATTGAATGTTATGAAACGTTTTCTTGGAGAACAGCGTTTAGTTTTGCATTATGTGTGGAAAAAAATTGTACTTCTGCACCCGGTAACTCTCCGCCGCATCATGGTTTGCCGCCCCATAGTGGCTGATTCATTCATTCATAAATCTTTATTCATAAGGATGCCCTGAGGCCTAGAGGGAAACTGTTCGCCACGAAGCTCCATACAAACTCCCATAGATTGCGACAGAGCTTTCCCTCTATCTAAGTATACCCCTGTCACACGGGCGCTTGTAAGGCCTTGAGAATTAATGTTCTTTGCTCCAAAGGCAGTTGACGCGCAGCTACATGGCAAAGTCCCGAGTTCTTTACGATAAAAGCTCGTAAAGGGAAAGGAGGCCGTCAACGGTCTTCAGCTGCGTAAAGGAGCAGCCCAAACCTATGCGCCGCCGAGCGGGCTAAAGAAAGCAGAGAAAAAAAAAGTTGACAAAAATATAATATTTAATATTATAATTAGACCTCATTGATTCTACTTAGACGTGAACTTTGCATTTCAACGAACTTTAAAAAATCTCGAGTGTTAATGGAAGACTTCTAATGTTTTCAGCAGCCGCATCGACGTACGTGGTGAGAATGTAGATTAAATGTAAAAAAGAAAAACATTTCTTACTAAACATCCGCTTCAAACCTTCATAATCTTTCTTCATTAATGACTTGGTTACTTTTACTAACATAAACAAGGGAAGTCTTGTTCACTTATTACTTAAGCTGAAAGATATCGTCTACTTGAATTGTGGTAGTTGTTACTAGCGCCATTTCAAGCGATATGGTCGAAGGCCGTTGTGAATAGCGCTCGACAAATGGAGCTCGCTGAGAATGCCTGAATTATCATCACCGTGGTAATCTATCTCCTTTCCATTTGCCGTGCAGCTGTGCCACTTCTCCTTTTAAGTTTTGCTCCTTTAATGCAATTAACCTCCTATAAAGTAAAGACCTTGGAGAAGTGGCGTGTGACTGGGGTATTGAAACTATATTCCTCATACCATTAAAGCAGGAGTCCCTCCTATCCCCATTTTTTTTGCGACACAGACACGGTCACGTTCAAGTACAGCTTTCTTAGGAATCACTTTGATTTGAGAGGCAAGAAAAACAATGTTGTTACAAATATCGTAGGATGTAACTCCAAAGAGACATAGCTCAGATGAGAATTTGCAGTAAGCGCTCACGGAACACAACTGCGTGAGGTCTTCTTCCTCGCTTCCCTTTGACCATCTTCTTCTTTCTCTGCCAACTGATAAAACAGGGCGCAATAATTTGGCGGATATGACGAACAGACTGATCGGTACGAGGCCTGACTGCTGAAGGGGTTTCTCACCGGTGCCTATTTTTCAGACCCGCCAAAACGGTGGTACGGCCCATGGCGAAAGAAAATGGAATTTGCCTCTTAGGTCTCAACTCGTGGGACAAACGGCAAAGGTATCCACGTTAAGGCCACTAAGGCACGTCCAAATGGCTTGGTTAAATCGGGGCTTTATATGTGGGGTGGTAGCCTACGCTATCGCGTCATACCCTTAAAGGCAGAACTTGTGTCCCCCATATCTAGATGCAAAAAACGACATTACCACCACCACCTAAAACGCCGGTGAAATTTGATGCGTTCGACGGAACGGTGGTCGTGTTCGATGCAACGCTCGGTCGGCTTCAGTCAAAGCTTTCGCTCCACACTCGTGTGCAGTAGCCACAAATGGCAGGCGCTACGAAACCTTCAGAAGACGGCGTGCAGAAGGAACGGATGTAGAGCGCGATGCACGTATCGAGAAAAGAAGGAAGAAGGCTTTGACCGGTTTAATCTTTGAGCCTGGAGAGGTCCAATGTGGTCGGCGCTCAGAAATTGCACAAAGAGTGGGCGAGCATGAGTCGGCCACGCGAGAGTTTCACCGCCGTTTCACGAACAACCACTTTTGAAGTGTGTGTTCTGTGTGCGATAGGCTGTGGCATAAAAATGGTCTAACACCGGTGAGTTAGCTTATGCTTCCGACTCTTCATTTGGCCATAAGCATTCCCATGCAGCCGTTGCTTTCGCAATTCATCTAGGGTTAATCACAGTGAATGTATACAGCATGTATTGATACCTTTTACATATCGTATGTAAGTGTTGCATAATGTTTTTTTTTTATATTTTATATACACTAGAGGTGTGTGCTGTTGTCTGTTGTTATCTGTTTTAGGAGCCAAGGCCCAGTCAGGCTTGTCGCCTTTTGCCTTGGCTCCCCCTTTCTTGTAAAAGAAAGGGGAAGCCAACTCCAACTGCAACTCAAAACCACAGACAAATTTTTCTTGACATGTATCCGACTATAGTCGACCCCCAGTTCCAAATGGCCATTTGGTGGCTAAGTATATTCTGTTGGTATGGCATCAGTACGCGTTGGTATTTTTTCGGTTGGATTCACGATATGACTTGTACCATGTTGTAGGTGAGGAGATGTCGGATGTCACATGTTTAGAATGCAAAGTCAGAGGATTTGATTTGAGTGTGTGTCTGTCCTGCAAACAATGTGGTCGGTGAAAAGCTCTGCATGGCACTAATTGACAGATTGAGACCCCGTGGACGGATTGAAGAATGGGTCGGCTGAAGGGGTGTCTGTGAAGTCTCATCATGTGACAGCACTTAGCACGACTGGCTTGTTAATAGTAACCCATTCAGCCTGACTCTCAAAGCAGCATTGTGAAGAAGAGTTCTGTTTTGCAACATGTCCGAGGCACTTTCATTTTCTGAATCTTCCCTAGAAACAGTCAACAGCTAGTGTTCCACAAGGAACGGATGCATAGGGCTGCCGTTGCTAGAACCCGGATCTAGCCCATGCATATTATCTCGTATGGATCACGAAGTATGTACTATGACACATCGGTGTTGGCACCGACACGGCAGCCTTAAGCGCTAACCGCATGAGGCGACAATTCGCGGCAACATGCAGCGCGCGGGGGCTTAAAGCCGCAAAAGCACTACCACTCGCAGCTGTCGCTCAGGTTATGATTTGTTAGAAAATTTCGCAGGAAAATGTCGCGTCACACAGAAGCAGCTCGCGAGGCATCCAAATGCAGAAGAGTTTGGTGGTGTGCTATTTCCTTTTTTGGAGCGAGGTTTGTTTTTCTAATCCGTTTTGACGAAACGCCAGCTTGCAGTGGATCGGTTCGTGCCAATACATATAGTGTCTGAACACTTCAAAATAATTCAGCGAAAGCTGGGTGTAGCAATAAAGGCCAAGAAATACGAGTGTGGTAAGATACCTTTAGTTATATACAGGAACGGGGTCGAAAAAGTCACTTCTTGCAATTCTGCATCGCAGTATATAGTTTGGCGCACCACTGTGGACGCGTTGTGTTAACAGAACTTTCATGATTGCTTTTGTCGTTTTTACGCAGTTTGGAGTTGGAAAGGAGGTAAAAGCGCAGCTGCGCTGCCCTAGACCGGACGATGAGGCGGCAGTAATAAAAGAGCAGCTTTGAAAAGCGCCACTCTCGAGACCTGTCGCTTCGTGCGCGGTGCACCAGCGGCAACGACAGGCGATAGCGTCAGTGTCACACAACACATCGAGAACGGTTTTCACCTCATTCGGTTACCATTTTATCCATACGTGTTCTATTTTCGTACACGGGCCACGAAAGGTGCAACTCCTAGCACACGTGAAGACGGTACGCAGCGGCGGAGACCTTAGATGCGCGCTGCCACGGTATGCCGGAGGCGCCACGCTCGCATGGAGCAGATGTATCTTGATTACACATCCACAGCACTTAGAGGTGGACAGTAAAGTTGGTTTACAATGTTTCACTCAGCGTACCTACGTTTGTTTCGTACATAATTAGAGGCGCCACTGCTCAAAAGGCGAGAAGGGAGCATCTGAAAAAGTTCTTGTTACTTTTGCACATGCACCTCTTGTGCGATGGCGAGATCTAATACCAAGAAAATCGGCAGCAAGTATAGCCGACTGACCCAAAATACCTTCCTACGGTATCTTATTCGTTTTTACTTTCCACTCCATCTAAAATTACCTGCCTCCGATGTTTTTCGAAGCTCCCTTCGATATTAAGGATAATCCATTCTTCTCTAGACGCAGTCACGACCCAAAAAATAGCTTGCATGCTTACAAATATAGTCTTCATTTATATCCAAGTAAATGTTATTGTTGTCCACATCAGCTCCGGCACTAAACTTAGCTGGTCACCGCCGTGTATAAGGGCCTGTCGGAGCTCGCCGCGCGGCTGCACCATTTCACCATTCGTATATCCGACGCGTATAACTTTTGCACAGGCAGCCAGGGCGCCCATTGTGTTATTTAAGCAATAAAAAAGGTCATGCGGGGCAGGGCAGGTACTGCCCGATGGGTTGAGCTCAGCCTCAGACCCAGGCCCAACGGACAAAACAAAGCCATTGAAAATGAATGTAGTTGTTACTCTTTCCGGTTCGAGGACTCACGCCATTTCCTTTCAAGGTTCAGTCTCTCCCTCCTGCTTTCATCCCTCACGGCGTCACACATCCGTGTATCCTGAAATTCTTCAAACGTATTCTGTCTTGCTCGCCGCCGGGCTTTAAGAAGAAAAGAGTGAAAGCTGACAGAATGGTTGCTTGGGGTAGTCGTTTTCGTTTTTCTATTCTGCATGTTGGGAAGAAGGGGCGGAACCGGCCTCTCTTAAACGGATCAGACGGGCGCCGCTGTTCCTCACATAGAAATGACCAATGGCTTAATCATGTGTCATTCCATGGTCGCGGTGGGAAGGAAACATAAATTCAGTTTCACATCCCACACATAAAACATGTCAAGGATGTCGGGGAGGAGATATGGTTGCTTGCTATATCTCTCCTTAGAAAAGCGACAGATTCAACGTTCGGCCGCTATCAACAAAGCGTTCCTCTGAATTGTCGCTGCAGGAGTTCGCTGCTGGGAAAAGGTAAAGGGTCGACCTAATCTCTTGTGCAGGCAACACTGGCAGAATGCCTGCCACAGAACAGGGATTTTTGCTCAATTATGGGAGCGTCTTTCAAGACAAAATCTACAAGGGTCTCGTCCCAGAACCAGTAAGAGTTCAGCGGCCTAACAGGCTTCATTTGAGCCTTTGCAGCTTTTGCTCGACTGGATGTCGGTATTTGCACTGCGGAATCGGACCCTCGTGTGGTTCTGGTTCGGCTGTTTGGGAACTGAGATGGCGTTTGGGAATAGTTTCAGGCACCGAGCCGTGCTCAACGCAGGTCAGTGTGTTCCTACTTTTTCTACATCAGAGTTGTCTTCATCGTTCAATGAATGCACTGAAGGGCATGTCAGAATCCTATGTGCGATGCGTTTATCTAATTTACGAACTAAATTCATGTTTTACGGTGAGGCCGTTTATGACCACGAATGCCAGCTTGTCTGTATTTGCAGTGCGCTCGAGGTGTCATTTGTCTATTCACCTGTTTAGTTATCAATTGCCATTTCTCTGCATGCTCTTGCGAGTGTGATCACATGGTGTAACCACGGCCGCTCAATGGAGGCGCACTTGGGTGCGGCCCGTCGCGTTGCCCAGTAGAGCCGTATTGCGCCTAGTTCTCATCGCCACCGCTGCGGCGCCACCGCTCCGGGACGAGTCCGGGCGGAGACCTGCGCGCAGCGGCCGTGGCTGTGCTTTCGTTTCGGCGTCCGCGTGGTCGGCGCTTGCTCAATTTAGGAGTTATGAGCGGCGTTTCACAGATTATGTGATGCTACGTGCAAGTTTGCTATTGATAAGGTGATAGCGCCATGTCATCATCACTGGGCTTTTCCAAGTCATTCGTGGTCTTCCGTTTACAACGAGAATCGAGGCAGTCGTGTGCTTCGCTGAGTGGGCACCCATTTAGTTGCGTTTCAACCACTGTAATAACGTATTAGATATTACAATCTTGAAATCGCGACAAGGTTTGGGGCCATTTATTCAGCGCGCACTTTTCTGGAAACTTACAATTGAGGACGTAGCGTTCAACATTATTGTTCAGCCAGTTCCTCCGTTTTCACTGGAAATAATATTCCAGTGGGTACCACCACCTAAACATACTAGCTAACACAAACTGTTGCAAAAGAAACAACACAAGACAGCCAGTTCATTGACACGCCCGCAGGCTCAGGCAATTTTTTTTTCGTTTGATTATGAAGTCGCGTGATGCACAGAAGGCACGCAAGCTTATTTTACAAGCGAAGAACTTTCCTCGAAAAAGGTTTATGTGCAAGCGTGATTTTTTCCACTGTCAGATTGATGTTGCCTGTCCAGTTGGTCAGCAGTGGTCGTATTAGTTTGGCTAGGTCCTTAGTGTGACTGCGGTCTTCTCTCTCGCAAATCAACTCCGGAAATTGCATAAGATAGGGAAGACGGGATGAAACTAACATGTTGCATAGCTTGCTGCTTCTTCTGACCTCCGGGCACTTCATCACCGTGCTAACAAAGGTGCATGGTGATTTTCAGATACCTTAGGCGTCCGTCATGAAGAATTTTGATAAGTCGAGGGTTTTGCAGGAATCACAAGGCACAAAGTTAATAAATGAATGGGGACTAATAAAATAAAATTATTGACACTCTAAAGTAAGCACTAGAAGTTATTTAAACTTTGGTAATATATAAATAATGAAAACATGGGCAGGCACTGAAAACAGAATAAATAAAAATGTTTCATGAGATTCTGTAAAACTATTCATAATTTCTCTTCAAATGGACGTGCAAGGTAACCAGCCAAGAATGCAATCGGTGCTCTATCTCAGCTGCTGGTTCACACCACACATGAATAAATCCAAGCTGACTCGAAACCTCTCTCGCAGCAGACGTGATACGGCAGTTTACAAGGTACGACTTTCATAATCACGAATTCCAAGTTTTATAGCTGCCTATTGTTGATAGGTGCATTTGCAGACCGATGCTTGCAAGATGCCAACCTGCACAAAGCATGGCAAAATGTGTATAACATCAGTCGATATATATTTTTTTTTCGCTAGTGGTACCTTCAGTATTTTCTCCGCGGTGAAAACTGCAGCCCTTCCGTCAACTATGTCGTTCCCGCCTTTGAATTGCCTTAGGCTGCTAAAAAGCGATACTATAGACCCGCTTTCAGAGCCTGCTTTAGGGCGTATCGGAAGCTGAAAATAAGATTCGGTTAAATGCAATGCACTAGTAAGGCACACAGAAGACATTGTTGTAAGATACTTGATGTGATCAAGAAGGTACTTAATTTGCGCCACTGTGGATCTGATTGTCATAATTGTTGCTTCGTACGTTTGCTTGGTTAGCCTTTGCTTTGACGTGCCTCCTTGGACCTGAATTTCTTCGATATGGCAAAGTCCAACTCAAACCAAGAGAGTCGCTCGTCATCTGACAAATAGAGCGGCTCCTCTTGGTGTCTCCATGGCTTCACTTATGCGATGTTGGGCAAGGCATACCATTTTGATATCATCGTCATAAAAGTGATCGTGGCGCAGCTATCTTGAAACACACATGCTTCAGGATGACACGGGGGGTTGTCCAGGAGGAAATGAAGTGTAGCTATAACAAGTGGGGAAAATAAAGCTATTGACCTGCGCACATTAATTTTTTCAAGGCCGTTTGGCTCTACATGAGCCCGCGTGAGTAATTTAACTTGTAATGTGGGCAGTTCGGGAACACGGAGGGGACAGCTGAAGGAAGCAGGATCTTCAGTTTTTTGTTCTTCCTGTAATCGTCATCTGTGAAGTGTAGTGAGTACACCAGTGACTTGTCACTCGGCTCCCACCGGCTTCCTTTTCCATTCTAGCCCTCCAGAGATATGTTTTTCAGCCATGCTGCTCGACGTTGTAAATCGCACTGGAACTCATAGCAACCGATTTTTTCTTGATTTCGTGGTGCACAGCGGCACACAGCAGTCGCCTGGCATGGTGCAGCATACGCTTAGGACGCTGTTATGCTGAGTAGTCAAAACGATATCACGCGCCAACCCAGCCAGCGCGCTCCTTCCGCGCCGTCTGCCCGTCCGTGCCGGCGGCGTCTTGTCCTGGTGTGGTGGCGCCCCAGCGGAGAATGACGGCGGAAACTGTAACTTCTCCCAATACGCGCTTCCCCAGCCATTGAGGCGCGACGCGACGGGCCGCACCAAGTGCGCCTCCATTCAGCGGCCGTGGTCTAACATTGTTTTGGCTCACTATTCGTTTATTCTTCTAATTGCGGCGAATGAAAGTGCAGTTGCTTTGTGCGTGTTCAAAACATGTAGTAATCATTAAGTTGAGCCTTTGGAACCGGAGAAAAGAACATGAATCATAAATCGGCACATCTCCCAGTTGTCGAGGGTTCCGCTGTGCCAGACGTATACGAAATAGCCAACACTGGGGCCACGTTATAATTCTGGCCGCGTCTACCTCTTCTCTTCTTTTTAGGTATTTTTGTATGCATCGATTTTTGTGTTTCTAGACCTCGATTTTTAGTTTGCATTTCTCGTGGTTCAAAAGTGCCCCACGAATCGTTTCGGTTGTTTCTAATCGCTGAAATATGGCTCTTAATTTTTATGATCAGACTGACGAAATTTTTCTATCGAATACTATTTTCTCTTTCTCTGTACATAAGTGCACCTCTCTTCAGGTAACAAAAAAAAAACAACACGCCCGTCTTTTTCGGCATGTGGCTTCATAATTAGACATGATATGATGATCTTTTCATGTGATGGTTTGTTAGGTTATTCGTCCTGGGTACGTTCGTTATGTAGAAGTGCTAAAATAGAAAAATATAATGCCTCCGTGTCTAAAAGGCCATCAGGTGGACAGTACGAACTCCTCCCCGTCCATGGAAGCCATGAGGACAAAGCATTTTCTTTATGGGAGAAAGTAAGTGCAGGTTTGACTACCGGGCGTGGGGGAGGGGGTTGCTCCCCGCCAATCCACAGGGCGTCGCTGGCTGTAGTCTCGCCACTGGTTGTATTGCTCTCTGTAATAATTTCGTCGTTCAGCTATGGCTCATGTGGAATAGATATTCTACCTGTTGCAACAGTTACAATGCTGCCTCTTGACAATAGATGGCTCTTTAGGTTCCAGGAACTTAGCAAGTCTTCTGCCATGGGTTGAAAACCTTGAAATGCTTGTAAAGGACGCTAAACTATTCTATCCTATATTTCTGGCTCACTGCACGCTGTGCATTGCGTGCGGTTAATTTCATGAAGAAGAAACACGTTCTCGTTGCTCAGTGATGGCGAACAGTGCGTAGGCTACGTAATCCTCTTACGCTGCTACTCGAGACGTAAAACTCTCAGAACTGATGAAAGGCAACTCAGTAATTGTGTCTCCGTCATTTGCTAAACCTGTAACAACTGCTGCGGATTTTCCCTGCTGCGGTATTTCGAACCAAGTTTTCGCCTTCAGAAAGCTGTTATCGCTCCACCATAGACGTAAACAGAAATTCAGCATCATTTCCCTCCTATTTCATTCTTGTCCTAAATGTCAGTAACCAAAAGGAATTACCGTTTTTAAGAGTGATGTTAATCACAGCTTGTCTCCTACGTCTAGAACCATTTAAAAACGTGCTAAATACACTCAAATCACTATGACCCGAGTACGATAATCAATTCCTCAATACCAAGTCGGCATGCTGGATCCCTAGATAAAAATATAGAGGAGAGAAAAAAGCGCGGTCTAAAACAGGAAAACAGGAGACGTTAGAACCACAATGGCTCTTTTCGAAAAACTTCAACATCTGAATTGCGGAACGTAGATCCTCATATCAATGAAAAGCATCCACAAAGAATGCAATATTTAAATAAAGCTTTCCAAGTCCACTTCAGAAGAAATTATCATTTATAATGGCAAAAAAGAATTCTCTTTACAAGAATGGAAACAGTTCACAAATCGCCACTGAGCTGTCCACCATCGGTTAATTTTTTACGGACATGTGCAAAATTTCGAACAAAGTGTAATAGTCTGGTAAAACATAACGTCGAAAAGCCGCGACATATCAGGTGGACACTCAAATGGTAGCCGATATATTTCTATTGTGAATGTGTATGTTAGGCTTGAATTTCGCAAAGTGTAATTGATGTTATTCATTGTAGAATATTGCTTCACAAAAGCAGCAGAATATATGATATCGCATTTAGTATTTCTACAAATTTTATTTGGTGTTTTCGATATCGTGCAGAAACATACCCTCCAACAAACATTAGCACACTCCCGATGTAAAGCTGCGGGTTCACTTTGTACGCATTTGTCTGCATAGAGTGCCAAAGCGCCAATCTCAACAGCCGGACATTAAAGTTGGCAAGTTAGACGAACGTGATTCTGCATTTCGATTGAGCGTCTCAAGGGTTCGTTAATGCTTCCCTTGTGTTCTCTAGCATTGAGAGGTGTAACTGACGAAGTATATACCTCAAAGAACAGGACAGACAACTTTAAATTCGTCGAATGGCGGCTCACAATCTGACCAGTAAAAGAATGAAGCGTTCCTTCCGTGGTCCTCCCATAATTCCATGTATCGCTTGAGGTGTCCATTGCCTAGGTTCGAAGGCCTATTCTGTTCACCTTCGCGTGATGCAGGCGGCCGCACGGGCGGAACACGACAAGACGCAGGTGTCCGCCTGATTGAGATGAAAGGGACAAAGAGTCGTGACCGGTGATCCTCAGGGACAGAGCCGCGAGGCTGAAACGTAACCAAGAAATGCCAATCTAATTCCTTGTACCGGTGCATATCATATCGTGGCGTCTAGACGCGCAGAGAAGAAAAGGCGAACTTGCGACAAAACGCGTATACGGGAGAGACCCCACAACCCGGACAGATTATTGAGCCTCAAGAGACGTTTAGCGCGGCGGTAAACAAGGAGATGCAGTGGGGAACAAATCTACGGCACTCGTACATATCCGAACAGCGAACGAGTTATCGGTCACTAAGGAGCTTCAAGAAAAATCCCATCAACATTCATTATCCTATCACGTTTAAAGATGCGAGCATCTCTGCAGTGTTAGATGAAGGCTGCCTAATTTTAACTCTTCAAAGTTGGTAATCCGTGTGCGCAACCACATCCGACCCAGCTCTGGCGAAGGTTTATAAAACGGACTATTGCAAAAAGATAACGATATTTTAATCCGATATCAAGTTTGGGTTGTCATATTCTAGTCAACGTGTTTTTTTTCTCCTTGGTTATTTTCTCAGTCATTGCGAAGCAAGCGGCGAGCAATTCACTCTGCTTCGGCATGTCTACCTTATTATTTTTCCTGAAAATGCCCTCAACGGAGTGTAGCGCTGTGGGTAAGAAATTTTATTTGGTGCTTTCGCTATCGTTTTGTTATCAGCAAATGAGAAAAATCCCCTTCAGCAGACATTCGCACAATCCTGATTTAAGTCTGTGTGTTCGCTTTGTACGCATTGGTGTGCATAGTGTGCCAAAGGGCCAACTCAAGAGCTGCATATTTAAGTTGGCAAGTTAGACAAACGAGAATGAAGCACCGTGCTTTTTTCTTTACGAGGGAATTTGTAGGGGCCTAGAGTTTGCCAGCCAAGCTATACATCTTGTCAGAGCGCATAGGAAACTAATGGCGCCGATTCGTGCTGCCACCCACACCTGACTAGTAGGCGCTGCATCTTGGCAACTCGTTGTGGTATCAATTTTGCCTGACTCTTTACAGTCATTTTCACCACCGAAAACAGAACAAACAGAGGAGGCCGTCATTGTGGTGCATTGTCAGAAAGCCATATTTTTTTGGTCAGTTTCAGCGTGCTAATTACTAACAGAAAACACTGTTCATTTCAAAGCAGCTTAAAATATATCCCAAAGATGGACATTAGTATCTTTGTTTTATTACCGGTTTAAGCGACCATTTCATAATGGGCCTGCTTTTCAAAAAGCGAAAGTAGATCATGCATTGCGCGCCGCACGGCGTGCGCTATGCGTATGTCTTCAATGACCGTGGGTCCGAGTGGGAGAGATCGCAATGTATGCCAGTAGCATAACATGAACACATTGTACATTACGTATAGTCTATTGCAGTAAGAACGATCGCTCCTTTCCTGCGCAGGTAGTCTTAGTTGAATGCCACCAGGTCTCCTTTTTATCAAATTCAATGGATAAACTTTTGTACCTCGCTGGTCGTATGCTTCCCACACAAGTTTTTTCTCCATATTTGATTCTATTTTAACTGTTCAGTAGGGCCTGAGAGCAAGAAGGTTGATACGGAGGGGACGATGTCGTGTTCTCCGATACAGAAGCACGCGAACCATATTGAAAATGACACCAGAAAAAATACTATGTTTATCGTTTTCATACTCTTCTAGTAATCACTTCACGGCAGGATACTTTCACGACCACGTTCATTAGCAGAGCGCCAGCCGAGCTACAAGGCCAGGCTGCTTTAGATGGATCGGAAACGACGACACTGTGGTTACGATGTCCTAGCCATCCGCCCATGGCACCGCCAGAGAGCTGTGCTGCGCTACAAAGTGTGCGGGGCCCGCTTTAGTGCAGCCCCTGGTAGGGCGCGCTGTGGAGTTCGCCGGTGCTGCTTCCCTTTCATCGGCAGGACCTGCAGCGGCGCTGCGATGCAACACTCCTTGGCCTCCAACGCCGGCGAGCCTGGAGCGCGACGTACGCACACCACCTGTCCGACGTACGCAGCTGCGTTTCCTGTGAATCAGTAAAAAGACCTGAATGGTTCTGCGCTTCGAATCCGCCTCAGGCGCTTCCATCGTTCTGTCAAGGTTTTCACCTGCCCGCATTTTAGAGGTTCAAAGTTTGCCCGCCAACTTTTTAACACTTGCTTTATAGCATTGATTTGTTTACCTCTCAGTATTATTAGTAGCACATGTCTACAAGAACAACGTCAAACAACTTGCGGGTTTAAGTATGGCTCACCTATTCATAGAGCGAAAGTTTTGAGTGTTGCAGCGATAGCTTCTTTAACACCCGCTTTTCAATCCGCGTTTTTTTCCTAGTAGGTTTTCGGGAGAGGAAGGATACTTATACTTTTTAGTGGATACCATAAAAGTTTGGACTCCTACGTCTAACCTGGTGAAAATCATGTTTATACATTTCTTCTTGAATATTGTACATTGCTTTATAAGAAAGGAAAGGCGCCGTATCTGTCAGGCTTCAGAGAAGGAAGATGGGAGAGGAAGAAGAAAAGAGAACTAATAATGGAAGGCTACGGAATAATTTGGCCACCTCCTTTAACATGCTTGGACATTGCACAACCCAGGGCTTCCTCTCTGCTTAAGTTTGGTTTTGAAGAAATGAAGGCGCAGTATATCTGTAGGCAAACTCCCCGAAGTCGTCGACACCCACACTAATTAGGTCAAGGTCGCTTGAAGGCCAAATTGAGCCACACACGAAGCCTGCTATACCTACCATAGTGAAGCGTTCGCGTCCAGTGTAAATTAGTTTATAACACAGGAAAGGCGAAGTATCTGTCAAGGTCACTTGAAGGTGAAAACCTGCGTGACGCTGACGGCTCGAAAAGCTGGCGTGGTAGGCTTTCGCTTCAAAAATGCATTTTGAGGAATGGAAAGGCACAGGAAGTTTCTTCATCATTAGACCCCTCCACCTTGCCTCACCGAAAAGAAAGAAGGAGCCAGTGAAAGAAGAAAGGGAGAATGGAAGCTGTAGCCGAGAGCTTTGGTGAAATTGCGAATGCATGTGTTGTTTCAGCTAGTCCTGACATCCCATAGCCTTCGGGTGCCTTTCGCGCTTCGGCTATATCTAAAGGCGGTCGCCGCGGTTGGACATGAAACCGCGTCCACTAGCTCAGGAGCCTAGTCTGTTGACCACTCAGCCAGCGCGTCGAGTTCAGAATTACTGCGCCTCTGTAGACGGGTGAAAAGTTCTAAATGGGAAAGGGATAAAAGGACAGGTGCTCGCCATGCACGGTGTAAGCTGTCTGTCGCGTCTCTATAACTAATTCACTGAAATACTCAAGTGCCTATGTCTCCCAACAACTGAGCTGAGTAACGTGCACGGTGTTGACGCCTAACTTATATCTAACTGACACACACACGAGAGCGGCTGACAGATGACCAGCATACACAGCGCACGCACACGCACGTACACATCCACACACAACAAAGGACATCGTTAGAATCGCTGCAATAGCAAACCACGACGCCCGGAATAGGGAAGCGACGCTGTGGAAGGATCACCCTAGCGTCGCTAATGTAAAAGTTCCGAGAGCTCTGCAGAAATCGGTAGTGGAGGCGTGCGAAAGCCTGAGTGAGGGCTGCTGCTGCACATGGTACATCTCCGCGCCCCTCGTGGAACAGTGTTTCGTTAAACGCATCATAGTTCACGGGCGTTCTATATTTGGTTTAGAGGAAAGGAAAATGCAGTATCTGTCATTCACACGGGTAGAATTATAAAGCTGCGTTTCACGATCCCGGGGGTGGGGCGGGTGGTTAAAGCGCTTGGCTGGGGATTTGAGGGATGGAGGTTTCGTTTCCCGGTGGAGGCAGGATTCTTGAAGCGAAAGCTTCATTGGCCGCGATGCAGCGATTTCGCCGTGGCACCAATTTCCACCGTGGTTGCCCCGCTCTTTCCTCTTTCATTCACACTTTCCTCCCTTTTCTCACGGCGCAATTCAGCCTCTCCTTTCCTATGAACGAAATAAAAACGGAGGCCACCCAGGGTTGTGCAAGGTAACCTTGAACGACCTTGAAGGTGAAGACATATACTCCTCCTTTCCTTTTCTATAAACCAATGTTAAATCATCATCATCAGCAGCCTGATTATACCCACTGCTGGGCGAAGGCCTCTCCCATATATCTCCACTTAATTACCCGGTTCTGTGCTAGCTGCATCCACTTGACCCCTGCGAACTTCTTAATCTCATCCGCCCACCTAACTTTCTGCCGCCCCCTGATACGCTTTCCTTCCCTTGGAATCCAGTTTGTTACCCAATGTTAAATATATAACAGAATATGAAAAAATGATTAGGTGTATATGTCCACAATTTCGTGGCTTCCATTCAAAAGTATAAGGCTTCTTCCTATCCCCAAATCCTAATGTGCCAGCCATCAGCGTCACGGAGGTTTTTATTTTGCACAACCTTGAAGGTAAGACAGATACTGCGCCTTTCCTGTCTTGTAAACCAATGCACAATATAAAGAAAAAAATATAAATCTTGACCTGGATAGGCGTATGTGTCCACAATTCTGTGGAGTCCAGTGAAAAGCATAAGGCTCCTGCCTTTCCCCTGAAACCTAATTTAAATAAAAATTATGAATAAACCGTGGACTGAAAAGCGGGTGTTTAACAGGCTATCGCTGAAACACTCAGCTTTCCCTCTATCACTAGGTTCTAGCATTGCTTAAACACCCGTAATTTTCATTTTTATGATGACGCCGTCAGCATCATTGCATGTAAAATCCCTCGGAATCTGTATGCGGCGAGGTACGGCGTTCGAGGAAGCGGCAAATCAAAGGCGCCGCATGGGCGCCTGGATCGGACGCCCAGCGGGGTCATCTTCGTATTAGCGTGAGTCACATGGTGGCGTCATAACCAATCATGACGTCATCATGACGTGTATTCCGGTTATTAGACATAACCAAAAGTGATGACATGATGACGTCCCATCAGTTCATGACGTCACAGTCGCGCGGACACTTCTCGCGAAAGCGCGGGCACGCCGGCAAGTCATGAGCAATTAATGGCCTTCGCCTAAATAATTAGAGGGCTTCAACAGTTCTGAAACGAATATAGAGCGAAAGCTTCGAGTGTGGGCGACCTAGCGATGCAATAACCACAACCGACGTTCCGTTGAAAGCATCAAAGTTCACCGGCGTTCTATGCAGAACCAACTCCTAAGACCAGCACTTCCTCTAAACACGGGCGCAGGATCATTTCTATAGTGTCATGAGGAGGATTGCGCTCCGCAGGATTTCTTTCGCTATTAAGAGTGTCGCCTTACAGTTAGGGACCAGTTTAGTTTCCCGTAGGAAGCTTCACCCCTCGCCCAATTCAATTTTTGCAATAAACGTTTCCATCAACACCACTTTCAGGCTGTGCAAATGCGATGCCGGCAGGCGCTTTCCCGCTCCACGTGGTCAGCTCAATGTTGGCCTATAGCCTGTCTACACAACCATATTCTACACAACCATGTGTCTTCTGTGCGGGACCACCTTTTTACATTTGTAAATTCTAACCTTGAGTGAACAAATTGGTCTGTGGTATAGCCGATTCTCCTTGCGAGCAAGTGCCCTCATATTTCGCCTGAGGAAAAGTGTGACGTATTGTGAATTAAGTGCTCTTCATGGTATTATTAAACCGTCGATCTAATATGTCATGCATATATACTGGCTTGCTGCACAGATGCTATTATGCAGAAACTGCTCGCCGATCAAATTCAGCAAATAACGGAGAGGTGGTGGAACTGCTCCCTTATCAAGGGATGGCACTGACGGGAAAAGCAATGTTGACCATGAAAGCAAATTTAACTGACGGAGTTGGATCCCGTATGTCTGATTAAGTGTGGGTGCTCAACAAAAAGTGGGACACCTACCTTAAAGTGACAGAGTGAAAGGGTGCAACGCAATTTTTGGTGCGAAAGCACGTGCGTTTTTGTGTGCTCTTCCGATTTCACCTGGGTTCGATCGAATTGCCTTCTCAAGGCCGCCCCGAAGGGCAACCGCGGCATTTGTTTTTCAAGAATAACTGCCACCAGTATCGTCCGGCAGAGGCGAACTTCCCATGTGAAGCACTCGTGCTAGAGTTGCCTCCACCTGTTCGGTGCGCTACAACCGCGGCCTAAGAATACGTGTCCGCCGATAATTTAGGCAGATACTGCGCCTTGTTTTCCACCAATATATTAACCTAAAATTTTCTTATTGCACTTTGGTCTACTAAATTTCCATGAGGCGAAAGGCGTTAAAGCGCAGTGGTGGGTGGTGGGTGGTGGGTGGTGGTAACTATGGTTTATTTTTAGGGAGGGGGTACTGGTCACGTCTTATGTTAGCCATCTTTGTGGCATCACTCTTGGTGACCAGGAGGAAGGGGATTTTGGAATTAGGGGAAGGTTGGGGAGGGGAAGGTTGCTGACGCCGCATATGTCGCCGCCAGTTCCGCACGAAGCACTATAGGCCCATGCAGGCCTACAGAACAGAGCTGAGGCCAGACTCCTCCAGATAAATCAGGAGGAGCCGGTGAGCAGAAAGTTGGTTCCGAGCTGGGAAGAGCAATTGCCCTTCCGTATCAGCAGGGAGACCAAGATTCCGGTAGCCAGTCAGAAGTTTCTGGCGATGGCCAGCGGAGGCTGGACACACGAGGAGCAAGTGTCCTAGTGTGCCAGTATTGCCGCAAGAGGGACAGGCTGGGCTGGGAGCTCGGCCACAGGCATACATGCGGGGCGGAGTCCACGTGCAGCCTATTCGAAGTCGTAGGAAGAGGGATTTGTCCTTCCGTTAAAGTTTGTCAGAGAGCCGTTGGAGATGTTCACCAGCGGCAATACGACGGTCAGGATGGAAAGACCTTATCGACCTTCTCAAGAGGGGTCTTGAAAAGGCAAAAGGTGTTACAGCCTCAGTGACTGGGGCGCCGTTGTCGTGCGCCGCTTTGGCCAGGGCATCCGCCTCTTCATTGCCCTGGACTCCAGTATGCCCTGGAACACAATGTAGGGCCAGTTGATAAAGCGCAGTGGATCGGAGCCATCCAATACGGCACCTCTATCTCCCTCTCTTCTTTCACTCCCACCTTACTCCTTTCCTTTACGGCGTGGTGCATGTGTCCGCGGAGAATTATGACAGATAATCTGCCTTTTCTATACTGCAAACCAATTTCAAACACCGGTGATGCCGGCGGCACTAAATCCTCTTAGTCATCTGGGTCTGCTTCTGTTTGCTAAGTGGTGCGGTTTTCAAGGAAGCGGCAAATGAAAGGCGCCGCTTGGATTGCACTCCCGGCTTCATATATACATGAATAGCCTGGGACGTCGTGACCTGTCGTGAAGGCTTTGAAGGACATCGCGCGCCCCTTGTCCAACACAACCAGAATTTAATTGCACGCATCAGAGTTCACCGGCGTTCTATAATTCGTTTACAGAAAAGGAAAGGCGCAGTATCAGTCACAGGCTGAATCCCGCTATGATCCTCACTGCAGACGAGGGGGATTATGGAGATCTTTTCACTATCTGGGGTGCGGCGCTCGATTTAGATAAAGCCCGTGCCGAAAGGAATCACATTGAAGAAATAAAATGGGGAAGGGTATTATCAACAGGCATCAGCCATATCAAAACAGTATTTTTCGAGCATTATCAGATGCTCTTCGCATCGCACCCGTTAGACGTTATCACATTTACGGAAGAATTTCTGCTTGAGTTACCGCATCTCGACGACGAAAAAAAGGGCAGATTAGAAGAGGACATAACTGAATCGGAGGTGGAGCACGCAACTGATAAATTAAATCTCAGTAAATCCCATGGACCGGATGGGTTTAGTGCGAATTTTTATAAAGCACTTAAGCACAAAATAGCCCCTGTCATGAATGTAATTTTTCATGAAGAATTCAGGGGCTCTGCCTCCGTCATATGGGCCATTTCACATTGTGCTCATTCCAAAACAAATGAAATACGTAAGTTAAGACTGATTACTGCATACAGGCCCATAGCTCTCAGAAGCGTAGAGTACAAGAGGGCCTCATCAGACATGTGGAATTAATGGGCGCTCCACTTTCACCAATATCCATAGAGCGTGCAGTGCATTAGAATACTGTGTTGACAGCTAGAGGGGAGGTGGGTGGCCATCCTCCAGATAGACTTAGCAAAAGCCTTTGACTGTGTCGCTCACTAACTATTGTTTGCCATTTTAGACCATGTGAACGTCGGTTCTGTAGTCTTTGAAGGTATGGCCTGGGAGTACCGGAGCTGCACACTGAGTAAACAAAAACAGAAAATCTTAGAGCCATGACAATGCATTGCCACCAGATCGAGCCCTATATCTCGTAAGAATTGTTAAGGGCGGAAGCGCGATTCCGGAGCATCAGCACCTGGAAAACTCGTCTCGGGTTCCTAACTATATGCCCACTTTGCGTGAGTCCATCGTGGACTGGGGCTAACACTGGGCCTTTTTTTTTCGACGAAAACAAGCCAAATAAATTTTAGCGCCGTTTTTAAGGTTTAACGTCCCAAAGTGATTCAAGCTGTACGAAACGCCGCAGCGGAGGGCTCCTGTAGTTTTCAGCGCAAGAGTTCGCGTGAATTAAAGTTACAAAGCAGAGAGTATTATCCAGCTTTTTTATAAGTCACGTCTTCGCGTATTAGGTTGTTACGGCGGAACCTTCGTTCGGCAACCTGGAACCGGATCTGAGTGGCAGAAGAAATGCAATTAGTCAAGGGTTCGGCGAACTTTCGCCTGGTCAGACATGGTAGCAGAGTAAAAAGAATTCCAGTCACTGACTAAGTCAACATAAAAAAAAGACGGGTTTCAAAACGTCTTTTTTCATATTGACTTGGTCAATGACTTGAATTATTTTTACTTTAAGAAATGCATTTATAGACTATATAAGAACTGTATGCGAATTTCAGGTGGTGTTATGTGGTTACTAAAGCAGAAATGGACAAAGATAAAATTGCTGTATCCTGCCCCCTTTGACGAGAGCAAGTCTAGACAGAAAAGCACGAAAACAATGTGAGAAAACGAGCGCGGAGGCATATGCCCTGCAATGATGGGAACACGCGATATCGACGCATTGCCTCTGGACAGGCCCTGTCTATCACTAGTGATGGCTTTTGTTTTCTCTTTTTGGAGTACGCAGTAACATTCTGCTCAGAAACACGCCGAAAAAAATTGAACCGTATAGAAAAGCGGTTTATGCAGAAATAAAACGAAGGCTGCATAAAATATAAATGATAGACGCTCTCTTCAAACGTAGCGCCACACATGCTCAGAAATACCCCGCCGCGGTGATTCAGTGGTTAGGGCGCTCGACTAGTGTTCTCGAGGATATGGGATTGAATTCCGGCGAAAGCTTTTAATGCCTCATCGTTGCCGACAGAATGTTGTCAGCAGAGGTGTCACGCTATTGAGAGCGAGAGTTAAAAATAATTTATTAAGCATTGTCTCCACCAGAATTCGAACCTCCATCTCTTGGATCCCCAGCCCAGCGCTTTACCAACTGCGCCATGCCCCGAAGTGTGGAACGCGCTTCAAAATTCCTCTTGTCTACCGTGAGGATCATAGCGGGATTCCGGGAGTGGCCGATACTGCGCCTTTGCTTTCCTGTAAACGAATTAGAGAACGCCGGTGAACTTTGAAGCATGCAATGAAATTCTGGTTGTGTTCGACAAGGGGCGCGCGATGTACAGTCACGACTGGCCATGACGCCACCAGGCGACTCATGCATATCAGCTGACTCTGCCGGGCGTCCGATCCAGGCGTCCGTGTGGCGCCTTTCATTTGCCGCTTCCTCGAAAGCCGCACCCCAAAGCAAACATAAGCAGACCCAGATGTATAAGAGGCGTTAGTACAGCAGGCATGAGAGGCGTTCGAAATTGATTTTCAGGATAGATAAGGCGCCCTCTCCCCCCTCCCCCCCCAGGATCTGTCACAATTCTTCAGACACATGTGCCACTTCGTAAAGGAAGGGAGAAAGGTGGGATTGTAAAAGAAAAGAGGGAGATAGAAGTGTCGTAATGGAGCGCTACGATCTGCGGCGCTATAATGGCTTTCGCCCCATTGCACTTTAGTGGCCCAAAGTGCCCTCTAGAATTTTTTTCGCCTCTGCAGTGCCTGTAACATGCGCAGACGCAGGTACCAAATGATGTTTACATTTACCTTAAAGCCAAGGAAGAATTAAATAAAGTTGCCGGAAGAATTCATTCTTAGCGCCAATTTTTCCTTAGAGACATTTTTTCCTATTGGCCGCTTTTTTGAGAAGCCTTTTCTTCCCGGGATGCTTTTTTCCGGACCGTATTTTCCGGGGCCTTTATTACCTTCACCCGAGTTACCACTCAAAAGCAGTCAAAATACGCGAGCGTCCCGCCCCGCCCACGCGGAGACCGAAGAGCATATCGCAAGTCCCGTGCCTCGAATCCCTGCCTAAATGAAATGTTCCATAGAACACTTCACAAGTTCAATCGGTGCGCTGTCGCGGAGCCGGACGCACAGGTATACGGCCGAGAGTAGCGTTGACCGGCGAGGCGTCGAGGAACCGCGAAGACCAGGAGCTTTCATTAGAGGTAATTCGAGTGCAAGTACTTACATCTTTACACTTTGGAGATTTGCTTGCTTGTGGTTGTTCAGGAAAGAAGGAGGGGGAGTGCACGGGCCGGTTGACTGCCGGTGAATCAGACACCGCCACTGTCAGCTTGCGGATAGTTGGAGAACGGGAAAGATTGGGGAGAAGGTGGCATGCGCTACGCCGCCTTTGGAGATTTCAGAAGGAAGCATTCGCCCGATGAAAGACGCCGGGTTTTTTTCTCTTGGGTCTTCTTAGATCCCTAGGCAGGGAATTAGGCAGGGAATTAGTTTATCTTCGGCACGGGCCAATCGCAAAGTGCTAGTTGGCAGTTCGCGCACTGCATCACCGAGCCCCGGCCCGCACATTCTTGTACGAGCGCCTGTCATATTGTCTCCTCACGGATGAGCGTCATGCTGTCTTGTGTTTTCGTTCGTTCGTCCTGTCCGGTGCCTGTGGGTCTCCCCTTCCGCGGCAAATGCTCCCGCCGGCAGACCAGGCCTCGCGCGAAACTGACGATGGCTTCTCCCTCCGCCTCTATTGTTGAAACAGCGAATACCGTAAGCCGACACCGCGCGGCTCTGAAGACAATTTTTTGCTCCGCCGCCGTCCCTCTGTAGGTCATTACTGACAGAAGAGGCTCTTCCTGGGAAGGGAGGACGTTTCTTCAAAAGGCAAAGCAAAGCGGTGCTTTGGAATGGCCCTGGGTGAGGGCAGTGGTTGTTGAGGCGTGCGTGCATATCGAGTGGGCGTCTGCAGACGAAGCTCGCTGAGATGTGCATGGGGCGAACGCAGACACGCCGACGCCTTGTCAACCATAAATTAGCCCAGATACAACAGCTCCTCCGCCGAAGGGAAGATCTCGGAAGGCGAGGAGTTTCCGCTGCTCGACGTTAGAGACCAGCTTCTTCGGCCGTTGGTTTGGTCACTCCTGAATCGCAGACTGCCGCCACAAACCAAGCAAGTGCCAGCAAAAGCTCTCGCGCTCCCAGGCTATTGCACGGTAATAAAAAAAAGAAGAAGAAAAAAGAGAAAAAAAAAAGAAAAAAGAAAACAATCTCTGCCCAGTATTATATTTGTGGGCCCTGTCGCACTACTGCCATCCGGTTCCTGTCTCACTACCCCTTTTATGTTCGCGAAAAGAACTATAAATTCACTCACTTAGAAAACTGTTAAGAGACATTAAGTGCGAGAATACCTAACTTTAACACTTAGCAGAACAGTAAAGGATACGTTTTTACCTTCCTCGTTTACGGAAACGGTATAAGGATTAGTATGCACGGCTGAAGCCAGCGGCATTAGCATTTGCCTTTTCCTTTTTGTACCGCACGTTAAAATTCAAATCTTGAAGCGCGAGGCAACATCTCAATAGTCGGGGATTAATGTTTGACATTTGCGAAAGCCATGTTAGTAAGCAGTGGTCTGTCACAAAGACGAATGGAGTTCCGTAGAGGTAGTGTCACGCGCTCGGTAATCACCGGAGGTCATCACCGAGTCATGACAAAAGGGGGGGGATCGTTCGATGCCCGGCGTAGCCGGTAAGCAAACGTGGAGAATGAGACGAAGACGCGTTGACTTGAAACAACAATAAGAAGAGGTTTATAGGCTCAGAACGAGGAATACACAAAACATTTAGAGGGCAGTAATTAACATTCTAGAAGGCAACGACATGAGTGAAGAAACAATCTAATTAAAAACTTGAATTACGTATACAGAGTCATGCTTTTCCGGGATGGAAGTAACACTTCAAGTAACAGTAAGGGAAGGAAAGTTCAGAGCTGTTTCGAACATACAATTGACCGGGGAGCGCGGCGGAAGTCCATCACTGAGACGACGCAGACGGGCGGCACTCGAAGGCGACGGTCCTTCCGGTGCAGCTTGCGGCCTGAGAATGTGGTGCCGGCGGCGGCGCTGGGGTACCCCCCGAGAGCACGCGGTAGCTCGGGTTACCCTCTTCGGGAGCGAACTGGGCGGACTTACTTTGGGGCCTCGGTGGTTCCTTTTTAAACCCTCTTCGACGATGCCTTGTGCGCAGGGTCGGGGTCCGAAACAAAACACACATAGAGCGCACAAAGTAGTTCACTCACAAAGGAAGGCGCACGTAGGCACACGACGCTTCAGCACTGCAAGGCCGCCATCTTAGGCTTGAAAAACATAACGCACAACAAAAACAACCGTCACGTACGCCCCTAACTTCGGTTCTTCTTGGGGTCACATTGCCAGGGAAGAAAGAATATACGGATATACAAAGGAAGTAGTAGAGATGACTGAGTGGGGAACGTATGACACAGGCCGCACGTACTCTTCTGCTCGAGCATGGAGAGAGTTGTAGCTAACACAGGGAAAGCTATACCGTTCCGAGGCAACGTGCACGTACGCGTTCCTGCGCGCCCGACCGATGCTCACATATACAGGTCCCGTGAACATATGGGGTTTACAGAACAATTCCGCGTGTGTATAAATGCAACATGGGCAAATAATGGATGCCGCCTATTCTGTGACAGGTAGCAAGCAAGTTTTTGGGATGCTCAAACCAGGTAAGCACACTCTTTGTCGCATGCGCTATTGTCCTCCTTTCTTGCCGTTAGCTTCCTACTGGCGAATAGCACAGGACGTCCATTTCTGTTTTCATTTACCTGACAGAGTATCGCTCCAAAGCCACCGTCGCTTGCGTCCCACTGTATGACAGAGGGTCTGTGTATCTCGGTGCACGTAGTACAGGAGAGCAAGACAAGGCTGACTTGAGCGCCTGGAAGGCGATGTCCATTTCTTCCCTCCAAAGCATACTCTCTCTAGCGCGTTTTTCCGTAGGGTATCTGTCATGGGTGCTGCAACTTCTGAGTAGCGAGGTATGTATCTTTAATAATATCCCGTAAGCCCCAGGAAAGCCCTTATTTTGGTCTTGTTTTGTGGCCGAGGAAATTCGGCAACTGGCTCAACCTTCGAACCATCTGGCCTTCTTTTGCCCTGCTGTCACCCGTTAATAATTAGGGGGGTATTATTAACGATGCGCCCTTAACGGTGCGCACACTCCCAGACACCCTTTGAGTGAGTGGGTGTAGCTGTTCCGGTCGCAAAGGAGATGCCCTCGACCTGCGTGGCAAGCTCAGCCGGAATTTAACTACCTTGTAGTGACAGAAGGGGGTGGTCGTTTGGTGCCCAGCTGTCGCCGGTTCAAACCAGAGTAAGGATCGGAGTCAGAAGTAACAAAGAAAACACAATTTATGCACAGCAAGAGACGATACAGAGGAATACACAAGGTCACTTGAAATACAACAGACGAGAGGTTCACAGAATAACAAACGCTAAGCATGCAATTACACAGGTATCCAATAACGTAGAGGCTTTACAACAGATGAAACACGAGAGAGTACATAAACAAACACCAAATTGTTCACCGGGCACTGTTGCAGTCCGACGCCTCAAGAGTCACGATGTGGCCGCCATACGAGACGAGCGCCGCTCCCTTGAAAGTCCGTGGGCTTGCCAGCAGCGGGTGATCCCCGGGAGTCCAGCCGAAGTACAGGCGAATACGTCGCAAAACACGGACGAACTGACTGACTGACTGACCGACTGACTCAACAAGCGGCGCGGTCGCTTTAAATAGGTCGCGCCGCGTCTGTTTGTTAACACGCGCCAAAGCTAGCGCGCACACACACATAACTTCGCTGGTTATAGCTCCCTCTTCTCCTCCCGTCGAGCCGCGCGTCGTCATTGGCTAGGTCCCATAGAAAATGCTCGATTTTTCTGGCGCATTCCAGGCCGATGAACCACCGTCTTCCCCGGGCAAGGGGAAAGAGGGTGACAACAACGCGTACAAAGCTACGCGCTCTCCCACGCGGGGAAGCGGGCTTTGCTCTCCATGCCTTCCACGCGACGCCGCGCGGGCCTCGCGCCGTACCGGCTTGATGAAAATGGGCGCCGATTTCGTGACACTGCCCCTCCCTTAAAGAATATTGTCCCACAATATTCACAACAACCACGAACATCGCGCGCACATGCATGCGCTCACAAATATATGGGGCAAATGACCATATCACACACATTGCACAAATTTCACAAACTGTAGTAACCCATTACAAAATTCACACATTAATGCCATGATGTTCACAAACATAGCACCACATTGTCGTCAGATACACATAAGAATCAACAACACACCGCTTTTCAAATGCGAAGCGCACGAACCTAAATTCTGAGCGTAATTACATCCCGCGATCAGTGCGTGACACGCTTCTGTCCGCCAGAGATTCTGCCTTCGCTCTAGGCTCTCGCATTTGAGACACTTCTAAGTTCCCCGATCGGGCTACTGAAAATTCCCAGAGGCATGACTTATCCTCTTGCAAATCACACAACCAATGTGTGCCGATAATTGCCCCTACAACCAGTAGCGCCGACGGATACACGGGAACCTGTGCCAATGCGCACAGACCAACAAAAATAATCACTCTAATAGTGTTCTTTCCTGGGCACCGGTATTCCTTCCGCTGAAGGTGAAATATCCCAAGTAACGCCCCCATAAGTAGGACAAACACTTGGGCTACCTGCATCAACGACGGCCTAGGCATTCCTGACTTAATTTTCTGAGCCGTCCCTTTCTTTTCGGTTTCCTCCCGAGAGGCTTCCTTTTGTCTCTTCATGTCTCGAGTCTTTTCTTCCGGCTTCTCATGGCCTTGCTTTCCTCGCCCTGCCTTTTTCTTTTTAGATTCCTTGCAGCGCACAGGCCCGGGACTTTGTTCAGGATCCTCGGGAAATTTTGCGCCTTTGATATTTCCCAACACCAAATCATAGATAGGACGCTCCATGCACAGGGCTGTCAGTTTTCCAGAATAATATGGCGTCTGCACTTCCAATTTTGCCTCAGGGAGTAATTGGATTGAGCCGTCAATTAGCCTCACAGGGCATTTCTCGCCAGTTAGATCATTCTCATGAATCAAACTGCGTTTTATAATTACGGCACTGCTACCTGTATCTCGTAGCACAGAAATGATTTTCCTTCTATCTTTCCCCTCGAAACCGGCATCCGATTCACCGCAGATCCAGTTTGTGCATGTACTACGGCGTTCACTACCCGGATTTTCTTGTCCTTCCGATTAACCCCTCTCTCTGCTTCCTCCTCCTCTAGGTTGTGCACCACGCGGACTTTCCTGTCGTTCTTAAGCTCAACAAAGCCATTGGCATCTTCTTCCTCCAAGCGACATTCTGACTCTGACGGAGTCCTCGCGCATGCCGCCTGCGGAGCTGCCTTGTAAGCGCCGGGGCACGACATTGCTTTGTGGCCCTTCTGTCCGCATTTCCAACACGAGGATGGATTGTTGGTTACGAGTTTGCGGCAGTTAGGTGCGATGTGGCCTAGTTGTCCGCAGAGATAGCACCTCGGGGGTGACTTTACAATAGGTTGTGTCTGTCGGAATTCGGGCTTTCGAGGGGTTTCCAAATTTGCAATTTTGCTCAAATTTTCGCCTCCCTGGGCTTCCAAATACTGGTCTGCGAGCTCCATCATTTCTTCCAATGTATGTGCCTTTCTTTCTTTTAAATAAAGCGACAAACCAGGGTGACAGCTGCCCAGGAATTGCTCCTTAATTAGGAGTTCGCGAAGTGCGCCATACTCCAGTTTAATTTTTGAGAGTTCAGTCCAGCGGTCAAAATAATGACTCAATCGCGCAACATACTGTGTTGCCGTTTCACCGTCCATAGGTTTTCCAGTCCTGAACTTCTCTCGAAACCCATCCGTTGTAAATCTAAACCTTTTAAGTAATGCAGCTTTCACTTTGTTATAGCTGCCTGCATCCTCAGGAGGAAGTCTTCCAAACACACTTAATGCTTCGCCGCTAAGGCAAGTGCTCAAGATGGTAGCACATTCACTGTCTGTCCAATTTGCATTTACGGCGATCCTTTCGAAACGCAAGAGGAACTCGTCGAGATCGTCTCTTCTCTCGTCGCACTTCGGGATCAATTTGCTTGCGTCTATCCGCAAGCTGCTATGTCCTTCACTGGAGCTATGCACTTCAGTTAAACTGTTGTTGTTCCCTGAGTTTTGGAGCTGAAGTTTCATACTAAGTAATTCCTTTTCTCGCTGAAATTCCTCTTCACGCTCCTTTCGAGCCTTCTCTCTTTCTTCCTCGGCTTCTTTCCGAGCCCTCTCTCGTTCTTTCTCGGCTTCCCTTCGAGCCCTCTCTCGTTCCTCCTCGGCTTCCTTTCGAGCCCTCTCGCGCTCTTTTTCTGCTCTCTCTCTTTCTTCCTCGGCTTCCTTTCGAGCCCTCTCTCGTTCTTTTTCTGCTCTCTCTCTTTCTTCCTCGGCTTCCTTTCGAGCCCTCTCTCGTGCCTTTTCTTCTCTCTCTCTTCTTTTTCTCTCTGGCTAACCCATTTGCGCAGTTCGGCACCGGACAACCCCAGCTGGGTGCCAGCCTCAATCAACTCTTTCAGATTCATATCTGAAGCGCGAACTGTTTGGGTGTAGCCTAAACACTGCTTAGCGAACTTCGCCTAAACGCTTCCGCGCGGCACTACCTCTCGCTACCGCTCTGCTGCTACACTGTTTACGACCTCTTCGTAAACTCTTCCAACTCGTTCACCGTCCTCTGGGCTTGAGTGCACCAAACGTCCTGTCGCGGACGCCAGAATAATTGTCACCCGTTAATAATTAGGGGGGTATTATTAACGATGCGCCCTTAACGGTGCGCACACTCCCAGACACCCTTTGAGTGAGTGGGGGTAGCTGTTCCGGTCGCAAAGGAGATGCCCTCGACCTGCGTGGCAAGCTCAGCCGGAATTTAACTACCTTGTAGTGACAGAAGGGGGTGGTCGTTTGGTGCCCAGCTGTCGCCGGTTCAAACCAGAGTAAGGATCGGAGTCAGAAGTAACAAAGAAAACACAATTTATGCACAGCAAGAGACGATACAGAGGAATACACAAGGTCACTTGAAATACAACAGACGAGAGGTTCACAGAATACAAACGCTAAGCATGCAACTACAGAATGATTCAATAACACAGGCTTTACGACAGATCAAACCCGAGAGAGTTACATAAACAAACACCAAATTGTTCACCGGGCACTGTTGCAGTCCGACGCCTCAAGAGTCACGATATGGCCGCCATACGAGACGAGCGCCGCTCCATTGAAAGTCCGTGGGCTTGCCAGCAGCTGGTGATCCCCGGGAGTCCAGCCGAAGTACAGGCGAATACGTCGCAAAACACGGACGAACTGACTGACTGACTGACCGACTGACTCAACAAGCGGCGCGGTCGCTTTAAATAGGGCGCGCCGCGTCTGTTTGTTAACACGCGCCAAAGCTAGCGCGCACACACACATAACTTCGCTGGTTATAGCTCCCTCTTCTCCTCCCGTCGAGCCGCGCGTCGTCATTGGCTAGGTCCCATAGAAGATGCTCGATTTTTCTGGCGCATTCCAGGCCGATGAACCACCGTCTTCCCCGGGCAAGGGGAAAGAGGGTGACAACAACGCGTACAAAGCTAAGCGCTCTCCCGCGCGGGGAAGGGGGCTTTGCTCTCCATGCCTTCCACGCGACGCCGCGCGGGCCTCGCGCCGTACCGGCTTGATGAAAATGGGCGCCGATTTCGTGACATCTGCCCCACGGCGTGCCCCAAACATCTCACTTCTGCTCGGGCTAATTGGCACTTCGCGGGTTTCACTGTAAGACAGCACTCTTCAGTCGGCTGAAAATGTCACTCACGTGCGAATTGTGTTCCTCCCATGTAGCGGAAAATATTTCAACATCATCCAAGTAAGGGAGAACGTAACTCTCAGAGCACTTCAGCACTTGATCCGTGAGCCTGAAGAAGCAAAGACCAAAACTTAATGCAATGGGCCTGAAGCTGCCCATAGGTGTCACAAAAGCGGCGTACTGGCTTGCTCTTTCGGTCATGGGTACCTGCTAGTATCCGCGGACTAAGCCTAGACTGGATACTTAATTCACGGCACTCACTTTATGCGCTTTTATACATTTGGAATCGGATATGCCTGATCTTTTGTTATGACATTTAGCTTCCGATAATCTACGAAAGGACGAGGATCCTTGCCCGGAACCTCCGCAAGCATCGTTGGAGATGCATAGGCGCTTTCGCACAGTCCAATAACTTCTAGTTCGAATGTGTGTTCCACCTGCTTCAGTATCTCCTGCTGACGCGGAGGCATTCTGTAAGGTCGCAACCTGACCTGTACCTCGGAGGTCAGCTCAATGTCATGAGTAACGAGCGCTGTCCGCCCCGGTTTTTCAGAGAATAGGCCGTCGTACCCGGAGGTGACGCTGTGCAAATCAGTCCACTGAGTTTCAGTCAGGCCCTGAGCCGGCGCTGCTACTCTCATAACCTCATCAGACTGAATACTTTCGGTAGGGCGGCCCAGCTGAATAATCTCCGTGGTCAATTCCTCACTGACATTTAAAGCCATACTCACCATCTGAACCTCGCCCACATATCGTTTCATCAGGTTGTGGGGTTAGATCATGACCTCTCGGCGCCTTCGTTTCCGCTCGATGGCGTAGTTTGTCTTTGAAAGCTTTTACACTATCAAGTGCCCTTCCCATAAAACTTCGAGCTTATTCGCTCGCGATGGGAGCAAGACAAGGACTCGATCACTTCTTGATACGTCTGCACTTTGCATTTCGGTCGCAGTAACTTTTCGCCCTAGTCTGTGCCTCCATCACGTTGGCGTCTGCTATTTCTCCACAGCGGTGAAGGCTTCCTAGCAAGTCTAGTAAGTACTCTACTACAGTTGGGTCTGCGTCTTTTGACTCCCAAGATTCCCTTAACTGTCGTGACGGTGAGCGTAGGTCCCGCCCGTACACGAGTTCTGCCGGGCTGAACCCGGTAGCCTCATGAGTGACTGTCCGCAAAGCGAATAGCATGGCGGGAATACATGCATCCCATTGGCGTTTCCTCTCAAAGAACAGAGTTCGTTCGACGCTGTTTGACTGCGGGTGATAAACGGAATTATGAATTAGTTTCACCCCGCATTTTTCCAGGAAACCTGATGTAACAACACTTGTGAACAATGTTCCCTGATCGCACTGGATCTCCTGCGCAAAATCCTACCCTAAATAAAATGGACAATAGTGCGTTGAATACTTCCACAGACTCTGCTCTTTGATTGGGGCAGCTTCCGGAAGCTTTGTGGCAGGCCAAACCGCTGGTAACAATTACCTGTGCCCTGATTTCGTCACTGGCAATGGTCCCACGATATCTATTACTAGCCGCCGAAAGGGTTCCGAAACCAGCGGCACCAGTTTTAGAGTAGCCTTGGTCTTGTCGTGCGGGTTCTCCACTCTTTGGGAAGCGTCACATGCCCTTGCGTAGTTTTCGACATCTTTGAAACAACCAAGCCAATAAAATTCAGATAGCCACCAGTTTTTTTTTGTTTTACGGATCTCCAAATGTCCCAACCAATCCGGTCCATGACAAAGGGACAAAATGTCGGCCCGATACTTAGCTGGCACTACCATCTGGTCAAAGACGAGGCCTTTGGCTGACTGTAGTGACGGTACAATATTCCATTTTGGACAAGGAACCTCACAATCTTCCGAGCGACTCCTTCGTTAGCTGTACCCCAGAAATCTTTGAGACTGATCTTATTTCTGCTCCTTAATGGGCATATCTTTGGTAACCATTCCGAGAATACGGTCGAGCGACACTGACGATGGAAGCACAAACAACCCTCATAATTGTGGAAAACCAGTTTCCTCCCCCTTCGCTGCGACCGACCACCACCACCCCAACGAGCTTCATGGCAGCGCCGGCTGGGAGAGGAGGTAAATACCTCCCCTTTGGGGAAGGAGACCAGCGATGGGTGCGCCACTAAGACGTCTACGCGGGTTCCCGCGAGAAGACGAGAAGGAGAATCTGGATCCAGCCGGCAACGAGAGCGGTCGTCTCCCGCCGCCTCACCCGGCAAATCCCTCGTTCAGGCCTTCGAGGTGTGCGGATGTGTCCCTGCTCGCCTCCCGCGATATCGTCGCGCCAGCTTCGCTGCCGCCGAGCACCTTCGCCTGCGCCCGCTACCGTCCGTAGCGGCAGGCGTACGTCCTCGCTCGTCGCGCGCTCCCCAGCGCCGGCGAGTTCCTTCTACTAGGAGGTCTTCCCAGCAGTCGGCCGCGTCAGCGGCCACCCTATACCTCTCCTAGAGGCCTAGCTAGGCGGTCCGCTTCGGCGGCCGCGGCGCCCTACTCCTCGAAAAATGATTTCCTCAGGGCCGCCGTCGTTTGCTGCGGCGGCGGCGGCCCCCCCTCTACTTCAAGGACAGAAGCCTGCAGAACCGCCCGCGGCTTCCTTCAACTCCTCGGACCTGGGACACACCCTGGCTAACCCTCGCTGCACCCTGGTGACGCGAGTACCCTGCCTTCCCCATCGCCACGGACCACGTGTGCTATGGATCCTGGCGACCTACCCGCCACGCTGCTGCTGCTGCAGCAGTTCCCGGCGGCCTCCCCAGTTGCCGCCTGACCTCGTCGTCGCGGTGACTCCCTGCTGACATATTTGTGACGCCGCAGTCCTCGCTGCGCTCGTGCTTCTTGCCAAGCCAGCACGCTTGCCACGTGCAAGCCACCCGCCGTCCTCGCAGCATCACTGGTGTGCACCGAGGCGGCTCCACCTCGCCGCCATGTACCACATGTTTCCGTGAATCCTGGCACCCCCTCCTGCTGCTACCCGGATACTCCGGGACAGTTCCCCGTGGGCTCCCTTCTCGTGGGCCTCGGCGCGCTGTCCACGGACGTTCTCCCCAGCGCCACCAGCCGCGCTGCTGCCTTGGCAGCAGTCTATCGCGGTCCCCTCCTGCTGCGGCGGTTGCCCCAATCGCCATGGCGTCCTACTGTCACCAGCAGTCCTTCCTGTGCCTCGCAGCTGCGCAGTACCAGGCTTCGCCTGGAACACCCGCAAGCGCTGCTGCACCGGAGGCTGCGCACCGGATTACCGACCTGCCGACGTTCACCGGGCTGTTTGCTTGGTGCGGGCCAAGACGACAAGACGATCTCCCCCCCACCCCTCCCCACATCCCACTTCCCCATCCCCCGGACACCAAGTGTGCCGCCGCGACATTAGGCCGGCATAACCCGTGTCCGGTTCCCCCCCCCCCCCGTGAATATCCCGAAGTTCCCAACCAACCAACCAAATGCCGGGGGATGGCGGGCACGGAGTACGCAGCGCACATGGGAGGACCCGTCGTGCACGACCGCCCATCTTCTGGTTCCCAATGGCGAAGCGACCGGTAAATACCGCTCGCTCTCGCCGCCTCCCGCGGCAAACACCGTGGTATGGCTTCGTCCGAAGGATGCGGCGCGCACGGGAGTTCCCGGCCGCCATATTCACGGCGCGTTCAAATGTCCGCCGCCGAAATCGCACCCCAGCGGGTGAGTCAAAAGTCCTTCTTACGTAGCCTTGCCCTTCCATAGAAACCCTTGTCGATGTATAGCTAGCCGGCATGCTCTGTATTATTTGCAAGCGCAATAAATAGCATTCGAGTATTAACTATGTGTCGTCCTCGTCCTTTGTCCCCTTTGTTCCCTCCGCGGGTCGCCAGCGAGGACGTTGCACCTGCGGAGTAGGAGCGGGGCGGAAGACCGCCCCCCTCATAACCCTACATTGGCGCCTCAACGTGGTTCTCTCGTGCAGAAGCACTTGAGTTAGTTACCCCTCCACGATGGTCAGTTCGCGGCGTGGAGTGCCTGCCCGGACTTTTAATATTGGGCCTGACCCGACATCGCTATGCTAGCAAGGCTAATATGCTTTCCTGACGGTGAGGTGGGAGGAGTTGCAGCGAGAAACAATTGGTCGTGCATGTATTTGTGTGTGTGCGTGCGTGTGTGTGTTCATGTATGTGGAGCATTTTTTGTGTGTGCCGAGACCTTTGAGAGGTGCAGCTACGAGGTCCGTACATGAAGCGCGAGACCGAGCCGTCCATGGAGAACAGCACGCCGGAAGAGAGTGAGTGCCTCAGCCGGGACGGTGGCCCTAATTTTCTCGTATATAGTTGTAAATATTTCCTCTTCTGTCTCTTTGGCTCTGGGAGCCAGGTGCCGCAATCGGCTGACTGGTATTGCAGCCTTGATTGCCGGAAAGCACCGGGGCTCTCCGACACCGCTGGACGCGGTGGGCGCCGTTCGCTAAGAAGTTGCCTTTGGATGGCAGCGAGCGAGTAGGGACACCCTGGGTTCCTTGGCGGAGATGCACATCCTCGCGGCGTGGTGTTCTAGCTATTGTCCTTAGCGCTAGAGCGAGTAGGGAGAATCTGGGAGCTCTTTTTGGGAGCTGCCTGTCGCACATCGGACGACAGTCTAACCGTGGCATACAGCATGCGCAAATGCGTTTTTCTTGTTTTATAATGACCTCGCTGGAGCCGAACATCTCGCTGAATTAGAGAACGCTAACTTCGTTCAAATGAACTTGGTATTTTTGGGCTGAGAAGGAGAATCGGAAAATTTGTGGAACCAGATTATTATGCCCGCCAACGAACCGCGGATGCCCGTGCTTCGTTCGGATTAAAGAACGCAGTGCGGTGCCGGATAAAATTGTTTGGCACTCGCATTGGCCCGCATTTTACCAAATGGTCATTTTGCTCAATTTATTCAACCTTTTTGGAGATCCGGAGGGTTGTGCAGATATCAAGTGAAGCCGCCTGGACCTGCTGCCATTGTTTACGTTCCTGCCTGCTGCCCTGCGGCCGTGAATCACCGAAACTCGGAGTCTCACGGAACCAGTCCGGCTTGACGGGAGAGGAGGCCAACCCCTACCTGCCAACAAAGGCGCGCCAGCGAGAACAACACCTTCCCGTCACGCTGGCTTCTGGGACCTGCCGATGGACAGCGGGGGCCCCTTCACCTTGCTGCTCGTCGGATGACACCAACGTTTGTATAGCCCTGCTAAGCCTCGTGTTTACCGCGCGGATGGCGTCCAAGGAGCAGCTCTCGACAACCATAGGTGAACATTTAAGGAGGGAAGGATGTGGAAAACCAGTTTCCTCCCCCTTCGCCGCGACCGACCACCACCACCCCAACGAGCTTCATGGCAGCGCCGGCTGGGAGAGGAGGTAAATACCTCCCCTTGGGGGAAGGAGACCAGTGATAGGTGCGCCACCAAGACGCCTTCGCTCGCCTCTGAAGGGAGCGGACGCACGCTCCGTTGCCTCCCGACTAGGCGCGTTTCCTCTCGCGTCAGTTGCCTTTCAGCTCTCGGTGGGGGCGGGTGTGTGCGGCGCTCGCTCCGGCGAGCTCGCGCGCGCCCGCTCTCACCGAGCGCTCGCTCGCCTTCGCCTCCCTCTGGCGCTGGCTCGCCCCGTCGCGACTCTCAGTCCTCCGGTGCTCCGGTTTTTACCGGCGCACTTCCCTGTTCCTTGGATCATCCCCGCTGGCCTCATCCAGCCCTCCAGCCGAAGCGAAGCCCGGATCCGTCTCCCAGCCCAACCCCCGACCCTTGGGCGTGCGAGTGTGTCCCGTGCTGCTGGCGTTGCCAGGTCTCGCCCTGCCAGCACACCCTCCTCCCTTGAGGAGTTATCAGTGCGGCCCCCTTTGACTTTGGACTTCGCCTGGGGTGCACCGACGTCGCCCTCGCCCGAGGCGAGCCCCAGTGCTGGAACGGACTCGTGGCTCCTCGCCAAGGCTCCCTGCTGCTCCTTCGGGGCGCAGTCCTGCTGGCCCATGCTAGTTTCCTGCGGACTGCAAGGTTCACGGACCTCGACGCATCCAGCGTCATCTGCCGCTTCTGCGGCCCTCCCTGCTGCTTCGGCAGCAGTCTCGGGAACTTCCTGCTCTCGGGCCTCGACGCGCCGCCCTTCCCGGCGCTCCTTCCAGCGTCACCTGCCGCGCCTCAGCTTCGGCTGAGGTACCACTGAGGTCCCTTCCGCTGCCTCAAGGATTTCCCAAGAGACAGTGTCCCGTGTGCCTCTCGCGCACGGGCCTAGGCGTGCCATCTTCCGAGATGCCCCCTACCCGCCGCGCCGCTGCCACGGCAGCGGTTTCCCAGCGGTCATCCCAACTGCCACCCGGACTCTCCGACGTGACAGAGCACTGCAGACCATCTGCAGTAACCCCGGCGTCCTGATCTGTAACAGGAAAGGACGCTTGCCGAGCAGCACGCTGCTCGCACCTAAGCCGACCCTGCACTGGGCTCCGACTTGCCGGTAGTGGCTGTGCTTGTGCTGTGTGCTACCCGTTGGGCACCCAGGATAGCCCTCTGTGTTCTGCGGACCTCGTCGCAGTGCTTCCGTTCTTCGGCCCCCGACTCTGCGGACTTGCTCGCGCGTCCTCCCCCCTCCCAACCTTTCCCTACCCCATTCCCCTGGGCACCAAGAGTGCCGCCGCTAGCTCAGGCTGGCATACGTCGTGCCCAATACCCCATCCCCCCTCATTATAGTATCCACCGCGGGTTCCCGCGAGAAGACGAAAGGGAGCTTCTGGATCCAGCCGGCAACGAGACCGGCAAATGCCGGGGGATAGCGGCCACGGAGTACGCAGCGCACACGGGAGGACCCGTCGTGCACGACCGCCCATCTTCTGGTTCCCAACGGCGAAGCGACCGGTAAATACCGCTCGCTCTCGCCGCCTCCCGCGGCAAACGCCGTGATATGGCTTCGTCCGAAGAATGCGGCGCGCACGGGAGATCCCGGCCGCCGTATTCACGGCGCGTTCAAATGTCCGCCGCCGAAATCGCACCCCCAATACCCAGCCGGTGAGTCAAAAGTCCTTCTTACGTAGCCTTGCCCTTCCATGGAAACCCTTGTCGATGTATAGCTAGCCGGCATGCTCTGTATTATTTGCAAGTGCAATAAATAGCATTGGAGTATTAACTATGTGTCGTCACCGTCCTTGTCCCCTTTGTTCCCTCCGCAGGTCGCCAGCGAGGACGTTGCACCTGCGGAGTAGGAGCGGGGCGGAAGACCGTCCCCATAAAACCCTACATTATCGATTTCTTTACTTTCCCATTGCCATGCGCTATCTGATCTAGCTTCCGTTTTTCTCTCATCGGTGTGCGCTGGGTCCTGCTGGTTTTCAATTTCTTTGAACTGCCTGCCTGACACCCCCTCATTGAAGAGGTTCACTGCTCCTTTGCAAGGTCGGAGACTGTGAACGCGCGTCATCTCTCCCCTACTGTCCGGAGTCAGCCTCTTCTGGAAGCAAGGAAACGCGCCTTAGCTCTTGTGAGCGCTTTAACGACTCCCTGTCAAGCTTTGAGCTCTCAGAAGCTGGTCCTTTCGGTTAGAAAACGTAGGTGTACTGCGGTGGCAGCTCGCTTGAAACCGCCTTCTCAGTACGAACTTCACCGTAAGGCCGAGTGATTATGACTTCCGGTACTGGGAGACAAACACTAGATTCCTCCAGAATCGATTTCATCCACGCGCATATCCCGCTGTACTGCTTTTCTTGCACTTAATCAGGATGTACAAGGTCGATTGTTGCCCCATTGTCCCTATTTTTTCCCGCTGACAGTCAAACAAACAAATAAGGACTGAGTAGTTTCTTTTCGTCATTTAATCTCAAGCATATGCGAACGTAACTTTCGGTTTTCGACATCGCGCGTCAATGCGCCCAGATTCTTGGCTGTAATAGCAGATTGGTGGTTCGCGCGCTTCAAAAGTCTCCTGTGACCTGGCATGCGCCCCCTTTTCTTCAGGCTCGGACTTTTCAACGCTAAACCACGGCCGGTCTCGAGGGAGAGAGCGCGCTCTTTCTTAAGGCCTTCTCATTAGCCGCGGGAACGCTTCTTCTTGAGTTACGCTCTCCGCTGCCGCAAGGGGCGCGACCTCCTCACTGTTCGTTCCGCGCCTGCTTCAACGGCGGCCGGCGGCTCTTACCTGGTTTCGCGCTGTCGCTCGCGGGTTTCTTGGTGAGTGCAGCCCCGAAATGAAAGAACGCAGAAGGTAGATGCTGCAGCGGCATGTCGTCAACGTAATACACACGTAAACGGAGTCTTTATATAAAAATAATTGTCTCTCAGCAAACGTGCGACAAGCATATGACAAACATTGCGGTATGGTAGCCACTTTTGACCATTTTAATAAGAATTTTTCCCAAGCCTGCATAAGAATAGGAATAAAAAAAAAATCTGCATGAGCAGTGATCACATCGAAGCTTCTTCAAGGCTAACATGACAGGAACTCGTCTGCAACAGCAAAAACCGTCTTTCAGCGCTAGATGCGAAACCATCCATGTAGCACCGAAGTTGAAAATAATTTCACAAAATATATGTAATGTAAACTGCGAAATACTTGTATGATATAAAGTATTAGTATAACAGTCAAAGTAAACGTTGTAAGGTTGAATTTTAAATGTTAATATAATTAATATATTAGCAAATGTCTTGTATTAGAAACATTACTTTAATTTTGCAAATAAACATTGTTTTTATTAAATTTTTACATGATATTAGGCCTGTTATGAAAACAACCAAAAATGGTTTATATTCATGACACCACTTGTGTTGGAAGTGGCAAAAAGAGGTCAATAAATCACACAGGTGATACGTTATGCAGTGGCTTACATGAGTTCACCTGCTATATCGAAAGTATGCAAGAAACTTCTATAGCGTTAAAGAAGGACACTCTCTCTGAAGACACATTTCAAGCCCTATATAGCGACCCAATGAGGCTCTCTTCGGGAAAGTAAGGCTATTGTGCGGAAGGGAACGACATGTTAGATGCGAGGGCCGTAACAGCTAGCGGCACTTGACTACATTAGACGGATGTTTCATCTGAGAGCAAAATCAAGGCACCTTGCGTCGATGGCAAAAAAAAAAAAATTCTGCTGTGCCGAAATCAGTAACCCTCCCGTTGTAGCATCAATGTTTGCACGACGTATTGTTGAGCAGAACGTCGAAACACGCGCGCTCCCAGCTGCGCCAAGAACGAAGATGACAAATTCGCAGCACATAACAGTATTGCTTACGAAAAGCGGCGCCGCCTCTTGCGCGGCGGACGACGGCAGTCTCGCCGAGCGCTACTCCCTACTCGTCGCTAGGCCTAAATTGTTTTGCATCGAAGGCACATCCGACGGCGCTTTGTAATTGCTCAGTGCTAGAGTAAATGGTCTCTGGTGGAACTGCCTTACTGCCGATCCTATTGTATCAGTTTCTACAAACTTGTATTTATTGCAGTTATCAACAACACAGTATGGGTCAGAGATCGACAAGATTTTTTTTTTGCGTTCGGCTTATTGTTTGAGTGAAGAACAGATTTTAGCACGCCCTTTTGGCGCTGGAGGAAGCAATCCACGGTGTCGTTGGCGCGGAGGGCTTGCGGGAAGTACAGCCTGCCTGGCCTGCGTGTTTACTCACGGCTGGTCTCGAGGGAGAGCGCGTTTCTCTCTTCTCTTACGGCCTCTCCAATGGGGTCTGTTTCCACCGCCCGCCGCGCTTCGGTGGGGTCGCCACCGCCCCACTGTTGCTCCTCCGCTACAGCCGCTCACGCGCAAGGGAAACGCGCGCTCGGTCTTCGTGGTACGCAACAGTACACCATCGGCGCGTCGAAGAGTCGGCGGTGAGCAGTCCACACCGCCACGCAACACGTAATCAGAGCATGCTTGGAACGGGTTGAAATCCACACCAAAATTCACGGCACAAAGCACAACGCTGGCTTCAGCGGCATAGTGCGATGAGAGAACGCGGCGTGTGCACCAAGTTCAAGGGAACAAAACGCGAGTCTCGAGAAAAAGCCGGCAAAGCATGGGCTGCCGATCGCTTTGCGCTCAGGCGAATGGAAGGAAATGGAAGTTAGGTTGGCGCGATTTAGCGCACGCGTTCATGGCTTTAAAGCAGCGTCCCAGATGGTTCCTGTGAGTGCTTTCTTGATGGCACCCGAGTCCATCTGTGTGCACGTTCAAAAAGCGGGGGAAAAAAGGAAAAAAAAGAAAAGATCCAATCTGTCTACCACTTGTGCGGTACGCTTTCTGGACGCCGCTGCCTGTGCCCTCCTCAGGTGCCCCAGGGCACGGGTGGCCGCCACAACCCTGTAACAATCGTGTAGCGGCCTACCCGGCGCCACTCAAGTCGGCTTGTTTAAAAAAAAAAAAGAGGCAGACATCAATATTCCGCAAGGCCGTAAATTTATCTACCATCTAAAGTTCCTCGATCGTTAACTTATAAGCTGCGTTGATATGGACAACTCGAATTTTGGGCAATTTTTCTGGGGACCAAGCTATTCAATGGCATGAACAGCCATGGTAAGAGTAAGTCATCTAGACATAAGATATGCCATTAAGCGCATAAATATCCAGGCGAGTGAAGCGGAACTATGTTATTTCAGGCATAATTACAACGAGGATAATGAGATTGGAACGGCAAAAATATTGTCTAATTCCAACTTCAATGAACCCCACTATGCGCAGAAGCAGATCCTATCATGGCATAATATTTGAAATTTTTTTATTCGCGATTCGTTATTACAGACAACTCCTTTTAAGGACAAATTTGCTCGGGAACAAAACTGTCCATATTAATGAGGCACGACTGTAATTAATTTTTTTTTGTTCTCCTCCATTTCGGCCCAGCTATCGCTCAAAATATTACAGTAGAGTTCAATTTCAGTTTTGGTCAAAAGTTATTTCGGTGTTCCTAGCGTTCTTTTTTTTAACGCCTAATAGAGCTATAAATAAACGTTAGAATAACCTTTCTCTAAACATTTTAACAACATATATCTAATATATATGCAGCCTTATTCTAGCGTTCTTGAAAATGATAAAACAACCCTGCACGAGCATGTAGCCTACCATTGGTGACGTTACACAACTACGCAATACAGCGCGTCATACAACCCCTATAGTCACCTCTGAATAAATAGCACAGAGAAAAGTTTTTATATCCATTATTGAGGAGTGTCCCTTGAGTAACAGTGGCGAATGTGCAATAAGCAAACCATTCTACCAAAATAACGGGGCAGCGATTGCCCTCTAAGGCAGGCATTACTGCACAGATAGTTACAAAAACTATTAGTTCAAAAACATACTAGAATAAGAAAGAAAATATTACTAGTAATTAGTGCTTGAAATAGTTTTCCTGTTTTTTTTCATGAAATAATCATGATATCACATAGGCATTTCATTAAACCAACGTTTATTTACAAAATTAAAATAATGTTTATAATACAACATAAAACATTTGCTGGTCTATAAATTATAGCAAAATTGATAACGAAACTTTTACTCTGACTTTATACTAATGTCATGTAAGCATTGTGCAACTTATATTACATTTTTATAAAATTATTTTCATCTTCAGTGTTACCTCGATGGTTTCTCATCTAGCGCTGAAAGACGGTTTTGCTATTGTTGCTGTTATGTTTGCCTTGAAGAAGCTTCGATGGGACCACTGCTCATTCAGTTTTTTTTTTTCATCTTCTTGTACAGGCTTGGGAAAAAATTCAGATTAAAATGAACAAAAGTAGATATCATGCCGCAATACATGTCATATGCTTGTCGAACGTTTGCTGAGCGACAGTGTTTTTTTAATGTAAAGACTCCATTCACGTGTGTAGCACGTTGACAGGATGCTGCTGCAGCATCTACCTTCTGTAATCTTTCATTTAGGGGCTGCCTCAACACGAAACCCGCGGGCGACAGCGCGAAACCAGGCAAAAGCCACCCGCCGCCACTGAAGCAGATGCGGAGCGAACAGTGAGCAGGTCGCGCCCCTTGCGGCAGCGGAGAGCGTGACTCAAGGAGAAAAATTCCCATTGTTCACGCGGCGATTGAGAAGGCCGTAAGAAAGAGCGCGCACTCTCTCCCTCGAGACCGGCCGTGGTTTACTACTGTGGAGGAAGTACAATGGTCATCAAAATTGGGAGTCCGTCATTGGTACTAAGTCTGTCAGGATGGACTGGTTAACGGCGAAGCAGAAACATATCACAGCCGCACTCGGACTGTCGTGGCATGCCGCATACGCTCTCGGCAATCATCTTGCGATTTCTTTTATTGTTTGTGGAGTCCACAAACACGCATTGCTGTTCGGATGACAATTACCACTGAAAGGGACGCAAATAAATGTATTTAAATCTCTCAAATAACAATATACCGCGATGCAAGGCCGCTTTGCTAATCACGAAGCCCACTCGGTACTATAGCAACAATGGGCTGGCGCAATGAATCTGGTTAGAGAGTGTTTTCCTCCTCTCCTGGTTGCTCTAGGTAAAATGGTGTATAGTGAGGTGTACTCGACAATTGTTTAGATCGCAGCAAGTACGTGCAATCCCCACGAAGCGCAGGTTTGCGCGGCCGGAGCAATGTGGCTCGACTGCTCATGACCTCCGCCGCGTGAGCGCTCGCCTGCATGCGCTGCCTGCAAGACGCCACAACGTGGGTTTCCAAAATAAATAAAAAAGTAACTGCAAGTAGGAAATGCGCAGGAATGAGTCAATGAACTCAAATATGAGTACATTGGTTGATATGTTGTCGCCCGGAAATTCGCCTGGCCGGCGAACAGCGTTGACGGACACTGTTTCCTGCTTGTTTGGGGTGCCGAACACTGTCACACCTAGGTGACACTTCAGCAACCTGTTCAGCTTCCTGGCTGTTCGTGCGGTGGCATACTGTTGCGTAACAAGTTGGTTCCGACACTTGTTGGCGGCTTGTTTGGCGAACTTATTTGGTTTGGTTTGTGGGGTTTAACGTCCCAAAGCAACTCAGGCTATGAGAGACGCCGTAGTGGAGGACTCCGGAAATTTCGACCACTTGGGGTTCTTTAACGTACACTGACATCGCACAGCACACGGGCGCCTTGCTTTTCGCCTCCATCGAAAAGCTGCCGCCGAGGCCGGGATTCGATCCCGCGTCCTTGGGAGCAGTAGTCGAGCGCAGTAACCACTGCGCCAAATAAGTTTGGCGAACTTATTTGGTTGATGTCGCTGTTTTGTTTCCGCAGTACGGCACTGGCTTCGAAAATGAATTGCGAAACTTGTACAAGCCTGCCATTAACCGCGGTGTCGCCGGCAGAAAACTTTCAGCTTGCTAGGCTGCATGACGCGGGGCATGGTGCAAGAAGCAGCTCGGCCTACTCCGAAATGTTTTTTTTTTTTTGTAAAATAAAAGTGTGATGGGGGTTGATTGGGGAATTTTTAAATATCACTGAATAAAGTCTTGTGGCCAATTTGTACCACTTTTCTTCCAGAAACACGTCGGCAATAAATTCACGACTCGGAAAGCAGGCGCGACAAAAGGGTGCTGACGGCTGCAGACGGTTAGGAATACGCATACAGGTTTACATGTTACCTTCGCAAACCTACGTGCCCCGGCACTCTTTGTATCATCGCGGCCGTTAATCACAAACCTCAAAGTGCGGGTATCGAGCACCGCTTCGATACCTGCACGCCTTCACTGTTGCTCCAAGGACGGCGGAGAGAAATCCGCCTTTTGGGCGAGTTTTCTGCGCATGCGCGAAGTCGTAGCGGCGACCGGTGGAAACACATTGGACGGCGTAAACGGCGGTTCTCGGCGCCGCCAGTGCACCGGGGCTGGCGGCACCGGGCGGCACGATGGCCGTCACAGGCTTGGCAAAGCGATGCCAACCACATCTGCCGCGTGCGGTTGCCACTCTCTAAGCGCGCCAAGATGCAAGACGCGGTTTTTCAGGTTTCCTTCAGCGAGCCGCGGCCAACAACGACAAGCTTCAATTAGGGCCACCAAGCGTCAAGATGTGAATGGCCGACCTTAGCAACCGACTGCGTACTCTCGACTGTGCGAAAAACACTTCGTTACAGGTATGTATGCATCTAAAGGAAATGTGCATGATGAAAAGTATCTATCAGAGTTCGCGCCAAGCCTGTAACCCACCAGTGATAGCCGCAATGAGCATTTGTTCGGCGTGTCTGATGGCGATGTATTTTATCGTTTGTTTTTTTTTTATATGCGAAGTGGCCGGGTAGCGCAGATATCACAGGTGGCTGAGTGCGCTAGACCGTAATATTTAGCATGTTTTATCGCGACTGCCGCCTAACTAAAAAGAAAACAAAATTGGGCGTTTGTTGTGATGCACCGCCGTTCGCGGGCCGAGTGGTTGAGCTGGTCATGAGGCTCGCGAACGGCAGTGCAATAAAATGCCGTATTTTTTTTCTTGTTAGTGAAGTGGCAGTCACGATAATACATGCTAAATATTACGGCCTAGCGCACACAGCCGCCTGTGATATCTAAGCTACCTAGCCCTTTCGCACATAAAGAAACGACAAAATACATCGCCTTCAGGCCCCGGCGCAACTAAATAATCACGCACCGAAGAAATCCTCATTGCAGATATCACTGGTGCGTTACAGCCTGGGCGAAAACTCCAGTAGGTACTTTTCATCATGCATATTTCGTTTAGATGCATACATACCTGTAGTATCTGTCTTTTTGCCGCTCGGATGCATATGACACACTTGACACTCTTGCACGACGCACAGTATTTTTTTTTTAATTAAAGGCTCGCCTTCGTGCACGCCAAAGCATCTGGATTTTGTTCCTTTGGTGTACGCAATCAGATGCACTTCGTTAGGGAGCTTGATAATCGTCGTCTTCGTCCAACTGTTTGCAACGGCAAGGAAACCGCCCGGCACAATAAATGAGTCTCCTGTAGGATTCATGCTCGTTCACTTGCAGAGTGGATCGCTCCGGACGTAGAACAGGGTTGGTTCCTGACCGAGATGCGCATCCGATATGTAGGAGATGCACATGCGTCACCAAGTTGTTGATTCCGCAGAAATCGCGGCGGAGGCAGAAATGAACGTTGTGGATCCTTTCACAACAGAATGACCATTCTCTGTGCACCGAGAACCTTTTCCCCACTGCGACCACATCCGTTATGACTCCTGAGGGCAGAAACCGGCTACAGGGCTGAATCATCCGTTGGCAGAAAAATGCCGAGCGTTTTCTACAGGTGTGCATTCCGGCCGGGACAATGCCCTTTTCAGGGGGTGTGTATATGTGCCTCTCTGCCGAGCTTCGTAGATGAAATCCTATAGCTGCACGCTTGTAGATGACGCTAGGAGGAAGCGACGCCCATTGCACCATGCCGACGCCGCGGTGACCGCATTGAGCTCGGTAACAAAAGACACCCCGCGCCGTTGCGCCGCTCGAAGTCACAGGAGACGATTCCACCTAGCTCTGCAGCATCAACAAACCCCTGGCTGCGATCCCTCTGCGAACCCCTTTGAGATCCCTCTCTCTCTCTAAGCCCCCGCGCTCTCCTGTCTGGCGAAAACCTGCACGCTGAGAGCGTCTCATTCTGTCACGTCGAACACGGGCCGCGCTACACGCTCTTACAATACAAAGATAGTATATGCGTACAGTACTCACGGATTGAAATAGGACACTCGGAGCGCGTGGCCGTCGCTGCATGCAGCGCCGCCCGTGGATGCTCATGGAACCAAGGTGCTGCATTGTGGTATAGCACGAGGGGGAGAACATCTAAAAAGCAGAACTGCTCCTTCCGGTCGCCAATAAGCCGGCCTGTTGTTTACCACACTGCCTTGCATGCAGCGACGGCCACGCGCTCCGAGTGTCCTATTTCAATCCGTGAGTACTGTACATGCGTTATGAGTGGATTGTGAATACGCTCTACATTCCCCCATACTGCGTGAACATGATATGCTGCAATCACTGTCACTACTTTCCGGCCCGAGGCCAAAAAAGAAGAGAAACTTTCGCTTTCTGCCTGCGTTGGCGTGGCCATTTCGTATGGTGAGCTTTCGCGTCGTCTGCTACTCTGCTGTCCAATGTGTTTGTCGCCCGCTCCCACATTATGGCGCCACATCCTCCCGCAAAAGGCAGCCGTATGGTGCGGACGCGTGTTCCATCGCTCCTCCGATTGCACGTGGCTACCGGAAACGGACGGACTGGCGACAGCGGGAGCTTCCGAAGCGTCAAATAGATGAGTTCTTACTTTTATTAACTTTATTTCGTTTTCAGCTAGTTAGGTTAGGTGCAGCCTAAAGAATAGATTTTAGCTCTTGGTCCTAGTGGCCTGGTTTTTCGTGCCGGCAGCTGGGTTTTCTGGACGTTTATTCTTTAACTATCTTGTTTAGATAAATACTTTTTTTCTAGGCTGTTGGCATTCGCAGAATTGGTTTTTAACGCGTGTTTGCTAGTCGTTTCTTGTGTCTTCTTTTGGCAATTTGTATATTCGGAGAATTCGTAATAGATATAGTTCAGTCGACGAGCGCTTAAGATGTGCAATCAAAAGAAGGTAAAATGTACTCAGTGTGAGGCGCAGATTAATCTCAAGGAAACGCGTTTTGACTCTGTAGGCGAAGCGGAAGGCAGCGACTTTTTGTGTCGGTGTTGCGTACTGAGTGCGCGTCTAGATAGATTTGATCAAGAAAGGGGCAGTTTAGTGTCTCGTGTGGATGATTTAGAAATGAAGTACGTTTGTTAAGGGCGGAAAATCAGAAACTGCTTGGACAGCTTCCTCAAATTGAAAAAAAAAGGGGCCGACTTTATCCTTGGAACCAACGAGGACGAACATTCCAATGCGGGCCACGTGGCTGGGGCCAGCACTGGCATGGAAGGCATAAGCAAAGTAGGTCAGGCGGATCCGAACCGTCAGAGTTATTTAGAAGCAGCTAAGAAGCCGGAAAAAAAGGAAGAAGTAAGGAAGAATGAAAATCCCAGAGATAAGGACACAGATAACCGAAAGCAGGAGCCAACAGTTGGGAGAGGGAGAGAGAAGGCCCAGGTGCTTATCGCCAGAGATTCTAACATGAACAGGTGCAAGCGAGATATCTTGGAACGTGTAAAGGGTGATAAGACAGTGTTGGTTGGAGCCTTCGCAGGGAGAACAATGAGGGCAGTGCTGAAAGAGAGTAAACATGGGCCGTTGAAGAATTCCGCAGAGCGCAGTATGGTAATAGTAGCCGCGGGGCTAAACGATGTACTAAATGGTGACACTGCAGGAGTGGTGGAAAGTTTAGCTAAAAGAGTTGACGAGATCAGGGAGATAGCACAGCAAACGCAGATAGTTGTATGCACAGTACCAGAGGTGCTAGGATTGAACGGAAAGCTGGAAAAGGACGTGGTGACAGTTAATCAGGACATAAAAAAGTTAAGCCTGGAGAAGCGTTTCGAAGTGGTTGAGGTCAACAAGGAGGTACATAAAGCAGGTTTTGGTAGGGCTTTTCAGCGAGATGGCATTCATTTCAACAGAAGGGTGGGAGCAGAGATCGGCTGGCGCCTGGCAGGCAGGGCTGTAGCTTTTTTAGGGGGTCCGCGAGGACTCCGTGCACAAAGGTAGTTAAACGTGAAGCAGAAGAAAGTGTAATAATGGAGGCTGAGCCCCCAAAATGGCGAAGAGTAGGTGGAGAAAGAAAAGTACAAAAAAGAAATTTAACACTAGGATCAGCTACATAAACATGCAAGGAGGTAGAAAAAGAGCGAAATGGCTAGAGATAGAACAGCAGTTGAAGGATGACAAAATAGGTGTGTACGCCCTTTGCGAGACTCATCTCAGGGATCTAGAAGATCCGCCGTTTATAGAAGGCTACGTCTGGGAAGGGTGCAACAGAACGAGAACGGAAAAAAAGGGTGGAGGAGTAGGTATGTTGATACACCAGGGGACAAATTGGGAAATAATTAAATCATCTTGTAAATAACATATCTAGGTATCAGGAACAATTGCCGGCATAAGGACATGACTAAGGGTAGTTTATTTAGGAACAGGACATCAATGCAGGAAAGAAAACAAGGATCTTGTTGAATGTCTAGCTCAGTGACGATATAAGCCAGTTTGCAAACGGGGCCAATATTATTCTGCTGGGGAACATGAACGGCCACATCGACGATCTGGATGGATAACGGATTGTAACGGGAAGCTAATGCTAGATTTCTGTGAGTGACACGATCTATAGTTATAGCAAACAGAGAAACAAAATGGTGAAGGCCAAATCATGTGGGAATTCCGCAACAGGCAGACGACCATTGGATATTGTCTAAAGTCACAGGAAATTTATAGCAAGGTCACAAAAATGGAAATAAACGAAGAAGGGGAGTGTAGTCTGGGAAGCGATCATAAACGTATCAGTCTGCAGATGGGGCCCTTGATGAAAAGAGAAATGGAACTTACACAAAAAGTAAACGCAAAATTAAACGACGATCAAATAGCTCAGATAGCAGCAGACATAGAGGAAGCAATAGAGAAAAGCCCCATGGAAGACTGGGATTATGAACAGGTAGAACTACTCATAAGGACGAAAATTCAGGAGGTTGAAGTAGCAAACCGCTGGAATGGAAAGAGGAAGCCACGGAGCTGGTGGAATAAGGAAATCAGGGATGCTATTGAACAACGACGGGCTGCTTCAAGGGAACACCGAATGGCAAAGAAAGCACATGTATCTCAGGAGGAAATCGACCAAAAATGGGAATCATATTGACAAAAGAAACTCACGTGCAGGCCCTCGTCCAAAGTAAAATAAGGCAGTCCACCGATCGCTGGATGGCTGACATACACGATGCCTATAGAGGCGGAGCAAAGAAAATTTTGGAACAATATAAGTTGGCTAGGGAAGAAGAACCAAAGAAAGCAGGATCGGATTCAAGATAACGAGGGAAATTGTTTAAAGGGAGACAACGCAGTGAACTACATTACATCAGTTATAGCCGAGTCATTTAACAGCGACGATAGGGTAATCTCCGTAAATCAGGAAGCAACACAAGGTAGCAGAATACAAAACAGCTTAGAACTGACAAATCTAAACTGGAAAAAGGCAGGAAAAAATATTCCTAAAAACACATCTACAGGAATAGATGGAATTCCGATCAAGCTGATTAATGAGGTCGGTCCAAAAAGTAAGGAAACGTTGTCAAAAGCTCTGGAAACAGTCATAACGAATAAGCAAATTCCGGACAGCTGGCGGCAGAGTAAAATGAATTTGATTTATAAAGGGAAAGGAGACAGGATGCACAAAAATCCTACAGGCCGATTACCATATGGTAATCGGCCTGTTATCTTTCTTTTCTACTTCCTTCTTTCCTGGACTTCTTTATCTTTTTGTGCTTTTCTTTTGCTTTTTCTTTCTTTCTTTATCCTTTTTCCACTTCATATGTCTATCTATTGTAACTAGGCAGTAGTGATTTTTGTTTCCTTTTGTATCTTTAATGTACATTTTTTACAGTTTTATGTCCATGTTTTTTTTCATGTAATTTTTTTTTTATTTTGGGTGTTTAGCTCCTTTTCTTATATCTTAAATTGGATTAAGCCTGGCAAAGCCTTGCTGGTCCAGGCTCCCTCTCTCTTTCTTTTACATTTTTTTCGTCATATTCTGAGAGGAATAATAAAAGGTAAAAGGCTTGTTATATAACAGATGTTATATAACATCTGTTATGTACAGGTTAGCCATGCAGGCGGTGAAATTAAAGGTGCAAGCATGGGTTGAAAGTAACAAGATACTCGGAGAACTTCAGATCGGCTTTAAAAATGGTAGGCGCTTACATGATAGCCTGTTCGTGCTTACCCAATGCATCGAAATATCTAGAGTGGAATATAGACCTTTTCATTAGGCCTTCGTGGACATAAACGGGGCGTACGACAACGTAAGCAGGGAACTCCTGTGGAACATATTAAAAGAAGAAGGTATCGGTTATGAGATAATAGAGTTCCTACAGGAAATATACCGGGATAACAAAGTCGAAATTACGTGGGAAGGAATAAGAAGTACGGAGGATGTCAAAGTATGCAAAGGATTAAGACGAGGCTGTCTTAATCCTTTCCAAGGCTGTCTTAAACCAAGGCTGTCTAATCCTAAACAGCACCGGTGTCCTCTGTCACCGGTGCTGTTCATGCTTTATATGATAAACCTGGAACGGAGGATAGAAGACAGTAACCTAGGTTTTAACCTGTCATAGAGATTAGGTGGAAAGGCGGTAGAGCAGCGCCTCCCCGGTTTGATGTATGCAGACGATATTGTGCTGCTAGCTGAGAGTCTGGAAGAATTGCAAACTCTAGTTAAGTGTTGCGGAGACGAAGGGGACGCTCTAGGCTTCAGTTTCAGTGCAGTTAAGTCGGGTCTGATGATTTCCAAAGCTCAACTGATCAGGGTCTTAAAATATAAGGCCATGAAATACCTAGAGTAGCAGAATATAAATATCTGGGGGTATGAGTAAACGAAGGATTGGCATACATTGAAAAGCGTGAGCAATCACTTAAGGCCAAAGGGCGAAAGAATGCCGGGATAATGAAGCATAAGGCATTGTGGGGATACAATAGATATTAGGTTTTGAGGGGTATTTGGAAAGGAATTATGGTGCCCGCAATTACTTTCGGAAATGCGGTTTTGTGCCTAAAATCACAGGTATAGTCGACATTAGAAATAAATCAGAGATCCGTTGGACGATTAGCACTAGGTGCCCACGGCAAAACTACAAATGAGGCGGTACAGGGAGATATGGGCTGGGCATCTTTCGAAGTACGTGAAGCTCAGAGTAAAATATTATATGAGGAACGCCTGAGGAAATTGGACAGTAACAGATGGGCAGCCAAAGTATTTAAATACCTGTACTTAAAAAGCGTTGACTAACAATGGAGGAAAAGAACTAAGAAACTAACTAGTAAGTATGCTAGTCACAAGGATGGAGAAATAAAGAGCATTACGCAACAGGTGAAAAACACAGAAGGTAAAAATTGGATAAATTCGATGGAAAAGAAACAGAGTATAGAATTATACCGAAAGTGGAAAATGCAGATCAGGAAGGAAGATTTCTTTGATAACTCAAGATGCAGTGCCCTACTTTTTGAAGCTAGATCAGGGTGCCTTAGAACACGCAGCTACAAAAAGAAATTTAACAATGGAGAAACGCATGTGCTGTATGTGGAAACTTCAGTGAAACAATTGACCATATTATACTCAAATGTAATGGTACCCATCTGGAAGTTGATGGAGGCGCAGTCACTGTTCCTGAAGCTCTGGGGTTTAGAGATAACAGTGGCCGGGGTATAAACCGGCGGAGCAAAATAGCAGAAAACGACTGGAAGAATGGTGGCTCAAAAGCAGAGAAGTGACATAGAGTTAGTATTGTAGGAACAAAAATTTAATAAATAGAATGATGGTTTAGTTAACCATTCTAAATCAATAATTAAGATATAGGGAGAAAATAGACCATGATAGCTACTGCTACCACCCCTTTTCAAAGGGAACGCTCCTATATTCCATCCATACATTCATCCACGCACCCACCCACAAACCCATCCATCCATCCATCCATCCATCCATCCATCCATCCATCCATCCATCCATCCATCCATCCATCCATCCACCCACCCATCCATCCATCCACCCACCCACCCACCCACCCACCCATCCATCCATCCATCCACCCACCCACCTACCCATCCATCCATCCATCCATCCATCCATCCATCCATCCATCCATCCATCCATCCATCCATCCATCCATCCATCCATCCATCCATCCATCCATCCATCCATCCATCCATCCATCCATCCAATCATCCATCCAAAGGCGGATTGGAGACGCGTTTGCTGTTAGAAACCTCTTAGTTCTTCGTACAGCACCGACAGTAGCACAACTTGCCAATATACTCAACCTCTGCATACGTACTACACGCAAATGTAGAAAATGCGGACGAACGCGGCGTGTTTTTCTAAAGCGAGAAGGTCGCGGTCGCAGGAACTAGAGCACTGCGCGGGCTCTAAATATTTACCCGGGCCCTGCAGGGGCCCTGCAGGCTTTTTAGTTTCCCGGCCATGTCCAGCCCGATACTTAAATCTAGGCCTGGACCCAGGCCGGACCCAAAGAAACTCTGATCTACCCGGCCCGGCCCGCTGGGTGGACAGGCCCGACTCAGGCCCCGAAACCAGAGTGCTAGGTCCGCATCGGTGAAGCCAAAAATTTTGTTAACACGAATCTCAATAAAAAACACCTTTATAACCTTAAAAATGGAAACACTACACTCTGCAGCGATAGCAGCAGTTGAATAACTGTATTTTCATTGTTTTTTGCGGTAAGTGGTAATGTGATAAATTACTTTAGTTATATAATTTTGTAGGAAAAGCAACTAGTTCCTTTCGAAACTGCTTATCTAAGCGCAGCTTTGCTCTTTATAAATAAATCAACGTACGCCCGGCTGGGGCCTCGAGAGTAGGAACGAAGCGCGGCAGTCTTGGGCCAGCGTAAAGGACCAACGAGAAGGGGTGAAAATGAGAACTGACCTCCTCTGAAGGGCCGCCGAAGAGGCAGGTATAGGACAGGACGGAGTTCTTCAGAGTTAGCACTGAGCAGCGCTTTGTAGCACGCCCAAGGTTGCGCCGGCTAGGGCAGTGTGGTGCCTGGATGGCTGACACAGAATTGGAGGGAAGGCGAGAGACTGTGTCTGTCAGTGCATCACGAGGCTGGCTGCTGTTTCGTTCAAGCCGTTTCTTAGTTTTTGTTTATACATTAAGACCGGAAAGTAATTTTAGAGTAATTGTGTTACTTTTCTAAAATATCTGTAATACAATACCAATTTTTGAGATCAATAATTTGAGGTGTAATTTAATTATTTTTGTGCTATTTTCCGGATAGTAATTGGTAATGCAGTTGAATGCGTTTTCAGCCCCTCCGTGGTGTTGCAGTACGTGGTCAAGGCGCTCGACTACTGCGACCAACGATGCGGGACCGAATCCCGGCCTCGGCGGGGGTTCTTTGATGGATGCGAAAAGCACTGCGCCCGTGTGCTGCGCGATGTCAGTGCACGTGAAAGAACCCCAGGTGGTGGAACTTTCTGGTGCTCTTCACTACATCGTCTCATAGCCTTAGTCGCTTTGGGATGTTAAACACTATAAACCAAACCGAATTAGTTTTCAAAAGTAATTCTTCCATGTATGACGCACTCAGCTTTATTTCTGACCTTTTTTTTTTTTTAAACAGTACGGACTTCTGAGCAGAGCGCAATAACTTATGAACCATGAATACCTTCTTCAGCAAACGGAAGAACCGTAAATGGAGATGGAAAAGTACTAACGGGGAGACTAAAAATGAAATTGACTTTATACTGTGGTCAACCCCCGCCAATATGCTAGATGCAGAGGTAATCGGGAAAGGGCGGTGCAGTGACCACAGGATTGTGAGGTCCAGAATTGGTCCAAATCTGAAGAAGGAACGCAGAAGATTAGTAAGAAAGAAACCCATCAACGAATTAGCGCTGAGGGGGAGGGCAGAAGAGTTCAGGATCTCGTTACAGAATAGATATTCAGCTCTAACTGAGGATGGCGGCAGTACCCTAGAGGCAAAGAACAATAATTTCAGAGATATCATTACTGAGTGCGCAGTAGAAGTAGGCGGTAGGATAGTTAGAGAGGATACCGGTAAGCTGTCTAAGGAGACGGAAGATTTGATTTAGAAACGCCAGAGTATGAAAGCTTTATTCCAACAGACCAGATCGAATTGGCCGAGATATCAAGGCTAATCAATAAGCACAAGGTGGCCGATATAAGGAATTATAACATGGAGAAAATTGAGCATGCTGTAAAGAACGGGGGAAGCCTTAAAGCGGTAAAGGAGAAATTGGGCATAGGCAAAAACCAGATGTATGCGATAAGGGACAAGGCGGGCAACGTCATCTCGAATATGGACAAGACAGTCAAAGTAGCCGAGGAGTTCTATACAAATCTATACAGCAGCCAAAGTAGTCAGGATCGTAACGAGATTGGCGGTAGGGAAAAACAGTCAGACGTTCCACCAGTGACGAAGGACGAGGTCAAGAAAGCACTAGAAACAATTAAAAGGGGGAAATCAGCTGGAGAGGATCAGATAACTACAGATTTGCTGAAGGACGGGGCGATATCGTGCTAGAAAAACTGGCCACCCTGTATACGCAGTGCCTGGTGTCATCGACGGTACCGGAACCATGGAAGAATGCAAACATTATCCTCATTCATAAGAAAGGGGACTCTAAGGATGTTAAAAATTACAGACCAATTAGCTTACTGTCTGTTACGTATAAGGTATTTACTAAGGTAATCGCTAATAGAATCAGGACAACATTAGACTGCAATCAAGCAAAAGATCAAGCAGGGTTTCGGAAACGGTACTCTGCTATCGATCATATCCCTACCATCAATCAGGTGATAGAAAAATGCTCGGAATATAACCAGCCCTTATACATATCATTCATTGATTACGAAAAAGCCTTTGACTCAGTTGAAACCTCGGCGGTGATGCAGGCATTGCGAAATCAGGGGGTAGACGAGCCGTACGTGAAAGTGCTGGAAGATATATATAGTGGCTGCACAGCAATCAAAGTGCTGCATAAAGAAATATCAAAATTCCCATAAAGAAGGGTGTTAGGCAAGGAGACACAATCTCCCCAGTACTATTCACAGCTTGCTTAGAGGAAGTATTCAGAGACTTGGAATGGAAGCAGTTAGGGATAAGGGTAGATGGAGAATACCTCAGTAATCTACGATTTACTGATGACATTGCCTTGTTAAGCAACTCGGGGAATGAACTGCAAATAATGATTGATGACCTAGACAGGAAAAGTAGAAAGGTAGGCTTGAAAATCAATATGCAGAAGACTAACGTAATGTTCAACAGCCTCGGGAAGGAACAGCAGTTTACATTAGGTAGCAAAGTACTGGAAGTAGTAGACGAATGTGTCTACTTGGGAAGGTAGCAACCGCAGATCCGGACCATGGAAATGAAATAACAAGAAGAATAAGATTGGGATGGAGCGCATTTGGCAAGCACTCACAGATTATGACTAGCAGCTTACCGGTATCGCTAATGAGGGAGGTATGCTCGCGAGTTTTCTTTCAAAACGCTGACGACACAGGGTTTACGAGAAAATGGGGCTTCTTAATGCATTCGCGTTCAAATAACTAAGAAAGGAGGCCAGGTTTCTCCAGCGATGTTGCTGCAAATAAGTCAATGTACTGAGAAGCTATAGGGCTGGGAAGGAATGGGGGAAAATGCTAAAGACAACGCCTCTGTAATATCCGAATCGCTCGTGACATTACATTCTTAGGAAATAGGGATCTAAGGGAGGCGGACAGCCGCCTTGTAATGTTCAACTGAACACTCAAATACAAAAAAATGGATGTCACGAAGCCAAAGAAGACCCTCAAGGTTAAGGTGGGCGGTGAGGGAGTGGCAAGAAAGTATGTAAAGGCAAGTAGGGACCTCACATTCGGTCTCTCAAGGGGAAAATGCTGTCCAGAGCATATCTGGCCGTAATCACGTTCGTCGTTCATGAAACCAGCGCCACTAAAGTTCCTTTCGCTGCGGGCACTTGCGGCTGGTATGCACAGAAACTTTTTGGCCAGGAGAGAAAGGCATGGAAACTCTTCGGCATGAGTCTTCCACCACAGCCGCACACTGTCGTTGCCGTTGCTACATGTGTCAGCGTGTAGCTGCCCAGCTCGTCTTCATCAGCTTGAGTTTCGACGGTGTCGTGCTACTGCTGACACTCATGCATCAACATTTGTCGCTTCGCACATGATGATTGGTTGCTGGTAGTTTCTTCTCCTGCAGAAAGTGATAGCATATCGAACAGCGTTTCCCTCACTTTCTCGCAAAGAGCGTTGCAATGTTGCAGTGTAGCAATTCTAAGGAGTTCCCCGGGCTGCATTTTACTTTCAAAAACCTGCATTTCTCTTGTCTTCAGAATGACCATTTGTGAGTTGCCTGTAGAAGATGCAAGGTGTTTCTTCAGCTTCGTAAAGAAAAGAAGAACAAGTGGCAATGTTGCCAGCTTGTCTTGTTCAAGCTTATCGGTTGCCTCTTCGAACGGCTCAAGGACGTCAACAATGTCCGTCAATGTCGCCTTGCTGACATCCGCCATCAGGGAGTTCTCTCTCGATCCAACAAGGTTTCAATCTCCTCGTATTGAGTCAGAACTGACCAAGCTTTGCATTCCATCCCGTGCTCACTTCCTGGCACACGGTGTGTGGAAGCTGGCTTACGAGGCCACTTTGCTTTAAAAAAGTGACGGCAGCCTTAATTTTCTGCATTTGCTCGCGCAGCTCAGGTTGATCTTCAGAAAGGTAGGCATGCTGAGTACAGTGGTCACGATATGAGCGCTACAACTCATTCTTGTGTAAGGGCGGAGGGCACTGATATTATTGGCTCCCTGGTCAGTGTCAAAGACAGAATTTTTTTAAGACGGCTTCGTCAGAACCCATTTTCGCGTACCGGCGCAGAAGTTACTTCCGAATGTTCTCGCCTGCCTTTTTCTCGGGCGGGAAGTCGCCTGTGAACTACACCAGGCTTTTCCAGCTATCATCGACGTAGTGGGCAGTCGCAGTAATGTACGAAACCTTCTTATAATCATCAGCCCCCGGCGAAGCAACACCGACCTTTCTCCCTATTGCTGACACGCTGCAATACTGCCCACCGACAGCGATCAGTTCATAGACAACCTTCAAAAATCCATCGTCACATACGAGGTCGAATGTTCTCATGTCTTTCGTGCACCAACGAACACAAGATGTTGTCAAGTTTTCTTTCACAGTGACAGGAAGACCTGTTTATTTTTCTTTTTGACTGAAGGAAGAAGTAACGGCAGCACGCTCTGGCGTTTACTTGCGTTTGTGACGACTCAGATGGGATGTTCCTGTTCTGCCTCCATCGTAGGTCAAGACGTTTGCAGTCTTTGCATTGCACATGCTCTGCTGGTGACAAGGTATTGGCGTCAACGAGAATTTTTTTCCATACTTCGCTTTTTCTGGCTTCCTTAAAAATTAGTTGCAGCTTCCCCGAAGCAATGTCACTTTTAAGTCACGCTGCGTTCATATTCCAAGACTTATGCGGAGCTATAAACACGAAACACTATGAGCAGATGTATGAATACCTTGAAATGAGAGCTGGAATGCCTTGGTAGGTCCACAGAGGTGCAGTTTTCGTGCACAGAGGCAGTGACTCTGCAGTGGTGTGTAGACATCGTGTATCCCGCTGTTTGCCCAAGGAGTCCCACACTGTAACCCGAGCGTGTCCAGCAACCGTATCTGCCGCCGCCGCAGCGAGGCGATGTCGATCGTGGCGCCAGCGGCCTGCACCTGTGGCCGCGGCGGCTACACCTTTCGTCGGTGTTGCGTTCTCCGCAACACAACCACACCGCCATCCGAGACGTATATCCAAGGTCGGGCGATGCGTGCCGCCGCGGTGTAAGCGGTAGATAGACCACATTTCGTCGCATGCTTTCTGCTTTTCTTTTTTTCCTTAACAGTGCGTAAAGGATAGGGACAGGCAGGGTGGCGGTGCACTTTCGAACTATACACGCTTGCTTCCCTTAGTGAGGTATGGCCTACGGCATCGGAGGAAGGGCTAAAGATATGACTGCTTCATTGCGCAGCGGGTTAAAGCACATCGGCCGCTTTTGCAGCTCAAGACGCGCCCGGTATATGACACTACAGTCACGGAAAATTGCCTGTCAATATGTTATGCAACATCTTGTATATTTCATTGCTTAAATCCAAACGTCAACGTTTACGCGCCCTTTGCTCACACAGAAAAACTGCAGGTGAGTGGGCGCGCGTGGCGCGTATGCTTGCGCGTGTGTATTGAATATTTATTTATTTATTTTTTCGTCCAAGGCCATAGCAAGAGGCTTTTAGTACATTTCGAGCAGCGAACATATATACATATCTTCCATGAGCAGCACGACAGGACATACAAGTATACGTACAAGAAAAGAGAAAACATTACGACGTACAAAGCAAAAAGATCATCCATAACAAACAACTTCACAATGCAGTGCACACCGCGCAAATTACAAAATTCTGCATGTGACCGTTTTCCTGTCAACAGGTAGCAGTTACGGCTCATGCACCGCTATCATGAATATATTAAATGCTCGACTTCTGAGAGGAATGAAGATAGAAATTATTGCACGCGAGTAATGCGATGTTCTAAGCGATTCCATTCACTGATGGCGAGAGGAAAGAAGGAATGCTTGAATGTGTCATGTGTGCAAGTGTTTGTGCCAAGATGGTCGCGATTCTCAGAAGGATGTGCATTTTCGCCAGCCTATTTTGTAGCGGTTGTGTATTAACTGAAACAGGAACTTCAGGCGCGCTTGTTTTGCCCAAGATGATAAAGTAGGAAGGCCGCATGAGGCTGCAAGCAAAAACGGAGAATCGGTGCGCTTGTATATGTTATATATTACTCGTAATGCCTTGGGGGGGGGGGGGGGGGGGCACTGCACATCTTCTAGTTTCTTCATGTTGTTACTGAATTAGGTAGCCAGACAGTATTCGCGTATCCTAAAATTGGCCTTACGAATGTTGTGTGTGCTAGGAGTTTAGTGGATACTGGTGTGAAACTTAGGCATCTCCGTATACAGAAACGTTTTCGCAAAGCAGCTGATGTGTAGCAGTGATGTGAGAGTCCCACCTCAGATCAGATGACAGCGTGATACCAAAACATTTATGGTGCCTAACATATGTTAATGGCTTGGCTTGGCAAAGGTCGCGCTCCACCTTGGCTTGCAACACAACACGAGTGGAAGTCCTCGACCGAACGTCGAGTCGGCGTTCTCGCCGCACAACCATACAGCTCGGCCACGCAAGCTTCGCTGATCCGATCACGTCATACGTGTTCATCATCAGTCTCCGGCCTTGATCCAAGCCGTGAGATCCAAGGCACCGACCGGCAGTTGCGTAGAAGTGGTTGTCTGGCACGCGGCGAAAAAGTGTTGTTTTACACGTACCGCCGCGTTTCACCGGCAAATTAAGCAGCTAGCCATGCGCGGATCCGCCGCTGCGTCGTCGCCTCTCGAGTGGAACACCCGGCCACGTGGAGTGGAGCTGAGTCTTCGATCTTAACAACATGTAAATGTTTGTGGGCTTCAGTTTGCGTCGCAGTGAGGCGCCGCTTCCGTGCACCGTCTTGAGCGCTGCTTTCTCTTCTACAAATTTGCTGATTGTGGATACAATTCGCGAAGTTTAACGAATTAAAATGGTCATCGATTATAGAAATAACTACAGTGAACTGAAATCAACGATTGCTTACATCGCAAGATGCGCGTACAATCATCACGATGCGCCGGAACGATCCTGTCCGCCGACCATTGCTATTAGCGGCCAGCGGCAGTCGTCGGTGCTACTTGCAGTAAGTACGGCCACCAAACGCACGTCTTAACCGATGTATTTTACTCAGACAGGCTTCCCTGTAAAGCGATGAGAAAACCAAAAAAGGAAATATACGAATCTGTATTACAATTTTGAAGCCGATGACCTGTTTGCCATCCGCCGAAACTGACTATCTAGGGACGAGTACTGTAGGCTGGCAGAAGCGCATATCATCGCCACCCGCGGAAGGCGCCGTTTCCGAAGGTCCGCGCTTTGTGCAGGAATGCTGCTGTTGCACAAGTACAGCAGGCAGTCCTTCTTATAGTAACTATTTTCTTTTTTTTTTATACGGACCTAAACTGTATCAAACCAAGCAGCGCTACATGGCCGGCTCACGACTCCATGGTCCCGGCGGCGGCGACGGACAACCAACGCGGACCATCGGCGCGCCGTCTGCGGCAGCCTTCAGAAATTTTAGTCAATTAAAAAGTCAATAAAGTATAGTTTTAGCTACAGACGATTTTAGTTTCGATGCCTGGGCGCAGCCATCTTAGTTTGATGGTGGCTCTGCGTATGAGCCAAACTGCTGGAACGTCCGGTCCGGCTCCTCTTGATGCCATCTTGGGCTGTGCAGTGCGTGTTAATGCTGCAATGCGGCAGTGTAAAATTGCTGTTTCGCGGTGCTCGTGAAAGCTATCCGACACCTTGGCGCTATTTTATGTTTTGTTTGAGCGCGCCAGCAAACCATATACCATCCGTTTGGCATGGCGGCAGCTGTTGGAAACAGCACTATAGCGACTAGGGCGACTGCGAAGGACTGCACTGCGCTTCCGTAGGCCGAACTCGTCAGGTTAACTGTGAGAATGTATCTGTTGTATTTATCACAACACCTGTATTTTAAATTAAATTTTACGATCGCAATGGTAGCTGTACACACAAAGACACACCGAATGAACCATACGGGCAGCTACCAAACGCGGAATACAGATGCTGCGAAAGATGCTTTTCAGTCATCGCCACATTGATTCAACGTGAGTTGCGACCCTTTTCGTGTCGTGTATTTCCTCTCGACAGTGGATATGTATATTCGATGTTGCGCTGCTTTCATTTCGTATTAAATGTACGGATAGCCACCGCGGTTAGTACGCCGCTAACAGCTGCTATCGCAAACCGATCTTGAAGAATGCATGCGTGTCTGTGGTGCGTCGGCTACCTAGTGCGAGTCCACGAACACGCATTGCTGCTCCGATGGCAATTACCACTGAAAGGGGCGCTAATAATTGAATTTAAGTCTCTCAAATGACAATATACAGAGATGCAAGACCGCTTTGCTAATCACGAAGCCCACTCGGTACTATAGCAACAAAGGCGTGCTCGACAATTGTTTACATCGCAGCATGTACGTGCAATCCCCACGAAGCGCCGGTGTGCGCAGCCGGAGCAATCTGGCTCGACTGCTCATGACCGCCGCCGCGTGAGCGCTCGCCTGCATGCGCTGCCTGCAAGACGCCACAACATGGGTTTGCAAGATTAAAAAAAAAATATACGAAAGTAGGAAATGCGCAGGAATGAGTCAATGAGCTCAAGTATGAGTGCATTGGTTGGTGTGTTGTCGCCCGTAAATTCGCCTGGCTGGCGAACAGTCCAAAGAATGTTTACGGACACTTGTTTCCTGTTTGTTTCGGTTGCCGAACACTGTCACACCTAGGTAATACTGCAGCAACCTGTTCAGCTTCCCGGCTGTTCGTGCGGTGGCATGCTGTTGGGGAACAAATTGGTTCCGAAACTTGTTGGCGGCTCGTTTGGCGAACTTATTTGGTTTGTGTCGCTGTTTTGTTTCCGCAGTGCGGCACTGATTTCGAAAATGAATTGCGAAACTTGTACAAGCCTGCCATTAACCGCGGTGTCGCCGGCAGAAAACTTTCAGCTTGCTAGGTTGCATGACGCGGGGCATGGTGCAAGAAGCAGCCGGGCCTACTCCGAAATGTTTTTTTTTTTGTAAAATTAAAAATGTGATGGGGGTTGATTGGGGAATTTTTGAATTTTACTGAATAATGTCTTGTGGCCAATTATTGCAACTTTTCTTCCAGAAACACGTCGGCAATAAATTCACGATTCGGAAAGCAGGCGCGACAAAAGGGTGCTGACGGCTGCAGACGGTTAGGAATACGTATACAGGTTTACATGTTACCTGCTCAAACCTACGTGTCCCGGCACTCTTTGTATCATCGCGGCCGTTAATCACAAACCTCAAAGTGCGGGTATCGAGCACCGCTTCGATACCTGCACGCCTTCACTGTTGCGCCAAGGACGGCGGAGAGAAATCGGACACGCGTTTGCTGTTAGAAACCTCTTAGTTCGTCGTACAGCACCGACAGTAGAACAACTTGCTAATATAACAACATCTGCATACCTACTACAAGCAAATGTAGAAAATGCGGACGAACGCGGCGTGTTTTTCTAAAGCGAGAAGGTTGCGGTCGCAGGAACTAGAGCACTGCGCGGGCATTAAATATTTACCCGGGCCCGCCCCGGGCACTGCAGGCTTGTTCGTTACCCGGCCATGTCCGGCCCGATACTTAAATCTGTGCCTGGACACGGCCCGCACCCGAAGAAGCTTTGATCTCCCAGCCCGGCCCGCTGGGTGGACAGGCCCGACACAGGCCCCGAAACCCGAGTGCTAGGTCTGCATCGGTAAAGCCAAAATATTTTGTTTCTACGAATCTCAATAAAAAACACCTTTATAATTTTAAAAATGGAAACACTACACTCTGCAGAGATAGCAGCAGTTGAATAACTGTAATTTCATTATTTTTTCTGATAAGTGGTAATGTGATAAATTACTTTAGTTCAATAATTTTGTATCAAACGTAACTAGTTCCTTTCGAAACTGCTTACCTAAGTGCAGCTTTTCTCTTTATAGACAAATCAACGTACGCCCGGCCGGGCTCTCGAGATTAGGAACGAAGCGCGGCAGTCTTGGGCCAGCGTAAAGGACCAACGAGAAGGGGTGAAAATGAGAACTGACCTCCTCTGAAGGGCCGCCGAAGAGGCAGGTATAGGACAGGACGGAGTTCTTCAGAGTTAGTACTGAGCAGCGCTTTGTGGCATACCCAAGGTTGCGCCGGCTAGGGCAGTGTGGTGCCTGGATGGCTGATACAGAATTGGAGGGAAGGCGAGAGAATGTGTCTGTTAGTGCATCACGAGGCTGGCTGCAGTTTCGTTCAACCCGTTTCTTAGTTTTTGTTTATATATCAAGACCTGAAAGTAATTTGAGAGTAATTGAATTAATTTTCTAAAATATCTGTAATGCAACACTAATTTTTGGATCAATAATTTGAAGTGTATTTTATTTATTTTGTGGGTTTTTCCGCATATTAATTGGTAATGCAGTTGAATTGGTTTTCAGCCCCTCCGTGGTGTTGCAGTACGTGGATAAGGCGCTCGAGTACTGCGCCCAAAGATGCGGGACCGAATCCCGGCCGCGGCGGCGGTTCTTTGATTGATGCGAAAAGCAAGGCGCCCGTGTGCACCGCGATGTCAGTGCACGTGAAAGAACCCCAGGTGGTGGAACTTTCTGGTGCTCTTCACTACAGCGTCTCATAGCCTTAGTCGCTGTGGGATGTTAAACACTATAAACCAAACCGAATTAGTTTTCAAAAGTAATTCTTCCATGTATGACTCTCTCTGCTTCTTTTCTGACCTTTTTTTTTAAACATTACGGACTTCTAGGCAGAGCGCAATAACTTATGAACCATGAATACCTTACGGAAGAACCGTGAATGGACATGGAAAAGTACTAACGGGGAGACAAAAAATGAAATTGACTTCATACTGTGTTCAACCCCCGCTTTAATACTGGACGTAGAGGTAATCGGCAAAGTGCGGTGCAGTGACCGCCGGATGATGAGGTCCTGAATTGGTCTAAATCTGAAGAAGGAACGTAGCAGATTACGTAACGTTACGAATTAGCGGTGTGGAGGAGGGCAGAAGGGTTCAGTATCTCGCTACAGAATAGATATTCAGCTCTAACCGAGGATGGCGACAGTGCCCTAGAAGCAATACACAATAATTTCAGAGATCTCATTACTGAGTGCGCTGTAGAAGCAGGCGGCAGGACAGTTAGAGAGGATACCGGTAAGCTGTCTAAGGAGACGAAAGATTTTATTGAGAAACGCCATAGTATGAAAGCTTCCAATCCAACAGACAGATAGAATTGGCAGAGATAGCAAAGCGAATCAATAAGCGCGAAGTGGCCGATATAAGAAAGTATAACATGGAGAAAATTGAGCATGCTGTAAAGAACGTAGGAAGCCTAAAAGCGGTGAAGAAGAAATTTCGCATAGGGAAAAATTAGATGTATGCGCTGAGGGACAAGGCGGGCAACGTCATATGAACAAGATAGTCAAAGTAGCCGAGGAGTTCTATACTGATCTCTATAGTAGCCAAAGTAGTCAGGACCGTAACGTGATTGGCGGTAGGGAAAAACAGTCAGACGTTCCACCAGTGACGAAGGACGAGGTCAAGAAAGCAATAGAAACTATGAAAAGCGGGAAAGCAGCTGGAGAGGATCAGGTAACTGTAGATTTGTTGGAGGACGGGGGGGATATCGTGCTAGAAAAACTGGCCACCCTGTGTGCGTTGTGCCTGGTGACATCGACGGTACCGGAACATGGAAGAACGCAAGCATTATCCTCATTCATAAGAAAGGGGACTCTAAGGACCTTAAAAATTACAGACCAATCAGCCTACTCTCTGTTACTTATAAGGTATTTACGAAGGTAATCGCTAATAGAATCAGGACAACCTTAGACTGTAATCAAGCAAAGGAAAAAGCAGGTTTTCGGAAACGGTACTCTATTATCCATCATATCCATACCATCAACCAGGTGATAGAAGATTGTTCGGAATATAACCAGCCCTTATACATAGCATTCATTGATTATGAAAAAGCATTTGACTCAGTAGAAACCTGGGTGGTGAGGCAGGTATTGCGTAATCAGGCGGTAGACGAGCCGTACGCGAAAGTGCTGGAAGATAAATATATGTGGCTGCACAGCAACCATACTTCGGCATAAAGAAAGTAACAAAATTCCCTTAAAGAGAGGTGTTAGGCAAGGAGGCACAATCTCCCCAGTACTATTCAAAGCTTGCTTAGAGGAAGTATTCAGAGAATTGGAATGGGAGCGGTTAGGGATAAGGGTAGATGAAGAATACCTCAGTGATTTGCGGTTTACTGATGACATTGCCCTGCTAGGTAACTCAGATGAACTGCAAATAATTATTGGTGACCTAGAGAGGAAAAGTAGAAAGGTAGGCTTGAAAATCAATATGCAGAAGACTAAGGTAATGTTCAACAGCCTCGGGAACGAACAGCAGTTTACGTCAGGTAGCGAAGCACTGGAAGTAGTAGGCGAATACGTCTAATTAAGAGAGGTAGTAACCGCATATACAGACCATGAAAATGATAAGGCAAAAAGAATAAGATTGAGATGGAGCGCATTTGACAGGCACTCGCCTATTATGACTAGCAACTCACCGGTATCGCTCAAGAGGAAAGTATACAAAAGTTGCATCCTACCTTGTACTAACCTATGGGGCGGAAACGGGAAGGTAACAAAGAGGGCCCTATTTAAGTTGAGGACAACGCAGAGGGCTATGTAAATAAATATGGCAGGGGTAACTTAAGAGATAGGAAACGTGCAGAGTGGGTCAGAGAAATAACTCATCTCACTGACATTCTAGTGGGAATCAAGACGAAGAAATGGGCATAGGCAGGACATGTAGTGCGAAGAGATTATAACCGATGGTCGCTTAGGGTAACAAACCGGACCCCGAGGGAAGGGAAGCGTTGCATGGGGCAACAGAAAGTTAGGAGGGCGGATGAGGTTAAGAAGTTCGCAGGGGTCAAGTGGAGGCAGCTAGCACATGACCGGGTTAATTGGAAGAATAATGGAGAGGCATTCGCCATTCAGTGGCTATAGTCAGGCTGATGATGATGATGATGATGGCATACTTCTGGCTCACTTTCCTGAGCGTATTGCAATAAAGCCCAATGCAGCCTCGCGAGTTGCTTTTAACTCATGGGAACGTGTAACAAGGATGCTTGCGACTGGCAGTCGCCTCGCTGCAGGAAAGCAAGAGGTCATGAAGGCCCGTAATTAAATTACCGACGAATGCTCCTTCCTTTCTTCCAAAATGAGAAGCTTGCTTCTCTCAGCGCCGTGTAATGTCTATCCTATTCAGCTACAACAACGCACACCCACACGACTTGAACTCGGACATACTGGTACTTCTAATTATTGGATTCAAATTCGCATTTTCGAAATCTTGCGAGATATTTCAGTAAGTCTATGCAGATGAGTTATATACCAAGGCAGACATTATATACACGAATGAATATTTAGATTGCTTATTCAATTTTGTGAATAGTGACTTTAAGGGGAATTATGCTAAAAAATTATAAACATTAAATGTGAGCCATTTGTTTTTAATTTTCTTGGTTCGAATATCGAATGTCAAAAGTATACGCTTATGAAATCGCGTGGAATTTGCTTCCACGCTTTACGCATCTATAAAATGTCATAGGTTTCATGTCTTTTGAATCAAATGAAGAGGCCATTTGTATACTAATGTTGTAGAAGAAATTAACAAGGTTTCGGCGGCAATGCCATCCTCACATAAGCCGTTTATAAACGTGCAATCAGTGAAAACATAATCAGCGAACTATGAGATGCGCATTTGTGACAGACATTTTGAGCCTCACTGCTCTTCAAGAAAGTTTAATTGCCTTCAGTGTTGACGGCCGTCAGTTTTGCAGCATAATGTTAACCCTAAAGAAAAACTGAAAAAGGTGATTCATCAATTTCAGTTATTTATATCCTTAATCATTGAGCTCTAAAAGTATATTGATACAAACTATCAGTGGCTAGTGGGCGCAATCGATGAAGTGGATGCCTTTCCGAGGTTGCCGACCTGGCCAGTGCGGCCCACACGGTGCACATACTCGTCAGTAGACTGCGGCAGGTCGTAATTCACCCCATGCCGCACGTCCTTTATGTCCAGGCCGCCAGCAGCCACGGCTGTCGCCACGATTACCGGACAGGTTCAACGCCGGAATACCAGCAGAGCCTCCTCCCTCTGCCGCTGGTACCTGTCGCCGTGAATGCTGGTAGTCTTTAGGCCCTTCTGGAACATCACCCGGTCGCTGCCCTCCTCCCCTAGGATATCTAGCAGCTTCTCGTATTGGGTCACTTGGTAGACCTGCTGCTTGACGTCAGAGTTGGCGCCACCAAGGATTCCGAGATTGAGAAATATGGAGTTGTTCAAAAACTCTCGCGCCAGCAATTGGATCGACTCCGGAAAGGTGGCGGAGAACGTGAGGGTGCGCCGCTCACCACGCGGCGGCATCGACGAGTGCCGCATGAGAGTACGCACGTCTGGCTCAAATCCCATGTCCAGCATTCGGTCCGCTTCGTCCAGCACCTGGAAACGGAGTTTCTCGAACGAGATCTTGCCCTTCTCGACAAAATCCTTGAGCCGCCCGGTGGTCGCCACCAAGATGTGGCATACCCGAGACAGCTGCGCCAGCTGGTGCTGAACCGAGGTGCCTCCGTAGATGTGAACTGTCTTCAGGATAGAGTCGTAGGAGTATTTGTGCGCGTCCTGCGCAATCTGCATGGCCAGCTCCCGCGTTGGCGAGAGGATCACTGCCTGAGGAGTCTGCACCGCTTGAAATGACGGGTTCTCCAGAGCACTGTCGCTAAGGAGCGTGTGCAAGATGGGCAGCATAAAGGCCGCCGTTTTGCCAGATCCGATTTGAGCGCACGCCATGAGGTCCCTGCCGTTGTACCGAGCCACTCGCTTGAAGGTCGCCAGACAATCCTCAGCGTCTTCGAAGACGTCGCCGTGGAAAGATGGTGGTGTTCGCGGCGGCTGGCAGAGGATCGGAGCTGACAGCCTGGGATCAGTGGCCATGTCGAGGTGGCTCGGAAATTGCGGCTGCGTCATCCTCGTAGGGGTGGAAAGGGGCCCAACCTCAGGCGACTGTCCGCGGAGCCGGCGGCTGAGTCCCTGTTGGACCGGCGTCAGATCCGTCGTGAAGCGTGTAAACGCGGGTATTGGGCCAAACGTCCAGGCAACGCTCTGAGTCTAGAGGACTGCCGAAGTCCGAAAGCGGTCCGAGGAGTGGTCTAAACTCGGTTCCAGGAAACCAACTTCTTCTTCTTCTCCTTTGTTGTTTGTCTACGCCAAAGAGCAACGACCTCATCGTCTTCTTCTTCTTCTCCCTCGTTGTAATGGCACATACCCACAGTGAGGGATTGGCCAGAATTCATTGTAGGCGACATAATATTTTTGATAATGTCGTTTTGACTGTACGATATAGATAAGCTAATAATTAGGAGCTAGTGTTGCTAAAATAGTTAGAAATTTTGAGGCGATGTAATAGCAAACAATGAAAAAAGGAAGAAAATTGCAAATAACTAAAAATAACAATAATAATAAAAAATACAATTCAGACAGATCAGCGGTAACACACAAATTTTCCAGTAGCAATATTATAATTATGAAGCCGGCAGCGGTGGCGTAGCGGTAGAACATCCGCCTCGCATGCAAGAGGACCGAGGCTCAAATCCCGGTGCCGCACAATTCTCCATCGGATTAAAAAAAAAAATCCGCGTGTCGATAGAATTGCATAAACAGGTTTGGGGTGCGACCTGATGCCGGTGAACACCTCCGGCAACGCACTCCCTCACCCGAACAGGATTTGGCCACCCAGATGCAGTAATTGGCCACAACCTCTCATGATAAGCTCCATAAAACCCCGGCCCTCAGTCACCAGCGGCGGCGGAACAACTGACCACGGCGGCGGTCAGACCTGTGACGCAGCAGGGGGTGCTAAGAACTTCTGGCTCCGCTGGACAGGCCGCCTTTGGAAACTGACCCTGGCAACGTTTAACGTTAGAACCCTGGCTCGTGAAGCTAGCTTAGCAGTGCTGTTAGAGGAACTAGAAGGTATAAAATGGGATGTCATAAGGCTTAGTGAGGTTAGGAGGCCGAATGAGGCATATACTGTACTGAAGGATGGGTATGTACTGTGTTATCGAGGCTTACCAGAGAGGCGACAACTAGGAGTAGGTTTCCTTGTCAATAAGTATATAGCAGGTAATATAGATGAATTCTATAGTATTAATGAGAGGGTGGCAGTCATCGTAATTAGGCTTAATAAGCGGTATAAACTGAAGGTTGTACAGGCTTAAGCACCTAGAGGTAGTGATGATGACCAGGCAGGTTAAGCTTCTACGAAGATGTAGAATCGGCAATGCGAAAAATAAAGACGCAGTATACTGTACTAATGGGCGACTCCAATGCCAAGGCAGGAAAAAAGCAGGCAGGAGACAAGGCAGTAGGTGACTATCGCATCGCTTCTAGGAATAACAGGGGGGAGTTACTAGTTGAGTTTGCAGAGCGCATTAACTTATGAACCATGAATACCTTCTTCAGCAAACGGAAGAACCGGAAATGGACATGGAAAAGTCCTAACGGGGAGACTAAAAATGAAATTGACTTCATAATGTGTTCAACCCCCGCCATTGTGAAGATGAGGTAATCAGAAAAGTGCGATGCAGTGACCACAGGATGGTGAGGTCCCGAATTAACCTAAATCTGAAGAAGGAACGCAGCAGATTAGTAAGAAAGAAGTCCATCAACGAATTAGCGGTGCGGAGGAGGGCAGAAAGGTTCAGGATCTCGCTACAGAATAGACATTCAGCTCTAACCGAGGATGGCGACATTACCCTAGAAGCAATGAACAGTAACTTCAGAGATATCATTACTGAGTGTGCGGTAGAAGTAGGCGGTAGGATAGTTAGAGAGGATACCGGAGCTGTCTAAGGCGACGAACGATTTGATTAAGAAACGCCAGAACATGAAAGCTTCCAATCCAACAGACCAGATCGAATTGGCCTAGATAGCAAAGCTAATCATTAACCGCAAGTTGATCGATATAAGAAAGTATAACATGGAGAAACTTGAGCATAAAGAACGGGGGAAGCCTTAAAGCGGTAAAGAAGAAATTGGGCATAGGCAAAAGCCAGATGTATGCGATAAGGGACAAGGCGGGCAACGTCATCACGAATATGGACAAGATAGTCAAAGTAGCCGAGGAGTTCTATACAAATTTCTACAGCAGCCAAAGTAGTCAGGATCGTAACGAGATTGGCGGTAGGGAAAAACAGTAAGACGTTCCACCAGTGACGAAGGACGAGGTCAAGAAAGCATTAGAAACTATGAAAAGGGGGAAATCAGCTGGAGAGGATCAGATAACTACAGATTTGCTAAAGGACGGGGGGGGGGGGGCTATCGTGCTAAAGAAATTGGCCACCCTGTATACGCAGTGCCTGATGTCATCGACGGTACCGGAACCATGGAAAAATGCAAACAATATCCTCATTCATAAGAAAGGGGACTCTAAGGACCTTAAAAATTACAGACCAATCAGCTTACTGTCAGTTACGTATAAGGTATTTACTAAGGTAATCGCTAATAGAATCAGGAGAACCTTAGACTGCAATCAAGCAAAGGATCAAGCAGGATTTCGGAAACGGTACTCTACTATCGATCATATCCATACCATCAATCAGGTGATAGAAATATGCTCGGAATATAATCAGCCTTTATACATAGCAATCAATGATTACGAAAAAGCATTTGACTCAGTTGAAACATCGGCGGTTATGCAGGCATTGCGAAATCAGGGAGTAGACGAGCCATACGTGAAAGTGCTGGAAGATATATATATATAGTTGCTGCACAGCCACCATAGTTCTGCACAAAAAAGTAACGAAATTCCCATAAAGAAAGGTGTTAGGCAAGGGGACACAATCTCCCCAGTACTATTTACAGCTTGCTTAGAGGAGGTATTCAGAGACTTGGAATGGGAGCAGTTAGGGATAAGGGTAGATGGAGAATACCTCAGTAATCTGCGATTTGCTGACGACATTGCCTTGCTAAGCAACTCGGGTGATGAACTGCAAATAATGATTGATGACCTAGACAGGAAAAGTAGAAATGTAGGCTTGAAAATCAATATGCAGAAAACTAAGGTAATGTGCAACTGCCTCGGGAAGGAACAGCAGTTTACATTAGGTAGCGAAGCACTAAAAGTAGTAGGCGATTATGTCTACTTAGGACAGGTAGTAACCGCAGATCCGGTCCATAAAAAGGAAATAACAAGAAGAATAAGATTGGGTTGGAGCGCATTTGGCAAGCACTCGCAGATTACGACTAGCAGCTTACCGGTGTCGCACAAGAGGAAAGTATACAACAGTTGCATCTTACCTGTACTCACCTATGGGGCTGAAACGTGGAGGCTAACCATGACAGTTCTACTTAAGTTGAGGACAACCCAAAGGGCCATGGAACGAAAATGTTAGGGGTAACATTAAGAGATAGGAAGCGTGCAGAGTGGGTCAGAGAAATAACTCAAGTTACCTACATTACGAAGAAGGAATGGACATGGGCAGGACATGTAGTTCGAAGAGATGATAACCGATGGTCGCTTAGGGTAACAACTGGATTCCAAGGGAAGGAAACCGTAGCAGGGGGCGGCAGAAAGTTAGGTGGGTGGATGAGGTTAAGAAGTTCGCGGGGGTCAAGTGGATGCCGCTAACACAGAACCGGGTTAAGTGGAGAAATATGGGAGATGCCTTCTCCCTGCAGTGGGTATAGTCAGGCTGATGATGATGATGATGAGGAATTATGAAGTAAGTCACACACCGGTTTCAGGGCGTACCCTTTGACGGTTGCACCAAAGGAGAGGAGGACAGGAACTGTAAATGGCAATCCTAGGCGAGTAAGAGGTATTTCTAGATAATTTCTTCTCTGAGTAGCATACCTGTGGCAGGAGAGGATGTAATGTTCAATTGTTTCCACGTCATTACATGACGCACAAAGATTCGACGGCGTGAATCCAGAGCGACATAAATAAAGATTGAGGGAAGGAATTCTACAACGCATGAGCGTCATGGAACCCTCACAATGCCTCGAGGTACAACATCGGACATTCCAATGGAAATTTAAATGGTTAAAATACGTAGTCGCAAAGAGTGGCTCATGGCTCAAGGAGTTTAACGTTTGAAGCCGTTCAAAACTGGATATATTTGGCAAGATAATATTGGGTACAACATTGAGAGCTGAATTTGCTAAATAATCCGGCATTTTATTAGAAGCGATGCCGCAGTGTCCCGGAACCCACTGAAAACGTACTTCCTGTAAATGTAACGGAAGGAAAAACATCAGTGTTTGTTTCAAAAGAGGCATTTTCGGACTTTCTAATGCTGCTAAGATTGACAGGCAGTCAGAGAGTATGATTACGTGAGTAACCTTACCGGGAACGTTTTGAGGGGCCAAACCAATTGCAAGCAATTCAGCAGTAAATATTGGTGTGTAATCAGGGATCCGTACAGAAAAACTCCAAACAAGTGCTTGGGAGTAAATCCCTATTGCTGCTTTTTCATTTCGTTGTGAGGCATCTGTGAAAATAGGTACGTGTCGTGGATACTGTAATAGATAATCTTCAAGGTGTCCCTTTATTACCGTGGTAGTCAAGTGTTTTGCATTAGATGGCAACGAATGGTCAAAGCACAGTGTGGAAGCAGCTTGAACATTGCCAACACGTCTTACTGACGTAAGCAAAACTGCAATTTTGGACAGCAAGGACTGAGTAAATACAAATTGTGGTTGCTTATATTGCGGCCAATGATAATCTAGAAAGTGAGATTGGTGTGTAATAAAATTTGGAGAAGCCACTCCGGACAGAGATTCCAGTGCTCGTAAAAAGGTTCGCACAGTGAGCAGCTCAAATCGAGAGTTCAAGTCACGTACACGGGCCTCTAAATAGAGGACTGCATTTGAAACTGTTTTGGCAACCCCAAACATAGTCATAAAGCGCGCCTCTCCAGTAGCAACAAAGGTCGTAGTTTGTATTTAGGACTGCCCGAGAAAAGAACATAGCCGAAAGAATTGGTCTCAAATAAGTTTTATAGAGAAACAAAAAAGTATCTCTACGCATACCAAAATTCTTATGGCTAATTCTAATCAGGCGACCAAAGGCTCGCTCACCTTTCAGGCAATTACTTTTGATATGAGGCCGCCAGTCTAATTGGGAGTGGTATAATACGCCAAAGTACTTTAAGGATTCAACCTGTGGGATTTGTGAACCGCAATACGTAAGGGAGATATAAACAGGGTGTGCCGGTGGGAAAACAAATACTGAGGATTTCTTCACGTTGAGTATAATTTTACTATTCCGAGCTAAACTTCAATGGCACTCAAGTAGGCTTGCAACAGCTGATATAAGGAATGAACATCTCGTGCGGAAGAGTAAAAGGCAATATCATCCGCATACACGTACACTTTTATATTTGGATGAACAGGAATATCTCTCATTATTATAATAAATAGCAATGGAGACAGCACCGATCCCTAAGGCACGCCTGTAGTTTGACAATAATTTTCCGAAGTTATAGAACCTCTCCTGCAGAAAAACTTTCTATTGCTTAAGAATTCTTTTAGCCATGCAGACATGTGAAAAGGTGACCTAATTTCGTTTATCTTATTCAACAGTATAGAGTGTTCTACACTGTCATATGCTTTGGCGATATCCAAAGTGACCAATGCCAACACTTCTTTCTTCTTCATTGCTAACCTAATTCTACTCTCCAAATCCGTATGAGCCGTCCAAATCGAGCACCCTTGACGAAACCGAATTTGTGTATCACTAAATGCATTCAGGGTCATCACATGGTTTGTCAGGCGCAGGTGAACTATGCGTTCAGTAAGTTTCACTAGATTTGAAGTTAGAGAAATTGGCCGAATGTTATCCAAATCAAAGCCTTTTTTCGGATCAGAGACTTGGTATAATTTTTGCAACTTTCCAGTCTTGAGGTAACCAAGCAGTTTCCAGAGAAAAATTGACAATATTCCACACTTCCAAGCTGTGGTCTTGCACTAAAGCTTTCAGCATAGCCACTGTAATACCGTCACAACCAGGAGCTGCAGGTTTCAGAGCAGCCGCTATACAATGCAATTCCAGTGGCTCATCTGCAACAAAATCAGCACTTGGCGTAGGTCGAAGTAACGGAGCCACCGTTTGCGCTTGAAAGCGAATAGCAAGACCGTTCGCAATTTGTTCAAGTTTCTATTTTGCTTCATTGGGTGATAACACCTCTGACTCAGTTATATGTGGTGGAGAAGAACTTTGGTTGCGTTCCATGAGCCTATACAATGCCTTCCGATTAATTGGATTAGGGCGATAAAAATTCATATTAGCATTATACTCATCCTTTGTTATACGAATAGTTTTTTTTAATGAAGCCGCATAAAATTTATAATTTATCCAATTTTGGGGACACTGGTTATGGGAAAGGCTCTTCCACGCAGCTTTTCTACGACGGAATGCTTTCTCACATTCTTCGTTCCACCATCGGCATGACATTTTGTTAGGGACAGATGATTTCACAGTGAACACTGAACGCTCAGTGGCATCTAGCCCCGAAGAGAGTGCTTGTTGAGCACGTTCAGAATGCTGAGATGATGCTATGGAGGAAAAAGAGGAATTCACAAACTTTTTAAATAGTTTATGGTTGACAAATTTTTGTTCACAATTAGGGGAGTAGATTCTATGATAAACGTAACTGGAAAGTGGTCGCTAGATGTACCACAATCCACCATAGCCCATGATGAGACCCTAAATCCATTTGCTGCTGACGTTAAATCAATTACTGACCTAGAAGCTGCTCGCATGTAGGTTATGCCTGGACTATTACAGCAATGCACATCATTTACAGACATCCAGTTCCAAAGTCGCTTCCCAGATATGTCTGAACGGTAACCCCAAATAACATGGTGTGAATTAAAATCGCCAGCAATAATCAGTCCGTTGGTCGAACTCAGCAGATCACTTAAACAATCTGTTGTACGGACACCTGTTGGCAAGTAGACATTTGCAATAGTGAGAGGAGCAGACTGTGGAATTGCAATATCAACTGCAAGCAGTTCGCAGTCTTGTCGTAGAATTTTGTGTGACACCTTCGCCCGATGAATTGTTTTTGACGAAAATAATGTTAACAAGCCGCCACCCCGGCCGCTAGGGCGATCAGATCTAAAAGTTCTAAAATACTTTAGAGAAATTGGCCGATTTGGCAAAAGTCAAGTTTCTTGTAATAAAACGATGTCTGGGCTGAAATTTGAGATAAGATTCTGTAAATCGTGAAACGAAGATGCAATTGAACGACAATTCCGCTGTAGTACTTCTAACCCCGCCATGATTATTGTAGAATCTGGGAGGCTGTAACAGCATCCTTTAAGACATCAATGTTATTCGGAATATTAGGGGAACCTTTTTTACTTTTAGTGTTAGAATGGGCGGATTTTGAGGGAGAGGAAGAAGCGCGACGCTTCTGGGATGAACATGTCATCTCTACGTCCAATGGGTTAACGGTGGACACGTGGGTATCCACAGGACCCTGACTCTGTACTTTCATTGAAGAAAAAGGAGCAGGCGTCGTCTGGGTAGAATCTCCCTCAACAAAGGCCCTAGCAACCATAGGAGCATGGTATTCAGCTAAACCAGGGTTGCCGACTTGCAAAGCTGCAATTTCGATCGAAACAATCTTTGTAGCTATGACCTGTTACACAGCTTCTGTAAACGTGCTTAATATACGCTCGAAGAAACCCTCAAGAGATTTCTCTACAGCTGAGACAACCGACTTTGTCATGCCTGTTTCCACATCCGAAGCTATTGTTTTTGCACAAGCTGCATACGAATTACTCTTATAGTCTAGCTGTGCATAGGTATCTCCTCTAGAACACTTTTTATGCTGGATAATGTTAAGAACAGTTTCTTCATCTGCACGTTTTGGGCATGTACCATCATCAGCAGGGTGATCTGCGTGACATAGTGCGCAAATAACCACAGCAGATGTGCACATGTCAGATGAATGGTTGTCTCCGCACAGTCTGCAGCGTGATGCGGATTTGCACGACTTGCTGCTGTATCCGAATCGCCAGCAGGTTTTGCACTGCAAAGGGCGAGGCTGCGGGGGATCTACACGGTACACAATGGGCCATACCTTAATCTCTGTTGGACAGTTAGCCCCGGCAACCGTCGCTATCATCGATTCTGTCGGCACCCTAGAGCCACCAGCATCCCTGCTGCAACGGAATAGTGATGAGATGCCAATGCCAGCCTCATTAAATTCCTCAATCGTTTCTTGCGGAGAAGCCGACGAATCCACGCCGCGTATAATACCTTTTGCACATGCCAGCGTTTCAGGTATAAAAGGTTTTACTGGCAGTGATGCAAACGATGTGCATTGAAGCAAGTCCGACACACACTGTATATTCGAGGACTTACATAGGATACCTTTCCTGCCAAACGGACGCACCTCAGAGATTTCTAGGTAGTGGGGGATGACAGCCTTTAGCTGCTCCTGGATTATTTTTGGATTTTTCAACTTCAGGAATCCATCCCCAATTGGTACAAATGCCAACGGTATTATCTTTATTCCATTTCGTCCGAAAGATTCCAAGTCCAAGCTTTGGGCCGGCAGACTGGCAAACCAGGATGCCGAACCCCCACCTGGGGAAGCTAGAGACATTATAGGCCTAATTGCACCTGAATCCTAGGTTCGGTTTAAAACAAATACTGGTCAATCCCCCGACGTGAAATGGTCTCGCCAGAGAGAACGGTCAGGCTTGCAGTCAAGATAGGATCCAGAAGTAAGGAGAAAAAAGCAGAACAGCACACCAGCACAGTAGCACAGCATGGTCACTCGAAGAAGAAAACCGCAGCCACCATCAAGGCGAACATAACCTCTTCTTCCGATCTTGCAGGCATCGGAACAGCGCTGCGCAATTCATCGTCTACGCCAACTAGCCACTGATTGTCTCCGCTTCGTCGTCGACTATAGTTAACATAATATGATGTTCGCCCAGCCGTACCATCTACCTAAAAGAGCGCACCGTCGTATGATTTACTGGTTTAGGAAGAAAATTTTGAAATGAATACTTTGAAATACCCATGATGTTCAGGATTGATGCTTTGAACAAACTGCTCAGTCTTGGCTCCAGAGTAAAAATTAAATTCCTTTTCGCTGCCCCTTTTGCTAACACCGATGAAATAGGGCATTCGAGGACGCGGAACCCAGTGACCATTCTGTGCCTTGTCATACCTTCCACATACCACCTTAGGGAGGTATGCTCGCGAGTTTTCTTTCAAAACGCTGACGACACCGGGTTTACGAGAAAATGGGGCTTCTTAACGCAGTCGCGTTCAAATAACTGTAAGCAAGGAGGCCAGGTTTCTCCAGCGATGTTGCTGCGAATGAGTCGATGTACTGAGAAGCTAGGGCTGGGAAGGAATGGGGGAAAATGCTACGCAGCTACACAGTTAGTTACAGCAGTTGATGAAATTTCTAAAATCATAGATATTGGAGGACAAGTTGACATTGTTTTACTAGATCACTCAAAAGCCTTCGACAGTGTGCCGCATAATAAGCTGATCCCTAAAATGCAAGTGATTGGTGTGCCTAGTGAAATTGTACATTTGATATCCTCTTATCTCACAAAGCGTAAACAGTTTGTTACTGTTAATGGTGTCGACTCTTGTTTACTAGATGTCCTTTCTGGCGTTCCCCAGGGTTCGGTTTTAGGGCCTACACTGTTTAATCTTAATATTAATGATCTGGTCGAAGCACTGGAACCAACAGTTTCGATTAGATTATTCGCCGATGACTGTATAATTTTAAAAGATAATAAATCCGTTCATGATCAAATAACTCTAAACGAAAATTTCCAATTTTTGGAACGATGGTGCAATTAATGGGCGATAGCCATTAACTTTGAGAAAACTGTTGTACTTAGCCTCACAAATAAAATTATTAAACTTGAATTTCATTATAACATAAACAGAAACCTAGTCACGCAGGTAAATGAATATAAATACTTAGGCGTAACGATTACTTCCAGACTAAAGTGGACAAGGCACATTGACAGTATATACTGTCAGCGGTGGCGTAGCGGTAGAACATCCGCCTCGCATGCAAGAGGACTGGGGTTCAAATTCCGGTGCTGCCCAATTCTCCACCGGATGAAAAAAAAAATAAAAAATCCGCGTGTCGATGAAATGGCATAAACAGGTTTGGGGTGCGACCAAATTCCGGTGAACACATCCGGCATCGCACTCCCTCACCAGAACAGGAGTTGGCCACCCTGGTGCAGTAATTGGCCGCAACCTCCTATGATGAGCTCCATAGAACCCCGGCCCTCAGTCACCAGTGGCTGCGGAACAACTGACCACGGCGGCGGTCAGACCTGTGACGCAGCAGGGGGTGCTAAGAACTTCTCGCTCCGCTGGACAGGCCGCCTTTGGAGACTGACTCTGGCAACGTTTCACGTTAGAACCCTAGCTAGTGAAGCTAGCTTAGCAGTGCTGTTAGAGGAACTAGAAGGTATGAAATGGGATGTCATAGGGCTTAGTGAGGTTAGGAGGCCGAATGAGGCATATACTGTACTGAAGGATGGGCATGTACTGTGTTATCGAGGTTTACCAGAGAGGCGACAACTAGGAGTAGGTTTCCTTGTCAATAAGTATATAGCGGGTAATATAGATGAATTCTATAGTATTAATGAGAGGATTGCAGGCATCGTAATTAGGCCTAATAAGCGGTATAAACTGAAGGTTGTACAGGCCTATGCACCTACATGTAGTTATGATGACCAGGCAGTTGAAACACATACAAAAATTGTCTATGTACTTCAATGGAAACGTTTATGGTCAGCTATGTCTCTCTATGGACTTTTATAGTCGCCTATAAAGCGCCATTGAAATATTTATAGGCAGCTATAGAAAATTCTATACCACTTTTTCCATAGCTTCTGGACCATACAAAATCTCTTTAGCTAACTATAGAAAACCATATGTCTATGAAGCTATAGGCTATTAGATATACAGTTATCTTTAACTGTCTATAGAAATTTGAATGGCTCTAAAACTACAGACTGCTAACCATAGAATCAGTTTTAGCAAGCTATAGAAAAATTTATGCTGCTGAAGCTATAGGATATTAGTAGTACCAATATCTTTAGCTGTCTGTAGAAATTTGAATGCCTCTAAAGCTACAGACTACAAGCCATAGAATCAGTTTTAGCAGGCTATAGAAAAATATATGCTCCTGAAGCTATAGGATATCAGTAATACCGATATGTTTAGCTGTCTATAGAAATTTGAATGCCTCTAAAGCGACAGACTACAAGCCATATAAGCTGATTTTGCTGGTTATAAAAAAGTGTATGTCCCTGAAGCTATAGACTACTAGTCATACAGTTACCTTGAGCTGTCTATAGAAATGTGAATGTCTCTAAAGCTACAGACTACGAGCCATATACGCTTCTTAGCTGGCTATCGAACAGTGTATGCTCCTGAAGCTATAGACTAGTAGTCATACAGTTATCTTTAGCTGTCTATAGAAATTTAAATGGCTCTAAAGCTACAGACTGATAGCCATATAAGCTGTTCTAGCTGTCTATAGAAAAATGTACGCTCCTGAAGCTATAGACTAGTAGTCATACAGTTATCTTTAGCTGTCTATAGAAATGTCAATGCCTCTAAAGCTACAGACTGCAAGTCATATAAGCTGCTTTAACTGGCTATAGAAAAGTGCATGCTCTCGAAGCTATAGACTAGTACACATGCAGTTATCTTCAGCCGTGTATAGAAATGTCAATGCCTCTAAAGCTACAGACTGCAAGTCATATAACCTGTTATAGCTGGCTATAGAATATTGTATATACCAAAAGCTATAGACCAGTAGGCGTACACCTTTGTATGAAAGTACATATATCGTCGGTTCGAATCTCTCGTGCGACTTGTACTCTGTCTTGATTAAGAGTTTTGTGCTGTGTGCAACTAGAAACCGTATGTAATCAACTACAACGCTATACGACAAAAAGATTAGGTTACAATCTTGGTATAACTGGTGGGAGCACTGTCGCCGTATGGAAGTACGCCTGCAGTGAGTACCTCCTACCCATGATGGTCTTAGTCGTGGGGACGGCTGGCCAATTTTCTGTTATTTATTCATCGAATTGAAAATAAACGTCCGAAGATATAGAGCATGATACACATATACATACACACTTGCGCATGCACAAACACACGCACGCACGCACATACACGCACGCGCGCGCGAATATTCTATAGCTGACCATAGAAAATGCTAAAGACTGCAAATACTTATATTAGGACACCAGAATTATTCCATATAGACTTCTATAGCAGGCTATAGCTTTTTGGGCCAAATATCTATAGCCGACAATACACGGGAGTTTTTATTACTGGCGATGAACGTTTGTATGCGGCCATAGAAAATGCTATAGACTGCAGTACATGGGGAGCCCTAAGTCTATAGAATAGGTTAAAGACTTCTATAGAACAGACTATAGAAAAACCTAAAGACAGCCATAGAAGCGGCTATAGATATTTGGGCCAAATATCTATAGCCGACCGTACAAAGGATTTTTTATAGCTGACCATAGGAAATGTTTGTATGGGAAGCTTCTACGAAGATGTAGAATCGGCAGTGCGAAAAATAAAGACGCAGATTACTGTACTAATGGGCGACTTCAATGCCAAGGTAGGAAAAAAGCAGGCAGGAGACAAGGCAGTAGGTGACTATGGCATTGCTTCTAGGAATAACAGGGGGGAGTTACTAGTTGAGTTTGCAGACCGCAATAACTTAAGAATCATGAATACCTTCTTCAGCAAACGGAAGATCCGGAAATGGACATGGAAAAGTCCTAACGGAGAGACTAAAAATGAAATTGACTTCATAATGTGTTCAACCCCCGCCATTGTGCAAGATGTAGAGGTAATTGGGAAAGTGTGATGCAGTGACCACAGGATGGTGAGGTTCCGAATTAGCCTAAATCTGAAGAAGGAACGCAGCAGATTAGTAAGAAAGAAGTCCATCAACGAATTAGCGGTGCGGAGGAGGGCAGAATGGTTCAGGATCTCGCTACAGAATAGATATTCAGCTCTAACCGAGGATGGCGACATTACCCTAGAAGCAATGAACAGTAACTTCAGAGATATCATTACTGAGTGTGCGGTAGAAGTAGGCGGTAGGATAGTTAGAGAGGATACCGGTAAGCTGTCTAAGGAGACGAACGATTTGATTAAGAAACGCCAGAATATTAAACCTTCCAATCCAACAGACCAGATCGAATTGGCCGAGATATCAAAGCTAATCAATAACGCAAGGTGATCGATATAAGAAAGTATAACATGGAGAAACTTGAGCATGCTGTAAAGAACGGGGGAAGCCTTAAAGCGGTAAAGAAGAAATTGGGCATAGGCAAAAACCAGATGTATGCGATAAGGGACAAGGCGGGCAACGTCATCACGAATATGGACAAGATAGTCGAAGTAGCCGTGGATTTCCATACAGATCTCTACAGCAGCCAAAGTAGTCAGGATCGTAACGAAATTGGCGGTAGGGAAAAACAGTCAGATGTTCCACCAGTGACGAAGGACGAGGTCAAGAAAGCATTAGAAACTATGAAAAGGGGGAAATCAGCTGGAGAGGATCAGATAACTACAGATTTGCTAAAGGACGGGGGGGGCTATCGTGCTAGAGAAATTGGCCACCCTGTATGCGCAGTGCCTGATGTCATCGACGGTACCGGAACCATGGAAAAATGCAAACATTATCCTCATTCATAAGAAAGGGGACTCTAAGGACCTTAACAATTACAGACCAATCAGCATACTGTCAGGTACGTATAAGGTATTTACTAAGGTAATCGCTAATAGAATCAGGACAACCTTAGACTGCAATTCTGCAAAGGATCAATCAGGTTTTCGGAAACGGTACTCTACTATCGATCATATCCATACCATCAATCAGGTGATCGAAAAATGCTCGGGATATAATCAACCTTTATACATAGCATTCATTGATTACGAAAAAGTATTTGACTCAGTTGAAACATCGGCGGTGATGCAGGCATTGCGAAATCAGGGGGTAGACGAGCCATACGTGAAATTGCTGGAAGATATACCGGGTGTCCCAGCTAACTTGAACCAAGGGTTACAAAATAATATATTTGAGGTAGGTCAGTGAAACCAGTTGCATACAACTACCAACCTGCTTGCGCACTACAGGCAATTTTTTGTTTTGCAATTAGTTAATTGGCTAATTATGTTAATTTTTCTAATTTAATAAATATTCACCTTAGACAAAAAATGTGAATTGGAAAGTTGTAGAGCACCTTCAGAAACCCCCATTCCATTAATTACGATAAAGAAAGTCTCACGTGCGTCTTTTTTCCCGGGCTCAAAAGAAAGCCCGCGAAATACAAATAATACCACGTGACTAGAGCATTTGAGCGCAGCGATTGTGGTGCTCTCAGTCGTGGTTTGAGAGAACGACATCAGCTGCGGCCGTGACCCGTTGGTCCCGTTGCAGCGGCAGGCAGAAATGTTGGCGATGGTTGGAGCGAGCTCGCTCGTCGTCACCGCGATCTTGGCCAGGCATGGGCACAGCAGCAGCCTACATCACGACAGGCGGATGACGATAAAGAACCGGCAAATGAAGGTGCAGCGCTAATTTTAGTCGAGTCACATGATGTCATCTCGCCCCTTTACCCAAGCTTGTATGCGCAGATTCAGTGGCTGATACCTTATCGCTCATCCGTTTGCTGTAAAGTTCGCTGATGGGAGAGAAGGTTTTTTAGAATCCTGGTGGTGTCGGCTCGCCGCTCTCGCTGCTACTTGCACCGTCACGTGGGCCGGCTGTCTGACGCGGGCGAAGAAGCCATTGCAGGCATATCGGCCTGCCGCTTTAACAGGGCTAAGGAGACACGGCCGCAGCTAATTTCGTTCGCTCAAACCACGACTGAGAGCACCACAATCGCGGCGCAGAAATGCACTAGTCACGTGGTATTATTTGTATTTCGTGGGCTTTCTTTTCAGCCCAGAAAAAATGATACACGTGAGACTTCCTTTATCGCAATTAATGGAATGGGGGTTTCTGAAGGTGCTCTACACGTTTCCAATTCACATTTTTGGTCTAAAGTCGATATTTAATAAATTCGAAAAATTAACATAATTAGCTAATCACCTAACTGGAAAACAAAATATTGCCTGTAGTGCGCAAGGATGCTGGCAGCTGTATGCAACTGGTTTCACTGACCTACCTCAAATATATTGTTTTGTAACCCTTGGTACAAGTTAGCTGGGACACCCGGTCTATAGTGGCTGCACAGCCACCATAGTTCTGCATAAAGAAAGTAACAAAATTCCCATAAAGAAAGGTGTTAGGTAAGGAGACACAATCTCCCCAGTACTATTCCCAGCTTGCTTAGAGGAGCTATTCAGAGACTTGGAATGGGAGCAGTTAGGGATAAGGGTAGATGGAGAATACCTCAGTAATCTGCGATTTGCTGATGCATTGCCTTGCTAAGCAACTCGGGTGATGAACTGCAAATAATGATTGATGAGCTAGACAGGAAAAGTAGAAAGGTAGGCTTGAAAATCAATATTCAGAAGACTAAGGTAATGTTCAACAACCTCGGGAGGGAACAGCAGTTTACATTAGGTAGCGAAGTACTGGAAGTAGTAGGCGAATATGTCTACTTAGGACAGGTAGTAACCGCAGATCCGGATCATGAAAAGGAAATAACAAGAAGAATAAGATTGGGATGGAGCGCATTTGGCAAGCACTCACAGATTATGTCTAGCAGCTTACAGGTATCGCTAAAGAGAAAAGTATATAACAGTTGCATCTTACCTGTACTCACCAATGGCGCTGAAACGTGGAGGCTAACCAAGAGAGTTCTACTTAAGTTGAGGACAACCCAGAGGGCTATGGAACGAAAAATGGTAAGGGTAACATTAAAAGATAGGAAGCGTGCAGAGTGGGTCAGAGAAATAACTCAAGTTACCGACATTCTAGTGGAAATTAAGAAGAAGAAATGGACATGGGCAGGACATGTAGTGCGAACAGAGGATAACCGATGGTCGCTTAAAGTAACAAACTGGATTCCAAGGGAAGGAAAGGATAGCAGGGGGCGGCAGAAAGTTAGGTGGGTGGATGAGATAAAGAAGTTCGCTAGGGGTCAAGTGGATGCAGCTAGTACAGAACCGGGTTAAGTGGAAAAATATGGGAGAGGCCTCCGCACTGCAGTGGCTATAGTCAGGCTGATGATGATGATGAATCATGAAGTAAGTCACACACCGGTTTCAGGGCATACCCTTTGACGGCTGCACCAAAGAAGAAGAGGACAGGAACTGTAAATGGCAATCCTAGGCGAGTAAGAGGTATTTCTAGATAATTTGTTCTCAGAGTAACATGCCTGTGGAGGAGAGGATGTAATGTTCAATTGTTTCCACGTCATTACATGACGCACAAAGATTCGACGGCGTGAATCCAGAGCGACATAAATAAAGATCGAGGGAAGGAATTCTACAACGCATGAGCGTCATGGAAACCTCACATTGCCTCGAGGTACAATATCGGACATTCCAATGGAAATTTAAATGGTTAAAATACGTAGTCGCAAAGAGTGGCTCATGGCTCAAGGAGTTTAACATTTGAAGCCGTTCAAAACTGGATATATTTGGCAAGATAATATTGGGTACAACATCGGCAACAGGCCCATTGAGAGCTGAATTTGTAAATAATCCGCCATTGTATTAGAAGCGATGCCACAGTGTCCCGGAACCCACTGAAAACGTACTTCCTGAAAATGTAAGGGAAGGAAAAAGATCAGGGTTTGTTGCAAAAGAGGGATTTTCGGACTTTCTAATGCTGCTAAGACTGACAGGCAGTCAGAGAGTATGATTACGTGAGTAACATTACCGGGAACTTTTTGAAGGGCCAAACCAATTGCAAGCAATTCAGCAGTAAATATTGGTGTGTAATCAGGGATCCGTACAGAAAAACTCCAATCAAGTGTTTGGGAGTAAATCCCTATTGCTGCTTTTTCATTTCGTTGTGAGACATCTGTGAAAATAGGTACGTGTCGTGGATACTGTAATAGATAATCTTCAAGGTGCCCCTCTATTAACGTGGCAGTCAATGTTTTGCATTAGATGGCAACGAATGGTCAAAGCACAGTGTGGAAGTAGCTTGAACATTGCCAACACGTCTTACTGACGTAAGCGAAACTGCAATTTTGGACAGCAAGAACTGAGTAAATACAAATGGTGGTTGCTTATATTGCGGCCAATGATAATCTAGAAACTGAGATTGGTGTGTAATAAAAATGGGAGAAGCCACTCCAGACAGAGATTCCAGTGCTCGTAAAAAGGTTCGCACAGTGAGCAGCTCAAATCGAGATTTCAAGTCACGTACACGGGCCTCTAAATAGAGGACTGCATTTGAAACTGTTTTTGGCAACCCCAAACATAGTTAAAAAGCGCGCCTCTCCAGTAGCAACAAAGGTCGTAGTTTGTATTTAGGACTGCCCGAGAAAAGAACATAGCCGAACTCTAGAATTGGTCTCAAATAAGTTTTATAGAGAAACAAAAAAGTATCTCTACGCATACCAAATTTCTTATGGCTAATTGTAATCAGGCGACCAAGGGCTCGCTCACCTTTCAGGCAATTACTTTTGATATGAGGCTGCCAGTCTAATTTGGAGTGGTAGAATACACCAAAGTACTTTAACAATTCAACCTGTGGGATTTGTGAACCGCAATACGCAAGGGAGATATATAGAGGGTGTGCCGATGGGAAAACGAGCACTGAGGATTTCTTCACGTTGAAAATAATTTTACTTTTCCGAGCCAAACTTCAAGGGCATTCAAGTAGGCTGGCAATAGCTGATATAAAGAATGAACATCTCGTGCAGAAGAGAAAAAGGCAATATCATCCGCATACACGTACACTTTTATATTTGGATGAACAGGAATATCTCTCATTATTATAATAAATAGCAATGGAGACAGCACCGATCCCTAAGGCACGCCTGTAGTTTGACAATAATTTTCCGAAGTTATAGAACCTCTCCTGCAGAAAAACTTTCTATTGCTTAAGAATTCTTTTAGCCATGCAGACATGTGAAAAGGTGACCTAATTTCGTTTATCTTATTCAACAGTATAGAGTGTTCTACACTGTCATATGCTTTGGCGATATCCAAAGTGACCAATGCCAACACTTCTTTCTTCTTCATTGCTAACCTAATTCTACTCTCCAAATCCGTATGAGCCGTCCAAATCGAGCACCCTTGACGAAACTGAATTTGTGTATCACTAAATGCATTCAGGGTCATCACATGGTTTGTCAGGCGCAGGTGAACTATGCATTCAATAAGTTTCACTAGATTTGAAGTTAGAGAAATTGGCCGAATGTTATCCAAATCAAAGCCTTTTTTCGGATCTTTGAGACTTGGTATAATTTTTGCAACTTTCCAGTCTTGAGGTAACCAAGCAGTTTCCAGAGAAAAATTGACAATATTCAACACTTCCAAGCTGTGGTCTTGCACTAAAGCTTTCAGCATAGCCACTGTAATACCGTCGCAACCAGGAGCTGCAGGTTTCAGAGCAGCCGCTATACAATGCAATTCCGGTGGCTCCTCTGCAACGAAATCAGCACGTGGAGTAGGTCGAAGTAACGGAGCCACCGTTTGCGCTTGAAAGCGAATAGCAAGACCGTTCGCAATTTGTTCAAGTTTCTCTTTTGCTTCATTGGGTGATAACACCTCTGACTCGGTTATATGTGGTGGAGAAGAACTTTGGTTGCGTTCCATGAACCTATACAATGCCTTCCGTTTAATTGGATTAGGGCGATAAATATTCATATTAGCATTATACTCATCCTTTGTTATACGAATAGTTTTTTTTAATGAAGCCGCATAAAATTTATAATTTATCCAATTTTGGGGACACTGGTTATGGGAAAGGCTCTTCCACGCAGCTTTTCTACGACGGAATGCTTTCTCACATTCTTCGTTATACCATCGGCATGACATTTTGTTAGGGACAGACGATTTCACAGTGAACACTGAACGGTCAGTGCCATCTAGCACCGAAGAGAGTGCTTGTTGAGCACGTTCAGAATGCTGAGATGATGCTATGGAGGAAAAAGAGGAATTCACAAACTTTTTAAATAGTTTATGGTTGACAAATTTTTGTTCACAATTACGGGAGTAGATTCTATGATAAACATAACTGAAAAGTGGTCGCTAGATGTACCACAATCCACCGTAGCCCATGATGAGACCCTTAATCCATTTGCTGCTGACGCTAAATCAATTACTGACCTAGAAGCTGCTCGCATGTAGGTTATGCCTGGACTATTACAGCAATGCACATCATTTACAGACATCCAGTTCCAAAGTCGCTACCCAGATATATCTCAACGGTAACCCCAAATAACATGGTGTGAATTAAAATCGCCAGCAATAATCAGTCCGTTGGTCGAACTCAACAGATCACTTAAACAATCTGTTGTACGGACACCTGTTGGGAAGTAGACATTTGCAATAGTGAGAGGAGCAGACTGCGGAATTCCGATATCAACTGCAAGCAGTTCGCAGTCTTGTCGTAGAATTTTGTGTGAAACCTTCGCCCGATGAATTGTTTTTTGACGAAATTTATGTTAGCAAGCCGCCACCCCGGCCGCCAGTGCGATCTTATCTAAAAGTTCTAAAATACTTTAGAGGAAATGGCCGATTTGGCAAAAGTCAAGTTTCTTGTAATAAAACTATGTCTGGGCTGAAATTTGAGATAAGACTCTGTAAATCGTGAAACGAAGATGCAATTGAACGACAATTCCACTGTAGTACTTTTAACCCCGCCATGATTATTGTAGAATCCGGGAGGCTGTAACTGCCTCCTTTAAGACATCAATGTTATTCTGAAAATTAGGGGAACCTTTTTTAATTTTAGTGTTAGAATGGGCGGATTTCGAGGGAGAGGAAGAAGCGCGACGCTTCTGGGATGAACATGTCATCTCTACATCCAATGGGTAAACGGTGGACACGTGGGTATCCACAGGACCCTGACTGTACTTTCTTTGAAGAAAAAGGAGCAGGCTTCGTCTGGGTAGAATCTCCCTCAACAGAGGCCCTAGCAACCATAGGAGCATGGCATTCAGCTATAATAGGGTTGCCAACTTGCAAAGCTGCAATTTCGGTCGAACCAATCTTTGTAGCTATGACCTGTGACACAGCTTCTGTAAACGTGCTTAACATACGCTCGAAGAAACCCTCAAGAGATTTCTCTATAGCTGAGGCAACCGACTTTGTCATTCCTGTTTCCACATCCGAAGCTATTGTTTTTGCACAAGCTGCATACGATTTCCTCTTATGGTCTAGCTGTGCATAGGCATCTGCTCAAGAACACTTTTTATGCTGGATAATGTTAAGAACAGTTTGTTCATCTGCGCGTTTTGAGCATGAGCCATCATCAACAGGGTGATCTGCGTGACATAGTGCGCAAATTACCACAGCAGAGGTGCACATGTCAGATGAATGGTTGTCTTCGCACAGTCTGCAGCGTGATGCGGATTTGCACGCCTTGCTGCTGTGTCCGAATCGCCAGCAGTTTTTGCACTGCAAAGGGCGAGCCTGCAGGGCATCTACACGGTACACAATGGGCCATACCTTAATCTCTGTTGGACAGTTAGCCCCGGCATCCGTCGCTATCATCGATTCTGTCGGCACCCTAAATCCACCAGCATACCTTCTGCAACGGAATAGTGATAAGATGCCAATGCCAGCCTCATTAAATTCCTCAATCATTTCTTGCGGAGAAGCCGACGAATCCACGCCGCGTATAATAATACCTTTTGCACATGCCAGCTGTTCATGTATAAAAGGTTTTACTGCCAGTGATGCAAACGATGTGCATCGAAGCAAGTCCGACACACACTGTATATTCGATGACTTACATAGGATACCTCTCCTGCCAAACGGAGGCACCTCAGAGATTTCTAGGCAGTGGGGGGTGACAGCCTTCCGCTGCTCCTGGATTATTTTTGGATTTTCCAACTTCAGGAATCCATCCCCAATTGGTACAAATGCCACCGGTATTATCTTTATTCCATTTCGTTTGAACGATTTCAAGTCCAAGCTTTGGGCCGGCAGACTGGCAAACCAGGATGCCGAACCCCCACCTGGGGAAGCTAGAGACATTATAGGCCTAATTGTACATGAATCCTAGGTTCGGTTTAAAACAAATACTGGCCAATCCCCCGAAGTGAAATGGTCTCGCCAGAGAGAACGGTCAGGCTTGGAGACAAGATAGGATCCAGCAGTCAGGAGAAAAAAGCAGAACAGCACTCCAGCACAGTAGCACAGCACGGTCACTCGAAGAAGAAAACCGCAGCCACCATCAAGGCGAACATAACCTCTTCTTCCGATCTTGCAGGCATTGGAAGAGCGCTGCGCAATTCATCGTCTACGCCAACTAGCCACTGATCTCCGCTTCGTCGTCAACTATAGTTAGCATAATATGATGTTCGCCCAGCCGTACCATCTACCTAAAAGAGAGCACCGTCGTATGATTTACTGGTTTAGGAAGAAAATTTTGCAATGAATACTTTGAAATACCCATGATGTTCAGGATTGATGCTTTGAACAAACTGCTCAGTCTTGGCTCCAGAATAAATATAAATTCCTTTTCGCTGTCCCTTTTGCTAACACCGATGAAATAGGGCATTCGAGGACGCGGAACCCAGTGACCATTCTGTGCCTTGTCATACCTTCCACATACCACCTGAGGGAGGTATGCTCGGAAGTTTTTTTTCAAAGCGCTGACGACACCGGGTTTACGAGAAAATGGGGCTTCTTAACGCAGTCGCGTTCAAATAACTGTAAGCAAGGAAGCCAGGTTTCTCCAGCGATGTTGCTGCGAATGAGCCGATGTACTGAGAAGCTAGGGCTGGGAAGGAATGGGGGAAAATGCTACGCAGCTACACAGTTAGTTACAGCAGTTGATGAAATTTCTAAAATCATAGATATTGGAGGACAAGTTGACATTGTTTTACTAGATCACTCAAAAGCCTTCGACAGTGTGCCGCATAATAAGCTGATCCCTAAAATGCAAGTGATTGGTGTGCCTAGTGAAATTGTACATTTGATATCCTCTTATCTCACAAAGCGTAAACAGTTTGTTACTGTTAATGGTGTCGACTCTTGTTTACTAGATGTCCTTTCTGGCGTTCCCCAGGGTTCGGTTTTAGGGCCTACACTGTTTAATCTTAATATTAATGATCTGGTCGAAGCACTGGAACCAACAGTTTCGATTAGATTATTTGCCGATGACTGTATAATTTTAAAAGATAATAAATCCGTTCATGATCAAATAACTCTAAACGAAAATTTGCAATTTTTGGAACGATGGTGCAATGAATGGGCGATGGCCATTAACTTTGAGAAAACTGTTGTACTTAGCATCACAAATAAAATTATTAAACTTGAATTTCAGTATAACATAAACAGAAACCTAGTCACGCAGGTAAATGAATATAAATCCTTTGGCCTAACGATTACTTCCAGACTAAAATGGACAAGGCACATTGACAGTATATACTCTATACAGCACGTAAAAAGCTGGGTTTTTTAAAACATCGAATGGGTGAGTGTCCAAGCCCATTAAAACGTAAGGCATACAAAGCATATATCAGACCAACACTTGAATATGCCTGTGTGGCATGGGACCCTTATACATCGATTGACACTCAAAACTTGAGAATATTCAATGCTCAGCAGCCCGTTTTATTTTTAATCGATACAGACGCCGTGACTCACCTTCATATGATACTTCTCTCTGGCCTTGATCCACTTAATGAAAGCAGAAAGAAAGCCCGTCTAGCCTTACTTCAATCGTTATATTTTCACACCTGGCATTAAACCTGACACCTACCTGAAAAAAGATTCCTCCTGACCTTCTCGCCATAAGCACTGTCTTGCCTTGTCATCTATATTCCTAACGCCTCTGTAATATCCGATTCGCTCGTGACATTACATTCCTAGGATCTAGGGATCTAAGGGAGGTGGACCTTGCCTTGTAATTTTCAACTGAACACTCAAAGAATGATGGCGTGACAAAGAAATAATACAAAAAAATGGATGTCCCGAAGCCAAAGAAGACCCTCAAGGTTAAAGTGGGCGGCGAGGGAGTGGCAAGAAGGTATGTAAAGGCAAATAGGGACCTCAGATTCTGTCTCTCATGGGGAAAATGCTGTCCAGAGCATATCTGGCCGCAATCACGTTCGTCGTTCATGAAACCAGCGCCACTAAAGTTCCTTTCGCTGCGGGAACTAGTGGCTTGTATGCACAGAACCTTTTTGGCCAGGAGAGAAAGGCGTGGAAACTCTTCGGCATGAGTCTTCCACCACAGCCGCACACTGTCATTGCTGTTGCTGTATGTGTCAGCGAGTAGCTGCCCAGCTCGTCTTCATCAGCTTGAGTATCGACGGTGTCGTGCCACTGCTGACACTCATGCATCAGCATTTGTCGCTTCGCACATGATGACTGGTTGCTGGTAGTTTTTTCTCCTGCAGAACGTGATGGCATATCCTACAGCGTTTCCCTCATTTTCTCGCAAACAGCGATGCAATGTTGTAGTGTTGCAATTGAAAGGAGTTCCCCGGGCTGCATTTTACTTTCAAATGTTCATTCATTCTTCATCTCATATCCTACTGATGCCCTGAGGCAATAAATATCGACAAAAAAAAGAAAAAAAAAACCTGCATTGCTCTTCTCTTCAGAATGATCATTTGTGAGTTGGCTGTAGAACGTGCAAGGTGTTTCTTCAGCTTCGTAAAGAAAAGAAGAACAAGTGGCAATGTTGGCTGCTTGTCTTGTTCAAGCTTATCGGTTGCCTCTTCGAACGGCTCAAGGAAGTCAACAATGTCCGTCAATGTCACCTTGCAGACATCCTCCATCATGGACTTCTCTCTCGATTCAAGCAAGGTTTCAATGTCTTCGTATTGAGTCAGAACTGATCTTATCATTGCAAGCTTTGCATTCCATCCCGTGCTCACTTCCTGGCACACGGTGTGTGGAAGCTGGCTTACGAGGCCGCTTTGCTTTAAAAAGTGACGGCAGCCTTCATTTTCGGCATTTGCTCGCGCAGCTCAGGTAGATCTTCAGAAAGATAGGCATTCTTAGTACAGTGTTCGCGATGTGAGCGCTACAACTCATTCTTGTGTAAGGGCGGAGGGCACTGATAATATTGGCGCCCTGGTCAGTGGCAAAGACAGAATTTTTTAAGAGGGCTTCGTCAGAACCCATCTTCGTGTACCGGCGCAGAAGTTACTTCCGAATGTTCTCGCCTGCCTTTTCCTCGGGAGGAAAGTCGCTTGTGAGCAACACCAGGCTTTTCAACTTCCAGGTATCGTCGACGTAGTGGGCAGTTGCAGTAATGTACGAAACCTTCATATAATCATCTCCCACGGCGAAGCAACACCGACATTCCTCCATTGCAGCTTCGATGCTTGGTTTTAATGCTTCACGATGTGCCACTTCACTAACCTTACGGGACTCAGTAGTAGGATGTGGAATCACATTTTTTGCTGACACGCTGCCAAACCGCGCACCGACAGCGATCAGTTCATAGACAACCTTCAAAAATCCATCTTCACATACGACGTAGAATGTCCTCATGTCTTTCGCGAACCAACAAACACAAGGTGTTGTCAAGATTTCTTTCACAGTGACAGGAACACCTGTTTATTTATATTTTTTTTTCACTGAAGAAAGAAGTAATGGCAGCACACTCTGGCGTTGACTTGCATTTGTGACGGCTCAGATGGGATGTCAGTGTTTTGCCTCCATCGTAGGTCAAGAAGCGTTTGCAGTCTTTGCATTGCACATACCCTACTGGTGGCAAGGTATGAGCAGATGTATGAATACCTTGATATAGTGCCGGAATGCCTTGGTAAGTCCACAGGGGTGCAGTTTCCGTGCACGGAGACAGTGACTCTTAAGTGGTGTATAGACATCTTGTATCCCGCTGTTTGCCGAAGGAGTCCCACCTTGTAACCCGAGCGTGCCCAGCAACCGTATCTGCCGCCGCCGCAGCGAGGCGACGTCGTGGCGCCAGCGGCCTGCACCTATGGCCGCGGCGGCCACACCATTCGTCGGGGTCGCGTTCTCCGCAACACAACCACACCGCCATCCGAGACGGATATCCAAGGTCGGGCGATGCGTGCCGTCGCGGTGTAAGCGGTAGATAGACCACATTTCGTCGCATGCTTTCTGCTTTTCTTTTTTTCCTTAACAGTGTGTAAAGGGTAGGGGCAGGCGGGGTGGCGGTGCTGTTTCGAACTATGCACGCTTGCTTCCTTATGGCCTACGCTGCCCGTGGCGACAGCGGAGGGAGCGCTAAAGATATGACTGCTCCACTGCGCAGCTCGTCATATAAAACACATCGCCCGCTTTTACAGCTCAAGATGCGCCCGGTATATGACACAACTACAGTCACGGAAAATTGTCTGTCAATATGTTACGCAACATCTTGTGTAATTTCATAGCTTAAATCCAAACGTCAACGTTTACGCGCCGTTTGCTCACACTACAGAGCTGCAGGTGTGTGGGTGCGCGTGGCGCGTATGCTTGAGCGTGTGTATTGAATATTTATTTATTTATTTTTTCGTCCAAGGCCATTGCAAGAGGCTTTTAGTACATTTAGAGCAGCGAACATATATACATATCTTCCATGAGCAGCACGACAGGACATACAAGTATACGTACAAGAAAAGATAAAACATTACGACGTACAAAGCAAAAAGATCATCCATAACAAACAACTTCACAATTCAGTGCACACCGCGTAAATTACAAAATTCTGCACGTGACCGTTTTCCTGTCAACAGGTAGCAGGTACGGCTCTTGCACCGCTATCATGAATATATTAAATGCTCGACTTCTGAGCGGAATGAAGATAGAAATTATTGCACGCGAGTAATGCGATGTTCTAAGCGATTCCATTCACTGATGGCGAGAGGAAAGAAGGAATGCTTGAATGTTTCATGTGTGCAAGTGTTTGTGCGAAGATGGTCGCGATTCTCAGAAGGATGTGTATTTTCGCCAGTCTATTTTGTAGCGGTTGTGTATTAACTGAAACAGGAACTTCAGGCGCGCTTGTTTTGCCCAAGATGATAAGGTAGGAAGGCCGCATGAGGCTACAAGCAAAAACGGAGAATCGGTGCGTTTGTATATGTTATATATTTCTCGTAATGCCACTACACAGCTTCTAGTTTCTTCATGTTGTTACCGAATTAGGTAGCCAGACTGTATTCGCGTATTCTAAAATTGGCCTTACGAATGTTGTGTGTGCTAGGAGTTTAGTGGATACTGGGGTGAAACTTAGGCATCTCCGTATACAGAAACGTTTTCGCAAAGCAGCTGATGTGATGTCAGTGATGTGAGAGTCCCACCTCAGGTCAGATGACAGCGTGATACCAAAACATTTATGGTGCCTAACATCTGTTAATGGCTTGGCTTGGCAAAGGTCGCGCTCCACCTTGGCTTGCAACACAACACGAGTGGAATTCCTCGACCGAACGTCGAGTCGGCGTTCTCGCCGCACAACCATACAGCTCGGCCACGCAAGCTTCGCTGATCCGATCACGTCATACGTGTTCATCATCAGTCTCCGGCCTTGATCCAAGCCGTGAGATCCAAGGCACCGACCGGCAGTTGCGTAGAAGTGGTTGTCTGGCACGCGGCGAAAAAGTGTTGTCTTACACGTACCGCCGCGTTTTACCGGCAAATTAAGGAGCTAGCCGTGCGCGGATCCGCCGCCGCGGCGTCGCCTCTCGAGTGGAACACCCGGCCACGTGGAGTGGAGCTGAGTCTTCGATCTTAACAACATGTAAATGTTTGTGGGCTTCAGTTTGCGTCGCAGTGAGGCGCCGCTTCCGTGCACCGTCTTGAGCGCTGCTTTCTCTTCTACAAATTTGCTGATTGTGGATACAATTCGCGAAGTTTAACGAATTAAAATGGTCATCGATTATAGAAATAACTACAGTGAACTGAAATCGACGATTGCTTACATCGCAAGATGCGCGTACAATCACCACGATGCGCCGGTACGACCCGGTCCACCGACCAATGCTATCAGCGGCCGGCAGCTGTCGTCGGTGCTACTTGCTGTAAGTACGGCCTCCAAACGCACGTCTTATCTGATGTATTTTTCTCAGACAGGCTTACCTAATAAGCGACGACAAAAACAAAAAAGAAAATATACGAATCTGTATTATAATATTGAAAGCGTTGACTTGTTCAAGAATCAGGTGTGCCATCCGCCGAAACTATCCAGCGACGAGTACGGCAGGCAGGCAGCATCGCATATCATCGCCAGCTGTGGAAGGCGGCCTTTCCGAAGGTGTACGCTTTGTGCAGGCTTGCTGCTGTTGCACAAGTACAGCAGGCAGTCCTTCTCATAGTAACGTTTTTCTTTTTTTTTATACGGACGTAAACTGTATCAAACCAAGGAGCGCTACGCGGCCGGCTCACGACTCCGTGGTCCCTGCTGCGGCGACGGACAACCAACGCGGATCACCGGCGCGCCGTCTGCGCCATCCTTCAGAAATTGTAGTCAGTTAAAAAGTCAATAAAGGATAGTTTAAGCTGTAGACGATTTTAGTTTCGATGCCTGGGCACAGCCATCTAAGTTCGATGGTGGCGCCCCGTAGGAGCTAAACTGCGGGAGCGTCCGCTCCAGCTCCTCTTGACGCCATCTTGGGCTGTGCTGTGCGTGTTAATGCTGCGATGCGGCGGTGTAAAATTGCTGTTTCGGGGTGGTCGTGAAAGCTATCCGAAACCTTGGCGCTCTTTTATGTTTTGTTTGAGCGCGCCAGCAAACCATATACCATCCGTTTGGCATGGCGGCAGCTGTTGGAAACAGCACTATAGCGACTAGGGCGACTGCGAAGGACTGCGCTGCGCTTCCGTAGGCCGAACTCGCCAGGTTAACTGTGAGAATGTATCTGTTGTATTTATCACGACACCTGCATTTTAAATTAAATTTTACGATCGCAATGGTAACTGTACACACAAAGACACAGCGAATGAACCATACGGGCAGCTACCAAACGCGGAATACAGATGCTGCGAAAGATGCTTTTCAGTCATCGCCACATTGATTCAATGTGAATTGCGACCCTTTTCGTGTCGTGTATTTCCTCTCGACAGTGGATATGTATATTCGATGTTGCGCTGGTTTCATTTCGTATGAAAGGCACGGACAGCCATCGCGGTTAGTACGCCGCTAACAGCTGCTATCGCGTACCGAGCTTGGCGAATGCATGTGTGTCTGGGGTCCGCCGGCTACTTAGTGCGAAAAGCATACGATCCAGCCGTCCCGCTTTACAGTGTATACTTTCAAGTTAAACCACGGTTCAAAGATAGGCCATAAAAGAAGTAGTGTGTAAGGTACAATCCGTCAACGTTTTTATGCTGCCTTGGTGTACGTCCGGCGGCACAGCGATATACTATCTCCGTCCCGCTGTAGCATCATTGTTTGCACGACGTATGGTTGAGCAGAACGTCGAAACCTGCGCGCTCCCAGCTGCGCCAAGAACGAAGATGACAAATGCGCAGCGCATAACCAGCGCTTACGAAAAGCGCCGCCGCCGGCTTGCGCGGCGGACGACGGCACTCGCGCCGAGCGCTATACTCCCTACTCGTCGCTAGGCCTAAAATTTTCGCACCGAAGGTACAGGGTGGTCCACTCTAAGTGCGAACACGGCTCCGCGGAGCGCGGCCACGCGGAGCCGTGTTCGCACTTAGAGTGGACCACCCTGTACATCCGACGGCGCTATGTAATTGTTCAGCGCTAGAGTAAATGGTATCTTGTGGAACTGCCTTACTGCCGATCTCATTGTATCAGTTTCGACAAACTTGTTTTTATTGCAGTTAACAACACAGTTTATGGGTCAGAGATCCACAAGAATTTTTTTTTTCGCTTTCGGCTTATTGTTTGAGCGCAGAACAGATTTTAGCACGCCCTTCTGGCGCTGGCGGAAGCGATCCACGGTACTGTTGGCGCGGAGGGCTTGCGGGAGGTACGGCCTGCCCGGCCTTCGTGTTTACTACGGTGGAGGAACTACAATGGACATCAAAATCGTGAGTCCGCCATTGGTCCTAAAACTGTCAGGACGGACTAGAAAACGGTGAAGCAGAAACATATCACAGCCGCACTCGGACTGTCGTTGCTTGCCGCATACGCTCTCGGCAATCATCTTGCGATTTCTTTTATTGTTTGTGGAGTCCACGAACACGCATTGCTGTACCGATGACAATTACCGCTGAAAGCGGAACTAATAAATGAATTTAAGTCTCTCTAATGACAATATACAGAGATGCAAGACCGCTTTGCTAATCACGAAGCCCACTCGCTACTATAGCAACAAAGACGTACTCGACAATTGTTTACATCGCAGCATGTACGTGCAATCCCCACGAAGCGCCGGTGTGCGCAGCCGGAGAAATTTGGTTCCACTGCTCATGACCGCCGCCGCGTGAGCGCTCGCCTGCATGCGCTGCCTGCAAGACGCCACAACGTGGGTTTGCAAGATTAAAAAAAAAAAGTATCTGAAAGTAGGAAATGCGCCGGAATGAGTCACTGAGCTCAAATATGAGTGCATTGGTTGGGGTGTTGTCGCCCGTAAATTCGCCTGGCTGGCGAACAGGCCAAACAGCTTTGACGGACACTTGTTTCCTGTTTGTTTCGGTTGCCGAACACTGTCACACCTAGGTGATACTGCAGCAACCTGTTCAGCTTCCCGGCTGCTCGTGCGGTGGCATGCTGTTGGGGAACAAATTGGTTCCGAAACTTGTTGGCGGCTTGTTTGGCGAACTTATTTGGTTTGTGTCACTGTTTTGTTTCCGCAGTGCGGCACTGATTTCGAAAGTGAATTGCGAAACTTGTACAAGCCTGCCATTAACCGCGGTGTCGCCGGCAGAAAACTTTCAGCTTGCTAGGTTGCATGACGCGGGGCATGGTGCAAGAAGCAGCCGGGCCTACTCCGAAATGTTTTTTCTTTGTAAAATTAAAAATGTGATGGGGGTTGATTGGGGAATTTTTAAATTTCACTGAATAAAGTCTTGTAGCCAATTTTTACAACTTTTCTTCCAGAAACCCGTCGGCAATAAATTCACGATTCGGAAATCAGGCGCGACAAAAGGGTGCTGACGGCTGCAGACGGTTAGGAATACGCATACAGGTTTACATGTTACCTGCGCAAACCTACGTGTCCCGGCACTCTTTGTATCATCGCGGCCGTTAATCACAAACCTCAAAGTGCGGGTATCGAGCGCCGCTTCGATTCATGCGCGCCTTCACTTTTGCGCCAAGGACGGCGGAGAGAAATTCGACACGCGTTTGCTGTTAGAAACCTCTTAGTTCGTCGTACAGCACCGACAGTAGCACAACTTGCTAATATACCCAACCTCTGCATACCTACTACAAGCAAATGTAGAAAATGCGGAAGAACGCGGCGTGTTTTTCTAAAGCGAGAAGGGCGCTGTCGCAGGAACTATAGAGTACTGCACGGGCCTTAAATATTTACCCGGGCCCGGCAGGCTTTTTCACTACTTGGCCATGTCCGGCCTGATATTTAAATCTAGGCTCGGACCCGGCCCGGCCCGAAGAAGCTCTGATCTACCCGGCCCGGCCCGCTAGGTGGACAGGGTCCGACTCAGGCCCGGAAACCCGTGTGCTAAGTCCGCATCGGTAAAGCCGAAATATTTTGTTACTACGAATCTCAATAAAAAAAAACACCTTTATAACTTTAAAAAATTGCAACACTACATTCTGCAGAGATAGCAGCAGTTCAATAACTGTAATTTCATTATTTTGTCTGGTAACTGGTAATGTGATAAATTACTTTAGTTCAATAATTTTGTATCAAACGTAACTAGTTCCTTTCGAACTGCTTATCTAAGTGCAGCTTTACTCTTTATAAGCAAGTCAACGTACGCCCGGCTGGGGCCTCGAGAGTAGAAATGAAGCGCGGCAGTCTTGGGCCAGCGTAAAAGACCAGCCAGAAGGGGTGAAAATGATAACTGACTTCCTCCGAAGGGCCGCCGAAGAGGCAGGTATAGGACAGGACGGAGTTCTTCAAAGTTAGCACTGAGCAGCGCTTTGTGGCACGCCCAAGGTTGCGCCGGCTAGGGCGGTGTGGTGCCTGGTTGTCTGACACAGAATTGGAGGGAAGGCAAAAGAATGTGTCTGTCAGGGCATCTCGCGGCTGGCTGCAGTTTCGTTGAAGCCGTTTTTTAGTTTTTGTTTATATATCAAGACCGCAAGTAATATAAGAGTAATTGTATTACTTTTCGAAACTATCTGTAATGCAATATCAATTTTTGGGACAAATAATTTGAAGTGTAATTTAATTACTTTTGTGCTATTTTCCGGATAGTAATTGGTAATGCAGTTCAATTCGTTTTCAGCCCCTCCGTGGTGTTGCAGTACGTGGTTAAGGCTCTCGACTACTGCGCCCAAGGATGCGGGACCGAATCCCTACCGCGGCTGCTGCTTTTTGATGGATGCGAAAAGCAAGGCGCCTGTGTGCTGCGCGATGTCAGCGCACGTGAAAGAACCCCAGGTGGTCGAACTTTCTGGTTCTCTTAACTACAGCGTCTCATAGCCTTAGTCGCTGTGGGATGTTAAACACTATAAACCAAACCAAATTCGTTTTCAAAAGTAATTTTTCCATGTATGACGCTCTGAGCTTTTTTTTTACCTTTTTTTTTTCTTTTAAGCAGTAGGAACTTCTAAGCAGAGCGCAATAACTTAAAAACCGTGAATACCTTCTTCAGCAAACGGAGCAACCGGAAATGGACATGGAAAAGTACTAACGGAGAGACTAAAAATGAAATTGACTTCATGCTCTGTTCAACCCCCGCCATTATGCAAGATGTAGACGTAATCGGGAAAGTGTGGTGCAGTGACCACAGGATGGTGAGGTCCCGAATTGGTCTAAATCTGAAGAAGAAACGCAGCAGATTAGTAAGAAAGAAGTCCATCAACGAATTAGCGGTGCGAGGGAGGGCAGAAGCTTTCAGTATCTCGCAACAGAATAGATATTCAGCTCTAACTGAGGATGGCGATATAAGCAATAAACAATAATTTCAGAGATAGCATTACTGAGTGCGCTGTAGAAGTAACCGGTAGGATAGTTAGAGAGGATACCAGTAAGCTGTCTAAGGAGACGAAAGAGTTGATTAAGAAACGCCAGAGTATGAAAGCTTCCAATCCAACAGACCAGATAGAATTGGCAGATATATCAAAGCTAATCAATAAGCGCAATGTAGCCGATATAAGAAATTATAACATGGAGACAATTGAGCATGCTGTAATGAACGGGGGAAGCCTAAATGCGGTGAAGAAATTGGGTATAGGGAAAAATTAGATGTAGGCGCTGAGGGACAAGGCGGGCAACGTCATATGGACAAGATAGTCGAAGTAGCCGAGGAGTTCTATACTGATCTCTATAGTAGCCAAAGTAGTCAGGACTGTCATGAGATTTGCGGTAGGGGAAAACGGTCAGACGTTTCACCAGTGACGAAGGACGTGGATAAGAAAGCAATAGAGACTATGAAAAGGGCGAAAGCAGCTGGAGAGGATCAGATAACTGTAGATTTGTTGAAGGATGGGGGGGATAACGTGCTAGAAAACCTGGCCACCCTGTATACGCAGCGCCTGGTGATATCGACGGTACCGGTATCGTTGAAGAACGCAAGCATTATCCTCATTCATACGAAAATGGACGCTAAGGAGCTTAAAAATTACAGACCAATCAGCGTACTGTCTGTTACGTATCAGGTATTTTAATAGAATCAGGACAACCTTAGACTGCAATCAAGCAAAGGATCAAGCAGGGTTTCGGAAACGGTACTTTACTACCGATCATATCCGTACCATTAACCAGGTGATAGAAAAATGTTCGGAATATAACCAGCCTTTATACATAGCATTCATTGATTACGAAAAAGCATTTGACTCAGTAAAAACGTTGGCGATTATGCAGGCATTACGAAATCAGGGGGTAGACGAGCCGTACGTGAAAGGGCTGGAAGGGTACATATATATATATATATATATATATATATATATATATATATATATATATATCTGAAGTGCGAACGCGTTGGATCCTGGATAAGCAAATAACGGAAGGTGGTCACGGTGAAAAAAACTTTACTGCTGACGTTTCAGCCGAGTCCGGGCTTTGTCGGAGTGAGTCAGTATTAAAGTGTTTTTCGCCCTCACCATATTCAGATAATATATATGTATATATATATATATATATATTATATCATACGGGCTACACATTGACACAAATACTTGAAAAAAAACAACAAACCTGCCTTGAATTAGGTCAATTTAGCGCTTTTTCTGCCTTTTTGTTTTGTCAGTGTGATAGCTTGATAGAATCTCCGTTCAAATGTCACGTAGTGGTGACAAGGCCGTAGACACCAAAAGAAGACACAGGCTTCATGGTACTGAAATTAACTCTTTATTTGGCTGACTTGCGCCCGCAAAGGAACTAAGCAACCCGGCGGCGGCGATAGCAACAAACGTGCTTGTCAATCGTCGAACAAAGATTGCCCGTCGCACTCGCCAGCGCTCAAATTAAAGGCTCCTCAGAGCAATCTAGATAACGTCGCAACTGCTACAAGCAGAAGCTGGAACATTGTAGAAAGACACACGAGTGGCTGGAATATTCGAGACAGATCTCGGTGCATCTTGCACTAAAACAAAACTGATAAAGGTGTGACTCGCGACATCGAGCATTAACAAACAAGGAATACAGAACTGATACGCGATCCAGAATCAGAGTGATAAGGCCGCATGCTGGCGGCTGGTAAAAAATACAACAAATACAGTTTTGAAGGTTTCGCGGCACAAGATTGCTGTCGGTAGCCTGCCCATCGTGGCTCGGGCTTTCTGAGCTCTGGCAGAATGCGCTGACTCAGTTTTCTGAATACGCTGATAGTGGCATACGTCGGCCGCTCATCTCGAGACGGGAAGCGTGCGCGCTTCGTTAATTCAAAACGAGTTTGGAAGTGCTGCAATCCTTTTGCGCAACCCCACTGTCACGTGCTATTTTTCATATCTGTCGGGTTTCATTTAAATGCTGGGAAAAGGATCACGTAGGAGGTAGGTTAATATTGTTTGTTTGTTTTGTGGGGATTAACGTCCCAAAGCGACTCAGGCTATGAGAGACGCCGTAGTGGAGGACTCCGGAAATTTCGTCCACCTGGGGTTCTTTAACGTGCACTGACATCGCACAGAACACGGGCAAAATGCTTTTCGCCGCCGTGGAAAAGCGGCTGCCGAGGCAGGGATTTGATCCCACACCCTTGGAAACAGCAGTCGAGCGCCCTAACCACTGCGCCACCCCCGCGGAGAGGTAGGTTAAAATAAAAAAAAAAAAACTGGACAGGTTGTACCTTTGCCTTCTCGCAACTTAATGAAAGCCACTTAGCTCTCAAGCGAATAATAATGGTATTGCATAATTAATTTTGGTTATTCAGCTCATTGAGCGGAATACCAAAATTACTTTGAGCAGCACTACATGAACATAGACAATATTTTTTTTATTTATTTATTTACTTTACCCCTCAGGGCCAGAGGCATTACAGAGGGGGAGTGGTAAATACACAAAAATTAAGAGAGTACAGTATGTACATGAATGTCAAATAGCACCTGAGTATACAATGTTAGCTAGAGCTACGCGGAATATATCGTTCTCAGGCAGCGAAAAACTTCCTTGCTTTTAATCCTCGGTTCACGTTACGTGAAACACACTGTATATGATTTCCCTTTAACCATGAACCATGAATACCTTAACCATGAACTTAAGAACCATGAATACCTTCTTCAGCAAACGGAGCAACCGGAAATGGACATGGAAAAGTACTAACGGAGAGACTAAAAATGAAATTGACTTCATACTCTGTTCAACCCCCGCCATTATGCAAGATGTAGACGTAATCGGGAAAGTGTGGTGCAGTGACCACAGGATGGTGAGGTCCCGAATTGGTCTAAATCTGAAGAAGAAACGCAGCAGATTAGTAAGAAAGAAGTCCATCAACGAATTAGCGGTGCGGGGGAGGGCAGAAGGGTTCAGGATCTCGCAACAGAATAGATATTCAGCTCTAACCGAGGATGGCGATATAAGCAATAAACAATAATTTCAGAGATATCATTATTGAGTGCGCTGTAGAAGTAACCGGTAGGATAGTTAGAGAGGATACCAGTAAGCTGTCTAAGGAGACGAAAAAGTTGATTAAGAAACGCCAGAGTATGAAAGCTTCCAATCCAACAGACCAGATAGAATTGTCAGATATATCAAAGCTAATCAATAAGCGCAATGTAGCCGATATAAGAAATTATAACGTGGAGACAATTGAGCATGCTGTAAAGAACGGGGGAAGCCTAAATGCGGTGAAGAAATTGGGTATAGGGAAAAATTAGATGTAGGCGCTGAGGGACAAGGCGGGCAACGTCATATGGACAAGATAGTCGAAGTAGCCGAGGAGTTCTATACTGATCTCTATAGTAGCCAAAGTTTCACCAGTGACGAAGGACGTGGATAAGAAAGCAATAGAGACTATGAAAAGGGCGAAAGCAGCTGGAGAGGATCAGATAACTGTAGATTTGTTGAAGGATGTGGGGGATATCGTGCTAGAAATCCTGGCCACCCTGTATACGCAGCGCCTGGTGATATCGACGGTACCGGTATCATTGAAGAACGCAAGCATTATCCTCATTCATACGAAAACGGACGCTAAGGAGCTTAAAAATTACAGACCAATCAGCGTACTGTCTGTTACGTATCAGGTATTTACTAAGATAATCGCTAATAGAATCAGGACAACCTTAGACTGCAATCAAGCAAAGGATCAAGCAGGGTTTCGGAAACGGTACTCTACTACCGATCATATCCGTACCATTAACCAGGTGATAGAAAAATGTTCGGAATATAACCAGCCTTTATACATAGCATTCATTGATTACGAAAAAGCATTTGACTCAGTAAAAACGTTGGCGATTATGCAGGCATTACGAAATCAGGGGGTAGACGAGCCGTACGTGAAAGGGCTGGAAGGGTACATTTACATTATATATATATATATATATATATATATATATATATATATATATATATATATATATATATCTGAAGTGCGAACGCGTTGGATCCTGGATAAGCAAATAACGGAAGGTGGTCACGGTGAAAAATACATTATTACTGACGTTTCAGCCGGGTCCGGGCTTTGTCGGAGTGAGTCAGTATTAAAGTGTTTTTCGCCCTCACCATATTCAGTTTATATATATATATATATTATATCATACGGGCTACACATTGACACAAATACTTGAAAAAAAAAAAACAAACCTGCCTTGAATTAGGTCAATTAAGCGCTTTTTCTGCCTTTTTGTTTTGTCAGTGTGATAGCTTGATAGAATCTCCGTTCAAATGTCACGTAGTGATGACAAGGCCGTAGACACCAAAAGAAGACACAGGCTTCATGGTACTGAAATTAACTCTTTATTTGGCTGACTTGCGCCCGCAAAGGAACTAAGCAACCCGGCGGCGGCGATAGCAACAAACGTGCTTGTCAATCGTCGAACAAAGATTGCCCGTTGCACTCGCCAGCGCTCAAATTAAAGGCTGCTCAGAGCAATCTAGATAACGTCGCAACTGCTACAAGCAGAAGCTGGAACATTGTAGAAAGACACACGAGTGGCTGGAATATTCGAGACAGATCTCGGTGCATCTTGCACTAAAACAAAACTGATAAAGGTGGGACTCGCGACATCGAGCATTAACAAACAAGGAATACAGAACTGATACGCGATCCAGAATCAGAGTGATAAGGCCGCATGCTGGCGGCTGGTAAAAAATACAACAAATACAGTTTTGAAGGTTTCGCGGCACAAGATTGCTGTCGGTAGCCTGCCCATCGTGGCTCGGGCTTTCTGTGCTCTGGCAGAATGCGCTGACTCAGTTTTCTGAATACGCTGATAGTGGCATACGTCGGCCGCTCATCTCGAGACGGGGAGCGTGCGCGCTTCGTTAATTCAAAACGAGTTTGGAAGTGCTGCAATGCTTTGGCGCAACCCCGCTGTCACGTGCTATTTTTCATATCTGTCGGGTTTCATTTAAATGCTGGGAAAAGGATCACGTAGGAGGTAGGTTAATATTGTTTGTTTGTTTTGTGGGGATTAACGTCCCAAAGCGACTCAGGCTATGAGAGACGCCGTAGTGGAGGACTCCGGAAATTTCGTCCACCTGGGGTTCTTTAACGTGCACTGACATCGCACAGAACACGGGCAAAATGCTTTTCGCCGCCGTGGAAAAGCGGCTGCCGAGGCAGGGATTTGATCCCACACCCTTGGAAACAGCAGTCGAGCGCCCTAACCACTGCGCCACCCCCGCGGAGAGGTAGGTTAAAATAAAAAAAAAAAAAAAAACTGGACAGGTTGTACCTTTGCCTTCTCGCAACTTAATGAAAGCCACTTAGCTCTCAAGCGAATAATAATGGTATTGCATAATTAATTTTGGTTATTCAGCTCATTGAGCGGAATACCAAAATTACTTTGAGCAGCACTACATGAACATAGACAATATTTTTTTTATTTATTTATTTACTTTACCCCTCAGGGCCAGAGGCATTACAGAGGGGGAGTGGTAAATACACAAAAATTAAGAGAGTGCAGTATGTACATGAATGTCAAATAGCACCTGAGTATACAATGTTAGCTAGAGCTACGCGGAATATATCGTTCTCAGGCAGCGAAAAACTTCCTTGCTTTTAATCCTCGGTTCACGTTACGTGAAACACACTGTATATGATTTCCCTTTAAAAGTTAACAAGTTAAATGGTCCACATTTGCCTAAAACATCAATGTCAAGGATATAATGTAACGTTTTCATAAAATGTGCGCTCCTTATGGTTGACTTGAAAACAGCGCAAGAGTCAAACATCAAAGCAGAGAATCAAGGGACTAGCGCTGACTCAAAAGTGAAAGTTTATTCAAAGACGGAACACAATATAATGAAAATGTGACCAGCCTATCAAGAAGTGGACAAGCGAAAAACACGTGCTGCTACGTAGAATGCAGGCACGCAATGACTTGAACGAGAACATCTTCGGCGGAACTCCTTCTGGTTGGGTATTCGAAACTAAAATCTAAGAAACACTATCACCAACCAAATTATTTATTAGAACCCTACGTTTCGGGACCAACTCGGTCCCTTCCTCAGGGGCGACTGAAGTTCGAGGCCCACAGTAGAGGCCCTATGCTTCTCCTTTTACAACACGTGGCGAAGTCTAATTGTGTACGCGGAGGGTAACGTGCAGCTGTCAGTCGGATGAACCACGACTCGACGTGACGTCTTTTCGACTATCGACTCGCCTAAATCGTTCGCCGATAGTTTTTCCCCTTCCTACACCGAAAAACAGGCATCTTCTCACGCAATGAAACTCTCCAGGTTGCAACAGGAAAAAGACGAGCCAAGTAGGCCACCTGGTGATGTTTCGAACTTTGTCACAAATCTTTCTTCGAGACCACTATCTCCAATCGAAACTTCTGCTTTGGCGAAAGGCCACGAGTTGAGAACCACGTCAATGGCGCCGCCACTCCCAAAACTAGTTGCTGCCGTGGAGGATGAGGCACGTTGAGCCTGCCACCCGTGAAGAAGTCCGGCAAAAGGAGATCGGGGTCCTGTTCAAGCTACCCGGCGAACATTCCCAAGGAGAAATAGCTCTAAGAGAACTCCGCGGGGTCAAGGGCATTGCCATTCTGCTGGCAGACAAAGGAAATTCAATGGTAGTCCTCGACCGACAGGTTTACGAGCAAAAAGTCAGGTTATTCCTCGACAGCCCAGCTTACGAAAAATTAAGGATCCTACTACTCAATTGTACACCACAATAAACAAGCTTTCGACCTCATTTTCAAACGCTGCCCTCAGTTTAAACATGTGTACTCACGCCTGATATGCAGGAACGGCTTGGCATCCGCATTTTACTGACTCCCCAAATTTCATAAATCTGGAATTCCGCTTCACCCCATCATTGACTTCACCTTTTTTCCGCTCCGAGCGCTCTCGAACTATCTCCATCGAATCCCTTCCCCCCTGACAGGCAAAACATTGACTCACGCCTCGTCGCACTTCTTTCTCATGTACAACTGGAAGCAGATGAGTGCATGGTTTCTTTCGACGTGTCTCGCTCTTTACCAGCGTTCCTGTGCCGTCCCGCAGTGAAACAAGCCCTCGAAGCGGACGCTTACCTTGGTGCCAGGACAAGCTTGAACTCGGAAGAACTTTGCCGGCTCTTGGAGTTTTTTTTTTTTAAGTGCGCGGCCCTTTCCTTCAAAGGGGAATTTTACAAACAAACAAGCGGCATGGCTCCGGGTGCCGCGATCTCAGTCACTGCTTCCAACTTCCTTGCGCACCTGAAAAGCCGGAATACATGCGGCGTTTTTTCCCGCGATTTTCGCGCGTTGAGAACTGCCGCGCCGGTGCGATGCCCAGTTCGAGATACATGGAACGACGAAGCGGCGCGAGCGCCGCCGCGGATCCCTCGATGCGAAGGCAAATACATCAGTGAGCGGAAATATATCCCTTGTGCTAAAATCGCGAAAGGATGCAATTCAACGCTACTGTCCTAAATGTAGAAAGCGTACACAGATCGCACAAGGATTTGGCTCACTCGAATGAACGAAGATACCTCGGATTGCCCACTCGGATACCAGCGGCACGGTTCTTCCTTTTCTTTTTTTTTTTTTACAAAGTTCGCTTCAGGGAGAAAACAAATACATTATGATTCGAGAGTAGGTAGTATACTCCCAAAAAGCGATATGCCATGCTTGATTAAGCGTTTATTTTTACGGTAAATCACATTTCTGCGGCCAAACTACCGTACACCTCGTCAGCCATGGCGGCCATGTTGGCAGTGGCTGCTCAAACCGGAAATGCCAGCTTTCCGAGCTCCTATTAGCTCCCGTCGGCAGTAGCTTCCTGTTCGAGAGGACGCCGCGCCGCCCGTGCGTCAAATATCTGGCAGGGCCAGATCAGCGGCGGCGCGCGTTTTTTCCGACGCCGGGCGTCGAGTGCGCGCCGCCGCCCGTAAAACGCCGGCTTGACGCGGCAAAAACGCTCATGTATTCTAGCCTGAACGCGGTTGAGCCCTCTATCCAGTTCTCTTTGGAACGTGAAAAGGACAATCAGTTACCATTCCTTGACGTCCTAATTTCAATACAAGGGGGAGACCAAAACTTCAGTGTGTACAGGAAGCCCACTCATACCGGCTGCTACTTAAATGTCAATTCAGACCAGCCCGCTGCGCACAAGGCCTCCGTCGTCCCCTCTCTTCTGAGGAGAGCTGAGTACACTTTCTCCTCCGAGGTGGAAAGAAAATCGGAAGAGGCCACCGTTTTCGCCGATCTGAAGAAGAGTGGCTACACACGCGCCTTTATTCAACGTGCTTCCCGCTGTCGAGCTAGCAGGACAAGAGGGTCGGTCAGCACGGAAACGACGAAGCGCCCTCGCATTGTGCTCCCATACGTGGCGGTCGCTTGCACGCATCCTGTGTTTCACACAAACCTGCCTTAACAGTCGGCTGTTTTCTACCACTACTAAAAGACCGTATCCCCAGAGAACAACAACCAGGCGTTACTTATAAAATCCCGTGCTCCGAGTGTGTATATCGGCGAAACAAAAAATCTCCGTCCGCTGATCCTGCAGCACAAAAATGACGTCCGCCAGTTGAACTCGGAAAGCAACCCACTCGCCGAGCAGTGCGAAAGCGCCGACCACAAAATCGCCTTTGAGGAGGGGAGCGTACTTGTCGTGGAGACCAACCCTTGCAAAAGACGTCACGTCTAGTCGTGGTTCATCCGACTGACAGCTGCAGCAGTGAACAGGAATCCGGGGACGCTACCCTCCGTGTACACAACTGGACTTCGCCACGTGTTGGGAAAGGAGAAGCATAGGCCGCTGCCTGCTACTGCGGGACTCAAACTTTAGTCGCCCCCGAGGAAGGAATCGAGTTGGTCCCGCAACGTCGGGTCCTAATAAATACTTTGGTTGGTGATTGTGTTTCTTAAACTGTTGTTAAGGCACGCAATCGCACTTTCGTGCAGAAAAATGGTCTACTAACGCACAACCTTGCTTGTTTTCCTTTATATAGGCTGTAAATTTACAACTTCGGGTTTTAACATGTTCATGAGAAAGATCCCATTGACAATAGGAACATCCCTGTGATAACAGCTAAAGCACAATCAGCGAACGTTGGTGCGGTAATGCGACGCAGTAAGCAAAAAACACGCAGCAAAGAGAGCGGAACGGAAGGCTTTGCGCAGTGCGACACGCGTCTTGGGGGCAATAAAATCTCACCTTCACCGTTCAATTAAAACAGATGTAGTGATACGCCGCTTATGTAGACGTGTATCCGTATAACAAGCCACCACTTTTGCGACGTGCCTGGGAGGCCGAGCTGGCCGAGCCGAACCGCCGAGCTGTGACGCAGCATTGTCCCATCGTTAGGAAATGCGCACATACAACGGCAATCTGTTTTTCATCGAGCACACACAGTCTTCGCCTTGCTGTAAAGCTCTACCACAACCATCAGAACGAAATACTGACTGCTTGACACAGATTACCCACTCTGTTTGCAGCACGCAACGCTGAATGTTGAATAGTGGCCGATGACGCACCCAGCCCGCGGATGAAAAAGCTTTTAGTCAGATTCATATCTGAGCTTTGGGCAACTACGCAGCGGATACTAAATGGCCGAGAGAGGCCCTTAGAAAAAATTTATAATGTTATTATAAATATACGTTTTTATCTTACGCAAGAAACAAAACGACATTCAGGCCTGAGCGTAAATGTTATATTTACTTTCTAGTTTTTGGAGTAATCTTATTTTTGTGGTTTAATATTTTGCCACACAGTTCGCAGGGGCCCTTTGCATCGTTCATAATCATCGAGTTGATGCCACTGGCAATGGGCAGCTGCACGCGTTTTCTTCCAGGGGCCCTATTCTCGACACACATGACCACCGTTCAGCGCCATTTATTTTCTCTGATTGGTTCGCAGAACAGTCACATGTTTCAAATTTGTGGCGCGAAATTTCGGTGTGTCGAAATGGATTTTTGCGCTGACGTAAAAATGACGTGAGCGTGAAAACAGATTTTTAGCAGCGGTATTCATGATGCATGGAGGGTATATATAAGTAACTGTGGAGGGAAATCAGAGGTATATATGATAGAAAGGGAAGCACTTACGCTTGAATTACGAATGGGCTGATATGAACCACCCACTGTCAAAAGCCGACTCCTGAAATCTGATTGGCTGACGTTGTATAGCGGGAAATACGTCATGCATAAACATTTATTGATGACGTCAAAATGATGTTTCATTACCCAAATGATATTCTGCCATTTCTGTAAAGGACCAAATTTGGGCGCCGCATTTTTAACCACTTGAGGCGAATTCAACGTGCAGTGTAGACGGCTCTTAGCTCACCGCAGTTTGGTAGAGAGTTTGGTGAGTTGTGAAGTAAGTTGACACATCTTGTAATTGCAGAAAGCACTGAAACGACGTCATAAGGGAACGTTTCAGCAGAGCCATCTTTTAGAGGATTAGTAATGAAGACGCGGATTTGCAGCCGCACGAGGGTCGTAGCTACCCTCCCGTTGCAAATGCTTTGCTCTCCTAGAGAAACCATCGATCCGCGCCGTCGTTTCCAAGCGCAGCAATGCGGCCCCCGAACTCAAACGGTTGATCTGCTCGAGACGAGGCATTTCAGAGAGCAACAGAAGGTGAAGTTGGACGAGTTGTAGGTTGTTCATGATGATTTCGTGGCCGCTTTGTAACACAGAGACAAAAAAAAAAAGAAGAAAAATAAAGGCGCCAGTCCCATGTTTTCTTCTCTTCGTCTCTTTGTTAAACAGCGCCCACCAAACCATCATGAATTTCAGAGAGCACCGCGATGCATGCTTTCTAATTATCTGTCTGATCGGTTTGTGAGCAGAACCTGAGGGGTCATATGGTTCGATGGCTGCGCAGGAACTTCGCGCGACAGGCAGCGAGGTATCACCAAAGATTTTCTTAAACGTCGGTCCTAAACACTGCCTTTTTTGCTTTGCACTGTGCACTCACTGCAATGTTAATGAATTGAACAGCATTTCCACGATACGCAAAGCAAGCAAAAATACTCGCCACTTCTATTTTAATAAAGGAATGTATGTGCCATGAACATGGCATATGTTTGCTTGCCACATGTAATGTGTTTCATTTATAAATTTTTCTTTCAATACACATGCGGGCTCTCCATTTGCTTATATGGAGAGCCCGTTGGTAACTACAGTTAATGAATTTCAAGTAGTTCTCGATAAATCTGGGCAGATTGATGTCCTCATTTTAGACTTCTGCAAGACCTTTGACACAGTTTCCCATAGTAAACTCATTTATAAATTAGTAAGTATCGGCGTCCCTAACTACCTTGTTAATTGGATTAATGCTTATCTTACAAACAGGAAACAATACGTAGAGGTTAATGGTTTCAAATCAAACGAGCTTCCAGTCACATCAGGTGTACCACAAGGGAGCGTGTTAGGACCGCTGCTTTTCATAATTTATATTAATGATCTGTCTGTTTCTCTTCCTGATAATGTCCCTTTAAGGCTTTTTGCAGATGACTGCGTACTTTTTAAGACCATAAATGAGCCCAACGATCACTACACCTTGCAAAATTCGCTATTAGCTGTTCACCAATGGTGTCTTAAATGGGACATGAAATTAAACCTCGACAAAACAGTCCTATTTCGAATTTCACGTAAAAACATATCAGTCATTTCTCTTACAGCCTGCTTAATCATTTAATTGAGGAGACTACACATTATAAATATTTAGGGGTAACCTTAACTCATGATTTAACTTGGTCTTCTCATATTTCCGACATTTGTTCCTCCGCATTTTCCAAGCTGTGCTACTTGAGGCGGAAACTTAATGATGCTCCAAGTAAACTCAAACTTCTTGCATACACATCATTTATTAGGTCTAAATTAGAGTATGCTTCAGTTTTATGGGATCCTTATTTAAAAAAAGACATACATAAAATAGAGATGGTGCAAAGGAAAGCGGTTAGGTTCATTTACAGTAAATACAAGAGGTCAGACTCACCTACACTAATGAAAGCTAACCATATTCCACTCCTTGAACTACGCAGAAAAATGTCCCGTTTATTGTTTATGCACAACCTCTTAACACACAAATTAAACATACTTCGCCCTGAAATTCTTAAACAATTGTCTCGCAGGACACATCATTCAAGAAGTAACCTGCTCGAACCCATTTTTGCAAGGACTGACTCTTTCAAGCACAGCTTTTTTCCACGGACCATTTCCGACTGGAACTGTCTTCCTGAGGCCATTCTCCAGTCTTCCAATTTCATTAAAGCTCTAGAGTTACATTTTTTTGAATGATACAGTGTTGTATTTTGTTGACTTGTTCATTTACTCTAATCCCGTGTTTTGATTTTTATTTTTATTTGTTGTTTTAATGCCTTGTATATCCACTCCTGCCTGGGCCAAAATATTGGCCTGCAGTATTTTGAAATAAATAAATAAATAAATATTTAAGAAAAATTAAATACTCCCGAGCACGTTTTAACGGTACGCTGGAATCATATGATGAAGTTGAGTGACATTTTGTGTTGATTGCTTCTTTTAATACAGCCTGGAAATAATCTCTCTTTATTGATTTGCATTTTACCGTTTCGACAGTAAGAAATACGCGCGCACGGCGCCGCCTTAGCTTCATACCACGATTTCCTCAGTCATATTTCGCTTTCTTTCCTTATTCTCCGCTTACCCCCTTTTGCACGTGTATGGTAGCCTGGGCATCGCCTAACTAACCTTCCTGCTTTTCTTTTCTTCTGTTTCGTTCTCTTTCTCGGACATCTTTTGCGTTTCGCAAGAGCGTTCCTCACGCCAGCGCATGAAAATTTAACCGACTACAGTGTAAGGCCCAGCCTATACCGAATTCTACTTCGTGTGCGTGTGTGGAAGACTCTCTCTTTCTCCCTCCATCTCTCTCTCTGCGCTGCTTTCCGCGTTCTACACAAGTCAAGCCGACACAATATGTTAGAAACTTAAGCGGACTTCGTGACCTGACGGTAGCTGGTCATACCGCAGCGTTTCGAAAACGGCGGGTAGCACAGCCAGTACCTAACAGTAATTGATACTTTGAGACTGCGAGCGTTGTCTCCATAGATGGACATTACCGACTGCGCCAGCGCCTCTTCGTCAGTGCTGGAGCTACTTTGGAAATGATCATGGAAGACAGTTGGACTAGTTGATGTGTATTCGTTATTGACTGCGACATTGCATTCACGCTAGTAGCAATGTCGCAGTCATTAACGAACTTTGGAAATCTGTTGATTCCTTCTGTTTACGACCAAGTCCTTAAACGTTTTAGTTCTTGCCTTTAAAAGCCGCTGATAAATTAATTTTAGAGGTCATCAGCGCTTATGAACAGCAACGCTGCTTTCCGCTCCCATTTTGCACCAACCCACTGCAAGTATTCCATTGTCGTTCTTGCTCTTCAGCTGAAACTCGCGCAGCCTTTCCGTGCGTAGCTGATGCCGAATGTTCGACCGCAAGTATGTCATGACACACTAATACCGCAACGCCACAACATACTTCACTCGCTTGACTGCAACCCGAGGCTTCCGAATCACGGAATGCATCGCAGAGTATCGATTCCTGCAGGAGCACCGTCGTTTTTCATACTTGGCGCCAATATATAGTAGCAGAGGACAGCGCGCTTTTTTATGTCACTTTATTTCTCTTTTTCTTCAGAGTGCGTAACCCGATTGTGTGCTTAAGTAACCTGGCACCGTCCTACTGCACACGTCGCGCGTACGTCACAATTTGAACAAAATGGCGAACTGTCGAGAATAGGGCCCCAGGTAACGGGATCTGTTATATTGACCTTGCACATACCGTCTTTGCCAACAGTAACCGAGCAGCCTCGCCGGCTGGCGGAGCGGGCACGGTGCCGAACCATAGCCGAGCGGCGGCTCAACCACCGCCGTCGCTGACCGCTGCTATCCGGCGGCGAGTGTAAGCTGGCTGACATAAGCACGCTTCCTCGCTCTCCTCTTGGGATGATAAAAAGTAAGCGATTATCGGCATCCGATTTCGCTTCAGAGCGCTGTGCTTACGAAAGGCGCTCCGCGCAGCAATACTTGCTCAGCGCTTGTTTTTGGCTGGTCCTGTGACACTGCGCTCTTAGTTAGAATGCCTTCGCGCTAAATATCAGTACAATGTTTTGGTTTGGTTAGTGGGGTGTAACGTCCCAAAGCGACTCAGGCTCAGAGACGCCGTAGAGGAGGACTCCGGAAATTTCCACCACCTGGGGTCTTTAACGTGCACTGACATCGCATAGCACACGGGCGCCTTGCTTTTCGCCTCCATCGAAAAGCGGCCGCCGAGGCCGGGATTCGATCCCGCGTCCTTGGGCACGGTAGTCGAGCGCCGTAACCACTGCGCCAACCCCGCGGGGCTCATTACAATGCTCCGCTAGTGGCAATGACTGTGCAAATAATTGCTTTTCTGCTTGTTTGGAAAGCCGGAAAAGTAAAACGGGAAATGAATTTACAAAACTCGATGCGCTTATTCCTGTGCTTCCTAGTCATCTGTTGTGACGACGACCGGCTTGGTTCTTAAAGCTGGAAGAGAGAACAAGAAAACATTTCCACCTCCTCTTTCTACATACCGATATTTCGCGCCATTTGGTAACGTACGAAACCAGCGTAATATTTTTTCTTTTTGGTAATTACGTTCATACATTAACCTGCAAGAAAGTATTCGTTTATTGAGCGAACTGCATGAAAGACTGTCATTCTCACAGCTCGAGCATAGGGCAATAATTTCCTCTAAGTAAGACAGTTTTTCTTTACTGGGACAACATATCACCATCATAACAGCTATATGTTCTGGAAATGAACAAAATCTGGACACGTATCATTTGGACTACGAACTATGTTTGTGTTACATCGCTATACCTAGCCATCTGATTGGTAATTTATTGTCCTCTGGCAGTAGGGTGCCGCCAGTAACTCGTCTAGTAAGATGTTGCGTAGGCACCTTACGTAATAGCGCAAGGCGTTTTTGGAAATCATGCGCTAGGAAGCATTTATATAGCTCATTTTCTATTGCCAAAAATTTTTGAGGCAGTTCAAACCTGTACAAATTTCGGGCATTCATTTTGGCGTCACAGTTGCTAAACCCATTTCGCACTTATACGCGTTAGCAAGCGGAGGCAATGCGGCGTTGGCAGATATTGCTTCGTCATGTAGACACGAATAGCCGCACTTTAGCGGAAATTATTGCCTCGCTTTTTTTTTCTTGTCTAGCTCAACGTGGCGTCACAATCGAAGTCTACGAATGGCGGAATAAACCACACGAGTTTTCGATATCGATACCCTATCTCATTCTGCTAACATCACAAGCGAGAGACAAACAACAATTTATTTAAATCATTGCACCTACAGGAGCTGTATACTGATATTAAACGTGCAAGGTATTTTAACGAAGATCGCAGCTTCACGGCGCAAGCCACATATGAGCGTTGAGCAAGATTTGCTGTGCACAGCGCCCTCCACGACTTGCACAGCGCTTCAAAGGAATAAAATCCGAGGCTGCACATGCTACCCGCTTACATTTTATCATCCAAAGAAAGATAGCGAGGGAGAAAGCTTACGTTATCCAGCTTACCCTCGCAGCCGGAGAGCAACGGACACCGACGACGGTCGCCATGCCGCGGTTCGGTTGTGCGCCTGCTGCAGCGGCCGACTGGGCTGCTCGGTTACTTTTGGCAAAGACGATACATCTGTACCCTGAGTGTGTTACAAATAAATAAATAAATCTTCATCATGCTGTGCACGTCACCTGCACATATCGTAGGGATGTGTTTTTCGTATTACTATAAACCCCTATTACTTAAACTGGGGGTCACTGAAGCTCTAGATGACTTTAATGTGATGACGTGCTAACGATAAAGGCTTCCTTTTAACGGCTCCACTTGTGAATCATCATACGCGCCCGTTCACTTTGCTGCTCACTTAGATGCCTTATATTTCTGCCTCTATTATCCAACACATGTTGATTAACATAGCGTCTTGAGACAATTTTGTGAAGCCTGACCTGACACTTCAATCCTCGACCTAATCAAGCCGCACGAACGTGCCTGAGTGGCCTGGGAGAGGCGTGTAACTATAAGTCTAAAGCTCCTGGATGTATGGAATTCGTTATCACCTTTCCATCTCAAAGGCGAATTCCGAGCTGGCAGCGGCTGTCAAAACTCTCTTCTCATGCGGTGTTTTGACGTCACATAACCCAATGACCATTCAGTGCATTGCCACGTCGCCTGGCAGTTACCTACATCTAGTTCCATGTCCGTGTTTTTTGCTCAAATACCGGTGAGGCAACGCCGACACTGGATTTTCTGGAGAACGATGCCTTTACATTTATGGCGCAAAAAACCCCGCCGCGTAAGAGCAGTGGCTAGGGCTCTCGACTGCTGTGCCCAAGGATGCGGGACGGAATAGCGGCCGCGGAGGCCGCTTTTCGATGGAGGTGAAAAGTAAGGCGTCCTATACTGTGCGATGTCAGTGCAGGTTATAAAGAACTAGAGGTGGTCAAAATTTCTGTAACCCTCCACTGCGATGTCTTTTATAACCTGAGTCGCTTCGGGACGGTAAACTCCACAAGTCAAACAACAAACGATCTATCGTTCAAAAACTACCCCAATTTTGCATATTTATGTTCCAGCAATTTAAATCCTTCAGCTTCCTTATACGGATAAAAATTGGCTATTACGATGCAAGGTAATGCTATGTTTTAGCGTAGTTCTCCGCATGTAATAGTTCTGCGATAGGTTGAGGTCACAAAATGGAGGGACAAGCTTCTACACATAAACACTCAACCCAACGACAGCGTCTTCACGCAGATGGCCAGCGCCGCAGGAGGGAAACGGAGCGCAGCGGAGTAGTGATGATGGCAGGCCTCGGAGCGTCGAAACAGGGCGGACGGGTGGGGGCGATGAGGAGGGGCAACTCCGTTCGCTGAGGCGACGAATCGCATAATGTTGTTAGTACAGGAGGGCAGAGATGGTTGGCGGGGTCGCACAATCAGTCTGCCATATCGTTCGTCTGCGGATGTCTGCGCGATGGACAGTAAACTGTCCACAAGCAAGGCTCCATGGGGCAGGCCTCGAAAATCCTTGGAATAGGAAGAGGCGCAGCGACGACGTAGAGGAGCACAATACTACAAGAGCGCAGCCAGACGCACCAAGAAAGCAGCGCTCGCCGCACATAAAGAGGTCTTCTGGTCTCCGATCGAAAGGCGTAGTCTACGTGCTCAGCAGGACGCCGTGCCTAGGACGAGGAATAACCTGCGAAGGATAGCGGAGATACTGCGCGAGAATCGAGAGGATGAAGAATGCCTGCGAAAACAATTAGTACCGCCGCGAACGAAAGTACACGAAGCACGCTATCTCCTTCTAAACTATTTCAAGCATCGCATAATTGAAACTGGCAGTAATGACATGTGCGAACAAGTAGTAGACATCAGTGCCCTTTCCCTTGTACAAATATTGCTTTCTTATCTCCGGTGCAGAAATGAGTGATTTCAATTTGAACAGAAAAGTGTCCTCCGTTTACTTATGTCCACACCTGTACATTCAAAATGAATTTGTCGATACATTGTAGCCCAAATAGTAATACTTTCTCACTCTCCCAGGTAGGTGGTTCTAAGTATCACAACCAATTTTTTTCTGCTTACTGTTGTACGACAACATGTACCGCAGTTGTAACCGTATTCCAACTACCTCGCCTTGAACGGTAACGTGGGGGCGTCACTATCTTGCACAAACACAGAGGATAATTGTGCTCAATTGTTTAGCTCCGCCTTCAACGATACAATGCGACCGTGTTAATTGCTTTCATCGGCGGCTCCCTTTTCTGATTTGCGTTCCAGTTCATGGGATTTGCTCAGCGCTAAATCACTACTTTCCAAGCGGCAAGCCTGTGGTCGTCAATAGCCCTTGCCAATATGACCGACTAAACTCATCGGGCCAACCTAGGCCACCCACCTCAGCCCGAGGTTGGGAATTGACAATGGCCTAAGAACGGCCGATCATCGGCAATCGACCTCGGGCCGACGAGTATGGCCGACTTGGCCAGCCTACTTCCGCGCTAGGGTCAAGCATGGGCCATGGCTTGCCGACTTGGCCAGCCTACTGCCGCGCTAGGGTCATGCATGGGCGACGGCTTACCCACACATATCCCACCACTTCGGCGGTACTCGCTGCCCGGTGGTTTATCCACTGTCGACAGTGGACCTCGGGCCAACGGGTATGGCCGACTTGGCCAGCCTACTGCCGTGCTAGGGTCATGCATGGGCCATGGCTTATCCTGACATGGCCCAATCACTTCGGCGGTACATGCTGCCCGGTGGTTTAGCCATGTAAAATTAGCGGTCTACTCATCTAATCCATGGCCAATGGTTTACCCATTAAAGCGTCTGCAGTTCGATTGTGTATGGACGTTAGCGCTGCGGCAGTATTTTGAGATGCGCATCTTCTCCTCCAAGCGGGCTCTAACATTGTGGCATCAGCAATGGTGTTCTCCGGGCAGGTGAAAAGCAACCCATACGTGTTTAGCCTAAAAAAGCCTGCGTATCGACAAATGTAGGTTTAAAGAGCATTTTTTATTGGTTTTTCTTAAATATTCGAAACAGGCTCGAAGCCCTCCTAATAAAAAAGTGGCACTTACAGCTTACTAAGTTTCCAGGCTTCCCAGCAATTTATTCTGGCTTTCAGCTTCTAGGCTGAGTTGAAGATGTCACGTTTCCCTGCTCGATGTGCCCGCCGTCCCATTGCTTCACTGTTACGCGCCATCGCTTGATTGCTGGAGAGGACGTCACTCAGGTACAAGCTGCCTCTCCTCAGGCATCCTAAAAAACATACGAAATAAAATATCAGCGTTCATTTCGTATTCATGTGATTTTTCTAGCCTGTTAAAGTGATAAAAGGCTGTCACTCAAGCAATTATAAGGACCTTCAGTAGGATCAGTGGTGATGTAGTCTTCGGATGATATCTGCAGTCAATTTAAATATGAGATGTGCCATTTTTTACACATATACTGCTTGGCCAAGCAAATTTGATCCAAGAGAAAAAATTACATTTCGGAGGCAGGCGAAGGAAACCAGACGCATATTTTGGAAGCTACCTTGAGCGACACAGAAAAGGTTTTGTTTGGAATCCTTGATTGACATTATTTACCTGAATTACTGAATAATGACTTACACAATAAATGGTGTTGCTACTTTGAAGAGTACCGGCACAAACCACGTTTCATTATTTGCGATAAAGAACCCTCACGTCGTGCATCTTGCTCCCCAGATACAATAGGAAACCCCAAAAATACAAAAATCAGATTCCCGGACAATACAATTGCGGACTTGGCTTGGCTCGACAGACTTATAAGTTGCCTATGATTTCTTCTTCCGCGCCAGCACAACAATTCAACAAGACTTATTTGTATTTTACAGCTGAAAAATATTGTTCCACTCAATTATAGCCTTACCGCTGTGTAGTCATTATCCGCATTGAAAAGTTCGGCGCGCTCACTGTAACTCGCGCCTTCATGTGAGCCAAAGGGCCGGCGCGAAGAAACCTTTGCCATCACCCTTACTCATGCATGGGGCCAGCCATCATAGCGGCAGGTTGTTTCGTCCGCTCAAGAGTAGCATAATTGAAGTGCGCGAATAGGCTGGTAACGGTTCCGTTATCTACATAACCCGGAATTTCTCTGCAGATGGAAAAAAAGGTACACATGAGGTTTCTAACCGCAAATATTGAAACAGGGGTTTCCGACCGTGCTCACCGACTCTGTATGTCCTATTTATTGTCTAAAGTGAATATTTAGTACTTGAAGCGAATAACCTCCCTTCCCTAAGTACAAAATAAAAATTTTCTGCGCTGTCCTAAGTGGCTGCTAGCAATGCGCCACCGGTTTCCATCGTCTGTTTCTAATGGTTTATTTCTAATCCTTGGCTCAAGCTTTCGGGTACAGCAGGTGTAATGTAGCTTGAATAAAGCCTGCAAGAGATCATATATATGGGTAGATTTGCAAGCTTTAAAGATCTCACTTACAAATACTACGAGAATCGCGTCATTGCGGCCTTTCTTTAAAACTGACACGTAACAGCGCTATATTCGTGACTTAAATAAAGTACTCAACGTATTAATTCAGCTTAGCAAGTGCAGCAGGAACAGAAAGTGAGGGCTGGCGACACTGAAGTTGTGCCTAGCTTTCAAATTTTCTTCGATGGCACAACCGTTCGAAATATGGAATTTTAAAAATAAGCCCTTGATAGCGGCTTTCACACAGAGTATATATCGGTGCCTTAGGTAAGAAACATAACCGAGGTCCCATGACCATCTTTTGTTTTCAATGAAAGTTTTATATGTGGTGGGCAAATATCGAGACACAAAGGAATTAACCTTAGTTTTGCAAGATGCGGCGTAGTTTCCTCGAAAAAAAAAATCCACGGTATATCATTAGAGGTAGAAAACGCTGTATTTGCCATTTCAAAACGTTGCATGTTTGGATACTATGGTTTTGTAATCTACTATTTTTTACTCACTAAATATATGCAGGTTTTACATTTACAAACACGATTAGAATCCAGTTTTGTTTTTGCAGTTGAGTTTTTAAAAAATCGCAAACTTGGCTTCAGGAGCGATGCGTTGCAAAAATATTCATATTTAATCTTATATACTGGTATATGATGCATGAGGTTGGTTGCAATAAGTAGGCCTTCACTTTCTTACGCATGTTCTTCATTCCAGGCAATATTTGGAGCTCCGGACCACTCTGTGTGTTCTCCACAACGCATTAATATGGCTCAAAATTTGAAAACAGCAGTAAAGGGCAAATTGGCTGCATTTAAAAAAAAGATCAACTTCGATTTCCATTCAAATCCCTCTCAAAAATATTCAGTACCTCAAAAATATCACGGACTAAAAAGTGTTGCGTTATACTTTTTAAAAATATAACAATAAATATTAAACCGAGTGTTTGTCCTGATAAGGGCGAAATTCAGGCTGCATTCTTGCAAGATCCAATAATATCTTGGCACTAAAACTGTTTCTCTACATTATCTAGGTTCCATTCTTTATTTCTGGAAAAATTTGAAGCTTTAGCTTTGTGTTTTTTCTGTATATTATTTTGAAATCGGACAAAAGTAAAAAAAAAATGTAAAATATGGAAAACTGATTAGAATTGAAGAAACGGCCGCCACATCTATTTGTATCGAAATATCTGAAAACAATGCAAAGTGCTTTGTTAATATGAGTCAGTAAATATATGGAATTCTGCAAAGTGTAATATTAGAAATATAAAAATGCCTGTTTTTATTCTATAGATGTGCTTACATAGCTCCCTCTTATAAAGTAGGCATCAAAACTTCAATTTAGTATTTGCTGAATTTGGTTACATGTTACCTTAAGTAAAACTTAACGCCTTGTCAGCGCTTATATACCCTTTTTCTGCTTGTCGGCAAAGACTTAATATAGCTTAAAATGGTATTAATTCGCTATTTCTATCAATTTCATGGCAGAACTCAAGTGAAGGCTTCTGTCCTGAATTCTTTTTTATTGCTAGGTGCAGTAGTATTCACTCTAGTTTATTAATTTAATATTCAATTTCTCAGCTTTGACCGTAACGAACAATACTATATTTTTGAAGGTGATTTTTAAATGTGTAATTTTTATAATTTCAATCATAAGCAAATCGCTTTCCAGCATAATAATTTTGGGGGTGTTACAAAGAACATACATAGGAGCTTAGAGCTCAAGATTCTGCCTTAAATTAACAATATAACCTGCGTAATAAACACGGAATGTTTTAGTGCAAACAACGCAACGCATCACGCCAATATGAGAAGGTTGGAAATTAACATTTTTGTAGCGCGTTGCTCCTGAGGCAAAGTTTGCGATTTTTTACTAAATCAATTGCATCAATGAAACAGGCTTTTAATACTTCTTATAGAAGTAAAAGTTACGTGGATGTGGTGAGTAAAAAACAATGAAGGACAAAATTTTAGTGCGCAAGCAGCCAGCCTCCGAACGTGCAACGTTTTGAAATGACAAAAACGGCGTTTTCCAGCTTTAGTGATAGGTGTTTTGTTTTTCCGGAGAAACTGCGCCGCATCTTGCAAACCTAAGGGTCATTCATTTGTGTCGAGACATAAGATTTGAAAAGACAAATGGTCATGGCTTCAGGATTACTGTTCCTGTCCGAAAACATCCATATTTGTTTTCCTTTCGTCTATTCAAACAGGCTGGTTTAGGCAATGCGGTAAATAAACATATCATCGCATATATTAAAGATTTTCGCGCTATACGTTATACCTGAAGCCACCTATATAGTTACAACTGTCATCCGTTATTTGTAGCTGAAACAACATCACAAAAGGGGTTCGATTGCAAATTGTCGCGAGTTAAATAGACGTACGAGATGACACACATATACTATAGTAGCATACAATTTAGAAAACAGCAGTTAAAACTATAGACAAATAATGCTATGATACGGAGCATATGTATTACTCCGGTTAACAACAAAAAAAGTCGACTTTTAACATATTAATATATTCGACAAACTGTTGCATGTTCACATAGGAACACAATGACCTCATCCATGCATCTATTGTCTATGGGCATTAGAGGTGGGAATGACTTCATTTTATTCCAATTCGTGCGTCCCTCAAAATAATTGAACAAGGAAAAATTTAGTGTCTACACAGTTTTCAGCGACTATACCACAAAATATACTAAGGTGCTTCATATATAGTCACATCACCTAGCAAGTGAAATGGGATAACAGAAGTAATCAGACACTCACTCTGATCGGCATTTCGCTTTTGCACCATCTTTTTCAGTTTTTATGCAGGCTTTTTAACTGATTTTCCTCTTCTTTATTCCCCTTCCAACCACAGGACACAGATCTTCTGGGGGTGCCGACCTGTTGGTTTTTGCACCAGTGATAAAACTCAATTGATCCATATTTCTACGTAGAAAACACTCTCGATGCGCATTTAAAAAAATGAAAGCATGTGTGTGTAGGCGAAATCATTCACCCGTGATAAAATAATATGATTTGAACAATAAAATCGAAAGATCCCACTCGAAGCAAAAAGAACGTGGTAGAGGGGTCGGAATTGAAGCAATGAAAGGCGGCTGCTTACTGCAAAAAGCCAATAGCAAGAGGTCCGCCGTCTGTAAGAGTAGGCAGTAAAAGTAAGGCATATTTAAACGTGAATGCAGCAGCTACAGTGATGCAGTGACACCTTTTTTTAGGCAGGCTTTTCCACTGATTATCTTCCTCTTTATTCTCCCTCCAACCACAGGACACAGATCTTCTGGGGGTGCCAGACTGTCGGTTTTCGCGCCAGTGATACAACTAAATCGATCCATTTCTACGTAGAAAACACTCCCGATGCGCATCTAAAAAAAATGAAATCATGTATGTGTAGACTAAATCATTCACACATGATAAAACAATAAGATTTAAAGAATGAATTAAAATGATCACACCCGGAGCACAAGAAAGTGGTGGAGAGATAGAAATTGAAGCAATGAAAGACGGTTGCTTACTGAACAAAGTCAATAGCAAGAGGTCCTGCGTCTATAAGAATAGGCAATAAAATTAGGGCACGTTTAAAGGTGAACGCAGTAGTTAAAATGATGTAGTGTTACCTTTTTTGTCACTGCAGTGGTTGGTATAAATATTACAGCAATTGCTAGGCACCTCAGGTACCCCCATTCAAAACCCTATCCAAGGTACCGAGCAGAAGTGGCGTGTTATTTGCAGCTGTTAACGGAAAGACAGGCTATCCTATGAGTGCATGCGCATTTCCTCCCTTTTGTACCTTGACTGAAAGTGACTGAACAGTGGGTGTTGTAAGAGGTGCAGCGTCCCTAGGAATAGGGACGCTGCACAGCTGTAAACAACGTGTCACTGCCAGTCGGTTCTTTGAATAGGGTTGTCAATGCCAGATCTTAAAGCTAAGAGCAATATGAGTAATATTTATTGCGGTCACGGCCGTAAAACATTCTAGCACAACACTCCATTACTGTAGCTATTAAGCCGTTCATTTATACATATTGTTCATTAAATAACCATGCACATCTTATTAAGCTGCTCTTTTCTACACCCAAATGATTTCCTATAGAATTAGAATACGTGGATCGCGGCTTCGGTTTCAAAATTTTTGTACGATGGCTATGATGTGCACTTCATGCATACAGTACGTGAGGCACAAAGAGCTGTAATTGCCGAACAGGTGGACCTGACGTCATGTCCCATTTCGAACAAGAAAGTGCGCGCCGTGACCAAGCGCTTCGCGAGCGATATATCTCGGACGATATGGTCGCCTGGCGTGTCCCGCGTGCACGTTGTTTACTTTGCAGTGACAGGGGCGCAGTGCACACACGGCTTATGTGCCTTTTGCTTTTTGCTTGTGTTGTTATTTTCCTCCGCCTTCAAAGCGCGTCTGCGAAACCGCTCTCTTATTGTCGCCGCTTCCTGACAACGCCCTCACCTGAAGGCGCGTGCGCATAAGGGGGGCGTCGATTAAGAAACTTCTGAAAAGGGGCTCACTTGCGCTGTTCACGGCTTTCAATTCCTCAATATGATATTAACCATTATAAAAGGGGGGGGGGGGTTCATTATGTCTAAATTATAGCCTAATCATTAAGCGGCATCACGCACGTAATGTCCGCCCCACTGTAAATTTCGCTTGCACAGACCGTACGGACAGTTTTCAAAACATCGTCTGTACATCTCAAAACAGAAAATTGCCCTGAACTCAACAAAATCCAAAAACAGCGAACATGGCTTCTTGCGCGCAGAAGAGACGCTGTCTGAATTATATGTACAAAGCCGGGCGCGTAGTATCTGGTTACTAATTGATTGCGGCGCGCTGCGCAGTCAAAAAACTCTGCGCAAATGGCTGCCTGCAGTGTTCTGTCGCGCATTAGTGGCACACACACCACACCTGTTACGCACGGCTTCTCTATTTTCGGCGCAAATGCTGTTCATATCGCAGCCAGCAAATAAGTCCACGCACTTGCTTGCATGTAAACCGGACGAAAATTTGTTTAGTTCTTGAAGTCATGCTTCGCGCAGTTGTTTCGAGGAGAATACGGAAAGAGGACATTTGGAACTGGTAGGAGATTACATAGAACCAATTATGAAGCAATGGCATGCTGCAAAGGTATACACTCACGGTCTAAGATGACGGCGTTCACTGAGTCCGATAATGCCTATGGTTTCCCGCCGTTGCTGTAATCCGTACTCCGGCGACATTTCACAGCCCTGCTATTCACAGATATGTAGCAACCACAAACTGGAGCACATGTAACATATATAGGCGCAAGAGGAAATTATGCACAGCACAAAGAAAAAAAAATTGATGAGGAAAGAAATTAAAGAAAGGTATAAAAAGCTGTCACAAGTCTTGTAGCGTCTTCAGCTCTGAAATGAACGCTTCAGGAGGAGGCCACACAGCCGCGCAGCTGAGGATGCTTTCTGTTGTGTCTTGCGCGTAGACGCGTAGGCTAGGAGGAACTATGACAACTAGTGCGCGATTCTCACCGCGATGTTGTGTTTGCAAGGGCTGCGCGTGGGAACGAAGTACCAAGGGCCCTCTCGACGTTCTATTCCTCCTTTACCAAGCCCTCTACTGTCTGCACCGGCAAGCCGTGACTTCGGACCGCGCCGATGAGCGGCCGACAGCGCGCACCGCTCATGTCGAGTTCTAATAAATAGTTTTTTTTTTGTGTTCGCAAACTCATTGTTTCTTCAAGCCAACCACGGACATAACATTTTCTAAAAAAATAGAAAGCCTCCCCATCTACCATCCACAACCTTGCGTAAATCCATACAGTTGGTGCATCGGCAAATGCGCGCGTTTTCTTTTCCCTCCCGTTCCCCACCTACGATCAAACAAAGGATGTTCATTCGACCTTTTATATTTACTTCAAAATATTATAAATTGTTGCGTGATGACTGAATAATAATCAGAGAATAAAAACCAGCCAAGGGACGAGGACGAAGAAAGACGATGTACACACGGAAGCTTCCGTGTGTACATCGTCTTTCTTCGTCCTCGTCCCTTGGCTGGTTTTTATTCTCTGACTATGTACCAACTGACCCAGATTTCAACCCTCCTTGAATAATAATGTCGAAGAGGCGGAGTTCCAAGCTTCTCTGCTGTTCTGGCCAACTTTGTTAATAGATTACACAAATTATCCTCAAGTTATCCAGCTGAAAATTATCTGACTAAATATATAATTTTTTTATTTGTATTCAATTAAATTTCGCATTTCGGGCATGAGTAGATGTTTTTATAAAAAAGTCTCAACATCGGCCAAATTTTCCTAATTTGCAGGCCTTTATTTCGGGAAAAATGGTAGAGCAGCAATATTTCTACACTATGCATAGTTATCTGCAAACAGCTAAAGCTTATATTTATATGACATTTGAATACAGAGATACGATCGCGCTAATTTACAGAAAACAGCGTACATTGAAAATTGTTTAGGAAAAAAAAAACAGTTTTAACAATGTTTAAACTTTTTTCCCCTATTCTACACTACCTCAGCTTTCAAAATCATTAAAAGCACCTTAATTTTGTTGCGCTAGTAATTATGGCCTCTTCGATAAGGCCTTTTTTGCCCAATTATAGCACACCGCTCAGATCTGAAGATTGTACGGCATTTGTAAATGTCTCAAGATTTTTAAATTTTGGCATATTATTGTAACAGGGAGAAATATATTTACAAAAGAGGATTAAAGATATATACATTTAGAAACAGTCAAGCAGCCATGCAATGAGGGTCCACCGGTCGACGCACTTCGTTTTCATAATCTTCCACAAACGAGCGCGCCACTTCGTCCTCATCATTCTCCAGCTGTAACAATATTTCTTCGGTCATTTTTTGTCTCGACTTCACAGACTGACGGTGACAGACATAGCAATGAATGATTCAGAATCAGTTTTGTACGCGTCGAGTTCCTGATGCGCTGTGGCATCAGGCAACACACAGACGTTTTTCGCAACCACCTTCACCTTAACGCGGATTGCACAAAAAGATAATAACGTTCAATGAGCAAGCAACGTATTCCAAATAGTTTTAGTAGAATGAAAAAATTGTAAAGGGCATGGAAAACTGCCTCATTAAAATACAGTGTTTCTGGGCTGCATTCGTTTTTTCGAATGACTCGACAGCGAAAATTATTTTCATTCCTCTATAGTTTCTTCCATGCAGTCCCGGCTAGCGTGCCTACATGAAGTGTGAACAGCAGATCGAACGCGCGGCAAAAGGCCCACTTCAGGCCGTCTGGATGCCGTCATCTGAGAGAGGCACGAGCATCCGGTTGCCAATAGTTTCTTTTTGTCTTTTTTTTCGCATTCGACACCTTGCGTTGCCACTGCAGCACCACATTCATGCTTTCCACCAATCGCATCTGGCGCAGCAGTTTCTCATGCGGCAGAGGCTGTCGCCCGCGCTGGTGAAGCGGGCTCCCCGACAGTGGTCGCATCTCGTTTACTTCACCCTGTGTTATTGGCGTCTGGTTGGGGTGCAAAAAACAGGCGGATAGAATAGTGAAGCTCCAGTGCAGATGCGTTGAACTGCTACAAGAGAGTTGCTATAAGCCCTTTATACCTAGTGGCACGGGCAGAGGTACATTGCATTTTTTTTAGTTTTGGATAGCCTCATCATAATATATGTATCGAAGTCTGTCGGAAAAGCGTACATACCGGAAAAGCATGCCTACTCGGTAGCAGTAGTCGACGGACACGGGCGTAGGTGCAACTCACTCACACTTTACACCAAGAAGCCAGAGGTTGCTGAACAAGCAGCGATAGCACTAGCTCTGAAAGACTCGAACTTCACATCTGTATACAGCGACTCTAGAGCAGCCACTCAAGCTTTCGCCAAGGGCGGGATAGACAAGGCGACGCTACGGATATTAGGCGGAAGTAACATCACCGATCACTCCATCGTATGGTTCCTGGCACACATGGGCAGCTTAGGGGGCGGCCTGCGGAATCTCAATGAGATCGCACACGAGGCGGCGCGAGGACTCATCGACCGCGTCAATCCGGTTTCCCCTGCTACTCCGCATATCGAGTACAGAGATCAATTATTCACGTACAACGAGCTCCCTAAGCACTTTTATCTAGGCAGACGAGCATTTCCCCTCCCGGATAAAAAATTAACCCGCAGCCAATCAGTCACGTTACGCTTGCTCCAAACGAAATCATACCCCAACCCCTGGCGCATGAAGCACATCGACCCAGACTACGACGGACAACATGTGTGTGAACGGTGCAGTGATCGTGTAGACTTAAACCATATGCTGTGTGGTTGTGCATCGAGCGACGCCTACGCCAAGAACAAGGAACGTTGGGACAAAGTTTTAAAAAGTGCTTCCCTACATGATCAGCTTCGGGCTGTCCAGGAGGCCCGCTCGGCGGCGGAGAGCTTCGGGCTCTCTGTGCCGACGTGGGAGCTGCCCTCTACACCTGGCGCCTAGCCGAGTGTCCTCCAGGACTCCTACTGTGGGAAATAAAGTTTTAGCAAACCAAACTCATTGCCTGGCTCCTGGGCTGAATACAAGAACCCTCAAACTTGCATTCTGAACTCGAGCGTAACCACTGAGCCATCACAACTTCTACGCTTCAGATTCGGATATCAATTTTGTAGGCATGTCGCAGAATCCTTGTGGATTGTGGGCGAATGTTCTACTTATGATGGGTCCCGAAAACGATAGCGCGCATGCATAGGCTGAATTTCTCGCCGTTCTTCCTAAGCTCAATGGGCCTCACTCTGGAAGCGAAGGACCAACTGAGCATGGGCATTAAAAAAACGTTGGGCAGAGGCAATTTACGAGCCTTTTCTGGTCACAGGCCGACGACAACGACCTTCCTTTTTAGACGAGTATTAGCGAGGTATGCACACCTGCGAGAAAAAGTGGAGAGACCACACGCTTTGACAAGTCTGCACGTCCGCTTTTTCTGAAGGTGAAGCGGTTATTTATGTTTAATGTGCGCTCCTAAATGTACTTGCCATCTTGCGCAAACAATTTTGTCTGGCGCATCGTTTTGCATAAAAAAAACAGTCGTAGCGGTTTGCTCGAATCTGTACGTGTTGCTTCAATGCTGCATACTAAAGCTGGAACGTGAAACCGAAGGAGGTTCTTGCCTCTATCAGCCTCTCTCGCCTTCCTGCCGTTCACCGGTAGTCTGCGCCGAGCGTGCGCAAGCCAACGGCGCCTGTGAGACGCGCCAGCGCAGTCGGTAGGAAACAGGCGGAGGAAGAGGGTGGATGTTTACTCTGCGAGCGCGTTGAGGCCAAATTACAGGCGCCGAGGAGCGCGTTTCATCGTACTGGGCCTGCCGCTTTCGAGCGCGCACAATGTCGACAATCGCCGAACCTTTCGCCGTAGTTCCTTTATGTTAACTCTCAGAGTCCGTTTTTTTTTTCTTTTTTTTTTGTCTAGATATATAATTTCGCCTATTACTGCCTGTAATATATAGATAGTGATGCTTATTCGCTTCATTGGTCGAATTTGTATTTTTCCTCCTTTTCGCCTTTCGGGGTTTAACTGTTGTCATATCACTTTTATGGATTCCGTTACGCGTGTTTTTACGTTGTGTTTCTTCTTAAAAGCAATTAATTGCATATTGTAGCACCCGAAGAAGAAGCGCGATCGCTTCGACAAAGACGGCGACACTGCTGCCGTGACTCGCACGCGAGCTGGTTCCGCTGCTGTTGTGCTGCACTGTGCCGTTGCCCTGACTCCGAACCATTCATTGCTGTGTCTGTAACAGCTAGTTTGTAACTTCGAGACAAAACGTGACTAGCTGATGATGGAATGATGAGGATGAAGTGGCGCGCTCGTTTGCGGAAGATTAAGAAAAAGAAGTTGGTCGAATGGGGGGCCCTCATTGCCTAGCTCCTTGGCTGTCACTCATTGTATATATCTTTAATCCACTTTTGTAAATATAATTCTCCGTGTTACAATAATATGCCACAATTTCAATATCGTGGGCGATTCACAAATACCGTAGAATCTTCAGATCTGCGTGGTGCGCTACGCTTTGCACCAGGGCCTTATTGAAGTGGCCGTAATTACTAGCGCAACAAAATTATGTAAGGTGTTTTTAATGATTTCGAATGCTGGGGTAGTGGAGAATACGTGGAAAAAGTTTAAACAATGTTGACACTTTATTTTTATTTTCCTAAGAAAATTTCAATGTTCGCTGTTTTCTTTAAATTAGCGCGATCTTAGCTCTGTATTGAAAGGTTATATAAATATAAGCTTTAGCTGTTTGATGCGTAACTATGCTGAGAATATATAGTGGAATTATTGCTGCTCTGCCATAAACCGTTTTTGAAATTATGAGGTCTGCAAAGTAGAACATTTCGTTTCTTGTGCCGATTCTGTGGAATTTTATAAAAACATGTACACTACCCTGAAAAGCGAAAAATAACAGAATACAAATAAAAACATGCATATATTTAGTCCGATAATTTTCAGTTACCTTTGACATAATTTGCGTATTTCATAACCAAAGTTGTCCAAGAGAGCAGAGAAGGTAAGATCGAAACTCCGCCTCTTCATTATTAATTTTGTGTGGCGGAAACGTTTTTTGGCAGCAAACCTAATTGCAGATCTCTTCTTTCCATTCATCAGACAATATTAGAAAAAGTTTTGAAATTAATATAAAAGGTTGACCGACAATCTTTTTTTTATTCACATGGGAACATTCTACTATTTCTTTATTTCTTTGCCACCGCTTAGCGCACTTGGAATGATCGAACTCTAAACTATTAGGCGGAAAAAACTAATTTGTTCTTTATTTCTGATATATATGTTGTGCGCAATACAAATGTACCGGGGATTGTCATGCTCGCAGCCTCCGCGAAAAACTGCATTTTTTTAAATTTTTTTATCACCGTGTGAATAGCGAAAATTAAAATGGTAACCTCGAGAGACTTCCGGCTTTTCATTTTCCAGGGACTGTGTCTAGAAAGTACACACATCGTAGTCAGTCCTTTCCCCACGTAAACAGACGATGCTGCGTGTAGTTCCCTGTGAATAATGCAAAAGCACTAGATCAAAAAAGTCGCTGAGAAAATGGTCATTTGTTCGATCAACTTGAGGTAACGTTTTCCTTCTCGGCAATGAAAAAGCTAACTTCTAATCCCTAGTTTAATGTGACATGATCGTGCTATGACGACACGGTTTCGTTTTGTATGTGCGTTCTCACTGACAACTGCATTTGTACTAGAGGTTAAGTAGATGCAGGGATGTACCGGTGTCCAATACAGGCATATTGGGCCGTGAGTGCTAGCCGGTTTCCTGGCCAACATGGCACGCGCCCGACCGTGGGCCGCCAATTTCCCGAGCAACTGTTGCCAAACAGGTCGGCGTGCAGTCGGGGTTGCAAGCTCGGGCCATGGATGCTGGCCGACTTCTGCCCAACCTAGTAAATGGCCGACCATGGACCGCCCAATGGCACAGCTACCATGACCGAATTGGTCGGCGTTCAGTCGGGTGCCAGAGCTAGAGCCTTGGTTGATGGCTGACTTCCGCCCTACCTGGTACATGGCCAACCATGCGCCATCTTTCGACCGAGCACCGAATGCCGGCAGGTCGGCTGCCGATCAGCTGCCGACGATCGGCCTAAGGTCGGCAGTCGGCCAATGCTGTCTGTGTTTATATCTTTATATTTTTGTGCCCAGATTGTATCACACGATATATAAATCTGCACAGCATCATCATCATCATCAGCCTGACTATACCCACTGCAGGGCGAAGGCCTCTCCCATATTTCTCCACTTAACCCGGTTCTGTGCTAGCTGCATCCACTTGACCCCTGCGAACTTCTTAATCTCATCCGCCCACCTAACTTTCTGCCGCCCTCTGCTACGCTTTCCTTCCCTTGGAATCCAGTTGTTACCCTAAGCGACCATCGGTTATCATCTCTTCGAACTACATGTCCTGCCCATGTCCATTCCTTCTTCGTAATGTAGGTAACTTGAGTTATTTCTCTGACCCACTCTGCACGCTTAATATCTCTTAATGTTGCCCCTACCATTTTTCGTTCCATAGCCCTCTGGGTAGTCCTCAACTTAAGTAGAACTCTCTTGGTTAGCCTCCACGTTTCAGCGCCATAGGTGAGTACAGGTAAGATGCAACTGTTATATACTTTCCTCTTTAGCGATACCGGTAAGCTGCTAGACATAATCTGCGAGTGCTTGCCAAATGCGCTCCATCCCAATCTTATTCTTCTTGTTATTTCCTTTTCATGGTCCGGATCTGCGGTTACTACCTGTCCTAAGTAGACATATTCGCCTACTATTTCCAGTACTTCGCTACCTAATGTAAACTGCTGTTCCTTCGCGAGCCTGTCTCTTGATGAAAGGCAGGCCAGTTTGTGAGGGAGTGTCTCTGTCACCTCACTCTTCCGCATTTTGACACACACACACAAGCACTGTTCGCACTCCTTGACACGTCCCTCTGTCTGGTTTTGACTTGAGGGTGAGGATTTGGCCGTCTAGATGGCGTAGGTGGCGTCAGCCGCTTGTCCCCGGGCGTGGTTGCACCTGGGCTGACTCATCGGTTCAAGTGTCGCTGGGCTGCTTTCTGCTGGACCACTTAGCCGAAAGCTATTCCCGTGGTTCGCCGCGGGACGAAAAGAAAAAATGCGCGCTCGCTCTCTGTAGCGAGGCACGACGATTGAACGGACGAGAATTTGACGCTTCCACTCCATTGTCCGTTCGTCGACTTGCTGGCGGGACTCCTCATTGCCGCCGTGTGACGAACTGTTACCTCCGGCCGGCCGGCGCCAGGTGCCATAGCGTCTCACCGGCGCCCAGGGTGGGGGCTCATCACCAGACAATTCCTCGCTCTGGCTTGGGAGGGCAGGTCGCCCGATCACAATAGAGGAGTGAGTGGCGCCTGCTTCCCGTCTCGATCCTTTGTTGCCGCTCGTCCGATCACCACAGGGCATAGTCACATTGGCCACCAAGTGGCCCGTGATCACTGCCAAGGTCACGTGAGGTGACGTCAGTGTGACGTGAAAGTAGAGGATGCTAGAGTGGCGATGCATGAATAAATAGGAGCCTCCGGGCTCCTGCTTAGGTTATAGCTTTGCGCGAAATGGAGGAGGACGAACACCCTGCTATAGAAGTGCGTCGGAAAGCAAAGAAGGCACGTCGAAATGATGCCATCACAAGGCAGAGGGCCCAAAAGACCAATGAAAAACGGGCATTGTTTTAAATTCAAATTTGGTAAATAACATAGCCGACTACAATAAGATTTACCTTACTTCCAGGGTTAGCCTACGTAAACCCACCACCTAATTTCTGTTATCAGGTCCGGATGCTTCCACGAGAAAAAAAAAACGTTCAACCCATTGATGCATTCATAATCTTACCTATATACAAGTGAAGAGGACGATGATGGACTACAGAGTGAGAGACGACGAAGCTGAAGCAACTGCTGGTGCTTGCCTGAACACTTAAGTCTCTCATCATATGTTGTGGTTTCCTGTGCTAGCTTTTTGCCTTGTATCATCTTGGTGGAGGTATCATCGCACACTGTTCCTTTAGTGGCTGCTACAACCACCAGTCCAGCCTCCTGACGTCGCTACTTTGGTCACAGTCCTGCAGAGTGGCGCACCTGAAACGACAGGCCAATTTGTTTCATTTGCTGTCGAGCCGGCTACACTTCGCGGTATTGCCTTAGCTGTACCTTCCCCACTCCTCGCTCCTATTACAACGTTGACAGTCGGGATTACTATGGACATTGACGGTTTGCTGCCCAAACAGAGGAGCCCCACCCCACCTATAATGGACCTAGACACTTTCCTTCTCAACCAGATGAGCCTCGCACCGAAACCGTCCCAACTGCATATCCCTCCAGCCGATCTCCATCTCCCCGGGCTCATCGATCCCGTTCACTGGTACCTCGTCGCAGCTCCTCCCCGTCATACACCGGCACCTACTCGGGAAACTACCGAATGCAGCGCCCGGGAATGATGCTGCATTACCAACCCGAACTGCCAACTCGGTACTGACCCCCGCACCAAGACGTAATCTCATTGATATTCTTGTGGATGGAGTCCCAATTTCTGCACTTATTGACACTGGCGCCCACATATCTGTCCTCAGTTCCTCGCTCTGTTGACGCCTCAAGAAAGTCCTCACACCCGATGGCTCATCTGCCGTTGGTGTTGTGGATGGAAACACAACTACTGTGATTGGTATGTGTACTGTACGCATTAGCATTGCCGGCCGCAACATTCCAGTGTTATTATTTACAATCCTTACCAGTTGCCCTCAAGACGTTATATTAGGCCTCGACTTTGAACTGCACACTCCACTCTCATTGACTGTTCTTCTGGACTGCTTCATCTAGACCTTCCGCTCTGTCCTGATGAACAAGCTCATGAAACTTTAACGCTCTGTCTTCGCTGCGCTGCATTTACTCAACTCCCAATTCAAGCCGTTGTGTATGTGCTGATGTCACCTTCACTCTCCATTCCTGATGGAAGCTACGTTGCTTCCCCCTTAACCGATGTGACGGCAGCGTAGCATCGCCCTCCTTCACAATATTGTGTAGTAGCGAATACCCACACTTATATTCCAGTCCTGAACATCAGCTTTTTTGTACAAGTTCTTCCTCAGGTATTTTTTCTCACCGAACTGACCCTGCTGTGTGACTTTAATGTGTGTGCACTTTTACCTGACCCTGCTGCTGGAGTCTCGACACGACCTGCACCGTCCCCGCCTACGGAGGCCCGCATATCAAGGATGGTGGCTCCTGACTTGTGTCCTGATTGTGCTCAAGCACTTACGAGTCCTGTGACCTCGTACATTCACAATTTCTAGTTTGGTAACCGACCCTTGGGACAAATGGCCCTCGTTACTCATCGTATCGATACCGGAGACGCCAGCCCAATTCACAGACCTTACCGAGTCGACATTTCTGAACGTCGCGTCATACAAAATGAAGTGGACAAGATGTTGGCAAGAAACATTATAGAGCCCTCGAGCTGCCCCTGAGCGTCCGCTGTCGTACTTGTTAAAAAGAAGGAGGTTCTGCGTTGATTACCGGCACTTCAACAAAGTTACTAAGAAGGACGTTTACCCATTTCCCAGGATAGATGATGCCCTCGACAGCATGTACGGTGCCAGAGTTTTCTCTTCGATTGATCTTCGTTCCGGTTATTGGCAGATCGCGGTCGACGAACGGGACCGAGTGAAGGCCACCTTCGTCACTCCCGACGGCCTGTACCAATTCAACGTGATGCGATGATGCCCTCGACAGCATGTACGGTGCCAGAGTTTTCTCTTCGATTGATCTTCGTTCCGGTTATTGGCAGATCGCGGTCGACGAACGGGACCGAGTGAAGGCCACCTTCGTCACTCCCGACGGCCTGTACCAATTCAAGGTGATGCCTTTTGGCCTGTGTAATGCGCCCGCTACATTCGAGCATATTATGGACTCTGGTCTACGTGGCTTCAAATGGACGACGTGCTTATGTTATCTCGATGACGTCATTGTCTTTTCTTAGACCTTCGAAAGCCATCTTCACCGGCTTCATGCCATTATTGGAGTCTTCCAAAGAGCTGGCCTTCAACTGAATTCAAAGAAATGTAGCTTTGACCGACGTGAACTCAAGGTACTCGGACACTTGGTCGATGCCCGCGGCGTTCAACCCGACCCCGACAAAAGTCGTGCTGTATGTGCATTTGAGAAACCCCGCTGTACCAGTAACGTACGTAGTTTTCTTGGCCTTTGCTCGCATTTTCGGTAGTTTGTCCCCAACCTCGCAGCGACGGCTCGTCCACTCACCCTTCTTCTGAAGAATGACGTTCCATTTTCTGGGGTCCAGAACAATCTCAAGCCTTTTCTGCGCTAATCGCAGTCTCACCAACCCACCCGTCCTGGCACACTACAACCCCAATGCACCAACGGAGGTACGCACCGACGGCAGTGGTCGCGGTATTAGTGCAATTCTCGCCCAACAGTAGACGGGCCGCACTCGCGTCATTGCTTATGCCAGTCGCCTCCTTTCAGCGGCTGGGCGGAATTATTCTCTCCCAGAAAGTGAGTGTTTAGCCCTCGTGTGAGCCATTGCAGTTTCGCCCTTACTTGTTTGGCCGCCTATTCTCGGCTATCACCGACCACCACGCCTTATGTTGGCTTTCTTCGCTGAAGGACCCTACTGTCGTCTCGGGTGTTTGGCGCTATGTCTTTAGGAAAACACTTTTATTGTCGTCCACAGGTCCGGCCGGCTAAACACTGATGCCGATTGCCTGTCCCGCAACCCGGTAGATCCGCCTTCTGTAAGCGAGTGTGACGATGACCCCTGTGTGTTGTTCATCTCTGACCTTTCAAACATTAGTCATGAGCAGCACTTAGATCCCAAGCTTTGCAACATTATCAACCACCTCAGCACTGATCACCCGGACGCTACCCTTGCTGTGTATATGCTCCACAACGGCACCTTATATCGGCGGAATATGCGACCAGATGGCGCTGAACTTCTGCTCGTAGTCCCCGACCACCTGCGTGCCACCGTTCTTCAACAGCTGCATGACGCACCCACTGCGGGTCATCTTGGCGTATCTCTTACGCACGACAGCGTCCAACGGCGCTTCTTTTGGCCAGGCTTATACAGCTCTGTTCGTCGTTACGTGGTTTCTTGCGACAGGTGTCAGCGACGGAAGAAGCTCTAGGTTGTGTTTGCTGGATTGCTACAGTCGATCGACATCCCAAACGACCCATTTTCCCGAGTTGGCCTTAATCGCCTCGGGCTTTCCATCTTTCTTCTTCGGGAATAAATGGATCGCGGTGACTACGCACTATACTACGCGCTACGCCGTTACACGAGCGATACCCACCAGCTGTGCAACTGATGTGGCTGCGTTTCTCCTCCACGATGTTATCCTGCTCCACGGTGCTCCACGCCAGCTGCTCACCGACCGTGGTCGCTGCTTTCTTGCTCGAGTAGTCGAAGGAATTCTCCGATACTGCTCCATTAAGCACAACTTCACCACCGCTTACCATCCACAAACGAACGGCCTCACCGAACGCCTCAATCGTACGCTCACGGAAATGCTGTCAATATATGTATCAGCTGATCACCGTGACTGGGATATTAACTTACCGTTTGTAACATTTGAGTATAATTCCTCCCTTGAAGATACAATGGGCTACTCGCCCTTCTATCTTTTGCTCAGCCGTGACCATTCTCTTCCGTTTGACAGCATACTGCCTACTACCGCAAATGCAGCTCCCTATGTTCGTGACAGTATATCCCGAGGTGACGCCGCCCGTGTTATTGCTCGAGGCCGTCTGGCTTCTTCCCAAACCTCTCAAAAACGCCTCCGCGATTCTCGTCATCCAGATGTCCACTACTCTCCGGACTCTCTTGTCTTGCTCTGTACTCCCGCTTTTAGGGTTGGGCTCTGTGAGAAGTTCTTTCCGCGCTACACAGGCCCCTACCGTGTTTTACGGCCGGTCACTTCCGTGACATGCGAGATCATTCCTGCGCACCCACACCACCAGAGCGATATGCCAAGTACCGAAATCGTTCATGTAGCTCGCATAAAGCCCTACCACTCCATCTGTATTTCTCCGACGTAGTACGCACCGGGACTGTGCTCTTTGCGCCGGGGTAATGTTACGTATGATACCAGTGAAGAGGACGATGATGAACTACAGAGTGAGAGATGACGAAATTGAAGCAACTGTTGGTGCTTGCCTGAACACTTACGTCTCTCATCACCTGTTGTGGTTCCCTGTGCTAGCCTTCAGCCCCGTATCAATATATGGGCGTTATGCATGCATTACGACGGGCAACAGACGTACTACAAATTGGGCGCCGGCTCAACCTCATCGATACCATTTTCGCGGACACGGCACTTCACTCCTATGCACGGCAAAACGTGGACTCTCTGGGTTCTTGGTGTTTCATTGTGGTCCACTATCTGTTAAACAGGTAACTACTGCGAGGGGTCACAGCTGAATCATAGCTCTGCGATCGTATGCTGCACGTGGTCGACATACGCGACAATCAGAGAGTACAGGTTGTCGTTTAATGAACAATGCGAGCTAATTTCTTCAGCCTCGCTGCCAAACTTCGAAACGTACGTGTGTGTTTGAAGACATCTCTAAGGTGACGTGCGCACTTGACAAGCCACCGAAGTCCACACGCGTGTTTATTCCTGAAGCATGATCATCTATTTACTTTGCAGTCTTTTCCAGCCCATAATAACTTCTTGTCTTTTCTTTCACATCCAAGGAGCCTATTGCCGCCATCCGCGCACGCTGAAATATGCAGTGAACACACGGTGAATGACCTAACCGACCTAACATATGCGGAGAGCAGTCCGAGGCGGATCCCCCGCATTTATCCTTGCCGCCAGGGTTATACTATATCGCCGTCCATCGTGAACGTAGTCTCGGCCAGCTAGTTGGTTCCGGTGGCCGCCAGCCCATGTGACGACGGTGCCACTGCCTCTCAGAAGTGAACTTTCGGGGTCGCATAATCTAAGAATCCCAATGTAAAAGACGATATGACTTAGTTACAAAATCCTGTTTTAAACAAGGTGTTCGAAAATCCATTTGTTGAGGATTGCATGTCTTGATCGGTTCCAAGAATCCTGGGTTGGATTTCCATTTGAATGTCCCATTTGACAGCTGTAGAGTTGGCAGCCCGACACTCAGATAGCAATCAATACCACCTTGATTAGTGCATTTCATGTGACTTGCCAACAGCTACATGCTAGGGTGATGACTGATTTTTCCCTCACAAAATATCCACACCGCACAACACTGTAGAGCCGGACCTCCTCCCCCGCTTTCAGGCTTGCACTTCTGCTTTACCTTTTCCGTAGTCGAAATTTCCGAATCCCCCACTACGGATTTTCACATAGTGTGAGTCGTTTAGGTGTTTAACCCCCCAAACAAAACCACCACGTACGTGTTCGAAGCCTTCATACAGCTCTTGTCATCGCATGTGCTTGAATATAGCGGCGTTGGCTTTCTCGATGTACGTGTGACCGTCTTCTAGCGCCTAGTTACTGGCTCGCCTTAATGTTGTAAGTGTTTGCTTGCATCCGCAAGGCCTACCCAAGAACACGCGACACAGTTGGATATAGCTAAACAAATCAGGGAACACGTACACATGCCCAGACGCCGATAAGAGCGAAGTTCTGCCACGCGAGTGATTACAGGTAACGTAATGAGAAGTGTGCGCGAAAGTTTCTGTAGTGACAACCTTGCTTGTGCTATTCCTTGCGTTTGCAGCATGGGATCAAAAGTTTCAAAAATGCGCACGCATTGCCGAAGAGGATTCACCTAGGTGTAGCGCGGTTCAGACCGCAAATTTCTGGCTCGATACATGCAACGACTAAGAAGAACAAGTCATACTTTTCATCATGAGGGGTCCTTATATGTCTAGAGTATCTGTTTCGTTGTGTTTTATGTCGGCGTACAGTTGCGGTTTTTCTGAAATGTATTCCCATATATAAAACCAGCTGTTCTGGTATAAGGTCGCTAAAGTCAGCCAATCAGGTACAAAGTGAAGGACAGATTTCGCTTTTCAGATTTTGGCATTGCTTTTTAGATTCTGAGCGCTCCAGTACAATTGTTGAGAAGAGGGGTACATCCATATAAAATGTATGAGCGGGGGGGGGGAGGAAGGAGGAGGGGAAGCGGGTTAAATTTTGAAGGCGATATGATATTTCAGCGGCCAGGGTGGCACGTGGCCATTTTCACGACCTCCAGTGGCGGATCAATTCATCCATCGTCATGGCGTTGCGGATGGCCGCTCCAAGGGCAAGTTAAGGAAGAGGCGTTTTTTTTTTTCATTTTGAACACGTGCTTGTTCGCCTCGTGGCAACCAGTCTCGTTCTTCAACAGTGTAAAGGAAAAAAAGAGGGCTGAATAAATGACTCCTGGTGTTTTGAGACATTCGGTCTCAAAGCGGAACGCGTTTACCGTGCCATGAGCTTATATGCATTGGACGGAAAGCATGCATGCTGTAAGGTGGGTGTAACAGAATTCTGTTGGTCCAGTTATAAGACATCCTTACCTTTCACTCGAGTGACTGAAACCAGCTATGTAGGATATATTGGGCAACAAAAAAGTGGAAAAAGAAAAATTCGAAAAACACTGATGGCTGGAAAAATCTTTGCATCACCGCTCTCCCTCCGTGCATAAAATGGCGACGTCAACGCACACATATGTTGTAAAAAGAAATGCTACTCGGACCTGTCGTGCGCAGATATTTTCGCGCTTGAAATTGTTTTGTGTGTGCAGCATGTTTGAAAACAAATAGTGCCCCTCTTATTTATATACACACATACAGTTCGAGAAAATGATCTCCTAGAGGCTCGGTAATCCAAGCCCTCCTCTACAGCGCGTAACTTCCTATAGCTAATTGCACTGCATATTGTGGGCACAGAAAAATAACTCCACTTTTAGCGACTGTTCTTTCTCGTTACAGACGGGAAATATTCATGTTACAGCCCTCCTAAGATATATTGTTATAGTAAAACCCTAACAAGAATATCTGAAATGTGCTGAGGAACTCCTTACGTAGTGGACAAAACGGCATGGATTCTTAAGCACACTTCATACGGGTCATCGGCCGCACTAATTTAGAGAACAGAACTGGAGCGCAGCTCTATCCCATCTTGGCGTCCATAGCATATCAATGGCATTGTATTTCGAGAACAGGTACAAGATTGCACATAATTTGTTATGGCACAAGGCTGATGAAGACGAAACGCAGTGCGCTAGTGCAGCGTGAGCGAGTAAAGAATAGAAGAAAAGAAGAACGCTTGGTTGGCGACTTTTTACGCCTCTGCTTGTCTCTGTGTGACCTAAGTGGCGTCCTTTTTATATTTGAAGGCATCTGTGGGGTGATGCCACACATAAGCCCCCAGAACAAGGCTCCCGACGTAGCAGACGCCCAGCGTTTTCCACTTGCCGATGGCGCTGAAGACTCGGCGGCCAGCGCCGCTAGGCTTAAGCGAGACTTAAGCTGGACGCCAGTGCTGAGCGCCTCTTCGATTTAGTCAGCCAGCGTCTGGACGCCTTGGAGGCCCGACTGCTGTCAAAGCTGCGGAGGTGGAAGCTTTGTGTCGCGACGTACGTCAGTGCACTACGGCGGCGCAAATTTTTACGCTGAAGACCACGGGTTCCAGTTTCAAGTGTTCTCCCGTTCAACGACCGCCCGCAAGAAAAACTAGCGCAGCGCTATCCATGCGCCCGATCTTTCCCAAGAGTAAGGTATCTACAACGGTACCATGGCAACCAGCGAAAGCTGAAATATATACCTCCCTGCCTGTACGAATGGATGTGGCCCGGCACCGGACATTGTCTTGGCGTGCCTGCAAAGCCCAATGCGCTACTTCTCAGGCGAAGCCATTCAATATAAGTTACTATGCACGGCAAGGCATAATGCCACTTGTCATAATAACCATCATCTATCGGCTTGGAAGAAAATCTTGCCCCAGGCTAGAGTGGAGTTCCGGGAACAGCACCGAACACGGACTCGATTGACCGCAGCGTGCATTGGTCGCGTCGTAGGTCTCGGGGACGCAGCGCTACACAGGGCGGTGACACTCCTGCACCTCATACTCAAAAAGCATCTTTGCCTTACATTGTTTTAACTCATCCCCGTATGACTGAATGCCTACAACGCCCCTCTGCAAACGGCATTCGGGGGTATGAACACATCGAGAGTCTCAAGCTTGTTTTTGAGATTCTCAGCCTCACTGTGTGAAAGCATTTTCTCCGTGATCCCGAGATCAAAGACCATGAGAGAATTTGTTGTTATTGTTGTTTACCTCTTGGCTGGGCTGCATAATATCTAGTGAATTCGTCCAACCGTTCTTTTTTCTATCTCTTCTTTACTCGCTCGCGCCGTAGCATATCACGCACTGCGCTTCTTCTACTTCTTCAGGCTTGCAACGTAGCCTCAACATGAGCCGTTTCCTGAGTCTATTCATCAAATCGTGAGCATCGAACGGCGTCCCCGCACTTGCACTGGGATTTTGTTCGGGCATTCCTGATTAGTGTGGCGTGTGTTATCGTCATATCCCTATGCAGTTTTCATTGCAGCGTATGTGTTTTCAGTCAGCCACTTAAGCGCGTTTCGTGTTAACGCTCCTCCCCCCTGAGGTTACGGCGCAAGCCTGAAGAAGATGAAGAGCAGCGCGAGAGTGCGGTGCGACCGAGTAGAGAGGAAATAGAAGAAAAGAAGAACGGATGGCCAGTGGCTTGCCTGCGCCTGTGTATGTGTCCTATGTGGGATCCTACACCATTACAGTGCATATGCAATGCTAAGTGTAATTTCAACCAACTTTTGGGCGCTAATATAAACTGTGTTTGATTAGCAGATTGCTAGCAAATTTACAGCCTAGGTCTTATTATGACTATTCTGTCCATACTTTCGAAAACCATTCTTGAAGCCTCATCCAACCTTAAGCGTGAAGAGGTACGACGGTGGTGCACATAAATTCGGTTTGGCTTATAGAGTTTAACGTCCCAAGGCAACTCAGGCTATGAGAGACGGCGTTGAGGAGGATACAGCAAAGTTCGCCCACTTGGGTGCACTGACATCGCACAGCCCATGCTCGCCTTCCTTTTCGCTCATATCGAAAAGTGGCCGCCGCAGCCGGGATTCAATCCCGCATGCTTGGGTACAGCAGTAGAGCGCCGTAACCACTGCGTCACCACAGCAAGGCTGCACACAAATTTGACCACGCGATGCGTACTAGACGGGCGCATTTGAACGCCAAGCTGCATAAAACCAAGACGGCAGCAATGTATTTATTTCACCGTTCAAGTGTATGCTCTTTTTGCTCCACCTCAGATGGAGCCCGTCGCTGTGGCGTAGTGGTTAGGGTGCTAGACTGCTGTTCCCATGGATGCGAGATCGAGTTCTGGCCGCGGCGAGCGCTTTTCGATTAAGGCGAAAAGCTAGGTGCCCGTGTGCTGTGCGATCTCAGTGCATGTTAAAGAGCCCCGGGGGGTCGAAAGTTTCGGAGCTATCTCCGACGGCGTCCCTTATACACAGCCTGAGTCACTTTGGGAGGTTAAACCCTACAAACCTAACTTCCACTCGCAACAGGTATCCCCGTGATTTTTCGTTGAGCAGCCAAAAATGCCGCGAATTCTCTGGAGAATGGAGGCTTTTTTTAAGCCTTTAAGCAATCGTGTTAGGAAGGACGTGCCAGTTTGCGTCGGAAACATAAATTTAATCAACACATTTGAAATCTTTTCTGCTTAAAGATGCAACACTTCGGTAGTATTATGAAAAGGAGGGCGCTCGTGCGCTTCTGCTTCTGTACGTTTCGTGGATTTGAATAAATCTAGGTAATGTGTGTTTATTTCATTGTCATTTGTTTGTGCAGTTCTTCACCTCTCCTGTTTCTCCGTGGAAATGCTCACGTAGCATAAACTACGACAATTGCGGTGCGTAGACGAAGGCACGAGAACATTTTCTCAAATTGGAGTGGCTGCTCTTTCAAAATGGTGAAAATTTTGAGCTAATTAGGTAATTACACGTGAAGAATGTTAAGTTGCGTTAAATCAGTACACTAATTTTTGAAACAGTTTGTGCATTTGCATTGTTAATTTATTTTTCTTGCCGCTACATAATAAGTTGAAGACCCCATGCGTCAGCGTCGCACTGCACGGAGTGAGGTGTTCAGAAACGGCAACTGCGAGTGTAAACGAAAGGCAAGGCGTCTGTAAAGCACGTCGCGCCTTGTGGGGCGAGCCGCCACGCGCGTCAGGTCGTGATAAAAGCTGGCTGCTTCAGCGATATGCGAAGTGAAACGTAGCGTTCTGCAGCAGCACTAGCTGTCTACTAAGGGGAGGGCATAAATAACCGGCGCTCCGCCTGAGTCCCCACTCCAACGCGAAACCATGAAGCTGTACATTCTGGGACTCTTGGTAGCCGTCCTTGCAGTGGCCATCGTTGCAAGTGGTGAGTACATTTCACTTATTTTTCTGCATTCACTCTAGCGTTTTCTCCGTGCACCAGCCGGTACAAGACAGCATCGCTTATGAGAGCTATTAAGCATAACCTTTGTTTTCTACGACAACCACTGATCGCTACGTTCCAAAACATTTTAAGCAATTTGTGAGCTGAATGGTTTTCGAACAGAGTGCTGCGGTGGCGTAAATAGACAAAAACATCCATGTTTATGAACTAGCGCCATTCATGTCATCGCTTTTTTCATATACACCCATAAAAATAAAGACAAGGTATTTCTGCCTGGGAAAGTGGTTAGAAAATAATGTATAGTAAGCGAAAACCAATTCATTCAAGTCGCATAAAAGAGGCGCAGCCTGAAATTTATGTATATTACCATTCAATGATCTTGAATGCGCGAACATCCACCTGACAAAACACATTTCTGTGCGCTTTTATTTGTTTAAGCATTAAAAACTGGTCAAGGTGTTTGCTGAGTGGTAGATTTCAACAGAGTAAACTGTAAAGAATTACAGGATAAGCAGTTTTGGGCGGGCTGCGTATCTGTCTTTTGCAACATTGGACACTCATCGTAGGTCACTTCTGGAACTTTCTTGATGTAAAACGTCAATTCAGTGAAGGCATTCTCTGAAATTGAAGAGCTTGTGATGAGAGACGTTCACCTCTGGTCTTCCGTTTTAGTAACTTCCGTTTGTATGTAAACGGCTGAAAATTTTGTGCAGCTTCAAGAACTTTGCTTCAGCGGTGACCAATATACTACGCATTATTCACAGATGAATTGACAGTCCTCTCAATCAGGTTTATTTTTCGACTTACTGAGCATTTTTGCATATGAACAACGAAATAGATAATTACACAAATACATAACATACCATTCTGCTTTAGTTCAATGCTAGTAGTTTTTTCTGGGGCCGTCCTACTTCATCAAAACGTGATGCATTCAGTGCACGACTCCTGTGCCACTGGGAAGTCATACTTACTTCAGGATACCTAGGAATGTTAGTTGAATCATGGCAATTCCAAGCTGACATAGAGCTTAACAAATACTTTCATACTGCTCTCGCATTTACGTTTTTTACAGTGCTTGTTAGGACGAAGTTGCTGCACTAACCTTGCATGCAATAATTTTCCAGAAAGCAAATTCTTATGGTTAAAAGCAAACAACGCTGCCCTTTGCACATCTGTACATGAACTCTCCTTGCGCAGTATAAAATATTTCGGTTATCTTTGAAAGCGTGCACACCCGTGTGCGCCCTGCCGAAACACTTTGCAAGTGGGTGGTTCTGGTCTCACAGGAGATGACATCAAATTGTGTAACAAATACAGTCGGAACCCAGCTACAAACTAGCAAATGGGATTGGTCGTTTGGTGCCCAGCTTCAAGGTATGCAAGCCATAAAATGTGTGTCTCCGCTGTCCTCACTAATTCGTGCAGTTTTGAAGATGAATTTCACCAACCAGCTTGCCAAAACGCTCTGCAGAGCCAAATATTACCCTACAATACACTCTTTACGCTATGAAATGAAGGAGAAACGTGGTTTTGCAGTAATAGCCAGAACACATACACAGTGTACACAAAAGCAATGCATGATATGCAAGTCTTAATTCAGAAGACACTTCTGTACAGAGACAGGTCTAGAACAATGCAAAAAACTCAAAGAAGTGAAACCAAAAGAGCACCAAATTATTGACCGGGCGCTCGACAGTCCGACGACTACAGGATAACGATGTAGCCAGTTCTCTCGCTGAAGCGTGGCTGCAGAGCAGCGACATTGCCTTGGGAGTCATGCAGAAGCCCTTGGATAAAGGTCATTTGCGTCGGAGCTGATGACTGACGCTACCCTACCTTCATTTATAGCACGCGCAGTGTCTGCATTTATTCTGCAGTGTGAATATTCTCTCATGAGATGGTAGGGCGGAGCACGTGGATAAACAGGTGACCTGTAAAAGCTTCACTACTTTATTCATCTATTGAACTCATAACGAGGATCAAAGATCTGTATTAGGAAGGCTGCCGCTGTATCTAATCTACGCACGCCCTACGACACAATCACGATCGGCCGTCGTTTCGACAAATCATTGCAAGCGAGGGAACGCGATGGAAGACACCGGCCGGCTTCAGGAGCTGCGGGGGTCTCGGTCATTCTCTGTAGAGCTGGGGTGTGCAGGGAATGCACAGTCTTTGCAAAAATCCTGAAGCCAAAGGATATTCGTCAGAGTCTCAAAAGGCGCAATTAACGACCGGAGGGCCGCGAAATGCTATGAGACTGTTTCTTGCTTTGATAAGAAATAATTTCCTAGCAATTCAAATGAATGTTGCCATTTAAGGATGGTTTGACAGCTTCAGTTCGCTGCCGAGCTGAATATAATTTTGCTTCCAGACCTTTGATCAAGACTGCGTCGACATGAGAGTGAATTTTTGTCAGGTGGTTGCGTTATTTGATGCGTTGCTTTTTTTTTTGAATGAAGATCAAAAAGATGAGAGCACAAGGGCTGCTTACCTTTGAGTCAGACACATGCTCGTCAAACACTGAATGGGGTTGGGGGCGCAAATGTGGTAGCGTAGGTACACTTAACTAAAGGTCTGAAGCAAATGTTTATTTTTTATTCAAGCTGTAGCCTCGAAATATCTAAGGCTGCTACAGGAATGGCACAAAGGATATTAGAGCTACGTAAAAGTAATTTAAGAACTATTTGCGAGCATACTTCAGCGCATATCTCGGCGCGAAGAGGAACATACCCACGATAATCATGGCACAATTCTGGTTTCCGATACACATCCGCGCTAGAACGTCGTTAGTGGACATAAAGCGATACTTAAGGTGCTCGTGATTACTGACTTCTCGTCGAGGTCGCGGAATTTACAATTTCTGCGTTCGAGAGAGACTGCTTTCTTGGTGACCACATTCGAGATTATTGCTTGTTTTCTGGCTTAAGTTAGTTTCAAAATATTTTTTTTTCGTGGTAGCATAGGAACAGTGCGGAAAATACAGGACTGCGACAAAGAGAAAACACAGTCTCCTTCCCTCTGTCCGGCCATTCCCGCGGTTTTGTTACATACCATGTCACCCAGCTGGCGCATAACTATGCTGCTTTGCGTTCTATTTGTTTTTTTTTCATTACTGTTTCTACACTTTGAGGTAAAAGCAGTAATGGCCAGCTAACACAACCAGAGGTGGATATAAACTCTAGAACATGCGTAGTTATACAGACGCACCTGCTATTCAAAAGTTATGGAAGAACAGCAACTACTAGCACAACACTTGCGGCAATAGTCACATATTGGTGGTACGTAAAGGACCGCCTGGGCTCAATTGTAATAGAAATTTTCGCTATTCTTGATGTGAATCAGTCTTCAATACCATATCGTCTAAACAGAAGTTCGCATTTACACCCATTCAGGAGCGGGTATAAAAAAACTAAAAAATATGTATAAAAGCACTCAACATAAATCGGGGGATACAAGCTCCTAATAAAAAAAGAATGAAATGCATATAGATACACTGAGTACAAGACGATGCTCAAAATATTGATCAGCAGAAAGTAGAAAGCCTTTACACGCCAAGCCACAAAAACGAGCACCCCGGCGACAGACTTCCTTTGGACCCCAGCTTCGCCATTGCGATTCTGACGTTCTCTTTAAGGAAAGGTGTAAGTGCTCTAATTTTCCCGTGCACATACCCTTTGCCTCATAACCCAACGAGAATAGCAGGAGTATGCCTTACATGGATAGGGCTGGCCGAGGCGCGTATTGCCAAACCATATCCCGTAGGCGCACTGGAGCAGACAACGCTTTCAGCGAGTTAAACGGCGATTGTTGCTGAAAGATCTCTCTGAACGCAACCTAAAGGTAACATACACTCACTGTAAATGGGGATTATTCCCGAAAGATGTGTCTGAACGCAACCTAAAGGTAACATACCCTCACTGTAAATGCGGATTATTGCTGAAAGATCTCTCTTAACGCAACCTAAAGGTAACATACCCTCACTGTAAATGCGGATTATTGCTGAAAGATCTCTCTTAACGCAACCTAAAGGTAACATACACTCACTGTAAATGGGGATTATTGCTGAAAGATCTCTTTGAACGCAACCTAAAGGTAACATACACTCACTGTAAATGGAAATTATTGCTGAACGATCTCGCTGAACGCAACCTAAAGATAACATACACTCCCTGTAAATGGGGATTATTGCTGAAAGATGTCTCCGAACGCAACCTAAAGGTAACATACACTCACCAAGGCAGGAAATGATTATGGCGAAGGTAATTGCTTAGTGTAACTGTTGTCATACCGATTGATACTTAAAGGTGTCTGTAAACGCAACTTAAAGGTAACATACACTCACTGTAGGCAGGATATAATTACAGTGAAATAAATTGCAAAAACATATAAAAAAATGCAACACAGGAGTCGAACGCATGTTTAAGTGGCATCAGTGAAGAGATGCTTGATGTTAATCTAGTGCGCCACCAAAACGACAGGAACGGTGGCCTTTATATGTGTTCTTATTCGTTTAGACAATATATCCACTATTTGTCTCCTGGTGGCGCTGCTGCTCTCTGCCGATCTCTGTTCCCACAGAAGGGTGGGAGCAGAGATCGACTGGTGCCTAGCAGGCAAGGCTGTAGCTTTTTTAGGGGGTCCTCGAGGAATCCGTGCATGCACAGAGGTAGTTAGTAGTGAAGCAGAAGGAAGTGCAATAACGGAGGCTGCGCCCCAAAAATGGCAAGGAGCAGGTCGAGAAAGAAAGGGACAAAAAGAAATTTAACACTGGGATCAGCTACATAAACATGCAAGAAGGTAGAAAAAGAGCGACATGGCTAGAGATAGAACAGCGGCTAAAGGATGACAAAAAAGGTGTGTACGCTCTATGCGAGACTCATCTCAGGGATCCAGAAGATCCGCCATTTATAGAAGGCTACGCCTGGGAAGGGTGCAACCGAACGAGAACGGAAAACAAGTGGTGGAGGGGTTGGTATGTTGATACACCAGGGAACAAACTGGCATAGAATCAAATCATCTTGTAAAGAACATATCTGGGTATCAGGAACAATTGCCGGAATAAGGACATGGCTAGGGGTAGTTATTTATAGGAGCAGGACACCAATGCAGGCAAGAAAACAAGGATCTTGTTGAAGGTCTCAGTGACGATATAAGCCAGTTTGGATACGGAGCCGATATTATTCTTCTGGGGACATTAACGGCCACATCAACGATCTGGATGGATACACGGATTGTAACTTGACGCTAATGCTAGATTTCTGTCAGCAACACGATATAGTTATAGCAAATACAGAAACGCAATGGGGGGGGGGGGGGGGCAAAGGCCAAATCACGTGGGAATTCCGCAACAGGCAGGCGACCATTGACTACCGCCAAATGTCGCAGGGAATTTATAGCGAGGTCACAACAATATAAATAGACGAAGAAGGAGAGTGTAGTCTGGGAAGTGATCATAAACGTATTAGTCTGTAGATGGGGCCCTTGATGAAAAGAGAACGGGAACGTAGACAAAAAGTAAACGCAAAATTAAACGACGCTCAAATTGCAGAGATAGCAGCAGATATAGAGGAAGCAATAGAGAAAAGCCCCATGAAAAGCTGGGATTATGAACAGGTAGAACTACTCATAAAGAGGAAAATTAAGAAGGTTAAAGTAGCAAACCGCCGGAATGGAAAGAGGAAGCCACGGAGCTGGTGGAATAAGGAAATCATGGAAGCTATTGAACAACGACGGGCTGCTTCAAGGGAACACCGAGTGGCAAAAAATACAGGTATCTACAGGTAAGGAAATCGACCAAAATGGGAATCATGTCGACAAAAGAAACTTGGGGTAAAGGCCCTCGTCGAAAGTAAAATAAAGCAGTCCACCAATCGCTGGATAGCTGACATACACGATGCCACTGGCGGCGGGACAAGAAAATTCTGGAACCATATAAGCTGGCTAGGTAAAAAGAATCAATCAAAGCAAAGATAACGAGGGAAATTGTTTAAAGGGAGCTAGACAACGCAGGGAATTACATTATATCAGTTATAGCCGAGCCATTTAAGAGCAGCGATAGGGTAATCTCTGCAAATCAGGAAGCAACACAAGATAGCAGAATACAAAGCAGCTTAGAACTGACCAATATAAACTGGAAAAAAGGCAGAAAAAAATATTCTTATCAACACATCTACAGGAATAGATGGAATTCGGATCAAGTTGATTAATGAACTTGGTCCAAGAAGTAAGGAAACGTTGTTAAAAGCTTTGGAAAAAGTCATAACAAATAAGTGAATTCCGGAGAGCTTGCGAAAGAGTAAAATAAATTTGATTTATAAAGGGAAAGGAGAAACGATGCACATAAAATCATACAGGCCGATTACCATAACATCAGTTATGACAGGTTGGCCATGCAGGCGGTGAAATTAAAGGTGCAAGCATGGGTAGAGTGTAACAGATACTCGGAGAACTTCAGAACGGCTTTAGAAATAGTAGGCGCTTAGATGATACCCTGTTTGTGCTTACCCAATGCATCGAAATATCTAGAGTGGAAAATAGACCTTTTTATTTAGCCTTCCTGGTCATAAACGGGGCGTACGACAACGTAAAGAGGAAACTCCTGTGGAACATATTGAAAAAAGGTATCGGCTATGAGATAATAGAGTTCCTACAGGAAATATACCGAGATAATAAAGAAGAAATTACATGGAAAGGGATAAGAACTACGGAATATGTCTAAGTAGGCAAAGGATTAAGACCAGGCTGTCCTCTATCACCGCAGCTGTTCATGCTTTATATGATAAACCTGGAAAGGAGGATACACGAAAGTAACCTAGGTTTTAACCTATCATATAGTTTAAGTGGAAAGGAGGTAGAGCAGTGCCTCTCCGGTTTGATGTATGCAGACGATATTGTGCTGCTAGCTGAGTGTCTGCAAGAATTGCAAACTCTAGTTAGGTATTGCTTAAACGAAGGGGACGCTCTAGGCTTCCGTTTTAGCGCAGTTAAATCCGGTCTGATGATTGTCAACGGCTCAACTGATTGTGGTCTTAAAATACAAGGCCATGAAATACCCAGAGTAGCAGAATATAATTATCTGGGGGTATGAGAAAACGAAGGATTGGCATACATTGGAAAGCATGAGCAATCACTTAAGGCCAAAGGGCGAAGTAATGCCGGGATAATGAAGCATAGGGCATTGTGGGGCACAACAAGTATGAGGTTTTGAGGAGTATTTGGAAAGGAATTATTGTGCCCGGACTTACTTTTGGGAATGCGGGTTTGTGCCTAAAATCAGAGGTACAGTCGACATCAGAAATAAATCAGAGAGCCGTTGGACGATTAGCACTAGGTGCCCACGGCAAAACCTCAAATGAGTCGGTACAGGGAGATATGGGTTGGGCATCTTTCGAAGTACGTGAAGTTCAGAGTAAATTATCATAGTTGGAACGCCTGATGAAATTGGACAGGAACAAATGGGCAGCTAAAGTATTTAAATACCTATACTTAAAAAGCGTTGACTCACAATGGAGGAAAAGAACTAGGAAACTAGTAAGTATGCTAGTCACAAGGACGGAGAAATAAAGAGCGTTAAGCAACAGGTGAAAAACACAGAAGGCAAAAATTGGATAAATTCGATGGAAAAGAAACTGAGAGTGGGATTATACCGAAAGTGGAAAAGGCAGATCAGGAAGGAAGCTTTCTTTGATAACTCAAGAGGCAGTGCCCTACGCTTTGAAGAAGTTAGAACATGCAGCTACAAAAAGAAATTTAACAATGAAGGAGACGCATGTGCTGTATGTTGTAATTTCAGTGAAACAATTGACCATATTAGACTCGGATATAATGGTATCCATCCGGAAGTGGATGCAGGCGCAGTCACTGTTCCGAAAGCTCTGGGGTTTAGAGATGCCAGCGGCGGGGTGAAAAAACCGGCAGTGGAAGCTAGCAAAAAGCGATTGGAAGATTGGTGACTTAAAAGCAGGGAAGTGACAAAGTTAGTAATGTAGAAACTAAAATTTAGTAAATAGAATGATGGTATAGTAAACCAATCTAAAACAATAATTAAGATATAGGGAGAAAATTGAGCATGATAGTTACTGCTCAATGGGGACGTTCCATCCATCCATCCAGGCGCAAGAGCGTCGTCACCTCCTAAGGGTTTGCTAATACGTCTCCCGGCTCTTGCGTTGCAAAGACTATGATCTCAAGGATATGCAGTGCCAAGCGCATGTGCTAAGTGTTCCAGATCAGTCACTGAGGTTCCCCTTCGCCGAACCTTTTACATGCGTTCAGGCACGCAGACCTCAAAAACCAGACGACTACACGAAGCTGCACTTTGAACAAGCCTAAGAGTCAGAGCTTGCTCTGGTTTCTAAGAAATAATAGCCTGCATTCCTTAATTTGAATAAGAGCAGCTCTATGTTATGCGACATGGTAAGGCTTCGAATAAAAAAAACTCGTCGTTCCGCTTTGACAGTTTCTTCTCCAGCTGCGACTTCACAGGAAAGTGTAATTGACAAGAATACAGTGTAGAGGGTGGAACACTGTGCTGCCTTGTCGTCAGATGCGCATTACCTGTGGAATACATGAACCAGCTCACTAAAGCAGTTGTCTTTGTGTAAGCGCGGCACAGTTGTAATAACATGTCGTGAGAATAATGACCACGCAGCAATGCATGGGAGTAAGTTTTGGCAGTAATATATGTACCAGCGCAAATAGAGTACAGAAGGGGTGACGACAAAGAAAGACCGAAAAGTGAGCTCTGTCTTCGTTCCTTCCTATTCATTCGCGCTGCCCCCAACACTAGAACAAACCAACTAGCCCAAGAAACAAGTATTTTGTAAAAAATAAATCTTCCCGCTCAACGTTTCGTTTCCGTTCTTTTACTTTTACTCCCCAAGAGGAAGGTTCCGAAGACTGCGGCCTGAACGAGGTATTTAAGCGGTGCGTCTCCTCATCCTGCGCCGAGAAGAAATGCTGGAAGCGTGTAATTGGGCCCTTCTGCACCGCTGACTGCGTCTTCGGCTGCTTCTGCGGGGACCAGTTCTACCGCAACAGGCAGGGGAGCTGTGTCACTCTTGAGGAGTGTCCACCAGAATAAGTAAGTAAAAAAGGGTAGGTGTTTAGCGTTCGGTCCGCAGTCAATATATCGTATATATGTATAAAGCTATCCTCATGCGCAATGTCTAATTTTACCGAAACTAAATCAACCTGAAAACGATGTTGGAGTTCAACACAAAAACGAGCCCCAGCGTCATTGAATCACGGGATTATGGTTAAGGCACGTTTTATTTTTATCCCGGCATTACCCGGACAGCTCCTTTCATCCTTGCTTCTCTGTAGATGATACAACTTCACCAGGTTAGCGCTGTCCAGTCGAACATGAAGTATCAACTGACAGGCATTCTCCCCATTAAAAAAAGTAACTCTTATAGCCGGTCGTATTCGGGCGTCCAATCTGAAAATAAGCATGTGTGGGGCGCAGGATACCGTTCGGGCTGTTATACGGTTCAACAGCAAGGATATGCGGTGGTCTGGGGATCTTCAATAATATTCGCCGTCACCCAAGTAACAGTGCTAGATCTAGCTGTCGCATTTGCATTAAACCTTTCAGTGGCTCTCAATGTGCGGGACCAGAACTCCGTCATAGCTCTAATAGGTGGCGCAAAGTTCGCGAGCAAACTGGGCTTTACGGAGTCCATGGTGGTACCTTCCACCGCACGCAAACTCTATGAGGCGGCGTGACGGATGCGATAAACAACGAACATGAAAAAAAAAAATACGTTTTTCCGCAGGTCACAGTATGCTTTGGAGGTTGCCTAAGAATAATGACCCTTGCAAGAAAAATAACAATCAATATGCCGAGAGAGTGAGAAATAATGCATGATATTGACTTCAGCTTTTTGAATGTAAACGGCACCTATACCGCCCGAACGCACGCAAACATCACCAGAAGAGAAGGTAACCGTCTATTTATTTCTAGAAAGACAATAGAGGTTGGAAAGATTGTGTCCTGTTAAGCTCTGATCGTCATCACAGCCGAACAAATGCAGGCTGTGCGGGAGTTGTTCAACAGCATGTTGGTTGAATCCGCTATAAAGGGTTATTTTTTTGCCGCATTTTCCTTGTTATCTTACGCAAAATAATGGCAAGAGGGGTAAGTACTGAGAATTTACAACACAGAAAATGAAGTAGACAGGAAGAAAGCAGAAAAATAATGGAAGGAAAGCAAAATGATTGTGTTACCACAGAAGCTAAGGCGGGTGCAACCTGTACATGCTAAGCAAAATGGCATATAGCCATATGGAGAACATGAAAAAAAAAAAAGCCGTTGACAAGTGATCACACAGCGTGATGTGAAAAACATGAAACACGAGTTTTACCTTCTCGGTGTCAATATACCTGAGAGCGGTTTCATTTCTCACATTGCGTCTGGCGGCGTCTCCCACGATGTCTAATACATGGAAATGTACGAAAACATCAGTTGTGGTTTAGCTCTAGTTAACCATATTTTAATTGCAAAAGCAACGGCGGAAGCTTATTTTGCCTGCTACTTTATTCCCCTATCACGCCCTATCAGTGTAAGGTGCTACATTATTGGGGACACTTAACCTCATCCTTTTAGGGTATGGCGCGAAATCGTAAGCTACCAGCCCACATTAGAGTCACGCTTCAACCTAGTCGAATGGACGTGTCTGCGTGTCGTAGGGGTAACGAGAATGCAAACGGTTCTGGCAGGCTGATTCTGATATCACCCTCCCATGAAAGGAACGACGCGAATTGGCAGCTCCAGCCCGTGGCATATGGGTAACGCGCAATCAAATGTCATGGCAGGCTGATCGAGGAGGTCGAGGAGCAGGGGGGTCCACGGACCACGGACCACGCGACGAGCGGTTAGAACTGGCGTAGTATTGCTTTCACAATAATAAACATGATAGTCCACGGGCTGTTCGGGAAACTTATATAGACCAGACACTAATGTCTGTTTTTCTTTTTTTTTTTTTTGTAGAAATATGGTACACCTGTATATAGCCATTCTTTCTCCGTGCCTACACTCAGAAGCCTACGCATGAATGCGCATAGGTTTATGAAAGAATCGAGGGAATACGCCTAATTCAAGATTATCCTTCAGGCGTTTCAGGCGTTGTCCACCAAGCTAAGAGAAACGCTTTCAGTCTCACTAACGCAACTAACGTCAACGAATTGCCTTTGCAGTATCTAAAAGCTACGTTCCGCTCGTTGTATTGGTTCCAGTGGTCAAGCGTCGAACAGGATGCCGGAAGTTGGCCTTCGACGGAATGTGGCCAGAATGGCGGAAAATAAATGAATAAAGAGAAATCCCCGTTGCTGCCTGTAGTTTTCACTCAAGATGTGTTTTATGTTCTCCAATCTGCTGGGACGTGATATCAGTTGCGTTGAAACTCTTGAAGCAAAAACATGGTGAAAAACTCGCCTTTTTGCGAGAATTAGACAAGTTTAGGTTAGCTTGCAGTACTGATTCGAAGGAGATAGAATAACTTCAAGGGCTTTCGCACCGAAGGAAACCACAGCTAGAACAATTAGAAGTCATTCCCGGAAGCCTTTTTTTTCGTAAATAAAGCACTGCTGCCACAAAAGGTTAAAGTGAAACATCGTGGTAAGTATACTGTTAATCCACAATAGACGCTGTGGTAGCGTATAAAGAAGGTGCTGCCTAGATAATAAATTTAGACGAAAAGCATGCAATTTTTCGATCGGACCTACATTCTTGCTTCACGAAGCCTAAAATCGCAGCCCCAAATGCATCCAGTTAGGAGCTGCGCTGTACTGGCTAGAATTCCAGGAGCGATGTTAATGTCTCTAAGTTCATGCCTCTCTGAAAAGATATTTTTTTTTTACTCTCAAAAAGGAGCCATGAATCTATTTGATGCAATTTCTACCACATGTAACGCGATAGTGCATGCAGCTCGTGCGGTCGAAAAGGCGTCGCTGTGCCCCACTTTCGGCTCCAGTTTTGTCTGATGTGTTCGAAATCTAGCCTAAATGTGTTGGCCACGTATTTGTAGTAGTTGAGGTGGCGTCCTCCCATTACGACGCTGTTCATGCATCCGCAGAGAACTGTGACAGGCACTGTGCCTATAATTTCCTACCAGCCAATCCACAATTGAAATGTACAGTCGTGAGCAAAAGTGGTATACAACACTCAGCCTGTGACACAGCTTGGGAAAACTGCATCAAAATGCCTTCTAGAATCAACGTAAGGGCCAGCGGCATCGACACATGCATGTGGATGAAATGGCGGACCGTCACCATTGCCTCGATCTTAGATAGCTGTTGCTAAATAAAGTTGAGATGCAGTTTTCTCGAGCTCTGCGATCGGCTGAGTGTTGTACACCACTTTTGCTCACGACTGTACGTAAGTGTCCACCAAAAACTGAGACAGATATACTGCGCCTTCATTTTACCAAAAATGTAGCTATACAGAAAATTTGACGATTCGCGTACGAAAAAACTCTGCTAAAGACGATCTCACGTTTATTCTTAAGGCGAAACTTCAGTGAACCCCTGATTTTTTGTTTGTGTCTGCTAGAATGATACGAGCGATGTTCCAAAAATAAGTTTCGTCGTTTATTTTCTTATGGAAACATTATTGCCCCAAAAATACTCCGTGTCATTATGAAATATACACCTTGCACTATTTTTCGACATTGTCGCCACCGACATTCAGACATTTGCCATAGTTTGCAATGAGTTTGAAGAACCCGCACTGGTAAAAGTAGATGCCCTGCGAGGCAAGCAATTGTCGCACAGCTTGCTCCACCTCAGCACTGCTTTGGAGGGGACGTCCAGAGAGTACGGCTTTCAACGAAGGAAACAGGTGAAAGTTCGATAGGGCTGTAGACCGGGTAATCTAATCCCTCCGATACGAAGCAAAGAATCTGATCTTTTGTGAACCATGATGTTTGGCTTTAGTGTATCATCGCAGGGCACCGACGTTTATCAGAGTGGGTTCTTTAAATTTATTACACGCTAGGGCAAATTGTCTAAACGTCTGTGGTGATTATGGCAAAAAATAGTTCAAGGTATACATTTTATGATGCCATGGTGTATTTTTGGGGCAATATACTTTACATGTTAAAAAAAAAAGAGGAAACTTACTTTCGGAATGTCAGTCGTATTGTACAGTTGACTGCTGCAAAACGGTTCTTTGACGCCGAGACGCAAAAGAAGTGAAAGCTAATATTTGCGTAAAGAGCTCCTGTCGGATTCGGGTTTTTATTTTTCCAGGATGGTAGCTTTAGTTCAATTTGGGCTAGAGACCGGATTAGTGAGCGAATATTCGCTTTGTCCGGTATTCATTGGCTCATTTTGTTTTTATGTGCAGAAAAGGTTATTTTACTGCAATCGAGTATTTCATATACAAGTGAATAAAAAATTCTGCATTGTTTTAACATATTGATACATGGCAGAAGGCTAGACCAGCGAAAACCACCACAGCTGATGACAGGCGTAAACGTTCTTGCAGGAACCAACCGTGGCTTGAGCTTCGTCGTCTCTCACTGTTTTTTTTTCCATCGTCGCCCTCTTCCGTGGCATATACGTAACATTACCCCGCAACGAAAAGCACCGTCCCAGTGCGTACTACATTGGGGAACTACAGCTGGAGTGGTAGGGCTTCATGCGAGCGACATGAAATATTTCGGAACGTGGCATATCAAACTGCCGGCGTGGGTGCACAGAGGTGACCTCGTATGTCACAGAAGTTACTGGCCGTAAAACACGGTAAGGGCCTGTGTACCACGGCAAAAGCTTCTCACAGAGCCCAACTCTACGGGAGGGAGTCCAGAGCAAGACCAGAGAGTCCGGAGAGTAGTGGGCATCGCGATGTCGAGAATCATGGCGCAGTTTTTGGGAGTTCTGGGAAGAAGCCAGTCGGCGGCGAGCAACAACACGGGCGGCGTCAGCTCGGGATATGGCGTCACAAACATAGGAACCTGCATCAGGGGTGTGAGGCAGTATGCTGTCAAACGAAAGAGAGGGGTCACAGCCGAACACAAGATAGAAGGGCGCGTAGCCCATTGTATCATGAAGGGAGGAATTATACGCAAGCGTAACAAACGGTAAAGTAATATCCCAGTCGCGGTGATCAGCCAATACATACATTGACAGCATGTCCGTGAGTGCAAGATTGAGGCGTTTGGTGAGGCCGTTCGTTTGTGGATGGTAAGCAGTGGTGAAGTAGTGCTTAATAGAGCAGTATCAGAGAATTTCTTTGACTACTCGAGCAAGAAAGCAACAGCCGCGGTCAGTGAGCAGCTGTCGTGGAGCACCGTGGAGAAGGATAACGTCGTGGAGCAGAACCGCAGCCACGTCAGTAGCACAGCTGGTGGGTATCGCTCGTATAATGGCATAGCGCGTAGTGTAGTCCGTATCCCCGGCAATCCATTTATTCCCCGAAGCAGACAGAGCGAAAGGCCCGAGGAGATCAAGGCTAACTCGGTAAAATGGATTATAGGAATGTCGATCGGCTGTTGGGATCCAGCAGGCATAACCGAGGGCTTTTTCCGTCGCTGACACCTATCAAAAGAAGCCACGGAACGACGAACAGAGCGGCAGAGGCCTGGCGAAAAGAAGCGCAGGCGGACGCTGTCGTACGTGCGAGATACGCCAAGAAGACCCGCAGTGGGCGCGTCAGGCCGCTGCTGAAGAACGGTGGCACGCAGGTGGTCGGTGACTACGAACAGAAGCTCAGCGCCATCAGAAGCGCCAGCAGAAGCGATATAAAGTGCTTTTGTGGAGCACAAATAAAGCAAGCCTAGGGTCAGGGTGATCAGTGCTGAGGTGGTTGATAATGCCGCTAAGCTTGGAATCTAAGCGCTGCTCATGACGAATGTTTAAAGAGTCAGATATGGACAGCACACAGATGTCATCGTCACACTCGCTTTCAGGCGGCGGATCTACCGGGTTGCGGGACAGGCAATCGGCATCAGTGTGTAGCCGGCCGGACTTGTGAACGACAGAAAAAGTGTATTCCTGAAGACGCAGCGCCCAACGCTCAAGACGACCAGTAGGGTCCTTCAGCATAGAGAGCCAACATAAGGCATGGTGGTCGGTGATGACGGAGAACGGGCGACGAAACAAGTAAAAGCGAAATTTTGTAATGGCCCACACGAGGGCTAAACACTCACGTTCTGTGATCGAATAGTTCCGCTCAGCTGCTGAAAGGAGGCGACTGCCATAAGCAATTACGCGAGTGCGGCCCGTCTGCTGTTGGGCGAGAACGGCACCGATACCGTGGCCACTGGCGTCGGTGCGTACCTCTATTCGTGCTGAGGGGTTGAAGTGGGCCAGGACGGGAGGGTTAGTGAGGGCTGCGATGAGCGCAGAGAAGGCTTGAGATTGTTCTTGGCCCCAGCATAAAGGAACGTCAATCTTCAGAAGCAGTGTGAGTGGACGAGCCGTGTCCGCAAAGTTGGGGACAAACCGCCGAAAATACGAGCAAAGGCCAAGAAAACTACGAAAGTCACTGGTACAGCGGGGTGTAGGAAATGCACTTATAGCACGAATTTTGTTGGGGTCGGGTTGAACGCCGCGGGCATTGACCAAGTGCCCGAGCATTTTGAGTTCACGCCAGCCAAAGCTACACTTCTTTGAATTCAGCTGACGACCAGCCCTTCGAAAGACTCCAAGAATGGCATCAAGGCGGTGAAGATGGCTCTCGAAGGTCGAAGAAAATACAATGACGTCATCGAGATAACATAAGCACGTCGTCCATTTAAAACCACGTAAAAAAGAGTTCATCATACGCTCGAATGTAGCGGGCGCATTACACCGGCAAAAAAGCATCACCTTGAATTGGTACAGGTCATCGGGTGTGACGAAGGCGGTTTTCTCTCTGCCCCGTTCGTCGACCGCGATCTGCTCCGGATCAATCGAAGAGAAATAACTGGCACTGTGCAAGCAGTCGAGGGCACCATCTATCCTGGGAAGTGGGTAAACGTCCTTCTTTGTAATCTTGTTGGGGTGTCGGTAATCAACGCAGAACCTCTAGGTATTGTCCTTCTATTTAACAAGCACGACAGGGGACACCCAGGGGGTGCTCGAAGACTCTATAATGTTTCTTGCCAACATCCTGTCCACTTCATTTTGTATGACGCGACGTTCAGAAATGGCGACTCGGTAAGGTCTTCTGTGAATTCGTCTGGCGTCTCCAGTATCGATGCGATGAGTAACGACGGACGTTTGTCCCAAGGGTCGGTTACCAAAGTAAAAAATGTTACTGTACGAAGTCAGAAGGCGCGTAAGTGCTTCAGAACGATCAGGACATACGTCAGGAGCTACCATTCCTGATATGCGGGCCTACGTAGACGGGGACTGTGCAGGTCGTGTCGGTACCTCGGCAGGAGTGTCAGGTAAATGTTCAGAAACATTAAAGTTAGACAGTGGGGTCAGTTCAGCGAGACAAATGCCCTCAGGAAGAACTTGTACAGAAAAGCTGAAGTTCTTGACGGGAATATGTGTGGTTATTCGCTATGTGGACGATATTGGGCGGGAGAGCTATGCTACGCTGCAGAGTCACGTCGGTTGCGGGAGAAACCACGCAGTCGCCATCAGGAATGGAGGAGAAAGGAGACATGAGCACATACACAGCGGCTTCAGGTGGCAGACGAGTAAATGCAGCGGAGCGAAGACGGAGCGTTGAAGTTTCATGAGCTTGTTTGTCAGGACAGAGCGGCAGGTCTAGATGAAGCCGTCCAGAAGTCAATAAGAGCGGAATGGGCGGTTAAAAAGTCGAGGCCTAATATAACATCTTGAGGGCAACTGGTGAGGACTGTAAACAACACAGGGATGTTGCGGCCAGCAATGCTAATTCGTGCAGTACACATACAAATAACAGTAGCTGTGTTGCCATCCGCAACACGGATGGTAGATGAGATAGCGGGTGTGAGGACTTTCTTGGGGCGTCGGCGGAGTGAAGAACTGATGGCAGAAATGTGGGCACCAGGGTCATAAGTGCAGAAATTGTGACTCCAGCCAAAAGAATATTAATGAGGTTAGGTCTAGATGCGCGGATTAGTACCGAATTGCCAGTCCGGATCGGTAATGCAGCGTCACTCCGGGGCGCTGCATTCTCTAGTTTCCCGAGTAGGTGCCGGCGTACGATGAAGGTGAGCTGCTACGAGGTACCGGTGAACGGGACCGACGAGCGCGGGGAGATCGAGATCGACTGGATCGACGAGCAGTTTTGACAGTTTCGGCACGAGGTTCATCCGGTTGAGGAAGAAAGTGCCCGGGGCCATCATAGGCTCGGAGCGGCTTGGCTGGTTGGGCGACAAAACGTCGAGGTCCATAATAATACCGGCGGTCCGGCGGTCAGCGTTGTAACAGGAGCGAGGGTTGGGGAAGGTACGGCTACGGCAATAATGCGAAATGTGGCCGGCGCGACAGCAAATAAAACAGATTGGCCTGTATTCTGAGGTGCGCCACTCTGCAGGATAGGGACCAACGTAGCGACGTGGGGAGGTTGGGCTGGTGGTTGCAGCAGCCACTAAAGGAACAGGATGCGATGGTGGCGGGGGCGGCGCGGGGCTAGAGGAGAGGCCGACGTTTGCAAGTTCCTGACGGACAACGGCTTGTATAATGGCCACGGTGTCGGGCAGCGGAGAAGGGAGTGGTGCAGAAGTTAGGGCCTCGAGGTCTCTCCGGATGACCCGAGTGACGGACGTGGGATGGGAGGGCTGGTGCAAAGGGGCCAGGTCATCGCAGGATGAAGTAGCCGACGTGTTCGGAAGAGGCTCAAAGCGATGCACGAGACGTCTTTATTTTGCCTGCTCGAATTTTCTGCAGACTTGGAGCACCGAGTCGATAGTGGAACATTCCTTGCAGAACAGAGCATGGAACGCATCATCCGCGATACCCTTGAGGATATGCCCTACCTTGTCAATTTCCGGCATGGAGCTGTTGACCTTACGATACAACGCAAGCACGTCCTGAATGTAGGCAAGGTAGGACTCCGTGGTCGGATTGGACACGAGAAGAGAGTTCCGTTTTGGCAGCCCGCCTAATGGGCTTCCCGAATAAGTCCTGAAACTTTTGCTTGCAGTCCAAAGTAACGAGCACTTGTTCGTGATTTTGGAACCATGTTCGAGCTGTTCCCGCCAAATAGAAGATGATGTTAGTGAGCATGATGGTTGCGTCCCAGTGGTTGTTCTCGCTGCAGCGCTCATACTCATCTAGCCAGTCATCCACGTCTGGGTGGTCGTCACCATTAAAGATGGGAGGGTGGCGAACCTCCGTGAGTACTACTGGCTGAGGGGATGTTCCCGCGGGAGTAGGGGCTGTCTCGGAGGTCATTGTGGCTGTTTTTGACGTCGTTGTGATGCCAGGTAGGTGACGGCCGCTGCGCAAATCCAGCTTTTGGGAGCGTAAATGGGTTAATCTGTGCGAACGGGGATCTTGATTCACCTCCACCAAGATGATACGTGGCAGAAGGCTAGTTCAGGGAAAACCACCACAGCTGATGACAGACGTAAATGTTCTTGCAAGCACCAACCGTGGCTTCAGCTTCGCCCTCTTCCGTGGCATATACGTAACAATATCTTTAAACAAAAAATAGAAGCTGTTTGCTGTGAAATGGTGTTCAGAAAACAGTTTTTTTGCACGATAATGCATAAGGCTAGTTCCGTCTAAACATAGGCACCTTCGGGGGAAAAACACTTCTGCATCGTTGCAAACGTTTTGGATACAAATACGAGTGTCAATTAGGCTCCGCCATGAAGGGCATGTGTTCCGTCAGCAGCTCCCTTTGCGGTATCTGGTTCGTGTCCACGTCTTTGCGGGCCTTTGTACCCATTCTTTCAGTTGTGACTAATATATCACACATTCTTATTAGCACACATTAGTAAGCTAATACCTTATCCTGTTACCGGCCATAGATGACCACCCGTCACCCACATATCGGGGCGCTCGACCCCATTGCTTCCAGTATTGCAAAAGGTTTGTTTCAATACAAATCCCAAATGATCTTATGTTTACGAATAGCAATGGCTACGCGTTCACACATTCTGGTTCCGGCAGGGGCTCGCGGAACTATGAAAACTGAAATCTCGAGCAACGATGCTCGTTATGTTGAACAATAAACAAATCAATCAGTCTAAACCTTTAAGGCCACACAATAGAGCGAGATCACTGGGTCATCCTAAAGACGAGCTTCTGTAGCCGCCATAAACACCGTCTTGCCCAGCTGGAGCAAATGTCTCAGTGTCAGTTTCGTTATGAAATCTAAAAACATGTGAGGTACATATTTTAACGCTTCAGGCCCAGTGGACTGCATTCTAAGTTAAAAAAATAATGCGCTGGTTCACATTTATAAGACATCTTTTCATTTCAAGACGCTCGAATTACTGAAAGGTCTGCTTTCAGCATAACTTCGTCCCCTTCGATCGTCGAAGCTACAGTGTTCTAGAATGCTTTGTAGTGGCAAGAGTGAGGCGCGTTTCGCTGGGAGGCGCTGAGGCAAAAAAAGCGGTTGGCCGCTCGCTACGCTGCCGTCGAATACTGAATGGAGGAGAAAAGTTGTCCGTCTGCTTCGCTGCGCGGCGTAGGAGCGAGGCGCATCGCAGCGAGTTCGATTGCTGCCGTTGGAAAAAAGTGACGAATTCGGCTGGTAGTCGTGTTGGGATGCAAAAAAAAATATGGTCAGGAATATGTATGCGGGCGAGAACACGGGGAGATTCCCTCACACATGTGGCACCACTCAACAGAATGGAAGCCGCGAACAAGCAGCCTGAACTTGACACCGCGCGGAACCTTTGCTGTCGCCGAAGGTTAGGGTGCGTCAGTGAAACCTATGAAGAGTGAAAAACACCTGGAGCAGTGAAACTGCGTAACAGAGTGTTTGTTTTTGTTTTTTATACTCGCTTTCATTTCTTATTTTGCCTCAACTGGTTCGTTCCTATAATTTGAATACAGCTCAAGAACGAACTATAGATGACGTTCAAATGAGGCCTCTCAGGCTAGCTTTTCCCATTTCTCGTAATTCTTTACGGGAAATAAACAAGTTGAAATTCAGAGCTGGTAGGTGCGACCGACGGCCTTGTGTTTGCTCGTCCTGTGCTATTTTCTCGTCGCTTAAACTGACTATAGATTGTTTTATATTGTGTATCTCTGTGAAATACTGGGCTCATAGGCGCGTTTCCTTTTTTATTCGTTCACCTTAGCGCTTCCTGCTATAGAAAACAAGAAAAAAGCAGGAGAGTATTGGCTGTTCTGATCACTCGGAATCACTGAGTACTGAGAGGATGGCATTTTATGTGATAAAGTTTTACAGTTGTACATTTAGGCTTAGTCGCTAAACGTAGGTCGATCGCACCTGACATACCTTTAATGCGTTAATTACGGGGTGTTTGTCTGTCCCACACCCCATCTTATACAGCAGGATCTTTCCGGAACAGATAGCCCCCGTGTGTAAACACTGCTCAACTGCGGCCACTCTCATGCACAAGGCGTGGACTTGTACACACTACAGCGCAGAAAACTCAAACACCCCAGAGACGTGGGAGTCTCTCCTGCGTACTTCCGAGCCAGCAGACCAACGCTGGCTTATCCAGCGCGCGGTGGAGGCCGCGGCATCCCATGGGACCCCGCCGGCCTCCTCTAAGCCAGCGCAACCGGTCCTTTGACTGGTTCCCGGTTTTTGGGCGCAATAAAAGAGTTCAACACCACCACCTGTGCCTGACAGCGCTTAAATCTAAGTCAGGCCTCGGAGATCTTAGACACCCCAGTAGTATTTGACAAGGATCTGAGGCCTTCCGCGCTCGAATTTAAAGACTGCGTAAATATAAAGTAGGCAATAATTTTTTATCTTGTTGTCAGTGTTGGTCTCAATATTAGCATTCCTTCTCAATCGTTTCAAAATCTATTAGAAACAATCATTATCATGTTTTCTGAATCCCGAGATGGAGAAAAATAACAAGTCGGTTTCGCCGCACAGCAGCTCCAACACATTGCCGGGGTGGCGCAGTGGTTACGGCGCTCGACTACTGTTGCAAAGGATGTGGGATCGAATCCCGGCCTCGGCGGCCGCTTTTCCATGGAGGCGAAAAGCAAAGCGTCCGTTTGCTGTGCGATGTCAGTGCACCAAACAAACCACGTGTGTGCATGTATGTAAGTTGTCATATTTTGCCCAGTTTATGTACTCCACTTTCTATTAAAGTGTATTTAAAGTGCATTAATTTGCTGAAATATAATTTATAAGTATTATACTTTTGTAAGATCTCGATGCCAGCTCATCTGGACTGTTCAGACGCTCCTCGATCGATGGCAAAATAATATGACAATTGTCTACCAAAAATACTAAACGCGTTGCAAGTGCCAAAGTTTCTTTTTACTGTGAGCTGTTTTACGTCATATACTGTCGAGTACACTGGCAGAGAGTACAGGCACTTCCCTTTTTCGATTATGTGTCATGAACGGAGCAAAAAGCCACATTTAAATATTTCCCCCTTAAAATGATTTGTGCTCCACCCGCGTTCTCTCTCAATATCCCTCTTTATTCCCTCTCCATCTAAGCTCGAATTACCAGTGACCCCCTGCATAGGAGCCAAGCTTGCACCACTGTCAATTGTTTTCAAAATGTGCGATGTTTACTTACGGTTGTTCTGTATTTTCTCACTCGCGCACTGTCAAGATAAAAATATAATCATCTACCTATTTTGCATGCGTGCATATTTATGGCGCATATAAGGACAAAGATTTGGATTATTATAACTCATTGTTGCTACAATAAATGTCCGCAAAAAATATATTTTTAGTGGGCTTTCTCTTTTCATATTTCCCCATGTGTGCTCAGAAAATTGCGTAAAGTGCCATTACGTCAGAATTGATTCGTAGCTGTGCGTTTGCACTTCTTCCCATAGCACGGAAATCAGCCCTTCAACCACTGAATAGATCAGCAACATCGTCGATTTTGTCACAGAACGCGTTTCAGGCTTGCAATTAAGCTGAGCAAACACGCCTAGAGCTTCGATCTGGACAAAACTGGTCTCTGTGTTTGAAGAAATAACGTTTATTTCTCTCCTTCAGTTCTGCAGTTTAACTTTATTGTCGTGTCTCAAAGCAGCGATAATTGTTTTTGTAGTTGTGCCATATGTAACCATATTATATATTGGTATTGTTCCCCTTATTGCGCCACAATCAGAGTTTCGGTACGCTTGTTGATTTATGTTGCGCATAACATAATTATACCAATTAAATACAGTGAGTAATAATTGTGACGGCCTGCACTGTTTATTTTAACGAGTGTCAGGAAGTCGTATAATATATTTCACGTAGCCACCGATCTTGAAAGAAATAAAATACAATAAAACTATACATACAGCAGCCAACTGATTTGCTTAAAAAGAGTAGGAAGCAAGGACCCATTCGGTTTTATGCATCTGCATTGCAAGCCAGGCGAGAAAAAAGCATGATAGAAAGCTTAGAAGACGCTTGCTCAAGCTTTTTTTTTTTTTTACATGGTAGCGCCTTTACCACCGCCTTCAATCCGCACATTTTTATTTATTATTTATTTATTTCTTAAATACTGCCAACTGCCTCTTGGCAGTCAAAGCAGGAGTGGTTACAATGTTTTTGAAACCGTGCTGAGTTGCATTTTAACGGCAGGAAAACAGAGCATACTATTGGCATACAAGACGCACAGAAAGGAAATCCAAACTTCGAAAGGAACCGGTTGACATACAAAATGCACAGAAAGGAAATCCAAAGTTCAAAAGGCACCGGTTGACATACAAAATGCACAGAAAGGAAATCCAAAGTTCAAAAGGCACTCAGACGGCGATGAAAAAATGAAGCATAACTACAAGGAAATACTTGCTGTCACAGATAAGGTGTCAATGCCTGTACAAAAAGTTCAACAGATGACGCATCAACAACTTCGTAAAGTAAGACGTTCCACTCGGTGATAGTTCTGGGAAAGAAACAAAAGCGGTAAGCAATGGTTTTAACTTGCGGCATTACAATTGTCTTACTTTGCTTTCCCCTTGTTTTTCCGTATGCATTAAATTGCATGTAATTGTTAAAATTGTTTCTGACATGTTTGTTAATAATATTGTACATTATTTGTAGGCGGTGTAGTTTACGGCGCATTTCTTGCGTTGGGAGTCGAGTTCGTATTCTAAGGTCTGTGACAGAAACGCCTCTATTGTAAGCGTTGTGGCTGACTCTTAGTTCTTTCTTTGACAGGCCTTCATTTTGATTTAAGTTTTCCTTGGTATGAGTGTCCACCACAGTGTCTGCATAGTTGAGTAAAGGCCTGACTAGCGTTGTGAAGGCTGCAAGTTTTGTTGCACTGGTGCAGTGCTTCATAGGGTGCTTTAGCAGCCAGAGCTTTTTCAGTGACGCCGAAACAACATAATCGACATGTGCGCTCCACGTTAAGTTTGAGTCAATTATAACGCCCTAGTATTTAAAACTGTCAACCTGCCTGACATCCACATTGTTAATTTTGTAAGGTATGTAAAAACGTTTTTTTCTTTCTTGTTACCATCATATGAGCACATTTTGAGGCATTCAGGTTCATACGCCAGGAGTTGCAACCAGTGGCTAATTGCCGAAAGATAATTTTTGAATGTTGGGTTTTGAGGAAAGGAAGGTGCAGTATCTGTGTCTGTTGTCGGTGGACGCCTACTCTTAATTACCAGCTTGCAGTCGGAGGTACATACGTATATATGTGGTCAAGATTATAATGCATATCGCAGACTAGTCTTCAACTTGTCTTCCAAATTGATACTAAGTGGGAAGCAAAATGGTATGACACCACCATGAACACTGCGCAAAAAAAAAAAGAAGATCGCGGCACAGTTTTTATACGTTAAATTATCACATCCATGTAACTGAGTTCGATTAAACGGGTCTGCAAGGTTATTTTGCTTTTATTTTTTGCTTCCCGCTAATTTCCGCGTATAACCCACGGCAACGCCAACGCCGGATTTGCTGTGACACGGGGCCCTTACTTTATAGCGTAAAAAGGTGAATATCTATGAGATAACGCCACAACGAACGCCGCGATTGTCTGATCGGCCCTCGTGGCCGCGCAGCCGCGCACCGCGCATGCCACGCGGACCGGTGGCAGGCCGGCATCTGCTCTGATTGATGGATTGAATAAAGGAGCATCCCATTTGAAACGGGGTGGTAGCTGTTGTTATCATGCTCATTTTTAGCCCTCTAGCGCCACAACACGGCAACCGCCTAAAAAGCCTCCCGGGAGGACGCCGCTTTTGTCACTACAAAGCCTTCTAGAACACTGTAGTCGAAGCACAATTGTGCAGCGACCTGAAATGATTAGTGAAACTGAGGCCGTAGAAACACTCCACGCTGCCAGTTGCAGCTCGCCGCCCCTTTATATACTTTCGACTGCAGCGCCACAGGAAGCGTGGATATTGTTTTATCTTTTCAGCCCCTTTCACAGGCTTTATAATATATATGCGCTCTCGCTTTGCTCACATAAATCACTTCTTAACCACTGCCATGAAGACTATAAGTACATATTTGCATTTTCTTTTGCGCCAGGCATACTGCATTCACCAACTCTATTTGCAGACGAATTATGGATGGATGGAATATAGGAGCGTCCCCTTTGAAACGGGATGGTAGCAGTTGCTATCATGCTCATTTTTCCCCCTATATCTTAATTATTGTTTTAGATTGGTTATCTATATGATCATTCTATTTATTAAATTTTTGTTCCTACGTTACTAACAATATGTAACTTTTCTGCGTTTAAGCCACCAATCTTCCAATCGCTTTTTGCTATCTTTTACCGCAGGTTTATTCAACCGGCTACTGGTATCTCTAAACCCCAGAGCTTTAGGAACAGTGACTGCGCCTGCATCAACTTCCGGATAGATACCATTACATTCGAGTATAATATGGCCAATTGTTTCAGTGAAGTTGCCACATACTGCACATGCGTCATCTTCACTGTCCAATTTCTTATTGTATCTGCGTGTTCTAAGGCACCCTGATCTAGCTTCAGAAGTAGGGCACTGCCTCTTGAGTTATCAAAGAAAGTTTCCTTCCTGATCTGCCTTTACCACTTTCGGTATAGTTCCATACTCTGTTTCTTTTCCATCGAATTTATCCAATGTTTAGCTTCTGTCTTTTTCACCTGTTGCTTAACGCTATTTATTTCTTCGTCCTTGTGACCAGCATGCTTAGTGGTTAGTTTCCTAGTTCTTTTCCTCCATTGTTAGTCAACGCTTTTTAGGTATAGGTATTTAAATACTTTAGCTGCCTATCTGTTACTGTACAATTTCCTCACACGTTCTTCCTATATTTTACTCTGAGCTTCGCGTACTTAGAAAGATGCCCAGCCCATATCTCCCTATACCGCCTCATTTGTGGTTTTGCTGTAGGCACCCAGTGCTGACTGTCCGACGGCTCTCGGATTTATTTCTAATGTCGACTGTACCTCTGACTTTAGGCACAAAGCCGCATTTCTGAAAGTAAGCCTGGGCACCATAATTCCTTTCCAAATACACCTCAAAACCTGATACCCGTTGTATCCTCAGAATTCTCTATGCTTCATTATCCCGGCATTTCTTCGCCCTTTGCCTTAGGTGATTGCTCATGATTTTCAATGTATGCCAATCCTTCGTCTACCCATACCCCGAGATATTTGTATTCTGCTACTCTGGGTATTTCATGGCCTTGTATTTTAAGACCCTGATCAGTTGAGCCATTGAAAATCATCCCACCCGACTTAACTGCGCTAAAACTGCCTAGAGCGTCCCCTTCGTCTCCGATACTGAACTAGAGTTTCCAAATTTTCCTGACTCTCTGCTAGAAGCGCAATATCGTCTGCATACATTAAAACGGGGAGGCGCTGCTCTACTGCCTTTCCTACTAATTTATACGACAGGTTAAAAGCAACGTTACTTTCTTGTATCGTTCATTCTAGATTGGTTATATAAAGCATGAACAGCAGCGGTTATAGAAGACACCCTTGTCTTACTCCTTTGCATGCTTTGAGAGCTCCCATTACTTCTTATCTCTTCCCATGTAATTTCTACTTTGTTATCTCGGTATATTTCCTGCAGGAATTCTATTATCTCATTGCGGATACCTTTCTTCAATATGTTCCACAGGAGCTTCCTCTTTACGTTGTCGTATCAGGATTTCCAGGATTTCGATGCATTGGGTAAGCACAAACAGGGTATCATCTAAGCGCCTACCATTTCAAAAGCCGTTCTGAAGTTCTCCAAGTATCTGTTACATTCTACCCATGCTTGTACCTTTAATTTCACCGCCTGCATGGCCAACCTGTCATAACTGATGTTATGGTAATCGGCCTGTATGATTTTCTGTGCATCGTTTCTCCTTTCCCTTTATAAATCAAATTAATTTTACTCTTCCGCAAGCTCTCCGGAATTCACTTATTTGTTATGACGTTTTCCAAAGTTTTAACAACGTTTCCTTACTTCTCGGACCAAGTTCATTAATCAGCTTGATCCGAATTCCATCTATTCCTGTAGATGTATTGATAAGAATAATTTTTCTGCCTTTTTTCAGTTTATATTGGTCAGTTCTAAGCTGCTTTGTATTCTGCTATCTTGTGTTGCTTCCTGATTTGCAGAGATTACCCTATCGCTGCTCTTAAATGGCTCGGCTATAACTGATATAATGTATTTCACTGCGTTGTCTAGCTCCCGTTAAACAATTTCACTCGTTATCTTGAATCCGGTCCTGCTTTGTTTGATTCTTTTTACCTAGCCAGCTTATATGGTTCCAGAATTTTCTTGGCCCGCCGCCAGTGGCATCGTGTATGTCAGCCATCCAGCGATTGGTGGACTGCTTTATTTTACTTTGGACAAGGACCTGTACATCAAGTTTCGTTTGTCGATATGATTCCCATTTTTGGTCTATTTCCTCCTGAGATACCTATGGTTTCTTTGGCTCTCGGTGCTCCCTTGAAGCTGCCCGTCTTTGTTCAATGGCTTCTCTGATTTCCGTATTCCATCAGCTCCGTGGCTTCCTCTTTCCATTCCGGCGATTTGTTACTTTAACCTCCTTAATTTTCCTCTTTATGAGTAGTTCTACCTGTTCATAATCCCATCCTTCCATGGGGCTTTTCTCTACTGCTTCCTCTATGTCTGCTGCTATCTGCGCAATTTGAGCGTCGTTTAATTTTGCGTTTACTTTTTGTCTACGTTCCATTTCTCTTTTCATCAAGGGCCCCATCAGCAGACTAATACGTTTATGTTCACTTCCCAGACTACACTCTCCTTCTTCGTCTATTTCCATTTTCGTGACCTCGCTATTAATTCCCTGCGACATTAGACAGTAGTCAATGGTCGTCTGCCTGTTTCGAAATTCCCACGTGATTTGTCCTTTGCATTGTGTTTCTGTATTTACTATAACTAGATCGTGTCGCTCCCAGAAATCTAGCATTAGCTTCAATTTACAATCCATGTATCCATTCAGATCGTTGATGTCGCCGTTCATGTCGCTCAGCAGAATAATATCGGCTCCGAATCCAAACTGGCTTCTATCGCCACTGAGACATTCCACAAAATCCTTGTTTTCTTGCCTGCATTGGTGTCCTGTTCGTATAAATAACTACCCCTAGTCATGTCCTTATGCCGCCAATTGTTCCTGATACCCAGATATGTTCTTTACAAGATGATTTTATTCGTTGCCAATTTATTCCCTGGTGTATCAACATACCTACCCCTCCACCATTGTTTTCTGTTCTCGTTCGGTTGCACCCTTCCCAGGCGTAGCCTTCTATAAACGGCGGATCTTCTAGATCCCTGAGATGAGTCTCGCATAGAGCGTACAACCTATTTTGTCATCCTTCAACTGCTGTTTTATCTCTAGCCATTTCGCTCTTTTTCTACCTCCTTGCATATTTATGTAGCTGATCCTAGTGTTAAATCTCTTTTTGTACTTTTCTTTCAAAACCTCCTCCTTGCATTCTTTGGGGCTCAGCTTCCGTTATTACGCTTTCTTCTGCTTCACTTCCAACTACCCTTTGCACGGAGCCCTTGCGGACCCCCTAAAAAGCTACAGCCCTGCCTGCCAGGCGCCAGCAAATCTCTGCTCCAGCGCTTTTGTTAAAATGGATGCCATCTCGCTGGAAAGCCCTGCGAAAACCTGCTTTATGCACCTCCCTGTTTACCTCAACCACCTATAAACGCTTCCCCAGGCTTAACTTTTTATGTCCTGATTAACTGTCAGCACACCCTTCACAAGCTTTCCGTTCGTTCCTAGCACCTCCGGTACTGGGCGTACAACTATCTGCGCTTGCATGTTATCGCCCTAATATCGTCTACTCCATTAGCTAAACTTTCCACCACACCTGCAGCGTCACCATTTAGGACATCGTTCAGTCCCGCGACTACTATCACCATATTGAGATCTGCGGAATTTTTCAACAGCCTATTTTTACTCTCTTTTAACACTGCGCTCATTGTCATCCTTAGGAAGGTTCCAACTAACACTCGCTTATCACCCTTTACATGTTGCATGATATCTCGCCTGCACCTGCTCATGTTGGAATCCCCGGCGATAAGCACCAGGGCATTCTCTTTCTCCCTCCCAACTGTTGGCTCCAGCTTTCGGTTATCTATGTCCTTCTCTCTGGGATTTTCATTCTTTCTTAATTCTTCCTTTTTTCCCAACTTCTTAGTAGCTGCTTCTAATAACTCGGTCGGTTCGACTCCAGTTGACCTACTTTGCTTATACCTTCTATGCCAGTGCTGGTCCCAGCCACGTGGCCCGCACTGGAATGTCCATTCACGTTTCTTCCAGGGGCAATGTTGGCTTTTTTTTTTTTTTCATTTGAGGAAGCTCTCCCAGCAGTTTCTGATTTTCTGCCCTTACTAAACATATTTAATTTTCTAAGGCTTCCACACGAGACACTAAACCATTCTTTTCTAGATTAAACCTATTTAGACGCGCACTCAACACGCAATACCGGCACAAAAGGTCACTGCCTTCCGCTTCCTCTACCTATTAGAAACGCGTTTTTTTGTTGGTGCCGTACTCCTCTCTCTAGTTCTAGTTTCTCTCTAGTTGCGTAGCGCCATGCATGATATATGGTTGTGCAAAGGCTGCTCCGGAATGTGCGCCGTTTTTCTTTCGTTGTTGAAATAAGGCCGGTGTTTGTTTTCTTCAGTTCTACGCCCAGTATGTAGTGGTGTGTGTTCGGTTGGAGTTGCTGTTTCTTGGCGTGAGAACGCAGAACCCGTAGAGGAGCGTGGAAGCTCTTCATCGTGACAATGCGTTCGCCTTCAACGCTGCAAGCGGCTACAACCACTCTGGCTGCAGCGTCTACCAAGCAGGAAGCGAACAAAATATGGCCGATTTGAATATTTAATCATATACGAAGTAGGTGCGTAGCACCGCTTATTCCCGTTATACCTTTCATGCATTACCACACACATCTGCGATTTACACTCTCTCCAGTATCTTCCCTCAGCTCACGCAAGAGGCGGCCAGCAGTCAGAAAGACAAACAGCACCGACGGTTGCGCTTCCAAAACACACAACACACACACCTAATGCCCAAACATTCCCATCGGTGCCCTTGGTCGGTAGCTCGCGGGTGGCGGTTTCAAAATGACCTATGTCCAGGCGTCTTCCTGAGAAGATACCGACAGCAGCTCCCTCAGCCACGCATTCTTCCCAGCCCGTGTTTTGCGGCGATTTATGGCCTCCGCGCACTTTCCCCTCAAACTGAGACATAGCCGTTAGCGCCGAACCCATAACCACTGTGCTTACGCTGTGCTTTTTAACTGATCTGGTTTGCCTCCTTCACGGCACGGTGGAAGCACGACTTTTCCGACAATCGGAACGGACCGAACCGACGGCGTCGCCCGTTTCCATGTGTTTTTATACCACTTCCGAAGAGCGGCTGCCTGCGCGACCGTCATAAATAGACTCGCGTCAATCTGCCACTTGACCTTGGCTGCTCCTTCGGAATCTCCTCCGTGACAATGGACCCGTGGTGAACACTTCGTTTCTGGGAGAAGCCCGCTAAATTAACTGTCGATTTATGGGCCTCCGGCTTTCCAGTTTTGCCTTCGTAACCATTGTACTTCCGCACTTCGAGCATGGCGAACCTGCGCCACAGTGCCAGATGGCCCGGCTTCATCCATTGCGACGCGAAAGATAGATTGATTTATTGAAAGGAAAAGGCAGAAAGGTTAGCCAGAATAATTCAAATCTGACCTGCTACTCTGCACTGGGGAAGGGGAAGGAGAGCAGAAAGAAGGTCATGATGAGCGACGATGTGGGAGAAGGCATATGAAATACATATACAGACACAGTAGCTTGTTTTACAAGCACGAATCAAGTCCGCTGGCGCAGAAAAAACGGCAAAAAGCACGCATTGCCTGGACACCCTTCCCCTAGTCCTGCCAAGCGCCCAGCAGCAGTTCCTTCGACAGAGGCCTCTTTTCTAAACGCTTCAAGGAAGCGGCTAGCACACTTCTTTCGCGCGCATACGCTGGGCACACCAATAATATATGGTCCACAGTCTCTGGGATGCCATACGTTGAACATACCGGCGAGTCCATCTGTCCAAATTAATGTAAGTGCTTGTGCGTGAAAGCCACGTTTAAACGAAGTCTATGTAGTAAGCATGCCTGATGACGCGGAATATCACACGGAACATAGAATTTTAACGTTTGATCGAGCCTTCTTAGACGAATGTGTCGGCTAGGCCCAGTAAGCTGCTGTAGCATTATTCATACAACTCGTAAGAAGGCACGTCGTGTCACCTCTTGAGAAAGGCACAGCTGTTTGGAGGCCATTGATGAGTGCGCTTTTCGCTTCAACATCGGCCTGTTCATTCCCATGGAGCCCGCAGTGAGCAGGGATCCATTGAAACATTATTCTGTTGCCTTGCAGCTGGGCAGATGTGAGTAGCTCCATAATATTTAGTGCCAGGGACTGATAGGCAGTGTGGCGTGAGAAGTTTTCCAAAATTTGTAATGCAGTCTTTGAGTCCGTGAATATACACCATTTTTGAGGTGGTTCCCCACATATGTAGCGAATATATTCCCGAATGACTACAAGTTCAGCAGCGGTTGATGTAGAGGTATGTCGCAAAAGGAAATGCAGAGTCGTTTTCTGAGTTGGTATGACCACAGCTGCAGCGGATGCCTGTGCTGACACAGATCCATCGGTATATACGTGAATATAATTAAGATATTCTGACCACATGTGCGCCACAGTAAGTTGTTTGAGTCCACTAATTGCACCACTGATTTCTTTAGTATTCCGGGAACACGAAGGTGCCCCAAAGGTTTATCCATCGTCCATGGTGGTTGGGCGGGACGATATGGGAGGGCATATCCTGTCGGTACTTGCGACTGATGGCAGCGGAGTGCACTTGTAAAACTGCAGTCCGGCCTCTCATCAAGAATCTTGCTGAGTGGGTGAAAACTGTGTCTTGTAAGTGCTCTTAAATATACACGAAGTGGTTCGTGTGACACGTATATGAATATTGGGCGAGCATGTGCCTCTTCAATTGTACCTTTCTTAGAGGCGCAACTAGGCAGTCCAAGGCATATTTTCAGTGCCTGCGATTGTACGCTCTCTAAAGTCCGCAAGCATGAAATGCTCATGCTAGAGAGTACATGAAGACTGTACCGGATGTAGCCAACAAACAGAGTCTCGTAAAGCCGTATTAAGGAGCGCTCAGTTGGACCCCATTTGATGCCAGCTATGTAATAAAGTACATGGCAAAAATTAATTAGCCTTTTCTTCACCATAGTAACATGTTTCGACCAAGATAGTCGGTGGTCAATAATTACTCCCAAGAATCTGTGCCTGGAGACGTATGGTATTACGACTCCATGAAGGGTAATCGGGTAGCGGCTGACACATTTCCGCGTAAACGCAATCACTGCACACTTTTCTGCCGCTAAGAATAAACCTTGACGCCGTAAGTACATTGATGTCGATGACACAGCACGTTGCAATCTCGCACGTAGTTGTGGGCGCATCGAACCAGAGGCCCAGATGCAGATGTCGTCAGCATATGCACTTATGTGGATGTTAGTTGGTAGTTCACTCACCGGGCCAATTAGTGCAGCTTTAAATAAAGTTCAAACACACACACGTTTCTGCAACGCTGCTGCCACGTCCGCAACTGACACGCCCCTCTTTCACTGTCTTACTCTCTAACTGGGTGCATCATGCGGTTGCTCGTCCCCCTCAGTGTTAAGTCGCGTGATGTGGGCGTCATCACTTTCCCTTCCTCCTCTTCAAGTTCATGGAAAGATGGATGGACAGAGAGAGAGCTCAGCTTCTACTACAACTCTGTGGCCACTCCACCTCCCGAATGCTGAGCCGCGAGAGGCGCGCATAGCCCCCTTCTCTTTCTTCACTTCAAGTTCACGAAGAGAGAGAGTGAGCGGTTTCGGACAGACATCGGCGAAACCCGTGCTTTCGGCTGGTAGTGCTACGCACTAAAAGAACGAAGTTGGGCTTCAAACAAGCTGTCGATCTTTATTTTACAGGTAAGGCATCGAGTGTAGTGCATTGCTATGTCTGCGTTCCTACACTTGGGATACGTTATTGCGCTGCGCACGAGTTTCTCGGGGCCGGATGCCTTATTTCAATTTCAGGGCGTAGTCTTAGGCATATCACAGCTTTCGTATTGGCGGTGATTTTGAGTGGTTCGACGTTAGTATGCGCTGAACTCTGGTTAATATTTTTCGATGAACCATGCGGTCGTATAATATTTGTGCCGTTGGTTGCAGCTGCTTTCAAAAAACTGTTTTTACTAGGCCCTTATGAAAGCAAAGTCAGTGCTGATTGTTGAATAATACGCAATAAGTGGGCACGGAGGCACGATGAAGGAAAGCATGAAAGACTTACGCACCTGTTTCTTCGTTCTGCAGTTCGTCTCTGTTCTTGCGGCTGGGATGACGACAGATGGCCACCGGCAGGGGGATGCTTCAGCTGCGGCCGAATTCTGCGAATTCTGCGGGGCTGCGTCTGCCCCGGAACCGCCATTCCTGTCGACTGGTTTCGTGGCCATACGCCCCCTGGAGATTCACCTCTGCGCAGCCGCAACATCAACGTCATCACACTCGGAATTGATAAAGCCAGGCATCGAGTGTTCACTTGTCAGTGGGCACGGAGGCACGATGAAGGAAAGCATGAAAGACTTACGCACCTGTTTCTTCGTTCTGCAGTTCGTCTCTGTTCTTGCGGCTGGGATGACGACAGATGGCCACCGGCAGGGGGATGCTTCAGCTGCGGCCGAATTCTGCGAATTCTGCGGGGCTGCGTCTGCCCCGGAACCGCCATTCCTGTCGACTGGTTTCGTGGCCATACGCCCCCTGGAGATTCACCTCTGCGCAGCCGCAACATCAACGTCATCACACTCGGAATGGATAAAGCCAGGCATCGAGTGTTCACTTGTCAGTGGGCACGGAGGCACGATGAAGGAAAGCATGAAAGACTTACGCACCTGTTTCTTCGTTCTGCAGGTTAGTTACTTCTCCAAATTACCCTTTACCTGCTTGAAATCGGATGATCGCTTCATCATCGTGCTTCCGTGCCTAGAAGCAGTGATTGCGCCTTTCTGTTCATTGTTGCTGCTCACATGCGGTGACGTCGAAAGCAATCCAGGCCCAGAAGATCTTGCACAGATACTGCAAACCATGAAAGATATGAACGAACGTTCCAAAAGAATGGAATTAGCGCAAAACACTATGCTGGAAAGCATGTCAGAACTGAAACAACAGCAACTGTCGGTATCACAGGCAATGATAGAAATAAATGAGAGATTGCAAAAAGTAGAAAACCAAACTTCAGTATTCGAGCACTGGCAGCAGGACATGAAAGAGCTGCATGCTACAGTACAGCGCCTCGAAAAAGACAATGTTGCGCTTCGATCCCGTCTTGATGACGCGGAGGATCGGTCTAGACGAAACAATTTGGTTTTTTATGGCATAACTGACAATGCAGATGAGACATCGTCCGAATCGGAGCAAAAAATTCTCGAAATAATAAAGACTACTATGAAAATTGATATATGTAGTTCAGATATCTCCCGTGCACACAGACTTGGGCGTTTTGTCAGTAGAAAAACAAGACCACTAATAGCTAGATTCGAAAACTACAAAACAAAGGAACTGGTCTTCTCAAAACGGGAGTGTTTGAAAAGTAGCGGTAAAGGAGTCACTGGAGACTTCTGCCCAGCAACGCGCAATGTCAGAAAAAAATTAATCGAATTTGGCAAATCCAAAGGTGGCGTATCCTTCAAACTTGGTTACAAGAAAATTTTTATAGGACGAAAGTGCTACGGCTACAACTAAAGTGCAGATGCCATTTATGAAATCAGCAATTCCTATGAAAATACAGCAGAAATCGCGAGTGAAACTCATGGCAGAACCCTCCGGTCTGGTCGCATGATGTCTACTAGCTAGGATCATATGAGGGGAGGCGCTTCGAATAGTCTCGAATGTTCAGTGTTATACACAAACATCCGTAGCCTTTACCCAAAAAAAAGATGAATTATGCGCGATAATAGAAGACTGTAATGCTGATATTATTGTGTTAACAGAAACGTGGCTAAATAGCAAAATAAGAAATAGTGAACTGTTTCATTGTGAAAAGAAATATGTTGTCTTCCGGAGTGACCGAACGGGCAGAGTTGGTGGTGGGGTCCTAATTGCTATCAGTGAATGCATCGATTGTTTTGTTGTACCTATTATAACTAATTTAGAGCTAATATGGTGCTGCCTGAATCTGAACTTTAAAAAAGTAATATTAGGCGTATGTTATCGACCACCCTTGGCTGACTCATCATTTTGCGATAACCTACACGATTCTCTAAATCATATTGTAACTCGTTTCCCTGGTGCTGATCTTTTACTTCTAGGCGATTTCAATTTTCCAAATATCGTCTGGTCCTTTGATAACTCATTTTCAAATCCCCCGTCCGCCGAAGCTAATCTGTTTCTCTCTATTTGCTCAGACTTCAACTTATCCCAGATTGTTAATCGTTCTACACGTGTAACACATAGTACATCGTCAGTTCTCGACCTTATTCTTTCAACATCAGCAGACAACTTATCGATCGTTTCGCACCTGCCCGGGCTGAGCGATCATGATATCCTACATTTTACGCTAACGGTGACTCAAACAAAAACAAGCAGACAAAAAAGAAAATTTCGTGATTTTAACAAAGCTAACTACACCGCCATCAACAGCGAACTCTGCTCATTTCTAGATCTGTTTTTGCCATCACTTCACGACCGGTCCATAGAAACTAACTGGTCCATGTTCAAAAATAAAATTTCCGAATTAACCATCCAATACGTCCCCCTTAGAACCGCCTACACTAACAGCAAAGCGCCTTGGTATAATACACATCTGAACAGATTATCAAACAAGAAAAAGCGTTTGTTCCGTGCAGCCAGACAGTCTTTAAAACTAACTCATTGGCTATCGTATAAAAAAGCGGCTAAATGTTACATCACGTCTTTAAGGTCAGCTAAGTTGTCTTTTTTAAACACTACTCTTCCACAGTTACTAAAGGCTAATCCAAAGCGATTTTGGAATGTCATACGAGGGAACACTAATAACACTAATAACAACACCTTATCATTGCTCACTAATTCAGGGGACTCAGTGCCGTCTCGCCTCTGTTCAAAAGTACTTAACGACACATTCATTCAGTCATTTTCATCCCCTGTACCCACCAGTCATATTCCAGTTGTGAATGCTACCAATTATCAGCTCATGGACCCAATAATATTTGAATCAACAGGTATTAAAGCTTTAATAAACAAACTGAAACCCAAATTATCTTGTGGAACTGACGAGATAAATATTAAATTTTTGCAAAACACTGTAGAATACTGTTCAATAATACTGGAGTGCATTTTTTCGCAATCTTATGATCTTGGCATTTTGCCCCATGACTGGAAATCTGCTAAAGTAATCCCCATCCACAAATCAGGTCCAGCACACGATCCCCTCAATTACAGGCCTATTTCCCTAACATCCGTACCTTGTAAAATTATGGAGCACATTATATACACACATCTTGTTAACTTTCTCGAAAATAACAACTTTTTTTCAAGTGCACAGCATGGATTCCGTAAACTATTCTCTTGTGAAACTCAGCTTGTCTCCTTCACTAATGATTTGCGTGCCTATTTAGATTCTGGCTTTTCGACTGACTGTATATTTCTTGATTTCTCTAAAGCTTTTGACAAAGTAAGCCACGCACTACTCCTTCATAAACTCAGCTTTCTAAACATTGACCCTGCTGTAATTAATTGGATCCGCGCTTTCCTCACATCCCGCGTACAATTTGTAAATGCTAATGAAATCAACTCACCTTCTGTCCCAGTCCGGTCCGGCGTTCCGCAAGGGTCGGTTCTGGGACCGCTCTTATTCTTGATTTACATAAATGACTTGCCTTCCTGTGTTTCTTCGAAAATTTGCCTATTTGCTGATGACTGTGTTTTATACCGTAAACTTGCTGATAATTCCGATATCCTACTAATCCAGAATGACCTTAATAATATTAGCGAATGGTGCAGTAAATGGTGCATGCAATTAAACATTAACAAATGCAAATCAATGAGGGTATCTCGAACTAATGTAACAAGTCCTATGTATATGCTTAATAACGTCCCATTAGAATCTGTAAAGTCATACCGCTACCTTGGTGTAATCGTTACTAGTGATCTAACCTGGAAATTGCATGTCAACTCCATCATCGCTAAAGCCAATCGTACTCTCGGATACATTCGTCGTAATTTCTCCCTTGCACCATCATCATTAAAGCTATTAATGTATACAACATACATTCGTCCACAACTGGAATACGCCTCATCTGTTTGGGACCCCGGTCAAGCAACACTCATACACTCCGTTGAGGCAGTACAAAATCGCTCAGCCCGGTTCATCTTAAATAACTATCAAAGGACAGCCAGCGTTACTAATATGAAAGCATACTTACATCTCCCGCTGTTATCTACTCGAAGAAAACTATCTCGCCTCTCACTTTTTCACAAAATATACTACCATAACTCCACCTTGCGTTCCTCATGGGTTCAGCCACCATCCTACATTTCGTTCCGCCGTAACCATAGTCAAAAGGTAAACATTCCGCACACAAACACAGTTGCCTATTTTAACTCCTTTCTTCCCCGCACCTGTAATGATTGGAATAACCTCTCTGCATCACTAACAAGTATAACTGAAGAACAAAAATTTAAATCCGCGCTGCAATCTTTCTTTTTTGCCTAGTTTTAAAACTTACTGTATGGTTATTTGCATAACATTATTGTATACTGTTGCTTATTATCTTTTATATTGTTGTTTTTAACACCTATGCCGTTTTCCTAAATTTCCTAAATTGCACATGTACCTTGTTCTTTTTTATTTGCTTTGTTTTTCAGATTTGTACGCTTTTGTTAACCTTCTGTTTTATATATATATCCTGTATGCGCCCCTCCTCTCTGTAACGTACAACTGTACCCTGAGGGTATTATAAATAAATAAATAAATAAATTAAAGGAAAAAAACCTTGAGGAAGCTTTGCCTGGCGCAAATAATCGATTTAAATATAATGCCTGAAGAACCGATGACAGTGTACGGCTTCTAAAAACGAGTATGAGCAACTACTGTTCTGCGTTCAAAACTTTTCACGTATTCAAGTTTGAACTGCCAGCTCTTCGTTGCTTATGAGGCACCGTGTATTCGGAGTTTCAAGCAACGTTCGCGGACCTCGTATCAACGACTTTCATTTTCTATTCTCTTTTTATTTCTTTTGAGCACAAAGTCTCAGTGCGCAGGCCAAGCAGCTGCTATATCGCGATGATAATGCCTGTAAGGGACATCTTCAGTGCCCTACAGACCTATTCCGAGACCGTTCTGCTTCTGCTTACTTGCCTGTAGTAGGTTGTGAAAACAAATACCAGCTGTTGTTACAATTATCAGTGTGCACATATTGATTTCTTTTTTTCATTACTACGCAGGTGTACCAAATTCACTGTAGACATTTTTGCTGGATAACAGCAGCGAATAAGCGCGAAATGTTTCAAAAATTTCGCAGGACCGGCAAACTGGTTGATGGACACAAAGTAAACGCGCTGAGCAGTCTTGTGTGAGTTCTTACTAGCTCTCTTGACAGCGTGATTTCTCGCTGACAATTTAGATAGAGCCTGATGTCCACCATATAGTGTTCCCTTTTTGGCGTTGTAAAAAAAAATAAACGCCCCACCCTGCTGCTGCTGTACGCCTTAAAGCGCAACTCCGGAGGTTTTTTGACATTCGGATATTCTAGTAAAACGTTTACTGTAGGTTCTCCTCTCCGTCCTGGCGCATTCTACAAAATTTGGATGCTGTACAATAACCCGTTCGCGCGCAAAAAATATGCCGTTTTCATGGCTTAAGTTGACAGTATTTGTGCGGCCAACACTGAGTTTCTGGCATTAAAAACAGTATACCGGCGTTGCTGTTCACTTTCCGCGTGATTATAAAATGGTGAGGTTTATATTGAACTACCTCGGACATTTTACGCAGTGCGTCATGATTTCCATACTTTATGTTTACCATCCAACGCACATAGTAGTATTTTTCTAATACTGAGTGTGACGTCACCATTTGTCAACGGGAACGACGTTTCTGGCCATGAAAGCAGTTTCGATTTCGATTTGCTGATTTTCCTTTTTAAAAATTCTTCTAATTGGAATTTCGAAAAACGGTATTTTGTGTTGGAGTCAGCACATGCCGAGGAATGTAATTCAATGAAAAACACAAAATAACGAAAACAACCACCATTTACGTTGCCCTTTAAGGGGGCCGAGTACTTCTCAAGTCGCAGGTACACGGCTTTTCCCTCGGCCTCCCTCAACTCCTTCATAGATAAATAAAGTATTTCTCTTCGCATGTATGTGACACATGCAAATATCACTTGTTTGCTTTGTCACAAGAGTATTTACTATATAAGTTCAGAAGAATGAGGACTCGAAACTTATGCAGCCACCAGTCACAGAGTGTCGAGACCATTTAGGATTCATTCACACTTGTGAATCGTGAAAGACATGCAGCTTTCATTTGCTATCAGGGATTGTATGTGTTCTTAATTGCTCTCTTGCCAGCGTTATTGCTGCCTGACAATTTAGATGGAGCCTGATGTCCACCATATAGTGTTCTCTTTTCGCGTTGTGAAAACAAAATTAAACGTCCCACTTTGCTGCTGCTGTATGCCTTAAAGGGGCCGAGGAATTCTCAAGTCACAGGTACGCGACTTTTCCCTCGGCTTTCTTGCACCCCTTCATGGAAAAAAAGCATATCTGTACGTATATATCTAACACAAGCAATTAAGACTTGTTTGGTTTGTCACAAGAGTACTGGCTATATAAGTTCAGAAGAATGAGGACTCACGTCATATGCAGCCACCAGTCACGAAGTGTCGAGACCATTTAGGATTCATTTACACTTGCGAATTGTGAAAGACATGCAAGCAGCTTTCATTTCCGATCAGGGAAAGCCTTAATAGAGCAGTCGTCGGCATGGCTGTCTATAGTCCTCAAACAGTGTGCTTTGTGCGGTATGGATGGCATCTACTGATAATTCCTGTGTAGCATGCTTGGCTACACTGATGGAACTGCCTTCAGCTTTTTTTCCTTTTAGCAGCCGAGATCGCTGCGGTGACTGGCATATGCATAACATGACCATGGTCAAAAGCAGAGATAAAACATCCTTTGTGTTGCTGTTATGAAATTTTATGTGCAGCTCCTCTGATATTCCCCCTCTATGGTTCACTGCCTTGTCGTGGCGGAGGGGCTTGCGAAACTCGATGAAGTCGTGAGATCTGCTGTGTACGGCCACCCAAGATATACAGGTCACGGCAGAGAGTTCTCACAAAATGTGATTCACTGGAGAAGGTAATTGCAACCCACTCCAGTATTTCCTTCCAAGAAAACCCTCTGGCGAGTCCCAATACCATTAAAGATGGCGCCGGAAGATGAGCCCCCTAGGGTGGAAGGCGTCCCACATGTTACTGGGGATGAACAAAGGGCGATTCCTAGTAGCTCCAGGACGAATGAAACGGCTGGGCTAAAGCCAAAAAGACGCACAGTTGTGGATGTGTCGGGAAGCGACCGGAAAGTCCGATGTTGCAAGGAGATATATCACATAGCAACATAGAATGTAAGATCTAGGACGCAAGGTAAACTGGATGTCGTCAAACGAGAAATGGACAGATTGAACATTGATATCTTGGGTATCAGCGAGCTCAAGTGGACAGGAATGGGAGAATTTTACTCCGGCGACCATTATGTCTTTTATTGTGGGCACGAATCCAAGAGAAGGAATGGGGTCGCTCTTATAGTAAACAGAAGAATGGGCAAAGCAGTGCTAGGGTACAACCCCAAAAACGACCGAATGATTTCACTTCGGATCCAAGGTCACCCTTTCAACATAACAGTTATGCAAGTCTATGCACCGACCACTACTGCTGAAGAAGCTGACGTTGAGAGATGTTATGCCTTTTTATGCCTACAATGCCTTTTAGACCACACCCCATAATTAGACGTCGTTTTTCTTATAGGAGACTGGAATGCTAAGGTCAGGAGTGAAGAAATATCCAGAATTATAGGCAAGTTCGGTCTTGGCGAGCCAAATGAAGCTGGGCAGAGGCTAGTAGAGTTTTGTCAAGAAAACAACCTGAACATAGCGCATACTCATTTTCAACAGTACAAGAGGCGCCTGTACACATGGACTTCACCGGACGGTCTGTACAGGAATCAGATCGATTATATTCTTTGCCGGCAGAGATGGAGAAGTACTATACAATCAGTAAAAACAAGGCCTGGGGCCCATTGTGGCACCGATCATCAGCTTCTTGTTGCCAAAATTAAGCTTCGATTGAGGAAAACGCAGAAAACTAGAAGGCCTTTCAGGTATGATCTGGATCAAATTCCACTGGAATATGCTGTGGAAGTGAAGAATCGATTTCAAGAATTAGATCTAGAAGACAGAGAGCCGGAAGAGATGTGGACTGATGTTCGTGATATAATACAAGAAGTTGCTACTAAGGTAGTTCCAAAGCAAAAGAAATGCAAGAAAGCAAACTGGTTATCTGAAGAGGCTTTGCAAATAGCTGAGGAAAGGAGGATGGCAAAAGTTATGGGGGAAAGAGAAAGATACAAGGTTCTCAATGCGGATTTTCAGAAAATAGCAAGGAGAGATAAGAATGCCTTCCTGAACATACAGTGCCAAGCAGTCGAAGACAACAGCCAATTAAGGAACACAAGAGCTCTGTATAAGACAATCAAAGATATCAAAGGAAGCTTCAGTGCTAAGCTGGGCGTGATAAAGGACAAACGAGGCAAGGACCTCACTGAAGCCTCAGAGATAAAGAAGAGGTGGCAGGAATACACAGAAGAACTGTACAAGAAAGACCCGAATGTGCAAACCCAAGACAAGATGGTTGTGATTACTGATCTCGAGCCGGGCATCCTGAAGAGTGAAGTTGAATGGGCCTTAGCCAGCCTTGCTAAGAACAAAGCTAGTGGAATTGGTGGCATTCCAGCTGAGCTGCTTCAAAACCTCAGCCATGACGCTGTTGACAATCTGTATATATTATGTCAGAAGATTTGGACAACCCTGCAGTGACCACAGGATGGAGGAGATCAGTTTACATCCCCATTCCAAAGAAAGGCAGTGCCAAAGATTGTTCCAACTACCGCACGATCGCGCTTATTTCGCATGCTAGCAAGGTGATGTTGAAAATACTCCAAGGCAGGCTGCAGCAGTATGTGGATCGGGAGCTTCCGGGCGTGCAAGCTGGATTTCGCAAGGGCAGAGGAACTAGAGACCAAATTGCCAACCTTCGCTGGATCATGGAAAAAGCAAGAGAGTTCCAGAAACCCATCTACTTCTGCTTTATTGATTATGCGAAAGCGTTTGACTGCGTAGATCACAGCAGATTATGGCAAGCTCTTCAAGAGATGGGAGTTCCAATTCATCTCATCTTTCTCCTCAGGAACCTGTATAAAGGACAAGAGGCCACAGTCAGAACTGGGCATGGTCTTACTGATTGGTTTCCGATTCAGAAAAGAGTGAGGCAAGGCTGCATACTGTCGCCCTGCCTATTTAACCTATATGCAGAATGCATCATGAGGAAGGCCGGTCTGGACGAGTCTTCAGCTGGAGTGAAGATTGCTGGAAAACGTATCAACAACCTTAGATATGCGGATGATACCATTTTAATAGCAGAAAGTGAAGTGGAACTCAAGAGACTTCTGATGCGCGTACAAGAGGAGAGTGAGAAGTTTGGGCTTAAACTGAGAAAGATGATGGCGACTTGCCCTATGAAGTCCTGGAGCATCAATGGACAAGAAATGGAAGCTGTGACTGATTTTCTCTTCTTGGGCTTCAAGATTACCTCGGAAGGAGACTGCAGCCATGAAATTAGGAGACACCTGCTTCTGGGAAAGAGAGCATTGGTTAGCCTTGACCGCCTAGTAAAGAGCAGAGACATTAGTCTGCCAACCAAGATCCGTATAACTCGTGCTATGGTCTTTCCAGTTGTGATGCGAGAGTTGGACTGTGAAAAAGGTTGACCGCCGAAGAGTTGACGCGTTTGAATTGTGGTGCTGGCGAAGACTCTTGAGAGTTCCTTGGACTGCCAGAAGATCAAATCAGTCGATATTGTCGACCATAAACCCTGAGTGCTCATTGGAGGGTCAAATTCTAAAGTTAAAGCTCAGCTACTTTGGTCATCTGATGAGAAGAGAGGAGTCGCTGGAGAAATATTTGATGTTGGGAAATGTTGAGGGTCGCCGGAGAAGGGGTAGGCAGCGAACGCGATGGTTAGATGGCATCCTCGAGGCACTGCAGATGAAGTTATGTGATGTTAGGAAGATAGGGAGAGACCGGAAAGTGTGGCGTGACATGGTCCATAGGGTCACGAAGAGTCGGACATGACTGAACGACTGAACTGAACCTCTGATATTCAGCATTCCCTTTCATTACAGTTGTGGCATTCCAATATGTTTCTGTGTAGAGCAAGTTGGTATCTAAGTGACAATGTGTTATACAGCAAGATTATATATCCAGAAACCCCGTGGAATTTATTTCTCAACATTAGTTTCATAACACTGACCACACTGTACCCAACCCTTGCGCTTCTCACTAGGTTACTCATGTCATTTCACAGCGCAGTGGGGCTGTGAAATTCGAAAGGCTGAGCTGTGGGGCCTTTGTTATGTGAACAAGTTCTGCACCGAAAGGAAATGCTCTGTGCATATTATATTTGGTGAACAATAACTAAAGTGAAAGCTGTGTACCAGTTTGCTACGTACAAACATTTCAGGGCACCACATGTCCCAACAGGTTACCTTCAATTTTTTTGTGGTTCTGCGGCACCTTTCCCAGTAGAGGCAAGTGATGTGCAGCCAGACAAGGCTACAAATGTGAAGTAACTTTTAGCTCTGTGCCAGCAAATCCTCAGGTGCAGGCTATCCCAAACCAGGTATTTTCGGTAGATGTCACTGGTCACTGTAGCCAAGTGCAATCCATTCGAGCCCTGTGGACAGCTTTGCTGACTGCTCCACTTATGACCGCTTGCAAGGGCAACCCACTGGATATGATCCCAGATGGTCTCATCAGCAGTGATACTTGCCAGTGTTGCAGTAAGACATGTTTCTTGGCATGCTAATGCTTAGCACAGCTTGTAGCCGATGAAGTACACATCCCATCAGTCCTCCCGTTTTTTTTTTGTCTGGCTTCTCCTAGAATGGTAGTTCCTTGATTGTTATTGGCAACAAAAAGCCATATGCGGTACAAGCATCTGTCCACTTCCGAGGTGCTGCCTGTTTATTTGCAGTTTGCAGCTCCAAGCACTCAAGAAGCGTGCGACTGGCCCGAAACTGTTTCTTTTTTACCAAAATGGTGGGATTATTTGTGTGATTCGTGAGTTGTAACTGGGTAGTCACATGTTCAAGGGTACTGTTGGCAGCAACATTTTATGCAGTGCGCATCCTCAGTCAACAAATTATATTAGCTCTCCTAACTGTGTCTCATAGCATGAGGCACATTATTGTTTCCTGTAGATTTAATATGCATAATTCTATATAGTTTGAGACATTTATGATACTCATGTTCTGAAAAGTTTTCCGCCGATAGCTCACAGTGCCTTTTTATGTACTGGTATCTTTTCTGCCGCAATTGTCCTTTTGATTTTTAGAGCACCATTTAGATCCTAAAAGGTGACAAATGTTCCTTGTCGATGTCAGCATAACCTGTGCTCTCGCTTTATTAAGGTAATAAGGGGGGGGGACCTGAATTTAATGATAACAACAACTGAGGTATTTGCTGCAGGAATATTACAGAACATGTGCGCAATGCATGGTCTCAGAATGAAATATTAAAATTCACTGACTCACTGCTCTATTAAAGTTAAATTAAATCAAGACATAATATATACCTTCTTGGGGCAACAATATACAGAAAGAAAAACAAAATGATGCATATTTTTGCTGTACTCGCAAGCAACAAATGGTGGCCTGGAGTTGATACTTCAATCCATGCTCACGTGGTGCCTGTGCCTGCAGCTGCATCGTTTCCTCCTGAAGAAGATCCTAAGCTGTACCTGCTGGAGTATCCATGTCTGCTGCTTTTTCAGCATGAAATCTTGAAAGGTGAAGGATTTTAAGGTCAAAATAGCTTAGTAATTATGCACGCTAGATGCTCTCGGGTTCAGTTTGCTGCCCATAAATACACTATTCAACTGTTATGGACATAACTAGAACAGGGGCTTGGTAAGTGCTGTCACAGTTATGATAGGATTACTTTGATGTTAACTACTTATTGGATCTAATCAACCTACAAATTGCCTTATGGAGTGGAGCTTTAATAAGACAAGTGTTGGGCTTGTTGGTGTGGTTCATGATCCACTGATGAAGCACAGTACCACAAAACATGATGACAGAGATGCTGAACTCTACTAATTACGGAAACCACTGAAACATTGCATGTCCCATGAGACACTACAAGGCAGGAAACATTTAAACACAACATGGCAGCAAGGCATGGAAAATTTTAAAACAAGAGAAGGTGGTACAGGGCGAGGAAGAACCAGAGCAGGGTGGTATAAAAGGCAAATGCTTTTTAAAACAGCGAACGTGTAACTCTGTGGAAAGCTTTGACAAAGATATTTACAAAACGGGGCCAAAGCATACAATTAGAAGGACGTCTGAACAGTTCAAGCATGGCATACACATAGAAGGGTGATATGCATGAAAATATGGGGATCAGGCATATAAACAAGAAAAAAAAACAGCACATGAATGACAAAGGTGAAGAACACAATAACACGGTGAAATAGATAAGAGGTGCACTAAACACCAGAAGTAAAAAAAATCTAAAATATTTTGACAAATGATAGAGGTTTTAACGCTAAAAGGAGAAAAAGTTGGCAGAAAATAAAATGTTTGTAAAAAATTGTCGGGCAGAACGAGAAAGAAAGACAATCTCTTTCCAAAGATGAAATCAAAGGTGTGCACATCCGCCCTTGAGCATCAATATCTTGACTTCTGCTAATTCTCTTGTCAGCTTATTCCGGGACTTTTTGGATACTGTGGTCTTTTCGAACCCTGGGCGGCATGGAATTTCGTGCCACAATTTTAATAATGCACTTGCAGGTGCCTGACTTTCTTTAAATTATTTATTTGAAGTGCATTTTTATATACTTCAGGAAGAAGGCAAAAAGGCTTGACGTCTGACGCGGGCGTTCCTCCTTGGGGGAAACAAATTGCATTTGGCTCCAGCATGGAAAAGAAGAAACTACAATAAGTGTAGCGGTCATCATGACACCAGTTTCCATAAGCACAAGAAACAAAATCCATTAAAAAAATGACAATACCTTAACCTAAGGTGTTCTGCATGCACAAAATCATGAAACCATCACACGCCACAACTGCTGGAGCAGCAACCTACGAGCTACATAGCCTTTCATTGATTTATTGACCTGTTTAGTTAATGTATACCTAGTAGCAAGATAATGGAATTGAATAGGCAATGCCTTAAACGCATGTCACTAAGGGTTTTGCATACTGCATGGTACAAGCTGTGTTTATTTTTTACTTACAGTGTGAAACAGTTGGGATGTCACCCTGCTTTTTTATTTTTAACGTTTTGGAAAACATGATGAATGTGTGGAAGACATAAACTTTCTTGTTTTGGTTTCCTGGGTCAGGTGATAAGTCACGTTTATAGTGCTGGTTATGTTTAGAATCCTGTCTGCAACAAAAGAGTGAAGTTGGGGCCAGTACAATTGTGCTACCCCACACATTTGGTTTCAGGGGCTTTCCTGTATCTTGTGCTTGCATAACATATTAAAAGCATTAATAAAAGATGACCAGATAAGTTTATTTTCACCTGCTTTGAGTGAACAGATTCACATGGCAGGATGCGCTTGTCCGTAGTTTGATGTAGCAAGCACACATGTTTGGGTGTGAAGATTCTCAGCTGTAGGTAGCAGACGGAATCATTGTCCGGAATTTTATGTTTTAATTCTTGAGAACTCTGAGAACGTGTGACACTTGATAAAAAATGGGTGGTTGTCACACTCTGAAAGGACTAGGAAATCATTCGTGATGTGGGTAGTTTTTTCAGTGCATGACACACCTCTTAGAAACTGCTTCAGAGGAAGGCTTATGAACAATTTGCTGGTCTGTTTTCAGTATTTTAGTACGACGTCTTTCTACAGGAATTGCCTCTAGTTTCGAGTGTTTTTAGGAATACACTAGCATCACTCGAGTAAACACACCAAACGCTGGACAGTGATTATCTGCAATTCCGGGAGCTAAAAATTTTCTTCTCACCTGATCAAAAGCGCTGGCTATTCAAACCTGGTGGTGACAAAGCTCATCCTGCCATATAACTGCTCTCACTCAAAGCTAGTCAAAAGAAACATCAAGTCTACGTGCTTTGAATGAGTTGTACCAGCCTACAAGTCACCGAACCAGCTGCCGACTCCAAGGCCTACAATCCGAACACGGTCTGCTGCCTTACCCCATTCGACTCCGGAATAAATCAGCTTTGAAAATGGCCCAGTCAACAGCACCAGCCGTCTCTGTGCAGCCCCGGGAGCCCCCCATATTCCAAGGACTGCGCAGTGAAGATGTGCAAGACTGGATGGACTTTTTCGACCGTGTGGCAGCATTCAACGACTGGAACGACGTTGTGAAACTCAGGCAAGTCTTCTTTGGTCTTCAAGGACATGCCCGAGGTTGGTTCGAAAATAAGGACTTCTTTAAAGGATTGGGAGATATTCAAAACACCGTTTTTGATGGCTTTTGCAAGCTCTGTCCGAAAACAATGTGGTCAGGCCCTCCTCCAAACAAGAATTCAACTGCCAAACGAGCCCGTCCTGGTCTACATAGAGGTGATGAAGCGCCTCTTTCGCCGCGCCGACCCTAACATGACCAAAGGTGAGAAGGTGAAATTTTTAATGCACGGCGTTTACGAGTCGCTTATTGCAGGGCTTGTCCGGAATTCCCCGAAAACTATGGACGAATTTGAAAGTGAAGCATCGACTATCGAGAATACGTCGGACACCCGGATGCGCCACTATAAGCAACCGCTTCAGCCGGAGTACTCAAGCTACTACCCCAGCGCATCTGCAAGCGGAGAGAACCGTCGGGACCTCATCCGGGAGATCGTGCGAGAGGAGCTTCGCCTAGTGCTGTCATCATCGCAACAACCCCAGTTGGCGACGCTCGCGGACGTCGTCCGTGAAGAAATCCAGCAGGCGCTAGGCGTTCCTAAAGCGACGGCTGCGACAGTTCCAGCAGAAGAGGCAAAAGCGATAAACTACGTTGCTGCATTACGTCGTCCTGCACCCAGACGCGACCTCCCAAGCCCTCGTCGCTACCATCCTGCCCCCGAAAGCCGCCCCTTGGCCCCCGCCCGCCACGTCTACCAGCGATCTCCAAGCCCCAGGAAATGCGATGCTTGGAGGACATCTAACAAGCGACCGCTCTACTTCCATTGTGGTGAGGGAGGACACGTACTCCATCACTGCCCGTACAGGCGGATCGGCCTCCGTGGTTTCGCTGTCGATGCCCCACGACCCCGTCCTGGCGAGCGACCACAGGAAATCAACGACTTCCTGCGCAGCGGAGAGCACTCGTCGCCAAGGCGTCTATCACGCTCCCCATTGCCGTACAATGCCCGACCTGTGTCGCCGGGCAGCGGTTACTTGCAAGGACGGTCTCCTTGCCCCCGTAGGGGAAACTAAAAGCAACAACCTTTGGAGGTGAGGTTGCTCAGGGGCGAAAAGACGAAGATCCTCCGTCGCCGACGACCAGTAACGACGACGCAGCCATTTCATTGCCGCTCCACACGAGGGCATCGACGAGAACACGACCAGAGTGCAAGCCGACACCGCCGCCCAGCGAAGCAGCAACAGTATGTCCCGGCCATGACCTGAAGAAACGACGGAGCCGAGATCGGACACCAAGACCCACGTGCAATGCGAGGACGCGAATAAGTGACCTTGAAGTTGATGTCGACGGTTGCAGAGTCACTGTCCTAGTAGACACCGGAGCTGACTATTCAGTCATAAGTGGACCGTAAGCCTCTGAGCTCAGGAAAGTTACCACTGCTTGGGAGGGCCTGCTGATTCGCACCTCAGGTGGCAACCTGATTACACCATAGGGATGATGCACTGCAAGAATAACCGTAAATGGGCGTACTTACCCCAACAGCTTTGTGGTCTTGCAGCAGTGCTCCCGAGACGTGATTTTAGGCATGGAATTTCTAAATGAACATGGGCCTGTCATTGACCTGCGATCTAAGCTCATCAGGCTCTCTGGAGACAAAGTCATTCCTGCTACGACGAATTCGACGCAACACATCGCTCTAAACGTCCTCAATGGAGAATTGACCGTGTCGCCCCGATCAAGCGTCGCAGTCTGCGTAGGTAGCGCGAACATCAAAATCGCTGAAGCCATTGTCGAAGGAAATATCCAATTGCTCTTGCAACGAGGTGTCGGCATTGCAAGAGGCATCGCGAAATTCCGGAGAGGACAAGCTCAGGTGCTGGTTACGAACTTCACCGAATAATACCGGCCTCTCAACAAGGGCATGACGATCGATTTTCCCGGCGAATAAGCAGACCTCAATGACGTGTTCGCCCACCACGACCAACTATTGGAAGACGCACCGGGCCAATTCCGTCAGCCCACATTTGACATCAACCCGGCATTGACCCCCAGTAGGAAGGACCAGATTGGCAGTCTTTTTTGAAGCTACAGGGTGTGCTTATCGTCATCATCGAAGGTACGATAAACATCATTGGCCAAGCACTGCATTATGACGGACGAACATGCCCGACCTCTGCACCAAAGCCCGTATCGTGTATCGCCGCAAGAACGCCAAGCCATATGCGATCAAGTTGAGGAAATGCTGCGTGATGACGTAATCCAGCCATTGAACAGCCCCTTGGCGACACTAGTTTTGGTGAAGAAGGAAGACGACACACTTCGCTTCTGCGTTGATTACCGCCGATTGAATAGCATAACTAAGAAGGATGTCTACCCGCTTCCCCGCATCGACGACACTCTCGACCGGCTCTGCAATGCAAGGTACTTCTCATCGATGGACCTGAAGAGCGGATATTGGCAAATTGAGGTCGACGAAAGAGATCGCGAGAAGACCGCATTCATCACACCGGACGGCCTTTATGAATTTAAGGTGATGCCATTTGGCCTCTGCTCCGCACCAGCCACGTTTCAACGTGTAATGGACATAGTACTGGCGGCTTGAAGTGGCAAATTTGTTTAGTATATTTGGACGACATTGTTGACTTCTCGTCAAACTTTGAAGACCACCTAAAGTGACTGCATACAGTTCTGGAAGCCATCAAAGCATCGGGACTAACGCTAAAAGCAGAGAAGTACGACTTCACTAACGAAGAACTGCGGTTCCTAGGTCACATCGTTAGTAAGGATGGTGTTCGCCCAGACCCGGAGAAAACAGCTGCAATCACACAATTCCCCCGCCTGTCGACAAGAACGCAGTGCGCCAATTCCTTGAGTTGTGCGCTTATTATCGACGATTTGTCAGAAACATTTCACGCATCGGCGAACCGTTGACGCAGCTTAAAAAGGCTGACGTACCTTTTAAATGGGAAGCGCCTCAAGGAGAAGCCTTTGACGAAGTTAAACGCCGCTTGCAGTGCCCTCCTGTACTTAGCCACTTTGATGAAAACGCCGAGACCGAAATTCACACCGATGCGAGCACTGTGGGCTTAGGAGCCGTTCTCGTCAAGAAGAATGCTGGAAAGGAGAAAGTAATCGCCTACGCTAGAAGGTCCCTCACAAAAGTCGAAGTCAATTACTCGACGACCGAGAAGGAGTGCCTTGCGATCATCTGGGCCACTCCTACCATTCGTCCTTACCTATACGGCCGACTATTCAAGGTGGTAAGCGACCATCACACACTATGCTGGCTGGCAAATTTGAAAGTTCCCTCCGGCCGCCTTGCCAGATGGAGCCTAAGACTTCAAGAATTTGACTTGACTGTAGTCTTTAAGTGGGGCCGGAAGCATTCCGCTGCAGATTGCTTATCACGCGCTCCCGTCGACGCTCCCCCGAAGGACGGTCATGACGACGCCTTTTTTGCACCGGTAAGCGCCAGCAGTTTCGCAGAACAGTGATCAGCCCCAGAGCTGAACGTGCTAGCCGATTACTTAGAAGGAAAGACCGCTTCCCCCGCTGATGTTTTCAGGCGACATTTATCATCATTCGCGTTAAGCAACGGCTTCCTCCTGATAAAGAGCTTCGCACCCAACAGGACCGCGCAACTTCTTATTGTGCCTAAAAACCTTCGGCAGGAAATTCTACAGGCGTTGTATGATGAGCCCACAGCAGACCATCTCGGATTTGCGCGCACGCTGCGTCGAATACAGGAGAAGTACTACTGGCCGCGACAGCCTGCCGAAGTTGCGCACTACGTGAAGACGTGTCGTGAGCGCCAACGATGCAAGACGCCGCCGATCAGACCAGTAGGACTACTAAACCCGATTCCACCCCCAATCCTGCCCTTTCAACAAATTGGGATGGATCTCCTCGACCCCTTTTCATCTTTGTCTATGGGTAACAAGTGGATCATCTCTCTTGCGAAATTCTCTTGCGACATGGTGACCCAAAAGAGCTCATCATGGTCAGGGGAACGGCGTTTACGGCAGAGTTGACGCAAGCCATCCTGGAATACTGTCATACAAACCATCGACGAACAAGTGCGCACCATCCCCAGACCAACGGCCTTACGGAGCGCTTCAACAAAACGATTGCGAACATGTCGACGCTGAACGCAATACCTGGGACACCATCTTGCAGTACGTGATCTTCGCGTATAACACGGCACTCCAGGAGACGATCTGAGCGACCCCGTTCAAGCTTGTGTACGGCAGGGAGCCCGCAACGACGTACGACGCAATGCTGCCGCACGTAACCAACCAGGACAACTTTGACGTCGCCGCCTACCTGCAGCGTACAGAGGATGCCCGACGACTCGCACGGATGCGTATTAAAGAGCAACAGCGCACCGACATCCGACGATACAACTTACGACGACGCCACGCAGAGTACAATCCAGGAGATCAAGTAAGGGTTGGACTCCAATTCGCCGCCGTGGACTAAGTGAAAAGCTGCTGCGTCGATACTTTGGGCCATACAAAATCCTTCCCCTCTTCGGACAACTGGACTATGAAGTCATTCCAGACGGTACTACAGCATCACAACGACGACGCGCGCGCCCAGAAATCGTTTATGGTATTCGTCTGAAGCCTTATTACGCGCGCTAAAGAATCCGTAATGTTTAAACTTTGTCATGTTTCGATCTAGGTTACTTTGTTTATTTTGGAACATCGTGGCGATGTTTTTTTTTTTTAATGGGGGAGTAATGCTGCAACACCTTCAAAACTTATTTGTTGTTTTTTTAACAGCCGCCGGCCTGCTGCCTTATCACTGTGATTCTGGTACGCGTATCAATTCTGTATCTCGTGTTTGTTCATGCTCGTTGTCGCGATACGAAGCGTTATCCTTTTCTTTGTCGCGAACGATGCGCCGAGATCTGTCTCGAACATTCCGATCATTTGCGTATGTTTCTACAATGTTCCAGGGTGTTCTGTAGCAGTTTGCGACGTTATCTAGATTGTTCTGAGCAGCCTTTAAATTGAGCGTTGACGAGTGTGACGGGCATTGTTTGTTCGGCGATCGGCGAGCCCGTTTGCTGCTATCACTGCCGCCGAGTTGCTTAGTTCCTTTGCGGGCGCAAGTGAGCCCAACAAAGAGTTTTTTTCGGTACCATGAAGCCGGTGTCTTCTTTTGGGGTCAACGGCCTTGTCACCACTATGTCACAATATATTAGCCTTTCTCTTCTTTCAGTTTTGACTCCAACGCATCTCCTCTGCTTAGCCATGTTAATAAATGGCTTCACCGTTGCTATTCATGTGCTGTTTTTTTGTTTATATGACCAATCATCACATTTACATACAATAGTGCTTTTTTACTTTTTTGCAATGCTTTACCTGTGTGTGCATATTGAGGTATACTTTTTAGACTTCTTTTGAAAACATCTTTTGGTTAAATCTTTCCACAGAGTTACTTGTTGACTCTTTTAAAGAAATGATTGCATACTTTTTGTTGCAGTGTTATGGTTCTTCCTATCCCTGCACCACCTTTCCCTGTACACCCCTTGTCATATGCGCATTGAAGGTGGTATTTGTCATAGCTATATATATATTGTAATAACTGACTAACTGTAATACCTATATAATAACTGACAACGGAAGTTATTTCACGAGCAGGACATTTACTGACTTTTGTAAAGCTCCTGGAGTACAGCACAAAAAAACGATACCCTACCACCCTCAAGCGAACGTTACAGAGCGGGTCAACCCTCAAGACAATGCTGGTGGCTTTTACAGAACGCCACAAGGACTCCAGGAGATGGCCTTCGCCACAAGAACCACGGTGAACCGATCCACAGGTTTTACGCCAGCAGCTGTTCTTCTTGGTCACGAACTCCGATTTCCTACCGAGCACGATGTTGCTTCCGGCTCTGAATTACCACCATCCAATTACTCCAGGTTCACCCAGGATCTATTGAGCCGCCTTGCCGGGACCCTGAAGGAGGCCCGAGAGAACCTGGACATCGCCCGCCTAGAGCAATGCAGTCAGTACAACAAGGCAAGGCGACACGGGGAATTAACTGCTAGCGACAAGATCCTCCGCCGCACACACTCACTCAGCGACGCTGCAAAGGAGTTTGCAGCCTCCCTCGTGCCGCGATGGGAGGGCCCTTTCTTAATACTAAAACGCGCCAGCAGTCTGGCCTACCTTCTCCGAAATAGGCATGATGTTCGGGAAATTGGCCCCGTGAACAATGATCTCAGACCTTACTAAGAGCGTCTAAACCACTACAGTAGCGGTGTTTTGGACAGTGTCGCTGCACTCCGAATTGCAACGTCCATACACAGACCAACCTTTGTTGCCCCCATTCTTTTCCGTTGCAGCGCAGGATGCCACATGATCACCGCGACCAAAGGAGCCTTCCCAGCTATGATGGCAGCTCTGCGGCCTACCACAGCCGCAGGCTTCGCATGGCGGCCTAGGTTCTTTATAATCGAACCGCCTATCTTGCTTCCTCATGGCGTCGGCAAGCAAGGACCGAGTTTCAGGGGCGCTTGCGGTACGTGGCAACTTGGTGCCACATTGGCAATGGCATGGTGGTGGGCCTTGCATGGGCTTCCGCCTGGGAAACGCAGGTACAGCCGGAGAGACGCAGTCTACCGGCACCACCGCCATTTACCGGCCATACCATGGAGGAGAATCGCCGTAGAGACTCCATCCGGCCCCTCCTCGAAGAAACCAACGTAGGCTGGTGCTCGCTGTGTGATACGTGCGTAATCTTTCAAGAGGCGCATACTCTCGGCGCGCTTCACCAGGAGCAGCAGCGGTTGCATAGCACTGCGCCAGGCTCTGCAGTCTGGTGCTCCAAATGACGCCAGGCGCCGCCTGCTCACAGAGTTCGCCGCAGCTCTAATCCAAAGCCAAACTACGCCCCAAGCACCTGCAGTTCAAGACGCGGTGGCAGCTGAAAGGCTCTTGGACCTAGATGATGTCTAATTCGTCGTGAACATTCGTGCAGTGCCCTTTTTTGAACCTCATGAACATTATTCTGTCCACATTACTGCAGTTTTCTCTATTTAACCCCAGGGAGGGATCTCGTCTTGTGAGGGGGGAGTGTGGGGCCAATGGCTCCTCAGTTTTGGAGCATAACCGTGCAATAAAGCAGCCGGCGGCACTCGGCCGGCGCCGATGCTACTGCGCGAGTAACGTGGCGCGTGACTTCCCTAACTCCTAGATAAGCGACTAGAAAACAGCCGGAAAAGGATTTTCTGCTAGAACCCAGCAAACCTCACACACACACACACACACACACACGCGCGCGCACGCGCGCGCACGCGCACACACACGCACGCACGCGCACGCACACACACACGCACGCACACACACACGCACGCACACACACACGCACGCACACACACACGCACGCACACACACACGCACGCACACACACACGCACGCACACACACACGCACGCACGCACGCGCACGCACACACACACGCACGCACGCGCACGCACACGCACACGCACACACACGCACGCACACGCACACGCACACACACGCACGCACGCACGCGCACGCACACACACACAAAAGCACGAAAAAACGCTCGGAGGCGTCCCAGCGTTAGAGGGTAGGCTTAGCGCCTTTGACTGTCTCCTGGACAGAGTTGAAAAAGAGTAACCAATACAAGCGAAAAATCTCATGCAAGCACGGAGAACCCCATACAGAATGAGCTGGTCGCCCAGTTGGCTGGGCTACCTTTCCCAGAAATTAGGACATGATGTAGGCTATCGGCTAATACTGTGCTGTACGTGTACAAGGTGCGTGGTTCTGTAAGGTTGAATTACGAAGAATTTGCATTCGCACTGCCAAAGAAAAAGGGAGCAAACTTACATTCTTGTACACCAGTTTAATCTCAACCTGCCACAAGTGCTTTTGAAAGGAGCAGTCGCGTACACAGGGGAATCAGCTCATAATTATCATATCTTTGTCCGCTCACAAATACAATGACATTTCTCAAAAAATGAATTAACATATCTTTAGGCAGGTATGCTGCTGGACATGTCTATGTGATGAATTGGGTTTAGGGGGGATTTTAGCTCAAAAGAAGCAAGGACATGAAAGGCACACAGGACAAGCACTGTGTTCTATTACTTCTTTTTTTTAATTTGTATTACCAACTGGCTCAAAGTGCCACTTCGTCCTGAGGGCCAAAAAATGGGTTATGTACCGTCTTTTTGATGCAGCTGGCAAATGATTACGCCCAAAGAATATCGGAGAGACTTTGAATGTGTACTGAATATAGTCAGGATGATGATGACTAATTCTGTTGATGCTTATCCTGCCCTGGGAATCTTATGCTTGGGCGCATTACTTTGTTCTTTAGGTGCATAAACTAGTCTATAAAGCATGCAACAAAATTACGCTTGCCGGGTTGTATAGTCGAAGCTCCCTGCATATCTTGTGCGAAAAATTGTTTACAAAGGCGCCGTGGGCTTCTGGGCTAGCTTTGAACAGTATTCCGTGGCTCAACACCTGAGGCTAGGAAGGAGGGCGGAGGTCATTGGCCTCGGTTGCTGTCCTGTGGAGAATGGGCTACCTCAGTGGTCCTGGTGCAGATCTCTTATCTTCCTCCTTGTCCTTTTCTGACTGGTTCTCCTCACTCAACTTCCCTATCATCCCACACCTCCCCTACTCCGAACAATACATCCCATGACAGTGTGACAAAGGCATGTCTTCCTTCGCCTGCCTACCTTCAGCTGCAGAGGCCCGAAAACCTGCCAGCCAGTATCTCGAGTGCGCACAGGCGCGTGAGACATCTGCGGACCCACCACAGCTCACTTTTGGACACTAGCGAACCTGACAATGCCTTCTGGCTTGACGAGTGCAAAGTACTGGTGGAGAGAACACGTGTGCATTTCAGAAGGCCTGGAATGCGCTTTCACGGCACATAATTATTCTCCAGTAGTTTGTCACCGCGATGATCAAGTAAACGCCATTCGTAAAAAGTTCTTGAAATGTATAACAAAAGTCTGGCAAAGCGTTTACGGCGTAATGCAAAAGCAACAATAAAAAATCACTGGCCTTGAAACATGAGTCCACGATTCGACAAGTAAGGATACACTGATAAGCGCTTATTACTTTCAGTGTAGCGAGTGGCGGCTGCGCACGCATATTTGCCTACATATAGCGCCATCACTGCCAGTGTGTGTGGGCCGAAGGAATCCGGTTTATTTATATGCAAGCGCTTCTCTGCTAAGCTGTATTTGTATTATCGCACTGAAATGCTCTCAGCTGTTCTCTCAGCGTCGCTTTGCTCATGTGATGTTTGCATTCGAAACTGTTGCCACGCAGTGCAGTACGGTCAACGGTACCACTTCTACAAAGTTCACCATAGAAGCCGAGTGTTGTAAGTGATCAAAATAAAAATTAGAAAAACGTATTCCGGCACTTCTGATTATCTGCTGAGAACGGACTTTATAACGTTGCATGCGCTTATGAACGCTTATAACGTTCATAAGCGCATGCAACAGCGTTGCAAGAACAAAAAAGCTAGTGAAGAAAGTGATGCTACGCTTTACCACAGCTGGAGGGAATAATGTTTTTCGAAAAAGAAGGCTACAATAAACCGTTCTACTATAGTTATTTGGTATGCAGGCAGTAAAAAGAATTTACAAGAATGCTGGTTCTATGGGTGCGCATCACACAACACGCGAGTTTGTGTTTCGCTTCTTTACTTCGATACTTCTCTCTACCATGTCTCGGGCCGCACTTTCCAATGCGTACTCATAGGCATTCAGTACCCGATATTGTTCACCGGACGTATAGTACAAGTTCATTTTCTCTTGTGCATGATGCTGAAACCTTTCATTTATAATCTTATGTGAATGCACACTGACTATTTTTATGAATACACTTGTGTCATTCTCCCTCCTCTCAAAGCGCTTTTGAGTAGCCGTCTACAGCGGAGGCATAATTACCACCTTATCTAGAATGAGCACGTCAGAATGGTACTGCGGTATGCATGTTGATCGCTGCTATTTGCACCCGATGCTCTCCCAGATACAAAAGCTTATAACATTTTCAATTTACTCCCAGTAAATGTGTCTCTGGGGGCGCATTGGCACCATGCCTCAATGCCCTCTCTTGTGCGGTAGCTGAGCAAGTCGCCTCTCGCGACGGTGAACTCCATTCTGCTTACCTATTTCAAGCGGAGATGATTTATTTATACGTGACTTGTGGCTCAATAAAGCACACAAAAAAATAATAATTTTGGCGGTTATATTTATATGATCAATGGGCCTTCTGCAAAAATACGAAAGTGATAGTTTGTTAATTTGCAGAGCGAGAACCCTTTCCTTACGACGGCATGGCCAACTCTGGGGCAGTATCAGGAGTAGTGCTGATAACGTCCATGCGCCTTTTTTTACACGTTTTCGCCGTGAGTGCAGTCTAAATAAAAGGACCTCTACGAAACCACTGTGTAGAAATTACAACACAAATACTGCTGGTTGTACTACAAATGCCCTATATGGAAGACACACGTCCTCAACACCCCACTTTGTTAGCTCGGCTTCACAATGCCCCCGTAACGATTTCCCGGTGCCAAAATCCTCGAAGCAAACAACCCCAAATCAGAATCTCCGTGCAAGAAGCACCTGCTATTCTCAGTCTATAAATATTGTGGTGATGGTCCTGCAAACCAAGAAAACACACACGCACTAGAAATAGTGTGTGTGAGAGAGAGAGCATACAATGGGGGGGGGGGGGGCAATTTTTAGACGAATGATTATTTTGATTTTTGCTCCTGTCCCAGAGTGCACCGACCAATGAGGATTTATGTATGCACATCCAAGCTATTTTTGCGTATTATTACTCTTATAGACACTCTTAGCATATCGGAGACGTATTAGTTAAGACATATCTTGACGACTTATGTGCATGCACTTACCCTCACCCGCGTCAGTGGGTGTGCGTATGAGGCGTCCAGTGTGTGTCTTGTCTTGTATCTACAACATGCTGTTCAATTATAAGCTTTTTTATTATTATTCCAGTGCTCATTCGGCAGTCATTACCAGCGAAAAGAGGGGTGCTGCTGTACAGTTTTACTTTTTACAAAATAATTTATTTTTATTTGTGTTGGCTATGCTATCACAGGTAAAGCTCGTACCCAATATCAACACACTCGCGCGCTGTGCAGCAAACATCGTCATCTTCGTGATCATGCCCAGGTAAACGGACACAAGCGCTTCTCACGCGTCAACAGCTGCTTCGTCGTCGTTGCGGCTAAGCGCGGAGGCCATGGCATTAGTGGCACGTGGCACGTGGCATTAGTGAAAAACCGTGGACGCCGAACCAGTTTCCGCGCCCAGTGCATCAGCGGTTCACCGCGGGCGCCGAAATATTTCCCTACGATCCACGGGACAGAGTCCTTCAAGAAGCGGAATTAGATAAGAGGGCGAGACATCAGGCACATATAAAATAAAGGCGAAAATAAGCCCAAATAAAAGTCTCAAACGATGAAGCCAATACCAATACAGTAATTTCTCTAATTTCAGCTAACGCTCAAAATTCGGTTCAGCAGCGTTGAACCCCTTCGGTTTTTTATCTGTACTTCTTATGCGACTTCGTCCTTTTACACTTCCGTTTCAAGTAGCGGTTGCGAAGCCATATTCAAAGCGGTGCTTTCCGAGAGGACAGCTACAGGTGCACGTGTACCACTGTAAGCTCTGGGGAACAGAGCACGCACCAACGAAGATGTGATCGAGGCAATCGCTCGACAGTGCCGGCCGAAACTAATCCTAGTGGTTCACTGTCCTATTTCTTTTTCGACAAATATTTGAGGGTCGCACGACGCCCATAACATCTAAACGATGGTTACTATGCATGTTACGCCTTCTGGCGTATACTGATGTCACGTGTAAGCCTTTTGCCAGCACACCATGCAGCATAACGTGGTTACATCCATAGCACTCATTGTCGAACACATCATGTCTAAAATTTTGCGAGAAATTCCATGGCTACCAAGCGCGCTCGCGGATTAACCTCACTTTATCAGCCAGACTGCAGGGCAGTGTTCTACTGTTTTACTGTACGCATCTGAGATGAGATTGCCTAAAAGAGATAGGTGCACTAAGAACACGTCTTCCAGGCAACCTGCAATCTGTCAAGGCATGTCTTCATTTTGATAAATTTGCACCTTTGTTGCCATCCCAAAAGGACGCCCGAAACATGTAAATTTACCGGAAGATTCTGCGCGTTGTCTTTTTTTTTGCTAGTCGTGTTACTTGCTGTCGAAGCCTGATGCGCCTTGAGAAAATCAATGCGAGATTTAGAAAGTACAAGGCCAGAAGTATATTCAGAAAAACACAAATTAGCGCGAAAACACCCAGCGATTGCCCGTGAAGGTGATCGGCATAGCACGCGTCAGCAAAAGCCAGTCTGCGCATGGGCGCGGAGCCTGACGCCTGCATCACGAGCGCTGACGCCGTGATCTGTCCCTGCCAGATATCTGGCGCGTGAGCGCGCGCTACACGCGTCGGAAACTAGCGGGTGGTTAACAATAGCAAGGGACCGCGCGGCTGTCCCCTACTCCTTTCTTCTCGTCCTAAGTCCACTTAGCTCCCCGTTCTGTTCTTCACAGACTGGCGCCTGTCAGCTCTCCCCGTCTCTTTTCTTCACTGTTTTCAAATTTTCGCAGTCCGCGCGATAGGGTGAGCGAGCCAGCACCACGAACATGTTAGTGGTGACGCCGGCCTCAAACTGCTCGTAACACTAAACCAAACATGGATGCCAGGAAGAGGGAGGGGAGGAGATTGAATACCTTCTTTGGTGACGCACGTGGGGCGGCACTATGCAGAACTATCTGGCAAGGAGCAAATGGGGCGGGCTGCACTGCGCGGAACTGTCTGGCAAGAAGATGGGGATCATCTGCTCGAAATACACTCAAAGGCTCACCATCGTTCGCTCACGTGTGCACGCACTACCCCATGGCCAAAACTTTGTAAGATTTTTCGGGGTTACACCAAGCACCTTGTAGACCACGAGCACTACAATGAGATGACCAAGATGGCATAATATAGTATAGGAATACTGCACCTATTGCTACACAATATCCAGAGCTAAGAGTAGCCCAACAGTCGTTCACACAGGATGAGAGTTATACAGGCCAGGAATCACGACGCCACGACCTACCGCAATACATCGCATCCGTTGTTTGCTCTGCTATGCAATCTTTCGACGCGCCAATCCATGTGCAGAAATTGAGTGCAAGAAAATGAAAATACTGTCGAAGAGCCGCATTCCCTCCCGCATCAGCCGCGGCAGTCAGAGAACACAATGCATGCATGTCAACATAGAACAAGAATGTAGCCCGTCTAGCGTTACTCGGCAATCACTCCCACAGGCTGACAGCTCTGCTTGCTTAGGGACATACGGCGCGATACATCACTACATCCAAGCAATTTATTTCGTCAGGACATTGCGAAGAACATCCAAAATGGCCTCCATTCCTCTATGGCTCCAGTGGACGCAGTCAGTGCGCCGGTCTGCGGCGATCCTCCTGAAAAAAAAAAGTTGTTATTATATATCAGAACACTGCAAAAAACATGGACAACAACCTGACTTCAAGAACATGTTCATACACACAACATAAAATCAGGGCAAACACGTCTTATAATTGCTTATTGCCTTAATCAAGGCAGGCTTAATTGTGTCTAAAGAAGAGCAGTGGTTAGTGCACACAACACGAAGTTGTCATCTAAGGAATCAGGGTGCCTATCACTTCCATCACAAGTTTCGCTCACAAGGTGCTTTTTCAACACTTCAACCAATAAAAAGTCACCAGAGGTGAGGCTTTTTTCACCCCTGATTCAAAATGCGATGGGGTGAGTAACTTAAAGTTTCTAGAACATCAAATTTTGTATCAGCAGTGTGAATGCATTCTTCCAGCAAAAGAGGAGATAATCATTTTCACTGAGTTTGGAAAGAGCTCGGCATTGACAAGCACACTCCCGAGGCCACAGTTATATAATGCATACGAAAAATTCGTCTCGACGTTCAGACTTAATGTATATTTCTTTGAAGCACAAAACTAGTAATATATAAGGTTTTACTTGCGTAATAAACCCAGTTTTCTAACAGAAAAGTTTGACAAAAATTGAGGGGTTCTTCAATACGCGAGCGAAAAACTTCCAACCAACATTTTTTGCGAGTCAAAATTTCATATATGGCTGCCGTCCGTCTGCCCACCCGTCCGCGCGTAACCCATATATCAACACAACCGCGCGGTCAGCCGCGTTCGTGTCTTCGATGTTCGCTTGTAAGGTGTTTGCTGCATCACGGCGAGATCCGATGATTATTAGGTCGACGGCGATAATCAATCATGGCGACATGACGGTTACAGCGCAGGACGGTTACAGCGTGTGAATGAGACGTTAGATGCGATTTGATAGAGCTTGGGCATTTACGCTCTAGATCTCCAGCTCGAAAAATCTCTTGAGTGGCTCGAGGTCCTGCTTCCTCCATAGCATTTCACCTCTCCGAACCCTGAGCCCTCGCCGACTTTTTAGGCACACACGGCGCACAGCAGTGCGCTGAGTAAGCCATCCCCGCTTCTGCCAAGGACGCACAGCCAAGTTCCCTGAGTGCGCCACACCCGCAGGCGCTCTCGTCCAAATACTGTGTGATGTTATCAGTGAGCTGCCATGGTCTGCGCTGTGGACGGAGCGAAACTGCGGTAAGTATATCTAGTGCGTAAATCTCATGACAAAAGTCGATTCATTATGCAAGCAAATGAATTACGGGAGCAATTACGGTACGTGCGTGAAGATAACAATTAACACCACAAATGGGACGAAGAATGCAAAAGAAGGCTTACCTCCTATGGTTCAAGCGCGCAGTTCTCAGGTGCGCCCGTTGCTTCCTCGAGGTTCTGAAAGCCGGTCGTCGACTCCCACTCATAGCGTTGCAATAACACTGCCGTCGTAGTAATTCAAGCCAGGTGACGATACTCACCGCACCTCGCACTGACACTCACCTCACAAAGAGCAATGCAAATAGCAACAAGCAAAACGCTTCACAGCACTTCACAGCACAAAAGTAGTTATACCACGGAGAGATGACTGGCTTCAATAGTTTGAAGGAGTGTAGTCCCGCGCGCCTGTCCTTGCAATTGAATGAACTTCAAGTTTTGCTACTTTTACCTAGATGGCGCTAGCAGTAAAAAACCTTTAATGAGCGACTATAGGTGCAAATACTAATTATCACCATTGTTGATGCTTCTTATTTTAACTCTATTTTAGAGTAATACAAAATTAAAAGGAAGCCGACTCAAACAAGGCTCGCATTGTTGAGTTTGACGGCCTTCTCGATTGAATGTCGTGTAGGAAAAATTGATTATATTTGAAGGCTCAGTATAATCGTGCCAGTTGTATAAAGCGCAATTTACGCCTATACGTACCAAGAACTACTATTCTAGTTTTGCCATGTATAATTCCTAGGCTGTAGAATGAGTGGTTTTTCTGGTCAAGCTATTCGATGCAAGGCAGTATTAAAGAAATCTTCAAATTGGAAAGGCAATAAAAAACGGACCAGCGAATAAAATTTGATGAAACTTCGCACGCTGAACTAGTATAACGTGCGCCCGAAGTGGTAAAAAGTTTCCTGCTGTGCACCTTCACAAAGTGCAGACATTCGTGCCCAAAATAGCCAAACGTTTCCTTGCTTAAAAGGCTGCCGATCAAATACTGAATAAATTAAAAGAGGTATGCGTTATTCAATCCCAGAAAAACACCCAATCTATGTCTAGGCCAAAGGAAACTGTCCTAGTGCAGCAGTGTCTTCAGAAAATTATTCCAAAGTAGGGTATATCAACGACGTTACCGAACTTGTCATCTGCCATACCACCTCTAATCAATTTATAACGCTGGCACACTAAAGCAACGCACATCATTTGAGAGAGCGCATATTAAGCTTTCAAATGATACCTACTTTGTCATGTTCGAAAAAGAACAACTCGCAGGATGCTCACGCAAACATTGCCTATAATGGCACATTCGCGCTGCCGGAGTGACGCCTACGTGATGATATGAGAATTTGCTATGGTTACTGCCACATATAACTGTGTTCTCAAGGTACTTTTCAATCTGAACAAAAGGTAGGCTGGCAATCCTGATGGCATTCCATCGCAGGTATTCAAATCCTGCATTCAAGACATTGCGCATTTTAGTAGAGCTGTTTAATAAATCAGTAATTACCATTTCAATACCTGCAGATTGGAAGGTAGCTCATGTCGTTCCTATTCATAAAAACGATCCCAAAGGTGTACCAGAAAACTACAGGCATATTTCTTTAACATTCGTATGTTGCAAAATAATCGAACACATTATGATGAAACACCTTCAAAGCAATAATTTATTTTCAAATAATAATAATCATCATCATCATCAGCCTGACTATATCCACTGCAGAGCGAAGACCTCGCCCATATTTCTCCACTTAACCCTGTTCTGTGCTAGCTGCATCCACTTGACCCCTGCGAACTTCTTAACCTCATCGGCCCATTTAACTTTCTGCCGCCCCCTGCTACGCTTTCCTTCCCTTGGAATCCAGTTTGTTACCTTAAGCGACCATCGGTTATCCTCTCTTCGCACTACATGTCCTGCCCATGCCCATTTCTTCTTCTTAATTTCCACTAGAATGTCGGTAACCTGAGTTATTTCTCTGACCCACTCTGCACGCTTCCTATCCCTTAATGATACGCCTACCATTTTTCGTTCCATAGCCCTCTGAGTTGTCCTCAACTTAAGTAGAACTCTTTTGGTTAGCCTCCACGTTTCAGCCCCATAGGTGAGTACAGGCAAGTTGCAACTGTTATATGCTTTCCTCTTTAGCGATACCGGTAAGCTGCTAGTCATAATCTGTGAGTCCTTGCCAATGCGCTCCATCCCATTCTTATTCTTCTTGTTATTTCCTTTTCATGGTCCATATCTGTGGTTACTACCTGTCCTAAGTAGACATATTCGCCTACTACTTCCATTACTTCGCTACCCAATGTTAACTTCTGCTCCTTTCCGAGGCTGTTGAACATTACCTTGGTATTCTGCATATTGATTTTCAAGCCTACCTTTCTACTTTTCCTGTCTAGGTCACGAGTCATTATTTGCAGTTCATCCACCGAGTTGCTTAGCAAGGCAATGTGATCAGCAAATCGCAGATTACTAAGGTATTCTTATCCCTAACTGCTCCCATTCCAAGTCTCTGAATACTTCCTCGAAGCAAGCTGTGAATAGCAATGGGGAGATTGTGTCTCCTTGTCTAACATCTTTATGGGAATTTTGTTACTTTCTTTATGCAGAACTATGGTTGCTCTGCAGCCACTATATATATCTTCCAGCACTTTCACGTACGGCTCGTCTACCCCCTGATTTCGCAATGCCTGCATCACCGCCGAGGTTTCAACTGAGTCAAATGCTTTTTCGTAAGCAATGAATGCTATGTATAAGTGCTGGTTATATTCCGAGCATTTTTCTATCACCTGATTGATGGTATTGATATGATCGATAGTAGAGTACTGTTTCTGAACACCTGCTTGATCGTTTGCTTGATTGCAGTTTAAGGTTGTCCTGATTCTATTAGCGATTACCTTAGTAAATACCTTATACGTAACAGACAGTAAGCTGATTGGTCTGCACCTTTTAAGGTCCTTAGGGTCCCCTTTCTTATGAATGAGGATAATGTTTGCATTCTTCCATGTTTCCGGTACCGTCGATGGCATCAGGCCAGATCAGGCACTGCGTATACAGGGTGGCCAGCTTTTCCAACACGATATCCCCCCCGTCCTTCAGCAAAATCTGTAGTTATTTGATCCTCTCCAGCTGATTTCCCCCTTTTCATAGTTTCTAATGCTTTCTTGACCTCGTCCTTCGTAATTGGTGGAACGTCTGACTGTTTTCCCTACCGCCAATCTCATTACGGTCCTGACTACTTTGGCTACTTTTACTATCTTATCCATATTCGTGATGACGTTGCCCTCCTTGTCCCTTATCGCATACATCTGGTTTTTGCCTATGCCCAATTTCTTCTTTACCGCTTTAAGGCTTCCCCCGTTCTTTACAGCATGCTCAATTTTCTCCATGTTATACTTCCTTATATCGGCCACATTGGGCTTATTGATTGGCTTTGATATCTCGGCCGATTCAATCTGGTCTGTTGGATTGGAAACGTTCATACTCTGGCGTTTCTTAATCATATCTTCCGTCTCCTTAGACAGTTTACCGGTATCCTCTCTGACTATCCTACCGCCTACTTCTACCGCACAGTCAGCAATGATATCTCTGAATGTATTGTTCATTGATTCTAGGGTAATGTCACCATGCTCGTTTTGAGCTGAATATCTATTCTGTAGCGAGATCCTGAACTCTTCTGCCCTCCCCCTCACCGCTAAGTCGTTGATGGGTTTCTTTCTTACTAATTGGTTGCGTTCCTTCTTCAGATTTAGGCTAATTCGGGACCTCAGCATCCTGTGGTCACTGCATCGCACTTTCCCGATTACCTCAACAGCTTGCATAATGGCGGGGGTTGAACACATTATGAAGTCTATTTCATTTTTAGTCTCCCCGTTAGGACTTTTCCAAGTCCATTTCCGGTTCTTCCGTTTGCTGAAGAAGGTATTCATGATTCTTAAGTTATTGCGCTCTGCAAACTCAACTAGTAACTCCCCCCTGCTATTCCTAGAACCAATGCCATAGTCACCTACTGCCTGGTCTCCTGCCTGCTTTTTCCCTACCTTGGCATTGAAGTCGTCCATTAGTACAGTATACTGCGTCTTTACCTTTCGCATTGCCGATTCTACATCTTCGTAGAAGCTTTCAAATACCTGGTCATCATAACTACATGTAGGTGCATAGGCCTGTACAACGTTCAGTTTATAGCGCTTATTAAGCCTAATTACGATGCCTGCCACCCTCTCATTAATACTATAGAGTTCATCTATATTACCCGCTATATACGTATTGACAAGGAAACCTACTCCTAGTTGCCGCCTCTCTTGTAAACCTCGACAATACAGTACATGCCCATCCTTCAGTACAGTATATGCCTCATTCGGCCTCCTAACCTCACTAAGCCCTATGATATCCCATTTCATACCCTCTAGTTCCTCTAACAGCACTGCTAAACTAGCTTCACTAGCTAGGGTTCTAGCGTTAAACGTTGCCAGAATCAGTTTATAATGGCGGCCTGTCGAGCGGAGCCAGGTATTCTTAGCACCCCCTGCTGCGTCACAGGTCTGACCGCCGCCGTGGTCAGTTGTTCCGCAGCCGCTGGTGGCTGAGGGCCGGGGTTTTATGGAGCTTATCATAGGAGGTTGCGGGCAATTACTGCACCAGGGTGGCCAACTCCTGTTCTGGTGATGGTGTGCGTTGCCGGTGTGTTCACCGGCATCAGGTCGCGTTCTCCACTAGCAGTGGGAGCATGTTCATGACATTAAACGTTTTGAGAAATTTTCCATTTACTTACGTCGAGAGGCACTTGTAGGTGATGATGTCGCTCACCTTTCACAAATACTCCGCTTTCACAGAAACATTGCTGCCTTGTATGACTTGTTCCACACAGTGCACGTCAGAAAATTGTATTTCCCCTTTTCTGAGATTTCCATGAGAAAAATGTCCTTCAAGGTAGCGAATTTCTTTAAAACAGCACTTTAGCCGGTACAATGCGAAATAGGGCGCCTCAGATACCCGCCTGTCGCGTTATGAACTTCCCGCCGAAGAGGGCGCTGATAGTTTGATTATATATGGTTGCTGGATGCGCCCCCTCCCCCCGCCTAGCATAGTGGTGTTATTCTGCTGTTGGGTCGGTGACGCCTCAGAAGCGGCGGCCGCTGCTCACTCTTCGCCGCTCCGGTTGGGTGAGACACGTGCACTGTGTTCTTTGGGCAAAATGGCCAAATGTGTTCCTCAGTGAACGAACCACTCACGAAACGGATGGAAAATGTTTCGGTGTATGAGAGAAGCAAAAGTGCGACTGCTTTAGATTGTAAAAATGAGGAGAGACAAGTGGCAGCCCACGGACAGATCAGGTGTGTGCAGTATAAATAGTGTCATCTTGCATTAAAAGCAATGGTTAATTCCGTGTACTTCCTCGCAGCACTTATCCCTCACGTCTTCTTGGTCTCCTGCGTGTGTGCATCCGTGTATAACTTTTCTTTTGATGTCTGGCTATCGCTAGACTTTTAATCGCTAGTTGTGCACGTGTTTGCGTGTGCCTAAGCGTGTAACCACTGTTTTGTGTTGTCCGCCAACGCCTAAGGGCCTTTCACACGATGCCGGTTCGATCTACCAACACCGTGACTTCTTTATGTCTGCGTCTATGCACACTGCGCCGACGGAAACTGACGGCCGACGATAGGGGTCGGCGCCGCTTAGCTCGCAAGACGGCTGTCGGCCGATGGTCGCCCAACTCCAATGTCACACTAGTCAGACAACGGGCGAATCCTACCACCCACTTGGACCTTTCGTTCTCAATCTCTTCTTGCTCATTACACTGTTCCTGTTCTTAATCCTTTTATTTCATTTTTGCTGACATGAGAAGTTCCCCTTAAAATAGGCCCTTCCTCTTTTTACTTGGTTTATTCTCATAACTATAAGTAACATTGGCAGTGATTTTTTTTAATTCTGTTTCATACCGGAAAATGCGCCTTGCCAATTGCGATTATGGGCCGAGACTGAATGTTGTAGGCTATTTCACGGCTGCGGTTGCTTAGTCAGATAACTGTGTTCGAAAAATAAAAGCAATCCGCAGCAAATTTCAGCTAGTAGATATAAAGCCTTAAAAATGAATAGGAAGATGTGTTCTGTAGGGGATCGAACTTGCAACCTCCTGCTTTATAGCAATCTTCGGTAACCATGAAAGCTAAGCATAGACTCCTGCTTGAGGCATTCAGATATGGTTTAACCTGATATGCTGTATTCTTTTCTTTTTTTTTCAATGTGAAAATCTCGAAGGCAGTAGGGGCTCTGAACTTACTGCTTAACTGTACAATGTACAGCTTGCTGAAAGTAAACTGCCGATATTTTGAATTATGCCGTGCAGTAGCAGGTAAAACCTTTGGTGGATTGCACGGGGCCGCCGCGGGACCAAACAGCTCTCATTCCTGCTGCGAGTTTTCTTCGCACACATAATTCTTGAAACGCATTATATTCTGGCACAAAAGTTCTTACGTGATACGCAACCTAACGTTGAGGTTGGCTTGCAGAGTTGAGACGTACATATTACCGCAGCGACTAGATGTTATGACTGTAAACATACTCCGATCGAAGTGCAGGAGGATCGCCAGCTCTAGGCTGGCTCCAGGAAAATAATCGCTTCTCCGTCATTTCTTTAGCAATTACTTAGTTTCTTTTGTCCTGTTCTCTGCACTTGGGAAATGCGGAATGGCAGCACGCGTTGGTCGCGGCTTCGACGCGCGATGCAAGTATACAGTTTACTCGCCCCGACTGGAAAATCCTGCCGTTAACCTCCCGTACTTATCAGGCAGCCCTATAAGCATTTAGGCGACTCGCGCTCATATGGAAGTCAGGAATTATGGATACGTTAGGAGAGAGGGAAAGAGGGAGATGTTACGCGCTCGAATCCCTGGGTGCGCTGACCCTAGTGACGCCACTGGACATCTACACTTGCCTGTGTTGCATACGTCGTCGGCTCATATCCCTGTCGAAAATTGGTCCTCACATTGAGTAGATGATTCATGCTAATGTGGCTCTGAATGGTATGACACCATATTGATCGCAGCGCAGCGTGCATATGGGTCACAATTTTGGCACGAAATAAATAGAGCGGTCTCTTCGGCGCCATTCGTTTGAAGTTTGGTTAAGGCAACGGATTTTCGGCCAGAATTTATAACTTTGAATCAAAACTCAACTCGTAGTAAGGACCCAAATGTGATGTGCATGACTGCGCCATCACTATTCAGACCGTTGGGAAAAAGTAAGCCTAGAATTTCAAACAATTTTATATATTTAGGCAGGTTTTCTTGTATAGCATAAAGAAACCAGCAGACATTACTTCGGCTTCACAAAAATTACTTGCATGAATTGACTAGGAGTTTTCATCATTGTTTCATCATTTTCTAAAGCACCTATGAAGAACATGGTCGATTAGAACGCCTCACATTAGTGAGCGGCACAGAACGGCTAGGTGAAACTGAAGTGAGCCGTCCACGGGGGTGGCATGATTCGAGTCGCGCGTCCGCGCCATAGGAGCGCGCAACCTGCGTTTTATGCCAGCGCACAGGTGGCAGAAGCAAAACGCCGGTTGCGCTCAAACAATGGAGAAAAATCTAGAAAGCAGCATCTCTGATGGCTAAGTTGTGTTCTATAATTGTTTACAGGAAAGAAAAGGCGCAGTATCTACCATTGGCGCAACCTAGCAAGACGAATTCTTTGATTTCTGCTGCGCTTCGCCGGCAAGTCTCTGCGAAAAGGAAAGGCGTAGTATCAGTCAACTCTGCCTTCTATTATCGGTTTACAGGAAAAGAAAGGCGCAATAACTTTCACTGCGAAACCTCGCATACCCTGAATTTCTGCTCCGATTCACATGGGAGGCTTCTGGAAAATAAAAGTTCTAGCATATATCAACAGTTCGTTCAATAATTGGTTTGAGAAAAGCAAAGAGAAAGGAAAAGAAATAGAGAAAGGACAGGTGCGGTATCTGTCTCTGGCGGAATCTCGCATGCAAATGCCTGCATTTCTTCTGCGACTCACCTGCGAGGTTCAATGTAAAGGAAAGGCATAGTATATGCCAACTGCTCGCTCTATAATTGGATTACAGGAAAGGAAAAGCGCAGTATCTGTAACTGGTGGAATCTCCCAGACACATCCCTGCATCTTCTGCTGTGTTGAGCCTGCGAGGTTCCGCGAAAAGAAAAGGCGTATTATATGTGAACTGTTTTCTCTATAATTGGCTGACAGAAACAGAAAGGTGCTGTATCTGTCATCGGCGGAATCTGGTTGTGGGTAGTGGTTATTTATTGTATATACAAAAGGAAGGAAAAGATGTTTGCCAGCCCCGGTATCTGCTATCTGGTATCTGAAGCACCTGAAGTGGGCCGGCGGTAATAAAGGGATAGCGAGGAAGAGGGAGAGGAAATCAAATATGTCAGTCATAGGGAGAACGAAAAGGGTAGGTAAAAATAAAAGAAATCTATACAGTATGGTACAGTATACTGTAGTTTGCCTGAGGCCCACCCGCAAATGTCTCAGGTCACTGAGCACTCGGCACATTGGGCGGGCCTCTGCAATAGCTCTGCGTCCAGGCAACTGTTCACTCCGCACGCACGTGCACAGTGTACAAAACACTGACGGCCGTCGTGGGGCGATCGGCTGTTATTGTCCGAAATAGCACACGCGGAGAGTTCGGCCACAACGCGCACTATCTGGCGAGGTGAAATAGGCAGGTCATCAAGCCCGCCTGTTCGATATATTCACACAGGGGCTCACGTGTGTTCGATCGCAGACGCGAGCACTGCCCGGCGGCTACAGGAGCACAGCTACGCTGTCCAGGATTACCCCCAGCGCTCTGTAAGCCGCCAGCAACTCCCGTCGTGGTTCGGCTAGCGCGGTGCAGTGCAGTAGAAGATGTTCGAGAGTCTCTACTGCGCCACAGCCATCACACATGTCACTGGTGGAAAGTCCGTGGCGCATCCGTCGTTCCCCAGGCCGCACACATCCAATGCGTGCACGGAGGATCATTGCGCGTTGCAGCCAAGTCAGCTAGCGGCAGCGGTTACTGTGAATGCGCTCACCTCTTGCGATGCGTGGGTCGGGGTGCTGCGTCCGGAGAGTTCATGTGGTGCGGTCGCGAGCTCGTCAGCACATTCGTTGACCTCTATGCCGCAGTGCCCACGGATCCACAGTGCCCGCATAGCGCAGCAGCGCTCCGCCAAGCGCTCGAGACACGCGCGAATCTGACACAGCATCGGAGTTCCTCGCCCGGTAATTCGAAGGCGGCTGAGGACAGCGTGGGAGTCACATAGCATGGCACACCTGGGTGACGGCGGAGTCAGTTCAAGCAATAGATCCAGGCTTAGGCGTAGGCCCGGCAGCTCCGCCGTGGTGGAAGAACCCAGAAATGGTAGGTGCAGCTGTCTGTGCAGTTGCAGGGCGGAGATGGTAGTCACCGCTGCTAGCGAGCAACAGTCTCTGGCCACGGAGCCATCGGTGTAAACGAGGAGGTGGTTGGATTTCCTCGTAGATGGCGGCTCCGGTCAGCTGCTGCACTGCACAGAGCGGTGTGGTGCGTTTCCCCGTGATGCCGACAATCTCTACTGAATCTCCATAGCAGCGGGCACAGGCGAGAAGAGGTCCTAGCGGGGCTTTGCATTGGTGGGCTGTTCATACCCGAGCAGCGCCGCTCCCATGCGTGAGTGGCGATGATGTCGCAACCGATGTAATAGCGAGCCGCCGTCCTCTGCGCGCTGTAGGCCATCGATGTGTCGGAGAGCCTGCCGCGTGGCCTCATGTAATGGCCACGCGCCTGCATCGGCCAAAGTAGTTGCGCATAGAGAGTTCTGAGGAAGGCCGAGGCAAATGCGGAGCGCCTTGCGATGCTCGACCCCCAGCTTCTTCCAGCATGGTTTGCGCAGTGTGACGAGCGGTAGCGCGTAGAGTATTGCTACCACAGCCGCGGAGTTGGACAGCCGTAACGCAGCTTGCTGGGAGATGCCCTGGCCTCGAGCAGTGGGCCTGTGTACGGCGGCGGTGGTTCTCTTCATCTGCAGGCAGGCCCTGGTCGCCGCGGGTCGGAAGGAAAGGCGCTGATCTATGTCCAACACCAGATACCGCACCGAACGTTGCCAAGGCAGGAGAACCCCGTCCAGTGTGAACGGCGGTGGTCGCTTGCGCGAGGTCGGAACATAAGCCATCGCGACGGACATGTCCGCGCTGAGTAAGAGACCTAGGCCGTGCAAACAGTCGCTCACCGCCGTCAGAACTGTCTGCAGGCACGCGCGCACCCGTGCTGTCTCACCCGGCGGTGCCAGGCCCCACAGAGCAATTTCCGTGTTGTGATTCGCCTGCAAGGTTCTGCGAAAAGGAAAGGCGTAGTTTATGTCAGCTGTTCGTTCTATAATTGGGCCATCTAGCGCGGGAACTCCTGCCTGCCTGGCCTAATCAAATAATAAATGTTTATCCTCCTCCTCGCCATTCTTCACTAAAAAGGAGCGGCACAGTATCTCTCACTGGCGGAATCTACTAGACAAATGCCTGCATTTCTGCTGCGATTCGCCTTCGAGGTTCCGCGATAAGGAAAGGCGTAGTATCTGTCAAGTCTGTGTTCTATAATTGCGTTAAAGGAAGGAAAAGGGGCGAAGTATCTGTCACTGGCGGAATCTCGCATACAGGTCCCAAATCGATTTGGGACCTGTATGCGAGATTCCGCCAGTGACAGATACTCGTTCATCACTTCAAGAACTAGTACAGCATATTTCGGTGCAAATCCAGCAGCTAGGCTTGCGGCTATATAGCCTCGAAAACAAGGTCATTGCTCTTGAGGTACAGCACATGGTCCCGTGATGGAAACTAGAACGAAGCCATACGACCGCCCGCCGGCCTCAGCTTCATCGAAAGTCCTCCTCAACTCCAGTAAATTACACTATGGCTCCCCGCCAAACGTGTAAAATCTGGGAATGGAACTGCGGGTGATACCGCCCGAAACGGGGGAGTCTCCAACACTTCATTCAAGCATCATCCGCTCCTCCAGATATATTCGAGCTACAGGAGACGCCTGGTGCCTTAATACTTCCCCGATACAAGGTTTATGCACCACCGGGCACCAAAATTTCAACACTATCGTCCTAATCAGTGTTGCCAATTTAGCGGTTTTTCGGCTAAATTTAGCACGTTTTCACACTATTTAGCGGGCGAAAACCTTGTACTGCGGGAGGCGGAATTTTTAGCGGTCTTTAAGCCTTTCTGGCGATTTTTTTTGGTGGGTTTTGGTAGTTCTATATATTTTCTTTCTGAACCGCAAACGTGCCTTGAAATGTTAGTCACTTCTGCGAGAAAACGTCACCATGTGAGCACATGACGTCGCTGAGATGCCGCTATGCTACAGTGGGGAACATTGAAACACACCATGACTCGACTGCTGCGGCACATTTGAAAACTGTGCGTTTGAACCTAATCCTCGAACCTGCAGGGTAAATGCTGCTCAAACTACGACCTGCCACTAAATGTAGTTCAAAAGATCGGCACGATGGAGGCGTACGCTGACAACAGCACTGGAAGCCCATCTGTACCTGGTACCAGCGGTACGAGTAGCCAGTCGTTTGCAGATGAAACAGACATCTTTCTGTGATTGTGCCTGCAGTCAGGCAGGACGTCCTCAGCAGTGTCTAGTCAGTACTTCTCATTTCACAAACTTAAAAAAAAAAGAATAGTTTTTAGAACTTTAATTTATAGTATGATGCCTCTAGTCGATAAATAACATATTCAATGGTTTTTAGTAGGAAAAAAAGTGCGTTGTTTCTTTTTACATTAGTTATACTTGTTTACAAACTGAATAAAATGTACAAAAATGAACTTTTTGGCACATAAATAGATTTAGCGGGTTTTAGCGGGTTTTGAGAATTCCTGTTGCGGGATTTTTATTTTTAAGCTGGCAACACTGATCCTAATCCAACGCAATCTTACAACGGTCCAACAGAATCGAAGGCTTCGATACATAGAGGTTTTGCCACAAAGACAGGGCCATCCAAACATTTTCATCTCAAATTTGTGTAGCTTTTGACGAATACGATGACACAAATTTGGCTACCTTCTCAAGGCTCGTAAACCCGTACAACACCACGGGTTGATTATAGTAGGAGATTTTAACGCACCTCACACAGCCTGGGGCTATAGCAAGGCCAGCGTCAAGGGCAGATATTTATGACCACGTTTACAACAGCTGGGCTTCACGCTCGCTACTGACCCGCATAACCTGACCCGGCTGGGTAGCAGTGTCTCGGTAGATACAACACCCGACCTCACTTTCTGCCGAAATATACATGTAGAACAGTAGAACAATGGGGAAAGCCTCGGTAGTGATCACTACCTTATATCTACTACCTTTACCTCTGTATCATACCGAAGGCAACGGCATAAAACTTTCCTCACTGGCAGGGACAGATTCCTCACCTTCCGTGGCCAAACAGCGCCCTCCACAATTGAGAACCTGGGCGCGTGGGTCACCGCCCTTCGAGAGAATAATCACCGACAAACTGAGAACTAAGAAGCAATATACAATACAACGCTAGACAAACGGCTCCTGCAGCTGTGGCAAATTTGAAATTCCGCGCCCTCAAATTGAAAATTGCGCAGCTTGACCAACGCATTGAGGAGTACACATTAAAACTAGCCCACCAACAATGGGAGAAGGTGTGCGATAATCAGGACAGGTATGTGATAAGATGCATGGGCAGTTAGGTCTCGGTCGGACTTGGAACTTACTGCGGTACCTTCTTGACCCAACCAACTCCAAATCTACACAATTGGAAAGCCTGGCAACGCTAATGCACAAATACCCACCAACCGACGCAGATCTCCTCCTAGACCTACAAACAATATACATAAGCTTCCATCCCTCAACCATCCTTCCAACGTATGTGGGGCCTGCAAATCCAGAACTTGACGGCACCATCGCCGAGGCCGAAGTAAGCTTCTACATAACACAGATTCGCGTAAACTCTGCCCTTGGTGCGGACGGTGTTACCAACAAATCTCTATAAACCTTGGACGATGTGTCAATTACAGCATTTACAAATGTCATGAATGAATAATGGGTGGAAGGCCAAGTTCCTGCGGCATGGAAGCATGCGAAATTAACGTTCATACCTACACAGGGCAAACGACAAGCCCTTGAAAACCTAAGGCCCCACTCTTTAACATCGTGTATAGGAAGAATAATAGAGCATGTTATCATCAGTCGCCTCCACACCTATGTCGAGGATCACCAGCTCCTACCACCCACAATGTTGGGCTTCCGTTCTCCTGACTATTTTGACTATTAGTCTATCCTGACTATCTCGTGCTCTTCACACAGGTGTATCACCTTAAGAAGTCATCTACTGCGGCACACACGTGTGAATGTCACAGTGACAATGTGTCAAGAAAAGCATCCTTCATTCATCGACCATCATCATCCGCCAGCGCCACCGACGTACATCGTGATCTCCCGCCCCCCAGAAAGACTACGTAAGGACCGACACCGGAAAGCATCGACCATTATACAGCCATTGCGGCAATGAACAAGTCCTGATTATCATGTGCTCTTCACGCAGGTACTTCACCTTAAGAAATAATGTACTGCGGCACACACGTGTGACGGTCACAGTGACACAGTGTCAAGAAAAGCATCCTTCGTTCATCGGCCATCATCATCCGCCAGCGCCACCGATGTAAAACGTGATCCACCGCCCCCCAGAAAGACTACGTAAGGACCGACACCGGAGAGCATCGACCATTATACAGCCATTGCGGCAGTGAACAAGTCCTGATTATCATGTGCTCTTCACGCAGGTACTTCACCTTAAGAAATAATGTACTGCGGCACACACGTGTGACGGTCACAGTGACACAGTGTCAAGAAAAGCATCCTTCGTTCATCGACCATCATCATCCGCCAGCGCCACCGATGTACAACGTGATCCCCCGCCCCCCAGAAAGACTACGTAAGGACCGACACCGGAGAGCATCGACCATTATACAGCCATTGCGGCAATGAACAAGTCCTGATTATCATGTGCTCTTCACGCAGGTACTTCACCTTAAGAAATAATGTACTGCGGCACACACGTGTGACGGTCACAGTGACACAGTGTCAAGAAAAGCATCCTTCGTTCATCGGCCATCATCATCCGCCAGCGCCACCGATGTACAACGTGATCCCCCGCCCCCCAGAAAGACTACGTAAGGACCGACACCGGAGAGCATCGACCATTATACAGCCATTGCGGCAATGAACAAGTCCTGATTATCATGTGCTCTTCACGCAGGTACTTCACCTTAAGAAATAATGTACTGCGGCACACACGTGTGACGGTCACAGTGACACAGTGTCAAGAAAAGCATCCTTCATTCATCGATCATCATCATCCGCCAGCGCCACCGACGTACATCGTGATCTCCCGCCCCCCAGAAAGACTACGTAAGGACCGACACCGGACAGCATCGGCCATTATACAGCCATTGCGGCAGTGAACAAGTCCTGATTATCTTGTGCTCTTCACGCAGGTACTTCACCTCAAGAAATAATCTACTGCGGCACACACGTGTGACGGTCACAGTGACACAGCGAACAAGGAAATCATCCTTCGTTCATCGAACATCATCAGCCGCCAGCGCCACCGACGTGCAACGTGATCGCGCGCCCCCAAGAAAGACTACGTAAGGACCGACACCGGACAGCATCGACCATTATACAGCCATTGCGGCAGTGAACAAGTCCTCATTATCATGTGCTTTTCACGCAGGTACTTCACCTTAAGAAATAATCTACTGCGGCACACACGTGTGACGGTCACAGTGACACAGTGTCAAGAAAAGCATCCTTCCTTCATCGACCATCATCAACCGCCAGCGCCACCGATGTACAACGTGATCTCCCGCCCCCCAGAAAGACTACGTAAGGACCGACACCGGACAGCATCGACCATTTGGCAGCCATTGCGGCAGTGAACAAATCCTGATTATCATGTGCTCTTCACGCAGGTATTTCACCTTAAGAAATAATCTACTGCGGCACACACGTGTGACGGTCACAGTGACACAGCGAACAAGAAAAGCATCCTTCATTCATCGACCATCATCAGCCGCCAGCGCCACCGACGTACAACGTGATCGCACGCCCCCAGAAAGACTACGTAAGGACCGACACCGGACAACATCGACCAATTGGCAGCCATTGCGGCAGTGAACAAATCCTGATTATCATGTGCTCTTCACGCAGGTATTTCACCTTAAGAAATAATCTACTGCGGCACACACGTGTGACGGTCACAGTGACACAGTGTCAAGAAAAGCATCCTTCCTTCATCGACCATCATCAACCGCCAGCGCCACCGATGTACAACGTGATCTCCCGCCCCCCAGAAAGACTACGTAAGGACCGACACCGGACAGCATCGACCATTTGGCAGCCATTGCGGCAGTGAACAAATCCTGATTATCATGTGCTCTTCACGCAGGTATTTCACCTTAAGAAATAATCTACTGCGGCACACACGTGTGACGGTCACAGTGACACAGCGAACAAGAAAAGCATCCTTCATTCATCGACCATCATCAGCCGCCAGCGCCACCGACGTACAACGTGATCGCACGCCCCCAGAAAGACTACGTAAGGACCGACACCGGACAACATCGACCAATTGGCAGCCATTGCGGCAGTGAACAAATCCTGATTATCATGTGCTCTTCACGCAGGTATTTCACCTTAAGAAATAATCTACTGCGGCACACACGTGTGACGGTCACAGTGACACAGCGAACAAGAAAAGCATCCTTCGTTCATCGACCATCATCATCCGCCAGCCCCACCGACGTACAACGTGATCTCCCGCCCCCCAGAAAGACTACGTAAGGACCGACACCGGAGAGCATCGACCATTATACAGCCATTGCGGCAGTGAACAAGTCCTGATTATCATGTGCTCTTCACGCAGGTTAGTTAGTTCTCATCGATTCCTTTTTGTGCATTTTCTGTCGCAACTACGGCTGCCAGTAGTTTCACTGCCAATCATTTCACTGTCAAAACGCCTACCAACGCGGAATTGGCAAAAGACGCTGACGAACTGAAAAAAAAAAAAGATTTTTCAGCTTCAGATTTTCAGTTTTAAAAGAGAGATTATTGAAGCCTTCAAAATGATTCCTGGGTAAGAAGGGGAATGCGTGAGTGTTCCGTGGTGGCGCTCAACAGCAAGGAGGTGATACTTCTCCGTTTGGACAATGTGACAAAACTTTAGACCTAATTTTTCATTATTTGCATTTTATTTTCGTTTATTTTTTCTGAATCTTTTGTTTGCTTCTTCATATTGTAACCCCATGTCTTGCGTGAAGGTTTCTTCTTCTTCGTACCACAAAAACTGGCAGTTGGTAGCGAGCGCATCATCTGTGTTAACGTCCTGTTTAATTCTCTTGTGTCTGTATTGTTTTTTGTGTATAACCATGCAGCACCGGAGATCATCGGAGTCGTATAGCCAACTAGCCCGCCCGCAAGTACTACTGAAAAAAGTTCATGAATTGCGGAGCAGCCTTGCCTTGTTCATATGAGGAAATGAAAAACAAGCAAGCTGACTTAACAACAGAAAATAAGGAACTTGACCGTTGCAATAAACAGTTGGCACAACGTATGGCTGAACAGGAGCAATACTCCAGGGTAAACAACATTGAGGTTAAAGGAGTTCCTTCAACTCAGGGCGAGAGCTTCGTCGCAATCCTGGAAGAAACTCGCATCGAAAATAGGTTGTCCAGTTTCTAGCACTGACTCATCGCATTCCTAAGAAAAGTGACACCAACATCATAGCCCGCTTTTTTCCCCGTACCAAGAAGGCAAAGTTTGTTGCCAAAGCAAGGAAAGCACGCATAAACATGAGTTCGATTGGATTTAAGGTCTCTGTTAACGACGGCAGGCCCATCTACGTGAACGATAATCTAACCCCAGAGATTAAACGTTTGCTTGGCAGAGCACTAACCCTGAAAAAAAAAGGAGTTTGTGTGGGTGGATAACGGCCGTATTAAGGCTAGGAAGACCAAAGAAAGTGAAGTGTATACCGTATTTCTGGGCTGATGATCTATCTGTTTTCACGTAAACCGTGCACCACACATCGCCAATCATCATGCTCTTCTCACTAGATCACCTTAAAAGCCATTTCCCTAATATAGCTGATACCCATAAGTCTATTATCCATTTTAATTCTCGCAGTTTACCAAGGAACTACGATGATTTAGTAAACTTTTTAACGCTCGCTGATCACGCCTTTTCACTCATTAGTCTTTCTGAGACATGGCTGTCATCTGACGATGATAGGCCATTTGCTTTACCCGGCTATCAAAATGAATATTGTTATAGGTGAACTGACCGGCATGGTGGATCTGCAATCTTTATCTCGAACGCTATATCTTACAAACGCCGTCACAACATCATGTTTCATACAGAAAAGTGCGAATCAATCTGGCCAGAATTTGACAAATCTATTTTTGCTTCAAACAAAAACACTATCATTGGTAGTATCTATCGCTCACCTTCCGCATCTTACGAGCATTTTTGTCGTGAACTAGACGTCATCCTTCAAAATTTGAAATGTTAAAACATGAATGTTGTCATCTTAGGTGACATTAATACTGATATAACTGAACTTTATGATAACTCTTCTTCGTTATACACAAACTGCTTGCTCGGCCACGGATTGGAGTCATTATTAGAGTCATCTACGCGCATCACTCATCAAGGCTCAAGCACACCCATCGATCATGCATTATCGATTGTTATTACGCCTCAGATCGCAGGAGTGATCAGCTTTGATATCACGGACTATTACTCTGTTTTTCTGTTAATCGAATGCTCTAATAAGGCGACCGCCAGAATATGCCATAAGCAATCGATCAATGGATGCCGGTTTTTTGAGAGAATATCTGAGGCTAACTGGGATAGCATATTATGAGAAATATGCGCCAATAACGCGTTCAGTAAATTTTCCGTGAAGCTCAAAGAAAAAATTAGCCCATGCACATCAATAAGCCCCATCACTCATTGGGATTCATTTCAGCGGAACCTATGAATCACCAACAGCCTTCTAAACTGTACAAAGAAAAAAATAACCTCCTCAAAAAGGTTATGACACAGCCGTTTCAATTTCACCTAAAACAGCGCTTTCAAAAATACTCGGATATTCTCTCCGCCGCACTTAAACGCTCTAAACAAGAATACTATCAAAATGAGATACTTAGGAATGGAAATGACACTCGTAAGAATTGGGAAAGAATTAAAGAATTTTTGAACCTAGCTGAAAATAAAATAAGCATAACAAAAGTTCCTGATGGCGAGAGTACTTTAACTGATCAATCCAACTTTGTCAATGCATTCAATTCCTTCTTCTTTCGCTACGGTTTCTTGCCTCCAAGCAGATTCTGTAGCCCTAGTCGATGCCCTCATTCTTTCTAATTACGTCCTACTTCACCAGATGAACTCTTAAATTTCTAGCCTAAAAAATAATACTCCAGGAAGCGATGGAATTCCGTCATTCAAAATAAAGCTGGTTGGTCATGAGCTGTCAAATGTTCTTAGTCACATAATAAATCTAGTATTTAGGACTGGTGTTTTTCTTGCGCAGCTTAAAAAGGGTAAGGTGATACCGATCTTTAAAAAAGGCAATTACTAGATTACCTTTCATTAGTAAAGTAATTGAAAAGGTATACGTCAATCGCATAATGAACTACCTCCTTAAGTTCAAACTGCTAGCAGAAGAGCAATTTGCGTTCCGCCCTAATTACTGCACAGAGCTAGCTTTAATTAAATTCACAACAGTAGTAAACAATATACAGATAATGGCTTTTTTGCCGGTGCGTGTTTTTTGGATTTCACTAAAAAGCATTTGATATAATTACCCATACAATACTGTACACTAAATTAGAATTCCTTGGCATCTGTGGGCCTGCTTTAGCCCTTTTACGTAGTTATCTTACCGTACACAAGTTGTCCAGTTACAAGACATGCTCTCTGACCCTGTAACCTAAAATTTAGTAGTGCCAAAAGGTTCCATTTTAGGTACACTTCTTTTCCTCAACTACATATATGACTTGCCTTTGTTCCTAACTAACACTAAGTGTATTCTTGATGCGGATGATACAACGATATTCACTCAGGATAGTAATCTCACACGCCTAATAAACAAATTAAACACAGACTTACAGAATATTGTTTCCTGCTGCGAAAATAACTTGCTACAACTTAACACTACAAAAACCACCTTCATGATATTCCGCACTCATTAAAAGCAAATTATCACGAACCCACACATTCGTCTGGGAGATCATATTATCTCTGCCTCCGTTACATTTCTCGGCATCACGCTCGGCTGTCACCTAAAGTTTAATTTACGCTCGAGATCTGTAAGTAAAAAAATTGCATTTGGAATAAGGGGGTTAATAAAAACTATGCAATTTTTTCTTCGCCCTGTTCTCTTGACCTTATATTATGGCTTCATTAACAGTCACCTCAATTATTGCATATCATCTTGGGGTCATACCTATTCATGCCATTTATCACGTATTTCTCATCTTCAAAACCAAGTGCTTTGAATTATATCATTCAGGCCATACACAGCCTCTGCTTCACCCCTTTACTCTGACCTAAATATTCTTCCCTTGAAGTGCCTCCTAATCTTAGGTTAGGTCTCTTAATTTACTGCGCTCGCAATGATAATTGTCAACTTCTCTGTTTCTCTGAATCTTTCCTCGCTAATAGTAATAACACTCGATTCTCTGAGCAAAGCCATATGCTATACTACCAAAAGTAAACACAAATTACGAAAAACAAACTACTTTTTTCTCCGCCATAAATACTTGGAATTCATTACCGCTTGCAGTTAAATCAGCCCGTCCGCAGCCCGTTCGAAGCCCACTTTCTACACTCTACTAAAACACATCACTTCTCAAACAATTCAGCTTCATACCTTACCGAAGGATGCTTTATTCGCATTTTTCGTTCCCCACTCCGACAGCAAGCGCTCAATGTGTTTGTCATTGTGAATATTCTTATCTGTCACCGCTTCCGTTCTTATTATCTTTGCATCCATCCATTGTCCATTCTATGTAGTTTATCTTTTGTGTTTTTCGTAATGTTCTTGCGCTTTGCCTGATGTGTGCCTTTGCTTTTTTTTGTTTGTTTGAAAACCTACGCCCGCTTTTCATTGCCGTATTCGTTGCTGTAATTTTAATATGTTTCATTTTGATGTTATCTGTTTCCAGATCCTCTGCCACATTTGTGTATTTATTCCTGTATGTATTCCTGATGGGAGGTCCCCCAGACAGTCTTACTTTGGGACCTCCTACTGTACTTATGGTTTTGTAGGCACTTATGGTTTTTATGATTCACCTGCGAGGTTCCTCGAAATAGATGTATCTGTCACTGGCGGCATCTCGATGACAAACTTAACTGTGATGTCTAAACTCTGCGTTCTATCTATTTTACTGGAAAGGAAAGGCGCAGTATCTCTCACTGGTGGAATCTGGCAGACAACTCCCCAGAGATATTACATCGTCCTCACCTTGAGAAACAAGATAGAAGAGTTTGCTGCTCCGCTTCCCGCTGTCCAACCGCACATAGTGATCGGAACAGAATCCTGACTTCAAGAATCTCTCGCCAATACAGAAATATTTCAGTGTGGTTATGCTGTGTACCGGTCTGACAGGGACACACATAGTGGCTGCGTTCTTCTTCTCATCAATGAATGCCTCCAATGTACTGAACTTCCTACTTCATTAAATTATTCTGAATCGGTATGGTGCTGCAGGGTTAGAATGAGCAATGGCAGTTACTTCGCTGTTGGGTCTTTTTACCAGCCTCCTATTTGCAGTAATCCTGTCGCCGGCCGTTTTGGCCAGTAGTATCCGTGCTGTACTCTAGCCAACGAGTAGGTGTAGTCTTGGTGACCGGCGGTTGGTTCGCCGTGGCACGCTTGGAAAACTTCAGTGCGGAGAGCCAATGGGACGACGAGTAGATGACTGTTTCCCCCAAGACGGAAGTTCTTCTAAAGTACGTTGTTGCGAATAAAGAATAAAGAGATTACGCGGGCGAAAATCTTAGGCACAACCGTAGTTCGCTTCTCCAAGAAGTCAATAAAAGGGAGCAATTCCTGGTCCTTTCGCTGACCTAAAACGCAGTGTCTTCATCGGTCATAGTGGAAGGTTCGACCGGCGCTCGCGAAAGGCAATCTGCATCCTTGTGCTTCTTTCCAGATTTGTAAATAACTGCCATTTCGAATTCTTGTCATCGAAGGCTCCAACGCGCGAGTCTTCCTGGAGGGTCCTTTAAGTTCGTCAGCCAACAGAAAGAGTGATGGTCGCTAACGACTTGAAAGGGGCGAGTGTACAAATAAAGGCGCAACTTCATAACCACCCATACCACTGCAAGGCATTTTTTTCGGTTGCCGAGTAGTTCGCTTCTGCTTTAGATAGGGTCCTGCTGGCGTAAGCAATTACGCGCTGCACTAACACAGCCCCTAAGCCCACTTTTCTGGAACCCGTATGAAGCAGTGTAGGGGCGTCGTCATCAAAGTGCGCCAGGACAGGTGGTGTCTGCAGTCGCCTCCGCAGCTCATTGAAAGCTTGTTGCTGTTCTCCACCCCAGCGAAAGACAGCGTTGTCACACGTCAGTGAAGTTAATGACCAGGCAATTCGTGAGAAGCCAGCAATAAACCGACGGTAATCGGCGCAATGACCGAGGAAGTGCCGCAATGTCTTTTTGTCCGTAGGTGTTACGAACTTGGCGACTGCGGAGAGCTTTTCAGTATCAGGCCGGACACTTTCTTGGCTAACGACGTGACCTAAGAACTGCAGCTCCTCGTAACCAAAGTGGCACTTCTCGGGTTTTAGTGTCAGGCCCGCAGATCGTATGGCCTGAAATACAGCTAGCAAACGGAGTAGATGCTCTTCAAGTGTAGCAAAAAACGCGATCACGTAATCAAGATACACCAGGCATGTTTACCACTTCAGTCCCAAAAGCACAGTGTCCATCAGCCTCTGAAATGTTGCTGGCGCCGAGTGTAAACCGAACGTAAGGACCTTAAACTCATACAATCCGTTGGGAGTGACGAATGCTGTCTTCTCTCGATCCCTCTCATCCACTTGATTTGCTAATATTCACTTTTCTGTTTTTATATTTACGGAGACGAAACCTTTGACTGACATTTTGTCTGCCCCTGATCCCTCTGCGCGCGTACACTGCTGCACTGAAATAAAGCAGCCTTCTCTCGCCTGAGCGATTGTTGTTTCGATGCAAGGCTTAGATCTTTTTAGCTGCGGCAGCCTAGCTGAGGTTAGGGTATATTTCTGAACCGCTAAGGGTTCCGTGGTACGTTTTTTTTTTGCGAAGTTTATTGCCTCAGGGCATAAAAGGAATGTTATGATGGATGAAGGGTGTGGTCAAATAAATGAAAAAAGGTTGGCTGATGCAATGAAATCGAGGAGTGAACGATGATGCGGTCCCAGTGTCCAAACAGCATATGACTGCGGATTATGGGGGAGAGGCCAGCTGCCACCAGGTGCCGGATCCGCGTTGGCTTCAACGCTGGACAATCCCACAGTAGGTGATGGATGTCAGCTTCTATATTTCTTGACTTGCAGATGGGGCACCCAGGGTGTGGATATAAATACCGAAATTGTGGCCACTTTCGGATCACTGCTGGTGTTAGGGCTACCCCAACTCGAATCCTCCGAAGCGCCACCTCCTCTGCACGGGTTAGACCGCGGGGGAGGCTTACCGTACACGGAGGTATAAGAGCACGTGTACGGCGCCGGAGGTGCTCCTTTCTTGTTAAAAGCAGGGTGGCATTGTCCAATTTTATGAGGTTTGGCGATGTCGATGTTGAATTTGAAAGGCGGGTAGCAGAATCTACTTGGCTTTGAGCACTTAAAAGGTCACGTGGGGTCCATTCAATACGAATTGGATTTGGCATGCGAGCCGCTAGACTGTGTATGTTCTGGCAGATTTCCGGGCTACTACTAACTCGTCTAAGTAGCTTTGTCACCTGGAGAGCATCTGTACGTATGATAATATGGGCCGTGGGAAGCATGGGAATGGCGGTCACAGAGCGAAGCGCCTCTTGCACTGCAAGCAGTTCCGCACAAAAAGAAGATGGAGGTTCCGGTAATTGAAATGTTGACGTCTTGTTCAATGAAGATTTGCTAGGACAGTAAACTGCTGTTATCACTTCACAGGCTTTGATGCTTGCGTCGACGTAAATTATAATGGAACCATGTGGCAAGCGGGCGTCTTGTTCCATAATTCGGTCGCGAAGTGACGACGCCGTTTCCTGTGTTCTTGGTCGGCGTAAATCAGTTGGCTTGATATTGCTCAGCTGTACAAAACGCCAAGGAGGAAGAACTGGCAGTGGCGGTGGTAGTATTGAATGTTTCGAAGCATAAGCCTTCAGAGCGCACGTTGCGTGAGAGAGTGTGGCCTTAAGCTTGCGTGCATCACGTCGTTGTTGCACCAGTTCATCTATTGTGCTTAGTTGTGCGTTTTCTTGGAGCGCCACGACTGGTGTTATGCGAGGGAGGCAGGTGATGACCCTTATTGCCTCTCGATTTATAGCCTCAAGTCGATCCCATTGTGCCCTTGTCAAATGCTGAAATTGGGCTTGATAAACAAGGCGCGGTTGCACAACTGCCCTCACCAACTGTCTCGCAACATCTGAGCGAGCGCCGCCCATTTTTGGAGCAATGCGTCTAATTAAACCCAGTGTCTGTAACGCCTGTTTTTTTGCGCCACACAGCCATGTAGTTCCAGTTCCTGACTCATGAATTGTTAAGCCCAATATTTTTACTGTTGGACTTTCCTGAAGTGGGGTTCCGGATAGATGTAGACGAATAGGAGTTGCCGATAGTTTACGGCGGCCCCAGCGGTTGGCGACTGATATGAACGTAGTCTTACTGGCGGAAAGTTCAAGGCCAATGGAAGATGCATATGTGCACGTAATATCTAAAGCTGATTGCAGGGCCGATGATTGAGTCAGTAGGTCGTTGTGTGCGCTCCACACCGTGATGTCATCAGCGTATATTAAGAATTTAACATCAGAAATTTCATGTAACCGCCATGCAAGTGAGATAAACGCAATATTAATAATGTTGGTGACAACACCGATCCCTGGGGCACGCCGCGAAGAGGGACGAATGATCCTATGGCCTCGTTATTGAGGCGTATTGCAAATTGTCTACTTTCAAGGAAAGATTTTACAAAATTGCGTACTCTAAGTGGTAAATGAAGCATGTCAATTGAATCCAGAATGGCAGCATGACTGATATTATCGTAAGCCTTTTTTACATCCATGGCGAGGACGGTGCGTACATTGTGGCTGCGTGTTGATGATAATACGGATGACGCCAAGACAGCCAATCTGTCTTCTGTGCCTATAGATGGTCGAAAGCCAATCTGGGCCGGGTGGTAGAAACCGTGATGTTCAAGCCACCACGAGATTCGTGTGGCGAGCATTTTCTCAGCAATCTTGCAAATTGTTACCGTTAAGGAAATAGGTCGAAAGTTGCTTAGGTCTGTTGGGGCTTTCCCCGGCTTTGGAATAGGGATCACAATAGCCGATTTCCAGCTGTCTGGTACATCACCGTCTAGCCATTCCTTGTTAATGGTGTCAAGGAGTTGAGGAAGTGCATCACCACTGAGGTTCTTGTAAACCTCGTACGTAATGGAGTCCGGACCGGGCGCTGTCTTTCGGTTGGCTTCATCTATAGCTGCAAGCAATTCGGGCATGAAGAATGGGCTCGCGATTCCCTCGGTGTCGGCAGCAGATGGCAGCTTATAGACATGGGCTGGCATGCCCCACAAGTGAGGTCTTGTAACTGGCGCAGGCAACACGTCGTACTTGGGGAAAAACTTGCGTGCTGCTTGTCTTGCGAAATCATTCGGAGACAAGTTTGCTGCAAAGCATGCTGTGGCCGCTGCATCAGGATGACGACAACCGCGCTCCATGGCATGGAAAGTTCGCCAAAGATGGGCATTCGATGACTGTGTGGAGAACTGCTCGCACCACAGGTACCATTGTCGTCGTGAGAGATCACGCTCATACCTCCGAGCCTTAGCAGTAATGTAATTTAGTCTTGTACGTGCATACGCAGAAGTTGGGTCTCTGGTTGCAGTCAATTCCGCTTGTCGACGAGCAGCCCACAAGTTGAGCAGAGGCACATCCGGTGTTGGTCGACCAACTTCCACCCAGGTAATGGTTGTAGCCTCATTTAGTGCTCTTTTTATGCGGTCTAGAAGCGATGGTGCCGACTCCACAGAGTGGTTTTGAAGAATGGCGCGGAAATTGTCCCAATGGACAACTGTACACTTGCGGCGTAATCGTCGGGCCTGTGATGGATAGAGACCGATGACAATAGGATGATGGTCACTGCCCCAGCAGTCCGGCTCTAAGTGCCACGAGGGGGTGCCGGTTCCTGACCACCACGTAAGATCTGGAGCGTATGTTCCACTCCTAGTATGAAGCACAGTCCTTGTTGGTGTATCTGGATGGTTCAGGAGAATAAACAGCGCATCCGTAAAGGCGTCTCGCACTCGCCTGCCGCGAGGACTTAAGGTGGGGTATCCCCAGTCCGGGTGAGGCGCATTGAAGTCACCCCTAACTAAAACTGGACATCCCGGGTATTGTTGCCTAACCTTCAGTAACCATCCCAGGTTTATGCGGGAGGGAGAGCCACCACCAGATCTTACATAGACTGACACAACTACAACAGTTGCCTTACCAAATTTGACTGCCACTGCAACAACCTCCTGATATGAAGTACACCAATTTTCCAGAGCAAGGCGTACCTGAGGAAACCGTGTGTCAACATACACAGCCACCTTTCCCGGAGGAGTATCCGTGTGCACACGTCGGTAGTGCATGGAAGGAGACACGTATCCACTGAAACCAGGAATGGGTGGCAACGCGTTCGTCTCCTGCAGTAGCATGGCCCATACATGAAGTTTGTTCATGCGAAGACGGGATTTGAGCTCTCCAACCTTTGTGGAGAGCCATCTACAGTTCCACTGAAGCACACCGCGATATCTTGTAGTCGCCATCTTGATTATGAGTCCAGAAGTCGCAAAAGCACAGATGTCAGGTTAGATAATTGAGTGACCATAAACCTCAGTAACGATTTCGAAGAGTTATCAGGCAGGGCAGCAGAAGACTTTTGGGAATCAGTGAACGGCATGGGAGTGTGGGACATAATCGTTGGCGAGGCAGCCTTGATATTCGCGGTCTGAGATTCCGTTGCTCGCCTACGACGAGCAAGCAGTTCACGTTGCGGAGCTTATAGACCTCCGCTAAAAGCCTTTCAATTTGGTCGTCAACTGCTGTCACATCGTCCTGCGGAGGTTCCGGCATATCCTTCCCGTTTGTACTCTGTTTGTGACGACGTTGTGCACTCATATTAGCGCTGTAAGCATGTGGTGTACAGATTGCCGGTGGCTCTGTCTCAGATAGCTGTGGCCATTCATCGTCATCTAATTGGAGAGCCTCAAATCTGTTGAATGTCTGAATCGGTGTTGAAGTACCCTGTTGAGACCATTGCCTTTGTATTCCACGACGGACCTTTTGATTTGCTTTCTGCTTTGTTGGGCAAGTTGGAGAGGTGATGTCATGGTCATCAGCTTTGCAAAGTCCGCATCGGTAAGATACTGTTTCTTCTGGCATAGCGTCATCTGGTGTTGTAAAAGGACAGGACCTATGCATATGTCCAGGTCGGAAACAGGTATAACAGTAGACGACACTTGGTTTATAAGGTCGAGGGCGTAGAATGCAGCCATAATAGTATAGGCGAGTTGGGGGAGTCACGGGGCCTTGCAAGGTGACGATGCAAGAGCGCCCCTTTCCCATGCGACGAGCTTGAATCACGTGATGAGTAGGGCAGTAGAGCTCACGCTGAAGTGTAGTCTGGTCCTCGTCAACGTCTACGTTGTAGACAATGCAGCGTTGTAGATCGGAACCATCAACAAGGTAAACCTGGACTGGAACCGAGACTTCGCTTGTTACTGAAATACATTTAAGTGTTTGAAGACACTCAACAGCAGCCAAACTCGGGAGCCACACAGCAATTGTATTCGACTTCTTCCTGGCCGTGAAACCACGGAAACCCTTGGTTCCAAGACATGCGTCCAGATTCGCCTGAATAACTCTGTTCGGTATCTCAGTAAGGTACTTGGTTGTCAGAGCCTTGATGGTCACTTTATAGCATGGTGATCCGGGTGTTGAAAATACCGGGTGATCAGTTGTTGTACAGGAGCGCTTGCCTTGTGAACTGTTGTTTGCGGTAGATGATCCCGGTGCAATGTCTTCTGAAGGACGCTTCTGAGCACCGCGCTGTGCCGCCCGTCCAGAAGGTAGCGCTGAAGACACGTCCATTGGCGTGCTCGGCTGCTCACTCACATTGGTGGAAACTCCATCACCAAGTGGAAGCTGGTTAGCCATTCCCGACCTCCGCCCTCGGGACAGATCACTCACGGGCTGATGTGCATTTTGAGACGGCAGGATATGTGCTGCAGCCGATGGACCAGGAGCAGGAAGGAGGAGTTGGGACCCAGGCTCGGATGTCAATTGTGCTGTCGGTAATGCCGTCGAGACAGGCGGCGCCGACGAAGGTACCTCCGCCAGCGTGCCACGGACGGCACTAGGCCTAGTCCCAGAGCGCAGTTCAGCTGCAGGAATTACGTGACGAATGCCACTCTACCAGATGATACATGAGTGGTCGGAACCTCCTCGGACTCTGAGAAGTCAATTCTCTTGATGTAAGGATCGTATTTACGCGAAAGGTAAGGTTTTCACTCAAGCGATGAGCAGCCACCTCAGCAGAGACACTTCGTCGTCCTCCAACCGTGGTACGTGGTACGTTTGTTCCTTGGTAGGAGTTAATGTGTTTTAGTGCTGGTGCTTCTTCATTATTTGTTGATTTCGTAATGCAGAACTTGAAGTTTGTTCATTTGAGAGCTTCTCTCTATTGTCCGACATGGAAGACGCCAAGAATTATTTGGAAGCGCTACAATGGCAAACCTCTAATCAAGCAAGGTGTAACAAAACCTTCTCACGTGTACTTGATATGTCTGGCAACAATACGAAGCAATTTACAAAGCTTATCTGTTCAACCAAGGCATCGAGCTTGAATACAAACACCTTTTGCGACATATTTCGTTTGCATTAGTACACAAGTTGAACACCTTAGAAAATAACATTCAAGAAACATGCAAACAGGGGTCTTTGACAACAGGAAAATAAGAAAGAATTTTACCTTGACTACAATGTCACTGAAAGCACCACAGCCAGCTTTATTCGTACTTCTGAAGTTCAGAAGAAAGCATAAATATCTCCTCAAGATGTTCGGCACTGCTACCGAAGAACCGCTTTGTCTCAGAGTGAGCTACACTTGACGTAAAGGTGCCCAAGCCTAGACGTGGTGCGCATGCCCCCGATGGGTTTCTACTTTCGGCACAATCATTACCAGATCGATCGCCTGTACCACATGTACCATGATCTCCCTTTTCTGCTCTATTTACCATATGATCATCAATTTAAGCGAAACAGAGCATGGATTGTCGGCTTGTGCGCCTTTTAACATATCTGTATTCGGTTTGTGCACTTGGGCACAGTCTTTTACTGAGCTGGGGGCATCGCCTGTGGCCAAGCAGTCAATCCGAACAAATAATCTTGTACTTTGCTTCTTGACAAAGGCTGTAGACGGGATCCCTACAGCTTGATCATTTGGAGCAACGCTCGCAGCAGGCACTGCACCATGGTTCTTGTACCAAGCGAACGCAATTTTGCTATACTCGTCACTTTTTTGAAAAATACTGCTGACAGGCAGGCAAGGGTGCCCATGTGCCGATACAGTGGCGGCATCAGGCGTCTGATGTACCCTTTCATATTCTGCTTTGGTCTTTCCGGAGACGAAACATTTGAATGATATTTTGTCTTCCGCTGATCCCTCTGCGCGCGAAAACTGCTGTGTTGAAATAACCCTGCCTTCTCTCGCCTGAGCCATCGTTGTATCAATGCACGTTTTGCATCTTTCTAGCAGCGGCATCGTAGCTGAAGTTAGGGTCAATTGTTCACAACTTGTAAGAGTTCTGTGATCCCTTTGTTCCTTGGTAGGATTTTGTGTGTTTTAGTGCCAGTGCTTCATCATCGTTTGATGATAAATTTAACCTAGGCCATTTGAAAGCTTCTCTTTGTATTCCGACTTAGACAACGTCAGAATCATTTAGAAGCGCTGCAATGGCAAAACTCCAATCAAGCAAGGTATAACAAAACCTTCTAACGCGTACTTAATATGCCTAGAAAGAGTACTTATCAATTTACAAAGCTTATCTGTTCAAACAAGGCATCGAGCTTGAATACGAACACCTTTTGCGACACACTTAATTTGTATTAGTACACAAGTTGAACACCGTAGAAAATAATACATTGAAACTTGCAAACAGGTTTCTTTGAAAAGAGGAACATAAACAAAAACATTACCATGACCACAGCGTCACTCAAAGCACCATAGCCAGCCTTCATCTAACCTATGGAGTTCAGAGGAAAGCATGAATGGTTCGTCTAGATTATCGGCACTGCTATTGAAGAACTGGTCTGTCTCAGATATGCGCCCCACTTGACGTAGAGGTGCCCAAATCTAGACGTGGTACGTTCCCCCGATGGGCTTCCTGTTCTAGGCGCAATTTTGCGTTTAAGCGAGACAGAAAATGAATTTTTGGCTTGCGCGCCCTGTAACATATCTGTCTTCGGGTTCCGCACTTGGCCACAGTTTCGTACTGAGCTGTGGGTATCGCCTGCAGCCAAGCAGTCAATCCGAACAGGTCTACTTGGTCTTTGCTTGTTTACAAAGGCAGTAAACGTGATCCCGAGAGCTTGAGCATTTGAAGCAACGCTGGCAGTGGGCACTGCACTATGGTTCTTGTACCAAGCGAACGCACTTTTGCCATACTCGTCACTTTCATGAAAACTACTGCCCAAAGGCAGGCAAGTGTGCGAAGTTGCCGATACAGTGGCGGCATTAGGCGTCTGGTATACACTTTCAAATTCTGTTTTGATCTTTACGGAGAGGAAACGTTAGATTGAAATTTTGTTTGCCCCTGATCCCTCTGCGAGCGTACACTGCTCCACTGTAATAACCCAGCCTTCTCTCGCCTGAGCGATTGTAGTTTCGATGCAAGGCTTCCATCTATCTAGCAGCGGCAGCCTAGCTGAATTTAGGGTTTATTTCAGAACTTGTAAGGGTTCTGTGGTACGTTTGTTCCTTGGTAGGAGTTAATGTGTTTTAGTGCCGGTGCTTCTTCGTCATTTCTTAATGTCGTAATGCAGAACTTGGACTTTGATCTTTCGAGATCTTCTCTCTATTGATCGACTTTACTGAAAAGTACTGCCCACAGGCACGCACGGGTGCACAGGTGCCGATACAGTGGCGGCAGTAGGCGTCTGATGTACCCTTTCAAATTCTGCTTTGGTCTTTCCTCTTCTGCTTTGGCACCTGTTAAATCAGCTGTTTGCGTGTACTGTGCGACACCGCGGACCCCGAGCACCCACGCTTAGCCGTGCGTGGCATCGCCGTGTCTGTGAAAAAGGGGATCCTGGTGGTTGAGCTGATGCCGAGTGTTTGGACCTTTAAGGCCCCTCGGCGGAGGCAACACACAACTTTGGCCCACGCTTCTCACACAAGGGACCTCCGGGCTGGCCCACCCGAGTGAAATCGGCAGTCGCATTTTCCTGTCCTCCCCTCCATATTTCACTTTCCTACCCCTTTCTTACAACTGCCGTCTTCTCTTACCTTCTTCGTTTCTTCCTACTTCCAGGCGGCGAGGGTTAACCTTGTGTGGCTAACCACACTGAGTTACGGCATATATGGTTATAGTTACGGTGTACAGCTGGCGTGGGCAGGACCTGATTGCCAATTCCTGTCCCGTCCCCTCGTTGGGCTCCGTGGTAGGTGGCTGGCGCCGCAGCCGACCAATATACATTTTTTATGGCTTGGTCTTTTTCAAGTGATCGCCCTCCTTCGAAACGAGGGCGCACCGACCAAACTGCCCAGTTCGTTGTGAAAATAAAGAGCACCTTCCCACACTTTCATGTAATTCATAGTGAGCACTGAGAAAAAACAGCAATACAAGACTCACAATTCATTGTTGCAAAGACATTGACTGAAGCTATAGGCAAGGGTTATAAGAGCAAGAAGCTTGCAAATGGAGACCTGCTTTTGGAACTTTTATATCATCATCAGTATGAGAAACTCTCAGGAGTCAGTGCTTTTGGTGACATTCCTGTTGTGATTCGCCCACATCGTTCTTTGAATACTGATCGCGGTGTTCTTTCTGACCATGACTTAAAGTACGTGACAGAGGAGGAACTGCTGGAAGGGCTGAAAGAACAACATGTGACAAATGTATACCGAATAAAAATCAGACGTGACAACAAAGAAATCGAGACTAAAAACTTTGTCCTTATCTTTGCACTGAGCGTGCTACTCGAGTCTGTGGAGGTGGGGTACACAAAACTCAACCTGAGACCCTACATTCCGAACCCACGACATTGCCTTAACTGTCAGACGTACGGTCACGGTGCACAAAGCTGGCGAGGCCGACTCTCTTGTGCAGTGTGCTGCACATGAGCACCAAACCGAAGACTGCCAAACTCAACCCCATCTTTGTGCAAATTGTCAGGGCAACCATCCTGCTTATTCGCGTAGCTGTCCGGTGTGGAAGACCGAAAAGCACATAATCACTATAAAGGTAAAAAACATCACGTTCACCGAAGCACGCAAAATATTTTCAATCCAACACCCTTCCTATTCCTCTGTGGCGCAGCAGAGCGCGGCACCACCGGAGTCTTCAGCACCTACCCAGGCCACAAAAATGAGTCTGGGGTGGTGCCATCCGCGCCCCTGGTGGAAGTAGCTGGTGCTGCTTCACTACCCCTAAAACTGGCTGCGCTGACCCCCAGGTCAGCGGGCCTGAATGCCTTGTCCCAAGGGGCAAGATCTAAAACAAGTGCACCAGTGCCTTCTGCACGAACGTCTAACATATCTGAGGATGTGATAGACACATCTCCTCCTCGCCGCCGCATCAGCGGCGGCAAAGCTCTCTCGAGCGAAAAGAAGGGACAAAGTCCCAATAACAGGTTCAAAGGATCCAACTACCTAGGCTTTTAAACTATCCTCAACTAATATTTTACCACGGCATTTTAGTTCACTGGAACCGTCGTGGCCTTCTGAACAATTACACTGACATAACAGATGTATTAGGTTCTTATTCCCCAGTCGCATTGTGTCTCCAGGAGACAAACCTTGTACCGCAGAATAAAAACATCCTTAAAAAGAATCAAGTCTTTCGTTGCGATCAACAAAACCCAAGCAGACTCTGGTGGCACTGCTATTGTGGTCCAAGGTGGTATTCCAACCCGAAAAATCGATCTTAAAACCACATACGAAGCAGTTGCAGTCACAGTGCTACATTTGAAAACCATAACAATGTTCCATATACATTGAACCTCATCTAACTGTCACACTTCACGACTTAGAAACTCTTTTAATACAACTACCAGAGCCATATTTTTTAGTTGGTGACTTTAAGGCTCACTCCCCTTTTTGGGGAAGCAGACAAACTGACGCCAGAGGTCAGGTTTTAGAAGATTTTATTCTGTGCAACGATATTTGTTAAATACGGGGAAACACACATACTACTCTCAAAGCACTGGCAAATTCAGCTGCTTAGATTTGTCTTTTTGCTCACCAAGTGATTTTACCGATTTTAAATGGGGCGCTCTTGACAACCCCTATGGGAGCGATCATCTTCCAGTCATTATCAGCCTAGCATCATCACCATCAATCACTCTGACAAAACCACGGCGCTGGAAGCCAAATTTGTCCGACTGGGCGCTCTTCCGCGAAGCTGCGCTAGAAGAAATCTATTCGGACAGTTCTGATGTGGCCAAATTAAATGAAACTTTCACAGCATGTATTATTGCCGCCGCTCACCTAGCCATTCCTCGGACTTCCGGTGTGGTGAGACAAAATTGGAAAGCATGGTATACGCAAGAATGTAGAAAGGCAATAAAGGAACAAAGCAAAGCATGGGGAATTTTACGCCGCTACCCAACACATGAAAACCTGATTCAAGAAGGCAAAATCTAAAGCTCGGTATGTCTACCGCACAGCTGAAAAGCAATCATGGCAGAGGTATGTATCTTCTATCAACAGCTCGGTTACATCCAAAGACATGTGGGAAAAAGTTCATAAACTGGATGGAAAATACTCCCCCTTGATAGTTCCGTTTTTCATAACCTCTGGCACACAAACCAGTATACAAGGAGACATATTTTGAGAATATTTTGCTGCGGTTCCAAGTTCTACACACAATACACAATCTTTTTTAAAGTACAAATAAACAGCTGAAAAACAAAAACTCCCAAAGACTGGTAGCGCAAATGAAGCTTTTAATGCTTTAATTACACTAGAAGAAATACATAAAGTACTGTCAGCTAGCAAACACACTGCACCAGGACCCGATGATGTTTACTACGAAATGTTACCCATTTATTAGAAACCTCTGTAGAGGCGTTGTTAAAACTGTTTAACAAAATCTGGATAGCCGGGAAAATTCCTGAGTCCTGGAAGAAGGCCATTATAGTGCAACTTTTGAAGCCTGGAAAGTCGCCAAATTCTCCAGGTAGTTATAGGCCAATTGCCCTGACGAGCTGTCTTGCGAAGTGCTTTGAAAGTATTATAAATATCAGACTGATGTTTGTCCTCGAATCCCAAAAACCGCTTGACATTCACCAGTGCGGCTTCAGGAAAACATGTTCCATTACTGACCACCTTGTCCGCCTCGAAAATACAGTTCGGGAAGCGTTTCTACATAAGGAACACTGCCTTGCCGTCTTTATTGACCCTGAAAAAGCCTACGACACTACATGGAGGTTTGGGATCCTGCGGGACTTGGGAGAGCTTGAAATTGGCGGCAGGATGCTAAAATGTCTAGCTGACGTTCTACATAATAGATCCTTTCAAGTACGTCTTGGTTTCATACTTTCTAAAAAATTCACACAAGAAACTGGTGTGTCCCAATGGTGCATTTTAAGTACCACGCTTTTCATTGTAAAAATGAACTCTACAGCTAAAATAATACCGAAATCTATTATATACTCAGTTTATGTAGATGACTTGCAAATTGCGTGCACATCATCAAACGTAGCAACATGTGAGAGGCAGATTCAGCTAACTGTAAATAAGCTCACATCATGGTCAGATTAAATGATTTCAAGTTTCCCACGCAAAAGTCAGTGGCTGTTCTCTTTTCTCTTAGACGAGGACTGCACACTAACCTCACCATCTACCTAAATGAAATCACACTATCAGTAAAACACGAACACAATATTCTAGGTTTAACTTTTGATAGGAAGCTATCTTTCCTTCCTCACACAAACGTCCTGAAAAAGAAAGCTTCCAAATCTCTGAATATACTCAAACTCCTCTCACGCAAACACTGGGAGTCTGACCGGACGTGCCTTTTGCACATCTACCGCTCAGTCATTCGCTCTTGCCAAGACTATGGCTGCATTGTATACGGGTCAGCAAAACCTTCATATTTGAAGCGCTTGGACCCTGTACATAATTCAGGTTTGCGTATTTCTACTGGCGCTTATAGGACATATCACCTATCGCAAGTCTTTATGAAGACACAAACGAACCATTTCTAGAACTTATGACATTGCTCACATTTTCATATATCCTGAAAATACGCTCGCTACCAAAACATATATGCTACCCCATTGTCACTAAATGTGCCTCCAGAATATTGTCCAAAAATAGGCCGCAGTCAATCAAACCCTTGTTACTTCGATTTGAGGATAAATGCGAAGAATAAGAAATACTAAACGCCCTCCCCAGTATTGCATCAAGACAAAATTCACTGCCACCATGGTACAGCCTTCCTGTTGTCGGACACAACAGGAAGGCTGTACCATGGTGGCAGTGAATTTTGTCTTGATGCAACACCACCTGAACACATCCTGCAAGAATTTCTAGCTCTTAAAGAAAAGTATGACAATTGCACACAATCTTACACGGTGGATCCAAGACAACAAAACAGGTTGGAAGTGCAATAGTGCATGGAAAATGAGAAAAAACTGAGATTATCTCAGTGTGCAAGTATTTTTACAGCTGATTGTTATGCTCTGGCAGTGGCTGTAAGCAAAATAGTCAACGAGAACATTACAAACAGTATTATATACACCGACTCCTTAAGGGTTCTCATAGCCCTTCACCACAAAAATGCAGTTGCACCGCTACTCGGCGAAATCATACACAACATATCAACAGCCTCTCCTCGAAGACATAAAATAACGTTTTGTTGGGTCCCGAGTCATGTCGGCATTGAAGGCAATGAGAGAGCACTTTTGCGGTGCCCAGGCCCATTGAAAAGGAATAAAGAACATAGAAATGCCATACAGATATGCCACAACGAACTAAAGGATGAATGGCAGTCATCATGGAGTAGGGAGGTAAATAATAAACTGCAGTTGGTGGCGCCCACTTTAGGGGGAATGTAAATTATGTCGCCATCAACAACGTTAGTGATTTTATGCCGTCTCCGCATTGGCCACACACACATGACATAAAATATTTTGTTGAGAAAAGAAAACAAACCTCTGCGTGAAGAATGCGGACAGGAACTCACCATAAACCAAATTTTACTTTCAAGCACAAGATTTGAAATGCTAAGGAAAAGTATTTTAGGTGAAAGCGGACTTGTCGATCTATTATGTGTTTTTAGCTTTTTAAAGCAAGCAAACGTTTCACGGAAACTGTAAAATAAATAGTGTATGCCACGTACAACCTTGTGCTTGGCGCATGATAGCCTGAGCTGCTTATGCGCAATTAAACCCATCACAACACAACTCTTCGGTAGCAGTGCCGACTAACTAGATGAACTATTGGTGCTTTCTTCTGAACTCCATAAGTTAGATGAAAGCTGGCTGTGGTGCTTTGAGTGACGCTGTGGACAAGGTAATGTTTTTTTATGTTCCTCTTGTCACAGACTCCTGTTTGCAAGTTTCAATGTATCGTTTTCTAAGGTGTTCAACTTGTGCACTAATACAAATGAAGTGTGTCGCAAAAGGTGTTCGTATTCAAGCTCGATGCCTTGTTTGAACAGATAAGCTTCGTAAATTACTTCGTACTGTTTTCAGCCGTATCAAGTACGCGTGAGAAGGTATTGTTATGCCTTGCTTGATTGCAAGTTAGAAAACAAAGACAAGCTTTCAAATGGCCTAGGGTCAACATTTACATCAAACGACGATGAAGCACTGGCACTAAAACACGAATTCATACCAAGCAACAAACCGATGACAGAACCCTTACAAGTTTCCAACAATTGACCTCAAAGTTCAGCTACGCTGCCGCTGCCAGAAAGATGGCTCAGGCTAGAGAAGGCAGGGTTATTTCAACGCAGCAGTTTTCGTGCGCAGAGAGATCAGGGGCAGACAGAAGATCGTTCAGAAGTTTCGTCTCCGGAAAGACGAAAGCAAAGTTTGAAAGGGTACATCAGATGACTACTGCCGCCCCTGTATCGGCACCTGTGCACCTTTGCCTGTCTCTAGGCAGCACTTTTCAGGAAAGTGAGAAGTATGGCAAAACTGCATTCGCTTGGTACAAGAACCATGGTACAGTGCTTGTTACCAGCGTTGCTCCAAATGCTCAAGCTGTAGGTATCCCGTCTACAGCCTTTGTCAAGAAGATAAATACAAGCGACTTGTTCGGATTGACTACTTGGCCGCAGGCAACACCCCCAGCTCAGTACAAAACTGCGGCAGAGAGGAGAAACCGAAGACATATATGTTAAAACGCGCTCAAGCTGACACTCCATGCTCTGTCTAGCTTAAACGCAAAATTGCTGATGGTGTGGTAAACGGAGCAGAAAAGGGACATCGTGGTACATGTGGAGTAGGCGATCGCCCTGCTAGTGATTGTGCCGAAGATGGAAACCCATCGGAGGCATGCGCACCACGTCTATGCTTGGGCACCTTTACGTCAAGTGTAGCTCACTCTGAGAAAAACCTGTTCTTTGGTAGCAGTGCCGAATTTTTTTTTCGAACCATTTATGCGTTCTTCGGAACTTCAGAAGCACGATTAAAGCTGGCTGTGGTGCTTTCAGTGACACTGTAGTCAAGGTGATGTTTTTTTATGTTCCTCTTCTCAGAGACCTCTGTTTGTATGTTTCTTGAATGTTGTTATTAAGATATTCAACCCTTGTACTAATGCAAATGAAGTGTCTCGCAAAAGGTGGTCACATTCATACACTATTCCTTGACTGAACTGGTAAGTTTTGTAGATTGCTTCGTATTGTTCCCAGACATATCACGTACACTTGAGAAGGTTTTGTTACACCTTGCGTAATAGGGGTTTGCCATTGTAGCGCTTCCAAATTCTTGACATCTTCCATGTCGGACAATAGAGAGAAGATCTCAGATTATCAAAGTCCAAGTTGTGCATTACGAAATCAACAAATGATGAAGAAGCACTGGCACTAAAACCCATTAACTCCTGCGAAGGAACAAACGTACCAAAGAACCCTTACGAGTTCAGAAATATACCCTAACTTCTGCTAGGCTGCCGCTGTTAGAAAGATGGAAGCCTTGCATCGAAACAACAATCGCTCAGGCGAGAGAAGGCTGGGTTATTTCAGTGGAGCAGGGTTATCGCGCAGAGGGATGAGGGGCAGACAAAATGTCATTCAAAAGCTTCGTATCCGGAAAGAAGAAAACAGAATTTGAAAGGTGTACCAGAGGCCTACTGCCTCCACTGTATCGGCACCTGCGCACCCCTGCCTGCCTGTGGGCAGTACTTTTCAGAAAAGTGACGAGTATGGCAAAACTGCGTTCGCTTGGTGCAAGAACCATGGTGCAGTGCCCAATGCCAGCGTTACTCCAAGTGCTCAAGCTATCGAGATTCCGTCTACTGCCTTTGTAAAGTAGCAAAGGCAAGAAGACTTCTTAGGATTGACTGCTTGGCTGCAGGCGATACCCAGAGCTCAGTACAAAACAGTGGCCAAGAGTAGAAACTGAAGACAGATAGGTTACAAGGCGCGCAAGCCAAAAATCAGTTTTCTGCCTCACTTAAACGCACAGTTGCGCCTAGAACAGGAAACCCATTGGGGGAACGTACCACGTCTAGATTTGGGCACCTCTGCGTCAAGTGTGGCTCACATCTGAGACAGACTAGTTCTTTGGTAGCAGTGCCGAATATCTACACGAACTGTTCATGCTTTCTTCTGAACTGCATAAGTTAGATGAAAGCTGGCTGTTGTGCTTTGAGTGACACTGTGGTCAAGGTAATGTTTTTTTGTCTTCTTGTCAGAAACTCCTGTTCCGAAGTTTCGAAGTATTATATTCTAAGGTGTTCGACTTGTGTACTAATACAAATTAAGTGTGTCGCAAAAGGTGTTCGTATTCAAGCTCGATGCCTTGTTTGAACAGATAAGCTTTGTAAATTGCTTCGTACTGTTTTGAGGTGTAACAAGTACGCGTGAGAAGGTTGTGGGAAGGCACATATCATATCACCGCTCCTTACCCTCCTGGCTACGACGCGGCGGCGAGGGTGAGGCGCGGCCTCTCCTCTTCACATCACGTGATAGCCTCCTTCTTCATCTCTCCCTCGACTGCTGTGGCGAGGGAGGCGTGCGCTGTGTGTGGGTGTGGTGGTGTGCCACCTCGAGAGAGCGGACCGGATGGGCCAGCAGTGCGGACGCGTCTGGAAAAGAGGGACTGGATTCAGGTGAACTGTATTGGTTGATCGCGCGTGCGCGGCCGAGGAAATCCATTAAACCGGTTTACCCCTTGGTCCTCGGGGTTCGTGTTATTCTTGGGGGCCACCACTGTGGTCTGAGCTAGCGGAGCGTTGTTTGCTCTGAGAGCGGAGCCGCAGCCCCGTAAAGAATCCCACATTTTGGCGCACCAACGTGGGTCCCGGTTGACGTTCCAGCGGAGAAAGCTAGCTCTGTATGAACAACATGAGCAGCCTGCGCTATGGGCTGTCTGACCTAATGATGTTGGTCGACGTCTGCGGGCAAGCTCGGGAGATCTCGATCATTAGCGATTTGGCTACATCAAATCCAACCGCCGATGCGATGTTGCGAGGTCAGTTGGACGTGTTACATGATGCCGCAGGCGCGGCTACCGTCCGAAACGTTGCGCCGGGCATTCCCGGTAATCACATCGAGCCGAAGCAGTCCGATGGCTGTGGCTATAGAAGTTCCGTTCTTTTGAACGTGTCCCCTGGCGCACCCGCCGATGCGGCTCGCGCTAGTATGTTCGCGCCGGGAACTACCTGCCAGCTTCCGAAGCCCGTGCCCAGTGGCAGTGGCTTCCAGGCCCAATCGCTCCGCCATGTAACAGGTGCGACTGCCAATGCAGTTCGCCAAACGAGTCTTAATACAGGCAATCCTGAATTACTCGCACTGCCATCGCCCGCCGGCGGCGGCTACTCTTCGCTCCTTTCACCCGCTGCGCACGCAGACTGGCCCGGTGGGCAAATTGCGTCTACACCCGCCAATGCGGCGAGCGCTCCCCGTCCTTTGAGAGAGAGGCATGCAGCGTACCCAGCATCGGGAGATCCCGAGTTGCTAACAAGCTACCGCCCGTTGGCGAAGGCTTTATTCCTCCCGGTATTCAGTCGGAGTGGCCCATTGGCCCCGATCGGAGAACGCCCGCAACAGCGGCACGCGCATCACACCCGACGACTAGTGAGCGCGCAGTATGTCAACCAGATGGAGACGCCGCAAACGTCCTCGCATCCGCTTTGCAACAGCTGTTGAAGCAGGCGCACTCGTCTGACTCTCGGATCGGCGTACCGATACCGACATACAGTGGCTACAGCGACACGCAAAGCGCAAACGACTTTTTACTGGCCTTGCGCCGGTATGAGCTTGCGAGTGATCTGAGCCAGAGGGATATTCTGAGACGAGCTTTGCCAGTTGCACTCGTCGATCAAGCTGCCCGGTGGTACCTATTGGTAGGCCACAAAGTGAGCACTATGTCTGACTTTCGACGCTTGTTCAGGGAGGAGTTCCTTCTGTACGATTACAAGCAGCGAATGCAGCGAGAACTGGAGCTGCGGACGCAGGCACCTGATGAATCGCTTGTAGAGTGCGTACGAGCGATGCAAGAATTGTACGAGTATGCCGACACGGAAGTTTCGCATTCGGAGCGAGCGGAACGCGTCCTCCGCCAGTGACAGCCCAAATTTGCCCTTTACTTCAGCAGCTGCCGATGCAGCAACTTGAACGGCGCTTGTCATTGAAGCTCGCAGAGTCCAGGCTCAGATTTCTGCGGCCCGTAAATACCGGCCCCCGCCACCGGCTAGAGACTCACTAGAGCCGAGGTGCGCCTGGAGCGGCACCCCAACGGTAAGGAGTGAGTACACTCCTGAGGCAAGTGGGTTCACGAGCGAGCCGTTGCCGCTCGAAGTATCAGATCGCGCCCTGGATCCCTTTGGGTACCGGTTGCGCAGTGATGATTTCAACCCCGGTGAGTTCACCGGGGTTCAGCCGCGAAAGTTCGAACCTACTCAGAACGCACCCCCGGAGGGCCGCATACGGCCAGACGGCCGGGGTGCCTCTGAAAACCGCCGAGCGTCGCAGCAACAAGCATGACAATCTGTGGGCTGCTTTAGCTGTGGCCAAACTGGTCACATAGCCAGAAACTGCCCCTCGAGATCGGGAAACGAGGCAGGCCGCCGGTAGCAAAACCGGCGGAGGCTGAAAACGCTCGGAAGCCTGTACCCGTCACGTCCGCATTCAAAATTGGAGAGCCAACTAACACGCCAGCGCCTTTTGTTGACCTCGCCGTAGCGGGAGCAACATTTAAGGCACTTCTCCCTCTCAATACTCCCTCTCCGCAGTCGGAGAAGAAAACGCATACAACCCCGGCCACTGCCGGCGAAAAAAGAGAGTGGGTTTCCGTGTCAGCTGCCGCAATCGGCAGCGGCGGCCTGTCAGCACACTTTTCATCCGCATTCGGAAAAGAAAATGCAGATTGCTGGCCGATGCCGGTGCACTGACAGAGCACCAACGTGACCGACTCTTGTCGTTGCTACACAACTTGGACGAGATGTTCACAGACCAGCCGGGATGTACCAATCTGGTGCAGCACCGCATAAATACGGGTGACGCGCTGCCCTGGAAATGTAACCCTAGGCCCGTCAGCGCTGCTAAAAGGCAAACGATCGATGAGGTGCTCCAGGAGTTGCTCGATGCTGGTCTTATATGCCGTTCTCAAAATCCATGGGGGTGCCCAGTGGTGCTCGCGCCAAAGAAAGACCGCACTTGGCGCTTGTGCGTGGACTATCGGCATCTGAACGAGGTCACGGAGAAAGATGCATACTCCCTTACGAGAATAGGTGAGATTGTTTCCAATCTTGGCGGCGCTCAGTTCTTTTTGATACTTGACGCCAGCAAGGGGTATCTGCAGGTCGAAATGCGACCAGGCGATGAGTACAAAACGGCGTTCTCATGTTACAGAGGACTTTTCCACTTCAAGAGATTGCCCTTTGGATTGTCCGGCGCTCCGAGCACATTCCGGAGACTAATGGACCGCGCACTCGGCGATGCCCGATAGCAGCACGCCCTCGCCTACCTGGACGATGTGATCGTCTATTCCCACACATTCGAGGAACACCTCGATCACCTAGGAGACGTTCTGGGAAAGCTCAGGTCCGCTGGCCTCACGCTCGATCCTGCCAAGGCGCAGATATGCCAGGCTCAGGTGAGCTTGCTTGGATATCGAGTTTAACGGGGGCAGGTGTCTCCTGATCCAGAGAAACTTCGGGCGATCATGGAGTTTCCTCCGCCTACAGATGTCAGCGCTGTTCACCGATATCTCGGTATGGTGGAATACTACCGACAGTTCATTCCAAACTGTGTGCGCCTGCAAGCGCCCTTGGCACAATTGCTAAGAAAGTCTTCCCGTTGGCAATGGGGAGATGAGCTGGAAAGGAGCTTTCGCCAGCTCTCGCACGCCATCGCTAAGACAGCAGCTCTGAAGCTGCCTGACCTAAACAAGCCATTCGTTATCCAGACCGATGCCTGTGATATCAGAGTGGGCGCTATACTTCTCCAGATGGATGGGGATCAGCTACGACCAGTGTCGTTTGCGAGCCGCGCGCTCTCGCCGGCAGAACGCAACTACTCAGCGACGGAAAACAAATGTTTGGCCATTACCTACGCATTGCGACGTTTCGAAATGTACGTAGAAGGAACAAGGTTCACGGTCGAGACCGCCCACATGGCCTTAACATGGCTGAAACGCCTGCGTGAGCCCAGCGGTCGGCTTGCGTGGTGGGCCCTTACACTACAACGCTTCGAGTTCGAAGTGCGCTACGGAAAAGGGACTGCCAATGCAGTCGCGGACGCGCTGTCACGGGTTCCGGTCACTGACACCCAACCGGCAGGCGAAGACGAGGAGTAGACGGAAGGGCAGCTGTCTCCGACTCTGCGTAGGGAGCGCGCAGCGGGCAGCAACCCGCCTGCGGAGCCCCGAAAGCACGTGCGCTTTGTGGGAGCAGTAGACCCCCTCGAAGTTGCGTTCAGCAGAGAAGAGCTTCTCAGAGCTCAGCAGGAAGACTCGTACTGTCAGGAGCTAATCAAGTGTCTTAGTGAAGAGACGGATGCTCTGACAACACAGGCCAAATTGCGCTGTGAAGCCACTGGTAGTGTGGTTGGCGCTAACTCTAGTGTAGCTGGTATTGCTAGGAGTGAGTTGGAGAACTTCCTGCTGGACTGTGAAGGAGCTTTGCTAAAATACGGGCCAGACAAAGAAGCCTCCAGTGAGTGCTTTAAAGTTGTGATTCCGCACAAACTGTGCCGCGCGGCTATGCGGCACTATCACGACGCTGACGGTCACGGGAGCGCCCCAAAGACATGGCGGAAGCTTTGTCGGTTCGCTACCTGGCCCGGAATGAAGGCTGACGTATGTCGTTGCGTGCGAATATGCCACATCTGCCAACAGAGGAAGCCTCGAGGCGGCAAACCACCTGGCTTACTCCAGCCCATCATAAGTACGAAGCCATGGCAAATCCTGGTGTGCGATTTGATGGTGCCGCTGCCGCACAGCAAAAAGGGGTACAAATACGTGCTCGTCGTTACGTGCCATTTCAACGCTTCCGCTGAACTGTACCCGCTGCGGAAAGCTACTGCCCGGGAGATCTTGGGAAAGCTGTCGGAGGTGTTTTGTCGTTTTGGCTTTGCAGAGCGACTGATAACCGACAACGCCACGTATTTCACGTCGAAGGTGTTTCGTGATACGTGCGCGGCAATTGGTGTACGGCAGCAGAAAACCACGTGCTATCCCTAGTCCAACGTGAGCGAGCGCCGCAATCGGGATATCAAGCCGCTCCTAGGCGCATATGCGCGGTCGCATAATGATTGGGATGAGCACTTGGACGCCATATCCTTCGCTCTGCGCACGAGTGTAAATCGCTCGACCGGCTTCATGCCGGCTTTTCTCATGTTTGGCAGGCAGCTGAACACGCCAACGGACACGGTCCTGACCCATAGGTCGGACGATGTTCGCAAAGTCGAGGCCAAAATCGACGACTACGCACGGCGATTACGAGAGAATTTCGCCAATGCCATTAAGGAGGCGAGCCGCAGCCGTGAGAAAGCCAGGGCAAACCAAAAGGCGAGCTACGACCAAGCCCACAGGGACCTTGAGTTCCAGTTGGGAGACACGGTTCTGAGGCGAAATCATGTTCTCAGCGATGCATCCGCGGGATTCGCGGCCGGCCTTGCGCCCCGATGGGTTGGGCCCTTTGTGATCGCAGAGAAACAGTCGCGGCTGATATACCGACTTAAAGAACCCGCACTCGGGCCGAATGGGAGAGCTGAAGCAGTATTTCCAGAGAGATGCTGCGGAAGCTGAAATGCCTCTCATTCCGGAGAGCGCCGAGGCGAGCGTTGCTGAGAGCAGTCTCTATCGGCATCGCTATAACACCCGCAACCAGGGAAATCATTGAGGCCGCATGCGTGAGAGCCCACATGCAGGCCTCAAACGCGGTCCTTGCTTGCACAGTTCGCATTCGAGCTGTTGAGGGAGGAACGCCAGACGCGCGAGTTCGCGCGCAAGCGCAGGCAAGGGAAGGCAGTCCTTTCCGCAATGTTACAGTGCGGTAGGTAGGCGAAGTCACCTAATGTCAACTGCAAGGGCACGAGAGGACTCGTGTTTATCCGACGCGTGTCGATACACAAACCGGCAGTGTTCCTTTACGCGAAGCCTGCGCTGAGCACGTTCAGAGGGACCTAGCCCACCACCTGGCCTTATTTATGACACCGGCACTCCAAGAACATGGGCCACGCTGTCTGCATTCAGGCGGCGAGAGCGGCGAAGGTGATGTTTAGAAAGCTCGACCTGTGGCTGCGCCAGCCTACAAAAGTTTTTGGAGCAGCTCGCATTCGAGCTCGACCGAATAACGAACGGGAGGGCGAAGAGATACTAGTGCACTCTGAATGCTCCCGCCGCAGTCTGGGCTTTCCCGGACTCGAGTATGCCTGTTCAACACTGGCTGGAGAAGATGAACGAGCCCTGCCTCCTGCCCTGGTTGACAATCCCAGGGCGTCGACGCGGCCTGAGGCAAGCGGCGCACCACGATTCCAGCTTTCGAACTTCGCGCCTTCACGCCCGCAGCAGCGACTACGATCCCAGATGCAGAGCCTGCCTCTCCGGGGCACAACCTAGTGTCTAGCGGCAGGGAACTGCCGAGGAGCCAGACAAACGGCACTAAAGGGTGGAAGCGACGCGCGCCTGCACCCACGGGCGGACGCCTCGATTGAGGTAGGAGGGGTGTGGGAAGGCACATATCACCGCTCCTTCCCCTCCTGGCTACGATGCGGCGGCGAGGGTGAGGCACGGCCTCTCCTCTTCACATCACGTGGCAGCCTCCTTCCCCTACTCTCCCTCGACTGCTGTGGCGAGGGAGGCGTGCGCTGTGTGTGGATGTGGTGGTGTGCCACCTCGAGAGAGCGGACCGGACGGGCCAGCAGTGCGAACGATCCGGAAAAGAGGGACTGGAATCAGGTTAACTGCATTGGTTGATCGCGCGTGCGCGGCCGAGGAAAACCATTAAACCGGTTTACCCTTTGGTCCTCGGTGTTGGTGTTCTTGGGGGCCACCACTGCGTTCTGAGTTAGCGGAGCGTTGTTTGCTCTGAGAGCGGAGCCGCAGCCCCGTAGGGAATCCCACACCCCGTCGAGAATCCCACAAGGTTTTGTTATACCTTGCTTGATTGCAAGTTGGAAAACAAAGAGGAGCTTTTGAATGGCCTAGGGTCAACATTTACATCAAACGATGATGAAGCACTGGCAATAAACACACGAATTTCTACCAAGGAACAAACGGATCACAGAACCCTTACAAGTTTCGAACAATTGACCTCAAAGTTCAGCTACGCTGCCGCTGCTAGAAAGGTGGCTCAGGCTACAGAAGGCAGGGTTATTTCAACGAAGCAGTTTTCGTGCGCAGAGGGATCAGGGGCAGAGAAAATAATATTCAAAAGTTTCGTCTCCGGAAAGACCAAAGCAGAAATTGAAGGGTACATCAGACGCCTAATGCCGCCACTGTATCGACACGTGTGCACCCTTTCCTGCCTGTCGGCAGTATTTTTCAGAAAAGTGACGAGTATAGCAAAAGTGCGTTCGCTTGGTATAAGATCCATGGTGCAGTGCCTGCTGCCACAGTTGCTCCAAATGCTCAAGCTGTAGTAATCCCGTCTATAGCCTTTGTCAAGAAGCAAAGTACAAGAAGATTTGTTTGGATTGACTGCTTGGCCGCAGGCGATACCCCCAGCTCAGTAAAAGACTGAGGCAAAGTGCAGAAACCGAGTACAGATATGTTAAAAGGCGCACAAGCCGAGAATCCATGCTTTGTCTCGCTTAAATGCAAAATTTTCTGATCATATGGTAAATGGAGCAGAAAAGGGAGATCATGGTACATGTGGTACAGGCGATCGTCCTGGTAATGATTGTGCCGAAAGTAGAAACCCATCGGGGGCATGCGCACCACGTCTAGGCTTGGGCACCTTTATGTCAAGTGTAGCTCACTCTGAGATAAAGATGTTCTTCGGTAGCAGTGCCGAACACCTTGACGAGATATTTATGCTTTCTTCTGAACTTCAGAAGTACGATTAAAGCTGGCTGTGGTGCTTTCAGTGACACTGCAGTCAAGGTAATGCTTTTTTTATGTTCCGGTTGTCAAATACTCCTGTTTGTATGTTTCTTGAATGTTATTTTCTAAGATGTTCAACTTGTGTACTAATACAAATTTAGTGTGTCGCAAAAAGGTGTTTGTATTCAAGCTCGTTGCATTGTTTGAATAGATAAGCTGTGTAAATTGCTTCGTATTGTTGCCAGACATATCAAGTATGCGTGAGAAGGTTTTGTTACACCTTGCTTGATTAGAGGTTTGCCATTGTAGCGCTTCCAAATGATTCTTCACGGCTTCCATGTCGGACAATAGAGAGAAGCTCTGAAATGAACAAAGTCCCAGTTCTGCATTATGAATTCAACAAATGATGAAGAAGCACCAGCACTAAAACACATTAACTTCTACCAAGGAACAAACGTACCACAGAACCCTTACAGGTTCTGAAATTAACCCTAACTTCAGCTAGGCTGCTGCAGCTAGAAAGATGGAAGCCTTGCATCGCAACAACAATCGCTCAGGCGAGAGAAGGCTGGATTATTTCAGCGGAGCAGTGTACGCGCGCAGAGGCATCAGGGGCAGACAGAATGTCAGTCAAAAGTTTCGTCTCCGTAAAGAAAAAAAAACAGAATTTGAAAGTGTATACGAGACGCCTACTGCCGCCACTGTATCAGCACCTGTGCACACTTGCCTGCTTGTGGGTAGTACATTCCATGTAAGTGGCGAGTATGCCAAAAGTGCGTTCGGTTGGTACAAGAACCGTGGTGTAGTGCCGGCTGCCAGTGTTGCTCCAAATGCTCAAGCTCTCGGGATTCCATCTAATTCCTTTCTAAAGAAGCAAAGGCCAAGAAGATCGCTCGGATTGTCTGCTTGGCTGCAGGCGATACCCACAGCTCAGTACAAATCTGAGGCCAAGAGCAGAAACCGACGAGATATGTTACAAGGCGCGCAAGCCAAAAATGCATTTTCTGTCTCGCTGAAACGCAACGTTGCGCCTAGAACAGGAAACCCATTCGGTGAAACGTACCATGTCTAGATATGGGCACCTCTATATCAAGTGTAGCTCAGATCCTAGACTGACCACTTCTTCGGTAGCAGTGCCGAACATCTAGACGAAGTACTGATGCTTCCTTCCGAACTCCATAGGTTAGATGAAAGCTGGCTGTGGTGCAATGACGCTGTGGTCAAAGTAGTGTTTTTTTACGTTACTCTTTTCAGAGACTCCTGTTTGCAAGTTTCAAAGTATTATTTTCTAAGATGTTCAACTTTTGTACGAACACAAATGAACTGTGTCACAAAAGGTGTTCGTATTCAAGCTCGATGCCTTGTTTGAACAGGTAAGCTTTGTGCATTGCTTCGTACTCTTTTCAGGCGTATCAAGTACGCGTGAGAAGGTTTTGTGATACCTTGCGTGATTGGACTTTTGCCATTGCAGCACTTCCAAATGATTCTAACGTCGTCTAAGTCGGAAAACAAAGAGAAGCTTTCAAATGGCCTAAGTTCAACATTTAAATCAAACGATAATGAAGCACTGGCACTAAAACAAAAGAAATCTTACCAAGCAACAAACGGATAACAAAAAACCTTACTTGTTGCGAGCAATTGACCCTAACTTCAGCTACGCTGCCGCTGCTAGAAAGATGCAAATCTCACATTGATACAACGATGGCTCAGGCTGGAGATGGCAGGGTTATTTCAACGCAGCTGTTCACGCGCGCAGAGGGATCAGCGGCAGACAAAATATCACTCAAAAGTTTCGTCTCCGGAAAGACCAAAGCAGAAATTGAAAGAGTACATCAGACGCCTAATGCCGCCACTGTATCGACACGTGTGCACCCTTTCCTGCCTGTCTGCAGTATTTTTCAGAAAAGTGACGAGTATAGCAAAAGTGCGTTCGCTTGGTACAAGAGCCATGGTGCAGTGCCTGCTGCCACAGTTGCTCCAAATGCTCAAGCTGTAGTAATCCCGTCTATAGCCTTTGTCAAGAAGCAAAGTACAAGAAGATTTGTTTGGATTGACTGCTTGGCCGCAGGCGATACCCCCAGCTCAGTAAAAGACTGAGGCAAAGTGCAGAAACCGAGTACAGATATGTTAAAAGGCGCACAAGCCGAGAATCCATGCTTTGTCTCGCTTAAACGCAAAATTTTCTGATCATATGGTAAATGGAGCAGAAAAGGGAGATCATGGTACATGTGGTACAGGCGATCGTCCTGGTAATGATTGTGCCGAAAGTAGAAACCCATCGGGGGCATGCGCACCACGTCTAGGCTTGGGCACCTTTATGTCAAGTGTAGCTCACTCTGAGATAAAGATGTTCTTCGGTAGCAGTGCCGAACACCTTGACGAGCCATGTATGCTTTCTTCTGAACTTCAGAAGTACGATTAAAGCTGGCTGTTGTGCTTTCAGTGACACTGTAGTCAAGGTAATGCTTTTTTTATGTTCCTGTTGTCAAAACCCCTGTATGCATGTTTCTTGAATGTTATTTTCTAAGGTGTTCAACTTGTGTACTTATACAAATGAAGTGTGTTGCAAAAAGGTGTTTGTATTCAAGCTCGATGCCTTGTTTGAACAGATAAGCTTTGTAATTTGCTTCGTATTGTTGCCAGACATATCAAGTACGCGTGAGAAGGTTTTGTTACACCTTGCTTGATTAGAGGTTTGCAATTGTAGCGCTTCCAAATGATTCTTGGCGTCTTCCATGTCGGAAAATAGAGAAAAGCTCTCAAATGAACAAAGTCCAAGTTCTGCATTACGAATTCAACAAATGATGAAGACGCACCAGCACTTAAACACATTAACTCCTACCAAGGAACAAAGGTAGTAAAACAGAACCCTTACATTTCCGAAATATACCCTAACTTCAGCTAGGCTGCTGTTGCTAGAAAGATGGACGCCTTGCATCGAAACAACAATCGCTCCGGCGAGAGAACGCTGGGTTATTTCGGTGGAGCTGTGTACGCGCGCAGAGGGATCATGGGCAGACAAAATGTCAGTCAAAAGTTTCGTCTCCGTAAAGATAAAAACAGAATTTGAAAGTGTATAGCAGGCGCCTACTACCGCCACTGTATCAGCACCTGTGCACACTTGCCTGCTTGTGGGTAGTACTTTTCATGAAGGGGGCGAGTATGGCAAAAGTGCGTTCGGTTGGTACAAGAACCGTGGTGCAGTGCCCACTGCCAGCTTTCCTCCATATGCTCAAGCTCTCGGGATTCCGTCTAATTCCTTTGTAAAGAAGCAAAGGCCAAGACAATTGTTCAGATTGTCTGCTTGGCTGCAGGCGATACCCACAGCTCAGTACAAATCTGAGGCCAAGAGCAGAAATTGACGACAGATATGTTACAAGGCGCGCAAGCCAAAAATCCATTTTCTGTCTCGCTGAAACGCAACGTTGCGCCTAGAACAGGAAACCCATTCGGTGAAACGTACCATGTCTAGATATGGGCACCTCTATATCAAGTGTAGCTCAGATCCTAGACTGACCACTTCTTCGGTAGCAGTGCCGAACATCTAGACGAAGTACTGATGCTTCCTTCCGAACTCCATAGGTTAGATGAAAGCTGGCTGTGGTGCAATGACGCTGTGGTCAAAGTAGTGTTTTTTTACGTTACTCTTTTCAGAGACTCCTGTTTGCAAGTTTCAAAGTATTATTTTCTAAGATGTTCAACTTTTGTACGAACACAAATGAACTGTGTCACAAAAGGTGTTCGTATTCAATCTCGATGCCTTGTTTAAACAGATAAGCTTTGTACATTGCTTCGTACTCTTTTTAGGCGTATCAAGTATGCGTGAAAAGGTTTTGTGATACCTTGCATGATTGGAGTTTTGCCATTGCAGCGCTTCCAAATGATTCTAACGTCGTCTAAGTCGGAAAACAAAGAGAAGCATTCAAATGACCTAGGTTCAGCTTTTAAATCAGACGATGATGAAGCACTGGCACTAAAACAAAAGAAATCCTACCAAGGAACAAACGGATCACACAACCCTTACAAGTTGCGAACAATTCAGCCTAACTTCAGCTACGGTGCCGCTGCTAGAATGATGCAAATCTTGCATTGATACAACGATGGCTCAGGCTGGTGAAGGGAGGGTTATTTCAACACAGCAGTTTTCGTGCGCAGAGGGATCAGCGGCAGACAAAATTTCAGTCAAGTTTCGTCTCCGGAAATGAAAGGGTACATCAGACGCCTAATGCCGCCACTGTATCGGCACGTGTGCACTCTTGCCTGCCTGTCGGCAGTATTTTTCAGAAACATGACGAGTATAGCAAACGCGCGTTCGCTTGGTACAAGAACCATGGTGCAGTGCCTGCTGCCAAAGTTGCTCCAAATGCTCAAGCTGTAGGGATCCCGTCTAATTCCTTTGTAAAGAAGCAAAGGCCAAGAAGATCGTTCGGATTGTCTGCTTGGCTGGACGCGATACCCACAGCTCAGTACACTCTGAGGCCAAGAGCAGAAATCGACGACAGATATGTTACAAGGCGCGCAAGGGAAAAATCCATTTTCTGTCTCGCTGAAACGCAAAGTTGCGCCTAGAACAGGAAACCCATTCAGTGAAACGTATCATGTATAGATATGGGCACCTCTATGTCAAGTGTAGCTCAGATCTGAGACAGACCAGTTCTTCGGTAGCAGTGCCGAACATCTAGACGAACTACTGATGCTTGCTTCTGGACTCCATAGGTTAGCTTCCTATGGTAAAGCTGAAGAAGGTAAAGGTGGCTGTCAAAAGTGGACGAAAAACAATGACGTCGTCTAAGTAACAAAGACAAGTTTCCACCTGAAGCCGCGCCGTAACGAGTCCATCATCCGTTCGAAAGTTGCAGGTGCGTTACATAGGCCAAAAGGCATGACTTTAAGTTGATAGAGGCCATCAAGGGTGATGAACGCTGTTTTTTCGCGGTCTCTCTCGTCGACAGAAATCTGCCAGTAGCCGGAACGAAAGTCGATGGATGAAGATTAGCTGGCTCTATGCAAACTATCAAGCGCGTCGTCGATGCGCGGAAGAGGATATACATATTTTTTGGTTGTCTTATTCAAATGACGGTACTCAACGGAGAATATCCAACTGTTATCCTTCTTCTTAACCAACACGACAGGGGATGCCCAGGGGCTACCGGAAGGCTCGATTATGTCGTTCGCTAACATCTTTCCGATCTCCGTTTGAATGACGCGTCGCTCGGCAAGAGAAACATGACAGGGCCGCCTGTAAATAGGACTGGCATCCCCAGTGTCAATGCGGTGGGTGACAACTGTCGTTTCACCCAATGGGCGGGTACCGAAGTCAAAAAGGTCACTGTAGGTAAACAAAAGCTTGTGTAACTCAGCGGCGAATTCAGTTGCAGATCAGCTGCAATCATGCTGTTAAGTGGATCAGGACGCGATGTGGACGACGAGGGGGTGTCGGCAGGGACGGTAGTTGTATGATCCGTAGACAGAGCTGAAATAGCGCAATCGGTTATCGGGGACAGCGCAGCTAATGAAATTCCCTCGGTGAGTACTTGAGTTGAAACGCTGAAGTTAAGGACATGGAGAGTGGTGCGATTCTGGGAGATGTGCACAATTAGATAAGGAAGGGTGACGTGCCGCTGCAGCATGACATCAGTAATGGGAGAAGCGAGATGGTCGCCATCTGGGACGGGTGGAAATGGCGGCATAGGGATGTAAACGGCAGTTTCAGGAGGAAGGCGGCTAAACTGTGCTGATAGAAGGCGGGGTGAGCAGGAGGGGTCTTCAGAGCAGATCGGAAGGTCCAAGCGAAGTAGGACGCTAGAGCAGTCAATAAGGGCAGAGTGGGCTGTTAAGAAGTCAACGCCAAGGATAACGTCGTGGGGGCATTGATGTAGGATGGTGAACAACACTGGGGCATGACGGTCAGCAATTGTAACTCGCGCCGTATACATGCCAACCACGGCAGCAGGGCTGCCATTGGCAACGCGAACTGTGGACGAGACGGCTGGCTTAAGGACTTTCTTGAGGCGACGGCGAAATGAGGAGCTGAGAACAGACAGTTGGGCGCCTGTATCAATTACAGCAGAAACGGGAATTCCATCCACAAGGGCGTCGATACGGTTATTTTTTAGGGCAGGGGTCAACAGAGGTTTTTCGGTCCGGGTCATAAATGCAGCGTCACCTATGGGAGCTGCATTGGCTAGTTTTCCGGTAAGTGGCCAGAATAGGACGGTGGCGAACTGCGGCGAGGAAGAGGAGAACGCAAACGTCGTGCTTCCGGGGATGGTGAACGGTTGGCAGCACGGACAGTGGAACCGGGGTTAGCACGGGTCTGGCCGGAGCGAGGTGAGGAATAGCGAGGGGCATAGTTTTCGCAGCGGTTGACGTAAGTGAACTGATGAGATGGCGTATACCACCGGCTACGGCAGTGACGGGAAATGTGGCCTACGCGGGAGCAAGAAAAACAGATGGGGCGATTGTCATGGGTACGCCATTCATTCGGGTTGCGGTGCCAATATCGGGGCGAGAAACCGGCACTGGACGAAGCAGCAGCAATCACTAGAGGGGCAGATCCTGAATCCACGGTGTCGGTGGCGCTGGCAGAAGGGAGGCCTATATTCGCAACTTCTTGTCGAACAGCAGCCTTAATAAGTGATATAGTAGCCAGGGTGTTGTCGGGTGTATGAGATAGTGAGGCCGCGGTTGTCATTGCCTCAAGCTTTTGGCGAATGATGCGTGTCAGAGTGCTATCGTTAGCAGGCGGTCGAGGAGTCGGGAGATCGATACAGGAGGAGCTAGCAGCCGTGTTCGGCAGCCGGTCGAAACGGTGAGATTTGCGCCTCTGCTTCGCCTGCTCGAAACGTCGGCACACCTGCAGCACAGAGTACACAGTGGAGCAATTCCTGCACAACAGGAGGTTGAAGGCATCATCGGCAATGCCTTTTACTATATGGCCGACTTTATCCTCCTCAGGCATGCCTCGGTCGACTTTGCGGCATAGAGACAGGACGTCTTAAATGTAAGTGAGATAAGACTCCATAGACGTTTGGGCGCGAGAGGCGAGCGCTTTCTTGGCGGCGATGTGGCGGCCAATACGTTTTCCGAACAGGTCGTGTAGCTTCTGTTTGCAGATATCCCAAGATGTTAGGTCGTCTTCGTGGGTCTCAAACCACACCCGCGCGGTCCCAGCCAAGCAGAAGATTACATTCGCGAGCATGAGTGTGGGATCCCACCGGTTGTGCTTACTCACGCGCTCGTATAGGGCTAGCCAGTCGTTTACGTCGACGTCGTCGGTCCCGCAGAAGGTTCCGGGGTCACGGTGGTGGGCCATGACGACAGGAGGTGCGGCAACTGTAGAGGTAGAGGCGTCTGTAGTCATTGTAGTGGTTACGCGATGTGGCGGCCGCTGCGGAGATCCAGCTTGTGACAGGGGATCGGATAAATCCACCTCCACCAAGAGATGTTACGTGGAAAATCTACAGTCCGAAAGCTCTCCGCACAGCTAGCGTTGATGAGGGCACCGATTTCACAACACTCAGCGTCGTCGTCTTCACAGAGTCTGTTGCACTTCCTCATCCTCATCACGAACAGCGAATACAGTTAAGTAACAATATTATCTGGTATGGAGCACGAAGTATGTACGATGGCACACCGGCGGCGGCACCGGCACGGCACGGCAGTCTTAATTAAGCGCTAACCGCATGAGGCGACAATTCGTGGCGACATGCAGTGCGCGGTGGGCTTAAGGCCGCCAAAGCATTCCCACTAGCCGCTATCGCACAAGTTCTGATTTGTTAGAAACTTTCGCAGCAACCTTTTGAGTCAGACAGCAGCAGCTAGCTAGGTAGCCTATTATAGAATGGTTTGGTGGTATGCTATTCCTGTTCTGGCTTTTTGGGGCGAAGTTTGCTTGTATTGCCCGGTTTGAGCGAAACTCCCGCTTGCAGAGGATAGCTTCGTGTCAGTGCATATACCGGGTGTATAAGCTAATTTTAGCCAAGGGGTAAAAAATAAAACATTTAAGATAAGGCAGCTAATCCGGTTGTAAACAACTGCCTGCCATCTTGTGCACCACAGGCAATTTTAAATTTTGCAATTACAAACTAGTAATTAAGGCAATTTTTTTTCAAATTTACTAAGTATTAGCTTAGACATTATATATGATTTAAAATATTGGAGAGCACCTTCTAAAGCCACCATTCAATTTATTTCTGGTAAAGAAAATCTCGCGTGTATCTTTTTTTATGCTCTACAGAAAGCCCGCGAAATACGAAAAAAAAATAACAGGTGATTAGCACAATCGTTCTTCACGATTGTGGTACTCTGGCTGACATAGACTGCCTGAAGCAGACGAGAAACCACCGCAGGCATATCGGCCTGCCGCTGCAATGGGGTTGTGGAGCCAGGGCCGCAGCTGATTTCGTACGCTTTAACTCAAGTTGAGAGCAGCACAATGGCGGCGCACGAATGCACCAGTCATGTGATATTTTCGCTTCGTATTTAGTGGATGAGCTTAAATAAAATGGAAAAGAGGTTTTAGAAGGGGCTCTCTAAGTTTGCAAATTAATTTATACCGGAAAAACTATCCTGATTGCTAATTAGTTACAAAATAAAAAATTACCTGTGGTGCGCCAGATTGCTGGCAGCTGTATACAAGTGGTTTTTATGGCATACCTGAAATGTTTTATTTTTTAGCCTTTGGCTAATGTTAGCCTACCCAACCCCCTGCGTATGTCCGCGTCAAGACAATTCAGAGAAAGCTGTATATGACAATAAAGGACTAGAAATACGAATGTAATAAGATAACTTTATCTAGAGGAACGAGATCAAAAAATCACTTCTTCAAGTCTGCATCGCAGTATAAAGTTTGGCGCAGCACTGCTTTGTCTTACAGGAACGCAATAGCGTTACCAGAATTTTCACGAATGCTTTAATCATACTTACGCAGTTTAAAATTAAAAAGGGGGTACTAGCGTAACTGCACTGCCCTAGATCAGACGATGAGGCGGCGGTAACAGAGCAACACTGAAAAGCGCCACTGTCTCCGTGACTTGTCGCTTCGTGATGGGTGCACTAGCGGCAACGACACGCGATGGCGGCGGTGCTGTAGGTCCCTCGCGAATGGTTGTCACCTCATGCGGTTACTGTTTTATCCTTAGGCGTTCTATATTCCTACACGGGTCGCGAAAAGCGCAGTTCGTAGCACACGTAAAGGCACTACGCAGCGGCAGAAACCTTAGATGCACACGGCATGCCTGGCTCACTCGAACGGAGGTGCCACGCTCTCATGGAGCAGATGTCTCTTGATTACACGTCAAGAGACATCTTATTTACTGATGGGCCACTAAATGCGCTTAGAACTGGACAGTTAAGTTGGCGCACAGCGTTTGACTGGGCATACCTACGTATGTTCCATACATAATTAGAGGCGTCACTGCACATAGGCCGAGAAGGAGCGTCCGCAAAAGTGTTTATTACTTTTGCACATGCGCCTGATGGGTCATGGCGACATCTAATAACAAGAACATCGGCAGGAAATATAGCCACCTAATCCTGGACCAAAATGTTTGCCTCTACGTTCTTCATCGTCTTTACTTTCCGCTCCATCTAAAATTACCTGCGTCCGATCTTCTTCGAAGCCACCTTCGATATTAAAGACAATCGATTCTCTAGACGCCGTCACAATTAAAGAAATATCATGCATGCCCACAAATATGCTCTTTATTGCTATCCAGGTAAGCATAATTGTTGTCCACATCAGCTCCGGCACAAAACTTAGCTGGTCACCGCCGTTTGCAAGAGCCTGGCGATGCTCGCCGCTTGATTGAACCATATCTGACGATTCGGGTAACCGACGAGTATTACTTTTGCACAGGCAGCCAAGGGCGCCCGTTGTGTCATTTAAACAATAAAAAGGACATGCAGGGCAGGGCGGGAACTGCCCTGCGGGTTGAGCTCAGCCTCTGACCCAGTGCTTCGCTGACAAAACAAAGCCATCCGAAATAAATGAAATTGTTACTCTTTCCGGTGTGAATCACCGCACCCTTTCCAATAAGGGTTCACGGTCTCCGTCCCACTTTCATCCCCACGCCGACGCCCCCTCCACATTTCCGCGCCTCCTGTACTCATGGGGGAAGTTGGAGGGCCTGTCTACCTTAAACGGCTCAGGCGGGCGCCGCTGTATTGACCATAGAAATGAGCAATGGCATAATCATGTCTAATTTGTTGGTTGCCACTGTGAAAGAGAAAAAAAAAAAGAAAAAGGATTTAGTTTCGCATCCATCGCAAGTCCCGCGAAGGATATCCAGGAGGAGACATGAATGCTTGCTCCATCCCTCCTCACAAGAGCAGCAGGTTCATCTTTCCCCAGCTAGCCAGAAAGCGATCGCCTGAATTGTCGCTGCAGGAGTTCAGTGCTGCGAAAAAGAAATAACTTAAACTTATCCCTAGCCTAAGGAACACTCCAAGAATGCCTGCGACAGAAGAGCGATTTTTCATCATGTATGGGGGCGTCTTTCGTGAAAAAAGCCACAAGGGTCGCGTCCCAGAACCAGTGAGAGGGCAGCGGCCTAACAGGCTTCATTTGAGCCTTTGCAGCTTTCGCTCGACTGGATGTCGGTATTTGCACTGCGGAATCGGACCCTCGTGTGCTTCGGGTTCGGCTGTTTGGGAACTGAGATGGTATCTAAGAACAGCTTCAGGCACTGAGCCGTGCGCAACGCAGGTGTGTTCCCACTTTTCCTACATCTAACATGTCTTCGTCGTTCAAAGAATGCACTGAGGGGCATGCCAGTATCGTAAGTGCGGCAGATTTAATTATGCGTTTATCTCTTTACAAACTAAATTCGTAATTTGCGTCGTGGCCGTTGATAAAAATGAATGCCTCCGTATTTGTATTTTTAATGCGATCGAGTTGTCATTTGCCTATTTGCCTGTTTAGTTCTGAATTGCCATTTCTCTGCATGTCCTTGCGAGTGTGATCACGTGGTCTAACATTTTTCTGGCTCACTATTCATTTAGGATAATCCCTTCTTCTGTAGACGCAGTCATGACCCAATAAATATCATGCGTTCTTACAAATATGCTCTTTATTTATATCCAAGTAAACGTTATTGTTGTCCACATCAGCCCCGGCACGAAACATAGCTGGTCACCGCCGTGTATAAGGGCCTGGCGGAGCTCACTGCGCGGCTGAACCATTTCACCATTCGTATATCCGACGCGCATAACTTTTGCACAGGCAGCCAGGGCGCCCCTTGTGTTGTTCAAGCAATAAAAAGGTCATGCAGGGGAGGGCAGGTACTGCCCGATGGGTTGAGCTCAGCCTCAGGCCCAGGCCCAACGGACAAAACAAAGCCATTGAAAATGAATGTAGCTGTTACTCTTTCCGGTGCGAAAACTCACGCCCTTTCCCCTCAAGGTTCAGTCTCTCTCTCCAACTTTCATCCCTCACGGCGTCGCCCCCTTCAGACATCCGTGTCTCCTGAAATTCTTCAAACGTATTCTGTCTTGCTCGCCGCCGGGCTTTAAGAAGAAAAGAGAGAAACCTGACACCTACAGACAAAATGGTTGCTTGGGGTAGTCGTTTTCGTTTTTCTATTTTGCACATGGGGAGGAGGGGCGGAACCGGCCTCTCTTAAACTGATCAGACGGGCGCCGCCGTTCCTCGCATATAAATGGCCAATGGCGTAATCATGTGTCATTCCATGGTCGCGCTGTGAAAGAAAAATAAATTCAGTTTCACATCCCACACATGAAACACGTGAAGGATGTCGGGAAGGAGATATGGTTGCTTGCTCTATCTCTCCTTACAAAAGCGACAGATTCAACGTTCGGCAGCTAGCAACAACGCGATCCTCGGAATTGTCGGTACAGGAGTTCGCTGCTGGGAAAAGGTAAAGGGTCAACCTAATCTCTTGTGCAGGCAACACTGGCAGAATGCCTGCCACAGAACAAGGATTTTTGCTCAATTATGGGAGTGTCTTTCAAGACAAAATCTACAAGGGTCGCGTCCCAGAACCAGTAAGAGGGCAGCGGTCTAACAGGCTTTATTTGAGCCTTTGCAGCTTTCGCTCGACTGGATGTCGGTATTTGCACTGCGGAATCGGATCCACGTGTGGTTCTGGTTCGGCTGTTCGGAAACTGAGATGGCGTTTGGGAATAGTTTCAGGCACCGAGCCGTGCTCAACGCAGGTCAGTGTGTTCCTACTTTTTCTACATCAGCGTTGTCTTCATCGCTCAGCAAATGCACTGAGGGGCATGTCAGAATCCTATGCGCGGAAGAAGAAGTGTCTTCGTGCTAAGGTGGCTTCATCGCTCCTCTGAAAATTCTTGCCGTCCTTGTAAGCACCTGTCCTGTCTCCAGAGAAGTGGATCGTCTATTTCCGAGGAAGCTCCGGACGTCCTCTCCGCGTCAGGTTGCGAGACCTCCGGCGCATGCTACTCATGCATGATTGCAGCTCAGGTCGGCACGGAGGCTAGGCCTAGTGCTGCCGCTGCCACGCTGGCAGAAGTAGCTTCGCCGGAGTTCCTTGCTGCAACTCCTGCCCTGCCGTCGACACCTCAACCTGACCATCGGCCTCAGGTCCAGCTTGGTGCTCCCGGTTCTTCAGCACCAGCGCCCATTCAGCCTTCCCAAAATGGACAACAGCCCGTACGTGAACTGTTCTCTGGGCGGAGCACGGCTATGGCCACCCAGCTAACACGACGAGATGCACATCCAACAGTGCGACCTGAGGAGACAAGCTCTCCAATGGACCTATCGGCTCCACCATCCGCATCAACGAGCACCCGTGCCCCTCACAAGCGTCCTTCGGAAGATAATCAACCGAATTCGTCACCGGCAAGTGGTGGCTATCAAGGAAAGCGCTCCTATCGAAAACCAGGTTGCACCTACACCGGGATCGTCATCTTATAAAGTGGCGATTAAATCGCTAGCCAACAAAAGCCTCACCGATATACCAAACATGATCATCCAGGCCGACTTGGACGCGTGTCTCGGAACCAGAGGTTTTTGGGGCTTCACGGCAAGGAAGAAGTCAAACACTATAGCTGTGTGGCTCCCGACACTTACTGCGGTGGAACGTGTCCAAACGCTTAGTTGTATTTCAGTCACAAGTGAGATCTCAGTGCCTGTGCAAGTGTATCTAGTTGAAGGCTCCGATTTGCAGCACTGCATCGTTTACAACGTCGACATAAACGAAGATCAAACCACCCTTCAACGTGAGCTGTACTGCCCAACGCACCGAGTCATACAGGCCCGACACATAGGAAAGGGGCGTTCCTGCATGATCACCTTGCAAGGCCCTCTGACACTTCCAGCCTGTCTGTACTACTACGGCTGCATATTAAGGCCACGGCCGTATAAACCGAGTGTGGTTTACTGTTATAACTGTTTTCGGGCAGGGAACATGCGCAAATCTTGCCCATTTGCTACTGCCGATGAAGGTGCGTCTGAAGGAAAAGTTACGTACCAATGCGGCCTCTGCAAATCGGACGACCACGAGATAACATCTCCTAGTTGTCCGACAAAGCAAAAGGCAATGCAGAAGGCTCGTCTTCTGAACGCTAAGCGTTGGCCAATAGAGGACGTGCAGACATCCAATCGCTTTGCAGCTCTCCAGTGGGATGATGACGAGTGGCCAGAGCTTCCTGAGCCCGCTTCGAATGCACCTCCAGCTAAGACAAAGTCTAATGATACGGTGCTCAAGAAACGCCGTCGACAACAGCCAATACAGCAGCGTACTGATCTACCAGACGACGATATGGCTGTAGTGGAAGAGCAAATCAATCGTCTCTTAGCAGAGGTCTCTAAGCTCTGTTACGACCGTGCATCCGCATTTGCGCGCTCTATTGTTCGCCTGTGGGCATGGATAAGTGCTGTGGATATGTGGTGTTGGTACAATGGCTCTAAGTGAGCCTGTTTCCAGGAATCCTGTTTTGTAAGCCTGTTTTGCTTTGTGGACACCTTGCAAATGCCAAATTGACCCTGTCAAGAGAACGTCTAGAAAAACACAAAGAAATGTCCCCCTGCGGGAAATAGCCGGAAGTGCTTTCGTTCAATTGTTCAACCTTCCCGTCGAGAAGCGCTATGGTCAAGTAAGGAATGCCTATTGTCCAAAAGAGGCGACAGAGTGACACGTCCGCTGACGTGCAGGACAAGAAAGGAGCATGACGCATACGGCCATTAAATGATTTCCCGGGAATGCAGGAAAGATTTGCAATTGTCGAAAAGGGACAATGCTGGGAGCGTATGCGGCGCGCACGTGCACTTGGGTTTCTGAGAAGTAAATCCACTTGCCGGAACCAGCCTATCGATTCTTGGCTGAAGAATAGAAATGTACCTCCTCGCCGTTCCCACGCTTTTCCCGCCAACAAGTGACCAGGCTCAACGAAACAATGCCGGGCCAGTCAGTGCTTCAGACCATCAGTGCAGTGATGTGTTCGATTGGATGCCGATATCTGAGGGGCGTGCCCTGGATTTGGTTGGTCAGCATCTTCAGAGAGGGGCTGGACATAGGGGGTTTTAAGGACGCTGCAGAGCACGAAATGTCGCTCTGAGCCCTGGGTAAACGGCTCATCCAGTCGCTTCTCGCTATGAACTCTTAACGCTTGCCATTTTGCTGATGTACCCTTCTTTTTCTTGTAAATAATCATGTAAATAAGTTTTCTCAAAGTGCCATTAAACCTGCTTGTACATATTTCACCAACTTCGAAGATTCAATCCTTCTTCAACCCGGAGTCTCTGCACGCTACCAAGTGAAGGCCGGGTCGACATAGCCCCAGCGTCACGACAACTGGTGACCAGCGTTGGGATCTGAATCTACAAGCCACAACATCTGATGACTGGAGGTGGGATCTGGATCTACAAGCTACAACATCTGGTGATTCGAGGTGGATCAGAATCTACAAGCCACATCTTGTGATCGGAGGTGGCATCTCAAGCAACAAGCAGGCGCAACAATCGGCCAACAAGAGAGCAGCTCGGAACATCGATCGCATGTGTGGGTGAGTGCTTGGCTTTTCTTCTGATGTGGACCAGGTTCTAGAACAGGGTTAGATTTTAGAACTGGTAAAAAGTGTTGAAACGCCTTTAGGTTTGGTAGTTTGCACTGTTGTTTTGGAAGTAGCCGACACTCGGAGCGATCATGGACCTACAAAAGCTGCAGAAACCGGAACTGTTGCAATTGTGTGAGGAATTGGGAATTGATACAAGAGTTTTGGCACGAAAACCTTTGATTATAAAGGCAATCACAGATTTGGGAGCCGATGATGAGGAGCTCAGTGAAGCATGGAACCTCATCGCCCAAAAAAAGGAGGAGCAGCTCAGACAGCAGAAAGAGCGGGAAAAAGAGGAAAAGAAGCGTGAGCGTGAACTTGAGAGGGAAAAAGAGGAAAGGGAGCACGAACGTGAGAAGCTTGAAAGAGAAGCAAAAAAGCTGGACCAAGAAATTGAGCTCCGGAAATTAGAACTAGAGTTGAGCAAGAGGTCGGGCGATTGTCCCCAGCTAGCGTTACCTCATCTCAACAAGGAGGCAGATTTCAAGATGTCAAAGTACATGCAGCCATATGTGATAACAGGGGATATCGGTCTGTATCTGGCTAACTTTGAGCGAACCTGCGAAAAACTGTCCTTCCAGCGAGACACTTGGTCTCAGAGATTATTGACGGTTCTGCCCAGCTAGGCAGCGGAGGTTGTCGCGCGGCTAAGCAAGGAGGACGCGGACAACTACGAGAAGGTCAAAGCTTGCCTTCTGAGAAAGTATAGGCTTAGCGCCGAGGCGTTCAGACAACGTTTTCGGAACGCTACTAAGTCCAGGGACGAGAGTTACCCTGAATTCCTGTACAATTTAAGAGTAAATTTGGGCGAGTGGCTAAAGAGCACAGATTCCTACAGTGATAGGGACGCTGTAGTCGAGCGAATTCTTTTGGAGCAGTTTTATAACTGCCTCCCAGAAAAAGAAATAAATTGGTTACAGGACCGAGGCGAAATTAAGTCGGCAACTGAAGCTGCCGAACTTATTGAGGAGTATGCTTCGCGCCGACAATTCAGCAACCCAGCAGTGGATAGGCCCCGCAATCCCAAGTTCAGTGTGAAAAACCGTCAGGAAAGGCACTTTGCTAGAGTTGGAAACGAAGAAATGAAGGTTTCTTCAGGCAAATTCCCTAGAAAGGACGGCAGTGAGAAAAGTGGGGAAGTGACCAACGTGCAGAACACAAAGAATAAGCTTGAGGCTAGGAAGCCGCTCACATGCTTTAGGTGTAATGAGCAGGGTCACATTGCCGTCAACTGCCGGAAAGAAAAGATTGCTTTCTCGTATGTCAGGGACTGCGATGAAAATATGCAGCTTTTAGAACCCTACCTGCATGACCTAGTAGTCAACGGGAAGCCTTGCAAGGTACTGCGCGATTCGGCCGCAACGATGGATGTTGTCCATCCGGCGTATGTATCGCCTTCCGACTATACAGGACAGTGTGCATGGATCCGACAGGTAGTTGAGGAACAGAGTGTGTGCTTGCCGATCGCGAATGTGGTCATCGAGGGCCCTTTCGGCGAATTAACAACCGAGGCTGCCGTTTCAGGAAAGCTTCCTAAGTGCTATCCGTATTTGTTCTCCAACAAATCGGACATGCTGCTGCGAAAGAGGGGCATCCTTTTCGGAGACAGAGTTGTGCAAGCCTTAACACGTTCAAAGGCGCGAGAACTAGCTACACTGCTCATTCCAGAAAAATCCACAGCGGAGGAAACGGCAGTTAAAACAGTGGTAAATGCGGAAGATAGCAGGTCAGAAAACTTTGAGAGCGAGGCATCTCAGATATGTCAACTTGAAAGGGAGCTTGATAATACGCGGAATGAGGACGTTCTTGAGAGTAACCTCTTGCCGCCAGTGTCTAGTAATCTCACGAGACTTTTAAGTGGAACCCGAGAGGACTTAGCTATAGAGCAAGCCAATGATCCCAAGATACAGGAGATAAGGGAGCGCCACCGCGCCACTAAGACAGCAAACAATATTTCTTTCGAGATGAGAAAGGGAGTGCTGTATCGCTTATTCAAGGATAAGCGCGGAGTAGAGCGGGACCAATTAGTCGTTCCCCAAAAGTATCGCGGAGACTTATTGCGACTTTCCCATGGCAGCTCGTGGTCATGTCACCTTGGAATAAAGAAAACGAAGCAGAGGCTGTTGCAAGAATACTATTGGCCTGGATGTTTTAAGGACACGGAAAATTTTGTACGGTCATGCGACACGTGCCAGCGGGTTGGAAAGGCGCAAGATAAGTGGAAAGCTCCGATGGTGTTAGTACCAATCATTACCGAGCCGTTTCACCGGTTAGTAATAGATGTAGTTGGGCCACTTCCTGTGACAGAGTCAGGGTACCGTTATATCCTCACTATGTTATGCCCAGCCACAAAGTTTCCAGAGGCTGTTCCGCTGCGCGAGGTGACGTCCGAGAGTGTAGTGGATTCGCTGCTGTCAGTGTTTGCACGAGTTGGATTCCCTTCCGAGGTCCAAAGTGATCAGGGTAGCGTTTTCACGAGTGTCCTCACCACCTCATTTCTCGAGCGATGCGGCATTAAGGTAGTGCATAGCTCGATCCATCATCCGCAGAGCAACAGCGTAGAAAGATGGCACTCTGTTCTCAAACGAGTCCTGAGGGGACTGTGCTATGAAAACAAGCGCGAATGGGATACCTGCCTGCCTGCAGCGCTTTTCGCTTTGCGGTCAGTGCCGCACGAATCCACTGGATTTAGCCCAGCCGAGTTGGTGTACGGAAGGTCACTGCGCTCACCTTTGCGAATGGTGCGCGAAGCCTGGGAGGGGCGCGGAGAAGACCCAACAGTAGTAGAATTCATTCTGAACCTCTTGAATCGCTTACATAACACTAAGGAACTCGTTGAGGCCAGCATGAAGTCAGCCCAGGCTCGTTCCAAGGTGTACTATGATAAGTCAGCCCGTCAAAGGACGTTTTGTATCGGGGACCAGGTGATGTTGCTGAGAAGTTCAAGGCAGAATAAGCTCGAAGTACAGTGGGAAGGACCGGCTGAAGTCGTTGCAAAGCTTTCTAACACTAACTACGCAGTGAAACTTCCCGGTAGGCGTAAAGAAGTGCGCATTTATCATTGCAATCTTATGAAGCCTTATGTGCAGAGGGAAGCCGTGGTAAATCTAACGTTAAACCTTCCCGAGGAGATGGGGGACAACTTGATTTGCCTCAGCGGAAAGGGAAGCAACGCTCAGGAGCTTCTCAAAAAGACGGAGCAGAGAGGAGAACTAAAGAAATCCCAGCTGTCCGATCTGGGCGAGATAATAACAGAGTTTGAGGCCTGCTTCGTGGACAGGCCAGGCAGAACTGATTTGACTGAGCACGATATTGAGCTGACTTCAGACGTGCCAGTGCGATCAAGGTGCTACCGATTTTCTCCAAGGCAAAGAGAAATTCTGGATAGGGAAGTAACTCGCATGCTGGAATTGGGAGTAATAAAACCCTCGGAAAGCGATTATGCTTCGCCTATGATCTTAGTAGAAGCTCCAGGTAAAGACCCTAGGCCTGTGGTAGACTACCGAAAGCTAAATTCTCTCACCAGGGATCAAGTGTATCCTATTCCGAATATTGAGGAGAGAGTTGAACAGGTCAGTAGAGCGGCATATGTGACTACGCTGGACCTTACTCGAGGATACTGGCAAGTACCGCTCACTGAACGCGCCAGCAGATACGCGGCTTTCGTCACTCCGACGGGCAGCTACCAGCCAACAATGATGAGTTTCGGGCTCAAAAATGCTCCATTTTGTTTTTCCCGACTCATGGATAGGGTTTTAAAGGGGTGTGAAACATTCGCGGTGCCTTATTTAGATGACATTGCGGTTTTTTCCGACTCATGGGCGGACCATATGGTACATCTAAGAGCTGTACTGAGCCTTTTGCGTCAAGCTGGACTAACCGTAAAGGCCGAGGACTGTTGCCTGGCAAGGGCGACCGTGGACTACTTGGGTCACAGTGTAGGTCAAGGTTTCAGGAAACCCAGCGAGATTAAGATTTCTGCGGTAGCAGACTACCCGCGGCCGAGCACGAAGACGGAAATTCGAGCATTCCTGGGTCTGACTGGGTACTACAATCACTACATCCCTAACTATTCAGCTTTGGCTAGCCCTCTGACCGACGCTCTCCGCAAGACAGAATCGACAAATGTAGTCTGGGACGAACAAAAGGAAGCCTCCTTCGTAAACCTGAAGGCTGTGCTGATTAGCCGTCCGGTATTGCGAGCTCCAGACTTTGGCCGAGAATTCACGGTCCAGTGTGATGCCAGTGATCGAGGGTTAGGTGCTGTTCTCTGCCAGAGAGATGACGACGGTAATGAGCACCCCGTGCTCTACCTGAGCAGAAAACTGAGTTCTAGAGCGAGGGCTTATTGCGCGTCAGAGAAAGAGTGCGCTTGCATTGTATGGGCCATTCAAAAATTGCAGTGCTATCTTGGAGGGGCCAAATTCACCGTAGAGACGGACCATTGTCCCCTGGCTTGGCTGCAAACTGCGACATCGAACAACAGTCGCCTTCTTAGGTGGAGCTTGATTTTACAGCAGTACAATTTTGAAATAAGATACAAAAAGGGGAAGTTAAATGGGAATGCGGACGCGCTTAGCCGCTGTTTCTAAGCGGTCCGAGGTGTTCCTCGCCATGTATCCGAATTGATACTCAGGTTCTTTTTTTTTTTTTCGTGCGCTTGAATATATGTGACTATGTAAAGCAGCACATTTGGATTTCGAGGCATACGTAGGTCCTGAACGTCTTGAGAGTGGGCTTTTCTCGAACAACAATGGCAGTTTTCTTTTAACCTGGTCTCTTCAGACGGGAGCCGAGTGCTTGCTTGGACATGTGGTTGAGTTTCAGATAGCTCAAGCAACTTGGCCTACGACAATCAAGACAACGCGACAAGCAACAGCGAGCTTCAAGTGTTCACGTGCAGGCCATTAAGTCGTCTCTTCAGGCAGCAGCTGCGACTGCTGCCCTCCGAGACTCTTCTGGCGGGGGAGGAGGCTGTTACGACCGTGCATCCGCATTTGCGCGCTCTATTGTTCGCCTGTGGGCATGGATAAGTGCTGTGGATATGTGGTGTTGGTACAATGGCTCTAAGTGAGCCTGTTTCCAGGAATCCTGTTTTGTAAGCCTGTTTTGCTTTGTGGACACCCTGCAAATGCCAAATTGACCCTGTCAAGAGAACGTTTAGAAAAACACAAAGAAATGTCCCCCTGCGGGAAATAGCCGGAAGTGCTTTCGTTCAATTGTTCAACCTTCCCGTCGAGAAGCGCTATGGTCAAGTAAGGAATGCCTATTGTCCAAAAGAGGCGACAGAGTGACACGTCCGCTGACGTGCAGGACAAGAAAGGAGCATGACGCATACGGCCATTAAATGATTTCCCGGGAATGCAGGAAAGATTTGCAATTGTCGAAAAGGGACAATGCTGGGAGCGTATGCGGCGCGCACGTGCACTTGGGTTTCTGAGAAGTAAATCCACTTGCCGGAACCAGCCTATCGATTCTTGGCTGAAGAATAGAAATGTACCTCCTCGCCGTTCCCAAGCTTTTCCCGCCAACAAGTGACCAGGCTCAACGAAACAATGCCGGGCCAGTCAGTGCTTCAGACCATCAGTGCAGTGATGTGTTCGATTGGATGCCGATATCTGAGGGGCGTGCCCTGGATTTGGTTGGTCAGCATCTTCAGAGAGGGGCTGGACATAGGGGGTTTTAAGGACGCTGCAGAGCACGAAATGTCGCTCTGAGCCCTGGGTAAACGGCTCATCCAGTCGCTTCTCGCTATGAACTCTTAACGCTTGCCATTTTGCTGATGTACCCTTCTTTTTCTTGTAAATAATCATGTAAATAAGTTTTCTCAAAGTGCCATTAAACCCCCAAGTAGCACACATTGCATGGCCCACCCGGGGCCCGTATGGGCAAGTTGGACTTGGGCAGCCACAATAACACCCACGAGGGCCCGCTTTAGGAATCAAGCGGGCAAGCCCAAATTGGGCTTGCCCCTGCTTTTTCCATCTGGGCATTATATAGGCGTGTAAAGGGCTAACTGAGTACATATTCCCACATCTGGCCCTCAAGGGTCCCGCTTGGGAAATTTTAGGGCCGATGCAAATGAAATTTGGGCTTTGTGTAGAAAACGCCTGGGCTAATCTAATTGGGGCTGCCCACTCAAAAGCCGAATAGGTCCCGCACGGGCCGCGGAGGGGCTAAATACGGGTATGCCCGCGCATTGCCTACATGGGACCCTTGAGGGGTACTTGAGGGAAGGTCAGACGAAAATGTGGAATTCATGCAGAAAATTCCTGGGCTGCCCCAAATAGGGCTGCCCACCAAAAACCTAGATAATTTCCGCGTGGGTGTTAGCGGGGCAGGCAATTGCTCCTTCCCACTTCTGCCCGCATCGGTCTCTTGCGGGGCCATTTAGAGCAGATGCGATGCAAATGTGGGCCTGAAGCAAATAGAAGACGGGCTAGTCCGATTGGGGCTGCCCACGCAAAAACCGAATATGTCCCGCATGGTTTGCGGCCGGGCTGAAAAGCGACCACACCGCCACGCTGCCCACACGGGTATTTCTTGGGGTACTTGCGGGGAAATGCAATATATATTCGTAGTCCATGCGGTAAAATCAAGATCAGCACAATTGGGGCGGCCCATGAAATGCCGCAGTGGGCCCCAAATTGGCCGTAGGCGGGCTTACCGCTCTGAAACGCCTCCACCCTATCTTTAAGGCACCATTTTATTTATGTAAATCATGTTATACCGGCTACTAATTGCCTCTTCTGAAGGTTTCACATAACTGTCCTAAGCACATCTATGCTATGAATAAAGACTACTAATTTTTACTCTAACAACTACGTTAATTATGCAGCATCACCAGAAAATATGCAACAGTAACTGTTCCGCTTTACGAGTATGCACTGAACGACCTCCAAATGTTTCCTGCGACATTGCTATTCTACGCGCACCACCGAAATAAATATTCAGACCAACATGTTGGGGTTGATGTGGGCCAGCCCACATTATTGTAGTGTTGGGAATAAATTTCTCTCATGTTACTGAGTGTCGCACACAAGCAAAAAAATAGCGCTTATATAATGTTTCGCAATTGATGATTATTACAACTTGGGCAGCCCCGAAAGTGCCAGATTCAACCCATCAGGGCAGCACGTGGGTCAGCCCGAAATGGACTGGCTTTCGCAAATCCCGCGCCTTTATAATTCAGGTATTGGAGGGATTAATCGACTTAAAAATTAAAACCTTGATCAATGGGATGGCATTGCCTGCACAAATGTGGGACCCATTAATGATTCTGGTGTGCTGCCCACATTCGTCGACCTGGGCTGAATGCGGACAGCCCTATTTGGGCTGCCCACACGGATACAGATTGGGACCGATAGCGGCAGAATTGGGCAGCCCACGCGGGGCCCCTCTGGGTACGTGTTGCAAATCCCGCATGGGGCCCGTATGGGCTGCCCTGACGGGCCCAACGCGGGCCCCCACGTCATAGCCCACTTTGTGCTACTTGGGTGCTTGTACATATTTCACCAACTTCGAAGATTCAATCCTTCTTCAACCCGGAGTCTCTGCACGCTACCAAGTGAAGGCCGGGTCGACATAGCCCCAGCGTCACGACAGCTCCGACAACAACGCGAAATGCTTGCTCGACGTCGGCGAGCTGCAGAAGTAACCGCCAAATCTAGTAATTGCCGAACACAACCGCCTTCATCCCGCGTAACAGGGCCATTTGCTGCCTCTTCCCAGAGTACCACAACGCCCAATGAAAACACTGCAACATCGCTGCTCCGCTATATGGTCAACCAGTTGTCCAACCTGACATCTGTGATACTACAGCGCTTGGACTAGCACACAAAAATGGCGAAATCCGGTCGTCCTGGTGTACTACAATGGAACTGTAGAGGCATTTCCACGAAGGTGGCCGAGCTCAAGACCCGACTGCGATTTAACAAGCTTCGGGTGTGGGCTATGTTACTTCAGGAAACGAACGCCTTGCCATCTATTCCTGGATTCAGCGGCTACGTGTCTCCTTTAATGACCGACCGTCGCGTGCAGACTGCTTCTCCCCCGGGAAAGGCGGCGATATATGTTGAAACGCGTATTCCTCATGTGCGCCTTTCTCTCGAAAACTGGTGCACATCATACCAAGAGGTAGTAGCAGTTGCTGCGAAATTTCAGAAAGGAACCGTTGTTCTTGTTATTACGTTCGACCAGCTGGAGGCGCCTCTTCCCGTATTTATCTTGGTTGGTTATTAAGTGTTCGTCGGCAATACCCCGGGTGTCCAATTTTAGTCGGAGGCGACTTTAACGCCCCTCACCCAGATTGGGGGTATCCGACTGCAAGCCCTCGTGGTAGGCGTGTGCGGGACGCCTTCACTGATGCCCTGTTTGTTCTGCTTAATCACCCTGGGACAGCAACACGGCCTGTGCGTCACATACGTAGTGGTGCCTATGCTCCTGACTTGACGTGGTGGTTGGGCGCAGGAACTCCCTCATGGCACATGGAGCCGGACTGCTGGGGAAGTGATCACCACCCTATCCTCATCGGTCTTCATCCCTCCCGTCTCCGCCCTCTACGCCGCAAATGTTCTGTGATAAACTGGGACAGCTTTCGCGCATGTCTCGACAGTATGTCTTCAGATTCGCCGTCACTCCTTGTTGACCGTATACAGAGAGCACTAAACAGCGCTACGACTACTACCTGGATTGATGTAGGTTGACCGGCACCAGATCTCGGCCTGCTCAACTTGTGGGCAGCCCGCCGTCAAGCTGAGCTGGCTGCTACGCGAGACCCTACTTCGGGGCAGGCACGTACACGACTGAATTATCTTACCGCGAAGGCTCGGAGATATGAACGCCATCTCTCGCGACGCCAGTGGCATGCATGGTGTGAACAATTTTCTGATAAATCATCGAATGCCTCACTATGGCGAACATTTCGTGCAATGGAACATGGTCGTCGTTCTACTGACGCAGCAGCAACAGCATGCTTTACGGCTAATCTGTCGCCGGGTGATTTCGCAAAAGAAGCTGCTCGAAAATTTTTCCCAAAAGTCGATATACTGCCTCCTTCAGCTGTAAACCTTAATATGGCAGGTATACCTGCAGACGCATGGAAACTACTATCTGCTGCCGACGAAGATCGAATTGCGAGCCCCTTTTCGATGCGCGACCTGCTGGCTGCAATTGACGATGCTAAACGGAAGACAGCGCCCGGCCTGGACAAAATTCAGTGTGAGGTTTACAAGAACCTCAGTACTGCTGCACTTCCTCAACTACTAGACACCATAAACAAAGTGTGGCTTGATGGTGTCGTACCCGAGAGCTGGAAAACCGCTGTCGTGATCCCTATTCCCAAACCTGGGAAGCCTCCAACGGACCTCGCCAACTTACGACCAATCTCCTTAACATCAACGCTTTGCAAGCTCGAGAAAATGCTAGCCACACGGCTTTCTTGGTGGCTTGAACAGCATGGTTTTTATCACCCTGCTCAAATTGGATTTCGTCCATACATAGGTACAGAGGACGGGTTGGCTGTCTTGGCATCAGCAGTTTTGTCATCTACCCGCAGCCGCAATGTACGTACCATATTAGCAATGGATGTTGAAAAGGCATATGACAACATCAGTCATGCTGCAATCCTGAATGCCATTGACATGCTTCATCTCCCTCCGAGAGTACGCACTTTTGTCGCATCATTTTTGGACGGAAGAAAATTTGCAATACGCCTCAGCGATGACACCGTTGGTTCATTCGTTTCACTACGTGGCGTGCCCCAGGGATCAGTATTGTCTCCGACGTTGTTCAATATTACTTTCATCCCATTGGCGTGGCGCTTACATGATATCCCTGAAATCAAGTTTTTGCAGTACGCATATGATATCACGGTATGGAGCACTCGCCATGATCTTCTCACTCAAGAGGCCGCCCTTCAGTCAGCATTAGACGTAACCTCTGATTACGCATCCTCCATTGGCCTTCAACTTTCTGTGTGTAAAACTTCATACACGTCAGTCGCCAACCGCTGGGGACGCCGTAAACTTGCCTCAAATCCAATTCGTCTCTCTCTATCAGGCACCCCAATACAAGAAAGTTCAAGCCTGAAAGTTCTGGGCTTAACAATTCACCAATCAGGATCAGCGACTGCTTGGCTCTCTCAGGCAAAAAAGCAAGCACTTCAAACTGTAAGTTTAATAAGAAGAATTGCACCTAAAACGGGTGGCGCTGGCTCGTCTGTTGCACGCCAGTTAGGGCGGTTCTGCAGCCCCGTATTGTTTATCAGTCCCAGTTCCAGCATCTTTCAAGGGCACAATGGGATCGCCTTGAAGCCGTAAATCGAGAAGCTATGAGGGCCATAACGTGCCTTCCACGAATCACACCGGTCGTAGCGTTACAGGAGAATGCGCAGCTCAACACCATCGATGAACTGGTGCAGCAGCGCCGTGATGCTCGCAGACTCAAGGCCACTTTGTCACATTCCACGCAAGCTCTGAGGGCGTATGCAACGTCACACATTATTCTTCAGCCACCTGCGCCAGTTCTCCCTCCCTGGAAATTTATACAGTTAGGAGACAACAAGCCAACTGACATCCGCAGACCGACGTCTGCCAACTCTGCATCGTTGCTACGCCAGAGATTTGAAGAGCAAGATACTAACCTGCCTCAAGATTCCATAGTAGTGTACGTAGATGGAAGCCTGCAAGGCTGTGAAGCCAAAACGGCAATCTACTGTCCACGGAGACCTAGCCTGAATCAGACAACTACGTTTCAGCTTTCGGAACCACTTACATCTTTCTGCGCTGAGCTTGTGGCAGTTCAGGAGGCACTCTGCTCCGTGACTTCTATAACCATGCTCCCTACAGCCCACGTTGTCATCCGCACTGACGCACTTCAAGCAGTACGTCTGCTCCGACGTGTCAGCCGCTGCCCTAAAATTTGCCAGGACATTCACCAGCTTGCGGCGCGCATCTCACAATCAATACGCATTGAGTGGGTCCCACGGGATCTGCTGCCTTCCCAAAGTCAAGCTGATTTTGCAACCTGCCTCGTGAACCAAGACGCATCAATCCCACGGCTTCTCGAAGTCGACGACGCTACCCTCCTTTTGTCAAGAAAGGAGCACCTCCGGCGCCGCACACGTGCACTTATCCCTCCGTGTGCGATATCCCTTCCCCGCGGTCTCACCCGTGCAGAGGAGGTTGCGCTTAGGAGGATCCGGGTTGGTGTTGCCCTTACACCAGCTATAACTAGGACGTGGTCATACTTCCAACACTTATATCCTCGCCCAGGATGCCCGATCTGTAACAACGAAGATGTCGAGGCCGACATCCACCACTTGCTATGGGACTGCCCAGCACTCAAGCCAACACGAATCCCGCACCTGAGCAAGCTGGCCTTTCAGCAACCAATCCTGCCTCATACGTCACTTGGACGCAGGGACCTCATCATTGCTCACTTCTGGACTTCATAAAATCAGCCAACCTTTTTCCGTTCATTTAATCATTTATTCATCCTTCATCTCATAACCTACTGATGCCCTGAGGCAATAAATATCGACCAAAAAAAAATCCTATCCGCGATGCGTTTATCTAATTTACGAACTAAATTCATGTTTTGCGGTGAGGCCGTTTATGACCACGAATTCCTACTTGTCTGTATTTGCAGTGCGCTCGAGTTGTCATTTGTCTATTCACCTGTTTAGTTCTCACTTGCCATTTCTCTGCATGCTCTTGCGAGTGTGATCACATGGTGTAACCACGGCCGCTCAATGGAGGCGCACTTGGGTGGTCTAACTCACTCACTATGGCTCACATTTGGCTCACTATTCGTTTATTCTTCTAATTGCGGCGAATGAAAGTGCAGTTGCTTTGTGCGTGTTCAAAACATGTAGTAATCATTAAGTTGAGCCTTTGGAACCGGAGAAAAGAACATGAATCATAAATCGGCACATCTCCCAGTTGTCGAGGGTTCCGCTGTGCCAGACGTATACGAAATAGCCAACACTGGGGCCACGTTATAATTCTGGCCGCGTCTACCTCTTCTCTTCTTTTTAGGTATTTTTGTACGCATCGATTTTTGTGTTTCTAGACCTCGATTTTTAGTTTGCATTTCTCGTGGTTTAAAAGTGCCCCACGAATCGTTTCGGTTGTTTCTAATCGCTGAAATATGGCTCTTAATTTTTATGATCAGACTGACGAAATTTTTCTATCGAATACTATTTTCTCTTTCTCTGTACATAAGTGCACCTCTCTTCAGGTAACAAAAAAAAAAAACGACACGCCCGTCTTTTTCGGCATGTGGCTTCATAATTAGACATGATATGATGATCTTTTCATGTGATGGTTTGTTAAGTTATTCGTCCTGGGTACGTTCGTTATGTAGAAGTGCTAAAATAGAAACATATAATGCCTCCGTGTCTAAAAGGCCATCAGGTGGACAGTATGAACTCCTCCCCGTCCATGGAAGCCATGAGGACAAAGCATTTTCTTTATGGGAGAAAGTAAGTGCAGGTTTGACCACCGGGCGTGGGGGAGGGGGTTGCTCCCCGCCAATCCACAGGGCGTCGCTGGCTGTAGTCTCGCCACTGGTTGTATTGCCATCTGTAATAATTTCGTCGTTCAGCTATGGCTCATGTGGAATAGATATTCTAGCTGTTGCAATAGTTACAATGCTGCCTCTTGACAATAGATGGCTCTTTAGGTTCCAGGAACTTAGCAAGTCTTCTGCCATGGGTTGAAAACCTTGAAATGCTTGTAAAGGACGCTAAACTATTCTATCCTATATTTCTGGCTCACTGCACGCTGTGCATTGCGTGCGGTTAATTTCATGAAGAAGAAACACGTTCTCGTTGCTCAGTGATGGCGAACAGTGCGTAGGCTACGTAATCCTCTTACGCTGCTACTCGAGACGTAAAACTCTCAGAACTTGAAAGGCAACTCAGCAATTGTATCTCCGACATTTGCTAAACCTGGAACAATTGCTGCGGATTTTCCCTGCTGCGGTATTTCGAACCAAATTTCGCCTTCAGAAAGCTGTTATCGCTCCACGATAGGCGTAAACAGAAAATCAGCATCATTTCCCTCCTATTTCATTCTAGTCCTAAATGTCAGTAACCTAAAGGAATTACCGTTTTTAAGAGTGATTTTAATTAAAGTTTGTCTCCTACTCCTAGAACCATTAAAAAATTGCCAAATACACTCAAACCTAAAGGCCCCGAGTACGTTAATCATTCGTTCATTACCAAGCCGCCATGCTGGATACCTAGAAAAAAATATAGAGAGGAAAGGAAAGCATGGTCTAAAAGATAAAAGCAGGAGACGTTAGAACCACAATGGCTCTTTTCGAAAAACTCCAACGTCTGCATTGCGGAAAGTAAATCTTCCTATCAAATTAAAACTTCCACAAAGAACGCAATATTTAAATACAGCTATCGACCTCTTCTTCAGAAGCAATTATCATTAAGCATGGTGAAAAAAATTCTCTTTATAAGAATAGAAACAGTTCAAAAATCGCCACTGAGTTGTCTACCAACGGTTAATTTTTTACCGGTATGTGCACAATTTCGAGCAAAGTGTAAGAGTCTGCTAAAACATAACGTCGAAAAGCCGCGACATATTAGGTGAACACTCAGATGATAGCGAAATATTTCTATTGTGAATGTGTATGTTAGACTTGAATTTCGCAAAGTATAATTGATGTTAATCATTGTAGAATATTGCTTCATAAAAGCAGCAGAAAATATGATATCGCATTTAGTATTTCTACAAATTTTATTTGGTGCTTTCGATATCGTGCGGGAACATTCCCTCCAACATACATTCGCACACTCCCGGGGTAAAGCTGCGGGTTCACTTTGTACGCATTTGTCCGCATAGAGTGCCAAAGGGCCAATCTCAACAGCCGGACATTAAAGTTGGCAGGTTAGACGAGCGTGATTCTGCATTTCGATTGAGCGTCTCAAGGCTTCGTTAATGCTTCCCGTGTGTTCACTAGCATTGAGAGGTACAACCGACGAAGTATATACCTCGAAGAACAGGACAGAAAACTTTCAATTCGCCGAATGGCGGCTCACAAGTAAAAGCATGAAGCGTCCCTTCCGTGGTCCTCCCACAATGTTTCGTTTGGATTTAGGCGTCCATTCCCTAGGTTCGAAGGCCTATTCTGTTCACCTTCGCGTGATGCAGGTGGCCGCACGGGCGGAAGACAAGAAGACGCAGGGGCCCGCCTGATTGAGATGAAAGGGACAAAGAGTCGTGAACGGTGATCCTTAGGGAGAGAGACTCGAGGCTGAAACGTAACCAAGAAATGCCAGTATAATTCTTCGTACCGGTGCATTCCATATCGTGGCGTCTAGACGCGCAGAGAAAAAAAGGCGAACTTGCGAAAAAGCGCGTATACGGGAGAGACCCCACAACCCGGACAGATTATTGAGCCTCAAGAGACGTCTAGCGCGGCGGTAAACAAGGAGATGCAGTGGGGAACAAATATACGGCACTCGTACACATCCTAACAGCGAACGAGTTATCGGTCACTAAGGAGCTTCAAGAAAAATCCCATCAACATTCATTATCCTAACACGTTTAGAGATGCGAGCATATCTGCAGTGGTAGCTGAAGGCTGCCTAATTTTAACCCTTCAAAGTTAGTAATCCGTGTGCGCAACCACATCCGACCCAGCTGTAAGGCCGCGGTGGCCCTTTTTTTTAAGTTTCGGCACGCGCGCCGCAGAAAACGGCTATGGAAGCTTCCCCAAGCTACGAGAAATCGACGCGACCGATTGCGTCATCTCGGCCACCGTGCTGCGCCTCCTCGCCCTCGTCGCCATGCGCGGAGTCAAGAGTGCATCCCCCCGCACGGTCCCGGCCCTCCTCCTTGCTTCTCGCGGGAGGGCTGCCCGTGTTGACCACGTTCGAGAATGTTCGAGGCTTCTCCAGAAGGCCTAGGGGGGAAGGCATACCTTTGGCAGCGCTAAGCTGTTTTTCCGTTCCTCCCCCGCTTCTAGAAGGCTCGGCGCTGGCTATTTAAGAGCGCGCCGCGCAGTTACTGACGGTTCTGGCTCTTGTGCTAAGGCTAGTCGTTGATGGAGATAGCGTAGCAGGCAGGCCCCGACTGAGAAGTCGTTAAAAAGAGCGATGCGCGCGTTTTGCTGTTAGTGTTTAGCTCAGTCTCTTTTGTAAAAAAGTGTGTCGCCTCTCTGTCTCGTGTGAATAAGTTTTCTGTACCCTGTGCTTCGTGTTCTTGTTATATAAAGTTAATGCTCGTTTTGTTACTACAGGTTCGTTGGTCTTCGTCTCAGTGTGTTCGCGTGTGAACTGCACGTCGCCCGCCGAATCGAGGAGCACCTAGCTTGGAGAGGTGCGGAAGATTTAAAGAAGGAGAAGAAGAACCCTGTGATTTTTACTGGCGTAGCCGACAGTACGATTCGGCAACTGCAGCACTCCGCAAGCCCAGCCCGTTACTCGAGCCGTCGCAACGTTATCGGCGCTCACCGAAGTCTGCCGGCCGTTCAAGGTGGAAGAGCTTCACCGCGTGCAAGGACCTAGGGACCCCAAGAGGAGACGGTCAGAGGCAGCGGCGAGTAGGAGTGCCCACCAGCGAGGAGCGGCGCGGCAAGGAGGGAGGAACCGTTGCTGAGGTGCCAAGATCTCCCGGTCGTTCGGGGTAGGAGCTTCGTCGACGCGTGCAAGGTCTCGGGGACCCCCAGCGGTGACGGTCAGAGGCAGCGACGATCGGAAGTGCCCCACAGCGAGGAGCGACGCGGCGAGAAGGGCGCAACCGTTGCTCAGGTGAGCGGGATTTTTTGCGTCCGTTGGTGTGCGTGGCTCAGGCATTAGGAGCGGGAGGTGCGCGGTGTCGATGTGTAGTTACTTCGGTTAGTAAACATGAACACCAGAAAGTCAGTGTTTTCCGGATGGACCAGAGTGTCCGTAAGAGTCCCCATAGCCTCACTGAGACGGAAGAATTGCGTAACAAAGACGAAAAGTAAGGACCTAGCGAAGCGTCGAGAGGCAGAGGCGAAAGCAGAGACTAAATTAGAAATTAGAAAGATGGAGATGGAAGCCGAGGTGGAAAGGAGAAAGATAGCAGCTAAGTTGGAAATCGCAAAGATGGAGGCAGAATTGAGAAAGTACGAACTGGAAACTCAAAAAGCGATAGCTGAAGCTCTAAATATACCAGCAGAGGTCCAGTTATTAGAAGTAAGACAAATGCCCCTCGGACGCCAAATCGAAACAGGTATTCAAGCAGAAGGAACTAAAAAGAACCCCTCGAAAGAGCGGCCCCGAACAGCTTTTGCAGAGCTTGCATAGGGTGTGTCAGGTAACGCTGCAGCTTCAGGGTTAGACAGTACCGCCAGCATAGATCCGGCGCAGACGACCTGCGCCGAAGAGAGCAATTCAGTCGGCATTAACGGCGCGTTGCCGCCCAGCGAAGTAAACAACGCCAAAACATCGGCTGAAGTCTTCCCAATAGAAGTGCTCGCGTGTGATCAAATTAGCGAAGGCGTCAGCGGTCAGCCAGGTGCGCCGGAAGCCGCGCGGCAACAGGAGACCGGACTGAAACTCGCTGTAGACGAGGTATTCGAAGAGCGTTAAGCTGTCGCGTGTTTACAAACCGATCCTGACACATTAAATGCAGCAAATGCGGGTGAAGCAGCGACACCGGGCGCGAGCGCTTACCAAGAACAGGGCGCGGTTGATTCAGTGACAGCGGTCACGTGCGATGCGTTCGTCGAGATCCGCGATCATACGTTGACCACAGCAGAAGTCTCAGCAGCCGTCGCAAACATCGAAGTCAGCACCGCAACGGTCGCGGAATTGGCCGCCACTAGCACTCGTGAACCCGGGACGCTCAGTAAAGCGACGAGTCTCCCATTCGAAGGCGAGTGTCTAGCATGCTGCATTGTTGCAGACCTACACGAGCCGCATGATGCCGCGCCCCTCCCTAGTTCTAACGAGTGTCGAGATGGAATAAATTCTGCACTTGTGCCTGAGCAGCGTAGCGCCGGCGGGCGTGAGCGGTCCTGCTCGCCTGTGCATGATAGTGTGTGCGCTCGCGAGCACGGAGTGACAAGCGAAGCGCGCGAAGAACACTTGCCGGACTCGACCACATATAATGTGTGTGGACCTCCAGTATCTGGGACTTGCTGTGAACGTTTTGCATGCTGTGCAGTGTCTGTGCGCGAGAGAAGTGCTTTTGATCTTTGTGCTTGTGAGCTTTCTGCGCCAGGAACTGCGACCAACGTCATTCGTGCCACCCTGAGACTGTGAGCAAAGGGAACTGTGCATGTAGACCGTGTGCCAGCGGACGAAGGGCCGCGGCCTTTAGTGTGTATTCGGTTTGGCTGGGCAAAAAAGCCCAGCAATCCTCTTATGGTGGGGCGTGTAAGGCCGCGGTGGCCCTTTTTTTAATGTTTCGGCGCGCGCGCCGCAGAAAACGGCGATGGAAGCTTCCCCAAGCTACGAGAAATCGACGCGACCGATTGCGTCATCTCGGCCACCGTGCTGCGCCTCCTCGCCCTCGTCGCCATGCGCGGAGTCAAGCGTGCATCCCCCCGCACGGTCCCGGCCCTCCTCCTCGCTTCTCGCGGGAGGGCCGCCCGTGTTGACCACGTTCGAGAATGTTCGAGGCTTCTCCAGAAGGCCTAGGGGGGAAGGCATACCTTTGGCAGCGCTAAGCTGTTTTTCCGTTCCTCCCCCGCTTCTAGAAGGCTCGGCGCTGGCTATTTAAGAGCGCGCCGCGCAGTTACTGACGGTTCTGGCTCTTGTGCTAAGGCTAGTCGTTGATGGAGATAGCGTAGCAGGCAGGCCCCGACTGAGAAGTCGTTAAAAAGAGCGATGCGCGCGTTTTGCTGTTAGTGTTTAGCTCAGTCTCTTTTGTAAAAAAGTGTGTCGCCTCTCTGTCTCGTGTGAATAAGTTTTCTGTACCCTGTGCTTCGTGTTCTTGTTATATAAAGTTAATGCTCGTTTTGTTACTACAGGTTCGTTGGTCTTCGTCTCAGTGTGTTCGCGTGTGAACTGCACGTCGCCCGCCGAATCGAGGAGCACCTAGCTTGGAGAGGTGCGGAAGATTTAAAGAAGAACGGGAAGAACCTATGTGATTTTTACTCCAGCTCTGCAGAAGGTTTATAAAACGGACTATTCCGGAAAGATAACGAAACTATCTTCCGATATAAAGTTTGGGTTGTCATAATTTTGTCAACGTGTTTCGTTTCTCCTTGGTTATTTTCTCAGTCATTGCGAAGCAAGCGACGAGCAATTCACTCTGCTTTAGCATGTGTACCTTATTATGTTTCCTGAAAACGCCCTCAACGGAGTGTAGCGCTGTGGGTATGAAATGTTATTTGATGCTTTCACTATCGTTTTGTTATCAGCAAAGGAGAAAAATCCCCTTCAGCAGACATTCGCACAATCCTGATTTAAGTCTGTGTGTTCGCTTTGTACGCATTGGTGTGCATAGTGTGCCAAAGGGCCAACTCAAGAGCTGCATATTTAAGATGGCAAGTTACACAAACGAGGATGAAGCACCGTGCTTTGTTCTTTACTAGGAAATTTGTCGGGGCCTAGTGTTTGCCAGCCAAGCTATACATCTTGTCAGAGCGCATAGGGAACTAATGGCGCCGATTCGTGCTGCCACCTGACTAGTAGGCGCTGCATCTTGGCAACTCGTTGTGGTATCAATTTTGCCTGACTCTGTACAGTCATTTTCACCACCGAAAACCGAGCAAAGAGAGGGTGCCGTCATTGTGGTGTATTGTCAGAAAGCCATATTGTTTTGGTCAGTTTCAGCGTGCTAATTACTAACAGAAAACACTGTTCATTTCAAAGAAGCTTAAAATATATCCCAAAGATGGACATTAGTATCTTTGTTTTATTACCGGTTTAAGCGACCATTTCATAAAGGGCCTGGTTTTCAAAGAGCGAAAGTAGATCATGCATTGCGCACCGCACGGCGTGCGCTATGCGTATGTCTTCAATGACCGTGGGTCCGAGTGGGCGAGATCGCAATGTATGCCAGTAGCATCACATGAACACATTGTACATTACGTATCGCCTATTGCAGTAAGAACGATCGCTCCTTTCCTGCGCAGGTAGTCCTAGTTGAATGCCACCAGGTCTCCTTTTTATCAAATTCAATGGATAAACTTTTCTACCTCGGTGGTGCTTCCCACACACGTATTTTTCTCCATATTTGATTCTATTTTAACTGTTCAGTAGGGTCTGAAAGCAAGAAGGTTGATACGGAGGGGACGATGTCGTGTTGTCCGATACAGAAGCACGCGAACCATATTTAAAATGACACCAGAAAAAATACTATGTTTATCCTTTTGATACTCTTTTAGTAATCGCTTCACGACAGGATACTTTCACGACCACGTTCATTCGCAGAGCGCCAGCCGAGCTACAAGACCACGCTGCTTTAGATTGATCGGCCACGGCGACAATGAGGTTACGATGTCCTCAGCCATCCGCCCATGGCACCGACAGAGAGCTGTGCTGCACTTCGAAGAGTGCGGGGCCCGCTTAGTGCAGCCCCTCGTAGGGCGCGCTGTGGAGCTCGCCCGTGCTGCTTCGTTTTAATCGGTAGGGCCAGCAGCGGCGCTGTGATGTAACATTCCTTGGCCTCCAACGCCGGCGAGCCTGGAGGGCTACAGACGCAGTACACCTGGCCGATGTGCACAGCTGCGTACAGCAGCAGTGAACTGAGTGGTTAATTGGGTTCTAACTGCCAAAGGCGGCTATCCATGATTGGCTCTGACAGCCAGCGGCGGTAGAGAGACGTCTGTTTTTATTTGCTTGATGATTTAGTTTGTTATCAGCATGTAAACAGGTAAACAAGGACGGAAAATTAAAGAATATTTGGCACTGGAGCAATACAATAATGGCGAATTCGATTTCAACAACACAATTGAGAACGTACTTAAAATGGAATAAAAGACACATTTATTCTTTACAATATTTTCCTGTGAGCAAAAATCCTAGCATATTAGGCTTGTGTCTACGCACTGAATTCTTCGCTGGATTTAAGACAGTGACTGCGAGTCCGACAGCCATTAGTGCCACGACGACAGGTAGGCTACTGCGTATAGGTTTCGGCTCTGAGATGACGTCATGCAGATAAAAATTTCTTTCCTGCCCAATTGAATGTTGCGCCACATGCCACCAAGCAGTATTTCATGAATTTCACCACCCGGGGAGCTAGCTTTATTCCTTCCAGCAAGCGTTGTTTGTTAAAAAGGTATCCTCCCTTGCACTGCAAAAGATATGATCATGTGCTCTCAACCATTGCTTCGCTGTGCAGAAGCGTGATGATTGTCTTCATGGCTTTATTGAAAATTATTCACCATTTTGAATAATAGCAAGCAAATAGTGGGAAAAACAGGGCAAACTGGAGAAAAGTTTTCATCTTTCAAATGCCAAATAATATTCTTAGCCCTAAACTTCTTCCATTGAGAGCTGCATCCTATCACCATATCTACGCCGTCCGCAATACATCGTGCAACTTCACCCGCGGGGAAAAGCCTAAAGACCTGCCTGACCATGGTTACCAGGTATGGCGCGGTATTTCTTGGTTCCACGGCTCATATAGCTCAATAGCCTAGGAGCCACTGCACAATGTCAGGGACATCCGTTACACCTCACACGAGATGGACAGGATTTGTGGTCGTATTCTTCTTTTGGGCACAAGGACGTCACGGACACCTGGGGGAACTTGCTTCTCTATAAAATCACTGGAGTAGTCAGTCATTGCGGAAAGCTCACCTCACTTCCATGACGAAGTTTCCTTCTTCGATGTTGCCAGCACCAGGAGCCGCATGCCATGTTTCCGCTGAAAACTAGACTGAAGCTGCCATTGGGATCGTAGGATGGAGGCGGGTAGCGTGAGCATTCGCTGAAAGCTTCCGAACAGCTTCAACAGCTGAGGAGGCAGAAATTTTCGCCGAATGCAGAAACCGAGTAGTGCTGCCTTGCAAGAGGTTGTTGCGGCGAATGATACTACATGCGAGGATTCAGCGAAGGAATAAAAGGTGCTCGCGGAACAAGAAATGTACTTGAAGCTGACAAGATGTAGGGATAGTTAACTAGCTATCGGTGTTCCCAGTGCACTTTCTCCGGTTTATTCCTCCGTGCTCAAGTCCTATTCCTACTACGCGCGCTGCAAAAGCCGATGGAAACAAATTAGCCTAACAGCATGTCCCTTCGTATGTGGGGGCCGGGTGAGGGGGTGGGGTGTTAAGGATGGCTTGAACCTAGTCATGTGTGCGAACACTCGGTTAAATACGGTGGTCGCAATGTTGTACTCGGTCTGACCGCTTGAATTTTACGGACGTTCCAGCATCGCTATAAAGTCAACAACCACCTGGCATCACAAGTAGTTAAGCTTTGGCTCCAAAAATTTCTTTGTGCATCACCTGCAAGTTTCACGAACCGCGTCTCAAAGCCTTGTAAACTAAACCTATTCCGTGCGCTGCTATTAAACCGTGGAACTTCAGTTTCGATCAGAAAATTTTAGACACAGTTAAGCTCCACCTTCAGAATATCACACCATAGCGGCCTGTAGTCTTCTTAGAATTAGAGTCAAGACAGACAGCACTGTAAGACATACATATAAACAACCACATGTTTCCAAGCCGTGATTGTGGGCATTGGGTGGCCTACTCGGTACCGTGCCTTGTTCCCTTCCGAACGTGCGCTCGAACTCCACCTGCAACAAAAAAAAAGAAAATGATTTTGCGTCGGCGAAATATACATATTTTTACACATAAATCATTTGCGACATGAGGCAACTTGCAAATAACTTTTCATATGAGATAATCACTTTTGTTCCACCCATGACATCATGTTCCACGTGAGCACTATGAGGCGCTTGAAATTCCCTCGTTATGTTATGTCGCTGCATCGCCATGACACTCTTGACCGATCAGGATTTTCGCAACATGACACCGGTCGCCAAAGGGACAACGTCGGGTTCTTCGCTGAATTGCTGCCTCAAAGCAATCACTTCAAATGTAGGCACCTGCTTCACAACTGGACTAATATAATGAATATTTTGGTGGTACAATATGCGAAACTTTGGACATACCCATTTACAATGATAGCCAAACCTGATTTGTAGCCTTAAAGCGCTCAGGGGGAATTCAGCTGATGTTCTGTAAGGCGGTTTCTTCTAATTTGTAATTTTCGGACCATTATGGTCCACAACTGGCTGTATTAAGCCAACATTTATAGCCCTTTTCAGAGCAATGAATTCAAATAAATAAGCGCAAGTGGCCCGGCATAACTAAGTATGATATTCGAAGAATCAAGGAAGCATCACGGAGTAAGATAGACAGGAGCGCCGACTACGCCTTTGGGGAGGACGGTGAAAAAAAAAACTCGTACAAAATGTTATATATCAATATATCAATAAATTAAGATCCTCTAGCTTCACGAGACCCAGCCGCGCACATTCGTAGAAAAACAGCATGAGCAGCGGGTTAAACGGCGATTGTTACCGAGAGGTGTCTATGAACGAAACGTAAAGGTAACACACACTCACTGAAGGCAGGAAATGATTACTGCAGAATGTGCATTGGAGTAATGCGAAAGAACGGATGCTGCTGTTGGTTGCTTCTAGTTGCCTAATTCACTTCTTGTTTACCCATTTTAGTCTTTGGTATTTTCAAATTGCGCGCCAATTCTTTTCTATTCTCTTTTTCGGATGTACTTCCGGTTACGCGACGTCACATCTTCTAAGTCACATTATTTCACTTCTTCTTTACTCATTTTAGTCTCCAGTACTTTCAAATTGCGCGCCAATCCCTTCTTAAGTAATTTTTCGGCTCGACTTCAAGTTGCTTGACGTCACATCTTTGAAGTCACCCTAATTGACAGCCTTAATTTACTATTTTAGTTTTTGATACTTTCAAATTGCGCTCCAATCCCTTCTTATGCCTTTTTTGGCTCGACTTCAGGTTGCTTGACGTCACATTTTTGGTGTCAACCTAACTGACTGATTTATTTAATTATTTTAGTATTTGATACATTCAAATGTGGCGCCAATCCATTCGCTAATGAGAACACTTTCCCCTTGACTTTAATGTTTTTGGCCTTTAAATAATTGCCTAATAATATATTGGCCTAATTATTTTTCGCACACATTACATCCCCTCTATCGATTAACACCACTCAACCTCTACAACTTCTCAATTAGTGACAACTGCTGCTCGCACGACTTTGCAAATTGCGCACCAATCTCTTTCTATGCCCTTTTCCGGCTCTACTTCCGGTTGCGTGACGTCACATCATCTACGTCACATTAATTCACTGCTTGTTTATTCAATTTACTCTTTGGTACTTTCAAATTGCGCCCAAACTGTTCCTATGCACGTTTTCGGCTCTACTTCCGATTGCTTGACGTAACATCCTTGACGTCGCCCTATGACTGATCTACTTAACTGTTTATTATTTGATATATTCAAGTGTAGCGCCAGGCACTTCGCTAATGAGACGATTTTCGCTTTACTGTTTCATTTTTAGCCTCTAATTACCTAATTAACTTACTTGCTAATTATTTGTTCTCACACATTACGTCATCCTTGTGGGCGATTCCTCTGCCCGAGGGATACGCAAGGCAAACATGCAGCGGGCCGTGTAAGAAACATCTTTATCTCATTCCAGAAAGTCCGTGGCGGTGCGGGAGATCAGCGGGGTCGTCGTCTGGGAGGGCAGACAGCGACCAGCCAGCGCGTCCAGGAGTGAAGAGAGAGCGAGGCGACGCCTTCTCCCTCTTTATAGCCCCCGCGCGGAACCGATTCTCCCGGAATGAGCGGGGAGAGGGAAGGGGGTAAGCGGCGGCGCATCGGTAGCCGCGGGAAAAGGCCTCCCTTTAAAGGGCCCTGCACGGTCCCCACCGACTCTATCGATTGATATCTTTCATTAACCTCTAAGACTTCTCAATTACAACTGCAGCGAACAAGATTTTACGTGTTCTGCCTCTAATTAATTACCTAATTATTCCTTCGGCTTAATTATATTTTGGACAATACATTTCGTCACCCTCTATCGATTGACACCACTCATTAACCTCTACCGCTTCTCAATTACTCGCAACTGCTTCGGACTAGATTTTGCGGACGCGGTCCGCGGGCACGGTCCGCGGACAGAAATCTGTAAACATAGCGAAGTAACCTTTCGCGTTAAATAATAAAACACTGTACATGATGGTCCATGCGCGGTCCTGTTGGCTCTTCCCGGCTTCCTCTTGTACTACGTCTTTCCTCGTTTCTTCCAACAATCGGATATATTCCGAAACTTTTTCTTTTTACTCAAGAATAAATGTAAAGGGTATCCAAGCAGAAGGGCCAGTGGCATCATTCTAAATGTCAACCCACACTGAGGCACAGAGTCCGCCAGGCAATAATATAAAAAAAATATACAAGTTTTTCACAACCTTGGTTTGAGTGGCCCCGTTCCTCAGGTCCACAGTCCTTCAGCGGTACGCTCACAGCAACACAGAACCAGCCGGGGCGCGGTTCGCATGCGCAAATAGACAACCCGCGCATGCGCGACAACAGCTGGACGCCGAGGAGGATCATCGTTCGTTTCGGAGCGGACGGTTGCAGTGTGCGTTGGTCGCCGACGAGCAGCACAGATCTATTCCATCTTCCAGAGAGAGAGCAAGGACTGAGCCGGCGCACGAGGGTCGTCGGGGTTCTCTATCCTCCGCACCACACCTTCTCACACACACTCGCGCAGCAGTAAAGGGAAAGGCGCAGTGGCCGCGTCCCGCTAATCAGAGTGACGGCTGCACGAGTCGGCCACCGGCACCGCGGTTCCTGCGCTCGTGCAGTTTTTGATCGTGCGCCGCCTTCCAAAGGATGAGCTCCATGCAGGCGCGGGCGTCTTCAACACTGTCATGTCCCCGCACGCCGTCCACCTGCACTTCGCGGTGAAGATAGGCGCCGACCAGCGAACGCAGCGACCGACGGTATGGCAGACCCCGGTGATGGGGGAACACGACGGCCGTGTCCACGACGGTATCGTGCAGAATCTTGAGGCTGCGCAGGTCGTTCTCCAGGCCGTGGCCCACAAGCACCGTGGAGGCGGTGAAGAGGCGCAGCAGCACCGCCTGTACATCCTGAAGCGTGGTTCGCACATTGCGCAGGTGGTCGGCGGTGACGCCGCTGAACGCCGTGTTGTAGTCCAGCACGGGGCTGCCAGGCCTCACGTACGTTTCGTACACGGTCGCTCCGTTGGCGTCCACCACGCTCACCTTGGACACCTCGAGGCCGCGGATGGTGAAGCACATCTCGCAGTCGAGCGCAAACACTCTGCCGGAAACGTCGTGTCGGGGGCGCGTGCGCACGAAGCCACGGGCTGGCGCGTTGTGCTCGCCCCGCGCACCCTGGGCGCACACGTGGTACTCGGAGCGCTGGCAGCCCGGCTCTTCACCCGTAGCGCCACAGCACGAGAACTCGGGCATGCCGCGGCGAGCTGTGTGATAGATGCAGTCGTCGTTGGCGTAGTACTCGCCGTCCGGTGTTATGACAAACGAAGAGCCGCAGCGGCAGCAGGTCTTGCGGCTCGAGTTGGCCGACACAGCGTCCGCTTGCAACCACACGGCGCTGCCCGGCTCTTTGGGGCATGGGCGCGGGTAGCCGCAGCGGTACAATTCCTGAGGGGTCAGCCTGTAGCGCAGAAGCTGGTGGTACAGGTCGTCGGCGCACACCGGCAGGCGCCAGGTGTCTTCCAGCGGGCTCGGGGGACCCCGGGGCGCGGTCAGCGAGCGGACGGGCGCCGCGGCCTTCTTCCAGCTGGCTGCTAGCTGCTGACGTCGACCATCAGCTGAAGTCGCCAAGTACTTCCCGTTGCCATTAAAGTCCAGGCCCTGGATGATGCCGCTGTCTCCTTTTAATGTGGTCATTAGCCACGGGTGCAAGTACTGGCTTTTTAAATCCCGTTTCTTCTCTTCATCTTTCTTCTTGGACACCGCTCGCACCCCCTTCCGCACAGCGTTCTTTTCCTTGGTAGGTTTGGAAGGCTTCTTCTTTGAATCTGCTTTCTTCTGACTGGCGACAAGAATGACCACGAGAATTAGGACGCCGAGGACGGCGGAAAGCACTATCATAGGTGAGCTGACAGTTATAAACACTAGTTCGTCAGTCATGCTGCTGCTCCCATGTGCAGCACCCGCCGTAGTAGACAAGCCACTAGACGATGACACCACTGCAACGCGCCAAAAGATACAACCTGCGATGCGTAATTCTGTCTCCTCTTCTTCTTCTTCTCCCTCGTTGTAATGGCACATACCCGCAGTGTGGGATTGGCCAGAATTCGTTGTAGGGGACATAATATTTTTGATAATGTCGATTTGACTGTATGATATAGATAACCTAATAATTAGGAGCTAGTGTAGCTGAAATAATTTGAAATTTTGAGGCGATGTAATAGAAAGCAATGAAAAAAAGGAATAAAATTGTAAATTACTAAAGATAATAATAATAAGAAAAAATACAATTCAGACAGATCAGCGCTAACACACAAATCTTTCAGTCCTAAAATTACAATTATGAAGTAAGTCACACACCGGTTTTAGAGCATACCCTTTGACGGTTGCACCAAAGGAGAGGAGGACAGGAACAGTAAATGGCAATCCTAGGCGAGTGAGAGGTATTTCTAGATAATTTCTTCTCTGAGTAGCATACCTGTGGCAGGAGAGGCTGTAATGTTCAATTGTTTCCACGTCATTACATGGTCATTACGGTAGGGTCCCACAACTTCTTTCTGCTCACTGGTTGCCTCTCAGCGGGTTAAACGGCGATTGTTACCGAGAGGTGTCTCTGAATACAACCTAAAGGTAACATACACTCATCGAAGGCAGGAAATTATTAAGGTAAAGGTAATTAAATAGTATTACCGTTGTCATGCCGTCACTTCGTGGCTCTGTTCACGGCTGGTTTCGTGGCTATTAAGAATGAAATACATCACATAATGCAACCTAAAGGTGAACATAAGTAATGCGAGATCTTAGTAGCTTAATTTAACGTTGCGATAAAAAAAAATCAGAAACCATTTGGACATACAGGATTCGAGCAGATGCTTTATTCGCTTAGTGGTGAGGTAATTAGCGCCAATCTATTGCGCCACTAAAGCAACGAGTGCGATAGGCTTTAAATGCACTCTTATTCACTTTTAAAATATTTCTGTTATCTGTGGACAGGTGACGCTGCTCAGAGGACTTTACCGTTCAGAGAACAGAACGACACACCTGCGATACAACCAACCTTGCGCGGATGGCGCTGGCGTCGTGTTGCCCAGTGTGGCTATTAATCCATTTCGTTTCGCGCTGCTTTCCGACTCCGAGAGCAAGGAGTGCGCATTCAGCACGTGTAAGTCTAGGCCATCGCGCCACCGTGGCCAGAACCTCATATCAAGCTCATTAAAATTTTTACGTGGACACAATTGGACTAATAACTGAATCTTTGGGTGGTACAATATGCGAAATTTCGGACATGACCATTTACAGTGATAGCCGATCTTGATTTGTAGCCTTAAAGCCCTCAAGGGGAAGGGAGGGAGCATATATTCGCGAATTCAGTCGATGTTCTGCAAGGCGATTTTTCCTAATTCGTAATTTTCAAACCGTTACGCGGCACAACTAATCCCCTCTCATTAGTGGCTGACTCGATTGTTAAGCCCACATTCATAGCCCTTGGCACAGTTACCGTATCAAATAAATAAGCGCACATTGCTCGGCATAACGAAGTATGATATTCGGAGAGTCAAGGAAGCACTCACAGAGTAAGATACACAGGTGCGCCGACTCCGCCCTTGGGGAAGACGAAGTTTTGCTACGTCGGAGAAAGCTTGTTTGCGGATGGCGCTAGGACTTATCCCCAATGCAGTTGAAGAGTGCCGCCGCCGCACCACCGCTCCGGTGATTCCGTGCTGCCGCTGCCTCTGTCCGCATATAAAAAGAAAAAAAAAAAACAGTACACAGTATGCGCTCCTCCCACGTCTGCCGCGCTTTGTGCCGTAACGTCTGCGTACTGCTGGTCTGGCGGCTGCCTACACCTGTCGGCTCATTCTCAAGGGTATACGTAGACAACAAAATAAAAACGATACAGGCACAGCTTTATGTTGAAGTTTTATCTTAAAAGAGATACAGATTGGCGTACGCGCAATTATAACCACGAATCCACTTGTTGCGTTTTCCGCCTAGCAGACGACGCGCAAAGGTTTCACTCCATCTGCTCCCCACCTGTTGTTCGCGACACTTGCGCAGTCGCCCGGATCAAGCTCGGGGGCTTTTCGTTGTGCAAAACTTTCGAGAGGTGGCGCACCGAGAGGAGGATCACGTGACCTAACAAAGCCGCATCGGCGAGGAAAGGGGAGCGAAAGGAGAGAGTACAGCGCAAAGCTGAACGCCGGACGCGGGCTCGGCGTTCGCGTAGCAAAATCGGCCTATGCCGAATGCATTGCAGCGTACCAGAGTCGGAGCTCATGTCTTACCTTACTCCATAGAAGCACTAAACAAGTCCGGTAGCCCAACATAACCGACTACAGAACCATAGGCAGAGACAAAAAATGAGATGGTCTGACCACTGATTGAGTCGAACTAATTTGGCTTCATTTTACGAGGGTTAGTGTTTGTGTTTAGCTGCTACTGGCCGAGTCGTTTTCAACTATGTATTACGATTCTGTACTGTGCAATTCAATTTTTTATCACGCCTAATTAACTTCGGGGGCTTAATAACAAGTAGCAGTTGGTTGAGTCCAATTGTGCTTGACAAAAGATATCTAACGTTAAATGTCTTCATGCTGCAGGGTAAAGTTCAATTTTTATTTACAGGTAGCTAGTTAATGGTTACTGTGAGTAAATATGATATGTTAAATCTGACTTCTGAGGTCAGGTGGAAAGCTAAGAGGAATCCAATTCTCCTAGATCCTTGCATTCCGAATTAAACATGCTGTCCCCTCAACCATATTTAGGCGGCTTGGTTATGCAGGGCTTTACATCTGTGTCGGGTAATTTTTAAAATATTATCGCAGCATGCGATCCTGTGCCATAAGACGAGAGATATTCGAGGCAGAAGATAAAGTGTGACTGATTAAGCGAGTGGCAATATGCATGCAAGGGATTGGAAATGATCGAGGCGAGCCACGAACGAAGCCGACTGCCGCATTCGGCTCATACCGTAGAGTTTCTTACTCTTGCCTAAAGGGAAGCTAGGGACGCTGCACTTCAGAGTGCTGCTTGGTGCGGACAGTCCCATTTTGTCGGGAACACAGAGTGGCATTACTAGGATGTCTCCTCTTCATCGTCACCATCATCTCGACACGCGAACGTAGACTACAAAAGCGATAGTAGCGACTGTAACGAAGGCGCGAAACCAGAAGACGCCAGTAAAAAAATTTCTTTTCTCATATGCCACTAAATCTTCTTGAAGTGGCTGAGCAACCATATATATTTTCAAGACATGTTTTTTTCTTTAAAGTGTGCCCAAAAGTGCGAAGTATTAGTTTCCGTGCAGCTAAATTCTTAGCCGATAGCAAAAAAGCCATCGCATATTTTGGATAACGTTTACACTTATATGCGGTTTTGCACTCTTTTTGCAATGCAGTAATAATATTGAATGTTATGAAACGTTTTCTTGGAGAACAGCGTTTAGTTTTGCATTATGTGTGGAAAAAAATTGTACTTCTGCACCCGGTAACTCTCCGCCCCATCATGGTTTGCCGCCCCATAGTGGCTGATTCATTCATTCATAAATCTTTATTCATAAGGATGCCCTGAGGCCTAGAGGGAAACTGTTCGCCTCGAAGCTCCATACAAACTCCCATAGATTGCGGCAGAGCTTTCCCTCTAGGTAAGTATACCCCTGTCACACGGGCGCTTGTAAGGCCTTGAGAATTAATGTTCTTTGCTCCAAAGGCAGTTGACGCGCCGCTACATGGCAAAGTCCTGAGTTCTTTACGATAAAAGCTCCTAAAGGGAAAGGAGGCCGTCAACGGTCTTCAGCTGCGTAAAGGAGCAGCCCAAACCTATGCGCCGCCGAGCGGGCTAAAGAAAGCAGAGAAAAAAAGGTTGACACAAATATAATGTTTAATATTATAATTAGACCTCATTGATTCTACTTAGACGTGAACTTTGCATTTCAACGAACTTTAAAAAATCTCGAGTGTTAATAGAAGACTTCTAATGTTTTCAGCAGCCGCATCGACATACGTGGTGAGAATGTAGATTAAATGTAAAAAAAGAAAAACATTTCTTACTAAACATCCGATTCAAACCTTCATAATCTTTCTTCATTCATGACTTGGTTACTTTTACTAACATAAACAAGGGAAGTCTTGTTCACTTATTACTTAAGCTGAAAGATATCGTCTACTTGAATTGTGGTAGTTGTTACTAGCGCCATTTCAAGCGATATGGTCGAAGGCCGTTGTGAATAGCGCTCGACAGATGGAGCTCGCTGAGAATGCCTGAATTATCATCACCGTCGTAATCTATCTCCTTTCCATTTGCCGTGCAGCTGTGCCACTTCTCCTTTTAAGTTTTGCTCCTTTAATGCAATTAACCTCCTATAAAGTAAAGACCTTGGAGAGGGGCCGTGTGACTGGGGTATTGAAACTATATTCCTCATACCATCAAAGCAGGAGTCCCTCCTATCCCCATTTTTTTTGCGACACAGACACGGTCACGTTCAAGTACAGCTTTCTTAGGAATCACTTTGATTTGAGAGGCAAGAAAAGCAATGTTGTTACAAATATCGTAGGATGTAACTCCAAAGAGACATAGCTCAGATGAGAATTTGCAGTAAGCGCTCACGGAACATAACTGCGTGAGGTCTTCTTCCTCGCTTCCCTTTGACCATCTTCTTCTTTCTCTGCCAACTGATAAAACAGGGCGCAATAATTTGGCGGATATGACGAACAGACTGATCGGTACGAGGCCTGACTGCTGAAGGAGTTTCTCACCGGTGCCTATTTTTCAGACCCGCCAAAACGGTGGTACGGCCCATGGCGAAAGAAAATGGAATTTGCCTCTTAGGTCTCAACTCGTGGGACAAACGGCAAAGGTATCCACGTTAAGGCCACTAAGGCACGTCCAAATGGCTTGGTTAAATCGGGGCTTTATATGTGGGGTGGTAGCCTACGCTATCGCGTCATACCCTTAAAGGCAGAACTTGTGTCCCCCATATTTAGATGCAAAAAACGACATTACAACCACCACCTAAAACGCCGGTGAAATTTGATGCGTTCGACGGAACGCTGGTCGTGTTCGATGCAACGCTCGGTCGGCTTCAGTCAAAGCTTTCGCTCCACACTCGTGTGCAGTAGCCACAAATGGCAGGCGCTACGAAACCTTCAAAAGACGGCGTGCAGAAGGAACGGATGCAGAGCGCGATGCACGTATCGAGAAAAGAAGGAAGAAGGCTTTGAGCGGTTTAATCTTTGAGCCTGGAGACGTCCAATGTGGTCGCCGCTCAGATATTGCACAAAGAGTGGGCGAGCATGAGTCGGCCACGCGAGAGTTTCACCGCCGTTTCACGAACAACCACTTTTGAAGTGTGTGTTCTGTGTGCGATAGGCTGTGGCATAAAAATGGTCTAACACCGGTGAGTGAGCTTATGCTTCAGACTCTTCATTTGGCCATAAGCATTGCCATGCAGCCGCTGCCTTCGCAATTCAACTAGGGTTAACCACAGTGAATGTATACAGCATGTATTGATACCTTTTACATATCGTATGTAAGTGTTTCATAATGTTTTTTTTTTTATATTTTATATACACTAGAGGTGTGTGCTGTTGTCTGTTGTCATCTGTTTTAGGAGCCAAGGCACAGTCAGGCTTGTCGCCTTTTGCCTTGGCTTCCCCTTTCTTGTAAAAGAAATGGGAAGCCAACTCCAACTGCAACTCAAAACCACAGACAAATTTTTCTTGACATATATCCGACTATAGTCGACCCCCAGTTCCAAATGGCCATTTGGTGGCTAAGTATATTCTGTTGGTATGGCATCAGTATGCGTTGGTATTTTTTCGGTTGGATTCACGATATGACTTGTACCATGTTGTAGGTGAGGAGATGTCGGATGTCACATGTTTAGAATGCAAAGTCAGAGGATTTGATTTGAGTGTGTGTCTGTCCTGCAAACAATGTGATCGGTGAAAAGCTCTGCATGGCACTAATTGACAGATTGAGACCCCGTGGACGGATTGAAGAATGGGTCGGCTGAAGGGGTGTCTGTGAAGTCTCATCATGTGACAGCACTTAGCACGACTGGCTTGTTAATAGTAACCCATTCAGCCTGACTCTCAAAGCAGCATTGTGAAGAAGAGTTCTGTTTTGCAACATGTCCGAGGCGCTTTCATTTTCTGAATCTTCCCTAGAAACAGTCAACAGCTAGTGTTCCACAAGGAACGGATGCATAGGCTGCCTTTGCTAGAACCCGGATCTAGCCCATGCATATTATCTCCTATGGAGCACGAAGTATGTACTATGACACATCGGTGGTGGCACCGACACGGCAGGCTTAAGCGCTAACCGCATGAGGCGACAATTCGTGGCAACATGCAGCGCGCGGGGGGCTTAAAGCCGCAAAAGCACTCCCACTTGCAGCTGTCGGTCAGGTTATGATTTGTTAGAAAATTTCGCACGAAAATGTCGCGTCACATCCGCGAGGCATCCAAATGCAGCTCGCGAGGCATCCAAAGCTCGCGAGGCATCCAAATGCAGAAGAGTTTGGTGATGTGCTATTTCCTTTTTTGGAGCGAGGTTTGTTTTTCTAGTCCGTTTTGACGAAACGCCAGCTTGCAGTGGATCGGTTCGTGCCAATACATATAGTGTCTGAACACTTCAAAATAATTCAGCGAATGCTGGGTGTAGCAATAAAGGCCAAGAAATACGAGTGTGGTTAAGATACCTTTAGTTATATAGAGGAACGGGGTCGAAAAAGTCACTTCTTGCAATTCTGCATTGCAGTATATAGTTTGGCGCACCACTGTGGAGGCGTTGTTTTAACAGAACTTTCATGAATGCTTTTGTCGTTTTTACGCAGTTTGGAGTTGGAAAGGAGGTAAAAGCGCGGCTGCGCTGCCCTAGACCGGACGATGAGGCGGCGGTAACAGAGCAGCACTGAAAAGCGCCACTCTCGAGACCTGTCGCTTGGTGCGCGGTGCACCAGCGGCAACGACAGGCGATGGCGTCAGTGTCACACAACACATCGAGAAAGGTTTTCACCTCATTCAGTTACCTTTTTATCCATACGTGTTCTATTTTCGTACACGGGTCACGAAAGGTGCAACTCCTAGCACACGTGAATGCGGTACGCAGCGGCGGAGACCTTAGATGCGCGCTGCCACGGTATGCCGGAGGCGCCACGCTCGCATGGAGCAGATGTATCTTGATTACACATCCACAGCACTTAGAGGTGGACAGTAAAGTTGGTTTACAATGTTTCACTCAGCGTACCTACGTTTGTTTAGTACATAATTAGAGGCGCCACTGCTCAGAAGGCGAGAAGGGAGCATCTGAAAAAGTTCTTGTTACTTTTGCACATGCACCTCTTGTGCGATGGCGAGATCTAATACCAAGAAAATCGGCAGCAAGTATAGCCGACTGACCCAAAATACCTCCCTACGCTATCTTATTCGTTTTTACTTTCCACTCCATATAAAATTACCTGCCTCCGATGTTTTTCGAAGCTCCCTTCGATATTAAGGATAATCCATTGTTCTCTAGACGCAGTCACGACCCAAAAAACAGCTTGCATGGTTACAAATATAGTCTTTATTTATATCCAAGTAAATGGTATTGTTGTCCACATCAGCTCCGGCACTAAACTTAGCTGGTCACCGCCGTGTATAAGGGCCTGTCGGAGCTCGCCGCGCGGCTGCACCATTTCACCATTCGTATATCCGACGCGTATAACTTTTGCACAGGCAGCCAGGGCGCCCCTTGTGTTATTTAAGCAATAAAAAAGGTCATGCGGGGCAGGGCAGGTACTGCCCGATGGGTTGAGCTCAGCCTCAGACCCAGGCCCAACGGACAAAACAAAGCCATTGAAAATGAATGTAGTTGTTACTCTTTCCGGTGCGAGGACTCACGCCCTTTCCCCTCAAGGTTCAGTCTCTCTCTCCAACTTTCATCCCTCACGGCGTCGCCCCCTTCACACATCCGTGTATCCTGAAATTCTTCAAACGTATTCTGTCTTGCTCGCCGCCGGGCTTTAAGAAGAAAGGAGTGAAAGCTGACAGAATGGTTGCTTGGGGTAGTCGTTTTCGTTTTTCTATTCTGCATGTTGGGAAGAAGGGGCGGAACCGGCCTCTCTTAAACGGATCAGACGGGCGCCGCCGTTCCTCACATAGAAATGACCAATGGCTTAATCATGTGTCATTCCATGGTCGCGGTGGGAAGGAAACATAAATTCAGTTTCACATCCCACACATGAAACATGTGAAGGATGTCGGGGAGGAGATATGGTTGCTTGCTATATCTCTCCTTAGAAAAGCGACAGATTCAACATTCGGCCGCTATCAACAAAGCGTTCCTCTGAATTGTCGCTGCAGGAGTTCGCTGCAGGGAAAAGGTAAAGAGTCAACCTAATCTCTTGTGCAGGCAACACTGGCAGAATGCCTGCCACAGAACAGGGATTTTTGCTCAATTATGGGAGCGTCTTTCAAGACAAAATCTACAAGGGTCTCGTCCCAGAACCAGTAAGAGTTCAGCGGCCTAACAGGCTTCATTTGAGCCTTTGCAGCTTTTGCTCGACTGGATGTCGGTATTTTCACTGCGGAATCGGACCCTCGTGTGGTTCTGGTTCGGCTGTTTGGGAACTGAGATGGCGTTTGGGAACAGTTTCAGGCACCGAGCCGTGCTCAACGCAGGTCAGTGTGTTCCTACTTTTTCTACAGCAGAGTTGTCTTCATCGTTCAATGAATGCACTGAGGGGCATGTCAGAATCCTATGTGCGATGCGTTTATCTAATTTACGAACTAATTCATGTTTTACGGTGAGGCCGTTTATGACCACGAATGCCAGCTTGTCTGTATTTGCAGTGCGCTCGAGGTGTCATTTGTCTATTCACCTGTTTAGTTATCAATTGCCATTTCTCTGCATGCTCTTGCGAGTGTGATCACATGGTCTAACCACGGCCGCTCAATGGAGGCGCACTTGGATGCGGCCCGTCGCGTTGCCCAGAAGAGCCGTATTGCGCCTAGTTCTCATCGCCACCGCTGCGGCGCTACCGCTCCGGGACAAGCCCGGGCGGAGAGCTGCGCGCAGCGGCCGTGGCTGTGCTTTCGTTTCGGCGTCCGCGTGGTCGGCGCTTGCTCAATTTAGGAGTTATGAGCGGCGTTTCACACATTATGTGATGCTACGTGAAGTTTGCTATTGATAAGGTGATAGCGGCATGTCATCATCACTAGGCTTTTCCAAGTCATTCGTGGTCTTCCGTTTACAACGAGAATCGAGGCAGTCGTGTGCTTCGCTGAGTGGGCACCCATTTACTTGCGTTTCAACCACTGTAATAACGTATTAGATATTACAATCTTGAAATCGCGACAAGGTTTGGGGCCATTTATTCAGCGCGCACTTTTCTGGAAACTTACAATTGAGGGCGTAGCGTTCAACATTATTGTTCAGCCAGTTCCTCCGTTTTCACTGGAAATAATATTCAAGTGGGTACCACCACCTAAACATACTAGCTAACACAAACTGTTGCAAAAGAAACAACACAAGACAGCCAGTTCATCGACACGCCCGCAGGCTCAGGCAATTTTTTTTTTCGTTTGATTATGAAGTCGCGTGATGCACAGAAGGCACGCAAGCTTATTTTACAAGCGAAGAACTTTCCTCGAAAAAGGTTTATGTGCAAGCGTGATTTTTTCCACTGTCAGATTGATGTTGCCTGTCCAGTTGGTCAGCAGTGGTCGTATTAGTTTGGCTAGGTCCTTAGTGTGACTGCGGTCTTCTCTCTCGCAAATCAACTCCGGTAATTGCACAAGATAGGGAAGACGGGATGAAACTAACATGTTGCATAGCTTGCTGCTTCTTCTGACCTCCGGGCACTTCATCACCGTGCTAACAAAGGTGCATGGTGATTTTCAGATACCTTAGGCGTCTGTCATGAAGAATTTTGATGTCGAGGGTTTTGCAGGAATCACAAGGCACAAAGTTAATAAATGAATGGGGACTAATAAAATAAAATTATTGACACTCTAAAGTAAGCACCAGAAGTTATTTAAACTTTGGTAATATATAAATAATGAAAACATGGGCAGGCACTGAAAACAGAATAAATAAAAATGTTTCATGAGATTCTGTAAAACTATTCATACTTTCTCTTCAAATGGACGTGCAAGGTAACCAGTAAAGAATGCAATCGGTGCTCTATCTCAGCTGCTGGTTCACACCACACATGAATAAATCCAAGCTGACTCGAAACTTCTCTCGCAGCAGACGTGATATGGCAGTTTGCAAGGTACGACTTTCATAATCACGAATTCCAAGTTTTATAGCTGCCTATTGTTGATAGGTGCATTTGCAGACCGATGCTTGCAAGATGCCAACCTGCACAAAGCATGGCAAAATGTGTATAACATCAGTCGATATATATATTTTTTTTCGCTAGTGGTACCTTCAGTATTTTCTCCGAGGTGAAAACTGCAGCCCTTCCGTCAACTTTGTCGTTCCCGCCTTTGAACTGCCTTAGGCTGCTAAAAAGCTATACTATAGACCCGCTTTCAGAGCCTGCTTTAGGGCGTATCGGAAGCTGAAAATAAGATTCGGTTAAAAGCAATGCACTAGTAAGCCACGCAGAAGGCATTGTTGTAAGATACTTGATGTGATCAAGAAGGTACTTAATTTGCGCCACTGTGGATCTGGTTGTCATGATTGTTGCTTCGTACGTTTGCTTGGTTAGCCTTTGCTTTGACGTGCCTCCTTGGACCTGAATTTCTTCGATATGGCAAAGTCCAACTCAAACCAAGAGAGTCGCTCGTCATCTGACAAATAGAGCGGCTCCTCTTGGTGTCTCCATGGCTTCACTTATGCGATGTTGGGCAAGGCATACCATTTTGATATCATCGTCATAAAAGTGATCGTCGCGCAGCTATCTTGAAACACACATGCTTCAGGATGACACGGGGGGTTGTCCAGGAGGAAATGAAGTGTAGCTATAACAAGTGGGGAAAATAAAGCTATTGACCTGCGCACATTAATTTTTTCAAGGTTGTTTGGCTCTACATGAGCCCGCGTGAGTAATTTAACTTGTAGTGTGGGCAGTTTGGGAACACGGAGGGGACAGCTGAAGGAAGCAGGATCTTCAGTTTTTGGTTCTTCCTGTAATCGTCATCTGTGAAGTGTAGTGAGTATACCAGTGACTTGTCACTCGGCTCCCACCGGCTTCCTTTTCCATTCTAGCCCTCCAGAGATATGTTTTTCAGCCATGCTGCTCGACGTTGTGAATCGCACGGGAACTCATGGCAACCGATCTTTTCTTGATTTCGTGGTGCACAGCGGCACACAGTAGTCGCCTGGCATGGTGCTGCATACGCTTAGGACGCTGTCATGCTGAGTAGTCAAAACGATAACACGCGCCAACCCAGCCAGCGCGCTCCTTCCGCGTCGTCTGCCCGTCCGTGCCGGCGGCGTCTTGTCCTGGAGTGGTGGCGCCCCGGCGGAGAATGACGGCGGAAACTGTAACTTCTCCCAATACGTTCTTCCCCAGCCCACGGCCGCTCAATGGAGGCGCACTTGGGTGCGGCCCGTCGCGTCGCCCAGAAGAGCCGTATTGCGCCTAGTTCTCATCGCCACCCCTGCGGCGCAACCACTCCGGGACGAGTCCGAGCGGAGAGCTGCGCGCAGCGGCCGTGGCTGTGCTTTCGTTTTGGCGTCCGCGTGGTCGGCGCTTGCTCAATTTGGGATTATGAGCGGCGTTTCACACAGTATGTGATGCTATGTGCAAGTTTGCTATTGATAAGGTGATAGCGGCAAGTCATCATTACTAGGCTTTTCCAAGTAATTCGTGGTCTTCCGTTTAAAACGAGAACGAGGCAGTCGTGTGCTTCGCTGAGTGCACACCCATTTAGTTGCGTTTCAACCACTGTAATAACGTATTAGATATTGCAATCTTGAAATCGAGACATGGTTTGGGGCCATTTATTCAGCGGGCACTTTTCTGGAAACTTACAATTCAGGACGTAGCGTTCAACATTGTTCAGCCTGTTCCGTTTTCACTGGAAATAATATTCAAGTGGGTACCACCACCAAAACATACTAGCTAAAACAAACTGTTGCAAAAGAAACAACACAAGACAGCCAGTTCAACGACACGCCCGCAGGCTCAGGCAATTTTTTTCTCGTTTGATTATGAAGCCGCGTGATGCACAGGAGACACGCAAGCTTGTTTTACAAGCGAAGAACATTTCTCGAAAAAGGTTTATGCGCAAGCGTGATTTTTTCCGCTGTCTGATTGATGTTGCCTGTCCAGTTGGTCAGCAGTGGTCGCATTAGTTTGGTTAGGTCCTTAGTGTGATTGCGGTCTTCTCTCTCGCAAATCAATTCCGGAAATTGCACAAAATAGGGAAGGAATGAAATTAACATGCTGCATAGCTTGCTGCTTCTTATGACCGGCGGGCACTTCATCACCTTGCTAACAAAGGTGCATGGTGATTTTCAGATACCTTAGGCGTCCATCATCGAGAATTTTGACAAGTCCAGGGTTTTGCAGGAATAACAAGGCACAAAGTTAATAAATGGATGAGGACTAATAAAATAAAATTATTGACACTCTAAAGTATGCACTAGAGGTTGTTTAAACTTTGGTAATATATAAATAATGAAAACATGGGCAGGCACTGAAAACAGAATAAATAAAAATGTTTCATGACATTCTGTAAAAACATTCATACTTTCTCTTGAAATGGACGTGCAAGGTAACCAGCCAAGAATGCAATCGGTGCTAACTCTATCTCAGCTGCTGGTTCACACCACACATGAATGAATCCAAGCTGGCTCGAAAACTCTCTCGCAGCAGACGTCATATGGCAGTTGGCAAGGTACGACTTTCATAATCACGAATTCCAAGTTTTATAGCTGCCTATTGTTGATAGGTGCATTTGCAGACCGATGCTTGCAAGATGCCAACCTGCACAAAGCATGGCAAAATGTGTATAACGTCCGTCGCTATATTTTTTTTTCGTTAGTGGTACTTTCAGTATTTTCTCCGAGGTGAAAACTGCAGCCCTTGCGTCAACTTTGTCGTTCCCGCCTTTGAATTGCCTTAGGCTGCTAAAAAGCGATACTATAGACCCGCTTTCAGAGCCTGCTTTAGGGCGTATCGGAAGCTGAAAATAAGATTCGGTTAAATGCAATGCACTAGTAAGGCACACAGAAGACATTATTGTAAGATACTTGATGTGGTCAAGAAGGTACTTAATTTGCGTCACTGTGGATCTGATTGTCATGATTGTTGCTTCGTACGTTTGCTTGGTTAGCCTTTGCTTCGACGTGCCTCCTTGGACCTGAATTTCTTCGATATGGCAAAGTCCAACTCTAACCAAGAGAGTCGCTCGTCATATGACAAATAGAGCGGCTCCTCTTGGTGTCTCCATGGCTTCACTTATGTGATGTTGGGCAAGGCATACCATATTGATATCATCGTCATAAAAGTGATCGTGGCGCAGCTATCTTGAAACACACATGCTTCAGGATGACACGGGAAGTTGTCCAGGAGGAAATGAAGTGTAGCTATAGCAAGTGGGGAAAATAAAGCTATTGACCTGCGCACATTAATTTTTTCAAGGTTGTTTGGCTCTGCATGAGCCCGCGTGAGTAATTTAACTTGTAGTGTGGGCAGTTTGGGAACACGGAGGGGACAGCTGAAGGAAGCAGGATCTTCAGTTTTTGGTTCTTCCCGTAATCGTCATCTGTGAAGTGTAGTGAGTATACCAGTGACTTGTCACTCGGCTCCCACCGGCTTCCTTTTCCATTCTAGCCCTCCAGAGATATGTTTTTCAGCCATGCTGCTCGACGTTGTGAATCGCACGGGAACTCATGGTAACCGATCTTTTCTTGCTTTCGTGGTGCACAGCGGCACACAGCAGTTGCCGGACATGGTGCTGCATACGCTTAGGACGCTGTTATGCTAGTAGTCAAAACGATAACACGCGCCAACCCAGCCAGCGCGCTCCTTCCGCGTCGTCTGCTCGTCCGTGCCGGCGGCGCCTTGTCCTGGAGTGGTGGCGCCCCCGCGGAGAATGTCGGCGGAAACTGTAACTTCTCCCAATACGCGCTTCCCCAGCCATTGAGGCGCGACGCGACGGGCCGCACCAAGTGCGCCTCCATTCAGCGGCCGTGGTCTAACATTGTTTTGGCTCACTATTCGTTTATTCTTCTAATTGCGGCGAATGAAAGTGCAGTTGCTTTGTGCGTGTTCAAAACATGTAGTAATCATTAAGTTGAGCCTTTGGAACCGGAGAAAAGAACATGAATCATAAATCGGCACATCTCCCAGTTGTCGAGGGTTCAGCTGTGCCAGACGTATACGAAATAGCCAACAATAGGGCCACGTTATAATTCTGGCCGCGTCTACCTCTTCTCTTCTTTTTAGGTATTTTTGTACGCATCGATTTTTGTGTTTCTAGACCTCGATTTTTAGTTTGCATTTCTCGTGGTTTAAAAGTGCCCCTCGAATCGTTTCGGTTGTTTCTAATCGCTGAAATATGGCTCTTAATTTTTATGATCAGATTGACGAAATTTTTCTATCGAATACTATTTTCTCTTTCTCTGTACATAAGTGCACCTCTCTTCAGGTAACAAAAAAAAAACGACACGCCCGTCTTTTTCGGCATGTGGCTTCATAATTAGACATGATATGATGATCTTTTCATGTGATGGTTTGTTAAGTTATTCGTCCTGGGTACGTTCGTTATGTAGAAGTGCTAAAATAGAAACATATAATGCCTCCGTGTCTAAAAGGCCATCAGGTGGACAGTATGAACTCCTCCCCATCCATGGAAGCCGTGAGGACAAAGCATTTTCTTTATGGGAGAAAGTAAGTGCAGGTTTGACTACCGGGCGTGGGGGAGGGGGTTGCTCCCCGCCAATCCACAGGGCGTCGCTGGCTGTAGTCTCGCCACTGGTTGTATTGCTCTATGTAATAATTTCGTCGTTCAGCTATGGCTCATGTGGAATAGATATTCTAGCTATTGCAATAGTTACAATGCTGCCTCTTGACAATAGATGGCTCTTTAGGTTCCAGAAACATAGCAAGTCTTCTGCCATGGGTTGAAAACCTTGAAATGCTTGTAAAGGACGCTAAACTATTCTATCCTATATTTCTGGCTCACTGAAAGCTGTGCATTGCGTGCGGTTAATTTCATGAAGAAGAAACACGTTCTCGTCGCTCAGTGATGGCGAACAGTGCGTAGGCTACGTAATCCTCTTACGCTGCTACTCGAGACGTAAAACTCTCAGAACTGATGAAAGGCAACTCAGTAATTTTGTCTCCGTCATTTGCTAAACCTGGAACAACCGCTGCGGATTTTCCCTGCTGCGGTATTTCGAACCAAATTTCGCCTTAAGAAAGCTGTTATCGCTCCACGATAGACGTAAACAGAAATTCAGCATCATTTCCCTCCTATTTCATTCTAGTCCTAAATGTCAGTAACCTAAAGGAATTACCGTTTTTAAGAGTGATGTTAATCACAGCTTGTCTCCTACTTCTAGAACCATTTAAAAACGTGCTAAATACACTCAAATCACTATGACCCGAGTAGGATAATCAATTCCTCAATACCAAGTCAGCATGCTGGATCCCTAGATAAAAATATAGAGGAGAGAAAAAAGCGCGGTCTAAAATAGGAAAACAGGAGACGTTAGAACCACAATGGCTCTTTTCGAAAAACTTCAACATCTCAATTGCGGAACGTAGATCCTCCTATCAATGAAAAGCATCCACAAAGAATGCAATATTTAAATAAAGCTATCCAAGTCCACTTCAGAAGCAATTATCATTTATAATGGAAAAAAAGAATTCTCTTTACAAGAATGGAAACAGTTCACAAATCGCCACTGAGCTGTCCACCATCGGTTAATTTTTTACGGACATGTGCAAAATTTCGAACAAAGTGTAATAGTCCGGTAAAACATAACGTCGAAAAGCCGCGACATATCAGGTGGACACTCAAATGGTAGCCGATATATTTCTATTGTGAATGTGTATGTTAGGCTTGAATTTCGCAAAGTATAACTGATGTTAATCATTGTACAATATTGCTTCATAAAAGCAGCAGAAAATATGATATCGCATTTAGTATTTCTACAAATTTTATTTGGTGCTTTCGATATCGTGCAGAAACATACCCTCCAACAGACATTAGCACACTTCCGATGTAAAGCTGCGGGTTCACTTTGTACGCATTTGTCTGCATAGAGTGCCAAAGGGCCAATCTCAACAGCCGGACATTAAAGTTGGCAAGTTAGACGAACGTGATTCTGCATTTCGATTGAGCGTCTCAAGGGTTCGTTAATGCTTCCCGTTAGTTCTCTAGCATTGAGAGGTGTAACTGACGAAGTATATACCTCAAAGAACAGGACAGACAACTTTAAATTCGCCGAATGGCGGCTCACAATCTGATCAGTAAAAGAATGAAGCGTTCCTTCCGTGGTCCTCCCATAATTCCATGTTTCGCTTGAGGTGTCCATTCCCTAGGTTCGAAGGCCTATTCTGTTCACCTTCGCGTGATGCAGGCGGCCGCACGGGCGGAACACGACAAGACGGAGGGGTCCGCCTGATTGAGATGAAAGGGACAAAGAGTCGTGAACGGTGATCCTTAGGGACAGAGACGCGAGGCTGAAACGTAACCAAGAAATGCCAATCTAATTCCTTGTACCGGTGCATACCATATCGTGGCGTCTAGACGCGCAGAGAAGAAAAGGCGAACTTGCGACAAAACGCGTATACGGGAGAGACCCCACAACCCGGACAGATTATTGAGCCTCAAGAGACGTCTAGCGTGGCGGTAAACAAGGAGATGCAGTGGGGAACAAATCTACGGCACTCGTACACATCCGAACAGCGAACGAGTTATCGGTCACTAAGGAGCTTCAAGAAAAATCACATCATCATTCGTTATCCTAACACGTTCAAAGATGCGAGCATCTCTGCAGTGGTAGCTGAAGGCTGCCTAATTTTAACTCTTCAAAGTTGGTAATCCGTGTGCGCAACCACATCCGACCCAGCTCTGGCGAAGGTTTATAAAACGGACTATTGCGAAAAGATAACGATATTTTAATCCGATATGAAGTTTGGGTTGTTATATTCTAGTCAACGTGTTTCTTTTCTCCTTGGTTATTTTCTCAGTCATTGCGAAGCAAGCGGCGAGCAATTCACTCTGCTTCGTCATGTCTACCTTATTATTTTTCCTGAAAATGCCCTCAACGGAGTGTAGCGCTGTGGGTATGAAATGTTATTTGATGCTTTCACTATCGTTTTGTTATCAGCAAAGGAGAAAAATCCCCTTCAGCAGACATTCGCACAATCCTGATTTAAGTCTGTGTGTTCGCTTTGTACGCATTGGTGTGCATAGTGTGCCAAAGGGCCAACTCAAGAGCTGCATATTTAAGATGGCAAGTTACACAAACGAGGATGAAGCACCGTGCTTTGTTCTTTACTAGGAAATTTGTCGGGGCCTAGTGTTTGCCAGCCAAGCTATACATCTTGTCAGAGCGCATAGGGAACTAATGGCGCCGATTCGTGCTGCCACCTGACTAGTAGGCGCTGCATCTTGGCAACTCGTTGTGGTATCAATTTTGCCTGACTCTGTACAGTCATTTTCACCACCGAAAACCGAGCAAAGAGAGGGTGCCGTCATTGTGGTGTATTGTCAGAAAGCCATATTGTTTTGGTCAGTTTCAGCGTGCTAATTACTAACAGAAAACACTGTTCATTTCAAAGCAGCTTAAAATATATCCCAAAGATGGACATTAGTATCTTTGTTTTATTACCGGTTGAAGCGACCATTTCATAAGGGGCCTGGTTTTCAAAAAGCGAAAGTAGATCATGCATTGCGCGCCGCACGGCGTGCTCTATGCGTATGTCTTCAATGACCGTGGGTCCGAGTGGGAGAGATCGCAATGTATGCCAGTAGCATAGCATGAACACATTGTACATTACGTATCGCCTATTGCAGTAAGAACGATCGCTCCTTTCCTGCGCAGGTAGTCTTAGTTGAATGCCACCAGGTCTCCTTTTTATCAAATTCAATGGATAAACTTTTGTATCTCGCTGGTCGTATGCTTCCCACACAAGTTTTTTCTCCATATTTGATTCTAGTTTAACTGTTCAGTAGGGCCTGAAAGCAAGAAGGTTGATACGGAGGGGACGATGTCGTGTTCTCCGATACAGAAGCACGCGAACCATATTGAAAATGACACCAGAAAAAATACTATGTTTATCCTTTTCATACTCTTCTAGTAATCGCTTCACGGCAGGATACTTTCACGACCACGTTCATTCGCAGAGCGCCAGCCGAGCTACAAGACCACGCTGCTTTAGATTGATCGGCCACGGCGACACTGTGGTTACGATGTCCTAGCCATCCGCCCATGGCACCGCCAGAGAGCTGTGCTGCACTACAAAGTGTGCGGGGCCCGCTTTAGTGCAGCCCCTCGTAGGGCGCGCTGTGGAGTTCGCCGGTGCTGCTTCGCTTTCATCGGCAGGACCTGCAGCGGCGCTGCGATGCAACACTCCTTGGCCTCCAACGCTGGCGAGCCTGGAGCGCGACGTACGCAGACCACCTGTCCGACGTACGCAGCTGCGTTTCCTGTGAATCAGTAAAAAGACCTGAATGGTTCTGCGCTTCGAATCCGCCTCAGGCGCTTCCATCGTTCTGTCAAGGTTTTCACCTGCCCGCTTTTTAGAGGTTCAAAGTTTGCCCGCCAACTTTTTAACACTTGCTTTATAGCATTGATTTGTTTACCTCTCAGTATTATTAGTAGCACATGTCTACAAGAACAACGTCAAACAATTTCGCGGGTTTAAGTATGGCTCACCTATTCATAGAGCGAAAGTTTTGAGTGTTGCAGCGATAGCTTCTTTAACACCCGCTTTTCAATCCGCGTTTTTTTCCTAGTAGGTTTTCGGGAGAGGAAGGATACTTATACTTTTTAGTGGATACCATAAATTTTGGACTCCTACGTCTAACCCGGTGAAAATCATGTTTATACATTTCTTCTTGAATATTGTACATTGTGTTATAAGAAAGGAAAGGCGCCGTATCTGTCAGGCTTCAGAGAAGGAAGATGGGAGAGGAAGAAGAGAAGAGGACCAATAATGAAAGGCTACGGAGTAATTTGGCCACCTCCTTTAACATGCTTGGACATTGCACAACCCAGGGCTTCCTCTCTGCTTAAGTTTGGTTTTGAAGAAATGAAGGCGCAGTATATCTGCAGGCGAACCCCCCGAAGTCGTCGACACCCACACTAATTAGGTCAAGGTCGCTTGAAGGCCAAATTGAGTCACACACGAAGCCTTCTATACCTACCATAGTGAAGCGTTCGCGTCCAGTGTAAATTAGTTTATAACAAAGGAAAGGCGAAGTATCTGTCAAGGTCACTTGAAGGTGAAAACCTGCGTGAAGCTGACGGCTCGAAAAGCTGGCGTGGTAGGCTTTCGCTTCAAAAATGCATTTTGAGGAATGGAAAGGCACAGGAAGTTTCTTCATCATTAGACCCCTCCACCTTGCCTCACCGAAAAGAAAGAAGGAGCCTGCGAAAGAAGAAAAGGGAGAATGGAAGCTGTAGCCGAGAGCTATGGTGAAATTGCGAATGCATGTGTTGTTTCAGCGAGCCCTGACATCCCATAGCCTTCGGGTGCCTTTCGCGCTTCGGCTATATCTAAACGCGGTCGCCGCGGTTGGACATGAAACCGCGTCCACTAGCTCAGGAGCCTAGTCTGTTGACCACTCAGCCAGCGCGTCGAGTTCAGAATTACTGCGCCTCTGTAGACGGGTGAAAAGTTCCAAATGGGAAAGGGATAAAAGGACAGGTGCTCGCCATGCACGGTGTAAGCTGTGTGTCGCGTCTCTATAACTAATTCACTGAAATACTCAAGTGCCTATGTCTCCCAACAACTGAACTGAGTAACGTGCACGGTGTTGACGCCTAACTGACATCTAACTGACACACACACGAGAGCGGCTGACAGATGACCAGCATACACAACGCACGCACACGCACGTACACATCCACACACAACAAAGGACATCGTTAGAATCGCTGCAATAGCAAACCACGACGCCCGGAATAGGGAAGCGACGCTGTGGAAGGATCACCCTAGCGTCGCTAATGTAAAAGTTCCGAGAGCTCTGCAGAAATCGGTAGTGGAGGCGTGCGAAAGCCTGAGTGAGGGTTGCTGCTGCACATGGTACATCTCCGCGCCCCTCGTGGAACAGTGTTTCGTTAAACGCATCATAGTTCACCGGCGTTCTATATTTGGTTTAGAGGAAAGGAAAATCCAGTATCTGTCATTCTCACGGGTAGAATTATGATGCTGCTTTTCACGATCCCGGGGGTGGGGCGGGTGGTTAAAGCGCTTGGCTGGGGATTTGAGGGATGGAGGTTTCGTTTCCCGGTGGAGGCAGGATTCTTGAAGCGAAAGCTTCATTGGCCGCGATGCAGCGATTTCGCCGTGGCACCAATTTCCACCGTGGTTGCCCCGCTCTTTCCTCTTTCATTCACACTTTCTTCCCTTTTCTCACGGCGCAATTCAGCCTCTCCTTTCCTATGAACGAAATAAAAACGGAGGCCACCCAGGGTTGTGCTAGGTAACCTTGAACGACCTTGAAGGTCGAAGACATATACTCCTCCTTTCCTTTTCTATAAACCAATGTTAAATCATCATCATCAGCAGCCTGATTATACCCACTGCAGGGCGAAGGCCTCTCCCATATATCTCCACTTAATTACCCGGTTCTGTGCTAGCTGCATCCACTTGACCCCTGCGAACTTCTTAATCTCATCCGCCCACCTAACTTTCTGCCGATCCCTGCTACGCTTTCCTTCCCTTGGAATCCAGTTTGTTACCCAATGTTAAATATATAACAGAATATGAAAAAATGATTAGGTGTATATGTCCACAATTTCGTGGCTTCCATTCAAAAGTATAAGGCTTCTTCCTATCCCCAAATCCTAATGTGCCAGCCATCAGCGTCACGGAGTTTTTTATTTTGCACAACCTTGAAGGTAAGACAGATACTGCGCCTTTGCTGTCTTGTAAACCAATGCACAATACAAAGAAAAAAATATGAATCTTGACCTGGATAGGCGTATGTGTCCACAATTCTGTGGAGTGCAGTGAAAAGCATAAGGCTCCTGCCTTTCCCCTGAAACCTAATTTAAATAAAAATTATGAATAAACCGTGGACTAAAAAGCGGGTGTTTAACAGGCTATCGCTGAAACACTCAGCTTTCCCTCTATCACTAGGTTCTAGCGTTGCTTAAACACCCGTAATTTTTATTTTTATGATGACGCCGTCAGCATCATCGCATGTAAAATCCCTCGGAATCTGTATGCGGCGAAGTACGGCGTTCGAGGAAGCGGCAAATCAAAGGCGCCGCATGGGCGCCTGGATCGTACGCCCAGCGGGGTCATCTTCGTATTAGCTTGAATCACATGGTGGCGTCATAACCAATCATGACGTCATCATGACGTGTATTCTGGTTATTAGACATAACCAAATGTGATGACATGATGACGTCCCATCAGTTCATGACGTCACAGTCGCGCGGACACTTCTCGCGAAAGCGCGGGCACGCCGGCAAGTCATGAGCAATTAATGGCCTTCGCCTAAATAATTAGAGGGCTTCAACAGTTCTGAAACGAATATGGAGCGAAAGCTTCGAATGTGGGCGACCTAGCGATGCAATAACCACAACCGACGTTCCGTTGAAAGCATCAAAGTTCACCGGCGTTCTATGCAGAACCAACTCCTAAGACCAGCACTTCCTCTAAACACGGGCGCAGTGTCATGAGGAGGATTGCGCTCCGCAGGATTTCTTTTGCTATTAAGAGTGTCGCCTTACAGTTAGGGACCAGTTTAGTTCCACGCAGGAAGCTTCACCCCAATTCAATTTTTGCAATAAACGTTTCCGTCAACACCACTTTCAGGCTGTGCAAATGCGACGCCGGCAGGCGCTTTCCCGCTCCACGTGGTCAGCTCAATGTTGGCCTGTCTACACAACCATGTGTCTTCTGTGCGGGACCACCTTTTTACATTTCTAAATTCTAACCTTGAGTGAACAAATTGGTCTGTGGTATAGCCGATTCTCCTTGCGAGCAAGTGCCCTCATATTTCGCCTGAGGAAAAGTGTGACGTATTGTGAATTAAGTGCTCTTCATGGTATTATTAAACCGTCGATCTAATATGTCATTCATATATACTGGCTTGCTGCACAGATGCGATTATGCAGAAACTGCTCGCTGATCAAATTCAGCAAATAACGGAGAGGTGGTGGAACTGCTCCCTTATCAAGGGATGGCACTGACGGGAAAAGCAATGTTGACCATGAAAGCAAATTTAACTGACGGAGTTGGATCCCGTATGTCTATTAAGTGTGGGTGCTCAACAAAAAGTGGGACACCTACCTTAAAGTGACAGAGTGAAAGGGTGCAACGCAATTTTTGGTGCGAAAGCACGTGCGTTTTTGTGTGCTCTTCCGATTTCACCTGGGTTCGATCGAATTGCCTTCTCAAGGCCGCCCCGAAGGGCAACCGCGGCAACATTTGTTTTTCAAGAATAACTGCCGCCAGTATCGTCCGGCAGAGGCGAAATTCCCATCTGAAGCATTCGTGCTAGAGTTGCCTCAACCTGTTCGGTGCGCTACAACCGCGGCCTAAGACTACGTGTCCGCCGATAAGTTAGGCAGATACTGCGCCTTGTTGTCCACCAATATATTAACCTAAAATTTTCTTATTGCACTTTGGTCTACTAGATTTCCATGAGGCGAAAGGCGTTAAAGCGCCGTGGATCGGAGCCATCCAATACGGCACCTCTATCTCCCTCTCTTCTTTCACTCCCACCTTACTCCTTTCCTTTACGGCGTGGTGCATGTGTCCGCGGAGAATTATGACAGATAATCTGCCTTTTCTATCCTGCAAACCAATTTCAAACACCGGTGATGCCGGCGGCACTAAATCCTCTTAGTCATCTGGGTCTGCTTCTGTTTGCTAAGTGGTGCGGTTTTCAAGGAAGCGGCAAATGAAAGGCGCCGCTTGGATTGCACTCCCGGCTTCATATATACATGAATAGCCTGGGACGTCGTGACCTGTCGTGAAGGCTTTCAAGGACATCGCGCGCCCCTTGTCCAACACAACCAGAATTTAATTGCACGCATCAGAGTTCACCGGCGTTCTATAATTCGTTTACAGAAAAGGAAAGGCGCAGTATCAGTCACAGGCTGAATCCCGCTATGATCCTCACTGCAGACGAGGGGGATTATGGAGATCTTTTCACTATCTGGGGTGCGGCGCTCGATTTAGATAAAGCCCGTGCCGAAAGGAATCACATTGAAGAAATAAAATGGGGAAGGGTATTATCAACAGGCATCAGCCATATCAAAACAGTATTTTTCGAGCATTATCAGATGCTCTTCGCATCGCACCCGTTAGACGTTATCACATTTACGGAAGAATTTCTGCTTGAGTTACCGCGTCTCGACGACGAAAAAAAGGGCAGATTAGAAGAGGACATAACTGAATCGGAGGTGGAGCACGCAACTGATAAATTAAATCTCAGTAAATCCCACGGACCGGATGGGTTTAGTGCGAATTTTTATAAAGCACTTAAGCACAAAATAACCCCTGTCATGAATGTAATTTTTCATGAAGAATTCAGGGGCTCTGCCTCCGTCATATGGGCCATTTCACATTGTGCTCATTCCAAAACAAATGAAATACGTAAGTTAAGACTGATTACTGCATACAGGCCCATAGCTCTCAGAAGCGTAGAGTACAAGGGGGCCTCATCAGACATGTGGAATTAATGGGCGCTCCACTTTCACCAATATCCATAGAGCGTGCAGTGCATTAGAATACTGTGTTGACAGCTAGAGGGGAGGTGGGTGGCCATCCTCCAGATAGACTTAGCAAAAGCCTTTGACTGTGTCGCTCACTAACTATTGTTTGCCATTTTAGACCATGTGAACGTCGGTTCTGTAGTCTTTGAGGGTATGGCCTGGGAGTACCGGAGCTGCACACTGAGCAAACAAAAACAGAAAATCTTAGAGCCATGACAATGCATTGCCACCAGATCGAGCCATATATCTCGTAAGAATTGTTAAGGGCGGAAGCGCGATTCCGGAGCATCAGCACCTGGAAAACTCGTCTCGGGTTCCTAACTATATGCCCACTTTTCGTGAGTCCACCGTGTACTGGGGCTAACACTGGGCCTTTTTTTTTCGACGAAAACAAGCCAAATAAATTTTAGCGCCGTTTTTAAGGTTTAACGTCCCAAAGTGATTCAAGCTGTACGAAACGCCGCAGCGGAGGGCTCCTGTAGTTTTCACCACGTGTGGTTTCCATGCACGTGCGCGTGCGAAGTGCCACGTGCCATATGCCCCGTCCCTCGCTCCCCTCGGTTAAAGCAGTACGGATGTCAAATTATTATCTCTGTATTTCTGGGTTAGAATTGTGGATAAGAGATTAGTAAACACGCATCAGTGCGTGACATTTGCCTATTGTATAATTCTATTTCTTCTGCCACACAGCTTTAATTCCGGCTTCCGATTGCCGAATGAAGTTTCCGGCGTCACAAGCTATTGAGATCTGGTGAGGCACATAAAAACTGCAATATAGTTCCGTCTCCAGTCGCAACCATTCAAGCTTCTGTAGTTCAGCGCAAGAGTTCGCGTGAATTAAAGTTACAAAGCAGAGAGTATTATCCAGATTTTTTATAAGTCACGTCTTCGCGTATTAGGTTGTTACGGCGGAACCTTCGTTCGGCAACCTGGAACTGGATCTGAGTGGCAGAAGAAATGCAATTAGTCAAGGGTTCGGCGAACTTTCGCCTGGTCAGACATGGTAGCAGAGTAAAAAGAATTCCAGTCACTGACTAAGTCAACATAAAAAAAAAGACGGGTTTCAAAACGTCTTTTTTCATGTTGACTTGGTCAATGACTTGAATTATTTTTACTTTAAGAAATGCATTTATAGACTATATAAGAACTGTATGCGAATTTCAGGTGGTGTTATGTGGTTACTAAAGCAGAAATGGACAAAGATAAAATTGCTGTATCCTGCCCCCTTTGACGAGAGCAAGTCTAGACAGAAAAGCACGAAAACAATGTGAGAAAACGAGCGCGGAGGCATATGCCCTGCAATGATGGGAACACGCGATATCGACGCATTGCCTCTGGACAGGCCCTGTCTATCACTAGTGATGGCTTTTGTTTTCTCTTTTTGGAGTACGCAGTAACATTCTGCTCGGAAACACGCCGAAAAAAATTGAACCGTATAGAAAAGCGGTTTATGCAGAAATAAAACGAAGGCTGCATAAAATATAAATGATAGACGCTCTCTTCAAACGTAGCGCCACACATGCTCAGAAATACCCCGCCGCGGTGATTCAGTGGTTAGGGCGCTCGACTAGTGTTTTTGAGGATATGGGATTGAATTCTGGCGAAAGCTTTTAATGCCTCATCGTTGCCGACAGAATGTTGTCAGCAGAGGTGTCACGCTATTGAGAGCGAGAGTTAAAAATAATTTATTAAGCATTGTCTCCACCAGAATTCGAACCTCCATCTCTTGGATCCCCAGCCCAGCGCTTTACCAACTGCGCCATGCCCCGAAGCGTGGAACGCGCTTCAAAATTCCTCTTGTCTACCGTGAGGATCATAGCGGGATTCCGGGAGTGACCGATACTGCGCCTTTGCTTTCCTGTAAACGAATTAGAGAACGCCGGTGAACTTTGAAGCATGCAATGAAATTCTGGTTGTGTTCGACAAGGGGCGCGCGATGTACAGTCACGACTGGTCATGAAGCCACCAGGCGACTCATGCATATCAGCTGACTCTGCCGGGCGTCCGATCCAGGCGTCCGTGTGGCGCCTTTCATTTGCCGCTTCCTTGAAAGCCGCACCCCAAAGCAAACAGAAGCAGACCCAGATGTATAAGAGGCGTTAGTACAGCAGGCATGAGAGGCGTTCGAAATTGATTTTCAGGATAGATAAGGCACAGTATCTGTCAAAAATCTCCGCGGACAATTGTACCACGCTCTAAAAGGAGGTGAGAGTTACATAGGAGAGGGAAATAGAAGTTTCGTTGTGGAGGGTTACGATCCACCGCGCTATAATGGCTTTCGCTTCGTCGCACTTTAAAGGTCCAAAATGCTCTCTACAATATTTTATTACGCGAAATTACAAGCCTCGTGTCACAGAAAAGCCGGTGTTGGTGTTGTTGTCTGTTGCAACGCTAAAATCAAGAATGAATGACAGAAAAAGATTTTAAGGTTTCTGATATGTCTATTAAGAGGAGGGTGGAAAAAGCCTGCATTTCCTATTCTATCCTGTGCCTCTACTGACGTTCATTTCAGTGCTGCATATATTTATAACTGCTTAACAGGAAAGGAAAGGCGCTGTATATGTCACACTTTCGGCAAAAAGTGTTTGGACGGTACACCACCGCACCTGCAGCATGGCGTTCCTTGGCGCGTGTTGAAGTGTGGGATTGCAAGTGCCAGGAACGCTAGACAAGCGCTATTTATTTATTTGTACCCTCAGGGCTTACAAGAAGCGTTATAGAGGGGAGGGGCTTTTGCACATCATTATATAAATGAAATACAAACAAGATGAAGAACATAATTGCATCGGCAAAATAGAGACAAATGAGTAATATGGCAACTGAACAAAATAGATAAACAAAAACAGATAGCTTACAGTATGCGAAAGAAAAGGAAGTAAGGAACAAAACCTAAAAAAATGTTTTCATATAGGAATAAACTCACTTTCTGAAATATTTGTTAGTGCTTTGCGAAAATGATCGGTGTCGGTGATAGCAACTAAAGACGCAGGCAGGTGGTTCCAGTCGTGACAGGTCCTTGGCAGGAATGAATATGAGTAGGTGACTGTGCGCTACGAAGGTACATGAACTTTGAAACGGTGATCCACACGTGGGGAGATATAGGACGCTGGTGTAATGAAACGTGACTTAAGTATCTGGTTGTGATAGTAGATTTTGTGAAAAAGGGAAAGACGTGATAGTTTTCTACGGGAAGAAAGAAGGGGAAGGTTAAGCGCAATCTTCATATCAGTAACGCTAGCAGTACGATTATAATTGTTAAGTATAAAACGGACAGAACGATTTTTTACGCTTTCAAGGATTTTTATTAGAGTGGCATATCCTGGGTCCCATATTGAACATGCATATTCGAGGATAGGCCTGACATTTGTAATGTAGAGTTGTTTTTTTAGAGGTGCTGGGTGTCACGAAATCGGCCCCCATTTTCATCAAGTACGGCGCGAGGCCCGCACGGCGTCGCGTGGAAGGCATAGAGAGAAAAGCCCCCTTCCCCGCGCGGGAGAGCGCGTAGCTTTGTACGCGTTGCCGTGACCCTCTTTCCCATTGCCCGGGGAGGACGGTGGTTCATCGGACTGGAATCAGCCAGAAATTTCCAGCATGTTCTATGGGACCTGGCCAATGGCGACGCGCGGCTCGACGGGAGGAATAGAGAGCGCTATAACCAGCGAAGCTAAGTGTGTGTGCGCGCTAGCTTTGACGCGTGCTAACAAACACACGCGGCGCGCCCTATTTAAAGAGACCGCGCCGCTTGATGAGTCAGTCAGTCAGTCAGTTCGTCAGTGTGCTCGTCAGTGTTTTGCGACGTATTCGCCTGGACTCCCGGGGATCACCCGCTGCTGGCAAGCCCACGGACTTTCAAGGGAGCGGCGCTCGTCTCGTATGGCGGCCACATCGTGACTCTTGAGGCGTCGGACTGCAACAGTGCCCGGTGAACAATTTGGTGTTTGTTTATGTAACTCTCTCGTGTTTGATCTGTTGTAAAGCCTGTGTTATTGAATCATTCTGTAGTTGCATGCTTAGCGTTTGTATCCTGTAAACCTCTCGTCTATGTATTTCAAGTGATCTTGTGTATTCCTTTGTATCGTCTCTTGCTGTGCATAAATTGTGTTTTGTTTGTTACTTCTGACTCCGATCCTTTCTCTGGTTTGAACCGGCGACCGCTGGGCACCAAACGACCACCCCCTTCTGTCACCACAAGGTAGTTGAATTCCGGCTGAGCTTGCCACGCAGGTCGAGGGCATCTCCTTTGCGACCGGAACAGCTACCCCCACTCACTCAAAGGGTGTCTGGGAGTGTGCGCACCGTTAAGGGCGCATCGTTAATAATAACCCCTTAATTATTAACGGGTGACACTGGGGCTAGAGAAAAGTTACGTTTGAGATAGCCAAGAACGCGGTTAGCTTTCGATGTAATGTATTCAATGTGTTGATTCCATGTGATATTGTTAGTAATATGCACGCCAAGATATTTGTATGAATTAACCTGGTCAAGTGGAGTATTATTAAGCACGTAAGTGGAGCAGGTTGACTGATTTCGAGAGATTCTCATTGTTTTACATTTTGAAGTGTTTAGTTCCATTAGCCAGATCGCGCACCAGTTTACAATGTTATTCAGATCATGCTGGAGTGTTATTGTATCGTTACTGCTTTCGATCTTGTGGTATATGACACAATCGTCAGCAAATAAACAGATGGAACTTGAGATTTGATTAGGAATGTCATTGATGTAAATTAAGAAAAGCAACGGTGCTAAAACGGATCCTTGAGGTACCCGTGAACCAACTGGTACCTCAGAAGAGTCACTGTCATTAGTGGTAACATACTGCGTGCGGTTAGAAAGAAACTCTCGAATCCAGTTTAAAACCAAAGGATCAATGTTTAGTCTGCCGAGTTTTAATAAGAGTAGGTGGTGGTTAATTCTGTCAAATGCTTTCGAAAAATCCAGAAATATACAGTCGGTAATAAAGCCAGTGTCCAGAAATGTATTAAGATCATTGCAGAATGTTATTAATTCAGTTTCACAAGAAAAGGACTTTTGGAACCCATGCTGACTGCTATGAAAAAAAAATGATTTGATTCCAAGAAGTTAGCGAGATGTGAGAAAATGACGTGTTCAAAGATTTTACATGGAACTGATGTCAATGAAATAGGTCTATAGTTGGAGGGGTTATGTTTGTCACCGGACTTGTGAAGAGGAACCACCTTGCCTGTTTTCCAGTGCTTCGGTAAAGAGCTATTGTTAAGGGAGTTCGTGAAAATTATGCTTAGGATAATGGAACTATATTCTGCAGTGCCCTGCAAGAATTTGGACGTAATGCCATCAATGCCGCACGAAGAAGATCTTTTTAGATTGTTAATAATCGAGTGTATACCAGATGAATCAAATATGAACGGGTCCATTGGAAATAAATTAGGGGAATTGAATGGGGGAAAGCTGCTAGAGGATGCGGAGCTAAATGAATGGGTGAAAGCAAGGTTAAATACAGAAGCACAATGACTGCTTGGTATTACATCACCTGATCCGTTAGTGAGGGTTATAGTTTGATTATCGTGGCTTTTCACGATATTCCAAAAGCGCTTTGGGTTTGTTTTAAGTAACGATGGGAGGGTGGTGTTAAAGAAATTAAACTTTGCTTCCTTTAAAGCTCTGGTGTATTCTTTTGCTGCAATGGCGTAAGCGGACCATTTGTCAGCAGTCGGCGATTTTTTCGCTGCTCGGAAACGCCTACCTTTGGTGTTTGATAAACGGTTAAGGTGTCTTGTGTACCATGGCGCGTTAGATGATTGATAGACTTTCCTTAGGGGAATGTATGCTTTTATTAGGTGTAACACTTTACTTTTAAAAGATGCCCATAGGTCATGGACTGATGCATTAGGATTTAATAAGATGCTGTCGAGAAAAGAAGAAAGATCGGCATTGATAGCGGCAAAGTCAGCTCTATTATAATCTCTGATAAGTTTCAGGCGCTTGTTCCTTTTAGAGACTGGTACGGAAACAGAAAAATGCAACACGTCATGATCACTGAGTCCGGGCAAGTGGATCACTGGGGATGTAATATCAGGTGATGACGTTAGTATCAAATCAAGTAAAGAAGATGTGGTAGAAGAAACATGTGTAAGATGATGAACCAGTTGAGATAGATTGAAATCTAAGCAAGTGTTAAGAAAGCTAGTAGTTTCAGCGGAAGCCGGCTTTGCAAGCGGACAAAAATGAGTCCATTGAATTGAAGGGAAGTTGAAATCGCCCAGAAGGAAAACTGGTGTACCGGGTAATCGTACCAGTACTTGGTTTAAGCTGTCATGAAGATCTTCGCAAAAACAGCTGTTTGAGTGAGGCGGGCGGTAACAAATTCCAAAAACGATCTTTCTAAAACTAATGCTTAAGCAGCACCACACCATTTCTAAATTGGTTGATATATTCAAAAGAGCACAGTCAATGCAATCATTCACAGCAATGACGACACCACCACCTATTCTCTCATTTCGGTCACAACGATACACATTGAATTGTTTCTGGCACTGAAAGAGTTCACTGTTTGCAATTTTATTAGATAACCAAGTTTCAGTTAATAAGATTATATCAGCATCTGTGTCATTGATTAACGCGCTCAGACTGTCTCTTTTCGGAACGAGACTGCGAATGTTGGTGAACAGAATAGATAGTTCTGACGGTATGCCGCCACCCCTCGCGTGATCCTAGTTAGCGGAAGAGTAGATGCGGCCTGATCTGGTCGCCCTCGAGGAAGCAGCACCGGCATTTGGTGAGACAGTTGGGGGTTGCAAGAAAGTTTGGTAAACAGAATTCTCGGAAGCATTGAACATGTAGCACTTATTATTTGCATACAGCCTTTTGTACCGCAGTTTGAAAGTTGTGTTTAAGCTAAGGCCGAATACCACCAACTTTTTACGAGCGTAGCGAGTTGATGCAGAAAAATCTTCGGTCATGCTTGTGCCACTATCCTTCAATTCGGATCGTTTAGATAAGAGAAGTTCTTTTGACTTGTAGCTGGAAAATTTGGCAATGAGGGGTCGATCTTTGCCCGATACATATTTACCTATTCTGTGCGCACGAACTATATGTCTTCAGACGTTAAGCTAATGCCCAGTTTGTCACAAGCCATAGCGATAACTTTTTCTTCGGACTGACGAGAATTCTCAGTTTCTGCGTCCGATATACCGTAAAATAACAGGTTGTCCCTTCGGGACCTGTCTTCGGCTTCGTCAAGACGGGCACGCAACTCAGCTGCTTCTTGTTCTACGTGACTTAGCGACTCGCGTGCGTTGGCTAGTTCTTGCTGTAAATTCTGAAGAGTGCCAATATTATTTTCTGCAATCTGCAACCGCACGTTGATGTCGGTGACAGCGGCAGAAACTGTCTCGTGGGAAACCTTAAGTTCCGCTATTGTCTGTGACATATTGGATTGGTTAGCCTCAATTCGGATACAACGTTCGTTTGTATCTTTGACCATCTGAAGCAATTCCGCAATGGCTTTATCAGGCCCTGGATTTTCTTCAATATCACCGCAAAACAATAGCAGCAAAGAAGAAAAAGGTACAAGCAGCGCTTCTGGGCACGGAAGCACAATCAAAAACGAATCATCTGACTTGTAACATTTGCTAGGGGCAAAAGAAGGGGATGACCAACCTGCATGACAAAAACGATGAACCGTGAGTCCTTCATCCTGTTTGAGCTTCCGTGCCCACTGGCGTGATAACAAGCGGTACAAGCATTTAAACCATCCGCTATCACACGTGTCGATGTCACTGACGCTGGGCAGCGCTGCTCGATGTCGAAGTAGGGAATGACGCTGTTGGGGCAGCCGGGCGCTTCGCTCTCTGACGCACGTGAAAATGCAGTGTCGATGCAGTTAAAAACTGGGAAGTAAAACAGCAGCAGAGCATTGCCACTGAAGAAGGCGTTCCAAGATCCGGGTAACCGCTTGATAGGAAGCCGAGCATCTGCATGACAAAAACGATGAACCGTGAGTCCTTCATCCTGTTTGAGCTTCCGTGCCCACTGGCGTGATAACAAGCGGTACAAGCATTTAAACCATCCGCTATCACACGTGTCGATGTCACTGACGCTGGGCAGCGCTGCTTGATGTCGAAGTAGGGAATGACGCTGTTGGGGCAGCCGGGCGCTTCGCTCTCTGACGCACGTGAAAATGCAATGTCGATGCAGTTAAAAACTGGGAAGTAAAACAGCAGCAGAGCATTGCCACTGAAGAAGGCGTTCCAAGATCCGGGTAACCGCTTGATAGGAAGCCGAGCATCTGCATGACAAAAACGATGAACCGTGAGTCCTTCATCCTGTTTGAGCTTCCGTGCCCACTGGCGTGATAACAAGCGGTACAAGCATTTAAACCATCCGCTATCACACGTGTCGATGTCACTGACGCTGGGCAGCGCTGCTTGATGTCGAAGTAGGGAATGACGCTGTTGGGGCAGCCGGGCGCTTCGCTCTCTGACGCACGTGAAAATGCAATGTCGATGCAGTTAAAAACTGGGAAGTAAAACAGCAGCAGAGCATTGCCACTGAAGAAGGCGTTCCAAGATCCGGGTAACCGCTTGATAGGAAGCCGAGCATCTGCATGACAAGAACGATGAACCGTGAGTCCTTCATCCTGTTTGAGCTTCCGTGCCCACTGGCGTGATAACAAGCGGTACAAGCATTTAAACCATCCGCTATCACACGTGTCGATGTCACTGACGCTGGGCAGCGCTGCTTGATGTCGAAGTAGGGAATGACGCTGTTGGGGCAGCCGGGCGCTTCGCTCTCTGACGCACGTGAAAATGCAATGTCGATGCAGTTAAAAACTGGGAAGTAAAACAGCAGCAGAGCATTGCCACTGAAGAAGGCGTTCCAAGATCCGGGTAACCGCTTGATAGGAAGCCGAGCATCTGCATGACAAAAACGATGAACCGTGAGTCCTTCATCCTGTTTGAGCTTCCGTGCCCACTGGCGTGATAACAAGCGGTACAAGCATTTAAACCATCCGCTATCACACGTGTCGATGTCACTGACGCTGGGCAGCGCTGCTTGATGTCGAAGTAGGGAATGACGCTGTTGGGGCAGCCGGGCGCTTCGCTCTCTGACGCACGTGAAAATGCAATGTCGATGCAGTTAAAAACTGGGAAGTAAAACAGCAGCAGAGCATTGCCACTGAAGAAGGCGTTCCAAGATCCGGGTAACCGCTTGATAGGAAGCCGAGCATCTGCATGACAAGAACGATGAACCGTGAGTCCTTCATCCTGTTTGAGCTTCCGTGCCCACTGGCGTGATAACAAGCGGTACAAGCATTTAAACCATCCGCTATCACACGTGTCGATGTCACTGACGCTGGGCAGCGCTGCTTGATGTCGAAGTAGGGAATGACGCTGTTGGGGCAGCCGGGCGCTTCGCTCTCTGACGCACGTGAAAATGCAATGTCGATGCAGTTAAAAACTGGGAAGTAAAACAGCAGCAGAGCATTGCCACTGAAGAAGGCGTTCCAAGATCCGGGTAACCGCTTGATAGGAAGCCGAGCATCTGCATGACAAAAACGATGAACCGTGAGTCCTTCATCCTGTTTGAGCTTCCGTGCCCACTGGCGTGATAACAAGCGGTACAAGCATTTAAACCATCCGCTATCACACGTGTCGATGTCACTGACGCTGGGCAGCGCTGCTTGATGTCGAAGTAGGGAATGACGCTGTTGGGGCAGCCGGGCGCTTCGCTCTCTGACGCACGTGAAAATGCAATGTCGATGCAGTTAAAAACTGGGAAGTAAAACAGCAGCAGAGCATTGCCACTGAAGAAGGCGTTCCAAGATCCGGGTAACCGCTTGATAGGAAGCCGAGCATCTGCATGACAAAAACGATGAACCGTGAGTCCTTCATCCTGTTTGAGCTTCCGTGCCCACTGGCGTGATAACAAGCGGTACAAGCATTTAAACCATCCGCTATCACACGTGTCGATGTCACTGACGCTGGGCAGCGCTGCTTGATGTCGAAGTAGGGAATGACGCTGTTGGGGCAGCCGGGCGCTTCGCTCTCTGACGCACGTGAAAATGCAATGTCGATGCAGTTAAAAACTGGGAAGTAAAACAGCAGCAGAGCATTGCCACTGAAGAAGGCGTTCCAAGATCCGGGTAACCGCTTGATAGGAAGCCGAGCATCTGCATGACAAAAACGATGAACCGTGAGTCCTTCATCCTGTTTGAGCTTCCGTGCCCACTGGCGTGATAACAAGCGGTACAAGCATTTAAACCATCCGCTATCACACGTGTCGATGTCACTGACGCTGGGCAGCGCTGCTTGATGTCGAAGTAGGGAATGACGCTGTTGGGGCAGCCGGGCGCTTCGCTCTCTGACGCACGTGAAAATGCAATGTCGATGCAGTTAAAAACTGGGAAGTAAAACAGCAGCAGAGCATTGCCACTGAAGAAGGCGTTCCAAGATCCGGGTAACCGCTTGATAGGAAGCCGAGCATCTGCATGACAAAAACGATGAACCGTGAGTCCTTCATCCTGTTTGAGCTTCCGTGCCCACTGGCGTGATAACAAGCGGTACAAGCATTTAAACCATCCGCTATCACACGTGTCGATGTCACTGACGCTGGGCAGCGCTGCTTGATGTCGAAGTAGGGAATGACGCTGTTGGGGCAGCCGGGCGCTTCGCTCTCTGACGCACGTGAAAATGCAATGTCGATGCAGTTAAAAACTGGGAAGTAAAACAGCAGCAGAGCATTGCCACTGAAGAAGGCGTTCCAAGATCCGGGTAACCGCTTGATAGGAAGCCGAGCATCTGCATGACAAAAACGATGAACCGTGAGTCCTTCATCCTGTTTGAGCTTCCGTGCCCACTGGCGTGGTAACCAGCGGTACAAGCTTTTAAACCATCCGCTATCACACGTGTCGATGTCACTGACGCTGGGCAGCGCTGCTTGATGTCGAAGTAGGGAATGACGCTGTTGGGGCAGCCGGGCGCTTCGCTCTCTGACGCACGTGAAAATGCAATGTCGATGCAGTTAAAAACTGGGAAGTAAAACAGCAGCAGAGCATTGCCACTGAAGAAGGCGTTCCAAGATCCGGGTAACCGCTTGATAGGAAGCCGAGCATCTGCATGACAAGAACGATGAACCGTGAGTCCTTCATCCTGTTTGAGCTTCCGTGCCCACTGGCGTGATAACAAGCGGTACAAGCATTTAAACCATCCGCTATCACACGTGTCGATGTCACTGACGCTGGGCAGCGCTGCTTGATGTCGAAGTAGGGAATGACGCTGTTGGGGCAGCCGGGCGCTTCGCTCTCTGACGCACGTGAAAATGCAATGTCGATGCAGTTAAAAACTGGGAAGTAAAACAGCAGCAGAGCATTGCCACTGAAGAAGGCGTTCCAAGATCCGGGTAACCGCTTGATAGGAAGCCGAGCATCTGCATGACAAAAACGATGAACCGTGAGTCCTTCATCCTGTTTGAGCTTCCGTGCCCACTGGCGTGATAACAAGCGGTACAAGCATTTAAACCATCCGCTATCACACGTGTCGATGTCACTGACGCTGGGCAGCGCTGCTTGATGTCGAAGTAGGGAATGACGCTGTTGGGGCAGCCGGGCGCTTCGCTCTCTGACGCACGTGAAAATGCAATGTCGATGCAGTTAAAAACTGGGAAGTAAAACAGCAGCAGAGCATTGCCACTGAAGAAGGCGTTCCAAGATCCGGGTAACCGCTTGATAGGAAGCCGAGCATCTGCATGACAAAAACGATGAACCGTGAGTCCTTCATCCTGTTTGAGCTTCCGTGCCCACTGGCGTGATAACAAGCGGTACAAGCATTTAAACCATCCGCTATCACACGTGTCGATGTCACTGACGCTGGGCAGCGCTGCTTGATGTCGAAGTAGGGAATGACGCTGTTGGGGCAGCCGGGCGCTTCGCTCTCTGACGCACGTGAAAATGCAATGTCGATGCAGTTAAAAACTGGGAAGTAAAACAGCAGCAGAGCATTGCCACTGAAGAAGGCGTTCCAAGATCCGGGTAACCGCTTGATAGGAAGCCGAGCATCTGCATGACAAAAACGATGAACCGTGAGTCCTTCATCCTGTTTGAGCTTCCGTGCCCACTGGCGTGATAACAAGCGGTACAAGCATTTAAACCATCCGCTATCACACGTGTCGATGTCACTGACGCTGGGCAGCGCTGCTTGATGTCGAAGTAGGGAATGACGCTGTTGGGGCAGCCGGGCGCTTCGCTCTCTGACGCACGTGAAAATGCAATGTCGATGCAGTTAAAAACTGGGAAGTAAAACAGCAGCAGAGCATTGCCACTGAAGAAGGCGTTCCAAGATCCGGGTAACCGCTTGATAGGAAGCCGAGCATCTGCATGACAAAAACGATGAACCGTGAGTCCTTCATCCTGTTTGAGCTTCCGTGCCCACTGGCGTGGTAACCAGCGGTACAAGCTTTTAAACCATCCGCTATCACACGTGTCGATGTCACTGACGCTGGGCAGCGCTGCTTGATGTCGAAGTAGGGAATGACGCTGTTGGGGCAGCCGGGCGCTTCGCTCTCTGACGCACGTGAAAATGCAATGTCGATGCAGTTAAAAACTGGGAAGTAAAACAGCAGCAGAGCATTGCCACTGAAGAAGGCGTTCCAAGATCCGGGTAACCGCTTGATAGGAAGCCGAGCATCTGCATGACAAGAACGATGAACCGTGAGTCCTTCATCCTGTTTGAGCTTCCGTGCCCACTGGCGTGATAACAAGCGGTACAAGCATTTAAACCATCCGCTATCACACGTGTCGATGTCACTGACGCTGGGCAGCGCTGCTTGATGTCGAAGTAGGGAATGACGCTGTTGGGGCAGCCGGGCGCTTCGCTCTCTGACGCACGTGAAAATGCAATGTCGATGCAGTTAAAAACTGGGAAGTAAAACAGCAGCAGAGCATTGCCACTGAAGAAGGCGTTCCAAGATCCGGGTAACCGCTTGATAGGAAGCCGAGCATCTGCATGACAAAAACGATGAACCGTGAGTCCTTCATCCTGTTTGAGCTTCCGTGCCCACTGGCGTGATAACAAGCGGTACAAGCATTTAAACCATCCGCTATCACACGTGTCGATGTCACTGACGCTGGGCAGCGCTGCTTGATGTCGAAGTAGGGAATGACGCTGTTGGGGCAGCCGGGCGCTTCGCTCTCTGACGCACGTGAAAATGCAATGTCGATGCAGTTAAAAACTGGGAAGTAAAACAGCAGCAGAGCATTGCCACTGAAGAAGGCGTTCCAAGATCCGGGTAACCGCTTGATAGGAAGCCGAGCATCTGCATGACAAAAACGATGAACCGTGAGTCCTTCATCCTGTTTGAGCTTCCGTGCCCACTGGCGTGATAACAAGCGGTACAAGCATTTAAACCATCCGCTATCACACGTGTCGATGTCACTGACGCTGGGCAGCGCTGCTTGATGTCGAAGTAGGGAATGACGCTGTTGGGGCAGCCGGGCGCTTCGCTCTCTGACGCACGTGAAAATGCAATGTCGATGCAGTTAAAAACTGGGAAGTAAAACAGCAGCAGAGCATTGCCACTGAAGAAGGCGTTCCAAGATCCGGGTAACCGCTTGATAGGAAGCCGAGCATCTGCATGACAAAAACGATGAACCGTGAGTCCTTCATCCTGTTTGAGCTTCCGTGCCCACTGGCGTGATAACAAGCGGTACAAGCATTTAAACCATCCGCTATCACACGTGTCGATGTCACTGACGCTGGGCAGCGCTGCTTGATGTCGAAGTAGGGAATGACGCTGTTGGGGCAGCCGGGCGCTTCGCTCTCTGACGCACGTGAAAATGCAATGTCGATGCAGTTAAAAACTGGGAAGTAAAACAGCAGCAGAGCATTGCCACTGAAGAAGGCGTTCCAAGATCCGGGTAACCGCTTGATAGGAAGCCGAGCATCTGCATGACAAAAACGATGAACCGTGAGTCCTTCATCCTGTTTGAGCTTCCGTGCCCACTGGCGTGATAACAAGCGGTACAAGCATTTAAACCATCCGCTATCACACGTGTCGATGTCACTGACGCTGGGCAGCGCTGCTTGATGTCGAAGTAGGGAATGACGCTGTTGGGGCAGCCGGGCGCTTCGCTCTCTGACGCACGTGAAAATGCAATGTCGATGCAGTTAAAAACTGGGAAGTAAAACAGCAGCAGAGCATTGCCACTGAAGAAGGCGTTCCAAGATCCGGGTAACCGCTTGATAGGAAGCCGAGCATCTGCATGACAAAAACGATGAACCGTGAGTCCTTCATCCTGTTTGAGCTTCCGTGCCCACTGGCGTGGTAACCAGCGGTACAAGCATTTAAACCATCCGCTATCACACGTGTCGATGTCACTGACGCTGGGCAGTGCTGCTCGATGTCGAAGTAGGGAATGACGCTGTTGGGGCAGCCGGGCGCTTCGCTCTCTGACGCACGTGAAAATGCAATGTCGATGCAGTTAAAAACTGGGAAGTAAAACAGCAGCAGAGCATTGCCACTGAAGAAGGCGTTCCAAGATCCGGGTAACCGCTTGATAGGAAGCCGAGCATCTGCATGACAAAAACGATGAACCGTGAGTCCTTCATCCTGTTTGAGCTTCCGTGCCCACTGGCGTGATAACAAGCGGTACAAGCATTTAAACCATCCGCTATCACACGTGTCGATGTCACTGACGCTGGGCAGCGCTGCTTGATGTCGAAGTAGGGAATGACGCTGTTGGGGCAGCCGGGCGCTTCGCTCTCTGACGCACGTGAAAATGCAATGTCGATGCAGTTAAAAACTGGGAAGTAAAACAGCAGCAGAGCATTGCCACTGAAGAAGGCGTTCCAAGATCCGGGTAACCGCTTGATAGGAAGCCGAGCATCTGCATGACAAAAACGATGAACCGTGAGTCCTTCATCCTGTTTGAGCTTCCGTGCCCACTGGCGTGATAACAAGCGGTACAAGCATTTAAACCATCCGCTATCACACGTGTCGATGTCACTGACGCTGGGCAGCGCTGCTTGATGTCGAAGTAGGGAATGACGCTGTTGGGGCAGCCGGGCGCTTCGCTCTCTGACGCACGTGAAAATGCAATGTCGATGCAGTTAAAAACTGGGAAGTAAAACAGCAGCAGAGCATTGCCACTGAAGAAGGCGTTCCAAGATCCGGGTAACCGCTTGATAGGAAGCCGAGCATCTGCATGACAAAAACGATGAACCGTGAGTCCTTCATCCTGTTTGAGCTTCCGTGCCCACTGGCGTGATAACAAGCGGTACAAGCATTTAAACCATCCGCTATCACACGTGTCGATGTCACTGACGCTGGGCAGCGCTGCTTGATGTCGAAGTAGGGAATGACGCTGTTGGGGCAGCCGGGCGCTTCGCTCTCTGACGCACGTGAAAATGCAATGTCGATGCAGTTAAAAACTGGGAAGTAAAACAGCAGCAGAGCATTGCCACTGAAGAAGGCGTTCCAAGATCCGGGTAACCGCTTGATAGGAAGCCGAGCATCTGCATGACAAAAACGATGAACCGTGAGTCCTTCATCCTGTTTGAGCTTCCGTGCCCACTGGCGTGATAACAAGCGGTACAAGCATTTAAACCATCCGCTATCACACGTGTCGATGTCACTGACGCTGGGCAGCGCTGCTTGATGTCGAAGTAGGGAATGACGCTGTTGGGGCAGCCGGGCGCTTCGCTCTCTGACGCACGTGAAAATGCAATGTCGATGCAGTTAAAAACTGGGAAGTAAAACAGCAGCAGAGCATTGCCACTGAAGAAGGCGTTCCAAGATCCGGGTAACCGCTTGATAGGAAGCCGAGCATCTGCATGACAAAAACGATGAACCGTGAGTCCTTCATCCTGTTTGAGCTTCCGTGCCCACTGGCGTGGTAACCAGCGGTACAAGCTTTTAAACCATCCGCTATCACACGTGTCGATGTCACTGACGCTGGGCAGCGCTGCTTGATGTCGAAGTAGGGAATGACGCTGTTGGGGCAGCCGGGCGCTTCGCTCTCTGACGCACGTGAAAATGCAATGTCGATGCAGTTAAAAACTGGGAAGTAAAACAGCAGCAGAGCATTGCCACTGAAGAAGGCGTTCCAAGATCCGGGTAACCGCTTGATAGGAAGCCGAGCATCTGCATGACAAAAACGATGAACCGTGAGTCCTTCATCCTGTTTGAGCTTCCGTGCCCCAGGATTCTCTCGGGATCTCGCGAAATATGACATATCTCCAGCGCAAATCTCGCGCACACGGGATTTCGTTTCATGAGCCCATAAAGAGATTGCCTCTACAGCGAAAAACATTCTTGGTGGGTGTTGCCACGCCGGGGTGGTGCAGTGGTAAGACGCCCGACTACTGTGCCGGAGTACACGGATTCAAACCCGACCGCGGAGTTTGCGTTTTGATGGAGGCGAAACGAAGAGGCGTCCGCGTGCTGTGCAATGTCAGCGCACGTTAAAGATCCCCAGGTGGTCGAAATTACTCCGTAGCCCTCCACTACGGCTCCTCTTTTTTTCTTTCCACTTTAAGTCCTACTTTCCTCCCTTTTCTTACGGCGCGGTACCGGTGTCCACAGAAACGAGTTTGGCAGATACTGCCTATTTCCTTTCCTGTGAACCAATTAATATTATTATTTATCCTTTGTGGATGTGTAAAATGTTTCTGCGTAATTAACGGAGCAGTCCCCTCGCCGTTGCATCGAACGCAAACAGCGTTTTGCGCTGAAGCGCACTGAGACGCGTCAGGTTCGATCTTACTGCAGATGCTTTTTTTCGGCAGAATAAATATATAAAAATAAATATGAAAACGCAGAAAACTACTTTAGTGTGTGCGAATCGATTTCGCGTCAAACCCTTATTGGCGGAGCTTAAGTATCCCCCTAATTTGTTTTTATTATTTTGAGGAAAAGAAGTGCGCATTGCGCGTTTCCCTTCTCAAACAAGAAATTTTCTTTTCGAGGATTAAATATTTTGCCTCATCTTGTTCCAGTATTTCGGTGCTAAACAGCCAAGCTAGCATAATTGTTGGTAGACGCTTAGGCATCGCCCAAAGGCGCATTCACACTGGCGAGGCGACAGAGTTTCGTCGACCTGCGACACGCACCGATCGTGACACCAAGTGTTCACACCGCCAGGCGACTCGCTTAATAATATCTCTTTCACTGAACGAGATTTGGAGGAAAATCCAACTGTGGCGCCTTTCGCCCACTTTCATGTGCTACAGAATTTGAAGTCGATCAGTTCGCACCGCGTTCAGTTATGTACGATTATTGAAGAAGGTTTCACTACACTAGCTTTTTGAGCCGTCAGCGTCACGGGCGTTTCTCACCTTAAAGGGACCTTGAGAAATACTGCACCTTTCCCTTCTTATAAACTTGTTTGAAATTAAAGCTAAATGTTCACTACGCTAAGTATAGCCGGTCTTCGCGTGGCACAAAATATGACCTTTAAGTGACATTGACCTAATGAAGTGTGGGTGTTCACGATTCCGTGGTGTTGACCTGAAGTATACTGCATTTTTCTTTCCCCAAAACCTTAAGTACCGATGTATTCGACCGCCGGCGGCTACGTTTCGATGAAGGCGAAACGGAGTGGCGTCCGTGTGCTGTGCGATGTCAGTGCACGTTAGAGATCCCCGGTGGTAGAAATTACTTTGTATCCCTCCAGCACGTCTCCCTGTTTCCACTTTAGCTTCCACCTTCTTTCCATCCCTTACGGCGCGGTTGAGGTGTCCACAGAACAAATGTGACAGGTACGACGCCTTTCCTTTCTTGTGAAGCAATTATAACAAAAATTATGAAAAGAGCGCGGATTTAAAAGGCAGTGTTACAGAGGCTATCGCTGGAACACTCACAGCTTTCGCTCTATCGCGAGGTTCAAGCATTTGCTTAAACCCCCACAATTTTTTCAACAATGAAGATATATGCGCGGATATGTTCATGTGCAAAGCTGCTTTGACAGCGCAAAAGCTCTACTTCGATGAAGACGGAACCGGCGCTGGCGGTTGGCCTTTGCTTGCGGTCTCGCAATGTAACAGCTCATCAAATCATCTCATTCCCGAACTCTGGCTACACGATACATAACCTCTCTGAAGCGGCCTAATTTTCGCTCCTTGACATGCGTCAAACAACTGCATCCAGGAGCAAGTCGCACACACGTACGCGAGCATGTGCTCTTGCATTTTCTGGCCAAAGCAAGTAAATAAACATGACGTCCTGCAGCGGCACGGATGGTTTCAGGAGTTCTGAAACTTGAACTCGCATCGTGAGAAATCGGCACATCGATAGCGAGCGAAAACGGGTCGACGGCGACTTGTTCGATAATCGCCCTTCTTAGACTGGGCAGCGTGAACGCGGCTGAAGAGTTCACAGAATAGCGTGTGCGTGTAATTCTGACGCGTTAGGTGGCGCGCATTGATTTGCGGGATGGTTTGGCATGCAGAGACTGGCACAGAGTTTGGCAAAGTAAAGGCGCAATTAACATCTCGGTGGATACCTACATATAAGTTCAACGGCATGCGACAGGAGGTATCGTTTCGATGTCGTGTTACAAACTAGCATTCGGCTTGATTAGCAGATTTTTAAATGGGTAGCGATATGCATTATGTTACACTACAATGAAGACACTCCATCTGAACCACTTAGCGGTTATCACGCAACCCACACGGAAAGGAACGACAGTCTCCCGACACACGACCCCGGTACTCACCTTTACGGGACCGGGGATAGCAGCTACCTGGTACAATACTCGGCAAACATTCGGCAGCGGCTACTACATTCTGGAGATTATCATGCTGGTGCCAACTTACATGACCAGCTAAAGTGGTCAACTGGGACTGCTTTCGCCCCAAGCGCAGAGCAAGGCTCTTCCCAAGCTATCACAGACATGCAGACGTCACCGCTGAAGTAGGAGTGGAGGACTCCGTACCAAACCACCACCCATAGGGTCACAATTTTAGCTTAAATACAAATTTTTGATCATATGCAATTTTGAGCGCACAAACGATAGGCGTTCGATTGGAGAGCGTTAACTGTCCACAAAGGTTTCTCAATGGATGGTAAGTTTCCCACTTATGGGTATTTTATGCATTGCGCATGCGCACGCCGTCACGGACAGCTGATCGAGTGGAGCAGGATAGCATCTGCCGGCATCACGTGCTCACGGCATAAAAGCGGATTCTGTTTAAAACGCCGGGGAACATTTATGCGTTCAATATAACGTGGGTTGTGTTCGATGCAATTCTCGGTCCGCCCCTTAGTTACGCTTTCCGACGCTCTTTGCTTCATCCTTGTGTTTCCGTTGGCATAGTCCGGCGCCCTTTCACGCTCTTTTTTAAGCCTATGTAATTTGTTTGGATGGACAGTGAGGCTCTAAAAGCGACACGAAATGCGCGAAGAGAACAACCCAGCCAGCGCAACTGGTTTAGTCCCTATGGATAATTTAAAAAGCGTTGTGGAAGTGTGGATGTCAAAGATCGCGTCACTAAAACAGTGATCATCGGCGAGGCTGACGAATTAAGGGTCAGTGCGCTCTAATACACTGGACGGTGGTACATGAATATTGGTTATCTACTACAATTTGGGAGAGTGGAATTTCTCTAGCGCGACAGTACTCCTTGCAAAAACAGATTTACGAATGTTTTAAAAACGATTTGTTTCAGCTTTTACTTGAAGCTATCACCTTGAGCCTCACCCGACGCTCGAAAGAAATGCGCAATCAGCAGCTACATCATCGTGCAGCCGTTCCCGCTAACAAATGCTTGTAATGCGATGTTTTTGGGAAGCCAGAAATATATTTTGTCCTAAAGATTTTGAAGATATTCTGGTAATGCATGTAAACCTCTTTAACACGCACTTCATTTTAGTCGCAGCTTGAAATTAGATCATAATCATCATCACCCACTGCAGGGCGAAGGCCTCTTCTATACTTATCCAATAAACCAATACCCGGTCCTGTGCTACCTGCATCCACTTGACCCCTGCAACTTTTTTGCCGCATCCAGCTACCTAACTTTCTGCCACCCCCTGCTACGCTTTCCTTCTTTTGGGATCCAAATGGTTACTCTTAGAGATCACCGGTTGTCCTCGTTTCGCGCTACATATCCTGCCCATGCCCATTTATCCTTGGTTTCGACTAGAATGTGAGTAACTAGAGTTATTTCTCTCCCCCACTCTGCACCCTTCCTACTTTTTAATGATACACCTAACATTTTTCGTTCCATAGCTCTCTGCGTTGTCCTTAACTTATGTAGAACCTTTTCCTTAGTCTAAACGCTCCAGCCCCTGTGTTAGTATCGCTGAGATGAAAGCAGATGTCTTCCCTTAAAGCAGATTACAAGCATACCTTCTTAGCAAATATATTTATTCAACAAAACATTCACATTTTCTACGCCCGGAGACGGGCGTTGTTTGCGTTGTTGACGGTTGTTTGCTAAGACACATGAGTTTTTCAAATAGTTTCGGCCGTCCATATCTACAGAACCCTATCTAGCAAATCACAAAAAAATTGCATGGGAAATGAGGGGCTTCAATGTCAGCTACTGTTGGCTCCTAATATTACCTAGATGGTAAAAAACAACTGGTGTATGATTTACCTCACCAGTTGAGAGAAAAAAAAGACAAGAAGAAGAAAGTGCTTTCAGGAAACGACCTGAGACACTGGTAAGGTTCGTTGGTTCGTGTGGTTTCACGCCCGCCCGTATCGACTGCAGCTATGAGAGACGCCGTAGTAGAGATCTCGGGTAATTTTAGCCCCCTGGGGGTTCTTCAACAGGCGCTGACAGCGAACATCGCACGCGCAAATTGTTGTTCGCCTCTATTGAAAAGCGGCCGCTGCGTCCGGGATTTGATCCCGCACTCTCGGGCACAGCATTCGACTTCTTTAACCACCATGACACACCGGTTTTGCCAGTTCTGGTAATATTTACCATTGTGGATTCATTCCTCAGTGTCATGAATTTCGAGAAGAATACCGTTGCAGACAACGCCTCGGTATGTTGCAGTGGAAGCAAGAGATCATTTTTGATTTGGGGAGGGGGGCAGACAGTTTCTATGTGGTGTGGCCTCCCATCTAATCAAACCTAGTTTAACCGGAGCCTTCTCTGCAGAGCGATATAATCACTCTCGGGACGTGGCCCGCTAAGCTCCGTAGCCTGGGTTCAAATTAATTTGGAACACTATCTGCCATTGAAACTTGTCCGGAATTCAAGCTCCATTTCCACGTCTGTGCCTCATTTTATTACTGCGTGCGCATTTGCAAAAAGGAAATATAGGAACCCGAAAATAATAATGGCCCATTAAAGAGCGATACTGAGAGAAGCGGAAGCAGTAATTGGCGTGAAAACGCGCTCAGCCGTACATCGTAGTCATAAATTACCCTCAAATAAATTTTGCTGATAAATGCAGCCACTGTGTTCTATTATTGGGAAAGAACAGCCATTGAAACACACTGATAATTAACCGCGCATCTTTACATCAAACGCACGCTCTAACAGATGTAACAGGGAGTTTAGACGACTAGCTTAAAGTTGAATTCATTCGGGGCGCGCAGTACTGAATGTCTCGCAACGCGATACTATGGCTCCGTGGCAGCAGTCGCACGCTTGAGTTGTCTCGTTATCTAATACCTTTTGCCACGGTGCTGCCGGCATAGCAGTCGGCATGCGGCTGACTGCAATTTACGCACAACCACGGACATATCTTTTTGTAACTCGTAATAATCACATGTTACAAGAAAGCTGGCACCATCGTCATTGAACCAGTTAAGAATTACTAATCCCTTATCCGATAGTGGGAATAATTGGGTAAGTTGGTAGACTGCTTATGTAGTACTCGTGGTGCGAAAACAAGGCTGCGATAGGGACATTTCTATCTAGACGAAAAGCACAGAAAGCGGAGTGGCGGAGCGATCTCGCGCCGGGCCAGGAACACCCATGTCGTCTATATTCTCTCCACTGCAATGTTCGTGCAAAGTTCAGGGTGTTAAAAACCAAATATTGCATAGCAGGTATAGGCTATAGTAAGGCAAACCATGACTCCAACTTTTCAAATAGTCCTCTTCTTGTAATGCAAGAGTTAATGTGGTCCGCGAATAGCTAATGTGTACGCATATTGAGGAATGCCGTGTATTTGTGCCTGATATAAGTATTGACAATACACAATGTTAAAAAAGTGCGTGTTGAACACCTGTGACGCTCGGAACATTAAGAGATTGGCCAAGAAAGAATGCTCTTGCAAACCAAATTCTTTTTCTCGTTGCTCGCCCACCTGCCCCTGCGGTCCGGACATCACATTGTTTCCAACCAAGAGCGTTCTGTTCGTTGCATGATGGCATCGACGTCGTGCGTCAGCTCAGCACCTAATGTCCCACAGTGCACTTAGTTGTGTCCGTGCATGAGTATGCAATTAATGTTACATGTCCCTCTAGTGTCAAAAAGGTTGCAGCATGTTACTCGCCGTTTTTAATTGCTATGGGGAATTGCGACATCTAAGATGCAAGCGACAGAGCCAAAAGCAAGATGCTGAGACTAAAAGGTGCAATCTGCCCAAGCGGAATCGAAACGACAAATATGCGGCGATTGAGCAGACAGCTGCAGGATAAGAAACAATGCAAAAAAAAAAAAAGAAAAAACCCCTGTGCGCAAGTATAGAAGGTGTTCTGGTGATGTCACAGGAGCCATTTCGTGGTGGAGAACACAGCTTTAGCAAAGTAGAAATAAGGCGATTAGATACGCCCGCAAGCTTTCGCAGTGCTATTTAGTCAAGAAGATTGGCATCCTGGTATCCCAGATATATATACAGGTCTCACTACATTACCGCTGGCATATAATGTTCACAAATAAAAACAAAAAGCTTCTGCAGATTTATTTCCTGTAATTTTAATGACATGCAAGTTAAAAGTGCGTTTCATCCCACTGCAAAGAACTTACATCCGACCGCAAAGCGAAAGAACCGAATACGCTTCGCATGGCATTTTTGTTTTATTGGTGACAAAATTCTCGATAAATATATAGCGTAAATTTGTCTTGTTAAGGCTTCATGACCTCAGTTCCTTTATCTTTTTCACCCCACTGTACCACTCTACAAGTACCAGCTGCGTTTAATTTATACAACATTTCTTCTTTGTTACCAGACACTGGCGCACAAAAACGCTCCAACCTTACGCCCGGGTCACTCAATATGCTCATGCAGGCCAGGAATGTCACGAACGTGTCTTATTAAATACACCAAGTCTTGTAGGAGCTTTTCCCTGTGGCCATGTTCTATTGACTCGCACACTCCAGTACTGGCTTTACCTAGAGGATTGCGAGGTAGCATGCCAGGGCGAGGGAAGCTAGAAAAATGGTACTCACGTCAGAGCCCGTGACCGGTAAGTGCATTTCTATAGCATGGTTGTATTCTATGTAACGGACTGCAATTGTGCTAAGGAAGCGCATGGCTCACTGCTGTTCTAAACAAAAACAGAACGCATTAGTCATAGGGCAACCCAGTTGTTCGGCGGGCACCGTCGTTCTATGAGCGATGCGCAGAATTACATTGCCAGTCTTGTCATGCGCCCACCAGATTCCTGGTCCCGCGGTTTGCGTACCTGAGGTAAACCCAATGGCAGAGTGAATTTCTTAATTTTTTTTTTAATGAAGATTAAGCATACTAAAAGTCCATGTTTTGGAAAAGTTTCAGGCACCCATTGAACAGGGGAGTGCAAAGCACTGTTGTCTTGCCTGCGCTTGTGGCTCCCAGCTTTGAAAATCTAAAGCTTTACACCGAGACGAAAATCATCGGTATCTCCACCTCTGCGCTCTTATACTTCTATAAGGAATAACGTTTATGAATATGAATTTATGTGTCAGCAAGTGCTATGAGCGCAAGGAAGCTATTGTAGACAGTCGACAGCAATGAAATTAATAGCGATAGTCCACAATTCTTGTTTTGCTCCCAGGTTCTAAATGCTGCGGAATAGCCCTCGAAAATATTTAACTGCTCATAATTTTACAGCGGTCCCTTCGTTAGCATGGTATTGCGTACGTATTGATGTCGGAGTCGTCGTTCTTTCCGCATGCCTAATTCGGAACCAAAACGAATGTCAACTATATTAGTACTATGCCGGGTGTTTTACTAAACTCTTCCGAAACGTCATGATACGTAGTTGACAAATATAAGCAATGCCATTCAAGGAGAGGCCAAGGGAACGCCATCTTCAGTGCAGTGAATGATTAAAACCCAATAATAACATTTTATTGAAAGCTAGGTGGGCAACACCCACAGGAAGCTTGAAGGCACCGATTATGGAATGCAATAATTGTCTTTGAAATGCTCAAAAAAGTAAATTTCTAAACTTGTATGTCGTTAGCGTTTTTGCCTGCAAGGAACAGAAAATGAGCTCTTGAGGCGCACACAAAGCACATCAGAAGGGTAATGTCCTCTCGTGGTGTGATTTGTTTACTACGGTGCTGCATTCGAACTGCTTCCTCTGATGCTCGATAACATAAATAACGTATTATGTTGTTTGTTTGGTTATATGGCTGCGCACTTGACCATAAGACAATTCTTTTCCCTGGACTAAGCAGCGGAGGAAAAGTGTGTGAATGGCAACGTAAATGCAGGCCAAAGTAATATGGATCACGCCTTGGCGATAAAAACTTGTTATGCGAAGCCCGGCGAATATTAGTAAGTACCTTCTACAGACATGCAGCCAAAGCGCTCGCATAAGTACCGCAGTAAATATCATATCCTCTCTGTGGAACGCATAATAAGATAAGAAGAATTAGTTGTGGTTTAACTCTGGTTAACCCTTGTTGAATTGCGATAGCAACGGCGGAAGCTTCTTTTGTCTGCTACACTATTCCCCTATCATGCCCTATCAGTGTAAACAATTATTGAGGACACTTAAGCTTATCCTATACGAGTATGACGCGAAAGCGTAAGTTACCAGTTTTCTCCTCCTCCTCCTCGACTATTTAAGGTAAAGCGTGGCCTCCGCCGGGACCACGCGACGGCTTAAAACCTGGGGCAGTGTTGCTATCGCAATAAAAACTGAAGCTTGCAGCGTATTACTTTGTGTGTACTTGTATTACAGCGCGTGCAGTTAGAACGGGGCGGCGGACTCCTTGCAGCACGTCCACAGCGGATGTAGCGCTCGCGCCGAGCTTCCTGTGGCCCCTTCCAATATTGTAGGGCGAAAAGCAGACTTCTCCGTGCAGCAGAGCTTTCGAGTACGGCTTCTAGTTTGTTTAAATGGCTGATATGGCATCATCTTTACATGGCTTTGACCACCCTGCTATCAATAACCACTAGACCGTGCAAAAAAGGCGAAGTACGAAATTTCAGTGGTGTATAAAGTAATTATTGTGATTTTTATTGTAATCAAAACCCGTCGCCTGCCCCTGTCAGTGAGCTTTTCATACTATTTAAAGCACTATATATGTCAAAATATTATAGTAACCACCGACACTTCCGCTGAAACCATAAAAAAAAAAAACATTATTACTCGAAAACAGGGACAAAACCACTTTGATGTGCAAGCTAAGCTCTATATTGATGCGGGTACTGCTTTTCTCGGCCTCATTCCCTCGATATATTCATTACAGGCTGCTGCAACTAATGTGATGGGTTTGCTTGATAATTTTTAGGAACCGATTGACTGCCACCACTTTAAGTGGCAGCCATGCGTGCCATCTTCACTGTGTGAATAACTTCGCAACGCAGCTAGCGCTAGTGCCCTGGCGTATCCAGAAGGTGAGCATTTCATTCTCTCAGTACATTCCCCACCGCAAGACCCTTTTACTTTCAGTAGCTGTGGTTCATATGGGAAAGCACGCAGCGCTTGAGTGCAAGAAGCGCTTACATTTTTCCGTCACCATTATTGCGTCCCGCACTTTTCCGAAACCCACATTATTGGTAGGTGTGTGCAATGTACCGATATCTGCTATGAATACGCATCTTATTGAACGAATGCTACGGGTGTCTCGCAAGCTAAAATGTACACTTATAATGAAAACAGAAATTTTTATTTGCTCTATAAAATCTACTACTGCGATCGGTGTTAGTCAGTTTCAGTAGAGTCTGAGGTGGGAGCTTGGACACTTTGGTGGCGCCATCGCCACCACTGCCCCAACATCGAAGCCAGAAAACATGTATGGCTGCTGCTCATAATATGCTCCTCCTTGTATGACGGAGAAAAGCAAAAACGCAGCAGAGGCCCCCATGCAGATGGTCATCTCGGCACTTCGGAAGACTGAAGAAGGGCTATATACGCAGATGGTGCCGCAAAGATTTAATAGGAGAGCAAATGATGACATTCTGCTGCCGTGTGTGCATCTGTGCTGGCAACAGTCATAGAGGGTCGGCCTAGCATCGGAGTTTTGAATATGAATAGAACATGAACATTTACATGCGATAGTATGTGCACGAATCATGTCAACGAAACGTGATCACAGTCCACGATAGAAAACAAGTATATCCCGGAAGGCAGTGCAGATCGCAACATTTTGATTTTCAGAAAACATGTCAATCATGGTTTCTGCGATGTCAAGGAGTTGCATAGTTTTCTCTCACCTGGACGTCTGCCATAGATAGTCAGGATGGGTTTCGTGCCTTTGGCCTTTTGCTTTTCTATCTGGTCCTGTTGAGCTTTCAATGACAAGTGATCTGCCGAGCGAAATAACAAAGTGTTGTTGCAATATTTTGATCTATTAAGAAGAAATGCCAGAGCGATTCAAGTAATACGTCTCGATGTGTTCGGGGCATGAGCGGCTGTACAGCAGAGAGGAAGCACGAAAAAGAATTTTTTAAATTCTATAATGAAGAAGTCGAATAAGTATGCGTCGGAGCTTACCGCACAATAAACATTTTGGTATTACATGTAATACAAGACAAACAATTTAACTTATAAGCTATCATAGAAAACGAAGCGAATAATGCGGCCTTAGAAAAACGAAAAAAAAATTACGTTCATAGTTCAGTTCAAGGTAGGAAATTTCGTTCATTCGATGCCTTTCCGTTCAACTTCAGTTGGATGCAAAAAACGGGCTTGAACATAAGGGTAGAATGAAGACGATTTTAAAATGTACGTCCCACGGTTGCTTCATAGGCAGCGAGACCAACGCTTAAAGCACTCTTCTAGGTTTGTACGCGAAAGCGGTAGGAATGCTGATAGAACTGGTAACTGGCATTGCGGAAAAGAATCGGGGAATTGAAATGTGCGTTGCACAGGTGTTCTTAATTACTACCACCAAAGGCACTTTCAATGACATTTGTAGACATTTGTTCATCTATGAACTTTGTCCTGAGGTGTGGAGATTTGCGGAATATTACTGGAATCATAATCTTGATGTTAGTGTGAGGCTTAGAAAACTGCACAGGCTGTGGGGCGGACAGAGTTAGCTCACTCCGCGCAATATGTATGTCAAATGCATTCAAGGAAATAAAGCTTACATAAAAGGACGCTATTCTCAGCCTAAATGCTCCTAAAAATCCCTCATCAAATCAACGTTCTGAACTTTTGAACAAAGCAAAATAGAGCTCTCGGCGTTGTCATAGTTTCAAAGCATTCACTACGCTGCCTCGTCCCAGAATCATTTGCTAACTTCCAATGTTAAACGTCAGAGCTTGAGATAACAAAAAAAAACTCCCTTAAACTTCACTATTATCTAATATTGGCAATAAGACGCTCCTGACTTACCGGAGTGCTCTTCGTCAGAAAACACGTATTCTTCCGCGTAATTGATTTTTGGACGCTTTCGCAAGGGGTAATGAGGCTGAGTTGCAGAGGTACTTGGAGTGCCTTACATGTGACAAAATAAGCAGTTAGGCAGTTTAGAGGACCCAAATCCCCCCCCCCCCCACACACACACATATATTATATATATACCGCGTGTTGCCCAGTTACCGGCGCGCTGTAGAATGCTTCTCCCGGCTAAACCACCTAATCCTCGCAGCTCAAATTTCCAACAGAAATGACATTTTGTCGTTGGTATTTTTAATACCAAATTTGTTGGAGGTGCTTGCCTGATTCGATCAGAAGAAGTCGGATGCTCCCGTCGTATGCGGCGGCGGCGATACCGGTGCTATCACTGGGGCAGCGGCTCGTCTTGCATCGCCGCCGCCGCATACGATGGGAACATCCGACTTGTTCTGGTCTAATCAGGCAAGCACCCCTAACAAATGTGGCTTTAAAAAATATTAACGACAAAATGCCATTTTGTGTGAAATTTTAGCTGCGAGGAGAAACATTCTACAGTGCGCCGGTAATTGCGCGAAGAGCTGTATATATACTGGCTGTTTGTATAGGTCCAATAATTAAAAAAAAGGTTAACTGGTGTCAAACTTATTTTTTCCTTGGTACTGTTGTGACCGGAGTTCCGGCCGAGGTATGCGCAGAATCCCACAGTTGACAATGGAGGCGTACTGTTGTGACCGGAGTTCCGGCCGAGGTATGCACAGAATCCCACAGTTGACAATGGAGGCGTACTGTTGTGACTGGAGTTCCGGCCAGACTCCAGCAGCTGACAATGAAGGCATACTTAGCGGACGTCGGCGAGCGACCGCGAACAAAAGCAGCGAAGCGGCGGTGACGGCAGGTGTTTCCGGCTGCGACGACCAACCCTTCCCGCCCCCCACACCTCCTTCAAGATTAAGACCAGCTGCCCTTCGAGCTTTAGTCCCCGTGGCGCCACGACGGCGACAACAGGGCACCTATTCTTGTGCTTAATGGGCACGAGACGCGTCGCCGAGCAGCATTGACCCCCCTCGCCGAATTCTCGAGGCGAGCAAGTGACCCCCTTGAAATTTCGCAGGGTGAATGACCACCGTCAAAAGGCGACTTCTCGGACCCATTTGCCCTGGTACTGAAACTCCATCGCCCGCACAAAATCGTCATCGACATCAGAAGATTTGCCCTCGCCACCGGAAGATGTGCAAGGAGGTTCACCCTCGGCAGTGGGCGGCACTTCGAGTGATCCCTTGCCCCCACTGATCGGAAAGTATCGATGAACTTTGTTTCCCCAGCTAGGGAACTAGGGATAACAAACCATATTTAACTGACGGATTTTGTTTGGACAGATAGCTCCGTTTTCCTCTCATGACTTGTACCTTCTTCAGTATGTAGAAAGTGTATATAAATGTTACCTTTGCCTCTCCTCCCTGGCTGTCTTCTGCCTCGATGCATCGTCGCCTCCTGAGCCCGCGGCGGTGAAGCTCGCCCCCTGAACCCGACTCACTTCAGTACTATATTGTCACGGGGTGGTTATAAGGCCGATGACACCAAATGAAGAGTCTGTGCACTGCAGAAACTCTTTATTGGGCTTACGTGCGCCCGCAAATGAACTAATAGATTCGGCGGCGGCAATAACAGCAAACTTGCGCGCTGGTCGTCGAACAATGCATGCCTGTCTCACGCGCCAGCGCTTGATTTAATGGCGACGAAGAAAGATTGAGATAAAACCTCAAACCGTGTCTAGCATACCCTGGAACATTGTAGAAACATTCGCACGGGGCTGGAATCTTTCGAGATACACTTCGAGGCTTCTTCTGCAACAAAGTAAGCGATAACGCCGCGTCTCGCGACGCTTGCGAATCTTGCGAGAAAGGGCAGGCGGTTGCTTTCTCGCATCGCTAATAGATGGCGCGGAAGTCGCACCCGCCTGTGACAGAAAGGTTCACTGAACGAGGGAACCAACAACCAGCTCTCCGAAAGATCCGACGGCTCCTACCGTTCCGGCAGCTCCGGATCCGGCTCCACCTTTGCGGAGCCAAATGACTCACCAGCTCTTTGAAAGGAGCGGCTCCGAAGATACGGCTCGCTCCGGAGCGACCCATCGCTAATACATCCACCCTCTCTTTTTAGAACTACCTTCTAGTGCATACGCCGCTGAATTTGTAGCGTTTCATTCTGTCATTTAATATGCCATTATTGAACCTCCCTCTATGCCTATTCGTTTCTAAACTGATTCTTTATCTCCTCTTCCTGCCCTATCTTCAATTACTTCGATTAATCCAAATCTAATTGCTATCAAGAAAGATTTCTGCGGCTTATTTTTCTGGTCCCATTATTTTCTGTTTCATATCCGGGGCCACTCTGGTATTTATGGGAATGAGTGAGCAGATTTGGCTGCTGAAAGCGCCGGTCAGTACGTCCAGGTACACAGATCTACTCTTTTGCAACGCTGCGTGCGTTCACGTTTACATCATTCATCGCTTGTTTTCTGAAGCAATTATTGGGGCGAAAATAATGGAGGCACAGAATTATTTATTTGGATCCCAGATACTATCAGTATTCCTATCATTTATACACCCACAAAACCACTCATAACTTTAATTACTGGGCATCGTAGATTACATTTTTATTAAAAAAAATGACCTATCATGATCTTTTCATTGTTCATTTGGAATGTTATGTGAAGACTTCCATCACTATTTCCGAGATTGCTTCATTACAGCTCCTTTTATGTCTAGTTTGAAGTCACTGTGTTTATTGGAGAATATACCGGATACTTACCCCTCTCTCCTCAGAAATCCCGCTGCGTTTGCCGTTCTGATCTAAATGGTTCACCCAAAAAAAAGCATTCCCAACTATACACGCTGATTTTCTACCATTATATATTTTTTTCTGCTCCGAGTCTCTCGTCAGCATTCTTCCCTATCTTAGGAATATTGTTTATGTTATTATTTTTGTTCGTAGTTTGAACTGCACCCCCGTTTTTGATTTTCCATCCCAAAATTTAAATAACTAAGCAATCTCTTATTGAAAAATGTGGTTTTTTGTATTTACGTTTTTGTGTTTATTTGACTTCTCTTATTCTTGATACCTGATCAAGCCCTCGGCTCCTCATAAACTTTGTTCTGCAACTTCTCTGTTTGCTTCGCCTGGCAAGCACATTGAACATGATCCATGTCGTGGCCGGCATATTTTGCTGCAGCCAACTTTCCACCTCTGTTGTTCATTAGCACCAACGGAGACCCGTTGATCCTCTGCTTGTGCACAACTATGGAAGGGGCGAGGGTCTCAGCTGAGGGACCTGCACGCCCCCTACCACACATGGCAGAAGGGAGGGCTCCGTGCTCATTGTCGCGCCTACAGCGTGCGATGCTCATCCGAGTGTGCGTCGGCTGCGTGTGGCCCAGGGTAAGACGGGTGCGCCACGGACTTTCGTCGAGCGACGTGTGTGGTGATTGCGGTGCAGTGGAGACATTAGAACACATGCTGTTTCGCTGTAACGCATCCGCAGAGTCACGTCGCGAGATGCTCGCGGCTTATAGGGCGCTCGGAGTCATCCCGGACAGCATCGAGACGCTCCTATGGCCGCGAGGCAGTGCGCGCACCCGTGACAGGGCTATCATCGAGCGGGCGGGCTTGAAGCCTCGCTTGCTCTTCGCCAGGTAGTGCGTGCGTGACCTGAACGCTCCGTGTGGGACGTATGCTGCCGGGCGCCCCACCCCGGCAGCTAGCGCATTGTGTCGCGCGCGCGATCCGTCTGCGACAGGACGCTACGTGCGCGCGACTATGTATACATATACATCAATGGTATTAGTGAAAAATGAAGACCAACGTGTGAAACAATTTATTGACGTTTTGGCTGTAGAACAGCCTTCGTCAGAATGTCGGCACTGAAATGGAAGTTACAGTATTTGTACAAAGATATATCTGCATTTCGATAGTAGCCGTGTCAAGCATGTGAAAACCAGTATCCCCTACAATCAAGCAGTTTGTTTCAAACGAATTTTCTCGAAGCAATCTGATTTCGAACATAACTGTGCCACGCTTCGCACCTCGCTCATTAAACAAAAATACCCCCTGCAGCTCATAGATGACGCCATTAAGCGCGTTGATACACAAGACCGCAGAATTCTACTTGCCAAAGACAAACCGAAAACTCGCCTCTTGCATACTAACCTTGTCCTGACTCATTCTGCTTCTGCTCCGAACGTTTCGGGAATCCTTAAAAAGCATCACAACATTCTCATGCAATGTGATCGTCTTAGGAACATATTCGTAGAGCCAACCAGGGCAGTTTACAGAAGATCGAGAAACCTACGAGATATACTAACATCATCGAAAACAGATTCTCCGGAACCCATAGGCTGCCATCCTTGTAATAAGAACAGGTGTAAAGTGTGTCCCCGCATGAACACATCACAGAGCGTCCATAGCACTGGGTCAAAGTTTCGTTTTAACATTCACGGCGACTTCACCTGCAATACTTCAAACGTTATTTACCTACTGCAGTGCACCGTATGTAACCAACAATATGCAGGACAAACTGAAATCCCGTTTAGATTGCGCTTTAATAATCACAGAGCCCATGTTCAATCACTTCCACACCTGCCTCTATCAAAGCATGTTCAACCACCCGGTCAGTCATTTGACCAGATTTCAGCCACTATTCTCGAATTCGGTTTTAAAAGCAATCATGAGCGCGAAATTAGAGAGTCGTTTCTTATCTATAAATTCAAAGCAGTGTCGTCAGGTGTAAATGAAAGCACAGGAAAATTAAGTGCGATCCCTGCACCTTGAACGCCAAATATGTTCCCATGTCAATGTTGTGTTAGTGCTGTATCTCGTTCATTGTCTTCGCATATCTACAGCGCTTGCGTGTCTTTCTTTTCCTTTTTGTGCTTGGGTGGAGCATATCGTTCTCTTTTAGGATGTAGTAATGATATTGCGCGCTATTCTTTATGCTGTTCATTGAGCCGCGTTTTCTTTATTGTGTAATTTCTCGCTTCTTTAATTTTTGCTGTCTAGCAATTGTACATAGTTATCTTTGAACTGATGCTATGCCTACTGAATATCTCGCACATGTATGTTTCTAGGTATGTATATTTATCTGCTGCCGCCGCATTTATGATAGACAATACTCCAAAACGCTATCACCTCCTACAGTGACCCACATATCGCCCTGTTGTCACGTGCCCGATGCGTCTATACTTTTCCGTATATCTTTGTACAAATACTGTAACCTCCACTTCAGTGCCGACATTCTGACCAAGGCTGTTCCACAGCCGAAACGTCAGTAAATTGTTTGACACGTTGGTCTTCATTTTTCACTACTATTGACCGTGGCCAAGATTTCATTTTGGTGTATTTTTCATCAATGGTATTATATATATATATATATATATATATATATATATATATATATATATTTGTAAACAATTGCAGTGGCCGCTCGCGTGCAGGCATTTCTGAACAGTACTCGGACACTTACGCGCGAGCGTTGCTAACTCGTTGACCATCTGTATTTTGTAAATAATATACAAAGCTCTCCCTGTCCTTTCTTCCTATCGCTCCCCTCTCTACTTCCCCTCGCTATCCTCTCCCTATCTCCTTTTCCTTCCCGCCGGCCGCCGCTCAGGTGCTTCAGTTTTTTAGATAGCAGTTGCCGCGGCCGGCAATACTCTTTTCCTTCTTTTTGAATATTAAAAAAAAAAAAAATAAACCACTACCAACACCACCACCACCACCACCAGGGCTTCGTGCTCCTTTGCCGAGCATGAGTGCTTCGGGCATGCCCTTTATGCTAGCCTTGCAGTGCAACATGACTACGGCGTGGAGCTTTGAGCCACTCTTGCTGAACAGATATGGTCTTCTAAGACACTGTACTTACTTGCCTGAGCAATACATGAGTGCGGTGCTGATATCTGAGCCACTCCCGCCTGCTGGATTTGCCTTGTTGCAGCAGAGTCACACTGACACGAAGCACCTTCCCTCACCAAGGCTAGAGCCCGAGAGCGCGATGAAGGCTTTGAATGAGCACGTCCCCTCCAGCGTATCTGCCACCTTCTTCATACATATTATACGCTTGGCCACTGCTTGTGCTGCATTGGAATATTTTCTGATCTATCACTTTGCTTTTTTTTTCAAATCTGTGATTTGGTATTACCTAATAATAACAATATTACTTTTCGCTTTCTATTAACCTCATTTTCACCATTTTTATGCATACATATAACCGCATGTTCCCTTTAATTGAAACCGCAATTCTTCTCTTTTGGCCGCTATAGGGACCGGGCGCCCGTTGTATGGCGCCACCGTTTCCTCAGCGAACAGCGCCGCCCGTGGCAAAATGCAAAACAGCGGAATGCCGAGTCGCCGAGTCTGCAGAGCGGGTCGCGTTTGGCGCTTGCGGAATGGCGCTACCCGTTGTCCTCCGGTGTGGGTTTCGAAGCCTAAAAAACCGCACAGAGTTTTTCAGGTCTGGTAACCTGGACAAAGGGCAGCGCCTTTACGAGGCTAGCCACGTATACGACATACGGGAGTAGTGCCAAGCAGAGGGTACACATATATTCTGCAAATGTATCCCTCATATGAAGCTCAATGCGCCGAGCTACGATGTGGACATAGAAGTAAGTGCGACTTCATTTCTTTGGGTAACCGTCGTAGTACATAAAACCGATTTTACATGCCGTGCTGTCGCCTGCATTCAGTTGGACTTGTCAAGGAACATCACTGGGGCAAAATGTTCCTGCAAAGCCGGCGTGGACGGCCGCTGCAAGCATGCTGCGGCGCTCGCATTCGCTGTGGACACGGAGGTAACAGCGTCATGCACAAGCGGAAGTCGAAGTTGGGGGGTGCCTTCAAAGAAGATTTACCCCAAAGGAAAAAGGCTGAGTTCGCGGGACGATGGTACGTAGCCTCATTACTTGCGATACGGTAACACTAAGTGAGCACAACTACTGGAACTGACTTCCAGAATGAGAACCACTCGACAGTAAACAATTGCCTCATGCGCACAGGCAATACTTTATGGCTGAATTAGAAGAACGCGGCGTCAAACTTAATAATGTGAGAAGATTCTTTGCTTGCTTGCGAAGAATTTAAAAATTCAAGTTTATTTTTTGTTTACATTCAGCTATACGTTTGCACGGCCCATTTTTTTTTTAATTTCTTCTGTCTGGACAGAGTTCACTCAACACTGCACACTATCTTTGATCGGATGTGTAGGCACTTCCCGCCTAATTTTGAGAGCGTCGCAAAGCCCCTCGTACTCGTTCAGATATCGTGGCGAGAGAGGGGCTGCGCGGTATCCGTACGCAGCCTCGAGCGTCTATAAACACAACACCCGAAATCATGCATTCGCGTCGCGATTTTGATGCAAAATTTTGAAATTTTTGCTGCTCATATTACTTCTTCGAGAACATGAGCTTTGAGGGGCTACGTGCACGTTCCTACCATTTTTATTGCAGAGAAAAAAAGACCTTGCATTTTATTCAGTCAGCACTTCCCAAGTAAATGCGATATGTGGTATTTAAATATATTTGCAAAATATGGCTCTAAAATGGAAAAATGTATCGCTAAATGTATGATGCTTGTCCTAGTGCATGAGAAAAAAAAAGAACTTTGAACTTCACCTGCCATTAAATGCCGTTTTAATACAAATCTAAACATTTTTCAGATGCTTCAGCCCAGGGTGGTGTTGATCCCATATATGTGCTAGATAAGTACGGCTTCATAAACTGCCCAATGGTGACCATGCTTGCTGCAAAAAGGAGGCGGGAGGAGAGGGGCGAAACAAGTGTTGAGACAGCAGGTAGGTTTTGGCGAGAAAGTCAAGTGCAGCTTGGCGGGACAAAAATACCTTTTTATTCTTTTCTCAGACTCCCTCTAAAGAATACACTTGGGCCAAAGGTTCTCTGCTCTATTGTGACAACTTCAACCACAGCAGCAACCTTAGCTGCCCAGTTGACTATTTTTACAAGACCAATGTATGCAGCCCGGTTCAGTGCACAGCACAAAGAACGAAAGAGGGGCATGCTGCAAGGTAGGCACCTTTTATCTCATCTATTAGTCAAAGCACTTTCTTTAGTTGTCACAGCTAGAAACAAGATATTGTTTTAAACTTTGTAAGATGCGTAATTCATCTACTGGCTTTCTTTCGCAGGTCTTGTCGGATAACCTCAACGGCTGCGCACAAAATACTTCAAGCGAGGAGACCTCCGGAGGAAGTAGCAGAAAAGCTACTTTCACAAAAGCGCGTCACGACACAGGCAATGCTGTACGGAGTAAAGCTTGAGCCGGCTGCCAGAGAATTGTACAAGTACCACTATAACAAACAAGTGCACACTGTAAGCTTTGTTGTCAAATTAGATCAGCCGTGGCTGGCGTGCAGCCCTGTTGGGTTAATCGAAGCCGATTATGGCTTACCAGAGCTGCTCGAGATTAAATGCCCATATTATAAAAGAAGTGGCAAAGAACGCTTTGTTGAAGGTAAATGCCTTCCATACATTGCTTCATCGGATGGCATTTGCAAACTTAGTCACATCAATACTACACTAAGATACAGCTAGCTCTTTACGTTCTTGGTCTCCAGGTGTGCCAGCTTGTAATATACGCCCCTAAGGAACAAATGGTGCTAACCATTGCACGTTGCAACAGTTTTTTGAGCCAAATTGTGCCCAAGCTTGAACTATTCTACTTTACACACTTGTTGCCCAGATTAGTGATTAAATGAGATTAGGCATCAGAAATCAACAACCAAAATAAAAAAATGTTTTTTAACATCGCTGTACATACTCTTAGCATAACAATTGAGAAAAAAACTAAAATTGCATTTACTTAGGAAAAATATCTTAATGTCATTTTTGCTGATGTGATTCATGCTGTTTCAGAAATACCAAATTTGCAGTTTTTTATTTGGTCAGTATTATATGTGCTCCATTGAGAACTGTGATATGTTATATGTGCTCCATTGAGAACTGTGATGTTTTCCAAATGCATCAGCTAGTCAAACCAGTGATCATTTTCATATTTAATGGCAGTTCTGTGATACTGAATATTTGTGTACTGCACCAAATGTACAAAAAATGTGGTATGTGGAATCACTGTATGAGAGAAAAGGATTACTCATATTGTTTGAAGATGCCATTTTGCAAGTTTGCCAGGACGCAAATCACGTGCATAATTTGGTCAATGCGATCATGTAGCTCAACTGGAAGCCAGACATTGATGATACTAAAATTCTTCACTCTCTGGATCATTCTCTCTACATGTATGCGAACACTTGCAATGTTGTAGGTCTCAGACATTTCCTCTGCTGTAAAGTTTCCGCCACTAGCAAATGGTGGCATAACCAGGATAACATCTGCTTCTGCCGCATCAACACGTACTCCAGGGAAGCCTTTGTCGGCAAGCACGACATCTTCCGGCTCCAATAGTGAAAGCAAGCCTGAATCAACTGTGATGAATGTATCCGTTGCCCTTCCTCCATATGCCTTAGACACAAATGTTACAAGGCCACTTGGAGCAATTCCAATAAGAACTTTTGCAGTATATGTTCCCCTATAATTTGAGTACATCAGGTTTTGTAACTCTACTGATGCAGGGCGTTCTGCTGGGATTTCAGTACAGTCAATCACAACTCTGCATTTGGGATAGTGTAACTTAAAGCACTCGGGCATTGTGAATGCACGTCATCCCTGTGATGTCACTCGATCTAAGTCCGTGTTTTGGTGTAGAGTGTCTCAAGAATGCCCAGAAAACACCTGGCTCCAGTCTTACGGTGTACACCAAACAAGGCTCCTAGTGCTGTGTAGGTCATTCCAGTTTTCAGTTTCATTAGGAAAAGGGTGAGTCTGTCAGCTTTCGACAACTCATACACCGTTCTGGTGTCAGGTAGGATGCTAGCTAGCAATGAAAAGACTGATAATGTCAGTGAGCACAAGCTTACAAGGGCATTTTCATCTGACTGTATGGTCTGAGCTCCACAGAAATAAACACTCTTGTGATCTGGTCCTGATGCAGTATTTTGTGTTGTACAAGGTTCGGTTTGAATAAATACTGTGGACACAATTTTACATAAAATCTGTGTGCATGCAGTGTTGCTGTCAGTAAAGCTAAGAAAAACATGGGGCTCGGCAAGTGATTCTTCCTGGTGAATTGACGTCATTGTTCCAACCTGCAATGCAACAAAGAAAGTGCATTGTTAGCACTGTCACGGAAGTGATCTGCGTTTGGTCAGATATCTACAACTGTTGAACGTAGTCATCATACCTCCTTCAAATTTTCGTGACATAGCTCTGGAACATGTTCCTCAGGCTCAGGGCAGTGTGGCTCACCTGGCTAAAGCAAAACAAAAAGAATGCCTATCTGGAATATGTGAGACAGACATGCATTGCATTTAAATAGTGCTCAAAATAATGTGGAAAGCACAACATCTGGCTAGAATTTGGGTGAAATAAAACTGCGTAGGATAATAGATACCAGCATTAAACCTTTATAAAAGCAACAATGAATGAAAAAAAAAATTGACAGCAAAAACATCTAGTTATTGTGCCAGTTATACACTTGATCAAGCTATTGCGTTTCATCGAGGACTGGACAGGGCTCCCTCATTTTTGCTTTATTTATGCATAGTGAATGCAAGCCAACTAGACCAATGATATGCCTTAATGAATCTGTACCTGGTTGCTCTCTTCTTGCCCTGCTTTAATTGTTGAGTGAAGCTTGTTGTTTCTTCTTTTGCTTAGTCTGGAAATTTCACAAAGAAAATCAGTACAGCTGTTATGGATCACATAACATTTGTACAAGAGAAGAAAGCAACTACACATGTTTAAACATGAGCCTTTTTGTTTAAATACTGTGATTCATACCTTCTGTGTGCAAGGAATAAACAAAATAATGATTAGTTCAGCTGATTAAGAATTCAGTTTGCCTTTTAGGCTAATAATTACCTGGAGACGCCTTGTATGCATGCTGGTCGTTAGAGATTGATGCCTCTGTTAATACCATGAGAAACCAAACCACGAAACAGTTATGCAGTTGGCTGTTATGCAGCCCTTTAGGGCTACAACTATATATTTTTTTTAATTGTAAGACCATGGGGATTCAGCGCAGGCAGGCTTGTTACTGCAGATTTTGTGGCTGAGATGATAAACAAAACATGAAGAGCTCATCTGGAGAGATTATCTTTCCTTTTTAACATAAATCTACACACATCTTTCTAAAGCAAACGTATTGGTAAACACTGTAAAATAAAAGATTACACCAAGGGAACGCAGTAGCCAATGTTTATCTTGCTGAAAATCATGTTTCCAAATTCTTTTAGCTCAAGGACGTAAATTTCCCGCGTCTTGAAGCATGTTGGTAAACACCGTGACATGAATTATTAGTAGATGCAATTAAAGCACGAAAGTTTCTTGCAGCTGACTGTCATACTTTCTGAAACTGAACGCTACCAGCGTTGGTGCTCTGTCTGGAGCTGAAAGAATGATTACTTGCAATGGCACGTCTCTCTTAAGTACCCACATGTTTCTACCACCTGCACTTGAATAAACGAGGATCATGAAAACCGCCGTCACAAGTTGTACTGTGGTACTGAACGTTCGAGCAAAGCGCTCGACGTTAAAAAAAAAAAAAAAAAAAAAACATTAATTTTGTCAATGCACGGCTGTTACCTTTCGTAACGTCCCTGGCAATCTATTGGTGCCGGCCTGTTCTTGTATACAGGCGGGAAAATGCTTGGGTTATAACTTGGGCTGTTAGATTCCTCCGATTTTCGATTGCCGATAAAATGACGGCTACATATGCGGGAGTGTGGTTTCGGCTGCCAGGCGCCCGTACCGTCGCTCCTGCGCAACAGAAGGTAGAAAACTTCCGGTTAAAACCAACTTTTAAGACCTGCCACCAATGTTTCCACGACCGCACAGTAAAAAAGAACAGTGAATACTTACCTCTGTCTTCGAACCAACCGTATCCATGTCGCACGCCGTTCTTGCTGGTGCTGATAAAAATGTGATGGAAATCGGTAGAAATGAATCGGCTGTGCAGCATCCGACGAGTTTACGTAGCTGTTAGTGCAACCAACAACACAACACGTCTGCCTGAACTTCGTTTTACCGGACATATTCACGCACAGCCTAACCACAGCAGCGAAGCAAACTGCACAAACCAGCAACACACTGCACACCAATGCGGCCGTCATTCCGATGCTTGGGGGAAGCGCCGAGAGGCGGCGCCACCCGTTCAGCTGTCCGGTCCCTACACTATATTCCTGTGTTTCAGGCATTCTTTTTTCGGTATACTTAATGTATATACAGTCTTCTCCCACCCGATTCAGAGATAATTTTATTGTTTAAATTCACAGTAATTGATGTCTTCCCAAACTGCTAAGAGTTTCATGCGTAATGTTTTGTTTCTATCTGTGCATCCTTTTTGTTTTGTACACACGACACTTTTTAGTACTATTTTTTTCTCACATCACTGCAGACTTTGGTAACCGCTTTCTAGACCTTTTTCTTTCTTTTTTCTAGTGCTGTACTGTTCTTATCATGCTTGATTTAAAGTCATATTTTTTTGTATTGGGTAATTGTTAACGCGCAGGAACATCTTTCCGTTCACCGTCAGTAGTATGGTTCATTCTTCCTTATACCATTTTTTATTGAAAATGTAATTAAGTTAGCATGAATTTTCGGCTTCTCTTGGCTTTACTGGGATTGCATACATACATACATATTTTCTTCCTCTCTCTCACACATCAATAGCACTTGCTGTACCTGCTTTTGTTCATACTACCACCAAACACATTTTGGGATTTTTTTTCTTCCACTTTTGTATCGTTTCCTCCCTTTCCCTCTTTTGCTGATTCTCTTGCACTGTTTCTCGTTGTGTTTAATGCTTCGCATGAATTTGTTGCATCTTCTCTTGCACTTTTTCGCAAAAGCTGCCTCTTCTCCTCGGGCCCCGACCAACTCACATCAGCCTTCACGGGCTGGTGCTTTTACTTTTTTTTATTTATCGCTGCACGCCACAACTTTTGCTGTGGCGCGGCGGCGGCGCCCGTCGTTTGCTCCATGCTTGCTGCTCTTCGGTTTCGTTTCTGTGCCAAACGTTTAGGGCGTCGATCTCGCTGGTAGTGCCGTGAGTGAGCGACGAGTGACCGACGTGCGTCGGAGGCGTCTCGGATTGCCTTTCCGGTCACTGATTTCGTCTTGAAGTAACAGCGCGTAACGTGGACGGGAGCACAAGATTAGAAGACGACACAACGAGCGCTCGTTGTGCCGTCTTCTAATCTTGTGCTCCCGTCCACGTTACGCGCTGTTACCTCAAGATGCATAACCAACATGCCCAAGCTGCTATTCTAACTGATTTCGTGAACATAGTTTTGAAAATTTGGAGCTGCCGTTTTGGGGGTAGATGAACAGAAAGTTGCACGGCATTCTGCAGTCCATCAAGGCGAAGACATGCACTTAGTGACAACAGCCGAAAAATTGTGCACCAAGTGCCTCAAGACGCCATGCTCCAGCAAGCGTGGCACAGCTGGTCAGTCAGCCAGCACCCGCGAAAAAAGTGGTTACGTTTGGGCTCGGCGCTTATCTGCTGATACCTGCAATTTCAACTGGGATGTGGTCGGTGAGTTTGGTGTTTGCAGCAAGTTTGCGTCAGCGCACACTAATGCGCACAAGCGCGCTCCTTCTTGCCACTCTGGCGGTCAGCCCGGAATTATGATTAGCTAGCCCCCGGTAATCAGATATAGCATATTATTTTAACATAGTAATAGCACAGGCATTCTTCTTCGGGTTGCAGAAGAGTTTATCGTAGTAAGCCACTAGCAATGCTCAAACTGGAATAACACTGACAAATAGCTCTGCCGGGGATTTTGATACCTTGCACTTATAGAGTCCAGCCATAGTGAGAAGTGCACCCATGTTTTCCATAAGGCACGTCCGTTAGAGTAGGACTGCACCTTGTGTCCCAGCCGGTATTGCGGGATTTAATGCGTTGGAGCGACGTATGGGCTATGGAGGGGTGCCGTAAAGCGAGAGCATCAGATGAGTTAGGCCACATGACATTTGCATTACACTTCGCCAACATACAGTTATGACCCCCGCTGCCATGGTCTAACCGGCAAATATCGGCATCCTTCAGGGATGCAGATACGAAAAATGCTCTGTAGGCCAGTCCCTCCAAATTTTTCTATTTTTTTATAAGAGGAAGGTGCCCGTACCATATAAACATTAATTTATACCCCTGCCAATCGCGCAAAATAAAGTGCACTTACGGCGAGTGTCACTTTCGAAAAGCGCACTCTAGCGCTCCTAAACCGCGTAACAGAAGTGCACTTGCCAAAGTGCGCACTCATGGCTGAGTGCGTTCACAAACCAGACTTTGAGGGCCGAGTGCGCAACCTGGCCGGCAGCAATTTCTTCGTAACAAATTGTATTATGTAATAAGATACGCATACAAGCTGATTTTACGTAACTAACTTGTATTACAGCGCGAACCACAAGAAGGGACGACGACAGACAGAGTGAAAAGAGCGCTCACTTCCAACCGTTTATTATTCTGATATGCCACGCATTTATACACATTTGAAGTTTCAGCAGGAAAGAGCAGAAAAAGCAATCAGCATGAAAAGCATAGGCGATAGGACAAGGCCCTAATCACCATCGATTCAGATATTTCAGCTCTTTCTTGGTTAGTGCGACTGATGGCATGCTTACACACCTTTCCTCTGTACGATCAATGTTCACCGCTTCAATTATCTCCCTGACACACTGATCATTGTGTCGAGCAACAATTGTGGTTTTTTGGAACTCAGGCACGCAAGGTTGTCTGCGGCGACGTGTAGACTCATCGCCACAATTACGACAGTGCGTGCTAAGATGGCCCTGGTCACCATCATTTACATTCTTGTTGTGTTCTTTCAATCTGGTATTTATACACCTGCCGGTTTGTCCAATGTATTCGCGTCCGCAGGACAACGGAACGCGATATACAACACCTGCGGACGCGAATACATTGGACAAACCGGCAGGTGTATAAATACCAGATTGAAAGAACACAACAAGAATGTAAATGATGGTGACCAGGGCCATCTTAGCACGCACTGTCGTAATTGTGGCGATGAGTCTACACGTCGCCGCAGACAACCTTGCGTGCCTGAGTTCCAAAAAACCACAATTGTTGCTCGACACAATGATCAGTGTGTCAGGGAGATAGTTGAAGCGGTGAACATTGATCGTACAGAGGAAAGGTGTGTAAGCATGCCATCAGTCGCACTAACCAAGAAAGAGCTGAAATATCTGAATCGATGGTGATTAGGGCCTTGTCCTATCGCCTATGCCTTTCATGCTGATTGCTTTTCTTGCTCTTTCCTGCTGAAACTTCAAATGTGTATAAATGCGTGGCATATCAGAATAATAAACAGTTGGAAGTCAGCGCTCTTTTCACTCTGTCTGTCGTCGTCCCTTCTTGTTGTTCGCGCTGTAATACAAGTTAGATATGAACCAACTAGCCCGCCAAGCAACCATTCTGATTTTACGTGTTTTGTATATATTGCTATATAAAGACTCGTTTCATATAGTGACCGGCAAAATATCATATACGAAACTTTGAAATGAAGCGCGTTGCGCCACTGTGGAGATGCCTTTTTCAGTTAGGTGGCGGTCATTGTAGTTCATGGCATTTGTTAATGTAGGAACTCCGAATCATGGCAGGGTCCGGTGTCAAATTTTAAGGTTTTTTGTTTTTACCACATTAAAAAGCAGTATTCTGAACTTTACGCTTGGATGTTCCAATTCCATTTTAAAATTATGTTTTTACAGTTGCCAGTTTTGTATCTGCGAGTGCTGGTGCTAATGAGAGTACACTCCGCTTTCCCTTTAGCACTGGGTAGCGTAAAGTGTCTTTTGAGCTGCGACGTGCACTCCCTATAAGTGCACTTTATCTTGCACGCTTGACTGGGATATGAAATTTGGAAATGTAAATATAAGCTGGGATAAAATTGGGGTGTTTAGGCAGGCTGAGTCTCTGGACCACTCAGCAACCCCTTTCTGGAATCGATTTCAGTTTTGCAAAGTTGCTAAATATAGCAAATTTTATGTTGTTCCTCTATGGTACACCCTAAATTAATACACAACCAAAATATGGCATTGTCATTGTTCTGTGTGTTGACAATGTACACAGGCAAAGAGGCAAAAAGTAAGAACTTCATAGTGCAAAACCTGATGAGACAATTTGTAGTTGTGTTATGTAATTTTTACATTCTTTGAAAGAGAGACGCTTTATAGAAAAATAAGACACTCTAATCCACAAAGATTTTAGCCGGTTTGTAAGAACCACCAAGATATGCTGCACTTCATTATTTTGGGAGAGAGCTGCTAGCAGGAGGACGCTGAAGAAATTGAAATAGAGGAATGTTACATTTCGATATTAGTGAAAGTGTCTGTAGTGTTGCCAAAATAGAGTACAATTCAACTTTCAGTGTAAGGTGAATACATCCTCACTAGACACTGGATATATTACATTTTTTTAAACATTGTTTCCAGTAACAATGCGTCAAACAAGGATGCAATACGAAAGCTTCAAGGACTAGTCTTATGCAAATTATTATGCAATGCAAAGAGCTTTGAAATAATTGTATTAAGCTAGCAGTGCACTACACAGCTGATATTGTTGAAGTCACATTCCATAAACCAGATATCATTGCTCCAGCCAACTTCATGACATATTAGTAGCTGTTCTTCTGAAGGCTTGGACATCATTAGTTAAGCACATTGCGTGTTTCTCATTTTGTTCTTGGAGGTTCAGTGGAGCGGGGCGTGTACTGCATCACTAGATGCAGGCAGCTGTATTTGCAGTAGAACATCGCTGCATGATTGCGTACATTCAATGAAAAAAGCTGTGCATTTTATAACTACAACCGCAGATCCATGTGTTGCAGGCATGACATTGCCAAGTTACTTGAGCAGCTGTACCTAGGGCTAAATCGTCTGCTGTATCATATGGGGGTTACTCTTGAGGATGTCTTCCCGCGGAAAACAACCGTGCGCTTGCACGACCAACCGCCGAAAGACACCTAGAGAGTTGCTATAGGTGTCCTCTTCTCCTCGGACCAGGGAGAGGAGGTGTTCCGGGTAGGCCGGCAAGAGAGAGGAAAACCGCGCGGTGTCGCTGCGGGAGACTGGGAGGCAGTGAGGGGCGGCCAGTGTGCCCTGCTCTCGCGGTCCTCCTTAACAGCGCCCATAAATCTCGCGTGATATTCACGCGCGGCCGTTATAATAAGGGCAGGGGATTCTTTTGTATCTCCACAGTTGTTATTGATAAAGGCACTTGCTTTATGCCACAGACACAGTAGGCAACACAATTATTGTAGCTTCGGATACATGGTGTTCAGCCATCAGTGTGACAGGTCTAGCACCTTCACATCTTTCCAGTACGTGCTTCATGATTCAGTAGAGAATCGGTTTTGCTTCGTAGACATACAGCTACAGCACAAACATTGCATCGACTGGCTTTGTCATCAACAGCACTTAGTAACACTGTTCTTAAGCCTTCCTTCAGGTGAATTTCACATGCTCTACACCAGTGAGGAAATAGTATGTTAACCAAACCAAACCATCGTTCGGCTGACATTCATCGCCTCCATATCATACTTGTTAAGGTGGCGCATGATTTGAAAACCTGTAGGAATAATTATTGTTAGGCGCTGTTTATTTGCGTCTCAGTTACTATGTTCACTTTTTTTTCATTTATCTTCATGTGTTTAGTGTGAGGTATCAGCTGTTCCATTCTACTGTTACTAATAATTTACCTGTACTCGCAAGTAAACTATCATATTTCGTGACGTAAGGAGGTATAGAAGTTTCAGCAGGGAAGGCAACAGGGACGCACTTGTAATACCGATGGTTTAACAGTCAGCGAGCTGTCTGCGGTTTTACTGCATAGCTTCTTCGATAGTGCGCTAGATATACAGCGTATAACGGAGTTTGTAGAAGCAAGAAGATTATGGGTAAGGACAAGCGACCAAGTGCAGTCTCGATCTTTATGGTAAATTTCAGTTTTATAATTTGCCTATTTTCAGCTCCGTCATCCATTACTTTTAGGAGGACATTCAAATCTTTCTTTCGTATTTCATATAGCTTTGAAGTCCTAACGCCTGAGGAGCAAATGAGCAAGCCTGCCGTTGATTGGAACCGAAAGAAGACTGCCTGCGAAAGGTGCACAAGCCACGACCAGACGCCGCTTTTATTTTATTCTCCGGGTGGCGCATAATATCCGGGTTCCCGGCGCCACCCGGGAGAGCGCTACAGCGTCCCCCGCCTGTGAACCCCGCCTAGACCGGAAGTCGAAATGGACAGGGGCCGGCGATGGCACTGGAGCAGGAGCTCAGGCGGCAGTGCGAGACTGTCTAGTGCGGTTTCCATGTAAGCCGGCTTAAGGCAGTCTAGGCTGACAGTATCTCACCGGCTGTTCTGTAGGAGGGTAACGATTTTTGCAGTGCGGTGGACAACGCGGAAAGGTCCGTCGCAGGCCGGTGTTAGTGGAGCTCGTGGTTTGAAGTCGCCAGGTCAGGGTGCACAAACATGGTATGGCTGCGGGACCGACACGAAGGAGTAGGCCGGAGTGCTGTAACGCAGTCCAACAGGTGTCGACGGAATTCTTGGGGCTTGGCTTAGAGCTGCTGTGATATAAAGAAATCTCTTAAACGACGCAAAGCCCTACCATACACCAGCTCTGCAGCTGAGAACTCTAAGTCTTCCCGGATGACGGCCAATAGACAAAGGAGCACAAGGGGTAATGAGTCGACCCAGGTGGCGCAGTTGAGGCGAGCAGCTAGGGCGGACTTCAATTGGCGGTGAAGGCGCTCCACCAAGCCGTTGGCACACGGGTGATATGCAGTGGTACGACAATGCTTGGCGCCGAGATTATGATTTTGGGAAGCGAACAGGGAGGACTCACACTGGCGGCCACGGTCGGTTGTCACGGTGCCAGCACAACAAAATCGAGCTTCCCAGGCAGAGAAGATGGTGCGGGAAACAGTCTCCGCGGTGATGTCAGGAATGGCGAGTGCCTCCGGCCAGCGAGTGAAGCGGTCGACCATGTTTAGAATATAACGGTAGCCTCGAGACACGGGTAGAGGGCCCACGATGTCGAGATGTACATGGCTGAAGCGACGGCCAGGTGGTAGGAAGGCTTGGGAAGGCATCTTGATATGACGGCAGACCCTAGTCGTCTGGAAGGGCAGACACAGGCGCGTACAAGTCACACATCAGCGTTGATTCAGGGCCAAACCGCTTAGTGAGAAGTCGCTGAGCAGCCCGAATGCCTTGGTGGCATATGTCATGTAGAGAATGGAAGATGTGGCGACGTAGCCAAGCCGGAACAAAAGGGCTGGGAAGGTCTCCTTACACATCACACAACAAGGGCTCAGGCGAGCAGGGATTGGGCTCCAGCCGTAGTCGAAGGGACTGGGGGTTCTCTCGAAAAGTGGCGAGCTCACGGTCACTCTGCTGGGCGGAAGAGAATGCGGCCCAGTCGATGGTTGGAGATAGAGTATCTACCGCGACAATACGAGAGAGGGCATCAGCGGCAGTGTTGGTGGCACCTTGTGCATAACAAATTTCGGTAGTAAACACCGAGATATAAGCGAGTTGGCGGACTTCGCGCGAGACGTACTTCGAGGAGGTGGTGTGGAATACCTATACCACAAGCTTGTGATCGGTCAGCACGTGGAACTGGCATCCTTCTACAAAATGCCGAAATAGCTGTATAGCGGAGTAGTTGGCCAGGAGCTTTCTGCCAAATATGCTGTAGCAGGTCTCAGCAGGAAGTAGCTTCCGAGCGTGTAAGGACAATGGTCTCTATTCGGAGTTAATGCGCTACTGTAAGATGGCTCCGACGGCCATGCTGGAGGCATCGACCATCAATCTCGTAGGGGCGTTGCTGTGCGGATGGACTAGAAACACGGCGTTCGCGACTGCTTGTTTTGCGGCAGTATAAAGGCGTTCCAGGCTTTTGATGACCAAGAAATGGCGGAGGACGGGTCAGCGGTTGACCGGAGGAGGTCAGTACGCGGGCGAAGCAGCTCTGCATAGTGTGGCATGAAGCGCCTGGAAAACGTTTCAGCTCAGCAGGTCTCAGCAGGAAGTAGCAGGTCTCAGCAGGAAGTAGCTTCCGAGAGTGTAAGGACAATGGTCTCCATTCGGAGTTAATGTGCTACTGTAAAATGGCTCCGACGGCCATGCTGGAGGCATCGACCATCAATCTTGTAGGGGCGTTGCTGTGCGGATGGACCAGAAACACGGCGTTCGCGACTGCTTGTTTTGCGGCAGTATAAAGGCGTTCCAGGCTTTTGATGACCAAGAAATGGTGGAGGACGGGTCAGCGGTTGACCGGAGGAGGTCAGTACGCGGGCGAAGCAGCTCTGCATAGTGTGGGATGAAGCGCCTGGAAAACGTTTCAGCTTCAGGAATCGCCTAAGTGGCGTAGTGCTGAAGGCTGGGGATAATTCTTGATAGCCTGGACGGTGGACGCGACAGGGCGGATACCATCCAAGGATATGTGATGACCCAAGAAATCGAGCTCACAGACACCAAAACCCATTTGGAGGCATTCACAACCAGGCGTACTGCTGTAGATGCTTGAACAGAGCACGTAGGTGTTGCACATGACCTTGAGGCGTAGGCCTGATGATGAGGACATCATACAGGTACGCGAAGACATGCGGTAGGCCCCGCGGGACCTCAGCCATGAACCACTGGTAGGTTTGAGGCGAACTGCATAGGCCAAAAGGCATCCCCACATGCTCAAACAAACCAAAGGGCGTCGTAATGGCGGTCTCAGGTATGTCAGCAGGTTTGATGGGAATTTGGTGATATGCCTTCACCAGATCAACTTTGTAAAAATGATGCAGCCGGCAAGCCGCGACGTAAAATCGTGGATTATTGGCAGTGGATACTTGTCGTGGATGGTCTTGGCATTCAACGCCTGATAGTTGCTATAGGGACACCAGTCACCGGGATTCCGCTTGAGCACTAAATGCAGCGGAGACGCCCACGCGCCGGGCAACGGACATATAATGCCGAGCGGCGCGGTCGAGCAGCTCTGGGTGGACCCCGGGCGACGGTGTGGAGTGTCACCGTATGTTTCGGAGCCTGAGTGAGGTTGCAGGCTTGGTCAGCTCCGGGAAATCCGCCAGCACTTTTTCGAACTTGGATGAAGGTATCAGTTGTGTGGATGCCCATTTAAGCAAGGCCGGTCAAGACTCCCGAGATGGAGATATGATGATCTACCGTTAGTAAGGCGACGAAGCCGCATGCTGACGTCCAAATCGAAGTATGAGAGGAAGTCTGGGCCGATGATCGGTTGACGAATACCCATCGAAAAGTGAGGTGAAGTCGAGGCCGAGAGTGAGAGATCCAGATATCCAGTGGTCCATGCGTGGCTATAGATGAGGCGTTGGCAGCACGGAGCGACTGCCCTGATGACTTAGAACGATCAGCTTAAGTCGATGGATCTAAGCTGATTTCCGCGCCCGTGTCTATAAGTAACCGGGTGCCGGAAAATTTGTCAGTTACCATAAATAACGGCTCGGACGACTGGCGGGACAACATGCTGCCGTTAGCCATCCCGGAAGGTGTTTCCCGACAACGAACAGGGCGGTGTACATTTCGTGGCCCGGTGTCGAAAACGCCAGCAATACCAGCAGAGAGCCGTAGGGCTGGGACTCACAGCTTGACGTGTGCGTGAAAGAGAGCGATGATCGAGTCGAGGCGGCCGGGCCTCCTAGGGTATGCTGCGGAGTGCGGCAACTGAGGCAGCAAGCTAATTGAGACGGGCTTCCAGGCGTGAAATCGCCGAGTTTGTAAGCGGCAAAACAGCAGTGACGGACGGAGAGGTCGACTTATGAATGTTATCGCCGAGCTCAGCCAGGCGGTCGAGGGTGACATCATCGGCCGATGCAAGAGCGAGGCGGATGGATTGGGTAAGGCATTAGAGGAAAAGCTGTAGAAGCAATGCTGAGTGGTTGGAGGTATCATTCTCACCAAGAAGCTGGCGCATCCGGTGCAAAAGCTGGGAAGGACGGCGATTTCCAAGCTCTTTCGCGGTAAGGAGCTGCTGGAGATGGGAGTGCACCGACAGCATAAATCTCTCCAGCACCTAGGTTTTCAGGTGATGATATGGTGTATCACACATTGGGGCGGAGAGAATGTCGGAGACCTCACCGGCAACGTCTGGAGGAAGGCTCGAGGCGCCATATTAGTATCGCGTAATCTCCGAGCTTATGCGGGCAAGCCAAAATTGAGCCTGGATTTGGTGGAACTAAACTTGTGGGTTTTGGGACCAGAAAGGTGGAAGACGAAACTGCAGTGACTAGACGTCCATAATTAGGCCTTTTATGATCTTCGATGATATTTTTCTTAGCAGTGACAGCTGTAGATTTCACGCAAGCATCAGCATTATTGGTGCCACGCGGCGGGAGACTCCAGCAACACGAACTTCTAAGCTTCGACAACGTCGCTGCCATGGATGGAAGAAAAAACTTTTATTTTCTTAGGCTGTGAGAGGTGAGGGTTCAGTTGTATTGTTGGCCGCGCCAGATGGCTACTAGTTGCGTCCTGTCAGCGATATCCTCGGCCCACTCAATGACCGGAGCCTGGATTCCCAGGTCCGAAAAGCACAGCATGGCCTCCCACGTCTCCAGAGATGGAGCTGGCAGCAAATTAATGGGTGATGGATAGGCCGCACCCCCATTTGATGTGGTCAAAAGTGGCGTCGATGCCACGCTCTTTGCATTTGGGCTCAACCTGCTCTTTTAATATGTACGAATATACTTTGCGGCAGGGGAAGGAGCGGGTTTGTAGCTGGAGTAGTGGGTTTTGCTTAATTATGTGGGGGAGGAAAGATGAGCCTTCCCAGGCTAAAATAGCGACTTATATTATGGAACGAGAGCAAGCCCTTCCTAGCGCCCGCGGAAGACTAGGAACTCACCGCGTGGCCGACGAATCCTCGGGCATATTGGTGAGCCTTCTCGTTCCCAGGATTGCCCGAGCGAGGTGAAACCCAATTCAGTTGTATCGTCCTACCAAGGACTGCACGGTAGCTTTTAAGAATATGCCTGGCGTCAGCCGATAGACGGCCCCTTCAGAAATTCCTTATTGCTGGTTTGGAGTCACTGACTGTAACATCTGCTTCAGTAGAACGACGGCCAGCGACGTGGCTGCTTCCTCTGCAGCCTCGGTGGTTCTGGTGAGTACAGTAGTTGAGGCTAAGATTTCGGAAGGCGGGCACTCAAGGGCCCCAGTCACCGCACACATCGCGAAACCTTGGTCCATCTCTTCATATTTGATCGCATCTACGTAACTAAACAACTGGTTTCTTTTGTATTTTGTGTGTACTGCACGTTCACGTGGTGTTCGTCTGCCTTCGTGATGAATGGGGTGCATATTCTTTAGGAGGGGCTTGATAACAAGCTCCTTCCTGATTGCTGTGGGTATTTACCCAGGATCGTCCGCCATAGGTTTGGAATTGATGCCTAGTCTTGGCACGACAAACCTGCCAGCATTGGTGCGTGCCAGTCTGGAGTACTGCGACATTAAATGCGCTTCCTTCATTTTTTCAAGTGTGTTGTGCATTCCTAGCCCTAGGAGCTTATCTGTTGAGGTGGTCTTCGATAGCCCTAGTGCTGTCCTTTAAGCTTGCCGGATAAAACACTCAACCTTTTTCTTTTCGTCGTGGTAAAATAGGGTAAGGTGTAGACTAGCCTGGTGGTTATGAAAGCCTGAATGAGTCGACAGGTGTCGCGTTCTTTCATGCCCCTCCTCTTGTTGGCTATACGCTTGATTAGGCTGGCTGTTTGGATGACTGTGGTGGTCAGTTTACCCTGTTTTTAAGTTTCTGTCACTGCTATGAATGAACATGCCTAGGACTCAGATGGCGTCTACTTCTTTAATAGGTAGTCTTTTGAGCGCTACCCTGATTGCAGGAGGCAGAGATTGTTCTTTCGATTGGGGTCTCTTCGGCTACAAGGAGTTCACACTTAGGGTGTGAACGTTCAAGACTCGCCCGTAGAGCATAATTTCGTTGGTGTCGACTGGTTCCTAAAGCACACTTTCTATTTGGGCATCACTTCCCCTGTTTACCCACAGGTGTGTCGTCCGCGTAAAACATGCGCTGTAGCCTCTCGGTGGCGGCGATTCAGGAGGGGCAGTGTTGTCAGTGCAAAGTCGAAGAGGAGCGGTTACTTTAAAGAACCTTGTGGTGTTCCCCTTCCGCTCAGAGATAAGAGATATGGGGTCGGATTTGGATGGTGCCGAGGGTGAGCTCGGTGGTCCTGTTCGAAAAAGAGGACCGGACGTACCCGAAGACTGTCTCCATGATTCAAAAGCGAGAGGTTTTCTAATATATCCTCTTTCGAGATGTCATCAAAGGCTTTACAGAGATCAAGTCCAAGTATTGCTGTCGTTCTATGACAGTAGCTGCGGTCCAGATCATGCCTCGACAGCTGGATCATGAGATCCTGCATCGAGAGGTTGAGTCCGAATCCTACCATGGTTGGAGGAATGAGGTCATTGTCCGCAGCATAACCCTGAAGCCCGTTGGGAACAACGTGCTCCATTAGTGTGCCGAGAGGCGACATCACCGAAATAGGTCTTAGACACGACTCAATGTTACCCTTCTTTCACCCGTTAATAATTAGGAGATATTATTAACGATGCGCCCTTAACTGTGCGCACACTCCCAGACACCCTTAGAGTGAGTGGGGGTAGCTGTTCCGGTCGCAGAAAAGATGCCCTCGACTTGCGTGGCCAGCTCAGCCGAAATTCAACTACGTTGTAGTGAGAGAAGGGGGTTCAAGCCAGAGTAAGGGTCGGAGTCAGAAGTAACAAACAAAACAAACTTTATACACAGCAAGAGACGATGCAGAGGAACACACAAACACTAAAATTGCACAGACGAGAGATTCACAGAATACAAATGCTAAGCACGCAAGTACAGAGGTATTCAATAACACAGAGGCTTCACAACACAGATCGTCACATAAACAAACACCAAATTGTTCACCGGGCACTGCTGCAGTCCGACGCCTCGAGAGTACCGATGTGGCCGCCATGCAAGACGAGCGCCGCTCCCTCGCAGGTCCGTGGGCTTGCGAGCAGCGGGTGATCCCCAGGAGTCCAGTTGTCGCACTTGCCAACACGCCGCCGCCACTTACTGACTGACTACGTAAGGGGCGCGACCTCCATAAATAGGGCGCGCCGCGTCTGTCTGTTTAGACGCGCTAAGGCTAGCGCGCACACACACTTAGCTTCGCTGGTTAGAGCGCTCCCTTTTCCTGCCGCCGAGCCGTGCGTCGTCACTGGCTAGGACCAGTAGAAATTTCTGGAAACCTCTGGCATAATCCAGACTGATGAGTCACCGCCATCGCCGGGTGGTGAGAAAGAGGGCGACGGCGACGCGTACAAAGCTACGCGCTCTCTCGCGCGGGGAAAGAGGTGTTTCTCGAACTTTCCATGTGACGCCGCATGGGCCTTGCACCGTGCTGGCTTAAAAAAATGTGCGCCGATTTCGTGGCACCTTCAACGACGAAGGAAGACAAGCGAGCATACACTGGCAGTATCGTCTCCACTAGCTCCACAGGAGGCATAACGAGACGTCCTTCAGTGATAAGCGGTTCCTGCGCAGCAAGCACTGTACTCTGAGTGGCACTCACAGGCGGGCCCGGGTCCGGCGATTTTGGGTCTGGAGACGCTGATTCTAGACGGCCAGTGGCTGCAGATTCTTCCGTGTTGGTATGAGGAGCAGAAGGTTTCTGGTCCCCATCAATTTGGAGTTCACGACTTAGCTAACTGGTCACATCGGCAACCTCTGACACATTTATAATGTGCTAATACGGAAAGTTGAGCTAGTTGGTACATGATTGCAAATTACGAGTGCTGCGACGGAGAACAACAACGAGAGAGTAATGACAAGGACAGGCGCTCTCTCGTTGTTCTCCGTCGCAGCGCTCGGAATTTGTTATAATGTGCTCTGTCACTATGACATCTTCTCGTGACCCAGCCTATCAGTATAATACAAGACACAGTTCTCCACAGCATGGCCAAAGCGCTGGCACTGGGTGCATCGAGGGGTCCGGCACTGGCGCCCTACATGTCCAACCCACTTGCATCGAAGACAGTGGAGGTCTCCCTCGGATAAGAACTAATGCCTGTACCATTAAAACATTAAGAGTGTGAGGAATTGTGCGTGCTGACACTCCGTCCTTGAGCGTGAGGGAGTTTCCTTTTTTACTATCTCTTGCTTTACGGTTCCCCTTTGCTTCCTTTCGCGCACTCGGCGATAGCTGCGCCACTTCCACGCTCTATCAAACGAGCTTTTCGTCGCGCTTTTCTTAGTGCGTTTTTAAGAGTTTATTTTTTCTCATGAGAAGCGTTAACGCTACTTACCTGTATTAGTACAAAGTTTATACGTGTGTACGTGTGACACAGACTCTCAGCAGACAATAGCAATGGTGCGGCCGCTCGGTGACGGGGGCAGTGATGTGTGCAGCAGTGTTGTGTCTGCGGTCCCCCAAAAGGGCGCATCAGTAACATGGCCCCAAGTTTCTTTTTTTCCGGGAAAACTTCTAAAAGGGGGCATATTTGTAAAGAACCTGTGTGTTAGTGGAGAGAAACTGAGGAAAGACGAAGGAGAACAAAACCATGTTTGGAGTAAGAAGAGAAGAGTAAGAGTAAGAAGGGAGAAGAAGAAGAAGGTGACTCGAGGAGCGCGAGGCACGAGGTTAGGAGAACGGGCGAGCAGCAGTGCTGTTCGGTTGTCCACGGAGCTCGGGCGGTTCGTGTTCTGCCAGGTCTGACCCGGGTATCTATACCCGGTGCCTGGCTGCTGCATCCTGTCCTGACCCTCCTCCTGTCCCGGGTGATCGGACCTGGGGTACTGCAGCTGCAGCTAGCTCATCGCCGGTGCTTTAACGGCAACTCATCACCGGCACGGGCGTTCAGCGCCGTGCTGGATCCAGGCACGTCGGGGAGACCTGACGCATCGGCCGTGGAACGGCAACTCGAGGCCTCGTGCCTCCACTGGGCCCCGTCCGGTGGCCTAGCCTTCCGCTGGGCTTACGGAGGCCCTACTTCACCGACCCTGCAAAGCTGTGACCACCCGGAGCGTCTGCAAGGGCTTCCCCTACCCACCGATCTGGTGACCCTTGATAATTTGTGTTTAGGGCCTACTTGCTTGTTATACTCTCGTCCCGTCCATTGTGTTTAGGGCCTACTTGCTTGTTATACTCTCGTCCCGTCCATATGTGTAGATAAAGGTATTCGTTGCTAACTTGACCGGTCTGGTTATGTATTTCGATTGATGTGTTTGAATAAGCCACGGAAGAAGGTGCTAAGTAGATCTGAAGAAAAGAACCTCAAAACATCCTCCATATACTGTTATAATCTGACACAAATTCCCGTATTCGTCTTTCACCTTTCCCACGCCTTTTTGGCATCGTGTATCTGGGACGTAATGAAATGTTAAGCACCATACTGCTCAACAAAAGTATTTTGATTCATTTATATCATGTATTATTTTTGATTAGGATAGCCTACTACCTCTAACATCTGCATCACTGGTCTTGCCATAATTAGACAAATGATTGAGTATATGCTGTAGCTACCTCATGCATATCATTAAGTTCTTGCTTCCCCCCAGCTTTTTAATGTCCAATTGTTAGCAGGATCACTAATCGAAGCAATCAAATGTATTTTACTCTTCATTCTTTACAGGTGTTTTGGACAAATAAATCCTTTCAAGGGCTGAGGAAATGGACCAGCTAGAAGCATTTCACCGAGATTGTTGAGCCTGCTTCGGGCACTTCACACTGGTGAGTTGTTCTTTGAATTCATCACAGTCACTAATTAGTGGGTTAGGCTACTATTATAGCATATAGCTGTGGTCTGAGTTATTGCACATCTACACAATGCATTAGGATTTTCTCCACTTCTTTTGAATTCAAGGAACCTCATTCCTATATGAAAGGCTGTTTAAAAAAAAGTGTTGTTCAGTACGCCGTGAATGATGCATTATGTGGCGTGATGTGCGGAACCTCAAGTTTATCAGCGATGGTAAGCAGTGAAGCTATTATATCTTCATCCGGTACCGCTACAATTCCATGTACTTCCCAGTTTTAACGTCGGCTTCTGAATTCGAGTTCTTGCAGTTCTTGTTGGAGTTGCGCTTGTACAGTTTCATTTTTATTGTTCGCCTGCACTAGCTCTGCAACTCTCGATTTCAGTGATTTCATATCGTTATCTTGCCCGTCTATTTTCTTTTTAAATTCGTCAAGCTTATCTGACAGAAAACGGATGGCTTTTTTCATTTTCTCAAGCGTTTCTTTCAGAGCAGGTAGGCATTCGAGACTCTGTTTGAGAGACGGAAGAATGACTTTCATATCTGTGTCAGAAATACTTTCTACAGCAGAGCCAGAATCTACTAATGGCGGCATGTCTGATAACGCGAAGCTTTTTGCCAGCATCTTTTTACCTTTGCAGGATTTTTCTGTTAATTCAGCGCAATTACCGAAGTGGCATTTATGGTAACATTCAGAGCACTTCACATTCGCTTCGTTTACGATAATTGTGTTTTCGCACGAAGAGCATGTGTCAGACATTGCGCTAGTAGTATTCTGGTATTACATTTCAGAATATCGAAGTATATGTGTAGCTTGTATAGACAGTTGCTAGTGGGGCAGCAACAGCAGCAGAGGAAATTGCACAAGACAAATTAGGTGAAGGAAGTAAACCAGGGGATTTACCTGCAAATTCGCAGAGGAATAGTTACGGTGGTCGAACGCCACCTCTGCTGCAGCCAAATGGCCTCCGAGGCGAGCGTTGGGATTTATCTGGGCTTTGTCTTAAGCCGGCAGCACCGCTAGGTCGGACGAAGTGCGATGATGACGGCAGGCAATTGGAAGCAGCACTATAGTAGTTCCATGGTTGCAGTCGTGTCCCTGAAGCAGAAACGGGGCCCGAGTTGAATGCAGCCGTGCGGATGATTATCAACTGCAAATTAGCAGAGGTACAGTTACGATGTTCACACGACGCCGCTGCTGCTGCAAAAATTAAAAGAGCTTATTACTTTAAAACATCGTCGTCAGATGCGACATTAAGACACAAGAAGATAAACTGTATCTGGGTCGACAGTCGGAGTTGAGAGGCTAGCAGAATCAAGCCGTTGCCTTCTGATACATTTGAGGGCGGAGTCTCCAGAGATCTCCGTCAGCCTAGCCTCTCTCCTACTCATATTTCTCGTCTCTCGCTTTGCTAAGTTTTCGACAATATCGAGTCTAGTACGTTAGCCAATCAACGACAGGCAGTCTGTGGCCAATAGCAGGCAATGCTTTAAAATGGACTGGCCAATCACTGTGCCACACATGCCTCTCCTATACGCACAGTAAAGCAAACATAACATGCAAAAATCAGGGAGTGGTTGCGCACGCAACCACACACATCTTCAACTTACACTTTCTCCCAAATTGCCCTCAGCTCACGCACGAGGGGCCGATAAGTCACAAAGATAAATAGCGCTGAAGGTTGTACTTCCAGCACACACACACACGCACGCACGCACACACGTACACACGCACGCGCACACACACAAACCTTAAGCCCAAATATTCCGATCGCTAACCTTGGTCGGTTTTGTCCGGGTGGCTGTTCCAAAGGGACGGATGGCCAAGCACCTTTCCGAGAAGCACTGACAACGGTTCCCTCTTCTACGCATTCTCTCCTAACCGTGCTTCACTGCGTTTCGGGAATTTATTACCGTGCGTGCCATCTCCACTAAAACCGATGAAAAGACAAAGCAGTTAGCTCCACTCTCACAAGAACTGCGCTTACATTATGCTCTCTAACTGCTCTGTTTTTGCCTGCCATTGAGTCACGGCCGAGACATGATTTTGGGGCCATTTTTTGTGAATCAGAATAAATAGAACCGGTGGTGTGGCCTGTTCCCATCGGTTCAGATACCACTTCCGTGAAACGGCCGCCTGCGCGAAGGTAATATATAAACCCACTTCAAGCTGCCCTTTGATCTTGGTCGCTCCTCCTGATACCGCCGCGACAGTGGACTCGGTGAACATTTTCTCTATGCTTCTGGGAGAGAAGCCGGCAAACGTGACTGTGATGTCGCGCAACCCAACGATGACAAGAGAGGCGCGGTCATGCCACCTCATGCGTACAACAATTTTAGTCATTGGTAATGGTGAACTCGTAAAAAAAAAAAAAAAAACTGATGGATTGGCTTCGTTAAGCCTGGATATCAGAAGCAAAAAGCTTCGGCGATGCCATGGCTTAGCTTGCGGTTCCCTGGCATAGTTGTGGCTTACCTTGGTGTTCACGGTTGCACCTTATAGATACTCCATGGCTTATCATCACGGTGAAACATTGATTACAGCCGTACATCACATAAGATTAAACTTTATTCCGATTCCACATCATCACCACCGTTACACTTCAGTATAGACATAAACAAAGGCTGGTGAAAGCGCGCGGCACCGGCTAAAGGTCAACACTGGAGTCGCGGCGGCGGTTGCGGCGGCAGCGGCGGCTCCGACCACCTGCGCCTCTCTTGTGACGTCCCGTGGTTTGCGCATGCGCAGCTGTGTCTTTTATTTCGAAAGCAATACTACGCCAGGTCTAACCGTTGTCGCTCTGTGCCGTGGCCGTGTCCATGACAATGGGCCCCTGGCAGGAGCTGCCAACTTGTGTCTCGCGTGTCACATGGGACGGTTATGTCAGACTCATCCTACCAGGACCCTTGCATTCACGTTACCCCTATAGGCCACTAAGGCACGCTTTTTTTCCTTTATTGCCTGAGTTCGGCAGGGACCACAATACACAAAACCACTTACAGGGCACAATGAGCATTCATTAATACAACAATCAGTCAGGTGGGTTGTGGCGTCGTCATGCTAAACATTCTCTCAGGGTCACTAATGGCTCCAATCTTCCGAGCCACTCAGGAGCTTCAGGAGCAGGTTTCTGAATTTCAATATATCTATTCATGCCATCCCGAAAATAGATCCGTGCTGGCCGTGCGTCAGGATCGCAATGATATCCTGCCATTATCGAGCGCCAAATACAGTGGAGGGCCATTAGCATAATAAGGTCAAATGGCACCCCATCCTCATTCTCTACTGGCAAGTACCTAATACCATGCAAGTCTAATGGAAATTCCTTTTTTAAAGTCCTTTGTAAAATATCCCAAAAGTATACCCCTTCCCAACAATGTAGAAATTAAGCAATGCGAACCCCATGGTAAAAATAAATTCTTCCCTTCCAAGAACTTCTTTACTGGCAGTGTTTCCGTGTGTAACTAAAAGAAAATGTTTTTGCATTTGACGGCACCTGCATCGCCTTCACCCGCTTAAGTACGTCGCGTCCTGGTCCTCCACTGTATAAGGCCCTGTACATTGGTATGGGTAAAACTACGTCACACAAATCTTTTACAGCTTCTTCCTGCTAACACAAGATAAATATTCATAAGAAAATCAAACAGACAGGAATCGCACACTCGCGACAACTTCTCTAAAATAACCAAACATGCGTCCTGATACACTTTCGGTCGAGACAACAAAGTGCGGCAGTGCATTTCTGAGCCTTAATTGGCACACAGTACGCAAAAATGGATCTTTTACATCGCGAACAAAAAGAAATCTGCTGACAATCTGTCGTAGAAATAAATGCCCCAAACCCAGTCCCCCGTCCTTCACGCGCCTAAACAAACCGGTCCGGCTACATCATTCCCATTCTGCTGCCCACACAACAATGGCAAATATCCGGTGCAGTCTCTAAACGTTCATCCTTGCACAATGCAACACTTGCATCACGTACCACAGCTTCGACAAACATATTGCACACTGTGGCCCTGGCGAAAACTGACAATTGTTGCCCTTTCCACCCCTCCACCTTTTCCCGCATGGCTTGAGTCTGTGCCCTCCAGTACGATTCGCTATCGCGATAACTATCTAGTGGGATGCCCAAGTACTTTACTGGTGTTGTCACCCAGGACATGCTTGCGAACTTCTCGGGCGTCGTTGGCCATTCTCCGTGCCAAAGCCCCAGGGACTTTGACCAATTAACTTTACTGCCGGAAACCTTTGTGAATTATTTTACAGACGACACGGCCTAGATTACCCCTTCGCGATTCACTGCGAATACAGCCACATCGTCCGCATATGCCAGCAGCTTAACCTCTGCAGCTTGCAATTGGAAGCCACGAATTTTGTCGTTTTCTATGATATTTAAACACAGTGTCTCGATGTAGATGCAGAATAGCAGAGGGCTGAGGGGATAACCCTGGCGCACCGATCGCTGCACGTTTATGGGGGCCCCAAAACTCATATTTACAATCAATCTTGTTGTGCAGCTTCGGTACGCTATGGCCACTCCCTCGCGAATGACGGACCCTACATTCACATGGTCGAGTATGCAGAACAGCATTTCATGTGAGACACAATCAAATGCTTTCTCCAGATCCAACTGAAGGATGGCTACACAACTGTTTGTGTGATCACAGCACTCAAGCACACTCCTCACTTTATGCACATTGGAAACAATGGATCGACCCTTGATCCCACAAGTCTGGTGTGGTCCAACTAACTGTTGAATTACTAACTGTAGTCTACGGGCTAGAATTTTCATAAATACTTTGTAGTCTACATTCGTGAGTGCGATAGGGCGATATGCTGTAACCTGTTTTAACTTATCTGCTTCATTGTATTTAGGAATCAACACAGTGTGGGATTTGCCATAAGACGGGGGCAATACATTTACTTTGTAGGACTCGTTGTACACGGCTGTCAGTACCGGCATTAGTTCATGTTTGTATGCTTTGTAGAACGCCGCGCTTAACCCGTCGGGACCGGGAGATTTTCCCGGGTTCAGTTTTTCTATGGCAAGCTCGACCTCCGACGCGGTTATTGACAGCTCCAGCCTATCTTTCTGCTCATCATCTAATCGCGGTAAAGCGCCCAGAAACTTTCCTTTGAATGCGTTTACTTCCACGTCTTGCTTTGTAAACAGCGTTCGATAATATTCAAGAAACGCCTGCTCAATATGACCGCTTTTTCCAGATAACGTCCCGCCCAGTTCGATCAGTTCAATGTGGTTTCTCTGAGCATGCGTCTTCTCGATTCCTAGTGCTCGTTTCGACGGTGTCTCCCCAGCAGCTATATCTTGCGCCTTCGCCCGCACAAGCGCACCACGATAGCTCTCTTCTTCGAAAAGTTCAATCCTGTTTTTTTATTTTCCTAATATCGTCCATCCATTTACCAGGCTCTTCGCTTTCTTTTTCAAGTAGTCTAGCCAGCAAGGATCTTAAATTGTCCTTTTCACGCTTCTCTTCTTTTCGTATATAGCTTGACCGTTCGATTGCTGCTATCTTTACTTGCTCTTTGCAAAGTTCCCACTGCTGCCATATTTTCATCTCCCCCTAGACTCTATTTTGTCAATTTCTTCGCTTACTTTCCTACTTACGATATCGTCTGTAATGAGCTTATTATTTAATTTCCACGTATACCATGAAAACTGATTGCCTCGATATTTTGTCCCTATCCCGCACTCCACTAATCAATGATCAGAAAATGAAATCGGTACTACATTGTAACTAACACGTTCATACGGCTTGTTTAAACCTGGACTTTATGTTTGTTTCTAACGACGGAGCATACGCGAGAATCGGAGTTGACTAGCCTAGTGAAGCTTTTCGCTTCAAAACATGGGTAATGAAATATCAGCCTTGACTCAGGTGCGATGTATCAAAGTGGTACTCTAGAGAGGGATACAGTGAAGTTACCTGCAAATGGGTGGACAAAGGTTACTGTATAAAGGTTGCGCAATGATGAGAAAAAAATGATGACGATTACGGTACTTTCTAATGCGAAATTTGAGCGCAGCTCGTCAGCTGTTTCAGCTTTTCTATAGATTTAGGCAACTAATTCGAGCAAGACATATATATACAATTACAGACAACTGGTTACGAGGGACAATGGCGACGGCGACGCGAAACCCAGGAACAGGCGCCAAAGAGCTTAATGCTGGAACGATGCCATTCGAGACATATTTTGAAAAGCGAAGTTTTTTTGTTTTACCGTGGTGAACTAGGTGTATATAAGGAAGCTACATCAAAATATGATGCTTTTCTCTGTGAGTGTGTGAATTCTCGGTTACTGCACATGTTACCCTGCAGTTCGGTGTGGGCGCTCGCATTATTCATGAATTATCTTTGCAGTGTGCACCATTCGTGGTCGCGTCTTCCACTTGAGCTGTGAAGCGTGCCTTTCATAATTGTTTCACATGAATGTAAAGGCGAAGTGTTGGTCACTTGTTTCTGTGGACACCTGAATCGCGCCGGAAGGGGAGGAAGGAAGGTAAGAGTGAAAGTCCACTTGAGCTGTGAAGCGTGCCTTTCAAAGTTGGTTCACATGAATGGAAAGGCGCAGTATCTGTCACACTTGTTTCTGTGGACACCTGAATCGCGCCGTAAGGGGAGGAAGGAAGGTGAGAGTGAAAGTCCACTTGAGCTGTGAAGCGTGCCTTTCATAATTGGTTCACATGAATGGAAAGGCGCAGTATCTGTCTCACTCGTTTTCTGTGGACACAGCAACCGCGCCGTAAGAGAAGGAAGGAAGGTGGGAGTGAAAGTGGAGCTGGTTACGAGGGACAACGCCGACGCCGCCGCGAAACCCAGGAACGGGCGCCAAAGAGCTGCGCTCTAAAAAATTACGAAAATTCAACGCTTCTGAACCAAATATTGAGCGAAAGCGTTGGCTGCGGGTGACCGAGCGTTCTTCTTGTCTTTTTCTTCTTCCTCAGCCCACATATAACACCCTGTTTTAAACAAGCCGTATGAACGTGCCTTAGTGGCCTATAGGGGTAACGGGAATGCCAGGGTCCTAGCAGGCTGATTCTGACATAACCGTCCCATGTGAAACGAGAGACCGAAGTTGGCAGCTCTTGCCAAAAACCGAGGCTCCGACCGCGCCACGACGGCCGCTTGAGATGGGAGCCCATCCCTCTTTTGTGTCGCGTGGGATGTGACGTCACAGCGTCCCGTGTGTATGACGTAGCTACCGCCGCGCTACGCCGACCGCTTGAGTTGGTAGCCCAGCTTTCACCCTAGTGTCACGTGAGGTGTGACGTCACAGCGTCACGTGGGTAAGACGTGGCTGCCGCCACGCTACGCTAATATAAGGGGGTGGGGGTGATTGGAACTTCTCTAAAAGACCAGTGTCAAGAAATAACTAAATAAAAAATGATAGCGCCTCTTTGCTGGCGTATGACAGGCTAAGGTTCCTGTAATTCACAGTCGAGTGTGCACGACGAAACAGGGACGGGGGAAGCAGGGGAGCCCAAGCCTTCCCTCCTACAAGTGTTCCAATGTCAGGGCTCAGTCATCCATCCACCTCTGCCTCGGCCAGAACACCTGACTTCCTACCTTGTTTACATTTTTTTGAAACCTAACTTTGGGCGCCTCTGTTTCCGTGATTTGGGCACTGCCACCACAGCGGAATTTGCAATATTACGTTGATGACACCCACAAACACGAAAACAGGAAAGTCCTATAGATGATGGGCTTCAGTTTGGTTTTCATACACCAGCAATTTTAACCACGAACACATACTGGCGCAGGCACCACGCTGAGTGTAACTTGCTCCCTGGTTACAATCTGCGCTGAAATGCTACGAAGGGCACAGAGTGAAGTAGTTTTCAGATTATGTATGTATGTATGTATGTATGTATGTATGTATGTATGTATGTATGTATGTATGTATGTATGTATGTATGTATGTATGTATGTATGTATGTATGTATGTATGTATGTATGTATGTATGTATGTATGTATGTATGTATGTATGTATGTATGTATGTATGTATGTATGCAGTGTGGGAAACGATCTCCCATCGTCCCCTTTAAAGTCAGCTTTTCCCCCGTGGTAGTACCCTAGCTATCAAAATGAGATGCCTGCGCGGATAGTTGACGTTAAATGACTCAGAGATGGCGCCAGCGTTGCAGCAGCCTGAGCGCTAAGGAAGGCCTCGTCCCTGTGCACGCGGGTAAAGCAAAGTCTCATCGGTATCGGGAACTCAACGCTAGCGGACGTATCGTCGCGACATTGTGGAGTCGTCGGCGAGGCGAAGCCTTGCGCTATTTTCCCCGCTTGGTCGCCCTATCCGGCCTCGGAGCTTATTCCCTGCCCTAGCATGGGCGACCATTCGCCCGTAGTCTTGCTGGTGAGTCGGACGACCTAGATTCATTAGCGTGTTTAATGCTAGCTGGCGTTGTTAGCACAGCAAAAAATCCTAGAGGGCACTTTGGACCACTAAAGTACGATGAGGTGAAAGCCATTATAATGCGATGGATCATAACCCTCAACTATGGCACCTCTATCTCCCTATCTTCTTTCACTCCCTCATTCCTCCCTCCCTATAGGGTGTGGTACATGTGTACGCGGAGAAATGTCAGATACTGCGCCTTTTCTATCCTGTAAATCAATTTCAGACGCCGCTGATGACTGTTGTACTAACGCCTCCTAGACATCAGGGTCTGCCATTGTTTGCCGTGTGGTGCGGCGTTCGAGGAAGCGGCAAATTTAAGGCGTTGCAAAGACGCCTGGATCGGACGTTCGACAAAGGCAGCTTCGTATATGCATGAATAGCCTTCCTATTGAAAACAATTGTGTATGATATTTGGTATGATCTCACTCAAAGCATGTTGAACGAGGTTGTTGCATCATACACATATGAAACATATGATCCTGAATGATCCATATGATCCTGAATGACACATATGATCTATACGATCTATATGAGATCAAACAAATGTGAGCCATATGATACTATACGATCCATATAATACCAGGATCTGTGTGAGAAATCAGTCATATCATACACTCATACAGATCCCAACCATATGATATCACAAATGCAAATTACATTATCCCATATGATAATTCATGTAGATATGAATGTCACGCACAGCTGACCCCAGCAACACTTCATCAGACCACTGAAAAAGATACCACAATACAACCGTCACTGTCTTGAAGTGTGCAATGGGTATAGGCAATACGTGCACTTATCATTGAATCTTGCTTCCAGTACAATTTGTCAAATTATTTTTTTTTACTCAACATGTGGCGAAGAATACAAGTAATATGCTTGTTGTAGCGCTTGAGCAAGTCAATGTCCGGCCATTCTGGGTCTTAGTTCAGGCGTAATTAGTGCTCCCTGAAAGTAGCAGCAAAATTGAACAATATAAGCCATATGATGAATATCAACACAGTTCCACAGCCTATGCATTTCCTGAGAACCGTGGAAAACTAGCTTTGGTAGTTTTCTATGAACATTAGTAGCATGTGCATAACCCGGTCACGCCACATTCTTTCTGAAAGGATGTCTAGAGCAGCAATTCCTTCATATTGTTATTTTTTTAAGAAACAAAACCACCAAGCATCATGTACACTTGAAGCAAACTGCTCAGCTACAACTCTTCGATATTCATGCAGAAACAAAGATGTCAATAATAATTTTTCCTTAATCCGAGGCGCATACTGCTACAGCTGAGAATAAGACCTAATGGTGTACGGCATTGTATGCGGGCTTGAACGTCCTCAAGGCCACTCAGGCTAACACTGTTCCCTACATTGCAGATAGGCGCTTTTTTCGGTTTCTGTACTGAATGCGGACGCCCTATCAAGCAAATGAGTAGCTGAACGGAGACCTAAATTTAAATTTGTGTTTCCTCCTCAATAACAATGCACTCAACATGCACATGCACATGAAATTCACTACTGGCCGCTACTGTATTTGCAGGTGAAATTCTTCTATCTACTTTTTCGGTTTGAACAAGTGAATAATGGCTTTGACATTAGTGGTGCTTACGTCAAGCTAGGCACTAAGAAACTCAACAAACCTGCTTATATATACGGGTGTGCTCAGATAAGAATGGCAATCGAAGTCGCATGACCATTCCTTTTGTTTTCAATAACATTTTTATATGTGGTGGGAAAAGCCTCTTGAGACGAAGAATGATCTTTAGCTATACAAGATCCGGCGTAGTTTTCTCGGGAAAGAAAATTCTATATCACTTGGGGGAACAAACGCCATTTTTGCCACTTAAAAAATTGCAAGTTTGGAAACCTGCTGCTCGCGGAACCTAGATTTGATTGGAAGATTTGATTAAGAAACGCCATAGTATGAACGCTTGCAATCCAATAGACAAGATCGAATTGGCCGAGGTATCAAAGCTAATCAATAAGTGCAAGGAGGCCAATATAAGGAAGTCTAAGATGGAGAAAATTGAGCATTATATAAAGAACGGGGAAAGCCTTAAAGCGGTAAAGAAGAAATTAGGCACAGGCAAAAACCAGATATTTGCGATAACGGTCAAGGCGGCCAACGTCATCACGAATATTGTAAAAGAAGGCTAGGTCGAGACGGCGAGGTCGTGACTGCAAGGACAGCGAAGCCTTGTCTAGCGTTTTAATCTGATCACGAACCCAGGCGCGCGCCGGAGCCGGCGCCGCGGGACGATGATGATGGTATGTACAAATGAAAGAAGATCATGGCATGTACAAATGAAAGAAGGTCCACAGAAGGCTCACAATATGGACAAGGTAGTCAAAGTCATCCATTATTTTTAATCACTAAATCTACATAACTTTCACTTTTATAAGAATTGTTAAAAACGTTTGATTGTTGCAGCTAATTTAGTCAAAAATAGCGAACTTTGTTTCCGAAGGAACGTGCTGCAAAAATGTTCATTTTTAATCTTACATAGCGGCAAGATGCATCTCTGTTGTTCGCACTAAAAATTTTTCTCTTTCTTACGCGTCTTATGTTCCTAATTTCATGCAACATTTGGAGCTCTAGACCACTAGGTGCGCTCTCCACAACGCATCAAAATCGGCATACATTCGAAAACTTAAAAAGGGGGCAAATTTGATTCTAATTACAAAGATAATCTTGGATTTTCATTCATCGCTCTCTCAAGATTATTCAGTACCTCGAAATATCACGGACAAAGAAAGTGCTGCAATATAATTTTTTAAAAAATAACAATAAATATAAAACTGAGTGCTTCTCCTGAAACTTGCCAAATTCAGCCTTGCATTCTGGCAAGATTCAATAAAATGTAACGACTGAAACTATCTCTATATATTATCCAGGTTATATTCTGTATACTTGGAAAAGTTTGAAACGTGAGATTTCTTTGTTCTCTCTCCAGATTATTTTGAAATTGGCCAAAATTCCAAAATAGCACAAGATGGAAAGCTGATTCGAATTTAAGAAACTACCACAATTTCAATCTTTAAGAAAATTTTTGGAAACAATGCTGAGTACATTAGTATTTTCATTCACCAAAAACATTGCATTATGTAAAGTAAAAATATCAATATAAAAACGCATGTTTTTATTATATAGATGTGCTTCCGGCTGCCTTATGTAGTAGGTATCAAAACTTTGGTTTACTATTTGCTGCCTTTAGGAGAGGGAGGGCAGAAGAGTTCAGGATCTCGCTACGGAATAGATAATCAGCTCTAACCGAGGATGGCGACATTACCCTAGAAGCAATGAACAATAGTTTCAGAGATATCATTACTGAGTGCGCGGTAGAAGTAGGCGGTAGGATAGTTAGAGAGGATACCGGTAAGCTGTCTAAGGAGACGAAAGATTTGATTAAGAAACGCCAGAGTATGAACGCTTGCAATCCAATAGACAAGATCGAATTGGCCGAGGTATCAAAGCTAATCAATAACTGCAAGGAGGCCAATATAAGGAAGTCTAACATGGAGAAAATTTAGCATTCTATAAAGAACGGGGAAAGCCTTAAAGCGGTAAAGAAGAAATTAGGCACAGTCAAAAAACAGATATTTGCGATAAGGGTCAAGGCGGTCAACGTCATCACGAATATGGACAAGATAGTCAAAGTAGCCGAGGAGTTCTATACAGATCTCTACAGTAGCCAAAGTAGTCAGGACCGTAATCAGATTGGCGGTAGGGAAAAACAGTCAGACGTTCCACCAGTGACGAAGGACGAGGTCAAGAAAGCATTAGAAACTATGAAAAGGGGAAATCAGCTGGAGAAGATCAGATAACTACAGATTTGCTAAAGGACGGGGGGGGATATCGTGCTAGAAAAACTGGCCCGCCTGTATACGCAGTGCCTGGTGTCATCGACGGTACCGGAAACAAGGAAGAATGCAAACATTATCCTCATTCACCAGAAAGGGGACTCTAACGACCTTAAAAATTACAGACCAATCAGCTTACTGTCTGTTACGTATAAGGTATTTTTTTTTTGTACGCAAACTTGCCATAAGGCATATTATATAAACTCATGTAAATGGTTTTCAGTGAGGAACCGGAGCAGGCTCCCGCTCTTAGCGTTGTCGGTGAGCCATTTAGAAAAGTCATTTTCCCTTGTTGTGGTTAGACCCACTTCGCGCAGAATCTTTGTCCTTGATTCCCTTGTCCCTGCACAAGTCCATAGCAGGTGGCGAACATCCACTTCTGCAGCTGGTGTGGAACACTTCGGGCATGTGGTTGGTCCGATTTCAGCTTGCGATTCCCATCGGCATTTTACCGACGGGGTAAGGGCCGCCCCAGCTCTTATCCTTCTAAGGGAAACCTCCTCCAATCTCGTTAAGTTACGAGGGAGTGGGAATGTACACGGGGGAATGAGGGCACGTGTACTTTTCCTTAAAGAGGATGCTAAAATGGAAACAGCGGAGCGGGCATCGAAAGGGAGCCTGGTGGGGGGCGCATTAGTGTGTGGAACTTCGTGTGTGAGGTGGTCAACTTTTCTCTGCTCAGCGTTCTCAGCATTGTCTTGTGTCCAATGTATCTGGATGCTTATCTTTGTTTTTTTATTGAGTGCGTGGATTTCCTGGGTAACAAATAGCGTCTTCGTCACTTTCTTTAGTTGTTTTATGGCGGCTAAGGAGTCTGTATAGATGTGGGCTTCTGTTATCGTATCTATTTTATTTATGGCCTCCATACCATCGCGGATTGCATAGAGTTCCATCACAAGCGGGTCCGGGTATTTACTAAGGTAATCGCTAATAGAGTCGGGACAACCTTAGACTGCAATCAAGCAAAAGATCAAGCAGGTTTTCGGACACGGTACTCTACTATCGATAATATCCATACCATCAATAAGGTGGTAGAAAAATGCTCGGAATATAACCAGCCCTTATACATAGCATTCATTGATTACGAAAAAGCATTTGACTCATGTCGTGTTTGCGCGTTGTCGATGCAGTAAAGACGTACGCGCTACTGTTAAACTGTTCACTTCGTTTATTCACCAGATACGAGGGTGCGACCAGCGTCGGCCGAGGCGTAGGCCGAACTGCCGGGCGAAGAACGGAGGGAACGGAGGCCGGATATGGGGATGGGGCTTGTTTCCCAGAACTAGAGGAGAGTGAGGGAGCCCGCCGTGGGGGGCGTCCCGCTGAGCGCAGGCAGGCGGCGAGTCCTCCCGGCGAAGCGCGAAGAGGGGTGCCGGCCTGTTCATTAGCGCTGTCGTGACGCTGGGGCTATGGCGACCCGGCCTTCACTTGGTAGCGTGCAGAGACTCCGGGTTGAAGAAGGACTGAATCTTCGAAGTTGGTAAAATATGTACAAGCAGGTTTACTGGCACTTTGAGAAAACGAATTTACAAGAATATTTACATGAAGAAGAAGGGTACATCAGCAAAATGACAAGCGTTAAGAGTTCATAGCGAGAAGCGACTGCATGAGCCGTTTACCCAGGGCCCAGAGCGACATTTCGTGCTCTGCAGCGTCCTTAAAAACCCCCTATGTCCAGCCCCTCTCTGAAGATGCTGACCAACCAAATCCAGGGCACGCCCCTCAGGTATCGGCATCCAATCGAACACTTCACTGCACTGATGGTCTGAAGCACTGACTGGTCCGGCATTCATTCGTTGGGCGTGATCACTTGTTGGCGGGAAAAGCTTGGGAACGGCGAGGAGAGGAGGTACATTTCTATTCTTCAGCAAAGAAACCACAAGCTGGTTCTGACAAGGGGTTTTACTTCTCAGAAACCCGAGTGCACGTGGCGCCGCATAGGGCTCCCAACATGGTCCCTTTTCGACAATTGCAAATCTTTCCTGCATTCCCGGGAAATCACTTAATGGCCGTATGAGTCATGCTCCTTTCTTGTCCTGCATGTCAGCGGACATGTCACTCTGTCGTCTCCTTTGGATAGGAGGCATTCATCACTGGAGGATAGCACTTCTCGACTGGAAGGGTGGACAAAAGAAAGAAAGCACTTCCTGCTATTTCCCGCAGGGGGACGTTTCTTTGTGTTTTTCCAGACGTTCTCTTGACAGGGTCAATTTGGCATTTGCAGGTTGTCCACAAAGCAAAACATGCTTACAAAACAGGATTCCTGGAAACAGGCTCACTTAGAGCCATTGGACCATCACCACATATTCACAAAACTTATCCATGCCCACAGGCGAACAATAGAGCGCGCAATTGCGGATGCTTGGTCGTAACAGCCTCCTCCCCCGCCAGAAGAGTCTCGGAGGGCAGCAGTCCCAGCTGCTGCATGAAGAGACGACTTAATGGTCTGCACGTGAACGCTTGAAGCTCGCTGTTGCTTGTCGCGTTGTCTTGATTGTTGTAGGCCAAATTGCTCGAGCTGTCTGAAACTCAACCACATGTCGAAGCAAGCACTCGGCTCCCGTCTGAAGAGACCAGGTCAAAAGAAAACTGCCATTGTTGTTCGAGATAAGCCCACTCTCAAGACGTTCAGGACCCACGTATTCCTAGAAAACCAAACGTGCTGCTTTACATAGTCACACATATACAAGCGCACGAAGAAAGAAAAAAAAAAAAAAAAAAAAAAAACCTGATTATCAATTTGGATACTTGGTGAGGAACATCTCGGACCGCTTAGAAAGAGCGGCTAAGCGCGTCCGCATTCCCATTTAACTTCCCCTTTTTGTATCTTATTTCAAAATTGTACTGCTGTAAAATCAAGCTCCACCTAAGAAGGCGACTGTTCTTCGATGTCGCAGTTTGCAGCCAAGCCAGGGGACAATGGTCCGTCTCTACGGTGAATTTGGCCCCTCCAAGATAGCACTGCAATTTTTGAATGGCCCATACAATGCAAGCGCATTCTTTCTCTGACGCGCAATAAGCCCTCTCTCTAGAACTCAGTTTTCTGCTCAAGTAGAGCACGGGGTGCTCATTACCGTCGTCATCTCTCTGGCAGAGAACAGCACCTAACCCTCGATCACTGGCATCACACTGGACCGTGAATTCTCGGCCATAGTCTGGAGCTCGCAATACCGGACGGCTAATCAGCACAGCCTTCAGGTTTACGAAGGAGGCTTCCTTTTGTTCGTCCCAGACTACATTTGTCGGTTCTGTCTTGCGGAGAGCGTCGGTCAGAGGGCTAGCCAAAGATGAATAGTTAGGGATGTAGTGATTGTAGTATCCCGTCAGACCTAGGAATGCTCGAATTTCCGTCTTCGTGCTCGGCCGCGGGTAGTCTGCTACCGCAGAAATCTTAATCTCGCTGGGTTTCCTGAAACCTTGACCTACATTGTGACCCAAGTAGTCCACGGTCGCCCTTGCCAGGCAACATTTCTCGGCCTTTACGGTTAGTCCAGCTTGACGCAAAAGGCTCAGTACAGCTCTTAGATGTACCATATGGTCCGCCCATGAGTCGGAAAAAACCGCAATGTCGTCTAAATAAGGCACCGCGAATGTTTCACACCCCTTTAAAACCCTATCCATGAGTCGTGAAAAACAAAATGGAGCATTTTTGAGCCCGAAACTCATCATTGTTGGCTGGAAGCTGCCCGTCGGAGTGACGAAAGCCGCGTATCTGCTGGCGCGTTCAGTGAGCGGTACTTGCCAGTATCCTCGAGTAAGGTCCAGCGTAGTCACATATGCCGCTCTACTGACCTGTTCTACTCTCTCCTCAATATTCGGAATAGGATACACTTGATCCCTGGTGAGAGAATTTAGCTTTCGGTAGTCTACCACAGGCCTAGGGTCTTTACCTGGAGCTTCTACTAAGATCATAGGCGAAGCATAATCGCTTTCCGAGGGTTTTATTACTCCCAACTCCAGCATGCGAGTTACTTCCCTATCCAGAATTTCTCTTTGCCTTGGAGAGAATCGGTAGCACCTTGATCGCACTGGCACGTCTGAAGTCAGCTCAATATCGTGCTCAGTCAAATCAGTCCTGCCTGGCCTGTCCACGAAACAGGCCTCAAACTCTGTTATTATTTCGCCCAGATCGGAGAGCTGGGATTTCTTTAGTTCTCCTCTCTGCTCCGTCTTTCTGAGAAGCTCCTGAGCGTTGCTTCCTTTTCCGCTGAGGCAAATCAAGTTATCCCCAATCTCCTCAGGAAGGTTTAACGTTAGATTTACCATGGTTTCCCTCTGCTCATAAGGCTTCATAAGATTGCAATGATAAATGCGCACTTCTTTACGCCTACCGGGAATTTTCACTGCGTAGTTAGTGTTAGAAAGCTTTGCAACGACTTCAGCCGGTCCTTCCCACTGTACTTCGAGCTTATTCTGCCTTGAACTTCTCAGCAACATCACCTGGTCCCCGATACAAAACGTCCTTTGACGGGCTGTCTTATCATAGTACACCTTGGAACGAGCCTGGGCTGACTTCATGCTGGCCTCAACGAGTTCCTTAGTGTTATGTAAGCGATTCAAGAGGTTCAGAATGAATTCTACTACTGTTGGGTCTTCTCCGCGCCCCTCCCAGGCTTCGCGCACCATTCGCAAAGGTGAGCGCAGTGACCTTCCGTACACCAACTCGGCTGGGCTAAATCCAGTGGATTCGTGCGGCACTGACCGCAAAGCGAAAAGCGCTGCAGGCAGGCAGGTATCCCATTCGCGCTTGTTTTCATAGCACAGTCCCCTCAGGACTCGTTTGAGAACAGAGTGCCATCTTTCTACGCTGTTGCTCTGCGGATGATGGATCGAGCTATGCACTACCTTAATGCCGCATCGCTCGAGAAATGAGGTGGTGAGGACACTCGTGAAAACGCTACCCTGATCACTTTGGACCTCGGAAGGGAATCCAACTCGTGCAAACACTGACAGCAGCGAATCCACTACACTCTCGGACGTCACCTCGCGCAGCGGAACAGCGTCTGGAAACTTTGTGGCTGGGCATAACATAGTGAGGATATAACGGTACCCTGACTCTGTCACAGGAAGTGGCCCAACTACATCTATTACTAACCGGTGAAACGGCTCGGTAATGATTGGTACTAACACCATCGGCGCTTTCCACTTATCTTGCGCCTTTCCAACCCGCTGGCACGTGTCGCATGACCGTACAAAATTTTCCGTGTCCTTAAAACATCCAGGCCAATAGTATTCTTGCAACAGCCTCTGCTTTGTTTTCTTTATTCCAAGGTGACATGACCACGAGCTGCCATGGGAAAGTCGCAGTAAGTCTCCGCGGTACTTTTGGGGAACAACTAATTGGTCCCGCTCTACTCCGCGCTTATCCTTGAATAAGCGATACAGCACTCCCTTTCTCATCTCGAAAGAAATATTGTTTGCTGTCTTAGTGGCGCGGTGGCGCTCCCTTATCTCCTGTATCTTGGGATCATTGGCTTGCTCTATAGCTAAGTCCTCTCGGGTTCCACTTAAAAGTCTCGTGAGATTACTAGACACTGGCGGCAAGAGGTTACTCTCAAGAACGTCCTCATTCCGCGTCTCATCAAGCTCACTTTCAAGTTGACATATCTGAGATGCCTCGCTCTCAAAGTTTTCTGACCTGCTATCTTCCACATCGACCACTGTTTTAACTGCCGTTTCTTCCGCTGTGGAATTTTCTGAAATGAGCAGTGTAGCTAATTCTCGCGCCTTTGAACGTGTTAAGGCCTGCACATCTCTGTCTCCGAAAATCAGAAGGCAAGCTTTGACCTTCTCGTAGTTGTCCGCGTCCTCCTTGTTTAGCCGCGCGACAACCTCCGCTGCCTCGCAGGGCAGAACCGTCAATAATCTCTGAGACCACGTGTCTCGCTGGAAGGACAGTTCTTCGCAAGTTCGCTCAAAGTTACCCAGATACAGACCGATATCCCCTGATATCACATATGGCTGCATGTACTTTGACATCTTGAAATCTGCCTCCTTGTTGAGAAGAGGTACCGCTAGCTGGGGACAATTGCCCGACCTCTTGCTCAACTCTACTTCTAATTTCCGGAGCTCAATTTCTAGCTCCCGCTTTTTTGCTTCTCTCTCAAGCTTCTCACGTTCGTGCTCCCTTTCCTCTTTTTCCCTCTCAAGTTCACGCTCCCTTTCCTCTTTTTCCCTCTGACGTTCGCGCTCCCTTTCCTCTTTTTCCCTCTGACGTTCGCGCTCCCTTTCCTCTTTCTGCTGTCTGAGCTGTTCCTTTTTTTGCCCGATGAGGTTCCATGCTTCACTGAGCTCCTCATCATCGGTTCCCAGATCAGTGATTGCCTTTATAATCAAGGGTTTTCGTGCCAAACCACTTGTATTAATTCCCAATTCCTCACACAATAGCAACAGGTCCGGTTTCTGCAGCTTTTGTAGGTCCATGATCGCTCCGAGTGTCGGCTACTTCCAAAACAACAGTGCAAACTACCAAACCTAAAGGCGTTTCAACACTTTTTACCAGTTCTAAAATCTAACCCTGTTCTAGAACCTGGTCCACATCAGAAGAAAAGCCAAGCACTCACCCACACATGCGATCGATGTTCCGAGCTGCTTTCTTGTAGGCCGATTGTTGCTCCTGCTTGTTGCTTGAGATGCCACCTCCGATCACCAGATGTTGTGCTTGTAGATTCAGATCCCAACGCTGGGCACCAGTCGTTGTGCTTGCAGATTCAGATCCCACCGCTGCCACCAGTTGTCGTGACGCTGGGGCTATGGCGACCCGGCCTTCACTTGGTAGCGTGCAGAGACTCCGGGTTGAAGAAGGACTGAATCTTCGAAGTTGGTAAAATATGTACAAGCAGGTTTACTGGCACTTTGAGAAAACGAATTTACAAGAATATTTACATGAAGAAGAAGGGTACATCAGCAAAATGACAAGCGTTAAGAGTTCATAGCGAGAAGCGACTGCATGAGCCGTTTACCCAGGGCCCAGAGCGACATTTCGTGCTCTGCAGCGTCCTTAAAAACCCCCTATGTCCAGCCCCTCTCTGAAGATGCTGACCAACCAAATCCAGGGCACGCCCCTCAGGTATCGGCATCCAATCGAACACTTCACTGCACTGATGGTCTGAAGCACTGACTGGTCCGGCATTCATTCGTTGGGCGTGATCACTTGTTGGCGGGAAAAGCTTGGGAACGGCGAGGAGAGGAGGTACATTTCTATTCTTCAGCAAAGAAACCACAAGCTGGTTCTGACAAGGGGTTTTACTTCTCAGAAACCCGAGTGCACGTGGCGCCGCATAGGGCTCCCAACATGGTCCCTTTTCGACAATTGCAAATCTTTCCTGCATTCCCGGGAAATCACTTAATGGCCGTATGAGTCATGCTCCTTTCTTGTCCTGCATGTCAGCGGACATGTCACTCTGTCGTCTCCTTTGGATAGGAGGCATTCATCACTGGAGGATAGCACTTCTCGACTGGAAGGGTGGACAAAAGAAAGAAAGCACTTCCTGCTATTTCCCGCAGGGGGACGTTTCTTTATGTTTTTTCCAGACGTTCTCTTGACAGGGTCAATTTGGCATTTGCAGGTTGTCCACAAAGCAAAACATGCTTACAAAACAGGATTCCTGGAAACAGGCTCACTTAGAGCCATTGGACCATCACCACATATTCACAAAACTTATCCATGCCCACAGGCGAACAATAGAGCGCGCAATTGCGGATGCTTGGTCGTAACAGCGCTCACTGCTCCAGTCACAACAGAACGGACGAGCACAGCACTTGGAACACAACACTTCCTTACCCCTTAAAAAGTTGCCTGATAGCGTGCAGGAGTTCGGCGAGGACGCGTGGAGATGCGCTGGCTCTGTGCGCACAGGGAAGGACTACTTGTAGGCTGGATGTTGCCCGCTGTGCCTTGTAGGTCTGCCTTGGGTGCAGTCTTTTCTTGTGTGGAGATGCCAGGCTATGTGAGAGGATGGTTCAGATGTCCTCGCTGCTGCCGAACCGCTCTCGGACGGAGTAGTAAAATCACGCAGCTGGTTGAGGTGTCGGCGTGCCACTGTTCCATGTATGCTGACGAGCCAAGAGCGCAGGGCTATGCGTCTCACAACAGTAGCTTCAGCGTGGTTTTCTGAGAAACTGGCGGGCGAGGACGCGCTGCCCCTCAACAAGTGTCCCGCAGCGCGGAATCGGTTTTTCTTCCCGGGTCGTCTCTGTTTCTGGCTTGGGGAGAATAACTGTGAGCTGCGTCCGCATTTCGCGCTCGAACATCATTTTCGCTGGGGTCTGGCCTGTCGTGTTTAGTACTGTTGTGTGCTGCTTGAAAAGAAAACGTGCAAGGCGGCGCTGCAGCGACCCTGTCTGGTCTCTCTCAAGGGCACGTTTTAGCTCGGCCCCGTAGCGCTCGACTTGTCCGTTTGTCGCTGGGTGGTAATGGGCTGTTACGACCAAGCATCCGCATTTGCGCGCTCTATTGTTCGCCTGTGGGCATGGAAAAGTTTTGTGAATATGTGGTGATGGTCCATTGGCTCTAAGTGAGCCTGTTTCCAGGAATCCTGTTTTGTAAGCATGTTTTGCTTTGTGGACAACCTGCAAATGCCAAATTGGCCCTGTCAAGAGAACGTCTGGAAAAACACAAAGAAACGTCCCCCTGCGGGAAATAGCAGGAAGTGCTTTCTTTTGTTCACCCTTCCAGTCGAGAAGTGCTATCCTCCAGTGATGAATGCCTCCTATCCAAAGGAGACGACAGAGTGACATGTCCGCTGACGTGCAGGACAAGAGAAGAGCATGACTCATACGGCCATTAAGTGATTTCCCGGGAATGCAGGAAAGATTTGCAATTGTCGAAAAGGGACCATGTTGGGAGCCCTATGCGGCGCCACGTGCACTCGGGTTTCTGAGAAGTAAAACCCCCAGAACCAGCCTGTGGTTTCTTTGCTGAAGAATAGAAATGTACCTCCTCTCCTCGCCGTTCCCAAGCTTTTCCCGCCAACAAGTGATCACGCCCAACGAATGAATGCCGGACCAGTCAGTGCTTCAGACCATCAGTGCAGTGATGTGTTCGATTGGATGCCGATACCTGAGGGGCGTGCCCTGGTTTTGGTTGGTCAGCATCTTCAGAGAGGGGCTGGACATAGGGGGTTTTTAAGGACGCTGCAGAGCACGAAATGTCGCTCTGGGCCCTGGGTAAACGGCTCATCCAGTCGCTTCTCGCTATGAACTCTTAACGCTTGCCATTTTGCTGATGTACCCTTCTTTTTCGTGTAAATAATCTTGTAAATAAGTTTCTCAAAGTGCCAGTAAACCTGCTTGTACATATTTCACCAACTTCGAAGATTCAATCCTACTTCAACCCCGAGTCTCTGCACGCTACCAAGTGAAGGCCGGGTCGCCATAGCCCCAGCGTCACGACAACTGGTGGCAGCGGTGGGATAAAGCCCCGACAACTGGTGACCAGCGTTGGGATCTGAATCTACAAGCCACAACATCTGGTGATTGGAGGTGGATCTGAAGCTACAAGCCACAACACCTTGTGATCGGAGGTGGCATCTCAAGCAACAAGCAGGAGCAACAATCGGCCAACAAGAGGGCAGCTCGGAACATCGATCGCATGTGTGGGTGAGTGCTTGGCTTTTCTTCTGATGTGGACCAGGTTCTAGAACAGGGTTAGATTTTAGAACTGGTAAAGAGAGTGTGGAAACGCCTTTAGGTTTGGTAGTTTGCACTGTTGTTTTGGAAGTAGCCGACACTCGGAGCGATCATGGACCTACAAAAGCTGCAGAAACCGGAACTGTTGCAATTGTGTGAGGAATTGGGAATTGATACAAGTGGTTTGGCACGAAAACCTTTGATTATAAAGGCAATCACAGATTTGGGAGCCGATGATGAGGAGCTCAGTGAAGCATGGAACCTCATCGGTCAAAAAAAGGAACAGCTCAGACAGCAGAAGGAGCGGGAAAAAGAGCAGAAAGAGCGGGAAAAAGAGGAAAAGAGGCGTGAGCGTGAACTTGAGAGGGAAAAAGAGGAAAGGGAGCGCGAACGTGAGTGGGAAAAAGAGGAAAAGAAGCGTGAAAGAGAAGAAAAAAAGCTGGACCAAGAAATTGAGCTCCGGAAATTAGAACTAGAGTTGAGCAAGAGGTCGGGCAATTGTCCCCAGCTAGCGGTACCTCTTCTCAACAAGGAGGCAGATTTCAAGATGTCAAAGTACATGCAGCCATATGTGATATCAGGGGATATCGGTCTGTATCTGGCTAACTTTGAGCGAACCTGCGAAAAACTGTCCTTCCAGCGAGACACTTGGTCTCAGAGATTATTGACGGTTCTGCCCTGCGAGGCAGCGGAGGTTGTCGCGCGGCTAAGCAAGGAGGACGCGGACAACTACGAGAAGGTCAAAGCTTGCCTTCTGAGAAAGTATAGGCTTAGCGCCGAGGCGTTCAGACAACGTTTTCGGAAAGCTACTAAGTCCAGGGACGAGAGTTACCCTGAATTCCTGTACAATTTAAGAGTTAATTTGGGCGAGTGGCTAAAGAGCACAGATTCCTACAGTGATAGGGACGCTGTAGTCGAGCAAATTCTTTTGGAGCAGTTTTATAACTGCCTCCCAGAAAAAGAAAGAAATTGGTTACAGGACCGAGGCGAAATTAAGTCGGCAACTGAAGCTGCCGAACTTATTGAGGAGTATGCTTCGCGCCGACAATTCAGCAACCCAGCAGTGGATAGGCCCCGCAATCCCAAGTTCAGTATGAAAAACCGTCAGGAAAGGCACTTTGCTAGAGTTGGAAACGAAGAAATGAAGGTTTCTTCAGGCAAATTCCCTAGAAAGGACGGCAGTGAGAAAAGTGGGGAAGTGACCAACGTGCAGAACACAAAGAATAAGCTTGAGGCTAGGAAGCCGCTCACATGCTTTAGGTGTAATGAGCAGGGTCACATTGCCGTCAACTGCCGGAAAGAAAAGATTGCTTTCTCGTATGTCAGGGACTGCGATGAAAATATGCAGCTTTTAGAACCCTACCTGCATGACCTAGTAGTCAACGGGAAGCCTTGCAAGGTACTGCGCGATTCGGCCGCAACGATGGATGTTGTCCATCCGGCGTATGTATCGCCTTCCGACTATACAGGACAGTGTGCATGGATCCGACAGGTAGTTGAGGAACAGAGTGTGTGCTTGCCGATCGCGAACGTGGTCATCGAGGGCCCTTTCGGCGAATTAACAACCGAGGCTGCCGTTTCAGGAAAGCTTCCTAAGTGCTATCCGTATTTGTTCTCCAACAAATCGGACATGCTGCTGCGAAAGAGGGGCATCCTTTTCGGAGACAGAGTTGTGCAAGCCTTAACACGTTCAAAGGCGCGAGAACTAGCTACACTGCTCATTCCAGAAAAATCCACAGCGGAGGAAACGGCAGTTAAAACAGTGGTAAATGCGGAAGATAGCAGGTCAGAAAACTTTGAGAGCGAGGCATCTCAGATAAGTCAACTTGAAAGTGAGCTTGATGAGACGCGGAATGAGGACGTTCTTGAGAGTAACCTCTTGCCGCCAGTGTCTAGTAATCTCACGAGACTTTTAAGTGGAACCCGAGAGGACTTAGCTATAGAGCAAGCCAATGATCCCAATATACAGGAGATAAGGGAGCGCCACCGCGCCACTAAGACAGCAAACAATATTTCTTTCGAGATGAGAAAGGGAGTGCTGTATCGCTTATTCAAGGATAAGCGCGGAGTAGAGCGGGACCAATTAGTCGTTCCCCAAAAGTACCGCGGAGACTTACTGCGACTTTCCCATGGCAGCTCGTGGTCATGTCACCTTGGAATAAAGAAAACAAAGCAGAGGCTGTTGCAAGGATACTATTGGCCTGGATGTTTTAAGGACACGGAAAATTTTGTACGGTCATGCGACACGTGCCAGCGGGTTGGAAAGGCGCAAGATAAGTGGAAAGCTCCGATGGTGTTAGTACCAATCATTACCGAGCCGTTTCACCGGTTAGTAATAGATATAGTTGGGCCACTTCCTGTGACCGAGTCAGGGTACCGTTATATCCTCACTATGTTATGCCCAGCCACAAAGTTTCCAGAGGCTGTTCCGCTGCGCGAGGTGACGTCCGAGAGTGTAGTGGATTCGCTGCTGTCAGTGTTTGCACGAGTTGGATTCCCTTCCGAGGTACAAAGTGATCAGGGTAGCGTTTTCACGAGTGTCCTCACCACCTCATTTCTCGAGCGATGCGGCATTAAGGTAGTGCATAGCTCGATCCATCATCCGCAGAGCAACAGCGTAGAAAGATGGCACTCTGTTCTCAAACGAGTCCTGAGGGGACTGTGCTATGAAAACAAGCGCGAATGGGATACCTGCCTGCCTGCAGCGCTTTTCGCTTTGCGGTCAGTGCCGCACGAATCCACTGGATTTAGCCCAGCCGAGTTGGTGTACGGAAGGTCACTGCGCTCACCTTTGCGAATGGTGCGCGAAGCCTGGGAGGGGCGCGGAGAAGACCCAACAGTAGTAGAATTCATTCTGAACCTCTTGAATCGCTTACATAACACTAAGGAACTCGTTGAGGCCAGCATGAAGTCAGCCCAGGCTCGTTCCAAGGTGTACTATGATAAGTCAGCCCGTCAAAGGACGTTTTGTATCGGGGACCAGGTGATGTTGCTGAGAAGTTCAAGGCAGAATAAGCTCGAAGTACAGTGGGAAGGACCGGCTGAAGTCGTTGCAAAGCTTTCTAACACTAACTACGCAGTGAAAATTCCCGGTAGGCGTAAAGAAGTACGCATTTATCATTGCAATCTTATGAAGCCTTATGTGCAGAGGGAAGCCGTGGTAAATCTAACGTTAAACCTTCCCGAGGAGATGGGGGACAACTTGATTTGCCTCAGCGGAAAAGGAAGCAACGCTCAGGAGCTTCTCAAAAAGACGGAGCAGAGAGGAGAACTAAAGAAATCCCAGCTGTCCGATCTGGGCGAGATAATAACAGAGTTTGAGGCCTGCTTCGTGGACAGGCCAGGCAGAACTGATTTGACTGAGCACGATATTGAGCTGACTTCAGACGTGCCAGTGCGATCAAGGTGCTACCGATTTTCTCCAAGGCAAAGAGAAATTCTGGATAGGGAAGTAACTCGCATGCTGGAATTGGGAGTAATAAAACCCTCGGAAAGCGATTATGCTTCGCCTATGATCTTAGTAGAAGCTCCAGGTAAAGACCCTAGGCCTGTGGTAGACTACCGAAAGCTAAATTCTCTCACCAGGGATCAAGTGTATCCTATTCCGAATATTGAGGAGAGAGTAGAACAGGTCAGTAGAGCGGCATATGTGACTACGCTGGACCTTACTCGAGGATACTGGCAAGTACCGCTCACTGAACGCGCCAGCAGATACGCGGCTTTCGTCACTCCGACGGGCAGCTACCAGCCAACAATGATGAGTTTCGGGCTCAAAAATGCTCCATTTTGTTTTTCCCGACTCATGGATAGGGTTTTAAAGGGGTGTGAAACATTCGCGGTGCCTTATTTAGACGACATTGCGGTTTTTTCCGACTCATGGGCGGACCATATGGTACATCTAAGAGCTGTACTGAGCCTTTTGCGTCAAGCTGGACTAACCGTAAAGGCCGAGAAATGTTGCCTGGCAAGGGCGACCGTGGACTACTTGGGTCACAATGTAGGTCAAGGTTTCAGGAAACCCAGCGAGATTAAGATTTCTGCGGTAGCAGACTACCCGCGGCCGAGCACGAAGACGGAAATTCGAGCATTCCTGGGTCTGACTGGGTACTACAATCACTACATCCCTAACTATTCAGCTTTGGCTAGCCCTCTGACCGACGCTCTCCGCAAGACAGAACCGACAAATGTAGTCTGGGACGAACAAAAGGAAGCCTCCTTCGTAAACCTGAAGGCTGTGCTGATTAGCCGTCCGGTATTGCGAGCTCCAGACTATGGCCGAGAATTCACGGTCCAGTGTGATGCCAGTGATCGAGGGTTAGGTGCTGTTCTCTGCCAGAGAGATGACGACGGTAATGAGCACCCCGTGCTCTACTTGAGCAGAAAACTGAGTTCTAGAGAGAGGGCTTATTGCGCGTCAGAGAAGGAATGCGCTTGCATTGTATGGGCCATTCAAAAATTGCAGTGCTATCTTGGAGGGGCCAAATTCACCGTAGAGACGGACCATTGTCCCCTGGCTTGGCTGCAAACTGCGACATCGAAGAACAGTCGCCTTCTTAGGTGGAGCTTGATTTTACAGCAGTACAATTTTGAAATAAGATACAAAAAGGGGAAGTTAAATGGGAATGCGGACGCGCTTAGCCGCTCTTTCTAAGCGGTCCGAGATGTTCCTCACCATGTATCCAAATTGATAATCAGGTTTTTTTTTTTTTGTGCGCTTGAATATAGATGACTATGTAAAGCAGCACGTTTGGTTTTCGAGGCATACGTGGGTCCTGAACGTCTTGAGAGTGGGCTTTTCTCGAACAACAATGGCAGTTTTCTTTTGACCTGGTCTCTTCAGACGGGAGCCGAGTGCTTGCTTCGACATGTGGTTGAGTTTCAGATAGCTCAAGCAATTTGGCCTACAACAATCAAGACAACGCGACATGCAACAGCGAGCTTCAAGCGTTCACGTGCAGGCCATTAAGTCGTCTCTTCATGCAGCAGCTGCGGCTGCTGCCCTCCGAGTCTCTTCTGGCGGGGGAGGAGGCTGTTACGACCAAGCATCCGCATTTGCGCGCTCTATTGTTCGCCTGTGGGCATGGAAAAGTTTTGTGAATATGTGGTGATGGTCCATTGGCTCTAAGTGAGCCTGTTTCCAGGAATCCTGTTTTGTAAGCATGTTTTGCTTTGTGGACAACCTGCAAATGCCAAATTGGCCCTGTCAAGAGAACGTCTGGAAAAACACAAAGAAACGTCCCCCTGCGGGAAATAGCAGGAAGTGCTTTCTTTTGTTCACCCTTCCAGTCGAGAAGTGCTATCCTCCAGTGATGAATGCCTCCTATCCAAAGGAGACGACAGAGTGACATGTCCGCTGACGTGCAGGACAAGAGAAGAGCATGACTCATACGGCCATTAAGTGATTTCCCGGGAATGCAGGAAAGATTTGCAATTGTCGAAAAGGGACCATGTTGGGAGCCCTATGCGGCGCCACGTGCACTCGGGTTTCTGAGAAGTAAAACCCCCAGAACCAGCCTGTGGTTTCTTTGCTGAAGAATAGAAATGTACCTCCTCTCCTCGCCGTTCCCAAGCTTTTCCCGCCAACAAGTGATCACGCCCAACGAATGAATGCCGGACCAGTCAGTGCTTCAGACCATCAGTGCAGTGATGTGTTCGATTGGATGCCGATACCTGAGGGGCGTGCCCTGGTTTTGGTTGGTCAGCATCTTCAGAGAGGGGCTGGACATAGGGGGTTTTTAAGGACGCTGCAGAGCACGAAATGTCGCTCTGGGCCCTGGGTAAACGGCTCATCCAGTCGCTTCTCGCTATGAACTCTTAACGCTTGCCATTTTGCTGATGTACCCTTCTTTTTCGTGTAAATAATCTTGTAAATAAGTTTCTCAAAGTGCCAGTAAACCTGCTTGTACATATTTCACCAACTTCGAAGATTCAATCCTACTTCAACCCCGAGTCTCTGCACGCTACCAAGTGAAGGCCGGGTCGCCATAGCCCCAGCGTCACGACAGGGCCGATGTGACGATGAGATCCCGTTGTCGCGATAAAACTTGAGAATCTCTGCAGATACAAACGGTGTTCCGTTGTCCGACACTGCCTTGCGGGGAATTTCGAACGTTGCGAACAGTGATTGGAGGTTCAGTGATTGACATCGTCTAGGTAGACACAAACTGCTGGGATTCCTTGAAGTCTCCATGAACTTCTGAAATATGACCGGGGCTGCAGCTACGCCAAAGGGCAATCTCTTGACTTTGTGCAGGCCTTTCAGTGTGTTGATTATCAGTAATTCTGACGTCGGTTCGCTCACGTTCAGTTGTTGATAGGCCTGGGTGAGGTCTAGAGTGCTGAAGACTTTTGCGCCGCGTAGTACACTGAACACTCCTCCAGGTGTCGGCAGAGGGTAAGACGACGCTTTAGTCGCCATATTTACGGTGCTCCGGTAGTCTCCGCAGGAGCGTATGGTTCCGTTCTTCTTGCGAACTACAACCAGTGGTGTGGCCCATTGCGAATGTTGTGTCGGCTCGATAACGCCTTGCTGCTCCAGTTTGTCCAACTCCCTTTCAACGGAAGCTCTGAGAGCAAAGGATACCGGCCTGGCCTTCAATAACTTCGGTTGCGCGCCGCTTAACAACTCCAGTGTGACTGGTGGCCCTTCATTTCCTGTAATCTCATCAGAGAATACTCCTTCGTATTTCTCCTGCAATTGCTCAATGAGGTTGTAGCTCGGCGTTTGGTGTATGCCGCATATCGGCACCCCTAATGGAGAAAACCAGTTTCTCCCTAGAAGGCTTGATCCTGAGCCCTTCACAACAAGGAGAGGTAGCGTATGGGTCTGGCCGTTGTAACAAACCCGCACGTTGGCAGAGCCCAATAGTGGCAAGTTTTGTCCTGACCACATTCGCAGGTGCGGCTCGTCTTGTGGCAAGGGTGGTGCGTCTGATGGCCACGAAGTTCGGAATGTGGCCTCACTGATCAGAGTACAGGCTGCGCCTGAGTCAACCTCGAACCCAATCAGTTTGTGGTGTACTGTAACTTCGGTAAAAATCTTCGGACGCGTGCCGAGATTCACGGTGTTCAGGTCGCACAACACTGATGATACTGCTGATGTTGCTCCGTGGGCATCAGATGGCGGCCTATTCTCTGAGGCGTCTACGCTGTGGTTAGGCTGAGAAGGCGACTTTATCTTGGCAAGCTTCCGCTTCGTAATGCATGCTTTCTCAATATGCCCTTGCTTGTGGCAAACTTACACGTGGCTGACTGGAATCGGCATCTCTGGGCGTTGTATTGGCCGTCACACCACCAGCAGCGTTGTACATTTTTGACCGATTTTGCAACAACAGAAGGTCTGCGTACCTGGTTGCTTGTTTGAGGTACCGGCTCGGTGTTCCGGCGCATTTCTCTTTGCTGGTGACCGGCGCTCCCCGCTCGCACCGCGATGTCGTAAGCTTTGTTAAACATGAGATCCCTCTCAGCGAACAGGCGCTGCTGTAGTGACTCGTCACTCAGTCCGCACACAAATCCGTCACGTAACATGACGTCCAATGGAAGCATGGTGGTGTTAGCAGATGCTGTGTCTTCGTGCTGCCCAGTAGCTGTCCTGGCTGTGGTCAGCGTCCCAAAATTGCAGTCAGCTGCAAGCTTCTTGAGCGCTGCTACGTAGGCACTCACAGTTTCGCCTTCCAGCTGATTTAGTCGCTGGAAGCGGGCTCGGCTGTAAACTTCAGATGGCTTCGGGTCGTAGTGCTTTTGAAGTGCTGCAACGATTTCTTCGTAAGGCACTTCCGCTGGTATGCTTGGCTGAATAAGGGCCCAGACAGTGTCGTAAGTCTTCTCCCCGCACAGCGTTAGCAGGTTGGCCCTCTTCAAGGCTGGGTCCGTGATGTTGTTAGCCTCGAAGTAATACTGGAGGCGTCCAACCCACGATGGCCAAGATGAGCCGTTGAATTCTGGTATTAACCCTCGCGTAGCCATGACGTGTCAATAGCGTTGCGTAGCGCGGGTCAGATCCACTTCCTCGTCGCCACTGCCGTGTTTGCGCGTCGTCGATGCAGTAAAGACGTACGCGCTACTGTTAAACTGTTAACTGCGTTTATTCACCAGATAAGAGGACGCGACCAGCGCCGGCCGAGGCGTAGGCCGAACTGACGGGCGAAAAACGGAGGGAACGGTGGCCGGAGATTGGGATGGGGCTTGTTTCTCAGAACTAGAGGAGAGTGAGGGAGCTCGCCGTGGGTGGCGTCCCGCTGCGTGCAGGCCGGCTGCGAGTCCTCTCGGCGAAGCGCGAAGAGGGGTGCGGGCCTGTTCATTAGCGCGCCCTGCTCCAGTCACAACAGAACGGACGAGCACAGCACTTGGAACACAACTCAGTTGAAACCTGGCGGTGATGCAGGCATTGCGAAATCAGGGGGTAGACGAGCTGTACGTGAAAGGGCTGGAAGATATATATAGTGGCAGCACAGCAACCATAGTTCTGCATAAAGAAAATAACAAAATTCTCATAAAGAAAGGTGTTAGGCAAGGAGACAGAATCTCCCCAGTAATATTCACAGCTTGCTTAGAGGAATTATTCAGAGACTTGGAAAGGGAGCAGTTAAGGATAAGGGTACATAGAGAATATCTCAGTAATCTGCGATTTGCTGATGACATTGCCTTACTAAGCAACTCGGGGGATGACTGCAAATAACGATTGATGACCTAGAAAGAAAAAGTACACAGGTGGGCTTTAAAATCAATATGCAGAAGACTAAGGTAATGTTCAAGAGCCTCGGAGAGGAACCGCAGTTTACATTAGGTAACAAAATACTGGAAGTGGTAGGCGAATATGTCTACTTAGGATAGGTAGTAACCGCAGATCCGCACCATGAAAAGGAAATAACAAGAAGAATAAGATTGGGATGGAGCGCATTTGGCAAGCACTCGCAGATTATGACTAGCAGCTTCCCGGTATCGCTCAAGAGGAAAGTATACAACAGTTGCATCTTACCTGTACTCACCTATGGGGCGGAAACGTGGAGGCTAACCAAGAGAGTTGTACTTAAGTTGAGGACAACTCAGAGGGCTATGGAACGAAAAATGGTAGGGGTAACATTAAGAGATAGGAAGCGTGCAGAGGGGGTCAGAGAAACAACTCAAGTTACCGACATTCTAGTGGAAATTAAGAAGAAGAAATGGGCATGGCCAGGACATCTAGTGCGAAGAGAGGATAACCGATGGTCGCTTAGGGTAACAAACTGGATTCCAAGGGAAGGAAAGCGTTACTGGGGGCGGCAGAAAGTTAGGTGCGCGGATGAGGTTAAGAAGTTCGCAGGGGTCAAGTGGATGCAGCTAGCACAGAACCGGTTTAAATGGAGAAATATGGGAGAGGCCTTCGGCCTGCAGTGGGAATAGTGAGACTGATGATGATGATGATGTATTTAGATACATTATATTTTTTGTAATTACCAAAGCCTTCTTAGTGCTTGTAAAGTTTTTTTCTGCTTGTTGGCAAGAGTTGAATATAGCCTAAGATGGTATAAATTCGTTATTTCTGGAAATTTCTTGGCAGAACGCAAGTGAAAGCTGATTGTTTTTTCTATTCTGCCTTTTTTATTGCGAGGTTCAGTAGTATTCAATCCAGTTTCGTAATTGCCTTATTCAATTTCTGGATTTTGATAATAATTAACAATACCATATTTTTGAAGACGATTTTTAATGTGCACTTTAAATCTACCCTCATAAGCAAATCGCTTTGGCGCATGAGTTTTCGTGGAGTTTTGGTGGCGTTGTGGGGAACACACCTACCGGTCTTGAGCTCCAAATTCTGCCTTATATTAACAATATACCCTGCGGAATTAACGAAAAATGTCTTAGTTAAGGAACTCAATGCATTATGCCAGTATGTAAGGTTGAAAATGAACGTATTTGTAGAGCGCTGCTCCCGAAGCAATGTTTTGCAATTTTTTTACTAATCAACTCCGAAAAGAAGGGAAGCTTTTAATAGTCCTTATAAAAATAAGTTACTTAGACGTGGTGAGTAAGAAATAATGTATAAATCATTTTACTGCGCAAGCAGCAGGTCTCGAAACTTGCAACTTTTTGAATAAGCAAGAGTGACAAAACGACAAGACATTTTCCAACTCTAGTGATATACAATTATTTTTTTCCGAGGAAACTATGCCACCTCTTGCAGAACTAAGAGTTATTCCTTTGTGTCAATACATTAATTAGTTCACCAAGTATAAAAATTTAATTGAAAATTAAAATATGGTCGTGCAACCTCGCTTACTGTTCTTATCCGAACACATTCATATTTATTTTCATTTCGTCTCTTCGAAAAGGCTGGTTTAGGCAATGCGGTGAATACAATTATCATCGAATATATTAGTTTTTTCGCGCCTTATGCTATACCATATGCCACCTATAATGTCGCAACCTTCAGCCGTTATTTGTAGCTGAAACATTACAAAAGGAATTCAATTGCAAATTGTTCACAGGTTAAATAGAAGTATGAGGTAACCCACGCATAATATATTAGAGTACTATTTAAACAAGAGCAGTTACTAATTATAGGTAAATAAAGATATGATATGTAGCGTGTATATTGCTCCGCTAAACAGTAAACATATTCGATTGTTATCATTTTAATATATTTAACAAATTATTCCATATTCACATAAGAACACTACTAAGGAGGTCATCCACGCATCTAATACTTTGAGTGGATTACCTCGTTTTATTCCAATGCACACGTCACTAAAAAAAATGCACAAGGAAAAATTTCGTGCTTACAAAATCTATATTCACATCACCTAGCAAGTGATGTGCGATAACTGAGGAAAAATCAAACACTTATCCTGATCTGCATTTCGCTTTTGTGCCATCTTTAGGTTTTTCAGGTAGGATTTTCCAGAGATTATCCTCTTCTTTTTTCCCCTTCAAACCACAGAACACATGTCTTCTGCACACAGGTCGCTAGTGATTCAACCCAATCGATCCATTTCTACATGAAGAACCACTCCAGATACGCATCTAAAAGGAAAAAAAAAAAGGTGTGTATATTTAGGAGAAATCATTCACAAGCGATAAAAAAAATATTTGGACAATGAAATGAAACGATCACTCTCAGAGCGACAAAAAAGTGGTGGACAGATAGGAATTGAAGCAATAAAAGGCGTTTACTGAACAAGGCCAGTAGTAAGAGGTTCAGCATCTATATGAATAGGCAGTAAAATTAAGGCCCATTATGAGGTTCATAGAGCAGTTACAGGGGTACAGCGTTACCTTTTTTTAACTGCAGTGGTTGCTATAAATATCACGAAAAAAGCTCGACATCTCATATACCCCCACTGAGCATCATTGGCATGTTATTTGCGGCTGTTAATGGGAAGACAGGCAGTCCTATAAATGCATGCACATTTCCGCCTTTTTGTGCAGTGACTGAAAGCGACTGAACAGTGGTTCTTGCAAAAGGTCCACCGTCCCTAGGAACAGGAAATGAAATTAAGCTTTGCTGGCAAGAAGCAGAGTTACTAAAAGGAGCAAATATGCCCTCGATAATAGGATGGCGGCCTGCCTTTTCATCAACAGCTGTGAACAATTTGTCACTGCTAGTCAGTTCTTTGGATAGGGTTGCCAATGCCAGAGCCTAAAACTCAGAGAACTATGAGTAATATTTATTGCAGTCACGGCGTAAAGAATTCTAACACAACACTCCATTACTGTAACTATTCAACCACCTATTTATGCCTATCGTTTATTAAAGGACCGTTCACATCTCATTTCAGTTGGGGTTTTCTACTCCCAAATGATGTTTTGGTATTCGCCTAGAACGCTGAATAGTTTATAACAGAATTTCATTTCTTGGTAGACTCCGCTTTGGTTTCAACATTTTTGCGGTGGCCATGACGTGCACTTCATGTACATGACACGTGAGCCACTAAGAGCTGTATTTGCCAAACAGGCGGACCTGACGTCCCGTCTAAATTCGCCCGAAAGTGCGCACCGTCAGCATTTTGCGAACGATATATCTATTACGGTATGGTCGCCCCACACCGGCCGTTAATGCGTGTTGTTTACTTTGCAGTGACACGAGCGCAGTGCACACGCGGCCTGTGTGCCTTTTTGTTTGTTTTGTTATTTTCTTCCTCCTCCGAAGAGCGGCTGCCCGAGATGGCGAAATCAGTTTGGCACAGCACGCGAAGACGCGTGCTTGTGGGGGAATCAAAAAGACCCTTGCTCGGAGGGCGGGAAGGGAATCCATGGGTCGATTGAGAAAATTTTGAAGTGGTACTCACTTGCGCTGTTCACTGCTTTCAATTCTATATAAGCTTCCACACAAAATGGGAATTCCTTATGACTAAATTATAGCCTTATCATCAAGCGGCATCACACACGTAATGCCCACTCCACTGTAAAATTGGTTTGCACAGACCGCACGAACTGTTTCTAGAACATTGTGTGTACCCGTGAAAACAAAACACCGCCCTGTACGCACTCTTAAAGATACAAAAGCTGCACTAGCAAGCATATGAGTTCCTGAGAGCAGAAGAGACGCTGTCCGAAATGTATGTACAAAGCCGGGTGCGTAGCATCTTGTTACTGATTGTGGCGCGCCGCCCACTCAAGAATATTTCCGCAAATAGCTGCCTTGAGCGTTCGCTCCCGCTTTTGTGGCACGCACACCTGTTATGCACGGCTGCTCAGATTTCAGTGCAAATGTTGTTATACATATCACAGCTAGCAAAATACGTCCACGCACTCCCTTGCGTGTAACCATGATGCAAATTTGCCTAGTCCTTAAAAGTCATGCTTTGCGCAGATATTTTGAGCAGGATACGAAAACAGAACATTTGGTATTGGTAGGAGACTACACAGGACCCCGTATGGGCCAAAGGCACGCTGCAAGGATGCGTAGTCACGGTCTATGATGACGACGTTCTCCGAGTCCGACAATGGCGATGGTTTCCCGGCGTTGCTGTACTCCGTACGTCGGCAACATTTCACAGCTCTGCTATTCACAATAATGCGGCAAGAACAAACCGGAGCACATGTAACATGTATAGGCGCAAAAGAACGAAATTATACGCAGGATAATGTGACAGAAAACTAAAGAAGAAATTAAAGAAATGCATAAGAAGCGGTCACAGGTCTTGTTGGTCTCCAACCAGCCCTGAAGTGAACGCTTGTGAAGGAGGCAGCGCAGCTGGGCAGCAACAGCCACAAGCGCTAGGTCTAAAAAAATAAACAGCCTCCCCATCCACCGTTTAGCGTCTTTTTTTTTTTCGTTTTGGCATTGCTGACTTCTGCGACTCGGCCTCGCTAATGAGACCCCTTCTGTCTGTCTTTCTTGGTTTGCCCCCGGCTCCTGAGGCGACTGCAGCAGAGCTACAAATAAACAGGACAGAGGGTGGGAGAGCCCCGGTACCATAGCAAAACCATGCATATAGGGAACCAAAGCTGGAGTTTGGATGGATGGATGGAATATAGGAGCGTCCCCTTTGAAACGGGGTGGTAGCAGTAGCTATCATGCTCATTTTTGTCCCTATATCTTAATTATTGATTTAGAATGGTTAACTAAACCATCATTCTATTTATTAAATTTTGTTCCTTCATTACTAACATTATGTCACTTCTCTGCTTTTAAGCCACCAATCTTCCAGTCGTCTTTTGCTAGTTTCCACCGCCGGTTTATTCACCTGGCCACTGTTATCTCTAAACCCCATAGCTTCAGGAACAGTGATTGCGCCTGCATCAACTGTATTGCGCCGCGACGCCAGCGCTCGGTTTCCAGCGGAGCGGAGAGGAACTACAAAACCTACGCGCATCCGCGCCCGCGCTGTGCGCGGCTGTCTGCGGAGTCTGCGCAGACCGCTCGCTCGGGAGCGCGTGCTACAGGCAGCCGCACGTGCACGTGTAGCGGGAGAAGGAGAGTGAGGACGAGGGGGGATGGTCGTGCGTCTGTGCGCGCAAAGTGGCGCTCATTGCCAGTGGTGTTAATTATTTTTGCTTTTTTCTGTGCCCCGGCTGACACAGAGGCTGGCTGGAGGCACGCTTTTTATCGGTGCTTTCGAAAGTGGGAAATTATGATTAATTGATCACCGCGGACATTGTTTTCAAAGAGCGCTTGTTGGCAGGCTCAGATAAAAAAAAACATGGACGCGAATTCGGTACTAGAAGGCAGAGGCAAGCGACAGGTATTTTCAAGGACTTGAGGCGGCACCTTTTGATGTCTCTTCCATGTTGTTCAGAGAATGAAGGGCCCAGCCTTCTCATTCAGAATTGATACGCGTGTACACAGCGACGAGTGCTCCGGGCGCGTGTTGGGGAGCTTCCTTTCCATTTGTGACTGCTCACTTGAAAGGGGCCTATTCAACTCTTTGGGGACAGACGTTTTAGGCGATGCTGCCGGCGCCGTGGTGCCTGCTTTCGGCGCGTTTAGGAAGCGTTCCCTACAAAGGCACAAAGCATGCCGCCTTACCTTTTGGTTCCTGCTGACAGCGGTCAGGGGGAGTTCGCTGCTGTGGCGCTGCTATCCGAAATCACTGACTTATCTAACTTTAACGATGAGAGGTTTCTTAACGACCTGGACCACTGACGAGAAGCCGAGGCATGCCATTCTTTCGGCAGTTTCCCCTCTCCGCGAGACGAAGAGCGAGGAAATGCCTGATGACTTTTCATGCAGGCGGGGACATCTTTCCAAGCAAACCTTTGTCTTCTTAATTCCATAGCTACGCTGTGCAATCCCTAGTTCAGTTATCTCCTCTAGCGAATGCGCAGTTTTGAGCTCACGAAACAGGATCGCGTATGGGGATAGAACGATTAACGTATGTGTTTTGCCTTTATAAGCGCCGAGTGATGGCATTAATGACATATATCTGTTTCTTGAGGCCGACTTGCTTCCGCGATGGCTGCTGCGGCACCGCCAGTTACAAACAGAGGTGCGAGATACGTGCGGTACGAGATACCTAAAAAAAAGCCGACAACCATCGTTTTAACACGAAAGAGAGAAAAACACTTTCACGAGTTTTGCGAAAAAGCGCGCCGTCACTTTTACTCACTTTTCTCGGCGTACGTTGGACGTTATAAATATGCTTTATTGATTCGACAACGCTACAGCTGTTGCATTGTGTTTTCACTTGACCTAAAACAAACCTGTAAAAGTTTTGATAATGCATCGTTTTTTACTAAGTTTATAATAATCGGGAGGTAATCATTGTTATGGGAAAGCGGCATTTGCAGCGTTGTTTCGGAGTCCGTGTCGACAACCAAAACATGTTTAGTCCCTCGAAGCTCGGCTGCGGTACAGGACTTGTTCCATCCGCTGCAAGCAATGCGAAAACATTTGCTTGTCGAGGGTATATAATGACCACTGGAGGAAGACTCGTACGAAATATTGCCATCGGTAGAGATGTGGATATGTCTGCAGAGTATTTCTCGGCTAATAATGCCAGAGCGGCTTCTTGTGGCATGCGACTCATCGTATTTTCACTTCTTTATACGCAAGATGACCCAGACAAGGTGGTTGAAGATAGGAATGTCTTTGGCGGCGAAATATTATGGAGAGTCAGCAGTTGTGGCCTGGTCAGACCTAGTGTCACTCAGGGCTATGTGAACTCGCTGTTGGAAGGGCTTCTTTCTTTGCTGCACATAGCGGAGATTGGCCCGTATAGTTTCCTGGGTATGAAATCTTTGGTAGTCGAATGCAGACCTCTTTTTGTGATAGGGTCTAAAGAACTGGTAAGCAGTATGTACTATTCTTTCAACATATGTATGAAAAAAGAAGCACAGAGCGGCAGCTGCATCTCTATCGTAATCCCGCCATGAATCTAAATGTTTGCGATAGTATGTCACTGCTAGCAAAGTATATTAATCTGGTGCAGGTATTTATCCGTCCATCTAGCAGAAGCCGGTATCTGGTAATTGGTGATTCTCCCCCCCCTCCCCCCCAGAAAAAAAAGGAGAAACGAAGCTCATTTTTCTGGCATGAGTTGCAGGACACGAGAAACCAAATACATGGATGTGTTCAGTAGCGTTCTCTGAACATTTTGTGGGTGACATGGCGAAAAGATTAAGCAAGCCAGATCCAAATCTCATCTCCGTAAATCATAGCGCGTACTCCTGGCGGAAGGACATTCTCCGTGACGAAGATGCTGCAAAACTTGGTCCGAGGAATTGCTCAAGGTTTCTGGCTCATTCAAAGGCTGTGTTTGTGGATTCGCAGACAATTCTTGTGAATCCTAGTAACCTTCACTGTTGCGAACATGGCGGTTGCAAGGAATCCCTAGTTAGTTTGAGAGCCATAGTGTGCTAAATTTGACCCTCAAGATGAGTCGGCCTCGTACCGCAATTACCCATCCAGTCATATGCATTCATCTAAATTTAGAACCGCTCCTGACACTTAAGGGGTCAAAACACCAATTTTGGATTTAAGCTGTTTACTGAATCCTATTCCCTATGTACCAAGCAGCCAAACCTCAACCTTTTAGCTCCATCGGAGCGGCAGATATTTTTCAATCTGGTATTTTCGTTTCTTCGTCAACAGGTTGTTAATCTGGCCACCGGCGTATTCAGTGACAACATAAACTGATGCTGCGTCGTCTGCTGCATGTTCTCTATACGAGTAGCGTCAACAGCAGTTATGCGAAGCCGACGTGGCCGACCAAACTGCACTCACGACGAGAGGTCCGCGGTTACCGCAAACTGCTTTTCGATCTCTGTTAGCGCTTTTAATCTAGGCAATAGCTCGCGCCTGTGGGCGGGGTTCAGGACCACGTCGGCGCCCAAGTACGAAAGCCGCATGAGCTGGCCCGCTCGAACAACGCACACTCTGTATATTGAAACACGTCTCAAAAGAAACACAAGATGCGCATAGAGTGCTTTTAGTACCACTAGACGGGTGCGGTGTGCACCCAGCACCCTGTCCTGTCTTAGCAGCATCGTTTACGCTGCTGGTTGCCAGGCCCAAGCCTGGCCCCAGCCGCATTATGAAAGTAGATGATAAGCTCATGGGACTTACAGCACATAATTCCGGAAAGTTACAAGAATGGTGTCACCCGCGAGCGCGGCAGACGATGCTGCTCTGCTATCGGCTTCTCCCTAACCGTCCTATAGGCTTACATTGCTTACCATCGAATCCATATCGGACGGCACTTTGTAAGTGATCAGCGACGCGTTTTAGTAAAAGGGCCACCCGATCATGAAACACCCTCTCGGCCCCATTGTTTTGCAATGAAGGAAGCTATTGTTTTCGGCGACGCCTTACGAGCGGAGCGAGCGCACAAGAACAGAGCACCGCACCGGCGGAAGGCAGTACGCAAAAACTACCGTCGTATCGCTCAACATTTCTCAAAAAGCATTTATTTTTTTAAGTCTGTTTCTGAGGCCTAAAATTATTACGAGAAAAAAAAAATTTAGCATGCTTTTCTGGCACAGGCGGAAAGAATCTGCCGTAACTCTGGCCCGGACGGTTAGCAGAAGGCTAGACGGGCACGATCGCCGCGGCAGTGCTGCATGGACGATGGTGGCGATCGCACTGAAGGTGATGAGTGGGCAAGAACTAAATTGCGCTTCGCTACAGTCCGTGTTCTGTTTTGCACTCATTAGGAATCATGTTACTCTTTGAGCAAGCACGAACGCTGTAGTGTATCGGCAGTTTATCGGCGCCGACACAGGAGCAGACGGCGCGGAGTCGGTCTGTGACGTCACCAACCATCTCAACATGCCGGTCGGTGTTGGTGAGAGAAGCTTCGTTGTCTCAACTTCAGTCACTTATAATTTTATGATACCGTGGCGTATTGCGAGAATTGGCGAAATTGCTTCTTCGCACACCACGCTTACATTAAAAAATTACAAGGGTCGGAACTGCTAGGAAAGAGGGTTAAACGTGAACCACTTTGCTGTCGCGAACATCGGCTCGCCCATCAAATTTCGCCGGAGCAAAATGTCCAACTCCCTCCTGCCTCAAAAAAAAAAAGAGAGAGAAAAAGGAAACGATACAAATACATGTACGTCCCAACTGAATACTGTATACGATTTCGCCAACAAGTCTGGGACGAGCTTCTTTGTGGTATTCACTTATTTTCCTTTAAAGGCTGAACTAATAAACTAATAAATTGCACTGTGGTGTCTCCGAAGCTGCTTCGCCGCATGCATCGTAGGTGCATCCAGAGAAATTGTTTCCCCTTTAGTGTCGTATAGTTACAGCACATAAATGTAAAAAAAAAGACAAGAACAAAGGAAAGGAGGCGAGCAAGCATCCCGGAGGGACCAGGCTGCCCGCTGTGCATGCGCTTCCCCCTTCGCCCTCAGTCTCTAGGCAACTGGTTTTGCTCATGCGGTGAATGCCGAACTGTCACCAATACACACCAAAGGCAGTGGCGTATGTGTGTCAGCTCCGATTTTAAGAGACTACATCGCGCTTTCCAATACTTGCAAAAACAAAAAGAGAGGAACTAAATGACCGCGCCGGTAAGTGGAAAGGAGGGTTGTGCTATGGCCCTCTGAAAAGATGCCAAAGAAAGAGCCAAATGTGAGGGAAAAAGCCTGTTCTCTGTTCGGCAGTGCAGGAACTTAAATGACATAGAAGAAAATATATATAAAGAAATACCATGGTGACGAAAGTAATACCAAATGTCGCACATTAAAAACAGAGGAGAACTGCGATTCCCAAAGCGTATAGAAGGCTTGAGACATCGACTTAGTACTGCATTCCTCAGTGCTAGCATGTAATTTGTTTCATTCACATATATCTAAATTCATTTTTAAAGAAAAAACGATGTTTGAAATTATTATTCCGACATCTGACCACGAAAAGTTTCATCCGATTGATTTGACCGTCTCTAGCAGACGGCACCACAAAAAAGACACGCTCTGTTTGCCACACCCATTCACCCGTCTAGACACCAAAATGTCGAGCCGGAAACCATCTGCTAAAAAGCTCATAAAACCATTTAAGAGAAAAAACATGTAAGAGAACGCTTTTCTCTTTTTGTTTTCTGCGCCTAAATAAGAAATTTCAAGAAAGACCTGATATGACGTTAAGAATTGTTAAGAAACAAAGGGCCTAAGCGGTGCAAAAACTTTTTTTTTTCATTCAGGCTTTACTGCATACAATTCCCGCATAATTTTTTTCCTCTTCCATCTAGGCAAATGGTTAACAAGCGCAGTTTTCTTTCCTGTATACGAGCTGCATCTTATAAGCTGTGCCATCCGTTTCATCCTCTTGCATGTTTTACCGCTATATTGGTTATATAAAGAATGCTAGCACCTTCATCCCATTGCAGTTGTTCGGGGCCACCTATAAATCTGTTAGAAGGAACAAGCAGCCCAAGACCAAAGAGAGGTTATTCTGGAGATTATAAGAATATAAATTTACAGGACCGGAATATAGAACGATGGCGTACAATTCGAAAAGGAGGACCTCGATAAAATGCTCAGACGGTATTGTGCCGGTTTTCCTGGTTTGCTGATGTTTTCCTTTTTTATCTGTTTGGATCGCGTTCTCCAACAATTTCGCTACACCATTTTCTGTTAAGTTTCCGTGTAATGTACAGAGGGATCGAATGTAAGGCAGCAGCCGTGCCGTTAGCGCCTGGGAACGGGCATGCACACAACAAACTGTGCTCCTCCGCGCCGTCTGCGAAAAGACAATTTGCTTCGCTTTTTAGTTTGCTTGCATGTTTGCGGCATCCGACAAAAGCACTGCGGGTCACCGTGAGCTATGTGCTTTGGGTGTTTTGGGTGTGCTTTGGGTGCTTTGCTGGGTGTTTGAGCGGGCGGCAAGCATCGGCACAAACAAGTTAGAGGAAACGGGGGTGGCGGGCGGGGGGGGGGGAGCAGGATGAGTTTGTGAAGTAAAAAAAAAAACATTTTCCTTCCAAGAAGACCAGAGGGAAGCGTCCTCGGGCTGCGGATCCCTATTGCAAAAACCAGTGCCACTGGGTTCCAGCGCCCCAGCGCCATACCTGATTATGGTCCCAGTATGATGCTGGAAACTGGGCGCACTGGGACGCGGCATACTGGGGCGCTCCGCACTGGCGGCCCTATTCGTCCGGAGAAAAAAAGGCGCGAGATAAAAATTAAAAAGTAGAAAGTAACGAAACAAGTTACGTACATAAAAAAACTAAAAAAATGTAAAAAAAAAAAAGAAAAAAAAAATTGAGTGCACGAAGCGCGCTTCGAACTCAGGCACATATCAATCACTAGCTCACCACGCTAACCCCTCGGCCATGACGAGAACTGGTATCCTTCGAAACATTTTTGCACTTTATGTCATGACCCGCATTTATAAGGTTCGGACTTAATGTTTCGCAGTGCCGCGGAACCTTCAAAACAGTATTTGTTGTTTTTTAACAGCCGACGGCATACAGGATTATCACTCTGATTCTGGACCGCGTATCAGTTCCGTAATTTTTGTTTGTTAATGCTCGATGTCGCGAGTCACACCTTTATCAGTTTTGTTGTGGCGCAAGATGCACCGAGATCTGTCTCGAAGGTTCCGGCCACTCGGGTGTCTTTCCATAATGTTCCAGCCCGTGCTGGTAGCTGTTTGCGACGTTATCTAGATTGTTCTGTGCAGCCTTTAAATTGAGCGTTGACGAGTGTGACGGGCATTCTTTGTTCGACGATCGACGAGCACGTTTGTTTCTATCGCCGCCGCCGAGTTGCTTAGTTCTTTTGCGGGCGCAAGTCAGCCCAAATAAAGAGTTTCTTTAGTGCAATCATCGACCCCTTCATTTGTGTCGTCGACCTCGTCACCACTACGTGACATCTGGTGGAGGTGCTGCCTTTGATCCTTCAAGCGAATACCCAAGCAGTGTTCCTGTCGCCCTGGAAGACCAGCCTACAGGTCACCGAGCCAGCCGCCGACTTCAAGGCCTACAACCCGAACACGGTCTGCTGCCTGACCCCATTCGATCTCGGAAGGCATCGACGCTGACAATGGCCCAGCCTACAGCACCGGTTGTTTTCGTACAACCCCGTAAGCCCCCTTGCTTCCATGGACGACCGGATGAAGATGCTGGAGACTGGATGGACCTTTTCGACCGTGTGGCAGAATTCAACGGCTGGAACGACGCTGCGAAACTCGGGCAGGTCTACTTCAAGGACATGCCCGAGTTTGGTTCGAAAATCATGAGGCAGCTATGAAGGATTGGGACATATTCAAGGAAGCGTTTTTGACTGCCTTTTCAAGCGTCGTCCGAAAAGAAAGAGCCCAGGCCCTCCTTCAGTCAAGACTTCAACTTCCTAACAAACCTGTCCTGGCGTACGTTGAAGAGATGAAGCGCCTCTTTCGCCGCGCCGACCCTAACATGACTGAAGGTGAGAGAGGGAAATTTTTATTGCGAGGCGTCAAAGAATCGCTTTTTGCAAATCTTGTCCGGAATTTCAAACGGAAGCGTCTACCATCGAGAAGACGTTGGCCACCCGGATGCGCCACTACGAGCGACCACTTCAGCCGGACTGCTCAACCCACTACCCCAACGCATCTGCAAGCGGAGAGAACCTTCGGGACCTCATCCGGGGGATCGTGCGAGAGGAGCTCTGCCGAATGCTACCATCATCGCAACAACCCCAGGTGGCGACGCTCGCGGACGTCGTCCGTGAAGAAGTTCAGCAGGCGCTGGGCGTTCCTAAAGCGATAACTCCGACGGCTCCAGAGCATGAATCAGGAGCGATGGACTATGCAGCTGCATTATGTCGTCCTGCACCCCGACGCGACCTTCCAAGCCGACGCGACCTCCCAAGCTCTCGTCGCTACCATCCTGCTTCCGAACGCCGCCCCTTGGTCCCCGCCCGCCAAGCCTACCAACGACCCCAAGCCCCAGAAAGTGCGACGCCTGGAGGACAGCAAATAACCGACCGCTCTGCTTCCATTGTGGTGAGGCAGGACACATCCTCCGTCACTGCCCGTACAGGCGAATCGGCCTCCGTGGTTTTGCTGTCGACGCCCCACGACCCCGTCCTGGCGAGCCACCACAGGAAATTCCTGCGCAGCGGAGAGCACTCGTCGCCAAGGCGTCTGTCACACTCCCCATCACCGTACAATGCCCCATTTGCGTCGCCGGGCCGCAGTTACGTGCAAGAACGGTAGTCTATAAGTCGGGCCGGAAGCATTCCGACGCAGACTGCTTATCCCGCGCTCCCGTCGATGCTCCTCCGAAGGACTATGACGACGACGCCTTTTTGGGACCGGTAAGCGCCAGCAGTTTCGCAGAACAACAGCGAACAGACCCTGAGCTGAAAGCGCTAGCCGATTACTTGGAAGGAAAGACCGCTTCCCCTCCTGGTGTGTTCAGGCGACATTTATCATCCTTCACGTTAAGTAATGGCCTCCTCGTGAAGAAGAACTTCGCGACCAACAAGACCGCGCAGCTTCTCGTAGTGCCTAAAACCCTTCGGCAAGAAATTCTACAGGCGTTGCACGATGAGCCCACAGCAGGCCACCTCGGATTTGCGCGCACGTTGCGTCGAATCCAGGAGAATCCTTTCCATCTTCGTCTATGGGTAACAAGGGGATCATCGTGGCCACTGACTACCTTACCCATTACGCCGAAGCAAGAGCACTACCAAATGGTACCGCGGCAGAAGTCGCCAAATTTTTTGTCGAACAAATTATCTTGCTACACGGCGCCCCAGAAGTGCTCATCACGGACAGGGGAACGGCGTTTACGGCAGAGTTGACGCAAGCCATCCTGGAATACAGTCACACAAGCCATCGACGAACAACTGCGTACCATCCCCAGACCAATGGCCTTACGGAGCGCCTGAACAAAACGATCGCGGACACGATCGCTATGTACGTCGACGCTGAACACAAGACCTGGGACGCCATCTTGCCGTACGTGATCTTCGCGTATAACACGGCAGTCCAGGAGACGACGAGAGCGACCCCGTTTAAGCTTGTGTACGGCAGGGAGCCCACGACGACGCTCGACGCAATGCTGCCACACGTAACCAGCGAAGACAACCTTGACGTCGCCGCCTATCTGCAGCATGCAGAGGAAGCCCGACGACTCGCACGGCTGCGTATTAAAGACCAACAGCGCACCGACAGTCGACGATACAATTTACGACGACGCCACGCAGAGTACAATCCAGGAGACCAAGTGTGGGTTTGGACACCTGTTCGCCGTCACGGATTAAGTGAAAAGTTGTGGCGCCGATACTTTGGGCCGTACAAAATCATTCGCCGCGTCGGCCCACTGGACTATGAAGTCATTCCCGATAGAATGTCAGCATCACAACGGCGACGCGCACGCCCAGAAATTGTACATGTTATACGACTGAAGCCATATTACGCGCGTTAAAGAATGTGTGGTGTTTAAAATTTGCATTGCTTATGTTTAAGTTGCTTTGTTTTGGAACATCGAGACGATGTTTTTTTTTTAAGGGGGGAGTAATGCCGCGAAGCCTTCAAAACAGTATTTGTTGTTTTTTAACAGCCGCCGCCATACAGGCATTATCACTCTGATTCTGGACCGCGTATCAGTTCCGTAATTTTTGTTTGTTATTGCTCGATGTCGCGAGTCGCACCTTTATCAGTTTTGTTGTAGCGCAAGATGCACCGAGATCTGTCTCGAAGGTTCCGGCCACTCGGGTGTCTTTCCACAATGTTCCAGCCAGTGCTGGTAGCTGTTTGCGACGTTATCTAGATTGTTCTGTGCAGCCTTTAAATTGAGCGTTGACGAGTGTGACGGGCATTCTTTGTTCGACGATCGACGAGCACGTTTGTTTCTATCGCCGCCGCCGAGTTGCTTAGTTCTTTTGCGGGCGAAAGTCAGCGCAAATAAATAGGTTCTTTAGTGCAATCATCGACCCTTCATTTGTGTCGTCGACCACGTCACCACTACGTGACAGCAGTCTACAGGCCATTGCTACCGCTCTAACAATTACAACTTCTTAATCATTGGAGCTTGCTGCCTGCTCTCACGACTTGCAACTAATGTTCTGGGTGCCTATGCACGCTATTTAGTGCACTGGAATCATTTTAACATGTGGAGTTTGACATCGCTGGCAAATTTACCAACACCGGCTCTTAGGTGGTGCTCTGCCACCGTGGGCGTAATTTTCGCTGAACACGGAGCTTTAGTAGAAGCCTTCTAGGAAAAAAGTGCGACCAAGCTTCAATACCGGCAAGGGCCGCAGCGATGACCCTAATTGCGTGTAACTAAACCTTATTTGTATGTAAACATTGCGGGAAGCGTTGCGATGACCGAGGGCTCGGCTGCTTGAAACGCAGAGTAAGAAGGAGCGCAAAAACTTGAGAAACACGACAAATGTTATGTATTACAAGCGCTGTATGTTGTTGCTTTTTCTTTCATGGGCCCATCGCTCGTTAAGCTACTCTCTTCCTGGTTTTAGTTTTTCTTTCTGCTGTTTATACTGGGCCGTGGTGCAGGCTACGCTCGCCTGCGGTTGAGCCCGTACTGAACATTTTGGCAGTAATCATTGTGTTAGAGTGCCCTTAAGATCAGCTGTGAAGTTGGTTATGCATGGTAGCCCCATTATTCAATTCCAGCTTTAGTTGTGCGTTAATCGTCAGTGTGTCATGAGATCGAGGCGCGGCGGTCGTTCTCTCTCGAAACGCTCGAAACGACCTATCGAAACATGGAAACTCTAGAAAAAAGATACTGCCTTTGTTTTCTTACAAATGCGCAACGACTTCACAGCAAAAAGCGCTTGCTTGAACCATATTTTTCATATGCCCCCGATGGTCGATTGAAAGTACGCTGTTGCCCTGTTGGCCCCTGAGGGATGCTACTCCGGCTGACGCCGCAGGCCGCACCGGCTATACTGGGGCACTGGGACCAGTGCGGCCCCAGCGCACATACAGCGCTTCTCCCAGTGCATCCCGGATGCCAGCGACACACCCAGCATGAAAAGGCTAATCCCAGCGTTTTTCCCAGCAGCCAGTGTCTTCCCGTTACTGCTCCAGTGAATATCGCAGACCTCCAGCGTGCCCAGCAGATCCAGTGCAATAGGGACGTTGCAAAGGAATACCGAAAGCTGGGCAGGGGCTGCGGCATCCGGTCGTCCGAACGGGGGGTAACCGAACACCAAGAGTCGGCGGGCACACTGAGGCAGTACGCTAGAACTCCGATTCAAAAGGGGCGCTCTTCGAAGTAAGCCGCCGCAACCGCAAAAAGCCTGGACCTAACAATTTCGACCTCATACAATGCCGGCCTCACTCAACCTCAAACTCACACGTGAGATTCAAGTCTAATTTCGTGGCCTCACTCAAAACATTTCGAGCTGTCGCCGACCTCACCTCAACCTCACCTCACTCCGTGAGGTTGAGGTCATTTTGAGGTTGAGGTCGACCTCATGAGGTCGAAAACTCATGAGTTCGCCCACCTCTAATGTCCAGGTTGATATCTGCTTCCTCAAGTTCTCCTGGCAATGACGACAAGCTGGCGCCTTTAGAGACGTGACCGCACAGACACCACAATGCTTCTTCTGAACTTCTGACGTTAGGTGAAAGCTGGCTGTGGTGCTCTGACCGATGCTGTAGTCAAGGTAATGTTTTTTTTATGTTCCTCTTGTCAAGGAAACCTGTTTGCATGTTTCTTGAATGAATTATTTTCTAAGGTTTTCAACTTGTGTACTGATAAAAGTTAAGTGTGTCGCAAAATGTGTTCGTAGTCATGCTCGATGCCTTGTTTGAATAAGTAAGTTTTGTAAATTGCTTCCTACTGTTTCCAGGAAGAAGGATTTGTTATAATCTTGCTTGATTGGAGTTTTGCCACTGTAGCGCTCCCAAATGAGTCTGGCGTCTTCTATGTCAGACAACAGAGAGAAGCTTTAAAATGGCCAAGGACCTAATTCTGCATGAAGAAATCAACAAATGATGAAGCACCGGCACTAAAGGACAGTAAATCCTACGAAGGAACAAAGGTATCACATAACCCTTACAAGTTACGAACAATTGACCCTAACTTCAGCTACGATGCCGCTGCTAGAAAGATGCAAGACTTGCATCGATACAACGATGGTTCATGCGAGAGGAGGCAGGGTTATTTCACGCAGCAGTTTTCGTGCGCAGAGGGATCAGGCGCAGAAAAATTTCATCCAAAACTTCGTCTCCGGAAAGACCAGAGCAGAATTTGAAAGAGTACATCAGACGCCTACTGCCGCCACTTTGCCTCCCAGTGGGCAGCCGAAAATTTATGCTTAGTGTCACATAAACGCAAAATTGCTGAACGTATGGCAAACGGAGCAGAAAAGGGAGATCGTTGTACATGAGGAGGAGGAGATCGCCCTGCTAGTGATTGCGCTGAAGGCGGAAACCCATCAGCAGCATGCGCACCACGTCTAGTTTTGGGCACCTTTACGTCAAGTGTAGCTCACTCTGAGACAGCTGTTCTTCGGTAGCAGTGCCGAATATCTGACGAGCCATTGATGCTTTCGTCTGAACTTCAGAAGTTAGATTAAAGCTTGCTGTGGTGCTATGAGTGATGCTGTAGTCAAGGTAATGCTTTCTTTTATATTCCTCTTGTCAGAGACCCCTGTTTGCATGTTTCTTGAGTGTATTATTTTCTAAGGTGTTCAACTTGTGTACGAATACATGTGAAGTGTGTCGCAAAAGGTGCAGGTATTCATGCTCGATGCCTTGTTTGAACAAGAAAGTTTTGTAAATTGCTTCGTATTGTTTGCATGCGTATCACGTACGCGTGAGAAAGTTTTGTTACACCTTGTTTGATTGGAGTTTTGCAATTGCAGCGCTTCCAAATGATTCTGACGTCGCCTTAGTCGGAAAACAAACAGAAGCTTTCAAATGGTCTAGGTTCAACTACTTAATCAAACGATGATGAAGCGCTGGCACTAAAACACACGAATATCTACCAAGGAACAAACAGATCACCGAACCCTTACAATTTTCGAACAATTGACCCTAACTTCAGCTACGCTGCCGCTGATACAAAGGTGGCTCAGGCTAGAGAAGGCAGGGTTATTTCAACGCAGCAGTTTTCGTGTGCAGAGGGGTAAGGGGCAGACAAAAGATCATTCAGAAGTTTCGTCTCCGGAAACACCAATGCAAAATTTGAAAGGGTACATCAGATGCCTACAGCCGCCACTCTATCGGCACCCGTGTACCTTTGCCTGCCTGTGCGCAGTGCTTTTCAGAAAACTGACGAATATGGGAAAAGTGCGTGCGCTTGGTACAAGAACCATGGTGCAGTGCCCGTTGCCAGCGTTGCTCCAAATGCTCAAGCTGTAGGGATCCAGTCTACAGCCTTTATCTAGAAGCGAAGTACAAGTTTACTTTTTCGGATTGACTGCTTGGCCGCAGGCGATACCCTCGCTCAGTAAAAGACTGCGGCCCAGAGCAGAAACCGAAGACATATATGTTAAAAGGAGCGCAAGCCGACAATCCATGCTTGTCTCGCTTAAACGCAAAATTGCTGATCATATGGCAAACGGAGCAGAAAAGGAAGATCGTGGTACGTGTGGAGCAGGCGATCGCCATACTAGTGATTTTGCCGAAGGTACAAACCCATCGGGGGCATGCGCACCACGTCTAAGCTTGAGTATTTTTACGTGAAGTGTAGCTCACTCTGGGGTGGGGGGGCGGAGACAAACATGTTCTTCGGAAGCAGTGCCGAATATCTTGACGAACCATTTACGCTTTCTTCTGAACTTCAGAAGTACGACTAAAGCTGGCTGTGGTGCTTTCAGTGACACTGTAGTGAGGGTAATGTATTTTTTGGTTCCTCTTGTCAAAGACCAATGTTTGCATGTTTTTGAAGGTTATTTTTAAGGTATTCAACTTGGGCACTAATACAAATGAAGTGTCTCGCAAAGGCGTTCACATTCATACTCTATCCCTTGATTGAACTGGTAAGTTTTGTAAATTCCTTCGTATTGTTTCAAGACTACCTCGTACGCATGAGAAGGTTTTATTACACCTTGCTTGATTAGAGGTTTGCCATTGTGGCGCTTCCAAATTATTCTTGGCATCTTCCATGTCGGACAATAAAGAGAAGATCTCAAATGATCAAAGTCCAAGTTCTGCATTACGAAATCCGCAAATGTTGAAGAAGCACTCGCACTAAAACACATTCACTCCTACCAAGGAACAAACGTACCACAGAATCCTTACAGGTTCAGAAATATACGCTAACTTCAGCTAGGCTTCCGCTGCTAAAAAGATGTAAGCCTTGTATCGAAAGAACAATCGCTCAGGCCAGAGAAGGCTCGGTTATTTCCGTGGAGCATTGTTCAGGCGCAGAGGAATCAGGGGCAGACAAAATGTCATTCAGAAGTTTCGTCTCCGGAAAGATGAAAACAGTATTTGAAAGGGCGTACCAGACGCCTACTGCCGCCACTGTATCGGCACCTGTACACCATTGCCTGCCTGTGGACTGTACCTTTCATTTAAGCGACGAGCATGGCAAACGTGCTTTCGCTAGGTATAAGAACCATGGTGCAGTGGCCGCTGCCAGCATTGCTCCAAATGCTCGAGCTGTCGGGATCCCGTCTACCGCCTTTGTAAAGTAGCAAAGACCAAGGAGACTTGTTCGGATTGACTCCTTGGCCGCAGGCGATTCCCCCAGCTCAGTAAAAGAGTGCGGCCAAGAACAGAAACTGAAGACAGTTATGTTAAAAGGTGCGCATGCCGAAAATCCATGCTCTGTCTCGCTTAAACGCAAAATTGCTGTTCGTATGGTAAACGGAGTAGAAAAGGGAGATCGTGGTATGTGGAGCAGGCGATCGCCCTGCTAGTGATTGTGCCGAAGGTGGAAACCCATCGGGGGAGAACGCACGACGTCTAGATGTGGGCACCTCTACTTCAAATGTAGCTCAGTCTGAGACACACCAGTTCTTCTGTAGCTGTGCCGAATATCTGGACGAACCATTGATGCTTTTATCTGAACTTCAGAAGTTCGATGAAAGCTAGCTGTGGTGCTTTGAGTGATGCTGTATTAATGGGAATGTTTTTTGTTTATGTTCCTCTTGTCAAATACTCCGGTTTGTAAGTTTCAATGTATTATTTTCTAAGGTGTTCAACTTCTGTACTAATACAAATGCTGTGATCCGTTTCTTCATTGCTAGGAGTTCGTGAGTTTTAGCGCCGGTGCTTCTTCATCTTTTGTTGATTTCTTCATGTAAACTTAGACCTTGACCATTTCGAAGCTTCTCTCTGTCGCTCGACTTAAAAGACACCGGAATCATTCGGAAGCGCTACAACGGCAAAACTCTAATAAAGCAAGGTATAACAGAGCCTTCTCACGCGTACTTGATACGCCTGAAAAAAATACGAAGCAATTTACAACGCTTACCTGTTCAAATAAGGCATCGAGCTTGACTACGGACACCTTTTGCGACACACTTCATTTGTATTTGTACACAATTTTAACACCTTAGAAAATAATACATTGCAACACGCAAACAGAAGTCCCTGACAAGAGGAACATGCAAAAAACATCACCTTGACTACAGTGTCTCTGAAGAGTTCTGTGATCTGTTTGTTCCTTGGTAGGGGTTCGTATGTTATAGTGCCGGTGCTTCTCCATCATTTGTGGATTTCTTCATGCAGAACTTGAACCTTGGTCATTTGAAAGCTTCTCTTTGTATTCCGACCTAGGCGACGTCAGAATCATATGGAAGCGCTACAATGGCAAAACTCGAATCAAGCAAGGTGCAACAAAACCTTCTCGCGCGTGCGTGATACGCCTAGAAAAAACACGAAGCAATTTAAATAAACTTACCTGTTCAAATAAGGCATTGATCATGAATACAAACAGTTTTTGCGACACGCATCACATTTATCAGTACACAAGTTGAACACCTTAGAAAATAATACATTTCGTTGTATCGATGAAAGTCTCGATGAAAGTCTTGCATCTTTCTAGCAGCGGCAGCGTAGCTGAAGTTAGCGTCAATAGTTCGTAACTTTTAAGGGTTATGTGATACGTTTATTTCTTCGTAGGAGTTACTGTCCTTTAGTGCCGGTGGTTCATCATTTGTTGATTTCTTGCTGCAGAATTAGGTCTTTGGCCATTTGAAATCTTCTCTCTGTTGTCTGACATAGAAGACACCAGAATAATTTGGAAGCGCTGCAATGGCAAAACTTCAATCAAGCAAAGTGTAACAAAAGATTCTCGCGCGCACGTGATATGCCTGGTAACAGTACGAAGCAATTTACAAAACATGTCTGTTCAAACAAGGCATTGTGCATCAATACGAACACCTTTTTTGACGTATTAGTAGACAAGTTCAACACTTTAGAAGATAACATTCATGTAACATGCAAACAAGGATCTCTGACAAGAGGAACGTAAAAAAAACATTACCTTTACTACAACGTCACTCAAAGCACCACAGTAAGCTTTAATCTAACTTCGCATGTTCAGAAGAAAGCATCAATGGTACGTTTAGAAATTCGGCACTGCTGCCAAAGAACAGGTTTGTCTCATAGTGAACTACACTTGACGTGAAGGTGCCCAAATCTGGACGTGGTGCGTTTGCCCACGATGGGTTTCCACCTGCGGCACAATCACTAGCAGGGCGATCGCTTCCTCCACATGTACCATGATCTCCCTTTTCTGCTTCGTTTACCAGACGATTAGCAATTTTGCGTTTAAGCGAGACAGAGCACGGATTTTCAGTGTGCGCGCTCTTTAACATATGTGTCTTCGGTTTCTGCTCTTGGCCACGGTGTTGTACTGAGCTGGGGGTATCGGCTGCGGCCAAGCAGTTAGTCAATCCGAACAAGTCTTCTTGGTCTTTGATCTTTACAAAGGCAGTAAACTGGATCCCTACAGCTTGAGCTTTTGGAGCAACGCTGGCAGCGGGCACTGCAACAAGCCGCTTGTACCAAGCGAACTCCCGTTTGCCATGCTCGCCACTTTTCTGAAACGTACGGCGCACAGGCAGGCAAAAGTGCGCAGGTGCAAGTGGCCGCCGTAGGAGTCAGCTGTACCCTTTTAAAATCTGCTTTGGTCTTTCCGGAGACAAAACTTTTGAATGGTATTTGGTGTGCCCCTTATCCCTCTGCGCGCAAACGCTGTTGCGCTGAAATAACCCAATGCAAGGCTTGCATCTTTTTAGCAGGGGCACCATAGCTGAAGTTAGGGCCAATTGTTCGCAACTTGTAAGGGTTCTGTGATCCGTTTGTTCCTTAGTAGGAGTCCGTGTGTTTTATTGCCGGCGCTTCTTTATCGTTTGTTAATATCTTCATGCCGAACTTGGACCTTGGCCATTTGAAAGCTTCTCTCTGTTGTCCGACTTAGAAGGTGCCTTAATCATTTGGAATTGCTACGGTGGCAAAACGCCAATCAAGCAAGGTATAACAAAACCATCTGACGCGTACGTTGTACGCCTAGGAACAGTACGAAGCGATTTACAAAATTTGCCAGTTGAAACGGCGTCGTGGATGAATACGAACACCTTTTGCGACGGAATGTATTTGTATCAGTACAAAAGTTGAATGCCTTAGAGAATAATACATTGAAACTTGCAAACAAGGATCTCTGACAAGAGAAACATACAAAAAATACATTACCTTGACTACAGCGTCACTCAAAGCCCCACTGACATCTTTAATCTAACGTCTGAATTTCAGAAGAAACTATCAATGGTTTTTCTGGATATTCGGCACTGCTACCGAAGAACAGGTCTGTCTCAGAGTAAGCTACACTTGACGTAAAGCTGCCCAAAGCTAGGCGCGGTGCGTATGCCCCCAGTGGGTTTCCACCATCTCCGCAATCACTAGCAGGGTGGTCTCTTTCTCCATATGCACCGAAACTCCATGCTCTGTCTCTCGCCTAAACGTAAAGTTGCTGAATGTATGTTGAACGGAGCAGAAAAGAGAGATCGTGGTACATGTTTATGGGGAGACCATGCTGATCAATTATGGTTTTCTTCAATTATCCTTTTAACTATGCATTTATTATGAGCCGAAAAAAGGGAGCAAAGATACAGTTTCTGCACGAAGAAATCAACAAATGATGAAGAAGCACCGGCACTAAAACACACGAACGCCTACTAAGGATAAACGGATCACAGAACCCTTACAAGTTGCGAAAAATTGACCCCAACTTCAGCTACGTTGTCGCTGCTAGAAAAATGCAAGCGTTCCATCGAAACAACGATGGCTAAGGCGAGAGCAGGCAGGGTTATTTCAGCCCAGCAGTGTTCGCGCGCAGAGGGATCAGGGCCAGACAAAATGTCTTTAAAACGTTTCGTCTCCGAAAAGACCAAAGCATTATCAGACGCCTACTGCCGCCACTGTATCAGCACCTGTGCACCCTTTCCTGCATGTGAGCAGTCGAAAAGGGAGCAGGAAAGGGAGATTGTGGTGCTACATCTCGAGAAGATCGCCCTGCTAGTGATTGCGCCGATGGTGGAAACCCATCGGGGGCATACGCTCCACGTCTAGATTTCGGAACCTTTTGCGTCAAGTGTAGTTCACTCTGAGACAGACTTGGGTTTTGGTAGCAGTGCCGAATATATAAACGAACCATAGAGGATTTCTTCTGAATTTCAGAAGTTAGATGAAAGCTGGCTGTGTTGCTTTGTTGACGCTGTGGTCATGGTAATGTTTTTTTTTGTATGTTCCTCTTGTTAGAGTCTCCTAATTGCATGTTCAATGTAATATTTTCAAAGGTCTTCAACTCGTGTACAAATACAAATAACGTCGCAAAAGGTGTTCGTAGTCATGTTTGATGCCTTCTTTGAACAGGTAAGTTTTGTAAATTGCTTCCTGCTGTTTCTAGGCGTATCACGTAAGCGTGAGAAGGTTTTGGTATACCTTGCTTGATTGGAGTTTTGCCAGTGTAGCGCTTCGAAATAATTCTGGCGTCGCCTAATCCAACCTGAAAGCCCAAAATGCGTTGTTCAATCTAGCAATGGCGGCAGCTGAAGCCACATGTGGACCATACAAGGGACTCCACCTAGTCTTTGTGAAGGGAAAGGCACTAAGCCTGACCCTCGAGCACCCCAGTGCGTTCCCGCTGAGCTCCTTATTAACCCATATGATCCTGACTACGTTGAGAATCCAGTAGCATCGATTATAGTACTCTGGTGTCGCACTGTCCGGGGTTAAGACAAGAAAGTTGCGGAGCTCAAGTGGAGTGCGTCCGTCGCCCCTGGAGCTCCGCTCGTGTCTGCCTGTTGATGCGACCTTGAATGATGCGAGCATTTAGCTAACACTCTAAAAAGCTGAATGTTGTGATTGACAGGATACTTAAGCGGGCGAGTTGGTGATACATCATCTAAGAAAACAGCGCGAATAACGGGGACGGCAGAAAGAAACAACAGGAACAAGCGCTTGTTCCTGTTGTTTCTTCCTGTCGTCCCCGTTTGTTCGCGCTGTTTTTTTTTGGATGTTGTGATTGAGCGTATTGTGTCGAAGCCTTGTAATCTCTATTTTTTGCTGCTGGGAGGCGCTGGCGTGGTGGGGCTGAAAAACATTATATTTAAAGAGAGGTTACTTAGGAAGCCACCCCTGGTGAGTCACTCCTCTTGCAGTACTAGGTGGATTCCGCTATTCCTGGACCCCTTTTGTCTCAGCCGACACTCGAGCTCGCTGGACCAATGCTTGTTGGGCCGATAGTTCCAGGCAGCCGAGCAGGACCGCCTCCAAGCCCTCTCGAATAGGGGAAAGTATGGGTGAAAGAGAAGGCTTTAGCTGGCATTCTCCGACCATGTGAAAGGTGTAAGCCACCTCTCCAGGGAAATCGCAGAGCCCAGAAAAGGAAAGATCAAAATGTCTAAGAAGAATTATTTTGCCCGCTTTCCCTGGCCCCTTGAGAGGAGCCGGGTACTGACGGTGCAAGTCCCGGTAATGAGTAGCGCTGTCTGGAAAGGTTAAGAGAGGATATGTGTCTGTACAGATCTCTGTGGTCTACGTCGGGGACCCGGTTAGTGAGTACGCGGGCGGCCGAGTTGGTGGCCTCATTCGCTGGTAGGCCCTGGTGGCATGGAGTGCGGCCTTTACGTTTTGCTTCAACAGCACAGAAAGGTATTGTGTTCTGGAGATGGCTATGAGGCCGTGCCATTTCTAGTTGGCGTTCGCACAAAAGAACGTGACCAATTAAAAAGAATGGCAAGGAAAAACTTCAAGATCTAAAAGCCCAAGTATGAGGATAGAAAGAAGTTCTTGCGTGTGTTAGAAGCCTCTGAGCCGTTTACGCGGTCCACGTCCGTCCAGCGGAAGCCTTTGAACTGTTTACGCGGTCCTGCGCTTTGCTTATGCGCTTTGCTTATGCTCCGTGTCATCAAGACGCGTCTTCATCGCTTCCTTTGTCGCGCAAGATGCACTAAGATGTACCTCGATTGATTCCAGTCACTCGCGTCTGTTTCCACAGTTTTCTAATTTGTTCCGCCCGGGTGGTGCAGTGGTTATGGCGCTCGACTTCTGTTCCCAAGGATACGGGGTGGTGTCTCAACCGCGGCGGCCGCTCTTCGATGGAGGCGAAAAGCTCGGCGCCCATGTGGTGTGCGATTTCAGTGCACGTTAAAGAACCCCGGGTGCCAAATTTCTGGAGCCTTCCACACGGCGTCTCTAAACCTTAGTCGCTTTGGAACGTTAAACCACATAAATGAAACGAAACGTTGCTGTATGTTTCATCACATTTGCCGTTTTGTTCAGATGGTTATTCTCCGAAGTTTAATTGAGCACTGACGAGCGCAGTGGGCATGCATAGCTATACGACCAGCAAGCACCTTTTGCTGCTATCGGCGCCGCTGAGTTGCTTACTTAATTGAGGTTACAAATAAACCCAGCAAATAGTTCTTTTCAGTGTCACGCCAGTCTTTTCGCACGCGGTCTATCACCATTGTCCTGAGGTGTGTCTCAGCTTGTTTGTGGCAGCACAATTTGTGCCGCCATCAACTTTGCTTCTGACAACATCTTCATCTTTGCCAGTTTGTACAGGCAGTGGTAGTCATTCAATGTCTCCACCTAATGCTTTCCACACGCTATTTGCTATCTGAGTTGTTAACGGTACATACCACACCGACATCTGCGTGCCACAGATGTTAAAATGTCGTGCCCGCACTCTAAGCGCCGCGCTTATTCGTCATCATCAGAGCTTATGTCTTCCTCAAATTAAAACTAAGGAAGGATTCCCCAAACTACTCCCACGAACTGATGTCCTCAAAGAGGCTGTTGCTGCCTCTTTAATTGATTATTTACCACGGCTGGTCTTAAAACTTTGCAATCGAATCCCCATTCAATACTGTCGTTCCTGGCTCCGAACTACTACTTCACAAACATAACCCTGAAAATCATGCTTCCACAATCATGCAGGTATACGCTAGGGTGACCGTTAGCCAGATGATTCTGGTAAATCTAGCGACCAATTACCGCAATCTTCACTATCCAGTTTTCTCCGATCAGAATAGCGGTGCAACCCGTTATGCGCGTTACTGTTTTCACTTCGTAGTTCCGCTCAACGTGCTATAACGCGCAAAGCGACGCAAAATGATCAGTGAATAAGGCGAGATTGTCAGCTTTGTGATGCGTTTGCACGAAATTTCAAGTATACACAGTCGCTTGGAAGAAATGCACAGTACCTCGCACAGTTGGGCAGGCCTCGTCGGGGCAAAGTTGTACAGCCACTTCTTTCTTTGAATGGTGTCCGTCTTTTCGCTCGTAATCGCGATAAGAACGAAGCCTTTTTCACGCCGGCTTCGGCACTGAAATTCGCAAATCGGCAATGCGCTGCAGTAAAAGAGTGAATAGCGTGAAGTGCGAGCGCGGAATGCTAGGGAGCTCGGTCCTAGCAACGGCAGCTGCCTGAAAATTGGCGCTGGCGAAAAATGAAAACATACAAAAAAAAACGAACTTTTCGCGCGCTTTCTCCAGCGACCGCCCGCGGAGCCAATCACCGTTGAGAAAAGCATCGATGGGGGAGCTTAGAAAAGAGGATCTGCGAGGGTGAGCGGCGGCAAGGTGCCTCGGCGCGCACCAGCAAAACTAAGGCGGAAACAAACGGCACACAAGATTCAAGAACCCAACAGGTTTGACTCTACTTAAAAAAAAACGAATGGGGACGGGGACGCAGGCTAGATTCGCAATGAAGTAGTACAGTGGTTTTCAAAAATACACGGCCCATGGCTTCAGTCTGCGGAACGGCTGCCGGGCCACACCGCGACGCTGCTATCTCTGCCCGGCGCTCGGTACGAGGGTGCCCTATGTGACGACACCTTTCTCCCTCCCTCTCGCGCTGTAAAGTAACACGCCTTCGCAACTGTATGTGTGGCGTGCGTCCGTTTCGCCTTTCTTGCTCTATGCTTTCGCCGCTGCCGCTCGCTACGAAAGAGGGCGTCTGGGCTCCGGATATTTTCATCACCGGTCTCGGCGCGCGCCGAAAAAAAAAATACTGGCGCCCTGCTACCTTCTTCCAACATACATTCATCGCCCTACGTGCATCGAGACGCAAAAAACGAGTGTCGTGCCTCTTTCTCGCCGCGCTGTTATCGGACCTATGTCCACGGAGTGTTCAGATGCCGCCCTCTGCAGTGGCGAGACCTTTCTACTGAGTCCGCTTCTGTTGTGCAGTTGTGGCGAAACTCAGTATGACTTCTTTTTAGAAAAGTCGGCTCTCCTCAATGCAACCCTTCGAAAGAAGAAATACCAATTTTAATGGGAACAAATGTTCTACCATTGGCCATTTTGTCAAGTACAGTGGCACTTGACAAATCGGAGACCCTAAACGTCTACTGCGAATTATGTCAGTGCAAATAAATTTGAACATTAAGCTACATTTAATGATATACCACTGCATAGCTTGTCAAGTATGATAACACTATACTAATTGTGGGTATTAATGAGCTGTCACTTATTTGTAATTTTGCGATAAAATATTTCGCTATACCTTCAAGTCGTAAATTGTTGGATAGCTATGCAGAGTATAATTGCACTGGACTAGCTAATTGTACTTTTCAATTATTCATTGCTCTTTTGTTAATTGCAACTAAGTATGAAATATGCTACACCATGAAGTCATGCATGGTTGGAAAACTTGTATGAAGTATTATAGCAAATAATGATTGGTAGGCGCTAAACTATTATCGCTAATTTGTTAATTGCGATTAAATATATATGTTGCACTACTACCTCAAGTTAGGTATCATTAAATAGCTTATATCGAGTATTACTGCACAGAACTAATACTAACCGTTAATAATTTAGTGCTAATTTGGTATTTGCGAATATATATGTTACACTAAAACCTCAAAATACGTATCATTGGGTAGCTTATGTCGAGTATTATTGCACAGAACTAATAATATGGGTTAATTATTTATCACTAGCTTGTTAATTGCGATTAAATATATAATACACTACAACTCAAGCTTATATATCACTTGATAGCATATGTTGAGTATCATTGCACAGATCTACTAGTAGGTGTTAATTAATCATTGCTTATTTAATTGCGATTAAATATATATGTTACGCTACAGCCTGAATTTATATATCATTGGATAGCTTATGCCGAGTATTATTGCACAGAACTAATAATGGGTGTTACTTAATTATCGCTAAATTGTTAATTGCAATTAAACATTGAGTGCAACTCAGTCAAAAAAGACAACAAAATTACAACAAAAATTTTGTCTTGTCGTATTTTTGGCAAGTTTTATTTCTATTGTTTGTCTTCTGTCATATTTGTGTTGTGGTTGTGTTGTCTGGCTTGTCATATTTGTATTGTCCTGACTTCTGTTGTGTCGTATTTGTGTTGTCCGTGTTTTGTCCTAATGCTGTCTTTCTTGTGTCGCACCTTCAATCTGTCATGTGTCGCATTCTTGTCGCAGATTAAATGAGGTCGTTCCGCATGCAATTACAAAGCAGCAGAATGGTCTGCACTCTGTGCGCATTCCAGGGCATGTACAAAACACCTTACTTGAGCAAAATCCTGTTTATTAAAACAAATATGCTCTGCCGTCGGCTTCATTTCCATGATACAGTTGGTGCTGCAGCTCCGGGCCTCCTGGGAGTAATAAATAAAACAGCTTGCAATTAGATGCCTCGGACCATATAGACATACACACAAAAAAAGAAGCTGCAAAAATGTTCTGCAGTCCCGAGGTATTCATAGTGGCCAACGATGGCGGCCGCCCGGCCAGGCGTCACTCTTTCAAATGGCTGATGGGTACAGGATTACCGAGCACCTACCACCAAATGTTACGAAGTAGCGATTGATAAAGCTAATTTATTTACAAGGTATCGGGACGTTTCGGAAAAGTCAACGAACCGTCAGCTTCTTAGCCCGCTTGTCTCCGCTCTTCCACTTCTACATCTTTCTCTCACTGCTTCTGCTAAAGGGTCAAGTTATTGCATTCAAATGGCATATGTTACACTGCCCCACTATGTTATTTCATCTGGCTGTCTGGAGTGGTACATTTTAGGGTTTAACACACACAAATGGAGCTGAATTTTGCCACACAAGCAGAATGCAATGACAAAAAATCATTCATTAGACACAATCAGCATGCACAGGTAAAAAAACTTCAGGGCCATGGCCAACTACAGTATAATCTCGTTACAATAGATCGAGTTACAAAGCCTATTCGGATATAATTCATACCGATTTGTGATGTTTGGTCGATTTTCTCCTCTCTTCCATTAACTGAACTTCACTTACTGCGGATTCGGCTACAGCCAACATTCGGTTAGAACGAACGATATTTTAAAAATAATTTGGATCCGCACTTCATTACAATTAAGAGACTTTTTGGCAGTAAACACAGCTTATGTTCAAATCATCTTTGGATCGCGGCGACTGATGGCAACAGCAATGATGGCAGGTGCTAATTTTCATCGCCGTCTACAGCTGCTGTATACCAATATACTCCAAACGTAAATTTGTCATGTTCAACATGCAGCCACTACTCACCGGAGGAAATAAATTCAGACTGATTTTAAACATATATTGACAATCCCTCCAATTTCAGCCACACTGATTCGCGATCCACTTCTCACTCACCCTTTTCTTCTTGGACCTCTGGAGCACTAGTAAACCTTTCTCAGAGCACTTTTTTGATGTACAGGGGCGATGAAAAGAAATTCAAGCTGCACGGCACATACGCGCTCCACTGCTTGAAATTTCATTCGTTGCGTTTGCAACCAGGTGGTAACGAAAAAGAATGATGCTAGAATAATCCACGACGCAATGATGGACGACGACCTAGGTGTACAAGATCGATGAAAATAAATTTGAGCAGCGGAGCGCATAAGTGCTACACTGTTAACAATTCTGTTTACCGCAGTATACATCACTGGTCCGTGGCAGGTTGACATCACGGTATGCACACATGAGACTGCCTCGCAAAGCCAACTGCTGGAAGGAGATTCAAGATAATAAAACAGCATATCAGCACACCCACGTGCTCCAACTTCCGAAATAACTACTCGGCAAACAGTCAACCGAACAGACAGAGACAGAGAGTACTGTGAGGTTGGATTTCAGCACGACGCACGTTCCGCAGTCAATAGCGCTGACTACTCTTTGCACCCTAGCCGATGCTTCTCCATCACCTCCTCTAGAAAGATGCCTGCTGGATGCGCCAAAAACCCGCTGCCCTTACCTTTCCTTATTCCCTCCTTTCTACCTGAGGCGTTAGCTTGCGATCATTACAGCGCCCGCCTGCAACACGCATTTGCGCATGCACTTTTTGGACAGCTGCTGCCGCTTTGACACCACACCACCCCAACGCTCTTTGCGGAGATAGGGGCGTATCTGACGCCATTTCTTGATGAACGCCTGCAACTGAAGGCACAGCAGCTCCAAAGGGTAAGCAAAAAATACCACAGGCTTCTTTCTAGAGGTGATGGCCTCTCCTCTTATCCAGCTGTCCAGCGTTGTGCAATTCGGACAATTTCGACAAGTCGATTTTCCATAGAGCTTTTTGAAGAGCTTTTAGAATAAATTCTGCTTCCTGGAAAGAGCATAGCAATTAGTTTGAATTACTATCGCTATCATTTTATTTTAGTAGAGCCTATAAACACAGTCGTTTATTAGTTTCGTATTCACGACAATGTGCCGTAGTTTTTGCAGCGGCTTTTTTCACTGTTTAGCCCGACCTGCCCACGTGTGTGGTAGCTAACGCAATGATCTACCATCTACCTTGGCTAACGTGCGTGGACGGTTCAGTGAACGCAGTGCCTTCTAAGGATTCGCAGTCAACAAAACGGAAGCAAATATGCCCAATACAAAACCTCCAAATTATTGAGCAAGTTGAAAAGGGGAAGAAGCAGTTGGACGTCGCAGACGCTTTGGCCTATCAAAACACACCGTTCACACGATTGTCAAGAACAAGGATGCAATCCTGACAAAGCAAGTGACCGGCGACCTGCAACTAAAGCGGTTCCGACTATGCGAGGCCTCGTATCCGGTCGTCGAAGAGTCCCTGCTGGTATGGCTTCATAACGCCTGTTCTTGAAACATACCCGTGAATGGAGGCGGAAAATCTTGCCATCGTTTCAGACTACAAGGACTTTAAATGCAGTGAAGGGTGGCTAAAGTGGTTCAAATTGCGCACGGAATCACCTTTAAGTGCATTTCTGGCAATGGACTGGAAAGACCATTCGCTGCCAGGTCTTCTTGCAGGCTATGCTTCACGGGACATTTTCAACGCTGAAGAAAGCGGGGAGTTTCCTACAAGTTGAGGCCAATAAAAACTTGCTTTCTCTGCAGATTTGTGACATTCGAGCAAAGTGCTGCACCTGAAGAAGTGAATTGCCTTATGCTAATGGAGGCACAAATAGTGTCAAAAGCAGTTACCTACTCAGTACAGTAAAAGCTGACTAACTTATTTCAGAAGTGCTGAGTTATGATTAAAGCATATATTGTCGGCAGGCATTGCTTTTAGATTATGTTTATAACAGGCTCATGCGTGGTTATAGACCAGACGTGTAACAGTATTTGGATTACAGACTTCTATTACAACAGACCAATACCCTGGGCACTATTGAAGTCTCTTATAATGAAATTATACTGTAGTCAGCCTGGCTTGATGCTCCGTCAAGTCTATTGCACTAATGAAATTTGTCTGAGCATGATGGTTTCGAAAATGAGATTCATCACTGAAAGGAACTGAAAAGTTTTATGATGCCAGTGGACATGCACGCAGCCCAAATGCCATTAAGCCAAGTGGCCACATAAATGCACCATAAAATCAGCAATCAAGCCCAGAGTAATATGTTTAAATGCTATGGCAAAAGAATAAATTTAACTGACGAATAAGTAGCCTGTGGCAGCAAAGTGAAGGAAAGGAAATGCCCTGAAATAAGTGGAATCTTGTAATGCCCGAGCAGTTTCCAGATGTATTCTATATCATAGAAGTTAGTCGATACACTTACTTGATTAGCGCCGCAGGTCAGAGCACTTTTGTGCCAGGTAGCGTGGGAGGCGCTTGTGGCACTTGTGCTTATCCTCTTCTGGGCAGCCCTTTATCTTCAAGTTATACCAGAAGGAGTCTGCAGAGACAGAAAAAAATTTAGCTGGCAGATCAGGAAGAGAAGGCTGTTCAATCATTTTTTCCAAGTTTCCTCAAATAGCATTGTTTTTGCAGAAGACCTATATTCAAGAAAGTAGCACACGGAATTACAGTGAAATTGCTAAATAAATGCCCTTAATTTGATATCTTGCAGCTTTCTGTTTTTTGATGCTACCAGTTTTGGTTCAGCAATTTGCCCTTTCTCCATTTGTTTCCTGCCTCATGCTGTTTTATTTGATTTATGTAAATTCCAATCTACTGACAAACTTCAATTCTGCAAGCAAAACAGTGCAGGCTCCATGTAACACATTCATCGTGATAGGATACAAGTCGAGATTTTGCTCAGGAACAAATTTGCAGACTGGTTTTGCGCGAATGAGCATGACTGGCAAATTGGTTTTGGAGGATGAAGGGGAACCTTCAGCTTCACAATGTGACGAGATCAGCTGGCTTCGAACAGTGAAGCGAGTTGATGTGCTTGAGCGGGTATCCGTGTTTTTTAGCTATGTTGAGGAACTAGTGGAGCGAACGCTGGAAATGACGTTTTGCAGTTAACTGGGGAAGCCGATAACGAGGAACTCGTCATGATCGACGCAATGTGCAGCATTGATTAAATGTGCTGACTACGAGTTTTCAAATGGCACAAAGCATTTACAGACGTCCATGAAGATGCTCAGCCCAACAACGGTCCGAGCGGTCACCGAAGAAGTACTTGTTTTAGTGAAAACTGATCAGCCTTTAAGTGTGCAGTCGTGAGCAAAAGTGGCATACAACACTCTGTCGGTGACAGAGCTCGGAAAAACGGCACAAATATCCCGTGTAGTGACACCGATAGGGGCAGCGACAGTGACACATGCCTGTGGATAAAATGGGGTATCGGCATGATTGGCTCGATCCCCAAAAGCTGTTGCTCGATGAAGGCGAAATGCAGTTTTCCGTAACTCCACCACTGGCTGAGTGTTGTATACGACTTTTGCGCACGACTGTACATACGATCACGTGTCCATATGAACATGACGCCTATTTTTGTTCCCCACCTTCCCCCAAAAGCAGTTTGCCAATCATTCTCATACATGTGCAATGCCACAAATAGTCCTATTACTTTCAGGACAGAATCTTTACACTTTATTTCAGACAGACAACACTGAAAGTAAACTGAATTCATTTTTTGAAAATCCTGAGAAAGCTCAGTATTTCTGGCGCGCATACCACAAATAGCTAGCAATTTATGAGTTACAGTAGGTCATAAGAATTAGGGCTTGAACCAAGAATGCCGTCAAATGGTATCTTTTAATTTAGTGCCTTGGCTTTGAGTTGCAATGAGGCACTGGCTCACTAACTCAGACATGCTATAGCAGATTGGGAGGCTCCGAATGCTAATTAAACTCTGCTGGCCAGCGTAGTGCAGTCTAAAGTAGAGCTGTGCACGGGCTCGGCCCGGGTCCGGGCCAAAGTATTTTTGTCTCGGGCGAGCCGGGCCGGACACCCTGGATCATGAAGACATCCAACATTTGTGAAAAGGCGAAATAGCCATATGGTGCGATAAGCATCTAGAATACACAGCATTTTTCCGTGTCGTACCCATGTGAGAGCTTAAGAATTCTTTGCCGGCATCTACTCGCCTTTTCTCCCGCTCCTCGCCGCGAGAAGGCGCTTATGGGCTATAGTTTGCATCTCCGCTTTAGTAAAATCGGCGCTGATATTTACGTGTTCACTTTAAACTTCGCGCCACGCTGTCGCCAATCACACGCCTCTATTGTGTCGCACTCCTGCCGCGACATGGCCGCGTTTGAAGCGGAACATAACTGAAAGCTTCTGCGATACAAGAGTTTCCTCTTGCAACTCTTGCAGTGAAATTTTCACTTGAAAGGCACACGGTGAGCCAGGCAAGCTCACCGAGTACCTGGCCTCAATCAACCCCTTTTTAGGTTTACAGCTTGCTCATTTTTGGAGAAGACAAGCTGCTTACCGAAAACTTGTTTTCCTATCTAATAAAGTGTTAGTCATTGCTATAGCACTGAGAGAAACCTCAGCGCTTCCGGGTTCATTATCCAGAGCGCGCAAATGTCTCAATTAAATGGGTAACGTGTTGTTTTTGTGCAATAAGTTAATTCTAAGTGCGTGCTGTGCCCCTATATATTCAGCAAATTTGTCATTTCAAACATGAGAACTCCACATTTTTTCAGATCTTGCATAAACTTATTCTGAAATTATTTTCTTCTCTTTCATCTCAACTGCAATTACAGCATGATTGGCCGGGCCGGGGCGGGCCTGGGCCTTAAATTTAAGTGCCGGGCCGGGCCAGACATGGGTCTCTAGCGTTGGGCCCGGGCCCGGCTCGGGCTCAAAATTTCCGCCCGTGCACACCTCTAGTCTAAAGCTGCTAAATAAACTAAAAGTAGCGCCAACATGTCAAGACTGCAGTCATTTTCTTTTTTTTTTTTGCGGGAGTCATTCATTCTTGCCGTCGTGCTGGATGTGCGGCATAGCGTATGCTATAGTGGCTGCGGATGTTAGGAAGCAGCAATTTTTTTTTCTTTTCGGAACGTGGTCCTTACTTGAGCGAATGTGCGTTGCAGCGGCTGCGGATGCTAAGGAGCGGCAGGTTTTCTTTTGTGACTCATCCTTTTTTACATCTATGAATCAACGAAAGCACGCAGTCAGCTGCGATTATGACATTGACTTTTAGCATTGTTCGCTTCAAACGGCATTTGCAGCTATCACATTTCCCAATGATATTGTGGCAGTGGACTACGCCCGCCCTAAGCGCGGAGTCATAAATCGAACCAGGCTTATGCAATAAAGCAATCACAGGCACTCACAAGTTAGCTCTCCGCCACAGCAGGATCTATCAAAAGTATAGTCAAACGATAAACACGCCACGTTATCGCTGCGTAGCATCTTGGCAGGCTGACAATAAACGAGGTGTGGATGCGACGGTCAAAATGGAGGGACGCGGACAGCAAAAGTGGGGGGTTGGTTTAATATGTGAGCGGGTTGAATAAGCGAGGGGGTTGATTATGGGACAAAAGCAGTATGCCATGTTTCATGATCGCAAGTGGCGTCTCAATTTTCATATATCGAATTATTTCGCTATCTCCTTCGAGTTCGATATATCTCGGTTCCACTGTAGTTCGAAAGCCTAGATAATTTAAACATTTTCTGCAGTCTCAGTGACATTCGAGTTAACAAGGTTTTCTGTATAACATGAAGATGTTAGATGAAAAGGGTGTCTACAAGTGGGAAACACTGCAGGTTTTAGAAAATTTAACCAAGCAAGAACAAAGTGTTTTTCACTCACCTGTCATTGAAGCTACTTTTGCAGGGGAAATGGGCGGGAATGCTTTCGTTGCACCTTTTGAAAGTGAATTGTTTAAAAGTGTTCCTGTCACACTTCTCTGAGCCAGAACTTCATTTCCCCACAAACGGACGGCTAGTTGTTTGCAGAACGAAGAGTCGTTGTTTAGGGTCAAAAGCCTCTCGCACGACCCAGCATCAATGTGTACCAATGTGTACCTAGAAAAAACAAATGAGTAAAGCACGATTGTAACTCCTCATGTAACTCCTCCACGATTGTAAGTCATCATCTGGTGTCTCCTACCCAATCCAATCCTCACTACATTAGAAATAACCTACTGATAGCATCATCCTTGCACTCTAGATAGATGCTGGTGATACAAATCCAGTCTATTGAAAGCGCTGGGCACCTGGTTAGGTCAAGGAACTTGACAAGTGCAATCAACTGTGGCACAAAAGGCACACTTGATATTCTAAATCTTTTTCCAGAGTACCACAATTCACTTTAAAGCATGAAGCTGTGCTTAAACACTTTTGATGATAAGGTGCTATCAGTATTCAGCCAATCCAGTAAAAAGTTACCATGAAACAGAAACCAACTACCAGTTACCAGAAACAGAAACCGAAAAAGAGCAAAAAGTCCCATTTCATTAGTTACATTATATTACTCTACAGACTGCAGAAGTTTTTTAACAAGATATGTAAACTGCAGTAGCGTCTTTACAGCATATTGCATCTTTAGTGAGAAAGTTGCACAGTACTGCTCACCTCCCAAGTCTCATTTGCAGTTCCTGCCGTCAAATCTAGCTCTTCGGCTGCCTTGCGAGGACCTGCACAAAGCACACACACAAAAAGAAGTTAGCTTCATGCAAAGAAAAAGCACTGTATCCTGTCAAAGTAGCCCTATACTGAAGGAAACTGGAGTGGCTGCTTTTGTTGAGACAACACAAAACAGTAACCTAGATTGCAAATAATGGGGAATGACAAGCAGCCCGACAAATAACAAGCAAGCTATATATGGGCAATGAAAACTGCAGTCTATATCACAATAAATGTTCAATAATTCAATATACACGGTGACAATAATGCAGGTAAAATTACCCGAAGCTTGAACTAACAGAGTGAATGCAAACACTGTAGTCGGGAAGCCATACCGTTTTACAGTGCTTGCAAGGCTGGAAGATTCATCATTGTCCAACCATCCTACAACTGCTGCATTTCAACCAAAGCAGTAGGCGCTATCTTCATGACCACTCAAAGCATAATTCGTCCGGATGTCACGCATTACCTGATTTTCTAAGCTTTCTACTTATGGTAACACATAGTTAAACCAATGAGCGCGCATTTTTGATAGAGTCAAACATATTAATACAGTTAATATCGGATAAAATGAAGTAAAGGTGAAGTTTGGCTGGGCAATTTAAAAAGAAACAAAAGTTAGAAATCTGGTGCTGAGTCAATTATAGCAAAGCAGTTTTTTACATTCCCGTGGCTTGAAATGTGTACACAAAAAAAAGCAAATAATAAAGGCAATATTCCTATCGCTTAAGCTGCCCACAGCAGAATTGTTTGAATTCCCTGTGCTTGCTGCATGATGCACCATCTAGGGGAATGAAAGAAACTAGCATTATCTTTGACCAGCATGTGACCGTAGCAACCTCTCAAGCCTCTCCTCCCCACCCCCCATACTGCGTTATCATGCTCTGTGCAATTTGTACTTCGTATCACTGTGTCATGGACAATGGCAGTGCAGAAGCGTAAAGCAGTTCTGCTCAGAACAGGTCCATGTGCGCGAAAAAGAGCATTGCGACGTGTACCATCATCGTTTTTTATACAGCTAAGTGGCGAAGCCTCATGCAAGAAGATATGTGCTGTTTATCAATCAGTGATTGCAGCTTCCGGCATACTAGACACTTCTTTAACCAAGCATCTCAACCTGCTTACAAATGAGCAAACTATGAAAGTGCGCCCCCTTCATGGATCACTGCCTTGTCGTGGCGGAGGGGCTTGCGAAACTCGATGAAGTCGTGAGCTCTGCTGTGTAGGGCCACCCAAGATAGATAGGTCACGGCCGAGAGTTTTGACAAAATGTGATTCACTGGAGAAGGTAATGGCAACCCACTCCAGTATTTCCTGCCAAGAAAACCCTATGGCCAGTCACAATACCATTAATGATATGGCGCCGGAAGATGAGCCCCCCAGGTTGGAAGGCGCCCCAAATGTTACTGGGGATGAACAAAGGGCGATACCTAGTAGCTCCAGGACGAATGAAGCGGCTGGGCTAAAGCCAAAAGGACGCTCAGTTGTGGACGTGTCGGGAAGCGACTGGAAAGTCCGATGTTGCAAGGATATATATCACATAGCAACATGGAATGTAAGATCTATGACGCAAGGTAAACTGGATATCGTCAAGCGAGAAATGGACAGATTGAACATTGATATCTTGGGTATCAGCGAGCTCAAGTGGACCGGAATGGGAGAATTTAACTCCGGCGACCATTATGTCTTTTATTGTGGGCACGAATCCAAGAGAAGGAATGGGGTCGCTCTCATAGTAAACAGAAGAATGGGGAAAGCAGTGCTAGGGTACAACCCCAAAAACGATCGAATGATTTCACTTCGAATCCAAGGTCACCCTTTCAACATAACTGTTATCCAAGTCTATGCACCGACCACTACTGCTGAAGAAGCTGACGTCGAGAGATTTTATGCGGATCTACAATGCCTTTTAGACCGCACCCCATCATCAGACATCGTTTTTCTCATAGGAGACTGGAATGCTAAGGTAGGGAGTGAAGAAATATCCGGAATTACAGGCAAGTTTGGTCTTGGTGAGCCAAATGAAGCTGGGCAGAGGCTACTAGAGTTTTGTCAAGAAAACAACCTGACCAGAGCGAATACTCACTTTCAACAGCACAAGAGGCGCCTGTACACATGGACTTCACCGGATGGTCTGTACAGGAATCAGATCGATTATATTATTTGCCGCCAGAGATGGAGAAGCGCTATACAAGCAGTAAAAACAAAGCCTGGGGCCGATTGTGGCACAGATCATCAGCTTCTTGTTGCCAAAATTAAGCTTCGATTGAGGAAAACGCAGAAAACTAGAAGGCCTTTCAGATACGAGATGGATCAAATTCCATTAGAATATGCTGTGCAAGTGAGGAATCGATTTCAAGAATTAGATCTAGAAGACAAAGAGCCCGAAGAAATGTGGACTGATGTTCGTGATATAATACAAGAAGTTGCTACTAAGGTAGTTCCAAAGCAAATGAAATGCAAGAAAGCAAACTGGTTATCTGAAGAGGCTTTGCAAATAGCTGAGGAAAGGAGGATGACAAAAGTTATGGGGGAAAGAGCAAGATACAAGGTTCTCAATGCGGATTTTCAGAAAATAGCAAGGAGAGATAAGAATGCCTTCCTGAACATACAGTGCCAAGCAGTCGAAGACAACAGCCAATTAAGGAACACAAGAGCTCTGTATAAGACCATCAAAGATATCAAAGGAAGCTTCAGAGCTAAGCTGGGCGTGATAAAGGACAAACGAGGCAAGGACCTCACTGAAGCCTCAGAGATAAAGAAGAGGTGGCAGGAAAACACAGAAGAACTGTACAAGAAGGACCCGAATGTGCAAACCCAACATAAGACGGTTGTGATCACTGATCTCGAGCCGGGCATCCTGAAGAGTGAAGTTGAATGGGCCTTAGCCAGCCTTGCTAAGAACAAAGCTAGCGGACTTGATGGCATTCCAGCTGAGTTGCTTCAAAACCTCAACCATGACGCTGTTAACATTTTGCATCCATTATGTCAGAAGATTTGGACAACCCTGCAGTGGCCACTGGATTGTAGGAGGTCAGTTTACATCCCCATTCCAAAGAAAGGCAGTGCCAAAGATTGTTCCAACTACCGCACGATCGCGCTTATTTCGCATGCTAGCAAGGTGATGTTGAAAATCCTCCAAGGTAGGCTGCAGCAGTATGTGGAGCGGGAGCTTCCGGACGTGCAAGCTGGGTTTCGCAAGGGCAGTGGAACTAGAGACCAAATTGCCAACCTTCGCTGGATCATGGAAAAAGCAAGAGAGTTCCAGAAACCCATCTACTTCTGCTTTATTGATTAGGCGAAAGCGTTTGACTGCGTAGATCACAGCAGATTGTGGCAAGCTCTCCAAGAGATGGGAGTTCCAATTCACCTCATCTGTCTCCTCAGGAACCTGTATGAAGGGCAAGAGGCCACAGTCAGAACTGGGCATGGTCTTACTGATTGGTTTCCGATTGAGAAAGGAGTGAGGCAAGGCTGCATACTGTCGCCCTGCCTATTTAACCTATATGCAGAGTGCATCATGAGGAAGGCCGGTCTGGACGAGTCTTCAGCTGGAGTGAAGATTGCTGGAAAACGTATCAACAACCTTAGATATGCGGATGATACCACCCTAATGGCAGAAAGTGAAGTGGAACTCAAGAGACTTCTGATGCGCATACAAGAAGAGAGTGAGAAGTTTGGACTTAAACTGAACACTAAAAAGACAAAGATCATGGCGTCTTGCCCTATCAAGTGCTGGAGTATCAAGGGACAAGAAGTGAAAGCTGTGACAGATTTTCTCTTCTTGGGCTCCAAGATTACCTCGGAAGGAGACTGCAGCCATGAAATTAGGAGACGCCTGCTTCTGGGAAAGAGAGCAATGGTTAGCCTTGACCGCCTAGTAAAGAGCAGAGACATTAGTCTGCCAACCAAGATCCGTATAACTCGTTCTATGGTCTTTCCAGTTGTGATGTATGGATGCGAGAGTCGGACTGTGAAAAAGGCTGACCGCCGAAGAATTGACGCGTTTGAATTGTGGTGCTGGCGAAGACTCTTGAGAGTTCCTTGGACTGCCAGATGATCAAATCAGCCGATATTGTCGACCATAAACCCTGAATGCTCATTGGAGGGTCAAATTCTAAAGTTGAAGCTTAGCTACTTTGGTCATCTGATGAGAAGAGAGGAGTCGCTGGAGAAAGATTTGATGTTGGGAAAGGTTGAGGGTCGCCGGAGAAGGGGTAGGCAGCGAACGCGATGGTTAGATGGCATCCTCGAGGCACTGCAGATGAAGTTATGTGATGTTTGGAAGATGATGAGAGACCGGAAAGCGTGGCGTGACATGGTCCATAGGGTCACGAAGAGTCGGACACGACTGAACGACTGAAGTGAACTGACTGAACTGATGAAAGTGCGCACTGGTGCCGCGAGTGATTCTGCAGCCACCGCTGAAGCGCAGCGGCACTGGGGATTAAGCGCCTGTTCCCCAGCCAGATTAACACACTTCACCCTACAGTGCGCCCATTCTGTGTTGCTAGTCCTCTGATACCGACAAGCAGATTGTTGCTCTTTCTTAATTTTGCGGCTTTGCCTCACAACCATGACAAAAAATAGTTTCTCTGTGGGAAGAGTGCAGCGGCAGCACAAATGACCATGTCATGGTGCACTTCCCAAGGCGAAGTGGAGGACCATGTACCTATTTACTTGGGTATTGAACCCAACCTATTTACTTGGGTATGGAACCCACTCCCCACTTCTGCTGCTCACAATTAAAAAAAACAGGCTCAATGCGTCTCTTCGCTTCGCAGCCCACAGTGCATTTCTTGGCAGCATGCCAAGATACTATGCAGCAATACTATCCCAGTGCATATGTATCTTCTGAAGTAAGCTCTTGCTGGAAGGGGGCGGGGGACTTGGCACAGTGCCAGGGCCCTTTACTGATAAGCCAGCAACTTCTCGATAGGCTCGTGCTGGTTTTCAGTACATGCCTTGATTGGGCCCGGTGGGCGCTGTTCATTGCCACAAAATCATTCGAACGCGTGATGCAGCAAACAGATTTGAAGCGAAAAATGAAGGTGTCATGATCGCGGCTGACCGCGATCCTGACACCTGGGTGACTGACTGATGGGTGGGAGAGAGGACGATGCTTGCAAAAAAAATCGTTTCTCCATCATAACAAACCGTACCCCCAAACTGTCATCATGGAATTTTTTTTAAAAGGTGGGCTCCTTACGCGAGTATTTACGGTAAATTGGAAGCTGACAAGTTCGTATGGCAGCGGCCAATTAGATAATCTGGCATTGGCAAGGCACTCCCTTACCTTTCTAATTGGTTTAGCAGAATAAATTCAAAAACACCTTGCACTAACGAGCACTACCAGTGCCAGGTTACAGCAGGCCGCTCAAATGCCTCTTGAATGTAAAAAAATGTAACAAGGACAAAGAAACAGGGTCTTATTCCTTATAAGAAAACATTTTCTCACAAGACTCAATTCATACATGGTGTAAAGCTCAAAATTTCTGCTCCACATCAATATGAGGGCAACAAGCAAAGAACCATTAAGGATCAAAGCAGGTCAAACAATGGAACGCAATGAGTTGACGCATATTCATACTGCCAGGCACATGCTTCCAAATAAGGCATTCGTGCTAAACTGTGCCGACAATGACAGGCACTCAAGCTAGCTGTACCTGAGAGCAGCCAAAATTATTACCTTTTGAAATTCGCACTGATGCCAAGGGCACTGCGCTGCTGATGGGCAGAGGTGGCGCCACTGACGCTGAGGACACTGCATTCATAACCGGGCAGAGGCAACGGCACTGATGCTGAGTGAAAAGTGAAACTACGAACATAACTGGAAAGTTTAGCCAAATATCTGAAGTAAATTCCAAGGTAGCGTGACTTGCAATCTCTACATATGAACTACAGAAGGAACTGAATGTTAATGGTCGTCTAATAACAAGCAAGTGCGCTTACTTCCTGAGTAGGCAGTTTCAGCAGCATTGTCTGCTTCCCAGCTTAACTCATCAGCCACTGCAGCACTGGGCGCATACAGGTCGCTCTGGTTCGTCTGTGAGGGACCTAAATAATAAAAAGACAAGAACTAGCACACTGCCTCACAAATATGGGCTATGGTTAAATGAATGTTTAGAAGGGCATGGATAAATGAGAATAGCACTGCGTCATGACTGTCACTTCAAGGTAACGCCTGAGCAAATGGCCAAAGGAGACCATAACTATGTAACCCGAGAATTAAACATGTACATGTACTTCATGACAAAGAGGACTTTCGACAAGTCAATGTAGCGTTAGTTTTGCATAGAAATTAGCTCCATAAGAAATAAGTGGAAATTCTTTTAGATGGCTTCTACAGAACAAAATGGAAGAAATGGAATCTTCTGCCACTTTTGCCCAGATATTAGCTGCTAGTAACATCGTGTCCTGCACTTCCTTGCGGCGTCCCTTTTATGTAACTAACTTTACCCCGAAAATGCACTAACGAGGCTAGCAGCAAATCTTACTCAACTTTGTAATAATCAGTCTTGTAGAATAGGTGTGATGAAAGCTTATGAATGTAAGAAGTTGGAGACTATGGTTGTTTACATACCACTTCCGAGAGCCTTCGCACACAGTGCCTTTTGGAGGTTCTCAACCAGGCTCCTCCGCTTTGTTATCTGCCCTTCTTGGTCCCTGATAAGAACCTTTGACTTCTCCACCTCAGCCTTCAGACTGTCTACACGTAATTCTAACTGAGCCACCTTCGACTCTGCAGCTGAGTGCTCTTCCCGTGGCCCGGCGCCTAGTGTGCTCAGCAGCTCCTTCTCGGCCATTTTTCTCGCCGCTCCTCTGGCCTTCTCTTCTAGTCTTGCCTGCAAGAAGATAATCAGAACTGCAAACCAAGTAACACAATAACCAATGCTAGATAACCTAGGTGGCCCTAATTTCACCAGGCAATTTATTCAGTGTTTTAGCAGGCAACAACGAACCAGTTATAGTGAAATACCACTTGCAGAACTGTAACTAGAACAAGCTAAAAGGAAGCGTTTACACTCGAAATGCCACTGCACTCAGAGAAGGTCGGCTTACCAAGCTAAATACAACAGAAATTGTAGTCACGTGGACTGTTGAAGGGACAGTCTACTGGCTGGAACAAACGCCCAGTGCACAAACTCTTTCTGAGGTTCTGTGTAGTTTTTGAAATGCAAACTTCGAATTGCATAAAGAAAGTATAAACAAAAATGCTTCGCTGAATGACCCACTTCTGAAAGGACAACATTCAAATTCCTGTTCCTTGATGCACCTGATTTGACAAATCAAAAACTCGTGCAATTTGTCATAAAACAGCCCGTTGGAAAATTACTACATCTCTCTGCGTGTCCTTCGAGCAACCGGGCAGTGCGCCACATTCATGACGCACTAATTATCCCAAAGCAAAGCCTTACTAAAAGCAATTCATCTTTGTCTGAAACTGTGTTTCAAATGGCAAGCAGCAATACTAAAAGCGCTGGTAATTTGTATCCGTCGTAGGATAATCGCTACAGAAATGAACAATCCCATTATTAGTAGCGGACGGCAGCTTTAAAGCCGCTCGTAAAAAAATCTTCCTAAACACCGATAACTGGCACGATAAGCTGCAGCCGTAGAATTCAATCACACATAAGAAAGCAGTGCCCATCACTTTTTTTTGCGTTGCGCAATTACACACGATTGCTACTGGCACCTTTTTCCTCGGCGACATGTCGCTCTTTCTGGCGCCTTTCCTTGCCTCGTCCCCTATTGCCGCATTTCTTCTTTCGTATCTGCGGTTCGCAGCACATCTTGAATTTACGGGCGCAGGAAAACAGCTAGAAAGCGCTGTGAAAGGCTGCACTTACCAGTCATGTGGATTATCTTCGCTTCATGGAATCCTCCGCAGGTACTCGAATCACCCTCCCAAAAAACGTCGTACACTTTTCCTCTTTCATAGTCATCTATGTCATGCGGGAAAAAATTCCGCACGTCTGTGTGTGCAACTATGTAAGTCTTTTCTTCCCTGACGTACCGTACAACCACGTACATACTGGTTGGTGAACACAATTACCGTGGAGCAGTGGTAGAAGCGTGGGCAGAAGCCAGACACACAGAGACTAAAGAGCCTGAACACAACTCCGGCGAAGCAGTGGCAGAAGCGTGGGCAGAGGGCAGACGCAAAGGAACAAAAGAGCCATGTCGCCGCTGGGACAGTAAACTAAAAACTATAGTGCCACTTACGCGTCTACGCAGCGACCGCCAACTGCGGCCGTGGTGTGGCGGTGTCGTCAGTAGCCGCGGCACTGCGGTCGAATCGAAAATAATTTTTTTTGTCTTTCAACTTTTCTTGCACAAACAGACATGCTTTGTCGCCCAAATAAACGTCTGTCTACTAATTTTGCCATCTTACAAAACTATTTTGTTTTTGTTTTTATTTTTTTTGAAATAATTACGGGAAGAATAGAGTTCAGAAGTGAGCGACTGTAGTGCCGCCACTTTTTTCGCGGATGTCGGGGGAATCGCCTCCAACGCGCCGTCTCCATCATGGTCTCCAAGACCGACTGCTCCATAGCAGTCTTTTCCGTACGCGGCAGTGACTACTACAGTGGCGTGAAAACTGGTTAAACCGCATTATTATATCCCTTAAATGCGGCCTGCTTGTATTTCCTCCGGATGCTCCTTTGCACATTTTGCCATCCCATCGTTCTAACCCAATTCCACAGGTAGAATATCTAGGTGTTATTTTTGGCTCAAGATTATAATGGAGCATACCTTCATATAAAGAACAATCTTTTTTTAAAGGAGAAGGCCCCCGCTGTCGAAACACTGCCTGTCGGAAAAACTTGCATAGATCTAAGCCGGCCGGCCTCAGTTTGCCGTGTGCATTACCGGAGTGTTTGTTGACAAGCTTGTGTTTCGTGCGTGCTTTACGCATTTCAGTCATACTTCACTATGAGTTCACCGCAACCTAAGCGGTACCGCCAGTGCCTGGAACCTGGGGCATCTCGTGAAGTACCTAGGCAAACTCGACGGTACCAAGAGCTCAGGGGTTCTCAACCAGCGTCTCAAGAGAGCGAATCCGACGACTGCGTGCTGGCGAACGGTGTCTGCGGTAGCTCTGACCATGGCTCCTACCATCTCGGCTCGGAAAATGAAACGCCTGACGCACCTGAAGACGAGTACAGTGATGATGATAGTCCCGGCGCTACTGGCAGCGCCTCACCTTTCGATGTGCACGATGAAGAAAGAGACGATGACGCTAATGAATACTTCTCGCGTTGTTCCAGAGAAACCCTGTCCAATAATAACATCAACAAAGCCCAGGCCATTTTGCTCATTGTCTCGTACGTCGTTTATGCGGGCATTTCGTGGTCGCAGGTTGAGGGTCTTCTCAAGTTGATTAACACTCTTTGTGGAGCCGATGTTGTGCCAGATACGAAGTATCTCTTCAGGAAGTTATGGAAAGGCAAGATGAATTCTCCTCAAGTCCACTATTTCTGTGAAATTTGCTTTAAATATTTCGGCTCCAAGGACAGGAAGAAAACGTCACACACCTTCACGTGCGACAACTGCCCAGTTACACCAACCGTGCGATCTTTAATGGCGAAAGGGTGCTTTTTCCTGATTTTCAATTTGAAAGATCAACTGCACAGCATCATTTCAGGCTGCTCGCAAGCATTGTATGCAAGGCTGAAGGAAGCTACTGCTGCTGTACACGGTACACACTCTGATATTATTGATGGCCGCCTATACCGAAGTATCAGACATCTCATGAATGCCAAGTGGTGTGACCTTACAGTCACTATAAACACCGACGGCTCACCGGTATTCAGATGTAGCAAATCGAGTGCGTGGCCAATTAAACTCCTTATTAATGAATTGCCTTTCAATGTCCGTTTTCAAAATGTCATCATAGGAGCTCTGTGGTTCGCAAAGAAGCATCCGCCTCAGCACTTGTTCATGAAAACATTTGTGGATGCTTTCAACAACATCGGGTCATAGCGTGGCGGCATGGCGAAGAAACTGTGCTTTCAAAGGTGTTTGTGACGTGCGTTCAGTGGACTCACCAGCAAGAGCTGCGTTGCTGAACATGAAGCAGTTTAATGGCTATTTCGGTAGCTCCTGTTGCCTCGCGGAAGAAACTGTTGTCGAACGTAAGTTAGCTATATTAAAAGTTTGTAATGAAAAACAAATTTCAATAATCAGCATGTGCTTTTCCCCCAAAAAAAGTAATCCTATGGAAAATTAGATTTATTTGTCAGAAACTTGGTAAATTTCTAATCATGCTACAATGAGCAGTCTTACAATGTACAGAGAGAGCAGTATATATTGTTTTCTCGACTGTTTGTCCATATATTATGAAAATGCAGCTTTGCGTCACTGTTATAGGTGTCCCGTTGCAAGCAAACATTGCAATTATTGAACATTTTCAACACTGTTTTAAACAGGCATATACTGCCTTAGCCTTTTGTGTTAAATATGTTTGGAATGCAGTATGGTCATTGTTTTGCAGTGCCTGTTGATGCAGTAAGCTCATTCTGTGTATGAAGAATAGGGGGCAGTATAAGTATATTTAAATGCACCCAGGTATATAAAAGTTTATTTGTAATCCCTGAATTGGTTGTTGCAGTAATTGCACTCATATTCACTATCTAGACATTTTATTTGAACAGATCTCAGCTGCCGCAAGCATATAAAGCATGGTATTGCAGATTGACAGCAGCCAATTTTACTCTTCCTAATGTCCCTCTGTATGCCTACACATCACTCACTGTTTAACTGCTCTAAATGCTTCTCTTTAAGGTGATGTTCAACAGCCTCGGGAAGGAAAAGCAGTTTACATTAAGTAGCGAAATACTGGAAGTAGTAGGCGAATATGTTTACTTAGGACAGGTAGTAAACGCAGATCCGGACCATGAAAAGGAAATAAGAAGAATAAGATTGGGATGGAGCGCATTTGGCAAGCACTCGCAGATTATGACTAGCAGCTTACCGGTATCGCTCAAGAGGAAAGTATACAACAGTTGCATCTTGCCTGTACTGACCTATGGGGCTGAAACGTGGAGGCTAACCAAGAGAGTTCTACTTAAGTTGTGTACAACCCAGAGGGCTATGCAACGAAAAATGGCAGGGGTAACATTAAGAGATAGAAAGCGTGCAGAGTGGAAATTAAGAAGGAGAAGGAGGCATTCTAGTGGAAATTAAGAAGGAGAAATGGACATGGGCAGGACATGTAGTGCGAAGAGAGGATAACCGATGGTCGCTGAGGGTAACAAACTGGATTCCAAGAGAAGGAAAGCGTAGCAGGGGGCGGCAGAAAGTTAGGTGGGCGGATGAGATTAAGAAGTTCACAGGGGTCAAGTGGATGCAGCTAGCACAGAACCGGGTTAAGTGGAGAAATATGGGAGAGGCCTTCGCCCTGCAGTGGGTATAATCAGGCTGATTATAATGATGATGATGATGAAATTCTTCTCTTGAATTTAATTGTGCATTGGTATCGTGAAATATATAGAATATGACTTGGGCTAGCTCGAACCAGATGTGGTTCTGGTTAGAAGTAAACTAAAGACTTTCCTAAAAGCTATAGCTCGCTTCTGATGTATCGCGTCTGCTGTAGTTTCAGCATCTTCTAGTGCTGAATATTGGTATTTTTCATTTTTATCTCAGGAACCCTGCGGCACATTCCTGGAGAAAGGCCAGCAGCTCTGCGCACACACAGCGGTATGCTGCAGGATATGCGGGCTGCCTACAAGCAAGACTTGCCAGTTCATGGGGTCATAGAGCCTTCGTCACTCAATCAGTTGCAAGGCTTCAATCTTGTGTGGTGCTTGACACCAGACCTTATGCATTGTGTGCTTTAGGGCGTTACGCAGCAGGTAACTAAGCTATGGCTCAGTGCTGTAGGGAAGGCTTTCCACATTGGGCGGAACTTCCGTAAACTGGAAAGGCGCATTAAGTTATTAAGGCCACCAATATAATTTTGTCGCCTGCCACGGCCAGTCTCAGAACGCAAGAACTGGAAAGCCACTGAATGGCTATTCTGGCTTTTGTACTATTCTCTACCATGTTTATCGGGTTTGATTCCTTCAAGATATGTCACCCATTTTTCTCTGCTTTGTCAAGGCATTTTTCTTCTTCAGACTTCTGTAAGCGTTGCTGACCTTCAGGAAGCGGACCAGCTTCTGTCAGGCTTTGTAAACAGAATTTGTTCACTGTATGGAGAAAGCAGTGCTACATTTAATGTGCACCAGCTTTTACATCTGGCAAAGAGTGTGGAGATGTTGGGCCCTTTGTGGGGTACATCTACATTCCCATTTGAAAATGAAAATGGTCAACTTCTGAAACTTGTGACAGCTGCACAGGGTGTCCCGCTACAAATAGCAGAGCGCTGTGTAATGAAATCTTGGCTCAAAACTTCTACCAGGCTGGTTGAGCTTTCTTCATCTTTAGCTCAAAGACGGAATCAAATTATCAACTTTCATGTCAGAGAAATAACTAATCCGCATGTATTGGGAGCCCCTCTGAGGCCTGCTCATTTAGAAGAAGCTGTAGCAGGAATTTTTTTTAAGAGAGTATGGAGTGGTGCCAAGCATTACATGTTATTGTCGAGCCGAAGCTAAAGGTTTTCATATTTACAGCACTCGGTATAGTCGGGCACTGAAAACTTGTTCGTACTGTTGGAAAATTGTTGATGGAGAGTACCGCATAGTAAATGACATCTGTACATTCATTGTGAATGTCCAAAAAGTTGCTCTTGTCTGCCAGAAATTGGTTATTTCTGAGCGTCCATTCAGAAATATCACTTACATACATAGCAGCAAACTTCCACCTCCAGGTCGCAACATGTCCTTTACTCGCTTGAAGATGTTGCTTCACAATGCATTTTGCTTGACATTGGAGAGGCGTCATATATCTGTGACATACCAAACAATTATAAGATTGATTGAAGCTAGGCTTGCAGAAACTTCATTCACATCTGATTATCTGCTGTAAAAGGCTTGTTTGCTCTTGAAGTTTCACGTTCTAAAGTGACTCAGAGCTTCTCCTTGAGAGGTATGGAATAATTTTAATAGTTTCCTTTTGCATCATCTTGAAAATGCTCGTGTCTCAGCAGCATATTACTATCATATTCATTTAGGGAAGCTGCAGAGCACTCGTTATGAAATTTGAACACTTCCTTAGAACGTCAGCTCGGATAGTACTGGCGAGTTCTAGACACGTGGACAGCTCTTTCAGGTTTGAGGAAAAACTTGAAGTAAACTGCTTTGCTAAGTCTTTTGTTATGACATACTAGACGGGTGAAGTATTTGAGGAAATGATGCTCTCCACTTAAAGAAGTGCTCATCCTGTTCCCTGTGTACATTCGAGTACTTTTTGCGCTTCTATGTTTTAATGAAAGCAACTCTATCCCAGGAAAAAATTGATGTATTTCCATCAAATTTTGGGAAGTGTACCTGTTAATGTTTATCTCAGGAGTTTTTTATTGAAATTGCTCTCAGTGGACTATACAAATTTAATACAGTCTCAAAAACTGTTGCATTCTTGGATTAAGTTGTGTTTAGATATGTGGTCATTGATGCAGCAGTGCTGACCTTCAGTGAGACATTTGTGTTATGTGTCTGTTTGTTGGTACAGTGATGCAGTGACGCAGCATACATAGCAGCCCCACGGGTTTATATCTGCAGAGCTAAGAAGTCAAATGTTCAGACTGACATGGGGCATACGCTAGCAGCGAGTGTGCCGTGCACTGCTGTTAGACGCAGGTGTTGTGGGTAGGAGTAAAACCTGGTTGAAAGACTTGAGTTCTTCCTTTCAGCACACCTTATATATAGGCTCTATGACTGTACTGTGCCAAGCACCTCAACATATACAGCCGAAATTAATTCACAGTTCTTCAAAAGAGCTAACATTATAGCATTATAATGATTGCTGACATTATAACGATGAAATAAATTTTGTGTGCATCAGTATAGGCACCTCACCAAGGCCTTTGTAATGCTGCCTGTTCTTACTCTTGTTAGTTTTTTGGCCCAGGTTGGGAGCAACTTTTTTATCTGAAAAAAAAGTATTTCATGCTCCTCTGGGTTCTTCAACTTTTTTTTTATTGTTACTCAAGCTTGCCATAAGGCGTATTGCAAAAACACGTGTAAATTATTTTCCGTAAGGAAACGGAGAAGGCTACTGCTCCTCTCCTATTGTTGTCGGTGAGCCATTGCTCAGTCACGTCTTTATCGAAGCAGATGGTTCCATGGAGTGGTAATGGAAATGAATTGCCCCTCTCATACCACATGAATATTACCTCAAGTCATCGCAGTTGACTCAGCAACATAGAAGTTGTTTACAATGATCCTCATTGGCTTTCCTCAGTCATAACCTTCGATGGCAAGCCTTTGCCAAGAACGTCTGGCGTTCTCGTGGTTAAAGTGGTAAGTTGGACAAATTCTGACACCTGACTGTACTTTATCCTCTTGTCCACAAATTCCACGTCTCTTGCATAGGGCGTGCATTGTTACCCATCCTTCTAAATGAAGCTAGGACTGTGCTATATTCAGGGAGGTGGCAATTTAAGTCGGTGACGTTTTCCTTTTCTTGGGCCAAACTGTACACTGCCACCTCGGAAAAAATGTACTAGGTGGATGACATTGGATGTCAATATATACAATGCTGCAGGCCAGATAGATATGAGACTGCAAGTGTCTGTAGCAGTAGTGAGTAGTGTTATCTCAGGCACCTGGTACTCTGTTATGCTTATTGCTCATTATTGTTTACCTTTTGTGAAACCAATTACAGCAGGTATACATGTGAATGTGTCTATTGCTATTTTGTACGAAAATTGTTTCAAATGTTTGTGAGCTAATCTCTTGCACACGTTTGTACTAATTGTGATTCATATAGATGTATGACTGTCTGAAAATCTATTTCATATTAAGTGCACAATTTCTTGTGATGACAGTTGTTGTTGGCATATTTTAATAGGAATACTTCACCCTGTTTGACGCCATAGAATCAGAGCATGTCGCTTGACTTCTGCAGTGTTTTGCATATCATAATGTCCCATTGTAGTCATACAGTGGCATACAATGTTCATTCACAAAGTAATGAATGATTTGCAGGCACAGTAATTTGCATGCATGCACCAGGTCTCAGTTTTTCTGTCAAAGAAATACTGCATATACACAGATAGGTTGAAAAGGTGAAACATTAACTTAATGCACATGACCTTTGAATTGGTTCACTAGTATCAGATATTATGACTTGTCAAAGGCTCTATATATGCCTCATGCATGCTAAAATTGCTGTTGTATGTTGTTCTGCTAAGGTTGACTGTATACTTATGTGGGAGTGAGTGCTGCTTTTCAGGCTCTCCCACTGCACTATACATTGCCAGGGTGTTGTGCTTCATAACTCAGATATGAGCATGCATGCTTGCTCATCTGACTAAATAGATGTGGTCGCATGTATGTTGGGGCTAGGCGCTAGTCACCTTCTAGCCCCAGCGTGCCAGCCCTAACAGACAGAGCTGTACGTGGCCCCCAATCCGTCGTGTGAGATGTCACCATTGAAGCGGGTTCGGGACAGCGGGGACAAACACCGAGTTCCATACTTGAACAGGATTTACTGTGCTCAAGTGCACAACAAGACCGAGAACACTCGAATACAACCGCCATAGCGAGCGAACGTCCATTGCTTAATGACTTTGCAAACACATCTACCCGTCACTACACCAGAAGAGATATCTTCCTGGTATAGTACGTACGTGTCATATAAAAAGAACGCGGTTAAACATTTGCGTGCTATGAATATATTGTTCACTAAACCGACTAATTATAACGCCACTCAAATGCATCAACTGCAACCTTTGCAGCAAGCGCATCGATCGATTGCGTATATAAATGGGAGACGATTTTGCAGCGTCAACTGCATGTTGCATTTATTCCGATATATCAAGGTAATTTATGGGGTCTCGGTTTTCTTCTGTGGGGGCCCATATGGATTGTCTCGCCCTTCCAAACCGGGACGCGCCCCGGAACATGACCGAGTTGCAATTCATGGCAGCGCATATACGCGAAATGTTTCAGCGCGCATATGCGTAGAGGCGCGCACCATATCTTGCCAACACCGCTTCCGGGCGACATGGTACGCGTACTTACAACCATACATATAGTCCCGGATCGATCGAGTGCATGCGTGCAGCCACGTCCTCCGCGCCGGGCATATGTTTTAGAGCGCTGCTCTTCCGGCCGTTCCTGGGTTGCGCGTCGCGCGTGGCGTCGGCTTCGTAACCGGCTGCGCCCCCCTTTTATCCCCCAGTTCAAGCCGGCGCGCTTTTTTGGCCACCCTCGTATACGTACGTATATACGTATATACAGCGGAGCCCCGCGCAGGTCGCCAAGCATATCTACAAAGTGCGCAAGCGCTCTATTCGTTCATGCGTGATTGCACGAAACGCAGCTAGCAGCAAGCGCATGCCAGACTCGGCGCGCGCGTATATATACAGGGTGTTTCATCTAAGATTTTACCGATTTTTTAAAAATAGCAAAAATTAAGTTTTATTGTCGATTCTTCTTTTAGCTGTTGTATTAAGAGTAGAGAAAAATCAGGAGCACTAAAGCGTACTAATTAGCTTAATATTTAACTAAGATTAACTAATTAACTTTTTCTTTATACCAGCTAGAAGCTACTTTCAAATTGCAACAGTGAGCTACCGGTGTGAGAATGCCAAATGGTATTTTAAACGACAAGAAACGTGCATTTCTTAAGGACTGCAGCACTGGCAATTCTGGCCACTTTCGACGCACGAAAACGAAACCTAGCAGACGAAGCGCGGAATTGTACGCGCCCACGAGTGACGCAGTCGTGACGTCGCCGGGCGAATCAAGCCGTCTGAAGGCGGCTGCTGCTGCTCGTGAAATACTCGTCTGGCGCTGCGTTATCACATCCAGTAGTGCGATATCTGTGCATGTACTGCTTTTCTCTTTATTTCACCCTCTGGGAGCCAAAGCTTGTAGTCAAGAGGGAGGGCTGATTTGCCCATACCATCAGCGCTACGCCCGCACCATGACAAGCTTCGCCCGCAATGATATCTCAAGATCCTACCAGACCATGACGCAGCTCCAGGCGCGTGTTTCGCGGGCGGCAGCGGCCGCCTCGAGACGGCTGGTTTCTCTCGGTGACGTCACGGCTGTGTCACTCATGGGCGTGCATAATTGCGCGCCTCGACCGCTAGGTTTCGTTTTCGTGCGTCGAAAGCGGCCAGAACTGCCAGCGCTGCAGTCCTTAAGAAATGCGCGTTTCTTGTCGTTTAAAATACTGTTTGGCATTCTCACACTGGTAGCTCACTGTTCCAATTTGAAAGCAGCTCCTAGCTGGTATAAATAAAAAGTTAATTAGGTAATCTTAGTTAACTATTAAGCTAATTAGTACCCTTTAAGGCTCCTGATTTTTCTCTACTCTTAATACAACAGCTAAAAGAAGAACCTACAATAAAACTTAATTTTTTATTTTTAAAAAATAGGTAAAATCTTAGATGAAACACCCTGTATGTACGTAAATTGCAGCATATTCGATCGCGTTATCATCTAGTCGATCGCGCTGATTGCCAGCTACCAATTATCAAAACTGCGCCTCCCAATCGCCCCACAAAAAGACACATATCGAATTAAAAATATGCGACACATCTACGAAAAAGTCTCATAATACAGGCCCGCGACAGATCCCGCGAGGGGCAGGTTCGCCCGCGACAGAAACCGCGACAGGTGCCTCTGTCGCAAGACAGCGGCGCGTTGAGGAGTCTGTCGCAAGACAAACCTGCGACAGACACCTCGGTCGCAAGACAGACCCCACGACAGGTGCCTCTGTCGCAAGACACAAACCGACGACACAGTCTCTGCCATGCGACGAACAACAAGACAGGTGACTTTATCGCAAGACAAAAAAAATCTGTCGTGCGACAGTCGTGCGACAAAACCTGTCGTGTTTTTCGATCATATTCATCAGCACGTTCTTATGAAGCGCGTGGCTCGCAAACTATAGTGGTTACTATTGTTCGAAGGCGGCGCTGAGCAGCTCGTTGTTGACTTTATTTATTTGGCTGCCAGTGCAGGACGCCGAGCTTCCACTGAGGTGGAGATCCGCCATTTTGCTCAAAACATGCTTGAAAGGCCCGCCAGACCAGCTCCGGAAGAAACAGACGCAGTTCGCCCGCTGATTGATCGATGCTTGCACGCCGGAATCAAGAGGCGCGCTGCCGCGAGAAGCTCGCGCGCCGGATATCTGGCACTGTTGGATCCGAGCGTCGAGAACGCGCTCGGCTGTGAACGGCGCGTTGCGCATGCGCAGACGACTTCCTCTGGCCGGCGCACACGCATCCAAGCGCGCAGGACGCGCGCTTCGGGGGCTCATGGAGTTCAGCCTTTAGGAACAATGGCCAGTGTAAACACTGTGGGGCAAGATGGACCCTCGACCACATTATTTGGGAAGGCCCACAAACCCCAGGGATAGAACAAATTATAAAAAGTAGAGAAGCCTGGGATACCCCGCTGCCAAGCGTGTACCCTGCGATCCAGCTACGCACCAACCATCAGGCGGAGGAGGCCGCAACCAGCGAAGGGCTACCTGCTAGAATCTAACGCCTCCTACACATCTGGGTCTGCTTATGCTTGCTGCGTGGGGCGGCGTTCGAGGAAGCGGCAAATGAATTGCGTCTCACGGACGCCTGGATCGGCAGCCCGATTGGGTCAGCTTCGCATGTGCGTAAGTCGCCTGGTGGCGTCATGAATTGTTTTGACAGTACATCGTGTGCCTCTGGTCAGCTTCGCATGTGCGTAAATCGCCTGGTGGCGTCATGAATTGTTTTGACAGTACATCGCGTGCCTCTTGTCGAACACTACCAGCATTTCATTTGATGCATCAGAGTCCAGCGACGTTCTTTAGTACGTTTACTGGCAAGGAGAGGCGCAGTATCTGCCACTCGTGGAATCCAGTTATAATCCTGACGTTAGACCAGCGGAATTATGAAGAGCGTCTCTGGATTCGCGGCGTGGGGCACCATGCTCATCTGATCTTGCGTCTGATTATCTGATCTTGAGCTAGTTAAAAAGCCGGGTTCTGCTGCAGATGCATCTCGAGATCTGCTACTTTGGTTTGCCGAAAATCCAGAGGATGCGCGTCCACACTGCTCCGTCAGTAGTCTGTCGCAGGAGTCTAGTGAGTCGCGTCTGGAGTCAACTACCGGCGTCTGCTAGAAGCTGCCAACTGATCTTTGAGCTGCGAGTAACCCAATGCTTCCGACATAGGCGTACGCCTCAGACAACGTTACTAGAATAAACTCAGTTTCTCAGCTTCCCATACCCCCCAGCGGAGGAGTGTGTCCCAATTGGTTGTCGCAACAGCTCGCGGCGCTGCAGTCAACTCTTGCTCTTTGGCGAGCGCGTCGTCTGCTACACGCGGCGCGAAAGCCGGGAGTGGTCAGCACACACGCAGCTTTTCCGTGCTGCCGTTGCACTGTACATGGCTGCAGTATAATTATAACTACATTACGACCGCTTTGGCTTCGAAGCGACGCATTACCATGGATAACGCGTTTGTGTTATGCGAAATTCATTTGTTAATGCTGTGAAATAAGTGTGATCGCCGTCGGCGTGTTCACAAGCACTTTTTCTTGCTTTACGCCCTGGCTTGTGTTTTGCAGTATGCTCTTTCGAGGCACTAATCTTGTCATGCAAACAAACTAGTCACAATGTCAGTGTATAGGAGCCCTCTAACCTTAATGCAGTGGGTGCCACGATTACTACTGCGCTGCGCAGGTCGCATTACGAGCAGAAATTTGTTAGCCTGGGCAGCTTGTTTATAGAGCGCATAAAGACTGGCTACTCGCGTCAAACGATATAGGGAACACAGATTACAAATAAATGGCCCCCGTCGTTGCCTAATCAGAAGCGCTTTTCTTAATGTCTTACCTTTGAGGTATGGCGTTGAACATAGGTCCGAATTGGCATCATCGCACTCCCGTATAATGCACTGAGAAAAAAATTATTCCTTTGTCGTCTAAAACAACGTCAGATGCGAATAGTTATTTAAGGAGTTTACTAAAAGAAGAATAAGTGAGAATGGGCGTGTGCACCGCGAAAGGAAATGACTAAACAAGTGGATGAGTCTATTCAAAAACATATATTGCGAGTAATCAAGTGACTAGCAGGGGTGAGCAGGGGTAAGACACCCGACTACTGTGCCGGAGTACCCGGGTTCGATCCCGACCATGGTGGCTGCGTCTTGATGGAGGTGAAAGATGCGTGCGTGCGCTGTGCGATGTCAGTGCTTGTTGTGGCTGTAGGAAGAAGGAAAAGAAAATGCACTGCCCTGCTAATGGCTCTTTAGCTGAGCCACCTGTGCTGGTTCCTGCGGACGGAAGAAATTAGAGAATAAAAAAAAAGAATAGGGAGAGAAAGACGTGCGCCGGGAACAGCCCCCGTCCACTACTTAGGTGGTGGCGGGTGCAATGACGGCCTACGACAGATAAAAATTCGGTAGCAAGCTGCCCCTGCAAGCGCCGTTGATCTACCAGTCATAACCTCGTAGGGCCAGGAACAGCCACCCTGCAACACCTCGGCTCGCATCGTCAGCGCACGTTAAAGATCGCCAGGTGGTCGAAATTACTTCGTAGCCCTCCACTACGGCTCCTCTCTCTCTTTTCACTTTACCTCCAACCATCCTCGCTTCCCTCATGGCTCGGTCCAGGTGTCCACACAATCAAGTGTGACAGATACTGCGCCTTTACCTAATTCCTGTGAACCAATTATTATTATTATTAATCATGTCGCTTCCTCGAGAGGTTACCTTCCCCTTTACATAAGCCCTTTACATGTGATAGGCATCGACTACTTAATAAAATCATTGCAATTCATGGATGAAATAAACAAATAAAACAGGCGTGTTTTAAATTGGCAGAATGCGAATGATTGATTGTGTGTAAAAAAATTCAGATTATTGAATTGATTAACTACACATTTGAAGATGCGTTCAAAAGCATTAAACTGCTCAGATTGGAAGAGCAATATTTGCTGATACTAAGTATAGCTGTATAAAGTTTTGTAGTAGAAAATATAAACAAAATCCTTGTGTGGGCAAACACGTTTTTAAGTGTCCTAAGATAGTGTATCTGTCTTAAAGCAGAGCTGAGGTGTCCACTTACGTTTTTTCATAGCTAGAATATTTGCGGTAATAAATTTTTAGTTCTTAGGTACTTGCAGTCGCATAGTAGTACAAGGCAATTTTCTTCAATCAGTGTGTGCACTCAAAAACGCATGGGCTTCTGTAGCCTTAATCATTGTATCTTTTTTTTTTTTTGGGGGGGGGGGGGTGGGGAGGGGTGATCTTGGCTCATAGTAGTTGCACCGCAGTGAACATTGGAAGCGTCGAGGCATGGAATCCAAGGCTGCTTGAGGCCTACTCTCACCTACAATTTGTGTGCAGTCACGCCGATAGGCATTGAAATGCAAGAGCGTAAGCTGACATCCATCGTAGTCTCATTTTACCTAGATCTCGCCGAGGCAAACCAGCCACATGTGTCTGTGACCTGTGATTCACTAGACGCGCAACCCCCTGAAAACGCTAAATTTGACTATTTTAGACCACCAAAGGTCGAAGGTGCGAATCTCCGATCAAAATAAGAGTAGAATTAGAATTGCAATTTTACGCTTTCGAACTCAACCAATCGTCAGATACCACTACGGCCTCTCTTCCACCATCCATTGGTTCACGATTTGAGCGTGACGACCTTTTTATATGAATATATAAATTTGAGCGCACCACCAATTGGTGTTCAACTGAGGATCATGAGCGGTCCAAAGCGGTTACCCTCTTAGTGCTAATCATAAAAATAACGAAAAAATAGAGGGCACTTTGGCTCACTAAAGTGCTTCAGAGCGGAAGCCTTACACGCCGCGCTGCTTAGGTATTGACCGCGGGAACCGTTTGTGATTAACTATAATTGTAATAGATACTGCACCTTTTCTATGCTGTGAACCATTTTTAATCGCCGCTGATGCCTTCTGTACTGCGTCTACTTCTATATATTGTCACGTCTCGATAGAACGCCAAGGAGGGCCTAAAGATAGGATAGTTTTAATAGTCAACCACCACGAGTCTAGCATTTATGCTGCCTTCTCTTCCATGCTCGCGCTTGTGGTCCCAGTCATCTTGGGCATCATCTTCTATGCGGTATTTTCTCCCCTTTTCAGGAAGCATCGTCCCAATGAGAACAAAAGGAAGTAGGGGGCCTAGGTCAGTCCGACTTGTATGGCTTCATACGTACAACGTGGACGACGTCGGCTTGTTGCTGGCGTCACTTGGATGTCGACACCCCGTCTGGCACCACCTCATAAATGACGTCGGTTAAACGTTGCTGAACAGCATAGGCCCCGAAGTATGGCCGCAGTAGTTTTTCGGAGAGTCCACAGCGGTGAATAGGCGTCCAGACCCACACTTTGTCGCCAGGTTCGTACATTACAAGTCGGTTTGTATGCTTGTAGCATCGTGCATCATGCTCCTGCTGATTTTTGATCATCACACGCGCTAATTTTCGAGCTTCCTTTGCACGCTAAGCGAAATTCCCGGCGTTCTGATCGAGGTCATCGGTGTCGGCATTCGGGAGCAATATTTCATCATGCATAGTTGTTACTGGTTGCCCGTGAAGGAGGCTGAATGGTGTCATGCGCGTGGTGCCTAGGCATGCCGTATTGTAGGCAAACGTGATGTAGGGAAGAGTTTCGTCCCAGTTTTCGTGGTTCACGCCTACGTACATGCAAAGCATGTCTGCGATGGTCGTATTGAAGCATTCCGTCAACCCATTGGTTTGAGGGTGATAGGCTATAGTTTTAAGGTGACTATTACCACTGAGGCCGAGAATGGTTTTCAAATGTTAGGCAGTAAATGCAGTTCCTCGGTCAGTTATGAGTGCCGGAGCGCATGCCTCAGGACAATGTTCTCAACAAAGAACTGAGCTGCTTCGGCGGCAGCACCCTTGGCAGTGCCTTGATCTCCGCGCAGCGGATTAGATAATCGGTGGCGGCAATTATCCATTTATTCTCGGCTGTAGACGTCGGAAATAGTGTCAGGAGGTTCATGCCTATTTGCTTAAAACGTTTCGTCGGCACTTTAAGAGGGTGGAGTAGGCCGGCTGGTTTTACAGGGGGTAATTTACTGCACTGGCAGTCTATGCACGTATGTACATAGTGTTTCACTTTCGCCGGCAGTTTTGGCCAGTAGTATCCGTGCTGTACTCTAGCCAACGTGCGGGTGCAGCCTAGGTGACTGGTGGTTGGCTCGTCGTGGCACGCTTGCAAAACGTCACTTTGGAGAGCCGATGGGACGACGAGTAGATTTTCTGTTTCCCCCAGGACGGAAGTTCTTGTAAAGCACATTGTTGCGAATAAAGAATAAAGAGATCGCTCGTGCAAAAAGTTTAGGCAGAACCGCATATGATGCATTAGGTTGGTTGCAGTAAATATGTTTTTTACTTCCTAACACATGTTCTTAACTCCAGGCAATATTTGGAGCTCCGGACTGCTGGGTGTGTTCTCCACAACGCATCAAAATCGCCCAAAATTGGAAAACAGCAGTAAAGGGCAAATTTGCTGCAATTAAATAAACATCATCTTCGATTTTCATTCAAATCCCTCTCTAGAATCCTCAGTACCTCAAAAATATCACGGACTAAAAGGTTTTGCGTTATACTGTTTGAAAATATAACAATAAATATTAAAGCGAGTGGTTGTCCTGATAATGGCCAAATTCAGCCTGAATTCTTGCAAGATTCATTATATATATCTTGGCACTGAAACTATTTCTTTACATTATTTGGTTCTATTCTTTATTTCTGGAAAAATTTGAACTCCAGATTTGTGTTTTTTTCTGCATTTATTTTGAAATAATACAAAATGTAAAACATCGTAAAACAAGGCAAACTGATTAAAATGGAAGAAACTGGCGCAACTTCGATTTTTATCAATATCTCTGGAAACAATAAAAAGTACTTTGTTAATATGAGTCAGTAAAGATATTGAGTTCTGCAAAAAGTAACATTAGAGATATAAAAATGCCTGTTTTTATTCTATAGATGTGCGTATATGGCTCCCCCTTATGGATTAGGCATCAAAATTACAATTTAGTATTTTTGAATTTAGTTACATTTTACCTTACGTAAACTTTAGTCTTGTCAGCGCTTATAAGCCCTTTTTCTGCTTGTCGGCAAAGGCTTACTATAGCTTAAAATGGCCTTAATTCGTTATTTCTGGCAATTTCATGGCAGAACGCAAGTGATGGCTGAACATTTTCTCTGTCCTGCTTTCTTTTTTTATTGCTAGGTTCAGTAGTATTCAATATAGTTTATTAATTATAATATTCCATTTCTCAGCTTTGACCATAATTAACTACACTATATTTTTGAAGATGGTTTTTTATTGTGTAATTTTTTCTAATTACAATCATAAGCAAATCGCTTTCCAACATAACAATTTTGGTGGCGTTACGGAAAACGCACATAGCACCATAGAGCTTCAGATTCTGGCTTAAATTAACAATATAACCTGCGTAATAAACACAAAATATTTAAGTGCAAACAACGTAACGCATTATGCCAGTATGTAAGATTAAAAATTACATTTTCGTAGCGCGTTGCTCCTGAAGCAAAGTTTGTGATGTTTTACGAAATCAACTGCATCAATGAAACAAGCTAATAATACTTCTTATATAAGTAAAAGTTACGTAGACGTGGAAAAAAACAATGGAGGACAAAATGTTAGTGCGCCAGCAACAGGTCTCAAAACTTGCAACTTTTTGAAATAACAAAAATGATGTTTTCCAGCTTTATTGATAAGCGTTTTTTTTCGAGAGAACTACGCCGCAGGTTGCAAACCTAAGGGTCATTCCTTTGAGTCGTGACATTGGCCCACGACATATTAAAATTTAATTTAAAAATTGGTCATGCCACCACGATTACTGTTCCTGTCTGAAGACATCCATATTTGTTTTCATTTCGTCTCTTCAAGTTTTAGGCAATGCGGTGAATAAAAATATCATCGTATATATTAAATATTTTCGCGTTATACGTTATACCTAAAGCCACCCATATTTTCACAACTGTTATTCGTTATTTGTAGCTGCAACAACATCCCAAAAAGAATTCGATTGCAACGAGACTAAACACGTATACCATTATAGAATACAATTTAAAAAAGAGCAGTTACAAACTATAGGCAAATAATGCTAAGATATGGAGCGTATGTATTACTCCGGTTGAAAGTAAACAAGTCGATTTTTAACATGTTAATATATTCGACAAACTGTTGCATGTTCACATAGGAACACAATTATTGAGGTCATTCACGCATCTAATGTCTATGGGCATTAGATGTGTGGACGACTTCGTTTTATTTCAATTCGTGCGCGACTCAAAATAATTGAACGAGGAAAAATTTAGTGTGTACACAATTTTCAGAGAGTATACCACAAAATATCCTAAGGTGCTTCATATATACTCACATCACCTAGCAAGTGAAGTGAGATAACAGCAGTAATCAGACACTCACCCTGATCAGCATTTCGCTTTTGCGCCATCTTTATAAGCTTTTAGGCAGGCTTTTCCACTGATTATAATCTTCTTTATTCCCCTTCCAACCACAGGACACAGATCTTCTGGGGGTGCCGAACTGTTGGTTTTCGCACCAGTGATACAACTCAATCGATCCATTTCTACGTAGAAAACACTCCCGATGGGCATCTAAAATGTGAAAGCATGTATCCCTATTAAAAACAATGTGCATGATATTTGGTATGATCCCACACAAATCAAGTTGTACGAGGTTATTGCATCATACACATATGATCCGTATGATGCTGAATGATCCATATGATCTATATGAGATCAGAGAAATATGATCCGAATGATCCATATGATACTATACGATACATATTTTACCAGAGTCTGTATGAGAAATCAATTATACCGTACACTCATACAGACACCAACAATAGGATGTTGCAAATGCAAATTACATTATTCCATATGATAAATCATGCAGATATGTGACTTTGTCACGCACAGCTGACACTAGTAACACGTCATCGGACCACTGGAAAATATACTACGATACCACCACCACTGCCTTGAGGAAGTATGATATGGGTGTAGGCGATATGTGCATTGATCTATAACTCTTGCTTCCAGTACAATTTGTCAAATTATTTTTTTTTTGACCCAACATGGGGTAGCGAAGAATACAAGTAATATGCTTGTTGTAGCGCTTGAGGAAGTCAATGTCTGGCCATTCTGGGTCTTAGTTCAGGCGTAATTAGTGCTCCCTGAAAGCCGCAGCAAATTTGAATAATATAAGCCATATAACTAATACCAACACAGTTCCACAGCCTATGCATCTCCTGAGAACCAAGGAAAACTGACTTTTGTGGTTCTTCAATGAATATTAGTACCATGTGCATGACCCGGTCATGCCACATTCTTGCTGAAAGGATGTTTAGAGCAGCAATTCCTTCATATTCAAGGTGCCACACTGCTTGAGACATAAGGATACGTTGATGAGCATAATAAAGGTTGTAAAATGTATCACGAAGAGAAGTTAGTAATGTAAATAACTAAACGAATCGCTGCACAGCTTTCAGCTTGCATCTTTGGCGAACGCAATCAATTCAGAACGCTTGCATAAAAGAGCACTGCATAATATATAGTAATTGTAAATAACCACACACTCCATGCAATAAAATTAGTCAAGTTACTAAAAGAACAATTCAGGGCAAATAAAAGTAACTTCTTTTATTCGTTCCAAACCATGCTTATAAACAGTGCTTTCACATGTGTTGATCGGTTTATACGTAGTTAATCCGCGGCTAACTTCGGGAACAAAACGTCGGGGACAAAACGAAAAACGCCAGAGCCGAAGCGGGTACCCCGAGACGTACGTACTTGTTTTCGCGCAGTTTCGCCGCCCTGAACGCCGGCAGAGCCACTGCTTGTGAATATATGTTCATTCGCGTGTGTCCATGCGTGAGCATGCATGTGGACGTGCTGGCGGCCGAACTTCAACAACATTCAAACCGGCAAGGATGCCGCCTGTAGGCGCTGACGAGGCGACGAGAATGGAGCCTGCTTCCAACGCTGTTTTTGAACGAAACCATATGTCCACCGCGACTATACGAGCTTCGAAGACCTCACGCAGGCCGTACGCCTGCCGAGCACGAAGGAGGTAAAAAGAAGGAGACAAAGGAAGACCTAGAGAGAGGGGAAGGGGGGCGGCAAGGCCAAGCGGCGGCGGGGACAGTAGCTAACGATATACTGAACTAAACGGTCGCACATCCTATTTCCTGTACAGTTTTCCTCCTGTAGCCAATTAAATGAGTTTCTATGTTTCACCGGAGTTTTGTTCTGTGAACAATACCCCAACGCAAAGACGACAACGCCAAAAAAAGAATTTTGTGTTTTTTTAATGCCATGTGGCACCAAATCCCATTTTGTGCGGATTATAGCATCGATCAATTCAATAGCCCCATCACCGCACTCAGAATTGTGTAGTGCCCGAGGTAAGTTGTGCACTGCGCGACAACGCTGCTCCACTGAAACAGTGTATATTTTCCAGCTGATAATATATTATTAGAAATAAATTATATCGATTTAGAAGGAGATATATTGGGCTATGCGCAGAGCAATATATTTACATGGAGACCCCAGTGCGTGCATCCTGCAACCAATGTTTCTAGAAATAGCTGTTTGTCGCGCATTTTCCATTTTTTACTGCGTACAGAAATACTGATCTCGAGCGCAATTAATTTTTTTTAAAGCACACCATTTTGACAATTATTGAACACGATACATTCAACCGCAATACGAGCACTGCTTTTGAAATCAATCCGAGAAGTGACATTTTTGAGGTATGCAAAATTTAGTGACGACATTTTTCATTTCTTCATTAGGCTGGTGTATGAAGGAACATGTGAATATGTAGGAAAATATGCAAATCCAGTAACGTGATCAATGTAAGTGTTAAAAAATTCTGATCCCTGCATTCACACCAAGCCATATATTCGGCAAATTACGAATATTTTTACCCATTACCAAGAGCGTATTTTTTTATGGGAGATATGAGATAGTCCCGTGCTGAAATAGTCCGTACACCTGCGATGTTTGAAATGGAATTATCCAACTACCACGATGTAAAGCAGATGGAGTACCTAAACTCTAGCACGCATCATACAACGACCATGCGACATTCAGAAGGTAAATGCTTATCCTCCTCCTGTCTACCAGATTCAGGCAGAGAGAGATACTGTGCTTTTCCTTTTCTGCAAACTAATTATATAAAGAACTGTTGCCATAAACTACGCCTTTCCTTTTCGCGGAACATTGCAGGTGAACTGTAGCAAAGAGGAGGAGGAGGATAAACATTTATAATTGATGAAGTCAGGCAGGCAGGAGCTTCCACACACTAGATGGCCAAGAGCCCTTGAGCTCTGGCGACCAGGGTTGCACGCTCGATGACCCGCAGTTGCATTAGTGGTTCCGAGCTGAGCATAGCGGCCTCTCACTGCTCGCAGGTGCAGAGCTGCAGATTCTGCGAACGGGGTCTCATGGGCATTCCCATAGTATGTGGTGTAAGTATGGCCCTCTGGGGGCATAAGTTACAGTAAGGGGTACATAATGCAGGATATCCATAAGCATAGGTGACTGTATTGCAAAAGGAATGCGTCTGTCATTTTTGCCAGGTGACATCCTGTGCCTTTGTAAGAGATTTGTGCCCCGGTGGGTATAGGGTACCTGTTTGATGGAAGAGTAGTGTAATTTCTTTTAGGAAACCATACGGTTCCTTGCCGACACCATGAGGGGTTGTCCCGTCGCACGGTTTACATGTCCTCGGGTGAAATTGTGGGTAGCCTCATAACCAGGAAGGGAGGAATGTGCTAGTGTCCAGATTAGCTGTATTGAACGGCAAGTCGTTTGAGAGGCAAGCAGCAATTTTAGTGCTATAGGGGATATGCTGCCCTTGCTGTAATGTCTTACTGCGGTTTTCGAGTCGCTAAATATATGAAGGGCTGAGGTTGAGCTTATAATGAGGGCAATCGCAGCCTCCTCCGGATATTTGATAATTACCGCACCAGCCGTGACTTGTTGACCCTGATAACTTAGTTAAAATCGGGAATGCATTACGTTCCGCGTATTCGGCTGCATCGACATAGACGACGTCTTGTTTGGACTGGTATCTTGTGTAGGGCTTTTGCTCTCTACTCGCCTGTCTGAATAAAATTTAGGGTTCATATTCTTGAAGAGAGGTAGGAATTTCAAGTGGAGTTCACAGGCTCGTTGGAAGTGACAATTTGTCCTGCATGTTTGCGAGGTAACCGATTGAGAGAGCGCCATGGATAAAGCGTCCGGTCGGTGTGTGGGATAGCTGTTCGTATTGAGAGTTGAGGTGTGGCTCTACTAGCTCACTAAGAGTGTTGTGGACTCCGAGGGCACTGAAGCGCTCCGTGGAGGTATTTATGAGGAAACCAAGTGCGGACTTGAACGCCCGTGTTATCAGGCACTCAACACGCTGTGTTTCTGCTACGTTGAGTTTGAGGTGTGGTAGCGTGCAGTAAATCTACTAATGATGAAAGCCTGGATCAGGTGGACAAGGTTAGTTACCTTCATACCCGAATACTAGTTAACATTTTGACATATGAGACGCACTGTCTGAGAGACACTAGCCTTGAGGCAATTCAGGGATTCTCTGGTTCGGCCGTTGTCTCGATGTAAATTCCAAGAAGCCGTATGACGGACACCTCCGGCATAAATTGCCCCTTAACGTGCGGCCGGATTTGAGTATGGCTCCGTGTGCATGGGATTCCACGCATGAGCAAACGTTCAGATTTTGTTGGGGAGCAGGATAGACGAGCCCTCTACGCATTCGGTAATGGTGTCTGCTGCTAGTTGTACGGTTTCTTCTATTTCTGCGTCATTTCTTAATGTGACCCACAGTGTTGTGCCGTCGGCGTATAAGTATGGGATAGACTGTGTATGCTGTTCTGTTAGTCCGGGAGTAATAAGAAGCACACGTTAAAGAGGAAGGGGGACAGCACGGACCCCTGTGGGGTGCCGCGGCTGCCGAGTGATATAGTGTGAGATTTAAGGGTCCCAAAATTTAGTCCGGCTGTTAGAACTGTGAAAAAATCCATTACGGAGCTGAAGGTCCTCGGAGTGGGGTTTATTGCGTGGAGGTTAAGTATAGCAGCATGTGTTACATTATCGAATGTCTTGGCTAAGTATAGACCTAGGATAGCTTTGGTGCTATAGCCAATGGGCGGCTGTATTATGTGGTGGGAAAGTTGCAGCATGACATCTTGTGCTTAGTCGAGAACGGAAGCCCAACATTGTGGGTGGTAGGATATGGCGATCCTCGACATAGGTGTAGAGGCGATTTAGGATAACATGCTTCATTAGTTTTCCTATACAGAATCTTAAAGAGATGGGCCCGACGCTTTCAAGGGGTCGCCGTTTGCCCGCTTTAGGTATGAACGTTACCTTCGCATGCTTCTATGCTGCAGGAATTCGGCCTTCCACCCAACATTCATTCATAAAATTTTTTAAGTGCTGTAATCGACACTTCATCCAAGCTTCGTAGAGATTGGTTGGTAACACCGTCCACACCGGGGGCAGAGTTTACGCGCAGCTCTGTTATGCAGAAGCCTACTTCGGCCTCGGTGATGGTGGCCTCAAGTTCTGGATTAGCAGGCCCCGCATACGTTGGAACGGCGGTTGAGGGATGGGAGCTTATGTATATTGTTTGTAGGGCTAGGAGGTGGTCTGCGTCGGTTCGCGGGTATTTGTGCATTAGCGTTGCCAGGCTGTTTAATTGGGTAGATTTCGAGTTGGCTAGGTCAAAAGCTACTGCAGTAATTTCCATGTGCTACCAGACCTAACTGCCAGGTGCATACTATCACATACCTGTCCCCATTATTGATGGGCTAGTTTTAAAGTGTACTCCTCAATGCGTTGGTCAAGCTGCGCAATTTTCAATTTCAGGACGCTGTTGTGCCTCTGCGACTTCGAACGTGCTTGGATTGAATTTCGGACCTGCAACAGGTGCAGGAGGTGTTTGTTTGGCGTTGTTTCGTTTATTTCTTCTGGGTTCTCCTCAGTGTGGCGGATAATATTTTTTCGAAGGGCGACAACCCACGCGTCCAGGTTCTCAATTGTGGATGGCGCTGTTAGGTCACGGAAGGTGCGAAACCTGTCCCTGTCAGTGAGGAGAGTTATATGCCTTTGCCTTTGGTATAATGCAGAGTTATAGGTAGTAGATATAAGGTAGTGATCGCTACCGATGTTTGCCCCTGTTCCACTGTTCTAATTGTATATTTCGGCAGAAAGTAAGGTCGAGCGTTGTATCTACCGAGACACTCATACCCAGCTGGGTCGGGGTATGCGGGTGTCACGAAATCGGCACACATCTTTATCAAGCCGGCGCAGCGCGAGGCCCCTGCATCGCCGCATGGTACCTTCCACAAGATTCGAGAAAAACCTCCTTCCCCTTGCGAGAGAGCGCGTAGCTTTGTATGCGTCGCCGTCGTCTTCTTTCTCACCACCCGATGATGAAGGTAACTCACCAGTTTGGAAAACGACAGACGTCTCTAGAACATTCTACGTGACCTAGCCAATGACGACGCGCGGCTCTACGGGAGAAAGAGAGAGCGCTCTAACCAGCGAAGCTAAGTGTGTGTGCACGCCAGCTTTGGCGCGTGTTAACAGACAGACGCGGCGCGCCCTATTTAAAGAGACCGCGCCGCTTGTGTAGTCCCTCAGTGTTTGCGACGAGTTCGCTTGTGCTTCGACAGGACTCCGACGCCCGGGGATCACCTGCTGCTGGTCAGCCCACGAACCTGCGAGGGAGCGGCGCTCGTCTTGCATGGCGGCCCATCGTGACTCTCGAGGCGTCGGACAGCAACAGTGCCCGATGAACAATTTGGTGTTTGTTTATGTTACTCTCTCGTGTTTGATCTGTTGTAAATCCTCTGCGTTATTGAATATCTCTGTAGTGCATGCTTAGCGTTTGTATTCTTTGAACCTCTTGTCTGTACATTTCAAGTGTTCTTGTGTATTCCTCTGTATCCTCTCTTGCTGTGCATAAATTGTGTTTTGTTTGTTACTTCTGACTCCGACCCTTGCTCTGGCTTGAACCGGCGACCGCTGGGCACCAAACGGCCACCCCATTCTGTCACTACAAGGTAGTTGAATTCCGGCTGAGCTTGCCACGCAGGTCGAGGGCATCTCCTTTGCGACCGGAACAGCTACCCCCACTCACTCAAAGGGTGTCTGGGAGTGTGCGCACCCTTAAGGGCGCATCGTTAATAATCCCTCTAAATATTAACGGGTGACAGCGGGTCAGCAACGGGTGTGAAGCCCAGCTGTTGTAAATGTAGTCATAAATCTCTGCCCTTGGTGCTGTCCTTGCGATAGATCCAGGCTGTGTGGGGTGCGTTAAAATCTCCCACTATAATCAACCCGTGGTGTTGTGCGAGTTTAAGAGCCTGTGAGAAGACAGCCAGATTTGTGTCTGTTTTCTTGGAGAGCTATACAAATTTGAGATGAAAGTGTTTGGCTGGCTCCGTTTTTGTAGCAAAACCTCCATGAGTTCCATATCCTATATCGAAGCCTTCGATTTTATGTTGGACCGCTGTAAGATTGCGTTGGATTAGGACGGTGGTGTTGACATTTTGGCGCACGGTGGTGCATAAGCCTTGTACCAGGGAAGTGTTGTGACACCATGCGTCTCCTGTAGCGCGAGTATATCTGGAGAAGCGGATGTTGCTTGAATGAATTTACACGGCAAGGTGTTCCCCAAGGATCAGTTTCGGGACCAGTTATTTATAGTGTGCATTAATGATATCACAAATATTCCCAACTCACCTGATTTGATAATGTACGCGGATGACACAATATTTTTTTACCGCCTGTGCCTTGTCTAAATTAGAAATTACAGTCAATGAATATTTAAACAATTTAGAGATTTGGTTGACGGCAAATAAACTCAGTTTGAATCTTAATAAATCTACCTACATCATATTTAGGCCAATCAACACCAGTCCTCAATGTAGTATAGTAATTATAACACAAACATTATAAAGCAAGTTACGAATCACAAGTTTCTAGGCGTTTGGTTCAATGAAAGCCTTTCATGAAATACGCACATTTTAAATTTAGTAATATACTTGAACAGTATTGTAGGATGCCTTTACAGAATTCATAATTTGGTACACGTTTGGTTAAAAATTTCCATTTATTGCTCTTTTTTATTCCAAACTAACATACTGTATTCTCATATGAGGAACCACAACTTCTACAAATATTAATAAGTTGCTTGCTCTACAAAAAAAAGCCCTTCGAGCTGTTGAGGGTTATTACGGTATACCGCGCGACTTGCGTACAGAACTCTTGTTTAAAAAATATGCCAGTTTAGCCGCTAATCAGATTTACTACTTTCGTCTTCTGTAGTACATTCACCATAATAGGCTGTAGAACTTTTAGTTTTAAGGCGTGAACATGTATCGGAAGTGATTAAAGCGAATTATCGGCCGTACTACTAAGCCGAGATATCACTTTCCCTGCATATGAAAGGAATGTTGCATAAGTCCAGAAATTGTTAATACTTCTGCATGAACAGTATACCGAGATAAGAGAGCAGAAACGATCATGACGTCATAGGCGCAAACTTGCAACCGTGTACATAAATTGGAACCAAATAAATCTTATTGATAAACATGGAAAAATGCAAAGTACACTTGGACAATAAATAATATTTCAGTAAAACAGCAAACAGTGCCAAGCATATAAGGTAGCGACAAGAAATATATGATGCAGTGGGTTTCTAGACACATTGTATACCAATAATGCAGCTGCAACAGGACTCTCTCGGGAGCTCTGACAGCCTAACAAATTTCCAGGCAGTCGATTGCTCCTTTGGGCTCACACATATGCGAGCGAGCTGCAGGCTTGCGACTTTCAAGACAAGAACTGTAGTTCAAATCACTTCGATGTACAAAGTGACCTTCCTGAGGTGGATGTGCCTCGTCAACAACCTCCGGATAAAGCTCTCCAAGAGCTAACATCTGGCTATATCTAGGTGAGACGCACTAGCATGGGGAACAATAGACGACGGGGTCGCCGAAAGAATACGACCGCGTTTCTATTTTGCCAAATGATCCAGACCACGGACTTCACTAAACGTTGTTGGAACGCTTCGCGCGGCCTTCCTCTGTGCGGCGAAAAGCTCACGACACTAGGCAGCGGAATGTCCAAGCTGCCACGCAGTCCTCAAGGACGTGTGTGAGACTCGACCTGACCACAGTTGATACAGTGCGTATCAATATGCCTGTCTTAATTTGGTGGGGATCGAGTACGCCACACTCAGTGCCCCACCGAAAGTCTCTTACAGCACGCGGGAGATTGGGTGCAACAGGCTTCTCCCACTTCGCATAACTTTGGCACATGCCTAGGGGCGCAGAATAGCAAAGCGCTTCGCAGAGCCTAGATACGGCCATTGCTATCCATGCTCCGTCTGCAAACGTCTCCTCTAACTGTGCGAACACGCGCGCCTGTCTTTCCCCTAATCATGCACTGTAACATCCGCCTTCTACTTCCAAGCCAGTATAAAAGCGCAGGCCGCCCAACGTAACATATATGTTATCCACATAACTCGAATACCTATTTAGCGTACAACAAAGGGCACAATGAAGACAAGGCGGAACCCAAATAGGCGCTACTACCTAGCTATAGTGAAAATATAATCAAAGTACTTTGACTATACTAAGAGAAAATGCATGCTAAAGCAATGCAGGGCCGTATCAATGGGGAGGCTGGATCAATAAACAATCAAGGGAACACAGACGTGTGAAAGTTGGCGCCTGTGTGTACTAGGCTTTTATCGGAAGTTTCGCGCATACTTTAATTAGCTATAACTTTAGGATGAACAAGATGTCCGAGATTATTGAGTTAATAGTCTATCCCGATATCGGCACGAAGCCGTGTGTGACGCATGCACGCACGCACGCACGCACTTACGCACGTATGCACTTGCACAGAGTAAATTGTTCCACGACCTTACACAGTGATACGATGGAATAGTTAATAATAATTGAAAGAAGGAAATAAAAATTAGGGGGACGCTCAAGCTTCGCCTTAACAGTTGACAGGATACAATGCCTTCTCATTTTTCTCTTTATCTGTCTATTTCGTTGGACAACCGCAGTTAATCTGTAAATTGTTTCATAGGAAAGTAAAGGCGCAACATCTGTCACAGATCCCGCTGGAAACCTGAACCGCAACTCCATCCACGTTCCGAATATTTCAGACAAAACTCGATAATACTAAAGCGAAAACCAGGGTAGCGAGGTGGCTTTTGGACCAAATGAGCTGTAAATGCTTCGCCATATTGGGGCACTGGGCTGCTTCGTAGGAAAGGAAAGAGTTGACGACCCCCCCCCCCTCCCTTAACAGCCTAGTCAAACTGGTTTCTCAGAGGGTCGTAAAATGGTTTATACAGATGCTGCACTCTCGATAGACGAAACTCGGGGTTGGTTGGTTGGTTGCACAACTTTTATTTCCATCGGAAATGGGCGTCGTGCGCCCGCGGATTAGAGGCTGGCAGGTATCCCTCGGCTTGTTGCGGCCTCTTCCGCCAGATGGACGGTGCGGTGCTGGATCGCAGGGTCTGCGCTTCGCAGCAGGGTATCCCAGGCTACTCTACTTGTAATATTTTGTCCTATCCTTGGAGATTGTGGGCACTCCGAGGGTCCCTCTCGCCCCACAATGTTTGCACAGATCATTCATTGTCCCAAAGGTCTGGTAGCGCGTGAAACGCCCAGACAGGGTTCATGAACGTATTAGTTTGTAGCCGCCTCCACACGACAGCTTCTCTATTATTTAGGCTAACATCTGTCGGGGGTACCAGTCTGCGTCCCAACTTATAATGGTCGATGATTTCCCCGTAATTTTGCAGACGCTCGTCGTATGCCCAGTGTTCGGGGGGCTCGACGGCTAGCAGGATGTCGAGAGCTCGGGCTAGCTCGTGAGCCGCCTCGTTACCAGGGACGGCAGCTTGAGCGGTGTCCAAAATAACTGAATTTTCCTATTCAGCGTTCTTTGGGTGAGGATTTAGGCCGCCTCCGGCGATATCCTCCCTTTTCCAAAATTTTGAATGGCAGTCTCACTGTCGCTAATTATGAACTTGGCTTCCGTTCCTACGCAAGCTAGCGCTATCGCAACTTCCTCCGCAGTCTCTATGTTACGGCCTCTGATGGCTGCCGCGGATACCGGCGCCCCTCGGCCATCGACTACCGAAGCTACCGCCGCACCTGTTCTGCCACTTGCCGCATCAACATAGACTACTTCCTTCGCTCCCATGTTCTTGAACCGTCGCTCTAGAGCTTCGGCTCGTTCGGCCCCTCTTTAGACAATAAATTCTGGATGCATATTTCTAGGGAAGGGGGGGACTACCCAGGCGTTCCTGCTTTCCCTATTAATTGCGACTTTTATTTGAACTCCTCTTTGTGGGTTGAGGCCTACTTTTGCAAGGATTACCCTGCCCGTCTCGGGCGTGCTTGGTCTCTCTAATTGGGAGACTCGCACTGCCTCCACCAATTCTGCCCACGTGTTATGCACCCCGAGTTCGAGCAGTCGTTCGCTCGAGGTACCCATGAGGAGTCATAGTGCCTTCATAACGCATCTTCGAATCAGGCAGTTTAACTTCTCTTTTTCGCCGGCCTTGATGTCCAGGTAGGGCGTGGCGTAACTGAATCTGCTTATTACTCCCCCCCGATGGGATCACCAATAAAGTGCAAAGAAATCTGGACAATGACTCTATTAGTCTTCTAACGGAATTCATTGGAAAGGTTTCGGAAACGAGCCAGTTGCCAGATCAATGGAAAACGGCAAACATAATACTAATACCCAAACCGGGAAAACCCCCGCAATTGGAAAATTTGAGACCAATTTCCCTAACCTCATGCGTAGGGAAGTTGCTGGAGTACGTAATACAGACGAGATTAACGTGCTTCATGGAGCAAAACAACCTGTGGCCGCGCGAAATGGTCGGTTTCCGACCACACTTGTGGACGCAGGATGTAATGCTCCGACTAAAGCATGATATCATAGACTCGCGATCGAGAGACGCCAATGTGATCCTGGGCCTAGACCTCACCTAGTCCTTCGACCATGTCAGGCACGAGGCTATCCTCGAAGGGCTCGAAATGCTCGGAGTAGGGGAGAAAACGTACAACTATATAAAAGACTTCTTATCGGGCAGAAAAGCCTGCATGATATTTCAAAATTTAGAATCTCCTACGATAGAGTTAGGAAGCAAAGGCACACCGCAGGGCTCAGTGCTATCGCATTTCCTATTCAACGTGGCGATGAGAGGCCTCCCGGGTAAACTTAAAAAAATCAAGGAGCTAAATTTTAGCATGTACGCGGACGATATCAACCTCTGGATTAACCATGGGAGCGATGCGACTACGGAGGAACGCCTGCAGGCAGCGACCGACATCATTGTCGATTACGCGGCTAAAAGGGGACTTTCGTGCTCCCCGCATAAATCTGAGTTGTTCGTTTATAACCCAAAGTATCTCCGCTGCAAGAGGAGAGTTTCATATTCAGGAGGAGGGCAAACAGCTGCCAAAAGTAGATCAGATCAGGATTGTGGGGATGGCCATGCAATCTCACGGCCCTAACGAAGAGGTCCTGAAAAAATTAGAAAGTTACGCGAAGCAAACCCTCGGGTTCTTGAGGAGGGTCGCCACTAAAGGAAGAGGCGTCAAGGAGAGAAATTTACTAAAACTAATCCAGGCTTATGTAATAAACAGAATCAGTTAAGCCACGCCCTACCTGGACATCAAGGCTGGTAGTGCCGACATGAGGATAAATGGAACAGTTTGGGATAAAATATTTGCCCGCCACAGTTAAAACACGGGGGATTAGGAAAGCTTTATTCCTGATATATCAATATGCCCAGGCCGACTGTCTATATCCAGAACACAAATGTGGTCCCGATAATTTCAAAATAAAAATGAAAAGACGCGCAAAAGAGCCGATCGCCCGGACGATTCGCCTGTCGAAAGTAACTTCCTGCGAACACAAGCATTATGCAAGGAGTACCTTTTGATTCTTTTGAGAAAATTCAAAGGGTCTGTGTTTTGAGAATCCCGCGCAACATGACGGGGATCGATCGGCTCCTGCACCAGTGGCGGTCTCCATTGTGTTAAATTCTTCAACGTCAGCCTCAAACGCAGACATATGGCATGAAATGCAAGAATATAAAGTTCCTGAATCCCCTTTTCCCCAGCCGCGTCATCACTGCTGCTAAATATAACATTAAATAACGTTGTTCATATCAAAGTAAAGTTTCCTGCAATACAGCAGGTTTCCCCTGTAAGTTCCATGAGGCAGTCGGCAAAGCGCGTGCTTGATATATATTGACACTATATCATTTGAGCCTGCTGATATAATTATACATTGCTCAACAGAAGGTGAAATTAACTGTTATTTATACATATTTTGAAATAATTAGCTTCAACAGCGCGCTAATTGAGCCACGGCGGGGATGGTACACTCTGTAGTTTATTGCGAATTGTCATATGCTTGAACTTGTGAACTGGTAGGCGCTGATTGTCTGTTTGAAGCATACTTAGTATTAAGTGCCTAGGCTTTGCGCAGTAAACTGCTATGAACCTAAGAATGTAATTGTTCATATTTTTACGATAAAATGGTAACCTCTGCATTAAAACAACCTCATCATAAAGTTAACCTATATAACCTAACCCTAATCAAACCCACGGTAAATCGAAGAGATCACGTGCTTTTAAGGATTAGATGTTGACCGTCAGTTACTTTTATCAGTGCCCTCGAAACCTATCGATCATAAACGCCCATAAATTCGTTTCGCAAGTATAAGCCTCGGTGAGTTTACATTCCGTACGGTGTCAAGAGAAGAGGCGGTGAGCTTTTCTGAGCTTTCATCCGGATGCGGTGAACTTTGCCCTGCGACCCTCTACTGCTTTTCATGCATCCCTAGAACAAATGAACAAAATATTTTTGTGAGAAACTTTCAGCAGTTACTATGTGGTTCAATTGGTATTTACCAGCTTGAGCTCGAGGTCACGGGCTTTAGTCGAGCTGCAGAAGCCGGATTATGATGGAACCGAAATGCGAAAACGGAAATGTGTTTTGCGATTGATATGACAGCCCGAGGTGCTCATAATAACCGACGTACTGCTTTGGGAAGTATAAATCTGCATGGACTATAAAATATCTGCAAAAGCACGCACAATATACAGTGTTCTGCAACTTTATCGAAACCATCTTGGAAAATTTTCCCGTCTCGACTGGTGGGAAATTTTTCCAAGACTATTCCGAAAACGTTTCATAGGTCGTGCTATTTTGGCCAAATGAAGCTGCAGGTTCTACTGCCCCACACTTGCTTTGCGTGGAAGATGTTTCGGTTAAAAGAAACTCCAAGTCATATTTTTTTCATGTAAAGAACAACACCCGCTGAGTAACAAGACGAGGGCTCCACAGAAGCCATTGAAAAAAAGAAAGAAAAGAAACGACCTCCGCGCTTCTATAGCGACGGGGAAATGGAGGGGGGGGGGGGGGAGTGAAGAAAACTGCTTCTCGTTGCGCGGGACCCGCTGCCTTATACCCTCTTTACACGGGCAGAGTTAACCACGGTTAGCGTAACTACAGTTTCCCGAAACTATAGTTAGCCGCGCTTACACGGCAGACGAAACTGCAGTTGCGCCACCTAACCGCAGTTACCGAAACCGAGCTGGCCAACCTCCGTTTGCGACGCAAACCTGGTAAACTGACAAAATGGCGGCGGCCGTGACAGCAACAACGTCGGCGAACGACGCTTCCTCTCACCGGCGTGTCATCTGGCCCGATTCTACAACCGCGGCCTTGATACGCATTTGGGAGGACCAGCTGCCTGCGCTGCGTGGTAACACGCGCAATGCACAAACGCTGTTTTCATAGTGCAGCTGAGCTGCTTGCGTCAGCCTCGCGTGTGCGATAGTAGGACGTGCTGTCACTTGAGCTACGCGTCGATTCTCTTCCCGTCGTCGCACATTGGTTAGTTCTTGAGTGTCCGAGGTAATCTTGCAAATGCGTTGTAAAGGTGCTAACGACTTGAGAGTAATAAAGGACTCACGGCAGAGGCAGCATGCGTAGCATTTAGAATACAGTCTTTCTTATTTGCCTTCGCTCGTGCACACGTGCACCGCGCTGCATGACAACTTCGTCCTCCTCGTTCTACACGTGTTGTTCGTTGTGTTTATTTGGAAACTATTTACAAGCTGCACCGCAATCTGTACGCGTCGCTATTTCTGACCCACGCGCTAGAGCAGTAATTTAGTTAATTCCTATATTTATTTATTTCATATATATTTTCCAGGCTTCGCTGTGTATACTGCTTTACAGATACTGCTAGTACACAGTGAAGCCTGGAACGCCGTCTAGGCATCTGCCGATATGTGATTAGGCATTTCTTCCAGGCTTCACTGTGTACTAGCAGTATCTGTAAAGCAGTATATAGAGCGAATCGAAGCCTGGAAAGATATATGAAATAAATAAATCTATAAATTCACTAAGTTAGAATCCCAATAGCTGAACCATAATATCCAGTCGCTGCTTTGCTTCCAAGGCTGCAACTTGTAGGATTAAACGCACATTGTAAATGTAATTTGTATTAGTAATTTTTTTTTCCCTTCAGTGCAAATGCGTATGCTTAATGCACCAAGAGAAGTTTTGCGATCACAATCCTCAATTGTCCATTTTTTAAAAAGTACATTTAATAGTTCAAATCATTTTTATTTTTCCAGGCATTTGAGACGTACAGGCACTTCAACTGGGTCGCCTGGTGTCCCATGGACCTTCTACTGGCAGCTCCACAGTTTCCTCGGCAGCCTACCCATCAACGATGATGGGCGAGTCGAGGAAAGTTTAGAAGTAATTTGTGATTTCTAACATTGCCTGTTATCAGTTCATCATATCACTTCAGAATTGTGTTACTACTCATTTCTCAGCGTGCAGCATAGTCCTCATTACAAAAGGCTGGCCAATAACAGATAATGAACCAAGTGGGGCTTGTGTAGAGTGAACCACTCCCACAACCATCCATGTATACTTTTGCTCAAGTCACACTCCTCAGGTGGCTTTACCCTTGGGTCGACCATGCCCATATGGTTGCATGTGTTTAACATATTGTTCCTTAATTATTTTGAGTGATGAGCTTCGTATACTGTATTGCTCGGCTCTTCATCTTATATTTATATAGTTTGGTTCTGAAAAATTTGGACCTCTGCCTTTTTTCATCGTGGCCAGCACAAATTTGTGTTTTTCTCAATATACTGTTGCAGCCTATGATTGCTTTCCTCTCTCCTGGGATGATAAAACATGCCGTCTCCCATGTTTCATCATGTGCAGCTGCCAGTCGTCAATGAGGCACCAGACGGCTCAGACATGCTGCTGTCATGGGATGACAGAGTGCCTGAAGAGAGCACCACAGACGGCCTCACACTAACTGCTGCCAGCTCCCCTGCAAGTGCAAATGCCTCAGTACCTGCACAACTTAGTACAGATGGCATCAACGGAGACACAGCCGGTGCTGGCACAAGCTCTGAAAGGAGCAATGTGCTAAAAAGTCACCGCAAGCGACAAGGGTCAGCAATGGAACAGTTGTTGGCCTTCCATAGAGGAGAAGCGAAGGCGGCATCTCACGCTGACCGCAAGGCGCATAAAATGCGCAAAAAAATGGTTCGCCTCCAAGAAGAGGGCAATGAAATTAATGCTAGTATGGTGAGACTGCTAGCAAAATTTTTGGACAATAAAGAAAACAGTGACACTCTCAATAAAGAGTGATGAAAAGTACTGAAAGTTTGTTGGTTTGCAGTTCATGACATTACAATTCATGCGATGAGATGAATTGAGATCGTCTATTGCTGAAATTTTTGTATTACATTTGTCCATATACTAGTAATTTGCAATTCAAAAAAGTTGCTGTCTTGGAACGCATTTTAGGAACTTATGAAGAATTCATAGCTGCCTGCACTGAGGTGTCGCACAAATTTTTTGCCTACTGGGGCAAATCCTGTAGGGACGTGCAAATAGTACGTTCCAAACCAATCAAATGTAATATGAATAGCACAGCCTTGCTACCAAATCAAATATGAACTTAACAGTTTATAGTCATGTTAGCATTTTTGTACTCTGAATATGAAACCTGCTAACAGTCTGAAATGAAATTTTATTTAAAGTTCTGTTCGATCGATCGTTTAGACGAATCTACACCTGCGTAAGACATGACTACAGGTGCGGTAAATGTTGGAAAGCAGCAAGATTGCACATATTTGTAAGCACAAGAAAACAAAGCGCCCATTGCAGCGAAGTAAAGCTAATGGGGGTTAACACGCAGATTGCCTAGATGCACAACCTGGCACTACTATAACACACCTGGAAATGGATACTATCTTGGCATCAGTCATATGGCATAGCATCAACTGAGAAGACATCAAACTAGTGCCTACCGCAGTTGTCCAATTTTTAAGGTCAGCATTTTGAATGCGTTTACTCAGATAAACCGTGCTAATGCCTGTCACTGCACGGCATGCCTACAGGATCTTTACTGCTCGCGCACACTCAGCACGGCAGCATGCTGTGTGGGGTCAGAGTTGGCACTGCCTGCAAAATGGTTGTAAGAAGCTAAGGAGGCGGCCTTTCACACTGATTATTCAAACACTGCGCAGAACTGATTTGAAAACTTGTGGATATATTTGAATTACAGTGTAATGGCATGTGTCTGTGCTAACTGAAGAACTAGCTGCCGTGATGAAGAAATGCAAGTGTAGATGGCATCAAAATTGAATTATAGACTCATGCCAAAACGCCTTCTCTCTGGGTTATTGCAAACCAGTTCCATTGCCGCTTCCACTGAGCTAGCTTCTGATGCACACAGTGAGCGATATGGCAGCACCCAGGAAACCATTATTGGAAAGGTTTATATAGAGAAAGCGTTTCATTACATTCCTTTCATAAGTAGGAGTGCAAGACTAAAAGCTTGAACAGCTTGAAAAGGTCTCGGCCAGTTTCAGATTGGCAATATGGTATGATGATGACCTCTCATACATGAATATCAGAATGAAATAAACAGCAACCAATAAGAGTAGCAGGTTATGTGACACAAACACAAGAAACATAAGACCATGCGACACGAAAACAAAAGGGCAGTACAATGACATTGAATTGGCTACATAACCAGCAGTGCTTAACAGAAATTAATACTGTAAGAATGGGATGCTTAAGCCAATATTTTACTACTGAGTGCTAGCAGAACTGTTTGAAGACAGATCTGTTTAGACTAGAGCAAGGATTGATATTTTTATGGCTGGACAAGTTTATAGGCAAAGGTTGCGCGTAGGTGATGAGTTGTTTGTCATAAGAAGTGCTGTTGGTTGGTATGAACTACATCACTTTATAGCTTAACATGAGGCTATAATTGTAAAGAAAAATGTCACGCTTTTGAAGAAGAAAAAAGCACATTACGGTAAAAATAATGCATGTCAGCTATATAATTAATGGAAGACAATTTTCAGAAGCACATGTAGCTTATGTAACTTAGCACACTAGTCGTTACCCTCGCAACCTTCTCCCTAGAAAGAATACATCACATGCATACAGTGTTAGCCTTTGAAGGTGAGCCGAAGCTGCAGTGCCTGCTCTTTCACAAATATGCGAGTGGCTCTGATAAATGCTGCTAGTTCTTGGCAGGAGCGCCTTCCCAAATGCCTTTGAACAGTTCACATGAACGGACTTTAGTTCCCGGCAAGGTGCTTCGCCAGTGCATTCCTGACAGCCACTCCTAATGGCTCTTCGCGGTTGCTTGTGCAAACTGGCTGAGGCCGCTTTTCATCTGCACTTTGTACCACACCAAACCAGCTTGAATCACATTGGTCGTTTAGCTGCTCGCAAATGTTGTTCAATACACAAGCAGCACGGACAACGTTATTCACACTATGAATGTTGCACTCAAGGCCCTTTAGCAACATTCTAAAGCGTGCCTTCACACGTCCGAATGCATTTTCCACAAAACGTCTGGCACTGGACAACCGGTAGGTAAAGGTCTGTGATGGGGATCCAGAGGCGCCAGGTAGGGGGAACGGTTTCATTAAATGATTCTGCAAGGGGAATGCTTGGTCCGCAAGAATAATTGGGCCAACTTCCACACCTTCAATGATCTTGGTTTCCCCTCTGAATAGTGGACTAGCCAGAACACCAGGCAACCGAGACTTTTGAAATACAGCCGAGTCATTATTTCTACCAGGGCTCCCAACGTTGGTGTACAGGAACCTGTAGGCATGGTCGACGACAGCAACTAAGATGACACTATACCATCCCTTATAGTTATAGTAGTCTGTAGCTTCTTGCTTTGGAGGGCACACCTCTATATGACAGCCATCCAGTGCACCGACACCTTGTGGGAAGCCGCAGACTGCTTCAAATTCACGCATGTGCTCATGCAGCTCGTTAAGTGTTGGCAACTGCACAAATCGTGCTTCCAACTTCTCCACAATCACGCTGCAAAATTCGTGAAAGATAAGGTTCACTGAGGCGGGGCTCACGCCAAACAAGTTGGCAACAGTCCGCTTTTCAGCTGATGTTGCGAGGCGGTACAGGCCAATCGCCACACGTTTCTCCACTGGGATGGCTTTTCTCATATTTGCGTCTTGCCGGCGCATACTTCCACAAACTGCCACCACGTAACGGAATGTAGCGCGGTTGACGCGAAAGTTTTCTCGGAATCCGCTGTCCGGAAGATGCGGCAGCGTTGTTTCATACCACGAGTCAGGGCGCGGGTACGTCCACAAACTTCGCTCACGGAGAGACAGGTGCGCCGCCGCCAACAAAAGGCTCTTCGACCGTCTCCGGTGACGCTTGCTTCTTTCTTCAAGCAGGTCGATTTCGACGCTCAGCGCCAGCTTCTGCACGCGCAGGCGTTGTAGGGCTGCCTGATGTGCCCCGAAAGCGGCCCAAAATTCAGCGTCGCCGTCGTTCGCGACGTACGCCGCAGGTCTGCTGAGGGCCATCGCAGGCTTGATGGCAAAAAATGCGCACTGCACAGCGAACGAAGTCGCACCAACGGTGAAAGAAAATTCGCGGCAGTAGCGAAAGCACCAGCACTGATGTGTCGCACTACGCAGTCACGGTAAAAAGAGGGGAAAGTTGAGCGCGGAGTCGGCTACGAAGTCGACTGTGATCATTGTTTAAGACTTCCTTTTAGCTTTTCGCTAGCGTCAGCCACATGTTCAAGTAAAAAAAGGTTTCAAACAGGTCTTAGCTTGGAACACAACATTTTTTCTTTTTCTTATTCTTTTAAAAGTAGCTTTTTATAATAATGCGCCTCGATAGGTGAATTTATAACTTCACTCGGGCGAGTATCACATGATCTTTTCCCTCGCACTAACCGAGATGCTTAAACTGTGTGTAAGCGCGGCTAACTGCGGTTGGCTCTAACGACGGTTAAGCGCCGTAACTGTAGTTAAGCTTAACCACGGTTAGGACTGCCCGTGTAAAGAGGGTATTACTGACTCCATCGGTCCATCTCTCCTCCCGGCGGCAAAGCGGAAAGAACCACGGGGAGGCGAAAGGCATCGAGGCAGCCTACCGCCGGAGCGACAGGAATGCCGAAGCGGAGAGAAATAGCGGCGAAAAAAAAAACAGAAAGAAAACAACCGCGTGCACCGCACAGAGAAAAATTCTCCCTGTTTTGCAGCACCCCCCCCCCCCCCCCCCCGTTGAGGTCACGTGTCCAAATGGCGGGAAAATACTTCCTGCAGGAGCTAAGATGCGCGGCGCCACTCAGTCGACGGCCAGCCTCCGTATGGGCGCGATGCCTACTGTCACCCGTTTATAATTAGGGGGTATTATTAACGATGCGCCCTTAACGGTGCGCACACTCCCAGACACCCTTTGAGTGAGTGGGGGTAGCTGTTCCGGTCGCAAAGGAGCTGCCCTCGACCTGCGTGGCAAGCTCAGCCGGAATTCAACTACCTTGTAGTGACAGAAGGGGGTGGCCGTTTGGTGCCCAGCTGTCGCCGGTTCAAACCAGAGTAAGGATCGGAGTCAGAAGTAACAAACAAAACACAATTTATGTAGAGCACGAGACGATACAAAGGAATACACAAGATCACGTGAAATGCACAGACGAGAGGTTCACAGAATAACAAACGCTAAGCATGCAACTACAGAATGATTCAATAACACAGAGGCTTTATAACAGATCAAACACGAGAGAGTTACATAAACAAACACCAAATTGTTCACCGGGCACTGTTGCAGTCCGACGCCTCAAGAGTCACGATGTGGCCGCCATACGAGACGAGCGCCGCTCCCTTGCAGGTCCGTGGGCTTGCCAGCAGCGGGTGATCCCCGGGAGTCCAGCCGAAGCACTGGCGAACACGCCACTGACTGAATCAACAAGCGGCGTGGTCTCTTTAAATAGGGCGCGCCGCGTCTGTCTGTTAGCACGTGTCAAAGCTAGCGCGCACACACACTTAGCTTTGCTGGTTAGAGCGCTCTCTCTTCCTCCCGTCGAGCCGCGCGTCGTCATTGGCTAGGTCCCATAGAAGATTCTGGAATTTTCTGGCGTATTCCAGACCGATGAACCACCGTCCTCCCCGGGCAATGGGAAAGAGGGTGACGGCAACGCGTACAAAGCTACGCGCTCTCCCGCGCGGGGAAGGAGGCTTTTCTCTCCATGCTTTCCACGCGACGCCGCGCGGGCCTCGCGCCGTGCCGGCTTGATGAAAATGTGCGCCGATTTCGTGACACTGCCTCTCCCTTAAAGAATATTGTCCCACAATATTCACAACAACCACGAACATCGCGAGCACATGCATGCGCTCACAAGTATATGGGGCAAATGTCCACATCACACACATTGCGCAAATTTCACAAACTGTAATAACACATTACAAAATTCACACATCAATGCCATGAAATTCACAAACATAGCAACACACTGTTGTCGGATACACATAGGAATCAACAACACACAACTTTTCAAATGTGAAGCGCAGAAACCTAAATTTCCGAGCGTGATTCCAACCCGCGATCAGTGCGTGACACGCTTCTGTCCGCCAGGGCTTCTGCCTTCGCTCTAGGCTCTCGCATTTGAGACGCTTCTATGTTCCCCGATCGGGCTACTGAAAATTCCCTCAGGCATGACTTATAGTCCGCTTGCAAATCACGCAACCAATGTGTGCCGATAATTGCCCCTACAACCAGTAGCGCCGACGGATACACGGGAACCGGTGCCAACGCGCACAGACCGACAAAAAGAATCACTGTAGTAGTGCTCTTTCCTAGGCACCGGTATTCCTTCCGCGGAAGGTGAAATATCCCAAGTAATGCCCTCATAAGTAGGAAAAACACTTGTGCTACCTGCATCAACGGCGGCCTAGGCATTCCTGACTTTATTTCCTGTGTTGTCTCTTTCTTTTCGGTTTCCTCCTGAGGTGCTTCCTTTTGTTTATTCTTGTCTCGAAGCTTTTCTTCCGGCTTCTCATGGCCTTGCTTTCCTCGCCCTGCCTTTTTCTTTTTAGATTCACTGCAGCGCACAGGCGCGGAACCTTGATCAGGATCCTCGGGAAATGTTGCGCCCTTGATATTTCCCAACACCAAATCATAGATAGGACGTTCCATGCACAGGGCTGTCAGTTTTCCAGAATAATACGGCGTCTGTACTTCCAATTTTGCCTCAGGTAGCAATTGAATTGAGCCGTCAATTAGCCTCACAGGGCATTTCTCACCATTCAGATCATTCTCATGAATCAAACTCCGTTTAACGATTACGGCACTGCTACCTGTATCTCGTAGCACAGAAACTGATTTTCTTCCTATCTTTCCCCTCAAAACCGGCATCCGATTCACCGCAGCTCCAGGTTGCGCGTGTACTACGGCGTTCACCACCCGAATTTTCTTGTCCTTCTTCCATATCTGAATCCTCAAGGTTAGGATCTGTACTGCCACCTCCATCCAAGCTTTCGTGCTCACTGCTATTTGAAAGCTCCTCATCCCGGTCACTCATGCACTCAACCATGGTGTCATTTAATAAGGAGCTACAATCCTGCCCTTCTTCATCTTCAGGCGTTGAAAACACGAAAGAGGTTTCTGGCTCGATAACTTCTTTCACAGCTTCGCCGCAACCTGTCATTTTGGAGGGGACAATCTCACTTTCTTGAGAATTCTTAGCACCGGAAAAGTGTTTTCTTTCTGAACTTTCTGTTGCGGAAACGGACTGTTCCACAACCTCATTCTGGATGCTGGAGCTATTTTCTACAGCACCGGCGGCTGTCGACGAATCGGTTGTATCACTGTATATCCTAATATAAGGAAAGGTAACCTCCTGAGGCTCGGTAATATCTTTCAAACGCCGAACCTCAGCCAGCTTCTTCGGAAGGATATTTCTCTCTTTTAAGTATTCTCTTTCTTTCTCAAGCCTACGCTTGTTCCATTCTCTCTCTTTTTCGGCCTGCTTCTGCAGCCATTCCTTCTCTCTTTCTGCTTTTTCCCTGAGCCATTCTTTTTCTCTTTCGGCTCGCTTCCTGAGGTATTCTTTCTCTCTTTCAGCTCTCTTTCTGAGCCATTCTTTTTCTCTTTCTTCTTCTTGTCTCTTTGCCTCTGCTTGTTTCCTTTGCCATTCTCTCTCTCGTTCTTCTCTTTGCCTCTCTCTTTCTTTCCCAGTTTCTTCTAGAACCTCCCTTTTTTTCGGTCCACCCATTCTTGCAGTTCAGCTCCTTTAAGCCCTTCCTCTAGGCCCAACGCAATAATCTCTTTGAGATTCATCTTCGATCTGAACTGCTTAATGCTAATACATACCACTCTCAATGGACCTTACACAACCGCTTCAGCGCGGTACCTCTCGCTATCGCTCTGCTGTTACACTGTTTACGACCTCTTCGTAAACTCTTCCAACTCGTTCACCGTCCTCTGAGCTTTAGTGCACCAAACGTCCTGTCGCGGACGCCAGAATAATTGTCACCCGTTAATAATTAGGGGGTATTATTAACGATGCGCCCTTAACGGTGCGCACACTCCCAGACACCCTTCGAGTGAGTGGGAGTAGCTGTTGCGGTCGCAAAGGAGCTGCCCTCGACCTGCGTGGCAAGCTCAGCTGGAATTCAACTACCTTGTAGTGACAGATGGGGGTGGCCGTTTGGTGCCCAGCTGTCGCCGGTTCAAACAAGAGTAAGGATCGGAGTCAGAAGTAACAAACAAAACACAATTTATGCACAGCAAGAGACGATACAAAGGAATACACAAGATCACGTGAAATGCACAGACGAGAGGTTCACAGAATAACAAACGCTAAGCATGCAACTACAGAAAGATTCAATAACACAGAGGCTTTATAACAGATCAAACACGAGAGAGTTACATAAACAAACACCAAATTGTTCACCGGGCACTGTTGCAGTCCGACGCCTCAAGAGTCACGATGTGGCCGCCATACGAGACGACCGCCGCTCCCTTGCAGGTGGGCTTGCCAGCAGCGGGTGATCCCCGGGAGTCCAGCCGAAGCACTGGCGAACACGCCACTGACTGAATCAACAAGCGGCGCGGTCTCTTTAAATAGGGCGCGCCGCGTCTGTCTGTTAGCACGTGTCAAAGCTAGCGCGCACACACACTTAGCTTCGCTGGTTAGAGCGCTCTCTCTTCCTCCCGTCGAGCCGCGCGTCGTCATTGGCTAGGTCCCATAGAAGATTCTGGAATTTTCTGGCGTATTCCAGACCGATGAACCACCATCCTCCCCGGGCAATGGGAAAGAGGGTGACGGCAACGCGTACAAAACTACACCCTCTCCCGCGCGGGGAAGGATGCTTTTCTCTCCATGCTTTCCATGCGACGCCGCGCGGGCCACGCGCCATGCCGGCTTGATGAAAATGTGCGCCGATTTCGTGACACCTACTGCCTAATTTTATCGTCCGCTTATATTTCGCGCAAATTCAATCGGTCTCAACCTCCCGCAGCAGTCAGCATTTGAAAAGAACAGCCCACATATGCAGCTGATGATTGCAGCCTCTGTACAGATTGTTCGTGCCGAAATTCACCAAAGCATGCGTAAGTACATGATCTTTCGGTCTTGATCGGAGGAGCATTTTGCTCGATACGATATTATACTGCACATAATAATGTACCGTTTTGAAGCATATGTTCATCTTGTTACTCCTTGCATCTTATATATATATATATATATATATAATTGGTGTGTGCGCTGATCGCGCAGGAAGACGTGCTGAGCCGTTTGGAAACAAGGCTGCGGCGGCAGAATTGGCTCATTGCGCTGCAGTCTGGATCCTTGAGTATCTCTTGTCCTAAAATGCTCGCATTTCACTTCTTAATATAGAGGGATACTCACTATACCGATCAGGTAAGTCCAATTAGCACAGATTTCGTTCGATACGGCAATATACTGCAATTAACAATTGTTTCTGCAGCGCGTATATATATGCGCATCTTGTTACTACGTAATTTTTTTTTTATAATCAATAATCAATGTGTGCACATTTTACTCTGGTCGCGCAGAAAGAGGTGCTGAGCCGCTGCAGTCTGAGGTCCGATCTCCTCCGCCGCAAAACGCCCGTCTTTCACTTCTTCATATCGAAGTGCATGCACTGACATGTATACCGATCAGGTAAGTCAAATTAGTCCTGATTTTCTTCTATGCGATAATGTACTGCAACTAATTATGTATTGTTTTGAGACTTATGCGCATCTTGTCACTGTAAATGCATATTTTGTAATTGGTGTGCACGCCTTGCTCTGATCGTGCAGGGAGGCGATATCAGCTGATATGGAAACTGGCTACGACAGTGGAAGCTCGTTGGTCTCCTCTACACTAAAATGCTGGCCTTTCACTTCTTCATGGCGCTGCACTTGTCAGACAGGTATTAGCGCTGATTTTGTTCGGGAAATTAGACTATCCGACTCACATCGATTGGACGCATGCAACCCAGTTAAATGTCAAATGCTATAACTGATATAAATATTGCAGCACCCCTCGCCATAGGAGCGATCAGAAGCTGAACAAGCATTATCGCTGCAGCCACGCCGAAACTCGTGCCAGGACTGAGTACAAGATGTGTATTTGCCAAGTGTATTTTTTTGCTGCTGTAATGATGTCTATTCGTGAAAACTGATGACTGAGTGATGCGGCATGCTGGCAAGGTGAGTGCGCCAGCGCGTTCATTTTGTGGATTTTGGAATTATATATGTGGTGCACACAGAATGAGCCGTTTCACACTGCCATATGATTGATTTTGCTCTGTGCGCTTCCTTTCTGGGCAAAAAGCAGTTGTATTTTCGTCGTGCGGATTATTTTCTGCTGCTCACATGTTCATAAGGTATTCAGCTAACTTGTGACAATTACTTAAACATTTTACAACGGGCTCTATAAGCTTCCACGAGTTGGGCTGTCTAGACAGTCATCTTGGCTGATAAGACTATTTTTTAAATAATGCTGAGTTCTTTGGTTTGGTTTGTGAGGTTTAACGTCCCAAAGCAACTCGGGCTATGAGAGACGCTGTAGTGGAGGACTCCGGAAATTGCGACAACCTGGGGTTCTTTAACGTGCACGGATATCAGCACACGGGCGCCTTGCTTTTCGCCTCTATCGAAAAGCGGCCGCCGAGGCGGTATTCGATCCCGCGTACTTGGGAACAGTAATCGAGCGCCGTAACCACTGCGCCACCCCGGCGGGTGCTGGGTTGTTAAATAACGAAGATAAAGCAAATGACATCGGTAAATATCCGGTCGCTCTTGCTATAAAAGTTGCATCTAGATTGAGAAAATTAAGCTGTATGCTGCGGAATAAACTTATTGTAGGTTTATGTAAATATCGCGGGAATTGTTCTGCGCCGCGTTGGAATCCCTCATACGCGCTCTATGACAAGCGCGGACACTTGATTTTGCTAGAATTATAGATTACAGCATTAGCATAAGAACGCGCATCGCGAGGATAAGGTTTGAGTGCGCTATGGTTGCAAATTGCAACATCATGACTCGAGCAAAACGAAATGCCCGCGCCTTTATCGCGGATTCACGGATCCTGGTTATCTATTGCGGCTTTGCGCTAATGCGTTTTCAGACGGGTCGCATGAAAGTCAGGCACAAAATATATTGAAGTGATCGAGGCAAATGCAGCACGAGTCAAATCTTGTCATTCTTTTAAAGCTTAGTACAGTTGGTGGCAGTAAGAAAAGACATTATTTATTCTACCTTTCAACCCTATATTTGCCTGCAAAGTAAAGGTCTGGGCAAAAATGAAATTTTTAAATAAAAAAACTTTTGTCTTCATGCAGCTGACCAAGATGGGACCCGCCGCAGATCCGACCAGTCGCAGACATCAAATAATCGACAGGATGCCAAAAGAAGAAAGACCAAGCCTCAAGCCGACCTTCCCCAAGTGACACACGCCTGTTCTAAATCAGTCATATATCCACTCTTATTTAAAAGCAAATCGCGAGCTTTTTCTGAACGCTGTTGACAAATACATATTTCTCCAAATACTGCAGTTTCTACCGCTTCTTTATGGCATCAGAAAAGCTACTGTTTTTCTGGATGCATTTGTATGCGCTATCCCGTTATATATGCATGGGCCACGGTATATTAAATGCATGGCATGAATACCTGCACGAGGGGCTATGCCGGACGCTATACCGCGGTTTTCAGCCGTCTACCGGTCACTAACCGGCGTCGGGAAGCAACCGATCGACGTATGGTCTTTCGTCAGCAGAATAGCTAGGGCAGACGAGCGGCCGACCATTCAGTAACGCTGGCAGGTGGTCGGTCACGTCGGGCAAAGAGGTCGGGCCGTAGTCAATTGCCGAAAATCGGCCGACGTTAGGTCAGTTTCAATCCCCGACGCCGGCCCTCAGTCGGATGCCGAGGGTCGGCCGGTCACTTCTTGGCCGGCGAGAGAGGTCGGCCCTTTTGCCACACTTTTTTTTTGCTTGGGACCTTGTATCACGTTCTAGTTGAGTTGCCATAGTTTGAAGCAGAGCACAACATTCCATTTACAGCAAAGTGAGCACCAGTATCAAGAAAATAAAGATCAAAATAGCACGCCTGCAAGCAATGCCAGCAGAAATGAAATCACAAAAACTACGGCCGCAATTCGCGTAACAGAGCCTTACCGTAACGTAATGTCCGCCAAATCTGTCGTAGTAGAGGGCTGCGAACTAAGATTTCACTCCCCCCTTCCCTTATGGTACGGCACGGGTCAGACACTGCGCCTTTCCCTTCCTGTGAAAAACCTCAAGGGCAGCTATGTTAGACCTAAGAAAAACAGGATTCTAACAGCTTGACAAAAAAGTTCTTCCGTTTGTGTTACCGATATTGAAAACTTTGCTTAATCATTCGACTGGGGACTATACTGAAGCCTTATAATATTTGAAGATATTGTCCCTTCAAAACGACGCATTTCAAATGACTGATTCTTTTTCCGTTTATAATCGGTGCTCTTGTTGACGTCGCTTGAATAGGGAATCTGCGCGCAACGGGTCAGAACTCGGTCCCTGCAGTACTTACCCAGGTGCATCTGATAGTGCATGGTGGAAGAATAAATCCTACGTTTTTCTACGAATGTTTATTCTTGTTATAAACGGCAGAGTGACCGCACCCATTCTTCCGTACTGGTAGTTAAGGTAGGCAAGCGGCTTTGAATGCCATGGTGTTCGATTCCAAAGACCTGCTATCTATGCGGCACCTGGCGGCGAAACCATGCTATGAGCCATAGTAACGAGCAAAAGATGGGGCAAACTCCTCAAATAAAAAAATAAAATAACAAAAATGAAGAGATGCAGCAGCAGGCGCTCCTCGCTTGCGCGATGAAAACAGACCCGATAGCACAGTGCTCGTAGCACCACAAACCACGGATTGATTGATTTATATGAAGGGAAAGGCGCGGCAACTATCTCACTTGTTTTTCTGTGGACACCTTAACCGCGCCGTAAGGGAAGGGAGGAAGGTGGGAGTGAAAGTGAAAAGCGAGAAAGAGGAGCCATAGTGGAGGCCTACGGAGTAATTTCGACCACCTGGGAATCTTTAACGTGCGCTGACATCGCATAGCACACGGACGCCTCTTCGTTTCGCCTATATCGAAACGCAGCCGCCGAGGTCGGGTTCGAACCCGGGTACTCCAGCACAGTAGTCGGGCGTCTTACCACTGCACCACCCCGGCTGGGTAAAACCGATTTTGCAGCGTTCCGCAGTGCGTGTCAGCACAGTGGCACATCGTTTCATGTATTTCCTCCGTGCTCTAGCAATCGATGCCAGATAATCGATGCATTTCCAATCACCGCGGAGCGCACAGTAAGTGCCGTTGACAATTTACATATAGCCTCGTCAGTTTCTGCTGTACGATTTCTTTTCTGGCATCAACTGCCTTCTATAGGCACGGAACGCCTACGGATAAGGACGAGTAAATATTACGTTAAACACAGATTGACTTCTCGCGTAATATACATAAGGCGATCAGTGCACGAGAACGTTCGGGGGTGCTTGATTGTGGCGATACGGGGTTGGGACTGGTAGGTAGGTCCACGACCTACAGTAGGTGGTCGGTAGGTGACTGTGTCTTGCAGGGGGGCTAGTCTGCCACCATATATTTATCTGCTGTAGGTCGTCATTGCACCCCCTGCCGTTTCGTTGGTGGACGACGGCTGTTGCCAACGCGCGTACGTCTTTCTCCCCTTTTTCTTTTTCTTCTTTTTTTTTAATCTTTTTTGGTTCACAGGAAGGGAAATGCGCAGTATCGGATTTCATCGTAGAAAACTGTCAGCAGCACCTTTTCATGTAAAGCTAACATGCTAATATAAGGCCCATCACTGCGTACGGTAGCATTATTTGCAGCCCTCATCAATCATACCTCAGCCAAAAATGAAAAAAAAAATTAAAAATAAGGCCCTTCTTTTATTTTCTCCAGCTACTCACGCCACGATAGTGTATCATCCATGCGATATAAAGCGGGTATTCCTACCCTTTCTTGTCGGCGACGCGTAGCTTCCATGAAATTTCTATACCCAAATTCTTTATAACGGTGGAATCAAAATTGATACAGTTCAGTACATCAAGGCATCATATCATCGTTCGAAGAGGTTAAATCATTTGAAGTGCATCAGACCCATCCCAGCTCGATGCGACGCATACAAATTTTCAATTTTTTCCTTCAGCTATTGAAGAATTGAATAGGCTGCCACATGAACTTATGGACGACATCTGCCTTGATATTTTTCTTAAAAACGTCGAGTCATATTTTGTAAAGCAAATGGTGTAACAAAAATCGTTCCTAAAATGTCTTTCGTTATTCACTGCGAGTGTTCAGTTTAGGATTTTATCTTATTAGTACCTATTGTCTAACGTGTTCTTTTATTGCGTCGCTTCGCGGTTCTTTTCAGTGCTTCATGTGCGACAAATTGAATGTCCGTTATATTGTTGCAGTGCGTATGTTTTCCATTTCTTGAGTGTTTCTGATGTTTTTCATTTTGTATAACGGTCCCATTAGTTCACCAACTCCTGTAAGAGCCTAGCAAGGCTTACAGTATGCTTAAATAAAAAAAAATCTGTCACCGTTGTTTCTGTCCCTTATAAAAATGGGAACATCCTTTGAGTTCAATGTGAACTCAAAAAAGTCAGAAGGAAGCAACTTCCTCTGAACTGAGAATTGGCTACTGATTTTGAATTCACAGTGAATTAACTTTCTCTGACCATCCTGTGAATTTCCTGTGAATTTCCTTTGAGCTCCCAGGGAACAGACCGTTGTCAGTTTGAGTTGAGTTCACAGGCAGTGGCCAATTATTGGTTCAAAGGAAGTTCGAAGGAATGATGGCTATGGGATATTTGGTGGATGTTCGAAGGAAGTAGGTTCAGACTGAAACATTTGTTTGTATGAGCTTATATTTATTTGAATAGATGTACTTCCTCTGTTTAGGCCTTGCAATTAGGCCTGCTTTCGAAGACCCTGCGACAAAAAATTGGTTCACTGTCCACAATCCCAGTGCAAACTTGCGCAACTGCCGGTGACCACCTTGGCTAGTACTTCATTGAGCAAGCAGGTGTAGGCTGCAAAAAGAAAAAAAAAACATTTGAAGCATGACTGCAATGAACAAGCTAGATTCCATCCAGCCTTCCTTAGCTTTTGTAAATTAAATATACAGAGCACGGACAGTGTGAGCGCCATGCAGGCACCACAGCATTATGCATTAAGGCAAGCATTATGGCCCTGACCATCACTGAAAAGTCAGCTGTTTGGACAATATTTCAGAATGCTCTTGCATCACATGCACAGGCTATGAGCTCGAGGACTTACAGATAACAGCATCCAATTTTGGGCAGCCCAGTGCCTTTTTTGGAGCTTGTTCCTTGCGGGCATTGCAGACACGGCCATAGAGTGAGCTTTCTTCCAGTTCTTCGGGTGAGAACACAACCCGCACCAAGTTACACGCAAACTTTGTTGCTTGATTGCCCGCACTGAGTTTCATGCGGTCAGTCAACTGCTGATTTACCATAATATTGTTGCCAATGTGCACCTGCAAGAACAAAAAGCAAATATTAGTACTATGACCAGTATTGTAACATACAACAATATTCCTTGATATGCAATAAGAAAATGAAGGGGCTTTACAAACAACAAAAAACTTAGACCAGCTTAAGAACATTCAAAGAAAAACCAAAATGCATAATTAAGGTCATTTGTTTCCGAGTAAAAATACACATTCAAGAAGCCGTACTTTAACATGTACAACAATCAAGGCATACGAAAACTATTGGATGTTTTTGACACTTTCCCGAGCGGTGTTTTGATCTAATTTTGAATCAGGCCAAACATCTTTTAACATTTTTATTAGTGTAACCTGACAATTGTGCAATATGTATTTAAAGTAACTAGCCAAAAAGAGGGCACATAATGCCCCGCAAAGGATTGAGCGCTAATAGTGCATTGCTATAGCAGAAGAAAAAACAAGAAATAAGAGATTTTTTAACGACCTAATTTATGCTTGCATTTCAACAAAAAAAAAGCAGATTTTAAGTCAGAAAATAAAGGGATTTACTCATCTTTAACATTGCAAAGGCCATTAAAAGCCAGTTTAGACAGAGCACAGTGCCCACATTGTCACCTCCTGTTTAAAAATACTAACATCCTTTTCGTACATCAGAAGCTCAACCAATTAAAAAAACTGGCAATGAAGGTTTAGCAAAAGCATGCACTCCCTGCTCTGTATGTGCTACTTTGAGGCAACATTTAGTTTCCAGCTTGCACAGGTAGCTTTCATAATTTAACCCCTCAAGCGCTTTGGACAAGCAGCTCGTCCTTGCAAAGATGCCCTCAAGCCATTTTGGACGAGTGCTTGTCCTTGCAGGATAGATCCTCACCCTGAGAGTTTTAGGTGAGTACAGCGCTCCTCTGTGCCTTAGGTCATGCGCCATTTGACAGATGGCACCACTGACCTGTTAACTGCTTTTTGTTCTACCGCTTGAAAGCCTTTTAAGCAGCCTTAATGAGAAAAATGGTGCCTGGTAGAGGCAACGCATGCACTGTTGGCCCGTCATCGGGGGAAAGAAGCTTTTCTTCGTTGCCATCCTCGCCATCCGAAGATGGCTCAGACACCAATTTTTGCATTGTTATGGGAAGTGAAGACGACAGTGATGACATGAGTAGTTCTTCCGACGAAGATGATGACAGCTCAGACGATACTATTGCGAGTTCTGTGTCAGTGGATGAAAATTGACAACATTCCGATGAAACCCCCTGGGCTTCCATTCTTGGTCATCCCTTGTAAAACATTTCCAGTTACCTCGCTATATGTTACTCGACTAGATTGCTGCTTATTGGCGGGCAGTTGATTTTTCACGTAATGAGCAATAAACTTCATTGCGCTCATTTGACTTAGTTTCTGGATCAAATATTTTTGTCTCGGATACCTCCTTTTTTATTACACTACCAATAGAAACCAGCAGTAAAAATAAAAACTAAAGGGACACTTAAGCTCCGCCTTTAAGGGTATGATGCGACCAGTGTAGGCTACCACCCAACATATAAAGCCCTGCTTTAACCAAGCTGTATCAACATGTCTGCGTAGCCTAGGTGTAGCAAGCCTGACTCAGCATTGAAGAGCACTGGAATGTTGATTCGTATTTCACCTTCCCACCTCAAATGAACGACCGGAGTTAGCAGCTCCTCCTAACTTTTGGATATCATGTGGTCTCGTTAAGCCACACAAATCATCGAAGAATGTGTGTTCGGCCATGCCACTTGCCAGCGCCATGCTCTTGATGTTTCACTCACAACACAGACAACAAATTTTCATGTAATGGGGCCTTTAACGATATCGTAATTTTAAGCAATTTTAGCTAGAAATCTCGAAATAATAGTGCTCAAGGGGTTAAAGTGAAATTGAACTATTGTTGGATCAGCTTAAGAAGCCACAACTCCTTCTCAAAGGAGACCCTCCTGGCAATACCATGGTGGTTAATTGCCTTTGACTTGCCAGAGTGACATTGCAGGTGGCTGTCAGGTGCAAGATTATATGCACATTAGCTTGAATACCATGATGACTGGCCCAAGTCGCTAAAATGACTGATTAGAGGAGCACCAGCTGCGTCATTCGAGTTGTAGTGCAAAAAGATGGCCTTCCGAGATCGATAACCTAAGAAATTGCTGAATATTAAACAAGCTAATGGAAATCTCTTTTCTGATGAAAAGGGCTTTGCTATAGCCCAAGCGAAGTATGCTCAACAGGAAGCGTAAACAAAAGTAACCTTGCACTTCCGATCACTACAGCTTTCACAAAAACTCTTCCAAATCAATATACACACGAATGAAGTAACAGTCACTAAAATGAAAGGAAGCAGTTGGGATTTTTTTTCATGGTTGTTTTGACGAATTTAAGAAAATAGCACTGCCTGTCTTTTGTCGTTTCTATCAAATTGACATTCATTTAAAAATATCATTATGCAGTCTGTGAGCCCAGCCTCATAAACAGCATCCCAGCCAGGGCAGCCGCTTTTCAGTGGAGCCGAAACGCAAGGTGCCCGTGTGCTCTGTGTTGTCGGTGCACGTTAAAGCACCCCAGGTGGTCGAAATTTCCAGAGCCTTGCACTACAGTATCTCTCATAGCCTGAGTCGCTTTGGACATTAAACCCTAAGAGCCAACCAATCATAAAGAGCATTGCTTCTTGCCTATCTCTGAATTCAGTGACTGCTGACTTAATTCACATGGATAATGAGCTCCTCGTTTCCCTATCCCTGCACACTCCTCAATGGAAGTGCATGACTTGTGGCAGTGCTATCATAAAGCTAGAACCAAGTTCTTGTGTGACCCTTAAAAAAGTTTCATCGAGAAAGGCAGTAATGAGCACAACCATGCAGACACTAGACTAAAGCAACTAACTTGAGCCTCGGTTGGCAGCACAACTGCTTGTGTTGTACACGCAGCATTATTAACGGATTCCGTCAGCTGATTGACCAGCTCAGCAACATCTGAAAAAAACAAAAAAGGAAAGCTGGAACAAAACATACTATTTCATCACTAGCAGCAGCAGCCCATGTAACATTCACCACAGGAGAAAAGCCTTTTCTTTGCCCTTGACTGCATGACCAACCCTTTTCTGTCACCAAATGCGCCATTCAAAATTTAGCTGCTAGACACTGGCATCACTCACGCACTCAAGGCGCCCTATCAGCGGTACATAATCTAGGGGATGCTGATAGCAATTGATGAAGCCAATGCTGACATCCCACTTCTGATCTCTTTGTTCGCTGTGGAAATGCCTGGATTGAATTAACTGCGGAGGACGTTGTGACTAAAGTGCAACTGACGGGTGCTGCTATTGCTTAGAATGAATTCATGGGTGCGAATGATGATGCCGAGATAGCTGTGAGCGCTTTAACAGAAGTTAGTCAGATCACATCCCTGAAACAGTTTGTCGGTAGCAAGGGCCTTGAAGAGGTCAGCATGCAATATACATGTATGGCGGCAGCAATACGCCATACATTTGGACAAAGGCTGACACTCGAGTGTGTAGCTGATACTCGATAGCCCATGCTTCACCTATCTCGTGTCTGTCTTTTGTGTCGACATTTGCTAACATGGTGTAGTGACCGAGTTAAGTTAGGCAGATTGCTGACCAGGTGTCGAGCTTGGACAAGCATAAATTTCCTGTTGTGAAAAAAAAACACCACCTAAGTGACCAAAATGGCACAGGAAAATGAAGCGCATGCCATAAGGATTCCAAGGTCCAAGACAGGACGAGGCCACATATGATAATTTCATACAAATTTAGATTTTTTGCTGTCCCTCCTGCGCTCATTCTAGATGCACCTCATCATTTGCAGGAGACTCTGAGGTTAAAATCTGAGGGAATCAAGGGTTCCATTCAGATACGCCGTCCACAGTAATGCAAGAGCACCACAGACCTGCCGCAGCCATCTGGCTACAACTTATACCCCGTGAATGTGTTTGAACCTAATGCAGCTCTCCGGGTTCACTGGAGCGTTGTTGTCACCGACCACTCCAGAACAGAAAGGAACCCAATCCCGCGCCCGTTTTTCGGTCTCGGCTTGAGCAGCACAAATCAGCACAGGTGCTCACCTTGAGTGGCATTTGTTTACCATGCATTTTCATGCAGCTATCACATACGACAACAGGCTCAATCTCAGATGCATGCCGATCCCAAGCAATGACATGTGACACGCAAGTCACTGTAACACAAACAAAGCATGCTTGCAGAGCAGGAGTGGCAGCAGTTCATCTGCTACGTGCACTGCAAGCATGGTGGTTGGTGGCGTCATGCAGCAGCGCCACGGTGTAGCTGAGCACTACTGTACACCACCTATAATGTGTCGCAAAGACAACTACAGGAGGAACACCAATCCTAATCCTCAGTGTAGGGGGAACCTTATTGCAGCAACATAATCTTACTGGTGCTTTTACTAGGACGTGCTACAGACCAAGAGGTCTTATTCATTTAAGAGTTAGCACTTGAATTTGTTATGCTTTACGTAGCATCTGGTGACACAGCAAATAATTCCAGTCTCATGGCAATGGAGATCAGCATTCCAATGGCTTCAGAAAAAAGCGATCACATACCAAGCATCTGACGTGCTTCATCTCTTGCGGCCTTATATTTCTTCATTCTTTTTTTTTTTTGCAGACCCCACTTCATCCTCAAGCTCCAGGACTCTCTTTTTTGCATCTGTTGGCTTAGACATTTTGTCACAGCTGCAGCTTTCCTGCAAAACGACATGTGGCAAGGTCTATTCACTAAATTGTATTTGCACTCCAATGCATCATACAAAAATTATTCAGTATAATGCATTGTGCAGATATCTGGTTCCACACATGAGATTAGCAAAATAGTGACCAAATGAAGACCACTGACAAGAGAAACTTAGCATGGACACTGTTTAGGGTTCAAAGCAACACTTCTTAAGGAGGAACATTAGCCCTTGAGCAAACCTTGGCACATAAAAGGACATGGTAATGTTTAACTGCGAGCTGACACCATCCAGCATCACTACTGCTCAAGTGGGCAGAATGCCCACTTGAGCAGTAGTGGACAAAACAAAGGATGCATTTCCAGAAAAACAGTTTGAGCTCCCACGCATACCGTAAAACATAGCCACTCTGCTTTATGGTAGGTTCATGGTGTTTTATGTCCCAAAGCGACTTAAGCTATAGCGATGAGGGATGCCGTAGTGGTGGGCTCACCTGGGGTTTTTTAATGTGCAAATGACATCATACAGTACACAGTCAACTTGCATTTCACCTCTACTGAAATGCGGCCATGAATGCTGGGATTGTACCCGTGTACAGTCGTGAGCTTTATGAAAGGGAGCATGCGATCCCGTGGCAGATAGCCTCATCCAGAAGTAGTGGCAAAGTGCAACGGCAGCATTGAAAATGAAGTGGAGAGAGCAGTGCCCTTCCACCTGTTGGCCGTACCCCATGAACTGGGAGCAACTTTTACATCGGCAGCTAAAAATTATTGCAGCATTATGCTGTTGGTAACTGATATCACTGCTTGCTTTGCTATGCTCTGACCTAGCAACCCAGCGTAGGCTGGTAACTCAGGCAAAAGCGGCAGCCCAGGCCACTGGAGTCTTAGAATGGAGACTCCACACACTGCCTCCCCACCACACACACTTTTTTTTTCCCCGTTTTTTAATAAAGTTTTCTCTCTCTGCGCGAAATCTGAGGAATGGCTGGTAGCGAAGAAAGGAAGCATGTTTGACGCTTCAATAAGAAGAAACAAACAAATGAATATGAAAGTAAATGAATGCTACAACACGTTAGGCGCTTTTATCTGCTTAAACTTCAGTCGCCTGCAGCTGTGAAAGCGTCCGTTTCGCTGCTACACTACCAATTGTCTCGGAACGAGCACCCTGGGCATCTTTAAAACTTGTTCTAAATCAGCTTCAATAATCAAGGAGCTGCCATTCTCCATGCCGCACCGTTCCGAGACGACGATGCGGGCAGGGTGTTTTTTTTTTTTTTTTTATAGAGCCCAAATAGTTACCGACATTCTAGTGGAAATTAAGAAGAAGAAATGGACATGGGCAGGACATGTAGGGCGAAGAGAGGATAACCGATGGTCGCTGAGGGTAACAAACTGGATTCCAAGGGAAGGAAAGCGTAGCAGGGGGCGGCAGAAAGTTAGGTGGGCGGATGAGATTAAGAAGTTCGCAGGGGTCAAGTGGATGCAGCTAGCACAGAACCGGGTTAAGTGGAGAAATATGGGAGAGGCCTTCGCCCTGCAGTGGGTATAATCAGGCTGATGATGATGATGATGATGATGAGAGCCCAAATTGGGAAGCCTACTCCTGTTATCACGAAACACCGAAAATTGCCATTTGCTGTGTAAACAGGGAGAATCAGGTCCACGTAACGACAGCAGCCGCGTTTATTCTACTTCTTATTTCCGCAAATTCAGTTCATTATGCATTTTTGTTTTAATTTCACGCAATTCCCGGAATCAACTGTCTACCTCTTTCACCATGTGCACTACTGTTAACACAATGCGGTCGTAATGCGGGCATGTAAACGACTTCGCGACACGACTCACCGCGGGTAGCAAAGGAAGGTGTTTCACAGGTAAACATTATTAAGACACGAATACGAAAAGAAACAAGAGACGTTTGACTACTTACCCACTCCGAGAATGAACGTAGGAGAGTACGACCCCTTCTTCCACTGGGCATGTAGTACTCCTTGGTTTGGATTAATCTTCCAGTATTTTGGATTATCCACCAGTTTCGCCTGCAGTTCTTTTGATTGTAGGTTTCTTACAGGGTATACGTCCCACTTCTGAGCGGTCGCCCATTTAACCAAGACATGATCGGCCATTTGCACTACTCAAGCTAAGAAAACACGACGAACACAACGAACGCGAACAATCAACTTCCTACGGTCATGAAACACATAGTGAAGCATGCCGCCGGCTGTTTTCACGAAAACGATAGCGCTAGAGTCTCAAGCGCCATTGCAAACTTTTAAATGCATTTTTGCAAACTTCACAAACTTTCCAAATAAAACTTATAATTTATAAACAACCTTAAACGTTTGTTTTTTTAGTAGTAATATGTGATGCGTAACAAAACACAAAATAAATTAAGCAAATTATTGCCACAAGCAGCTGCAGCGCCCTTTTTTTTTGCTGCGGAATTCTTGTGGTGCTTGTCAATCGTCATTGGTTTTACTCGCCGTGAGAACGTTGGTTTTACTGGCAGTATTCGTAACCTCGGCTGCGGGGGCTTCTGTGCGTGGTGGTACCGACGTACCGACGTCGCTGACGTATTAATTGCTGGTCTTTAAACTGTGATAGGAGGTAAACGAGCTTGACTTTCGTGAACAATGTGACATCCGGTACTAGGCACATCGTGAAGTGCATTTAACTGCAGGCTTTTGAAGCCGTTATCGATGGTGCTGCGGTAACCGCCTACCAGTCGAACGCACTGGAAATGCCACCACGGTAAAAGCGTACTTGCGCGACGTCAACGTCGCGCCGTACCGAAGTGCACTAAATCACGACGGAACCAGGCCGCGCTTGCTAACAGCGTCGCCCTTGGCGTCGCTGCGAGCCAAGAGTTGCCAGGCTGCAATGCCGACGCAAATACTGACGAACCCTGCCAGCCCTGCGCCGAGCTTTGTTGCGTACCGTGTCAGAGTGCTGAAGCAGCGGGAACGGATGTATGTAAGTACATACATGCCGTCTCGCGCATGCATCGCCATCGAACCAGCAGGCTGCGAAAGCGATGAATTAGAACCACCTGGCATTCTTTAACATGTATGAAAATTCTTGAATGTATTATATTTTATCTTAAAAAATTCAGAGGGGCAAGAAATACACCAAGTAATGCCACACACACAAAAATAAGCACAAGAAATGAATGAAAAGAAAGTTATCTTTACACTTAAGGACAAAGGAAGGAAGGTGGTGAATATTATTGGTCCTTGTGTGGTGACTAAGAAGAAACTTGCGCTAAAAATAAGATCTAGCGCGTGAAAAAAAAAGCGTGGATTTAATATAAAATGAAAAAAAAAAAATTAAAATGATGTTTACTTGCACAACAAAGAAACGAATGCGATTTTGTATATTTTGATAAATGTATAATTGGTTTATTCAAAAAAGTTCAGAAGTTAAAAAAGTGCAAGGGATACTAATGAAAGAAAAAAAAATGAGAAGTATAGCTGAAAAGAAAAATGAGCTTCGTATGTTTTCGCTTAAGAACAAAAAAAAAGAAGGTATGATGCATAAAGAGTAAAGAGAACTTTCTCTTTACTTGAGGACAAACAAAGGAAGTTCATTATTGATATTGCCAAAGAGAGCCAGTTTAAAAATGAGCTTCCTTCTGTCAAAAGAAAGGAAAGTCTCAACAAGGTGAGCTCAAAGGAAACTTCCTTTAGTCAAAAGAAAGGAAAAGTCTATAGGAAGGCTGTTCAGGAAGCAAAAAGGAAAAACAAAGGAAGTAAAAAGGAAAATTGGATTTTCATAAGGGGTGGACACCTGACCCGCCCCTTAGAGGGAGGGAGGAGGATGGGAGTGAAAGTGGAAAGAGAGAAAGAAGAGCCGTAGTGGAGGGCTACTAAGTAATTTCGACCACCTGGGGATGTTTAACCTGTGCTGACATCGCACAGCGCACGGACGCCTCTTCGTTTCGCCTCCATCGAAACGCAGCCGCCGAGGTAGAAACCGGGTACTCCGGCACAGTAGTCGGGCGCGCTTACCACTGCACCCTATAATTCTCTTCTGTCCTCACGAGGCAGTGTAGATGGCTTAGCTACAGAGCCAGTAGCTGGCCCGTGCATTTTCTTTTCATTCTTCCTTTATTCGCAACAACATATGATCAACTTAGCTGTGACAACTTGATCCTCGCGCTTTTTAAGCTCGTTCTGCTAAGAACGTCTCTGTTTCCAGCAGTAAATAGAGGAATTTCGAGGCCAGCGCTACACGCCATGTTCGCAGGTCGGCCGGTCTAGTTGGCGTTGCATAATGATTTTTTTTTTTTAAGTGCGTCCACGAACGAACTTGATGTTGCTTGGGAATATAAATGGGGCCCCTACGACGCGGTTCTGTATGCCGGAGACGCTTCTGACGCGTCTGTTTCCAGCAGTAAATAGAGGAATTTCGAGTCCAGCGACGCGCACATGCGCGCAGGTCGGGAGGCCTAATTGGCGTTGCATAATGTTTTTTTTTTTTTCAAGTGCGTCCACGAACGAACTTGATATTGCATGGGAATATAAATAGGACCCCTACGACGCGGTTCTGTATGCCGGAGACGCTTCTGACGCGTCTGTTTCCAGCAGTAAATAGAGAAATTTCGAGTCCAGCGACGCGCACATGCGCGCAGGTCGGCCGGCCTAGTTTGCGTTGCATAATGTTTTTTTTTTTGTTTTTGTTTTTTGTTTTTCAGGTGCGTCCACGAACGATCTTGATATTGCTTGGGAATGTAAATGGGACCCCTACGACGCGGTTCTGTATGCCGGAGACGCTTCTGCTGCGTCGGTTTCCAGCAGTAAATAGAGGAATTTCGAGTCCAGCGACGCGCACATAAGCGCAGGTCGGCCGGCATATTTAACGTTTCATAACATTTTTTTTTCAGGTGCGTCCACGAATGAACTTGATAATGCTTTAAATTTTTTTCCTTCAAAACGACGCATTTCAAATTACTGATTCTTTTTCCGTTTATAGACCAACACCGTGTTTACAAACAAAGGGGGCGCTAGCGGTGCCGCAGCCGACTGGGGGTGAAAATTAGGGTTAGCGCCCATAGGAATGCATGGAACCGAAAGATTTCAAAGCAGTTTTCTCTTTTCACGGGGCATCTATCATGTCGGTTTTCGACACAGAGCAAACATGAACATCCTAGAAGAGATCGTGAAAATATTAAATCTCATTAGCGATGCGAAGTATTGTTAAAACACCGCGAAATGTATTAGGGTGCGAGTTGGGAGGGCGACCCATAGAAGCACATGTAAACACAACTTACCGCAACATTTTTCTATTGTCGCAGAGCACCAGAAGTGGTGGCCGGTCGTTAAACGTTGGCCAGCACTTTGAAGAAGTATGCTGCGTCATTGCGGAGACGGTCTACTTTTAAAACTCTCCGAATAATCTATGTTGTGAATCCAGACACCCCCAAAATGCTCATGTAGCGAATCGCGTAGTTCTGTTTGCAGTCTGATATATGTTGCCGCATGGAGCAAATTAGATTGACAAACCTGTCGCTTAATTGATACATTCTAGACCAACTTACTTTTAAAAGACAATTGTCAAACGCAATACTAATTATGGACCGAACGAGAATCGCTAATTGCAGCAGACGATTCCCACCGCGGCCGCCTCCAGCTCCGGAGCGTCTGCTAGCGACTGCGCCGGTGGTGCATTGCCGTCTGCAACTGTGCGCGGTCAGTTTATCGTGCTGTGAACGGTCCCGCAAGTCGTCAGATTTGCAGCACTTGCAAGGGAATGTAGTGTGCCATGCAACATGATGTCGGGGCGTGATACAAGACGTTCACCAAAAAATGAGAAGGGTTCAACGCTGCTGCACCGAGCAAAATGTTGCTGTACGTTGTGTTTACATGTATTTTTACGGGTCGCCCTCTCAACTCGCACTCCGATGCGTTTCGCGGCGTTTTAAAAATAATTCGCCTCGGTAATGAGATTTCACACTTCCAAGATCTATTCCAGGGCGCTCATAGTTGCTCTGTACCGAATAACGACATCACAGATGACCCGTGAAATTAGAAACCTGCTTTAGAATATTTCGCTTCCATGTATTCCTATGGGCGCTAAGCCTAATTTTCACCCCCAGTCGGCCCACGCTAGCGGTAGAAGCGCCACCGCATCGTGCTTACGTCCCAGATCGGTGTTGGTCTATAATTAATTGGTGCTCTTGTTAGCGTCGCTTGAATAGAGAATCTAGCTGAGCGCAACGGGTCAGAACTCAGTCCCTGCAATACTTACCCAGGTACATCTGATAGTGGTGGAAGAATTCTTCCTACATTTTTCTACCATGTTCATTCTTGTTATAAACGGCAAAGTGACCGCGCCCATCCTTCCGTACTAGTTAAGGTAGGCAAGAGGGTTTGAATGCCATGACGTCCGATTCCAAATACCTGCTATCTATGCGGCACCTGGCGGCGATGGTGGTGGTGAAAACGTTTAAGAAAACATAGAGTTACATGAAGGTTGCTCTGGGGTCAGGCTTAGTGCCCTCACAAACACTAGGTGGAGTCCCTAGTACGGGACCCCAGTGGCTTCCGCTGCCGCCATTGTTCGTTTGACCAAGGCTTTTTGGGCTTTCGGGCACTCCCCGGAAAAGGCACTATCAAAGTGTTTAAGTGACGTCGGGCACATCATGGTATTCGTAAGGAGGCGAAGAAACACGCGTTCCTCCGCTCTTGTTAACCCTTTACACGGGTGGGGGTAAATACGGTGTCTGTTTTGGTACAGCTGCGTAATTTCTCTGAAAGTGTAGGTTCTGAGGAGGAAGGAGACGAGGTTGCCCGGTTAGAAAGCGCGCGGGCGGCGGCATCTGCTGCCTCGTTTCCTCCTAGCCCAAAATGGGCCGGAGCCCAGACTATGAAGCGGCGGGATGGACTTTCCACGTACGAGCTGTTTTGCAGTATTCGGTAGGCCAGGTCCGAGCTGTGTTTTAGTAGCCGGTAGGCCAGGTGCGGGACCCAGCCCTGTTGAAAGTTCCTACACGCCTCTCGCGCGTCTGTTATGTTTGTTCTGGAATCAGAGTGTGTTGCTACTAACGCGATGGCGACCTCCTCTGCCTGTGTTACGCTTCGGGCTTTAAATGTGAGCTCGTTTACCGTTTTGGACTCGTGGATCACTGCCGCCGTGTACCACCCGCCTTGGTGCGGGCCGGACGCGTCCGCATAGTACATTCCGGGTTTCCCTTCGTAGTGATGAGCTAAGGCCTCTGCCCTGGCCATGCGCCTACCCTCTTGGTTGTCCTTGGACATATTAGTGGGGAGTGGTTTTACGGGCAGGGGGTATCGCCACTCGCGAGGAAGCCTTACTCTTTCCTCGGTTAGAGCCGTGTGTTGTATGTGTAGACGGGTTAATAGGCGACGCCCCGACGTTGTCTGCGATAGTCGCGTGTATTGGCTCGTGAGGTGGTCTTCTCTCAGGTCCTCGAACGAGTTCGTCATCCCCAGACGTTGGAGTCTCAGGTTCTTCGTGGTTATAGAGAGGTCGAGGGCCTTCGCTATTTTGCGCGTGTTCACCTCGAGGATGTTCTTGTCGTGTTTTTTGAGGTGGAGGTAGGGGGTCGAGTACAGGATTCTGCTTGTTACAAAGGCATTGACCAGTCGTAGAGACTCTGCTTCTCAGTCCCCCTTTCTTGTTTGAGACTCTGCGGACCATTCGACCCACCTGGTCTCCCACCTTTTTTATATTGTCGAGCGTGGTCTTCGCTAGCTTACGCTGGTGAATGAAAAGGCCCAGTACTCTAATTTCCTCTTTCTCGAGTATTGGTTCTGATCCAAGTCGCAATTCTGTCTTGTCTGTGCATTTTTAGGAGGGACGAATATGGACGAATTGTGATTTTTTTTGGTGAGCACTGAAGGCCGCATTTTTTCGCGTACTCATTCACAGCGGTGGCTGCCTCCTGCAAGCAGGCCTCCATTTCTCCGAGAGAGCCCCGCGTGGCCCATATGGAGATGTCGTCCGCGTACAGCGCGTACTGCACACCCGAGACTTTCTCCAGGTGTACCGGGAGATTTTTCATTGCCATATTGAAAAGCAGCGGGGATAGCACCGCTCCCTGTGGTGTAGCTCTCGTGCCTAATAGAAAGGGACCGTGGTCTGCGTTCTGGATCCTCACGTAAGCCTGTCTGTCTGAGAGGAAGCGTTTTATATACTCGAACGCGTTCTTTCCACACCCCGCCTCCGAAAGGTATGTCAGGATGGCCTCGTGCGTCACATTATCGAAGGCTCCCTTCAGATCTGAGGGCCAGCACTATTTTATCCCCGTTCGGATGTTCTATCGGATTTAATATTTTTCTGCTAAGCTGTAGCAGGACATCCTGAGCCGATTTATTTGGCATCGAGTCGGCGAAGACTCGCTTATTTTCAAGATACTCGGAAAGTCTGTCTCTGACCATTGTTTCCATCAATTTGCCCACGCACGACGTGAGAGAAATGGGCCTGAGGTTGTCTGTATCTATGGCTTTGCCTGCCTTTGGGTTGAAAGTTATGAGTGCCGTCTTCTATTCGGTGGGAAGAGGACCTTCGCCCGTCCAGATCGAATTGAAGTCTTCTAGAAGGGATTGGTGCGCGTGCTCTGGTAGGTTTGCTAGGAGTTTTACCGTGATCCCATCCCTTCCTGGCGCGGTCCAGCGTTTCATTCTCGCTAGGGCTGCCTTGAGCTCGTAGAGTTTGAAAGGTTCATCTAGCTGAACATTTTCGTCTCCACTGTACCTGTAAGCTTAAGCCCGTTATACCTAGTGACACGGGCATAGGCACATTATTTTATGTTTTTTTGGGGGGGCAGCCTCACCATAATATATGTACCTGTAAGCCTCTCCCCTTGAGTCTTGGGTCGTGCTCAAGTACTGCTCTCGGAGCTTCAGCGCTAGGTGGGCCGTATTTCCTTGAAATGCGTGTATTGCTCTCTGGTGCGCGTCTGGATTGTATTTATGAGAGTTTGGAAGAGACGCCATGTGTTTTTGCCAGACATCTGCCTATCTGCCGCGTTGCACCTCTCTACCCAGTTAGCGTCCGCGAGTTGCGCCGCGTATTCTTCCGCCTCTTTTATCGCCGCGATCCGGGTTTTTAGCTTGCGGTTATAGTGAACTATACTTGCGGTTATGTTTCTGCCTGCGCCATGGATGCTGCATCTGGCTTCCCAGAGGTGGAGGAGGTGGGTGTCCACATCGGTCACCGTATCAGAGAGCTTTACCCGCGTTTCCGTCGAACGGAGACTGCTCAGCAGCTGTTTGGTCAAGGCTTGGAATCCCTGCTCCTGGATAGAACTAACATTATATTCTTTTCTGAATTTTGCCCAGTCCGGCATCCTAGTCTCCCCGTCTGTCTGGTAAGGGGTTTAGTGAGGATCGTTATGTTGATCAGACAGTGGTCGCTACCGAATGTTTCCTCCGTATTCGTCCACTCCACTCGCCTAGCATTTTTTGAAAAAGTTAAGTCCGGAGAAGTGTCCCTCTGCGCCGAGTTCCCAATTTGCGTGGGGTACGCCGGGTCGGTGTGTAGGGTTAGGCCTAATGTGGACGCTGCCTCCGCTAGCTTCCGTCCTCGTATGTCCTCTCGGTTGTAGCCCCATAAAAGGCTCTGCGCATTGAAATCTCCTAACACTAGTAACAGATCTCGTCCCGTTTCCCTGACAGCCCTACTCAGGAGTGTGGAGAAGGTTACATTATTTGCTTTAGGTGGGCAGAAAACGTTCAGGATGTGGACCGGCGGATCATCCTTTTTTATGGGCAGGACAGTCACCATCACGAGTGAAAAGCTGGCTTGTAATTCCAGATCTATCAAATTTGCTGTGAAATTTTTGTGCCCGAAGATGCATGTTAGGGGGTCAAGTTGGAACGTTTTGTAGTTTGTGAGGCTCGCGTTCCCGCCTGGCTCCTCTACGGACACCACTGCCGGAGTATGCTCGTACGTGGAAAGGTGCATCGTAAGGTCCGCTCTCTTAGTCTTTGATTTAAAGCCTCGAATTTTCCACTGTGTTAAAATTATAGGACTCTCCTTAGTTCGTCCCGCCACGTTGTGCCTGGAGATTATTATTCTGAAGGGGGAGCTGCTGCAGCTTCTCACCCTCACTGATCACCTTACGCATCTTGTGAGTTATGGGATTCGTGGCTCTCCTTGTGCTAGCATACTTGCGAATCGTCATCGCTTTCGCTATCTGTCGTGATACTATGGAGGCAAGTTATTCAAGTTTGTGGCCGTTTGTGGTTTGATCATTAGCACCACGTCGTCTGGTCTGAATCTGCACAGAAACTTGGGCTTCCATGCAGCTCTGACTTGCGTTGGGCCTCGGTTGCGCTCTCACCGGGTGCTCAGTCGGGTTGCGCGTGGCGGCCTCCGTGTGCTGACGGGCCTTCCTTTGCGCGCTGGCTTGGAGTTTCTGGGCTCACTTTTCATAAGCCCGGATCACATTTTCACTGCAGGCTTGCTCTCGTCTGGTCTGCGGCAAGGTTGTCCATGTCATGCCTTCCGGGTGGTAGCCGCGTTGCTGGTTGGCGTTTGCCATGTTCGCCAGGAGCGGCCTTCCCGCCTTGGGACGCCGGCGTTCAGCCGATAGTCTGAGTCATGGCTCCACAACGGATGGGAGCAAAAGTGCCATGCAACGAGCCATAGCAACGAGGTAAAGAGGGGGAAAACTCCTCGAAAAAAAAAAGAGGTTCAGCAGCAGGCGCTCCTCGCTTGCTCTATGAAAACAGACCCACTAGCACAGGTCTCGTAGCCCCACAAACCACGGAAAAGCGATTTTGCAGCGTTCCGCAGTACTTGTCAGCACAGTGGCACATCGTTTCATGTATTTCCTCCGTGCTCTAGCAATCGACGCCAGAGAATTGATGCATTTCCACTTACCGCGGAGCGCACAGCAAGTGCCGTTGACAATTTATAGATAGCCTCGTCAGTTTTTGTTGCACGATTTCTTTCATGGCATCAAGTGCCTTCTATATAGGCACGGAACGCCTACGGATAAGCACGAGTAAATATTACAGTATACGGGCCATTGACAATTTACATATAGCCTCGTCAGTTTTTGTTGTACGATTTCCTTCCTGGCATCCACTGCCTTCAATAGGCACGGAACGCCTACCGATAAGGACGAGTAAATAATACGTTCAACACAGATCGACGTCTCGCGTCACATACATAAGGCGATCAGTGCACGAGAACGTTTGGGGTGCTTGATCCTGGCGATACGGGGTTGGGACTGGTAGGTAGGTCCACCACCTACAGTAGGTAGGTCACTGCCGCTTGCAGGGGAGCTCGTCTGCCACCATATCTTTATCTGCTGTTGTAGGGCGTCATGGCACACCCTGCCGTTTCGGTGGTGGACGACGGCTGTTGCCGACGCGCGTCTTTTTCCCCTTTTTCTTTTTCTTCTTTTTTTAAAACTTTTTTGGTTCACAGGAAGGGAAAGGCGCAGTATCGGATTTCTTCGTAGAAAACTGTCAGCAACTCCTTCTCATGTAAAGCTAACAGCCTAATACCCTCATAAGGCCCATTATTGTGTACGGTAGCATTATTCGGAGCCCTCATGAATCATACCTCAGCCAAAAATTAGAAAAAAATTCAAGATAGGCCCTTCGTTTTATTTTCTCCAGCTACTCACGCCACGATAGTGTATCATCCATGCGAAATAAAGCGGGTATTCCTACCCTTTCTTGTCGGCGACGCGTAGCTTCCATGAAATTTCTATACCTTAATTCTTTATAACGGTGGAATCATAATTGATACAGATCAGTACATCAAGGCATCATATCATCGTTCGAAGAGGTTAAATCATGGGAGGTGCATCAGACCCATCCCAGCTCGATGCGACGCGTACAAAATTTCTTTTTTTCCTTTAGCTAATAAAGAATGGAATAGGCTGCCACCTGAATTTATGGACAATATATTCCTTGATATTTTTCTTAAAAGCATCGAGTCATATTTTGAGAAGCAAATGGTGTAACAAAAAATCGTTCCTAAAATGTATTTCGTTATTCACTGCGAGTGTTCAGTTTAGGATTTTATCTTATTAGTACCTATTGTCTAACGTGTTCCTTTATTTTGTTGCTTCGCGGTTCTGTTTTCAGTGCTTCATATGCGACAAATTGAATGTCCGTTATAGTCTTGCAGTGCGTATGTTTTCCATTTTTTGTGTGTTTCTGATGTTTTTTTCATTTTGTATAACAGTCCCATTCGTTCACCCATTCCTGTAAGAGCCTAGCAAGGCTTACAGTATGCTTAAATAAAACAAAGTGTCTGTCACACTTGTTTCTGTGGACCCCTGACCCGCGCCATAGGGGGAGCGAGGAGAATGGGAACGAATGTGGAAAGAGAGAAAGAGGAGCCATAGTGGAGGGCTACGAAGTAATTTCGACCACCTGGGGATCTTTAACCTGCGCTGACATCGCACAGCGCACGGACACCTCTTCGTTTCGCCTCCATCGAAACGCAGCCGCCGAGGTAGAAACCGGGTTCTCGTGCACAGTTGTTGGGCGCGTCTTACCACTGCACCCTATAATTCTCTTCTGTTCTCACGAGGCAGTGGAGGTGGCTCAGCTACAGAGCCAGTAGCTGGCCCGTGCATTTTCTTTTCATTCTTCCTTCATTCGCAACAACATATGATCAACTTAGCTGTGACAACTTGATCCTCGAGCTTTATAAGATCGTTCTGCTAAGAACGTCATGTGTACGACGTACGAGTGTACGACGTACGAGCAGTGTACGACGATCGGCTGAAATCTTCTGATTCTTCGCCGCGTCAAGCAGGCGTCTCGAGATCTGCAGGCCATGCAGCGCGCGACACTGCGCTCGATCTTGGACGGCGCACGCTACGAGAATTGGGCCCGTTGCGTGATCGTTCGCCATGCGGCCGCTCACTTTCCGCGTCGCAGCTTACCACACTTGAATAAGATCCCTGAATCGGAATAGTTTTGTCGGCGACAGCTGTGTGACGACTACCGTGGTGAAACGATCAAGCCGCGCGGCAAATTGTTCTTTTTTTTTTAATTGTATTCTCAAATAAAGGGTAATTCGTCAGGGACATCTTCGGGGCGCTCATTTGGTTAAGTGCTCAAATGCGTATCACACCTCGCCAAATACCAAAGCAGCAGTGAATGAGGTGTATATACATATACATACACACAGCAGATCCAGAATTAGCTTAATTACTGTATTAATTTAACTATCAAGGGGTCGTTGAATTAACTCAAATAGATATTGAAATCTACAGCTTAGTCAGGGCTCAAAATGCAACTTAGATGAGCTCATCTTTTGAACTCAAGTTCCTAATGGCCCTTCATACGTCTTTCCCCGTTCTAGGATATTCCATAAATGTGATATATGCTGAAGTAAAAGTGAAGTGAACATTGCACATTAAGAAAAGGATATCAATAAAACAAATGAACGATTTTGCAGATATATCCACACATCACCTCATCTACTTAAAGGGACACTAAAGAGAAAACTGAAGTGGGCTTGCATCGATAGAATGCCAATTCTTGATTACAAAAAATCCACCCTTACTGAAAACAGAGGTGTTATAAGGTAGTAAAGAGGAGGCACAGAAATACAGGTATCGCCGCCACAGCCGAAACGCGCAACTGCAAATCACGTGACGCGCTAGGGATCACGAAGGCTGACAAATGCGAATTACGTTTCCCGTTTGAATGGGGTCGTAGGTTTATGTCTCGAATATAATAACACGCTTTCATCATCTCTGTCCGGTTTCAAACAACCACTGTTATCCGTATTATCACAATAGTGTCACATTCAAACAAGTTTTTTCTTTATATACTTACTGCTTTGTTCACATTCAATTCATGAGTGTTTTCATATTCCCGTAGGGAAGACGTATCACTTTGTATATGTATCTTTCTATGAATATGTATCACTTCGTATACTTAATTTGAACAATACCGGCCGCGCATGAAATTTTTGAGCTTGTATTGAATTCCTATTCTTTTGTTTTTACCATATTGTGTTCGCCGGTTTTGCCTCTTTTGACTGCTTTTGCTGTACCAATAATATTTTTCATAAGTTTATACATCCATCCATAGGAGGTCCCAAAACAGCCTTGAGCTCTGGGACCTCCTTCTGTATTATATATGTAATACCTGTTTCATGAATAAACAAACTTCTTCTTCTTAAAAAAAAAAAAAAAGACAACGTAAACGTTGCAAGGCAAATACAAAAATATACTTGGAGGCGCCACAGGCGCCCTCTTCAGTATTGGTTATGTTTCGGCTCAGGCATTTCGTGCGCACTCGGATTGTTTGTTTGGACCTGCAGCGCCTGAATTACGAGCTTGGAGCAGCAGATGCGCCTTGCTGGTTCCCATTTGAGCATTCGGAGGCGCGAGCGAGCGAAATCCGCTGCCGCCGATTCGTTCACACTTCTGCGCCAACATATCGCCGCCGTCGCCGCTTGGACTGCGACCTGACCGCTCGACTGCAGCTACGTACGCCACGAAAAGCATACATATGCGAAGTACCGAAGGAAAAACGCATTATAATTCAATTGTTTACTAAATCATGGCACATCTGACCAACATACTGCGTCAGCAAGACCTTCAACGTGCTATCTGCAGGCGTCGTAAACAAAAGGGGCATATACTTGTCGCTCATACCAAGGAGAGCGTCGATATATTGCGCTCGTCGCCCGGCGAAAAAAAATGGCCTCGGGTAAAAAGTAAAAACTGAAAATAACGAAGCACCAGAAATAAATTACAAAAGGTAAAAAAAAATCGATTTGTATAAAAAAAAAGAACGCCAATTCGAACTCGCCACTGCCTGTTCCGTAACGTTCGGCGCTAATCGCTCGGCTACCACGGGAATCTTGGAAATATTTCTGGTATTTATGTCATGGCCTCATTTACAATAAAATGTTTCTGCTGCCGGTCTAAAAATTACACCTTCTTGACCATCGGCACATGCTGGCTGCTCTCACGTCTTGCAACTAATGTTCTGGATGCCTATGCACACTATATTGCGCACTGGATCCATTTTAACATATGGAATTTCACAGCGGTGGCAAATTTAGTGGCGCCGGCACTTCGGTCATGCTCTGCTACCGTGGACGTAATTTTCGCTGAACACGGAGCTGTAGCACAAACCTTGAAGGAAAAAAGTGCGACGAAGCTTCAAAACTGACAAGCACAGCAGCGAAGACACTATTTTGCTGGTAACTAAATCTTATTTGTATGTAAACATGTCGGGAAGCGTTGCGATGACCGAGGGCTCGGTTTGTTTATACACAGTGCAAGAAGGAGCGCAAAAGCTTGAGAAACATGTAAAGTATTGTGCATTACAAGCGCTCTATGTTTTTTTTTTCTTCCTCTATGGGCCCATCTCTCGGTAAATTACTCTCTTCATCGTTTCATTTATTTCGGCTGTGGCCGTCGTTGCGAGTACGCTGTTGCCATGTTGGCCCTTGAGGGATGCGACGCCGCGGGCCGCGCCGGCTCGCTAGCTATCACGGAGTCTCCGCTTACGTCATAGTGAGCGTCACTCAATTCCGACTAAGTAGTCGGAGGGCACAGTTTGAATTCGACCGGCGGGAACAAGAAAAAACCCCAACTTCTTTTTGCAACATCTCAGCAATTATTAGATTTTTTGCTGCCGGATATGCGGCGACAGTGTTACCAAATATAGTTTATTAGATTTTCATAGCATCTTTGGATGTCTTTAATGTCCCTTTAGGCATAAATAATCCCCGTGAATAAGTGAAAGTGAATGCAGATATACCATACAAAACTGATGCTCTCAATCTTTCTTTCACGCCTGCAATTATATGAAATGGTGCTATAAGGCTGACTTATAAAACAGCTGCAAGTGGAGATGTATCAGCTGTACAAGCAAGCTAACACACTCATTAGTTTTTCGTGTTTGATGACACGTTATTAAAGGTGATGGCTTTCTCGACAGCAGCGAATATTTACTTAATTCCACAGCTTCTTGAGTGTTTTTCTGCATATGCAGTGCACGAGAGTATTCCAAGTTTGCATAATCACTCACTAGAATGAGGGGAAGATGTATACACAGAATCAAAAAAAAAAAAAAAAACATGGGTTGAGCATCAGCCTCAGTTCACAAGCAAACATTCCAACAAGAGGATCACTCTTCGCCTGGACAAAGAGAAGTCCTCTTGTTGAAATGTTTGCTTGTAAACTGAGGCTCTCCCTCAAATCTTGTTTTTCTTTGATATCTAGATGTCCAACGCTTTCATTTGCCCCTTTTCTAATGCTGTATTTTCGCATTGCTGAACACAAGCAGTAATTTCCGTGTGCCTCCTGCACCTGATATCAGATTGCTTGTTCTCTTTACAGCAAAGGACTTTCAACATTTACAACCAGCTGCACGTTTTGTTGCATCCCGCTAAGCGCTAAATAAACCACACAGTCTCAACAACAAGTTAGCTCTGAAAGGTGTCACAAATAAACTTGCACACTTGTGTCAAGAAAGTATTATTCCATCAAAGTCTAAACAGTAGTGACATACTGTACATGCTTTAAGTCTACGCCCGACATATAGTTCTCATACAACGTATTCCTTTCTGCACCTTTCTCACTTTTCCAGTTCACATCTTTTGAAGCTAAGTAGGCGACAGCAGCAAGTGTAGCATTGTTTGTGTTGCGTGAAACTATAAAAGAGCATCAGGTAAAGAAAGAACATGAGATATGGCAGCTATGTACCATAAAGCACAAGTACACATCATTTGTTGCTCTACAGTGCAGCTTACATGAAAGGCAAAACTACTTACCACATAAAGACAAGATAATCAGCACAGCCCTTGGCTGGAACATAGTATTTCCACAATAACTGAAGTCACACTTTATGCTTTCACTTGGGGTTGACACAGGAGTATTATCTATCAATGTTGAATTTTTAGAGTAGTGTTTTCCTTCTACAACTCCAGCATTGCTGCAATCAGCTTGCAATCAGCAGGAACTGTGTTGTTTCACATAAGAACACACACTCAGACATTATACATAAATTATTTTCATTACAAACCAGGAAATGATAAACTAGTTTTCTCCATGACAGCTTTGCACTGTACTTCTGTGTCCTATCCGTTGAACAGCTATGACAAACACATAAGGTGGCCCTGCCCTAACTTTCACCAAGGAGCACAGTGCCATTCAGAGTCAAAGGTGTTATCTTCTCTTCAGCAAACACCACAATGCATATCAGTCGTGTATTTGGACACGGAAGACCAGGAAGCATACTAGCAGAGCATATTTATAGCATAATAAATAGTATACAGAGTAAAACTGGAAGGACCAAAAATAAATTATAAAAACAACTACTTTCCACCACTTAACTGGTTAGGGCCTAAGCACCTAAATGGTTACAACCTAACCATGACTAAGCATGGAGTTCAAGCTCAGGGTGGACTGGACAACCCTTTCAATGTCAATCAATGGTAACATTAGGAGGATCACGAAAGAAATAAAAATCTTTTTCGAGCACTTGATCCTTACTTGAGCTGTATTGCAAAAATGCAACTGTGTGACGTACGAGTTGCATTTTTGGCACTGCTGTATTCATACTGCATGCATGCATTATACTCCAACGTACGCAGCCAAGACTACACGGCCAAAACTTCTACTAATGCGTGTTGAGGTCCTGGATGGGCTAGTGACGTATCCACTTGCCACAGTGGATGCGAGAAAACCCCACTCATAGACAGACAACATTAACGATGCATAGTGTGTGGGATATTTTAGGCCATTTTCATAAAACTTTGGAAGCTCTCCATGTTTGAAAATCTCGTGTTTGAATTCCCAGTACTGATTGCTGCATTATGACGGTCAAGAAAGGGAAGTACTAAAACAAAAGGTTTGTTTTAATGGCATCTCATGAAACCATTGTCGCTTCCAACCAAAGTTGGGAAGAGCCTGTTACTATTTTGCTGTGGTGATCTTTGTGCACAGGGTCGGTTGAACAGAAAAACTAGATTGTGTACATTTAGATGTTTCCAGTAGGCACACAGGCTCCTAATGCATACATACTGAAATGCGGGAATGTATAATTTCTGCACTATATGCAGTGGGCTCAAGGTAGAGGAGTTAAGTAAAGAAATCCAGGCATAAAGTGAGCCTGTCTCGTGGTTCTTCAAAATGAAAACTTAAAGTTGAAGCAAAAAATTGACGCCCTTACGGCACAGCTTTGCTACAGGCACAATGAGGAACACTCAGGCACATGGGAAAAGAGAAAATAGCAGAAATTGAAAGTAACAAGTCTTCATATAAAACCATGAAAGATGAAAGTTTCTTGGGTGTTAATGGGAAACCTTTCTCGTACAGTGAATACCATTCTCTAGAAAACTTTTGCAGCACATTTCTTATACCATGTGATTTATGACCTCAAAGCATGGCTGCTAGTGGGGAATAGTAAATTATGACAAAATGCCCAGAACAGCCTGCAGAAATGGACTTCGATAGACTTGTTGTTGAGTAATAATAAGCTATAAGAATATGCATGGTGCAGAGCACAGACTCCTAGCTTCGGCTTTCTTGTCACACGAAGAAGCTAGTTGATTACAGGTTTTACTATACCTTCATTCTTCCGATCCTTGCGGACGTAACAGCTGCTAACTAGGCCAGTCTCTGCCTACATTGCAGAATTTGCACTTTTTGAGATAGCCAGTGGCCACCAGCACCTTGTTTTCCTTCTGAAGACCACATAGGAGACCTCCTGAATGAAAATTACGCGTAAATTTCATGTGCTCTGCATCTTAAAAATATTCAATGCACTATATGCCGCCTTGCATTGCATCATAACAAGTAACCTATATAGTTTCATTCATTTATTTTCACATGCATGTTTAGCACCCCCTGAGCCATTATGAAACTGCTTTGCTGCGCATCAACAATTTGGTTTTACATCATTTATCTCAGCTATCAGCTTTCTTGCGTGACATACAATGAAAGATGAAAAATAGCCGGACAATGCTAGTATTGTCCTGAAGTGAATATTTTCATGTGACTCCGACTCGGGGTTTTAAAAAAATGCTGGTAACTTTTAGCTCTGTAACCGTCTGTAACTCTCTCTTTATAAACAGGACAAGAATAAACACCACTGCACTATGTAGTAGGTCTGCAGAAGAGCAAATTGATTTTTAATATTTTGCTCGCATTTCTCCGCAATTTCTGCGTGCTCGTGCTGACTGCTCCGCTGGTGAAAGATGTTTCGTTATTGGTATTTATATCAGCAAATAATTTATTACACAACAGTGTATATATCTTACAACTGCTCACGTTGACACACTGGCCTAGTAGGCCACGAGACCAACCATCGTAAGCTGATTGGCAAGCATTGGCCTTCATTCTAGAAACTTGCATATAGCAAAAATGCCTGACGAAAACATTGTTCAGTACTTATAACATAATACCACGCGGTACTGACGGAAGCCAAACAACACAATTTGCAAGCCTTTTGAAGTCGCGGAATGACAGCGCGCTGCTACCGTCATCATGCGAAAACATGCAGTTGTAGCATATTAGCCGATCTTGCCCAAGCGAGAACTTAGTGCTTCTGAACGGGAGCAAACAACCTACTTTAGAGAACGTTCCTAGCTTTTACAGCGCTATCAAATACTTGCTATTTACAAAATACTCGAAATATAGCCTCCAGTTGCCCGTGCGGCTCGCCGTCGACAGCAAGCTGATCGCAACGGCCAACTATTTTCGCCGGTCACAACTCGACAGCACTCGGAACACGTTGCATCACGCTCTAGTTGAGTTAGAGTACAACATCACATTTACAGCAAAGTGAGCACCGGTATCAAGAAAATAAGGATCGAAACAGCACGCTTGCAAGCAATGCCAGCAGAAATGAAATCACAAAAACTACAGCCGGAATTCACGTGAGAGAGCCTCGCGGTAACGCAATGTCCGCCAAATCTGCCGTAGTGGAGGGCTGCGAACTAAGATTTCATTCCCCCCTTCCCTTATGGTACAGCGCGGGTCAGACGGTCAGATACTGCGCCTTTCCCTTCCTATGAAAAAACTCTTTGAGGGCAGCGACGTTAGACCCAAGAAAAACAGGATTCTAACAGCTTGAAAAAAAGTTCTTGCGTTTGTGTTACCGATATTGAAAACTTTGATTAATCATTCGGCTGGGGACTATACTGAAGCCTTATAATATTTGAAGATAGTGTTCCTTCAAAACGACGCATTTCAAATTACTGATTCTTTTTCCGTTTATAATCGGTGCTCTTGTTAACGTCGCTTGAATAGAGAATCTGCGCGCAACGGGTCAGAACTCGGTCCCTGCAGTACTTACCCAGGTGCATCTGATAGTGCATGGTGGAAGAATAAATCCTAGGTTTTTCTACGATTTTTATTCTTGTTATAAACGGCAGAGTGACCGCACCCATTCTTCCGTACTAGTAGTTAAGGTAGGCAAGCGGGTTTGAATGCCATGGTGTTCGATTCCAAAGACCTGCTATCTATGCGGCACCTGGAGGCGAAACCATGCTATGAGCCATAGCAACGAGCAAAAGAGGGGGCCAACTCCTCGAATCAAAAAAATAAAATAACAAAAATGAAGAGATGCAGCAGCAGGCGCTCCTCGCTTGCGCGATGAAAACAGACCCGCTAGCAGAGTGCTCGTAGCACCACAAACCACGGATTGATTGATTTATAGGAAGGGAAAGGCGCGGTAACTGTCTCACTTATTTTTCTGTGGACACCTCAACCGCGCCGTAATGGAAGGGAGGAAGGTGGGAGTGAAAGTGGAAAGAGGGAAAGAGGAGCCGTAGTGGAGGCCTACGGAATTATTTCGACCACCTGGGGTACTTTAACGTGCGCTGATATCGCACAACACACGGACGCCTCTTCGTTTCGACTACCGCCTTGGTCGGGTTCGAACCCGGTTACTCCGGCACAGTAGTCGGACGACTCTTATCACTGCACCACCCCGGCGGGGCAAAACCGATTTTTCAGCGTTCCGCAGTGCGTGTCAGCACAGTGGCACATCGTTTCATGTATTTCCTCCGTGCTCTAGCAATCGACGCCAGAGAATCGATGCATTTCCAATCACCGCGGAGCGCACAGTAAGTGCCGTTGACAATTTATATATAGCCTCGTCAGTTTTTGTTGTACGATTTCCTTCCTCGCATTAACTGCCTTCTATAGGCACGGAACGCCTACGGATAAGGACGAGTAAATAATACGTTCAACACAGATCGACATCTCGCGTCACATACATAAGGCGATCAGTGCACGAGAACGTTCGGGGGTGCTTGATCCTGGCGATACGGGGTTGGGACTGGTAGGTAGGTCCACGACCTACAGTAGGTGATGGGTAGGCCACTGCCGCTTGCAGGAGGCTATTTTGCCACCATATCTTTATCTGCTGTTATAGGGCGTCATTGCGTCCCCTGCCGTTTCGGTGGTGGACGACGGCTGTTGCCGACGCGCGTCTTTTTCCCCTTTTTCTTTTTCTTCTTTTTTTAAATCTTTATTGGTTCACAGGAAGGGAAAGGCGCAGTATCGGATTTCATCTTAGAAAACTGTCAGCAGCTCATTCTCATGTAAAGCTATCAGGCTAATTCCCTCATAAGGCCCATCACTGAGTACGGTAGCATTATTTGGAGCCCTCATCAATCATACCTCAGCCAAAAATTAGAAAAAAATTCAAAATAGGTCCTTCGTTTTATTTTCTCCAGCCAGTCACGCTACAATAGCGTATCATCCATGCGATATAAAGCGGGTATTCCTACCCTTTTTGTCGGCGACGCGTAGCTTCCATGAAATTTCTATACCTTAATTCTTTATAACGGTGGAATCAAAATTGATACAGTTCAGTACATCAAGGCATCATATCATCGTTCGAAGAGGTTAAATCATGGGAAGTGCATCAGACCCATCCCAGCTCGATGCGACGCATACAAATTTTCATTTTTTTCCTTCAGCTACTGAAGAATGCAATAGGCTGCCACATGAATTTATGGGCGACATCTGCCTTGTTATTTTTCTTAAAAACGTCGAGTCATATTTTGAGAAGCAAATGGTGTAAATAAAAAATCGTTCCTAAAATGTATTTCGTTATTCACTGCGAGTGTTCAGTTTAGGATTTTATCTTATTAGTACCTATTGTCTAACGTATTCTTTTATTGTTTCGCTTCGCGGTTCTTTTCAGTGCTTCATATGCGACAAATTGAATCTCCGTTATAGTGTTGCAGTGCGTATGTTTTCCATTTTTTGTGTGTTTCTATTGTTTTCCATTTTGTATAACAGTCCCATTCGTTCACCCACTCATGTAAGAGCCTAGAAAGGCTTACAGCCTGTTTAAATAAAAAAAAAGTATCTGCCACACTTGTTTCTGTGGACACCTGACCCGCGCCAAAGCGGGAGGGAGGAGGATGGGAGTGATGAAAGTGGAAAGAGAGAAAGAGGAGCCGTAGTGGAGGGCTACGAAGTAATTTCGACCACCTGGGGATCTTTAACCTGCGCTGACATCGCACAGCGCATGGACGCCTCTTCGTTTCGCCTCCATCGAAACGCAGCCGCCGAGGTAGAAAACGGGTACTCCGGCACAGTAGTCGGGCGCGTCTTACCAATGCACCCTATAATTCTCTTCTGTCCTCACGAGGCAGAGGAGATGGCTTAGCTACAGAGCCAGTAGCTACCCCGTGCATTTTGTTTTCATTCTTCCTTCATTCGCAATAACATATGATCAACTCAGCTGTGTCAACTTGATCCTCGCGCTTTTTAAGCTCGTTCTGCTAAGAACGTCTCTGTTTCAAGCAGTAAATAGAAGAATGTCGAGGTCAGCGCCACACGCCATGCTGGCAGGTCGGACGGCCTATACATGAAACGATGTGCCACTGTGCTGACACGCATTGCAGAGCACTGCAAAATCGGTTTTCCGGTGTTTTGCGGTGCTACGAGCACTGGGCTAGCTGGTTTGTTTTCAGAGCGCAAGCGAAAGACGCCTGCTACTAAACCTCCGTATTTTTTGTTTCTTTTTTTTATTTTCTTCCCCCCCCCCCCTCTCCCAAGGAGTTTGCCACCTCTTGTGCTCGTTGCTATGGGTCGTTGAATGGTTTCGCAGTTTTAAAACACCTACGATATTCAAGGTATATACAGCACCGGAAAGGGCATTATAAGTGAATTGTTATGAACCTAAGTGATTTATTAGCAAAACAAGAATAAATCAGAAAAAAACGCAATATTGCCAACAACACTAATGTTGAATGCTAATGAAATGGAGCAAACAACCAGAACTTGACTTCAACACAGACAGACATTGCAAGGTCACACGAATTAAGAGGAAAACATTATATCTCGTTTGGGAAATATTTGAGTGGGCATGCCTTTTAGCCGCCATAGTATCTGCCACACTTGCTCTGTGGACACCTGAGCCGCGCCGTAAGGAAAGGAGGGGAGTTGGGAGTGAAGGTAGAAGGAGAGAAAGGGGAGCGGTATTGGAGGGCTACGGATTAATTTCAACCACCTGGGGATCTTTAACGTGCGCTGACAGCGCACAGTACACGGACGCCGCTTCGTTTCTCCTCCATCTAAACGCAGCCGCCGCGGTCGAGTTCGAACCCGGGAACTCCGGCACAGTAGTCGGGCGTCTTACCACTGCACCACCCCGGCGGGGCTGGACACATGAATAATATAATAATAATTGGTCTACAGGAACGGAAAGGCGCTGTACCTATGGCGCACATCCTGAAGCCTCGGGTTAATCTCGTGAAATAGTGCATTCCCACTAAAAACAGTGCGTACTTGCTGAAACAACGCTTTGGGAGTACAGCTGACTCTATCGAAATAAACGTTTCATCAAAGAGACGATTACTTCTTATGTACCATCTGTGTAAGGGGCGTTTTGCGCTATGACATGCAGGCGAAGAACTGTGTTGACTGCTTTCGTTATCAGTACATTACTTTCCTGTATTAGAATTTAGAGTTTACATGCTCTATTCACCATCAGGTTTAGCAGGCGGCAGTTGTGGGAACCCTGTATGTCGAAGCCGGCATAATGTTGGGCGGTTATAAACTATAAAAGCTCACACACAAAAAAATTTTCCGAGGCACCGGTTCATTGGCCGCTGTGAGATGAGTAATTCGATCCCTACCTGCTGCGCGCCGCTCGAGGTTGTGGTGTGATTTCGACCACTTAGGAATGTTTAATGTTGTGGTAGGACGACGGCTGTAGTTGCGGCGCGCGTATTACTCCCCCACTTCTTTTTCCTTCTCTATTTTGTCTGCTGTCCGCAAGATTGTTGCCCCACCGGGGTGGTGCAGTGGTAAGACGCCAGACCACTGTGCTAGAGTACCCGGGTTCGAACCCGACCTCGGCGGCTGCGTTTCGATGGAGGCGAAAGAGGTGTCCTTGTGCTGTGCGACATCAGCGCACGTTAAAGATCCGCAGGTGGTCGAAATTACTTCGTAGACCTCCACTACGGCTCCTTCGCTCCTTCCACCTTCACTCCCACCTTGCTCCCTTCCCTTACGGCACGGATGAGGTGTTCACAAAAATCTAGTGAGACAGTTACCGCTCCTTTCTCTTCCTATAAATCAATCAGTTTTAAATCAATCAGGCAACGGAGGTGGCTCAGCTACAGAGCCAGTAGCAGGCCCGTGAATTTTCTTTTCCTGCGGCCGTCCGCTTCATACGAACAAGAAGTCGTTGCAGTTCCGGTTGGCACGTTTATGGGCAACTACTAGTACTGTCATTTTTCGCTTTCACTAATCTTGCTTTGACGCCGATGTGCTGGGTGTAAAGAAGCTTCCTTGTTAGAATTCGGTCTGGAATCTGATGCTCCTAGGCCTAATGAGGTCGGCTACGAAGATGCAACCGCTCTGAACGAAGCGAATTGTTTAAAGTCTAGTTTCGGTGGTTACTATATTTTATTACTAATTTTATAAATATAATATATAATTACAATTTACGAGAACGTATTAAGCTGGCTGTGAAGCTTGCAACGCACCAGTTAAATATTCAGTCTCACTTCAAAAGGGCATGCAAGCGGGGTTCTTGTAGCACACATCCATCAATCCTCAGAGTAGAAGAGAGCAGACGACAAGCGCCATAATCAAAATATCGAAAGCCAGAGTCGGAGCACAGTGTAGCGGAAAAATAATAATAATGAATTGTGTGTGTACGCACTATTTCGAATTTCTCCGTCATCACACCGTGATTGCTGCTTCCGTCAGCCAGCTGTGATTGTTGACATCGCTAAACAGGTGCAGAAAACTGCCAACAATGTAGTTGGTAGTTTGAACCATGACGGTTGGGCATCACTGATGAATGAAGACCGAAGATAAGTTCCAAATGGAACCAGTGGTTTGAATAGGAGCAATACAATACAGCGCAATACAAAGCGCCTGTCGGCCAGACACATTAACGCCTTGGGCGCTGGTGAAAGTTCTGGCACAGAAAGCGAGTTGTATAGTTCTCAAAATCCTGTTTTCGATTCGGAAAGACAATCTGAACAGCGCAGAGTCCACAGCAGATACACCCGCTGACCATTCTTCGAGCGGTAGTGGCATATAGTCGGATCACTTCTGCTTTGCAGCGAAATTTCCAAACTGTCGGCTTCGAGCGAATTCGCGAGCTCGTACTCCACCCATGTCAACACCGACAGATATCGTGAATCATCCAAGACGCTCTACGGTATAGTTGAAAAATGCCTGAAGAATGTGCAGTTCAGTAGCTCAGCGCTGTAAGGGCACGTTTTCTGTGCTTTGGAAGCAGACGTGTGGAACGACTAGAAGCAGAAAAACATCTGTATACATCACCTGTAGAAGCAGACGTTCGCTTGCTTCTGGACGTTTCGCACGTCTGCTTCCGAAGCAGAAGGCGTGCCCTTCCAGATTCGTCTGCTTCTAAACGTTTCGCTTTCCTCGCGGCTTCAAAGTAGATTGTCTCGGCTTACTGTGGCTCAACCCACACCTTGTTTCATTTTAGTGAACATTTTTCTTACCAGGCTCCGCTGGCAGGCACCTCGAATATCTAGAGTGGAAAATAGACCTTTGTATTTGGCCTTCCTGGACATAAACGGGGCGTACGACAACGTAAGCAGGGAACTCCTGTGGAACATATTAAAATAAGAAGGCATCGGTTATGAGATATTAGAGTTCCTACAGGAAATATACCGGGATAACAAAGTTGAAATTACGTGGGAAGGGATAAGAAGTACGGAGGATGTCAAAGTATGCAAAGGATTAAGACAAGGCTGTCCTCTATCACCGGTGCTGTTCATGCTTTATATGTTAAACCTGGAACGGAGGATACAAGGCGGTAACCTAGGTTTTAACCTGTCATATAGATTATGTGGAAAGGCGGTAGAGCAGCGCTTCCCCGGTTTGATGCATGCAGACGATATTGTGCTGCTAGCTGAGAGTCTGGAAGAATTGCAAACTCTAGTTAAGTATTGCGGAGACGAAGGGGACGCTCTAGGCTTCAGTTTCAGCGCAATTAAGTCGGGTCTGATGATTTTCAACGGCTCAACTGATCAGGGTCTTAAAATACAAGGCCATGAAATACCTAGAGTAGCAGAATATAAATATCTGGGGGTATGGGTAAACGAAAGATTGGCATACATTGGAAAGCATGAGCAATCACGTAAGGCCAAAGGGCGAAGGAATGCCGGGATAATGAAGCACAAGGCATTGTGGGAATACAATAGGTATGAGGTTTTGAGGGGTATTTGGAAAGGAATTATGATGCCCGGACTTACTTTCGGAAGTGCGGTTTTGTGCCTAAAATCAGAGGTACAGTCGACATTAGAAATAAATCAGAGATCCGTTGGACGATTAGCACTAGGTGCCCACGGCAAAACTACAAATGAGGCGGTACAGGGACATATGGGCTGGGCATCTTTCGAAGTACGGGAAGCTGAGAGTAAAATATTATATGAGGAACGCCTGAGGAAATATTGGACAGTAACAGATGGGCAGCTAAAATATTTAAATACCTGTACTTAAAAAGCGTTGACTCACAATGGAGGAAAAGAACTAGGAAACTAACTAGTAAGTATGGTATAGTCACAAGGACGGAGAAATAAAGAGCATTAAGCAACAGGTGAAAAATACAGAAGGTAATAATTGGATAAATTCGATGGAAAAGAAAAGCAGTGTGGAATTATACCGAAAGTGGAAAATGCAGATCAGGAAGGAAGATTTCTTTGATACCTCAAGAGGAAGTGCCCTACTTTTTGAAGCTAGGTCAGGGTGCCTTAGAACACGCAGCTACAAAAAGAAATTTAACAATGGAGATGACGCATGTGCTGTATGTGGTAACTCCAGTGAAACAATTGACCATATTATACTCGAATGTAATGGTATCCATCAGGAAGTTTATGCAGGCGCAATCACTGTTCCTGAAGCTCTGGGGTTTAGAGATACCGGTGGCCGGGTGAATAAACCGGCGGTGGAAACTAGCAAAAAACGACTGGAAGATTGGTGGCTTAAAAGCAGGAAATTGACATAATGTTAGTAATGTAGAAACAAACATTAAATAAATAGAATGATGGTATTGTTAAGCAATCTAAATCAATAATTAAGATATTAGGAGAAAAAGGAGGGTGATGGCTACTGCTACCACCCCGTTTCAAAGGGGACGCTCCTATATTCCATCCATCCATCCATCCATCCATCCATCCATCCATCCATCCATCCATCCATCCATCCATCCATCCATCCATCCATCCATCCATCCATCCATCCATCCATCCATCCATCCATCCATCCATCCATCCATACATCCATCCATCCATCCATCCATCCATCCATCCATCCATCCATCCATCCATCCATCCATCCATCCATCCATCCATCCATCCATCCATCCATCCATCCATCCATCCATCCATCCATCCATCCCAATATATCCTCACTCGCTGATACCTCACGTTTGTGTACCGTTTGCTAAACGCTATACTAAAACTAGATCTGATGGTGAGTTTTTTACGGTACGCTAACTTTATTTCCGTTAGCACCGCTACTTACGCTAACGCTAAAGTAATTATTGCAGCGTTCCGCAAAGCGTGTCAGCACAGTGGCACATCTTTTCATGTATTTCCTCCGTGCTCTAGCAATCGACGCCAGAGAATCGATACATTTCCAATCTCCGCGGAGCGCATGTGCCATTGACAATTTACATATAGCCTCGTCAGTTTTTGTTGTACGATTTCCTTCCTGGCATCCACTGCATTCTATAGGCACGGAACGCCTACGGATAAGGACGAGTAAATATGTAATACGTTCAACACAGATCGACGTCTCGCGTCACATACATAAGGCGATCAGTGCACGAGAACGTTCGGGGGTGCTTGAACCTGGCGATACGGGGTTGGGACTGGTAGGTAGGTCCACGACCTACAGTAGGTGGTGGGTAGGTGCTGTGTCTTGCAGGGGGGCTAGTCTGCCACCATATCTTTATCTGCTGTTGTAGGGCGTCATTGCACCCCCTGCCGTTTCGGTGGTGGACGGCGGCGGTTGCCGACGCGCGTCTTTCTCCCCTTTTTCTTGTTCTTCTTTTTTAAAATCTTTATTGGTTCACAGGAATCGAAAGGCGCAGTATCGGATTTCATCGTAGAAAACTGTCAGCAGCTCCTTCTCATGCAAAGCTAACAGGCTAATACCCTCATGAGGCCTCACTGAGTACGGTAGCATTATTTGGAGCCCTCATCAATCATACCTCAGCCAAAAATTAGAAAAAAATTCAAAATAGGTCCTTCGTTTTATTTTCTCCAGCCAGTCATGCTACGATAGTGTATCATCCATGCGATATAAAGCGGGTATTCCTACTCTTTCTTGTCGGCGACGCGTAGCTTCCATATAATTTCTATACCTTAATTATTTATAACGGTGGAATCAAAATTGATACAGTTCAGTACATCAAGGCATCATATCATCGTTCGAAGAGGTTAAATCATGGGAAGTGCATCAGACCCATCCCAGCTCGATGCGACGCATACAAATTTTCATTTTTTTTTCCTTCAGCTACTGAAGAATGGAATAGGCTGCCACATGAATTTATGGGCGACATCTGCCTTGTTATTTTTCTTAAAAACGTCGAGTCATATTTTGAGAAGCAAATGGTGTAAACAAAAAATCGTTCCTAAAATGTATTTGGTTATTCACTGCGAGTGTTCAGTTTAGGATTTTATCTTATTAGTACCTATTGTCTAACGTATTCTTTTATTGTTTCGCTTCGCGGTTCTTTTCAGTGCTTCATATGCGACAAATTGAATGTCCGTTATAGTGTTGCAGTGCGTATGTTTTCCATTCTTTGTGTGTTTCTAATGTTTTCCATTTTGTATAACAGTCCCATTCGTTCACCCACTCATGTAAGAGCCTAGCAAGGCTTACAGTATGCTTAAATAAAAAAAAAAGTATCTGTAACACTTGTTACTGTGGACACCTGACCCGCGCCATAGCGGGAGGGAGGAGGGTGGGAGTGATGAAAGGGGAAAGAGAGAAAGAGGAGCCGTAGTGGAGGGCTACGAAGTAATTTCGACCACCTGGGGATCTTTAACCTGCGCTGACATCGCACAGCGCACGGACGCCTCTTCGTTTCGCCTCCATCGAAACGCAGCCGCCGAGGTAGAAACCGGGTACTCCGGCACAGTAGTCCGGCGCGTCTTACCACTGCACCCTATAATTCTCTTCTGTCCTCACGAGGCGGAGGAGATGGCTTAGCTACAGAGCCAGTAGCTGGCCCATGCAATTTGTTTTTATTCTTCCTTCATTCGCAATAACATATGATCAACTCAGCTGTGTCAACTTGATCCCCGCGCTTTTTAAGCTCGTTCTGCTAAGAACGTCTCTGTTTCAAGCAGTAAATAGAGGAATGTCGAGGTCAGCGCCACACGCCATGCTGGCAGGTCGGCCGGCCTATACATGAAACGATGTGCCACTGTGCTGACACGCATTGCAGAGCACTGCAAAATCGGTTTTCCGGTGTTTTGCGGTGCTACGAGCACTGGGCTAGCTGGTTTGTTTTCAGAGCGTAAGCGAAAGGCGCCTAGCTGCTACTAAACCTCCGTATTTTTTGTTTCTTTTTTTTCTATTTTCTTTTTTTTTTCCCCCGAGGAGTTTGTCACCTCTTGTGCTCGTTGCTATGGCTCGTTGAATGGTTTCGCCATCCGGTGCCGCATTGATTGCTGGTCTTTGGAATTAGACATCATGGCATCCAAACCCGCTTGCCTACCTTCCTAGTACGAAAGGATGGGCGCGGTCACTCTGCCATTTATAATAATAATAAACATGGTAGAAAAACGTAGGAATTCTTCCACCCCTGTCTGAAGTAGCAGGCTAAGTACTGCAGGATTCGAGTTCTGACCCGTTGCGCTCAGGTTCCCTATTCTAGTGACGCTCACAAGAGCACCCATTATACACGGAAAAAGAATCAGTAATTTGAAATGCGTCGCTTTGAAGGAAAATTGTCTTCAAGTATTATAAGGCTTCAGTATAGTCCCCAGTTGAATGGTTAATCGAAGTTTTTAAATATCGGTAACACAAACGCTTGAACTTTTTTTCAAGCTGGCCGGAATCCTGTTTTTCTTGGGTCTAAGGTCGCTGCCCTCGAAGAGTTTTTTCACAAGTAGGGAAAGGCGTAGTATTTGACCCGCGCCGTACCATAATGGAAGAGGGGAGTGAAATCTTCGTTCCCAGCCCTCCACTACGAAAGATTTGGCGGACTTACGTTGCGCTGAGGCCCTGTCACGTTAATTCCGGCCGTAGTTTTTGTGATTTCATTTCTGCTGGCATTGCTTGCAGGCGTGCTGTTTCGATCTTTATTTTCTTGATACTGGTGCTCACAAATTTGCTATAAATATGATGTTGTGCTCTCTTTAAAACTATGGCAACTCAACTAGAACGTGATACAAGGTGTTCGAGTGCCGTCGAGTTGTGAACGGCGAATTAACAGTCGGCCGTTGCGATCAGCTGGCTGACCGTCCATGGCGAGCCGCACGGGCAACTCGAGACTTTATGTCGAGCATTTCGTCAATGAGTATTTAATAGCGCTGTAAAAGCTAGGAACGTCTGTAAAATAGGTTGTTTGCTCCCGTTCAGGAGCACTAAGTTCTCGCTTGGGCAAGATCGGCTAATATGCTACAACTGCATGTTTTCGCATGACGACGGTAGCAGCGCGCTGTCATTCCGCGACTTCAAAAGGCTTGCAAATTGTGTTGTTTGGCTATAGTCAGTACCGCGTGGTATTATGTTATAAGTACTGAACAATGTTTTCCTCAGGCATTTCTGCTACATGCAAGTTTCTAGAATGAATTGCCAATCAGCTGCCGAGTGTTGGTCTCGTTGCTTACTAGGCCAGCGTTTCAACGTGAGCAGTTGTAAGATTTATACACTGTTGTGTAATAAATGATTTGCTGATATAAATGCCAATAACGAAACATGCTTTCACCAACGAAGTAGTCAGCAGGAGCACGCAGAAATTGCGGAGAAATGCGAGCAAAATGTTAAAATAAAATTTGCTGTTTCTGCAGACCTACTACATAGTGCAGTGGTATTTATTCTTGTCATGTGTCGAAACAGAGAGTTAATGACGGTTATGGAGATAACAGCATTTTTTCTATACCCTGAGTCGGAGTCATATGAGAATATTCACTTCAGGACTATACTAGCATTGTCGGGCTATTTTTCATCTTTCATTGAATGGCACGCAAGAAAGCTGATAACTGAGATATATGATGTAAAACCAAATTGTTGCTGCGGAGCAAAGCAGTTTCATAATGGCTCAGGTGGTGCTAAACATGCATGTGAAAATAAATGAATGAACCTATATAGGTTACCTGTTGTGATGCAATGCAAGGCGGCATATAGTGCATTGAATATTTTTAAGATACAGAGCACATGAAATTTACGCGTAATTTTCATTCAGGAGGTCTCCTACGTGGTTTTCAGAAGGAAAACAAGGTGCTCGTGGCCCCTGGCTATCTCAAAAAGTGCAAATTCTGCAATGTAGGCAGAGACTGGCCTAGTTAGCAGCTGTTACGTCCGCAAGGATCGGAAGTATGAAGGTGTAGTAAATCCTGAAATCAACTTACGTCTTTGTGTGATGAAAAAGCCGAAGCAAGGTTTCTGTGCTCTGCACTATGCATATTCTTATCGGTTCCTATTACTCAACAACAGGTTTATTGAAGCCTATCTCTGCTGGCTGTGCTAGGCATTTTGTCACACTTTACTATTCCCCACTTGCAGCCTTGCTTTGAGGTCATTAATCACATGGTATAAGATATGTGCTGCAAACGTTTTGCTAGAGAATTGTACTCACTGTATGAGAAAGGTTTCCCATTTAAACCCAAGAAACTTTCATCTTTCATGGTTGTATATGAAGACTTGTTACTTTCACTGCCTGGTATTTTCTTTTTTGCCCTTGTGTCTGAGTGTTCCTCTTTGTGCCCGTAGCAAAGCTGTGCCGTAAGCATCGAGACCTTGATTTCACTTTAAGTTTTCATTTTGAAGAACCACGAGACAGGCTGACATTTGTACTTTTCGACTTTTGGCTTTTTGTACTTGACTTCTTTACCTTGAACTCACTGCATATAGTGCAGAAGTTATACATTCCCATATTTCAGTATGTATGAATTAACAGCCTGTGTGCCTACTGGAAACATCTAAATGTATACAATCTAGTTTTTCTGTTCAACCGACCCTGTGCACAAAGTTCACAACAGCAAAATAGTAACAGGCTCTTCCCAACTTTGGTTGGAAGCAACAAGGGCTTTATGAGATGCCATTAAAACAAAACTTTTGTTTCAGTACTTCCATTTTTTGACTGACACAATGCAGCAATCAGTATTGGGAATTCAAACATGAAATTTTCAAACATGGAGAGTTTTCAAAGTTGTATGAAAATGGCCTAAAATAGCCCACACACTATGTTATGCTTCGTTGATGTTTTCTGTCTGTGAGTGGGGTTTTCTCGCATGCACTGTAGTCTCGGCAAGTGGATATGTCTTTCTTGCTGCCGGAATAGCTACGTCACTATCCCATCCAGCACCTCGACACGCATTAGTATAAGTTTTGGCCGTGTAGTCTTGGCTGCGTACGTTGGAGTATAATGCATGTGCATGCAGTGTGAATACGGCAATGCTGTAAATGCAACTCGTACGTCACACAGTTGCATTTTTGCAATACAGCTCAAGTAAGGATCAAGTGCTCGAGAAAGATATTTATTTATTTCGTGATCCTCCGAATGTTACCATTGATTGACAGTGTATTATTAACCATGATACAGTTATTAGGCATTCTACCTACTACAGTATTTTCTAAAAAATCTAGTACAATGTGAGCAAAATCAATTGAGGTGTCAAGAGCATAAGCTTAAAATAGCGAAGATTGTGAATGATGTAACTTCGGCGCGAACACACAATACACAAGAATTGATATCCTCGGTGCCCGTTCGTCGAATGCTGTTGACTCCAACTGAAACCCAAAACGAATCCAACTTGTGCTCGAGCGTCCGTAGTCAATGGAGCCTATTGAACACATCTCCGCTCTGTTCCGCTACAAATTTCGTGGTCGCTTCGCATAGGGTTTGGGAGGAGGGGGTAAAGAGGAGACTCCCTGCGGTTTACTTTTTAAGCGAAAGCTTCACTATAGGTAAAGTGGAGTCTTTGCGCAAGCCTCAGTTTGACATTCATTTCACCTTTAAGAAGCAGGAGGACAAACTCTATATATGCAGTTCAGGTGTCCACAGAAAAATGTGACAAATACTGTCCCTTTCCATTTAAACCAACACACAATGTTAGCATAGGCTAGCCACCAATTCAGGGAGTTGCAGGGAAAGAGTTACATATTGTGCTCAAACATCAGACCGCTTGAAGAGTAACCTTGTGAAAAATATTGGCTGTGATTTAGATTCAGTTAAACCTAGTGAGAAGCGAAAGCCGCTATAGCTGAAGCATGTGGACGCAGAAGCGGCGGTGGTGCCAGCGGCCATCATCGCGGCGGCGTTTTACAAGATGCTCTTTTGGCTTTAGACCATTAATTTCTTCTCCTCCCCAAGCTTTCAGCTCATAGCGAAATGTTCTCTGGATCGTCAGATGCGGCAACCGATGATCGTAACGAGCACAGCTGCTTAGTTCCTCTTCCTGTGAGTCTGTGGCATGGCTGCGACAGAAACTCGCCTCGTGTATCGCCACGCGGCTGCTCACGCGTTAAGCTATATACTTCCCAGGTCAGTTAACGTTTGACCTTTGGTGGGAACATAGCTGCTTAAGTTCCAACTTGACCTTTAAGCTGTTTGAAGGTCATCGGAAACACACATTGACCTTGGCTTTACCTCACGAAATGAAGCTATCGCTTCAAAACGTGCAGCCGCTTGACCTTCAATAAATATGGTGCGACCTTCATCTTATGAAATTTAGGTGTCCACCCAAAAGTATACTGCAGTTCCTTTCTCCAAAATCTAGCTTATATAAAATATATATGTGCCCCGTCGCAATGGCACGGTGGTTAAGATGCCTGGCTACAGTTCCGGAGTAAACGTGATTGCTGGCGGCAGCGTTTCTATTGAGGCGCATTTACGTAGAGGAATACGTGTGCTGTGCAATGTCAGTTGCATATTTAATATATCCTGGTGGTCGAAGTTACTTTATGGCCCTTCATTATGCACCTCTTCCTCTTTTCACGTTCATTACCACCCGACCACCTGACAGAGAGTAGAACATTTTATTTAATCTTGGTTTCTTGACTTAAAATGATAAATGAAGAATGGCAGGCTTCGTGCATCTTTATCCAAGCCCATCAGTTTATTGTCAACCTCTTCTGCATTTCATATATCGTTCAGATAATTAGCTCAATTTCTTCAAACCTTCTGCTGTTGGCTTTGTTAGGCCCAGCAAAGATTCGCTTGATCGAAGTTATTACACTGTAGTTCGTCCCCTTTACATTTCTTTGTGCTTGGATTTTCACGACCGTTGCATGGGTACTGCTGATAGAGATTGGTGTTTATTTGTAAAACAATACTTTGTTGGTAGTGCAGTAAACTTTTCCCAGTTATTATGTATGTTATTGTTGTGCAGTAGTGATTCTGCAGATCTTCACTCACATACAGATGCATGCCTCCAGTACCTGCCTAACAAGGGTGTCTTTCTAATAATACAACCGAGTGCAATGGGATATGGGGATTCTCCTTATCTTCTTTGATGAGGCGACAGAGTGCCTGAGGAAGCAGTTGAAACATCACTCTGGCATAGTACAAAGCGTGGGAACCAGAATCTCCCGTCCTCTCCTGATCCGAGCCCCCAATCGCCTTCGGCATAGCGACTTTGTAGCTCTTTCTTTGTTGTTCTTGGCAGAATATAATCATAAATGACACGTGGAAGCACATCAAAGGAAGGAAGCAGTGGACCTGGGATTCGCATGTGCAGAGGTTAACTAATAAGCTCTCATCAGTGACAGGGGCAATTTCTCGTTGCCATACTTTTCTTCTTTCTAAAATAAAACTTCAGATATATAACGCATTATTCATCTCGCATATGAATTATTGTTCTTTACTTTGGTTCACAACTGCTAAAAAAACAAAGAAAAAATTTATCTCCTTCAAATGTAAGCCATTCTTCGTATAGCAAATGTTGGTTACATAGCCCATACTGGAAGTATAATGTTGTAAAATATGTATGAATTTCGAGGTTTTTTGTGATATTATTTTCCTTCCATCTTGAGAACTATGATAAAGATGCCACCCTGCTGAAAGAAACTAGAGATCTAGTGAACACACGTAACACAGACATTTTTTCACATGGGCTATAGGCTCCAGACATTAGAATATACTCTTCCCACAATTTGAAGTAAATTCAAAGACATAAATCAGTCCACTAAAGCTGCACTGGTTCAGTGTTTTGTAATTATGTAACCCGATGGTATTTTCCGCAGTTATAAAGTTCTCTCTTATTTGCATTCATGGCCTCTGTTATAATTTTGCACTTAAAGCGTTGTTAAAGTATGCACTACCTGCATTCATTTTTTTTCCAGTCATTCTAAGAATATATCCTGCTAGTTTGTTTTGCTTGCTAACTGATATTTATATGCTGTTGTGATAGACCTATGTTTGCATTGCATTACTTACATTAGTGGTCTGGTTTCCTGCGTTTAAGACATGAAAAAAAATGTATATTTGCTTCTTGACATGTATGTATATTATTTTATTGCATACTGGCCTGCCTTGTAATGACTGCCTTGGCCTCATCAAGCTGGTTACTTGCAGCTTTTAGCCCAGGCAGCCTACCGTAACATTCTGGGAAATAAAATTGAATTGAATTTGACTAGCAACGCGTGTGTCGATGGGGCGACGAGGGGCAGGAGGCAAGTGGGAAGACAGCCTCTCGATGGGAGAGGGTTCTATACTTTACCGGAGATAGTGCTGCTGTATTTGTTTTTGATTATAGATCATATAGTGGGGCCCCGGGTAGGCCCAGAATAGCAATACGAAATGACTGGTACGCCCGGCCACTGAAAATTACTGCCCGTATTTTTTTGTTAATTTAGAGATTGAAGAAAGGGTAGTCCAGTCCATTCTGAGCTTGAACTCCATGCTTAGTCATGGTTAGGTTGTAACCATTTAGGTGCTTATGCCCTAACCAGTTAAGTAGTGGGAAGAAGTTATATTTATCAATTTATTTTTGGTCCTTCCAGTTTTACTCTGAATACTATATATTATGCTCTAAATATGCTCTAGTAGTATTCTTCCTGGTCTTCCGTGTCTAACTGCACGACTGAGCACGACTGATATGTATTCTAATGTTTGTTGAAGAGAAAATAGCATCTTTGACGCTGAATGGCACTGTGCTCCTTGCTTAAAGTGAGGGCAGAGCCACTTTATGTGTTTGTCATAGCTATTCAAAGATTTGGACACAGAAGAACAGAGCAATGCTGTCATGGAGAAAACTAGTTTATCATTCCCTGGTTTGTAATAAAAATAATTCTTGTATAATGTCTCCTTATAAAAATTTTATGTGTGTGTCTGATGAGAGTATGTTGATCTTTCACAATGGAGACACCAGAGTATCTTCCAAGTTTCAAATGCATTTTCTCTCGAGCTCTTACTGTGTCTAAAACAAATTGGCCACCGTGTTTCTGGTTGGCACTTAATGTGTGCATTTCTTGTGAGTTCTTCATGAGTATTGACCATTGAGTGTCTGGTGGCTTTCACTTTAGTTTTTGATGTGATCTTGGTTGCCGACACTACATGCAACTCAGTTAGTGCCGGTATATTTAGTTACAGAAACCAAAAACAGACATTGCATTTTGTGAAAATGGTCTTTTTTTATTCATAATGTGCAGCACAGCTTGGATGCCATTCGCATGCCTGTTTTCTATGCTATGCAAGGAAATAAACTTACTTTATTTCCCTGCACAGCATAGAAGACGGGCCATTTTTGAGGTGAAGCGGCATTGTCATGAAGTAGTCGCACGTGTACCCTAACAAATACAAAATGAAATCGCTTTGTATTACTGTTCACACTACTTAAAATAATTCAAGCTTCATTTCCAACTCATGGATAAGCTACTTCAGCACATGCCGTTGAAGCATTCATATGTGGAACCAAGTTTTGTGGAACAAGACTCATGAGATAATTTCAAACACAAGAGGCATGACCCACTGTGTCTTTCTGGCACCTGTACATTTCAAACCCTTATAGTTAGCAGTTGGTGGAAGAACCGTGCTGCACCGTTCACAGAGAAAACACAAAACCATAACTTTCAGATACATCATACATGGTACAAGGTTTGGTTTTGCTATTCACAACAATGCAAACAAGTTTTCTTCAGAATGATTTTTTTCACTGACTACACCATTAGTAAAACAAAGATTTCAAAGAAGAAATAAAGCAACCAAACCAAGGCAGCTATCCATTCATACCACCATTTTTAGCTATGCTTAGGATGTGCACTTAATCATGCAACCATGAACATGTCATAGAATGCGGTGATGGCTTGCAGAAGGGCACTGCAGTGTGCTTGCTGGTAGATGATTTAGTGTGTTCCTCGTTTGTGCTGTGGGGTGTAGGTGAGCAGCAGGTAGGCTCCAGGCATCGGCCAGTCTGAAGTGCTCAGGTAACTGGGTATATAAAGAAAAACCGACAAGTGAGACCGAGCACACAACTCCTTTCCTGGTAATGAAAAGAGACACAGCTATATATTCAGTAGCTACAATCATGAGGATTCTGGGCAAACAGCTTTAAGACGAGTGCTCGAAGCATAATTAAGAAAGTACTGGACTTCAACCTCAATGCAATGTACTGTTTGACAAAAGTAACCAGCCTGCATGGTGTGCTTCTCGTTTGTATTGGAGAGCCTTTCCAGTTTCCCTAAAGTTAATAAGTTCATGATTCAAAAGAGCCTATTTTTTCTCCACGAGTGTGAGGTGCACCTACTTTGAAGGTAAAGAATAGATAAGAAAATTGGTGCTTAAAAGGAGTAGGAATGTTTCTGTTATGTATAAAATGAAAACATGTGAAACATTTTCCCAATTATGGCATGTTTGAACAGAGTATATTCCTTCAAAACTCAAAGAAAAACCACCTCATCAGCCCATAAATTACTCTTGGAGGTGATGGAAAAAAAAAAGAGTTCTAGAGAACACATTGCATTATTCTATTTCCAACAATGTTATCAGCTTCTCAAGCATCATTGCAAGTGTTTAAATGGAGGTGCATAAGTAGCGAACACAATGCCCTTTGCTGAAATTTTACCCTTATGTCAAGACTGAAACCTGTACTGTGAGGAGATTGCATATGTAACTACATCATTAAGAGCAATTGTCGGATTGTTACATAAGCAGTATGCAGCGGTACAAGCCATTTGTGGGAGCAAGCAGCAGCTTAAAGTGACACCCATATGAATGCATAAACACAACAGTTTTGAAATTTCCAACCTTCAGACTGCAACTATGGCAAGTTTCTTCATTTAGCATAGCTAAGTGCATTCTAGAGCAAAAAAAAAAGGCGTGTATATTGTCATTTCAAAGCGAATATTTTTAAATCACTGCAACATGACCTTGTCGCATGTTCCACACGTCCCCATTCTGTTTAAGCTCTGTTCAAATTTCTCAAGCAACAGAACCTGATTTCCTTATCTAGTATGACTTCTGACTTGCAAAACTGAACAGTAAACTAATAAATAATGTGGAAATGACTGCTCTAGCAAAGCTACGAAGAAACAAATAAATTTACCTAATAGGGGCAAAAAGATCCCAACATGTATTTTATGAATGAACGCCTATTACAAAAGAAAAATAAAGCAAGTATGTCAACAGCAAAAAGACACAGCAAGGAACTGGGGATGCGAAGGCCATCGTTGATGCACTGCTAAAAAAAATACTGAAAACTGTCATTTCCAACTGAATTCCTAAGGCGGTGCTACGAGCGTCTATGTACACTCACGGATAGTGATGCCGCCACACCCTGCGTACGTCACAAATCAGCATTGGCTCGCAATAATGTGATCAGGCATGCTTTACCATTATGGCCAGGGTCACAGGGTTAGCTTATAGGCAATGTTTTGAGGAGCGGGGAGCCCATTTGCTGCTTTTGTGCCGTCAGTTTAGGCCGTTCTCCCAATGAGAGAAAAAAAAGAAGTTTCAGCTTTGATAACATTGCTGGAGACAGTACAATGCAACATATTGTCTCATATTCATTTTCATCTCCTCCTAGAAACTTGATTCTTAAATTATAAGAAAAATTAGGAACGGTGTTTCTTCCTTTAATTACTGAATAAGACTACTATGCTTGAATGCGCCAAATTTGGGACCGTGTTTAATGTGTCGTATTTCATATATGCAAAAAAAAATTGTAAACATTTTACCATCTAAGTGGTTGTATATCCTGCAATTCTTATGTAGGTTTGCCTTACAGCCGCAGTGAAAAAGTAATTAAAACAGCCTCCTTTCAGATTTGTAGCACATCTTAGCTTTTTTTTCTAAGTCGTGACTTTCGCACGCAATCAAAAATATGATTACCATTCTACACTTTCTCTTCTTTTTACTCTGAGCACATAAAATATGTTTATCACGGCCTGCATATCTCAATCCTAGGTGATATAAAAGTTGAAAAAAATGTGCATGCAGAGAAGAGCTGCTTATGCCGTGATGTCGGTCAAACTTTTTTTTTTCCGAAATACTAGCAATAGCACGAAACTAATTTCACTGCTGGTGTATTGAGAAATGTGTGTACAATGTGTAAGGCAACCAACGAACTCTACACAAATAAAGGCCTTTATAGTCAAATTACCTCGAACCATAGCGGACATAACATTAGGGAAGGTAAAATTACTTTTTCATTTCTCGTTTGAAACTGTTTACTAGTGCATCATTTCAACGCTTCCATGAAAAGACACGACACAAAGTACAAAAGAATGCAACAGCCAACTGAAAGCTCATTTCTGCCTCTGTTGTGAACACTAAGATACATATAATTCGTCAAAAATACAAGACTATGTAGTAATGAAAGCAATTATTCTTGACATGCACATTTTACTACATGTGCTCACTCAAATAATTATTTCTAATCGTCATTCTGCTACAGTAGTACTACATGAGTTGCTACAGTAGTACTACATGAGTTTGTACCTTGGCGTCAGCCATGATTTAGATTATTTTTGTTGAAGCATACAAGCACCAAAACTAAATGCAGCGACCACTGTGAGATATGCGCCACAGCAACAACCTGTTTCTCGCGCGCTGGTTGTACTCATCGTATTAATGCACTCAGAAAAAATAGGCGCTTTTAAAAAGATTGAAAACTCGTTCGGGGTGCTGATCACAATCGCGAAGCCGGTCGTGCATCTAATACACTGCAGCTACAACTATATCTAGAAATATACACCTTAACATTATACAGTATTCTGCAACTTTATCGGAACCGGTCGAGGCGTCCAAATTTTCCATGACGGTTCCGATAAAGTTTCAGAACACTACTTATATCGTACAACGGCTTCGCGTTAGGGACGAGCATACATATAAAAGCGACGGATTTTGAAGAGTTGACTTGAACGGCGCGGCAGGAAACGACGATGACAGAGAACACACACGGACAAGCGCCAAATCTTTCTGCCGCGCCGTTCATGTGAAGTATGTCTGACCAACTCGCCCAAACGTTCACGCTTCTTGTTCCGAAGAGAGACTGGCTCGCCCTCACAATAAAGCAGGCTGGGTCGAGTTTGTAGCTTGTATTACGAAGGAATTTTGAGACCACACGCAACAGTATTAACAACGCGTACTTCATTCAATAGCAATATTAAATAAAAATAATTTCAAGCAGTGTACTCACATTTGCAAACAATCACGCCAGTCCATTTCCTTCTTCCGTGTTGATGCCGGCGTTGCCACGGCGCGGTGCAAGCGGTGTGCGGCACAGAACCTATTTATCACTACATCACGTACTTCAGAACGTCTATCAAAGTGCACATGTCAAATATCAGTTCTGCGGCCCATTCCAAGAACCACAGAACAAAAAAGCAGCACAGCGTGAGGAAATAGCGTTCACAGTCACACCGCATGACAACAAAGGCAGCATGGCGCCGTCGCAACTTTTTGCCGCTGGCGGCTTCGGATCGGATCGGATTGACTTATCGGTGGCTTTTCTGGCTTCTTATTACTGCCGGCCGCTCCCTAGAGGGACTTTCGGTTTCGAATGGCAGTTTGGCTGGTTTGGCGATAAATGTTTTTTTTTTTTTTTGAAAGGCAGCGTACAGTCTCGTCTAGGGCCATAATTAAGCACAAAGCTGGCGGGCTGAGGTAATAAAAACCAGTGCCGCTGGGTCCCAGCGCACGTGGCATACCTGATTATGGGCCCAGTATGACGCTGGAGACAGTTCGTACTGGGACGCGGCATACTATCACGCGCGGCACTGGTCGCTCAAACAGCAAAAAAAAACGCCTCAGATAAAAAGTACACGCTAAAAAGTCAGGAAGCACCTGAACTACATTAAAAAAAGCTAAAAAACAGGAAATAATAAAAACCAGGAATAAAAAAAAACTGCAGCACTAGCGTGCTTCGAACTCGGTACCTCTTCCTCCGTAGCATTCTACGCTAACCACTCGGCCACGCCGGAATTGTTTTTTTTCTCTTTGTTAACGCCGGAAACTGAGTCTGCTGAAAACTTTTTTGCTTGTTATGTCATGATCGCATTTATAAGATTTGGACCATGTTTCGAAGCATGTTTTGAAGTGTACGAACTCATCTTTTCTAGCGCATTTTTAACTCACAAGGGACATTAGATGGAGGAACACATAAGAACAGGACGGACGCTAGTCTTCAACTGTCGTTTATTGAAGCCACATGTCATATATACAATCCCAAAGTGCACATCACACATGCGTAGTGAGGGTGCCACGCTTAAGGTACGATAGCTCTTTATCAGATAAATACACAGATGGAGTGCTGACACAGTTTTGGCCTTGTTTATTTATACATAGGGCTTCGACAATTTCCCTTTGTGATTGAGCCTTATTGGTTGCTAGTACGCGCGTGTTCTGAAGGATCGGTGTGCAGGGTACGGGGTTTGGGTCGCCGGGGTGTTTTTTGATGAGGCACCGTTTGCAGTGATCAGCGAGATTCCCCCCAGCTGATAAATCCTTCAGAACACGCGCGTACTAGCAACCAATAAGGCTCAATCACAAAGGGAAATTGTCGAAGCCCTATGTATAAATAAACAAGGCCAAAACTGTGTCAGCACTCCATCTGTGTATTTATCTGATAAAGAGCTATCGTACCTTAAGCGTGGCACCCTCACTACGCATGTGTGATGTGCACTTTGGGATTGTATATATGACATGTTGCTTCAATAAACGACAGTTGATGACTAGCGTCCGTCCTGTTCTTATGTGTTCCTCCTTCATCTAATGTCCCTTGTGTGTTAAAAAAGCGCTAGAAAAGATGAGTTCAAATGCTTTCCAACTCACCCAAGTTTCCGCCTTTTGAAGTGTACAGGCCCCATTGCTGCCGCTCTAACAATTACAACTTCTTCGTTTCGACGGAGGCGAAACGAAGAGGCGTCCGTGTGCTGTGCGATGTCAGCGCACGTTAAAGATCCCCAGGTGGTCGAAATTACTCCGTAGCCCTCCACTACGGCTCGTCTTTCTCTCTTTCCACTTTCACTTCCACCTTCCTCCCTTCCCCTACGGCGCGGTTCAGGTGTCCACAGACACAAGTGTGACAGATACTGCGCCTTTCCCTTCCTACGAACCAACCAACCAACCAACCATTGAAACTTGCTGCCTGCTCCCACGACTTGCAAAAAATGTTCTGGATACTATGCGCACTATTTTGGGCACTGGAATCATTTTAACATGTCGAGTTTGGCATAGCAAATTTACCAGCGCCGGACGTTCGGTGGTGTTCTGCTACCGTGGGCGTAATTTTCGCTGAACACGGAGCTGTGGCACAAACCTTCAAGGAAAAAAGTCCGACCAAGCTTCAATACCGGCAAGCGCAGCAGCGACGGCACTATTTTCCTTGTAACTAAATCTTATTCGTATGTAAATATTTTGCGGAACGATGCGATGACCGAGGGCTCGGCTAATCTATACGCAGAGCAAGAAGGAGCTCAAAAGCTTGAGAAACACGCAAAATATCATGCATTACAAGCGCTGTAGTGTATTTTGTTGTTGTTTTTTCGCTCATGGGCCCATCACTTGGTAAACTACTATCTTCCTTGTCTCCTTTTGAGTGATTACTTTGTAAACATAGCATGTGTGAAAGGAAATGTAAACGCACATTCCTGTCAAATGATCAATTTAATGCTTAGTTTTGAATTCAATCATTTCAGGCCACCTTCTTGTCCAGTAGTAATGCAAGGGCATGTAGCATTCATTAAACGATTTTAAAATTATGTTGTTCCACATTAATTATGTTTACGTTCTCCAAAATCATCAAGCAGTAATAGTAATGCACATGTAGTGATTGTTGCACTGTGTTTCAAGTTGCACTGCGTTTCAATTTGCACTGTGTTTCAAGTTGAAACACACCGTGTTCTCTCAATGGGTGGTCGCAATGACCAAGAAAATACACATCATACTTTCCGTTGACTTTTCACATTCTGTGCTTACACATTAGCAGTTCACAAAAAAAATGCCTTTGATTTTTAAAACAAGAAAAAATAATGTGAAATGTCAATTGAAAATCTGGTTTAAAGCTGTTGCTAAAACACTGAAGGTATTGAATGTCTGTTGAGTTCCTTTGCGCTCATTAAGAAAACATTAAGGCCAAACCAGAAACTCAAAACCCATTTTCGTAAGAGCGTTCTTATGAGAAAACAACACAGTTGCTGCTCACTGCAAGCTGATCGTAGCAATGCCGAAGTTGTAGAATGAAAACACTACTCTAAAAATTAAACATTGGTAGATAATACTCATGTGTCAACCCCAAGTGAAAGCATAAAGTGTGGCTTCAGTGACTGTGGAAACACTATGTTCCAGCCAAGGTCTGTGCTAATTTCCTTGTCTGTATGTGGTAAGTAGTTTTGCCTTTCATGTAAGCTGCACTCTAGAGCAACTAATAATGTGTACTTGTGCTTTATGACACATAGCTGCCATATCTCATGTTCTTTCCTTACCTGATGCTCATTTATCGTTTCACGCAACTTAAAAAATGCTATGCTTGCTGCTGTTGCCTACTTAGCTTCAAAAGATGTAAACTGAAAAAGTGAGAAAGGTGCTGAAAGCAATATGTTTCAAGAGAACTATATGTCGGGCTTAGACACGTTGTCATTTACAGTATGTCGCTTCTATTTAGACATTGATGGAATAATACTTTCTTAACACAAGTGTGCAAGTTTACTGAAAGCAGTTTAATTGCGACACCTTTCAGAGCTAACTTGTTGTTGAGAGTGTGTGGCTTATTTAGCGCTTAGCAGGATGCAACAAAATGTGCAGCTGGGTTTAAATTTTGAAAATCTTTTGCTTTAAAGAGAACAGGCAATCTGATATCAGGTGCAGGAGGCACACAGAAATTACTGCTTGTGTTTAGCAGTGTGAAAATAGAGCATTAGAAAAGTGACAAATGAAAGCATTGGACATCTAGTTGCAAAGAAAAACAAGATTTGAGAAGGAGCCTCAGTTCACAAGCAGACATTTCAATAAGAAGACTTCTCTTTGTCCAGGTGAAGACTGATCCTCTTGTTGGAATGTTTGCTTGTGAACTGAGGCTCATGCTCAACCCACGCTTGGTTTTTTTTTTATTCTGTGCATACATCTTCCCCTCATTCTAGTGAGTGCTTATGCACACTTGGAATACTCTCGTGCACTGCATATGCAGAAAAACATTCAAGAAGCTGTGTAATTAAGTAAATATTAGCTGCTGTCAAGAAAGCCATCACCTTTAATAACGTGTCATCAAACACGAAAACCTAATAAGTGCTTTAGCTTGCTCGTACAGCTGATAAAGCTCCACTTAACAGCTGTTTTATAAGTCGGCCTTTCGAGCAGCCACAAATCATTTCTTGCAACTAATTGCCAGGTGTCCAAGAAAGCACACTCTACGTATGTGAAAGGAAGGTTGTGAGCATCTGTTTTGTATCGTCTCTCTGCATTCACTTTCATTTATTCACGGCGATTACTTATGCTTCAGTTGACGAGGTGATGTGCGGATATATCTGAAAAATCTTTCATTTGTTTTCTTGATATCCTTTTCTTAATGTGCAATGTTCACTTCACTTTTACTTCGACATATATCACATTTATGGAAAATCCTGGAACCAAACGGGGCAAAATGTATCAAGGGCCATTAGGAACTTGAGTTCCAAAGATGAGCTCATCTAAGTTGCATTTTGAGCACTGACTAAGCTGTTGATTTGAATGTCTTTTTAAGTTAATTAAGCGACCCCTTGATTGTTTGATTAATACAAAGCTAATTCTGGATCCGATGTGTGTATGTATATGTATGTAAAACTACATTCACTGCTGCTTCGGTATTTGGCGAGGTGTGATAGGCATGCGAGCACTTAACCAAATTAGCACCCTGCAAGCGGGCTTTGCCTTTGGCGAATTACCGTTTACTTAAACATACACTTAAAAAAACCAACAAACCAACAAACAAACAAGAAAAAAAAAACATGCCGAGCGGCTTGATCGGTTCACCACGGTAGTCGTCACACAGCTGTCGCCGACAAAACTATACCGATTCAGGGATCTTATTCAAGTGTGGTAAGCTGCGACGCGGAAAGTGAGCGGCCGCATGGCGAACGATCACGCAACGGGCCCAATTCTCGTAGCGTGCGCCGTTCAAAATCGAGCGCAGTGTCACGCGCTGCATGGCCTGCAGATCTCGAGACGCCTGCTTGACGCGGCGAAGAATCAGAAGATTTCAGCCGATCGTCGTAAACTCCTCCCTTACGCGCATTTGATGATGGCGTTCTTAGCAGAACGAGCTTAAAAAGCGCGCAGATCAAGTTGTCACAGCTAAGAGTTGATCATTGGTTGTTGTTGTGACTGAAGGAAGAATGAAAAGAAATTGCTGCTGGCTCTGCAGCTGAGCCACCTGATTGATGTATAGGAAGGGAAAGGCGCGGTAACTGTCTCACTTGTTTTCTGTGGACACCTCAACCGAGCCGTAAGGGACAGGAGGCAGATGGGAATGAAAGTGGAAAGAGAGAAAGAGGAGCCGTAGTGGAGGGCTATGGAGTAATATCGACCACCTGGGGATCTTTAACGTGCGCTGACATCGCACAACACACGGACGCCTCTTCGTTTCGCCTCCATCGAAACGAACTGAGCCACCTCCGCTGCCTCGTGCGGACAGAAGAGAAAATAGAAAAGAAAAAGGGGAGAAAGACGTGCGTCGCGAAAGCCATCGTCCACCGCCGAAACGGCAGCGGGTGCAATGACGCAATACAACAGATAAAAATATGGTGGCAGGCTAGCCCCTCCGCAAGCGGCAATGACCTATACCCACCACCTACTGAGGGTCGTGGAGCTATCTATACATATACTACCAGTCCCAACCCCGTAGGGCCAGGATCAATAACCACACCCGACCGTTCTCGAGCACTGATCGCCTTATGTATGCGACGCGATAAGTCGATCTGCGTAGAATGTATTATTTACTCGTCCTTATCCGTAGGTGTTCCGTGCCTATGGAAAGCAAATGTAGATGCCAGGAAAGGAATCGTACAACAAAAACTGACGAGGATATATAAATTGTCGACGGCACTTATAGTGCGTTCCGCGGAGATTGGAAATGCATCGATTCTATGGCGTCGATTGCTAGAGCACGGGGGAAATACATGAAACGATGTGCCACTGTGCTGACACGCATTGTGGAACATAATAATAATAATAATAATAATAATAATAATAATAATAATAATAATAATAATAATAATAATAATAATAATAATAATTGGTTCACAGGAAGGGAAAGGCGCAGTAACTGTCACACTTGCTCTGTGGACACCCGAACCGCGCCGTAAGGGATGGGAGGAGGGTGGGAATGAAAGTGGAAAGAGAGAAAGAGGGGCCGTAGTGGGGGGCTACGGAGTAATTTCGACCACCTCGGGATCTGTAAAGTGCGTTGACATCGCACAGCACACGGACGCCACTTCGTTTCGCCTCCATCGAAACGCAGCCGCCGCGGACGGGTTCAAACCCGGGAACTCCGGCACAGTAGTCGGGCGTCTTACCACTGCACCACCCCGGCGGGGCTTGCGGAACACTGCAAAATCGGTTTTCCGTTGTTTGTGGTGCTACGAGCACTGTGCTAGCTGGTTTGTTTTCATACCGAGAGCGATGAACGCCTGCTGCTCAACCTCTTTTTTTTTTCTATTTTTCTTTTTATTCGAGGAGTTTCCTCCATCTTTTGCTCGTTGCTATGGCTCGTTCCATGGTTTCGCCGCCACGTGCCGCATAGATAGCAGCTCTTTCGAATCGGACGTCATGGCATTCAAACCCGCTTGCCTACCTTAACTAGTACGGAAGGATGCGCGCGGTCACTCTGCCGTTTATAACAAGAATAAACATGGTAGAAAAACGTAGGAATTCTTCCACCCCTGCCTGAGGTAGCGGGTTAAGTACTGCAGGATTCGAGTTCTGACCCGCTGCGCTCAGGTTCCCTATTCAAGCGACGCTAACAAGAGCACCGATTATACACGGAAAAAGAATCAGTAATTTGAAATCCGTCACATTGAAGGAAAAATGTCTTCAAGTATTATGAGGTTTCAGTAGTTGGAGTTGCATAATTTTTCTTTCCATGTGCGTACACAAACGAATTGATATTGCTTGGGAATGTAAATGGGAACCCTAGGACGTGGTTCTGTATGCCGGAGATGCTTCTGATGCGTCTGTTTCCAGCAGTAAATAGAGGAATTTCGAGTCCAGCGCCACACGCCGTGCTCGCAGGTCGGCCGGCCTAGTTGCGTTGCATAACCTTTTCTGTTTTTTCAAGTGCGTCCACGAACGAACTTGATATTGCTTGGGAATGTAAATGGGACCCCTACGATACGGTTCTGTATGCCGGAGACGCTTCCGATGCGTCTGTTTCCAGCAGTAAATAGAGAAATTTCGAGTCCAGCGACGCGCACATGTCCGCAGGTCGGCCGGCCTAGTTGGCGTTGCCTAATGTTTTTTTTTTTTTTTTTTTTTTTTTTTTCAAGCGCGTCCACGAAAGAACTTGATATTACTTGGGAATGTAAATTGGAACCCTTCGACGTGGTTCTGTACGCCAGAGATGCTTCTGATGCGTCTGTTTCCAGCAGTAAATAGAGGAATTTCGAGTCCAGCGCCACACGCCATGATCGCAGGTCGGCCGGCCTAGTTGGCGTTGCATAATCATTTTTTTTTTTCAAGTGCGTCCACGAACGAACTAACGAACGGCTAGTCTGCCATCATATCTTTATCTGCTGTTGTAGGGCGTCATTGCACCCCCTGCCGTTTCGGTGGTGGACGACGGCGGTTGCCGACGCGCGTCTTTCTCCCCTTTTTCTCTTTCTTCTTTTTTTTTTTTTTGTTTACCTATGTTGGTTCACAGGAAGGGAAAGGCGCAGTATCGGATTTCTTCGTAAAAAACTGTCAGCAGCTCCTTCTCATGTAAAGCTAACAGGCTAATACCCTCATAAGGCCCATCATTGAGTACGGTAGCATTATTTGGAGCCCTCATCAATCATAACTCAGCCGAAAATGAGAAAAGATTCAAAATAAGGCCCTTCTTTTATTTTCTCCAGCTACTCACGCCACGATAGTGTATCATCCATGCGATATAAAGCGGGTATTCCTACCCTTTCTTGTCGGCGACGCGTAGCTTCCATGAAATTTCTATACTTTAATGATTTATAACGGTGGAATCAAAATTGATACAGTTAAGCACATCAAGGCATCAGATCATCGTTCGAAGAGGTTAAATCATGGGAAGTGCATCAGACCCATCGCAGCTCGATGCGACGCGTACAAATTTTCATTTTTTCCTTTAGCTATTGAATAATGGAATAGGCTGCCACCTGAATTTTTTTTATGGCAATATCTGCCTTGATATTTTTCTTAAAAACTTCGAGTCATATTTTGAGAAGCGAATAGTGTAAACAAAAAATCGTTCCTAAAATGTCTTTCGTTATTCACTGCGGGTTTTCAGTTTAGGATTTTATCTTATTAGTACCTATTGTCTAACTTGTTCTTTTATTGTGTCGCTTCGCGGTACTTTTCAGTGCTTCATATGCGACAAATTGTATTGGTTGTTTATTTTGTGTATATTTCTATTTACTATAATCAATGTCAGTTATTAGGTTTCTTTTTCTCTATCTATTGTTGATTTTTTTTTTTTTTGTTAGGCTCTTACAGGAGTTGGTGAACTAATGGGACCGTTATACAAATTGAAAAACATCAGAAACACACAAAAAATAGAAAACATACGCAATGCAACACTATAGGTTGAAGTGCGTATGTTTTCGATTTTTTGTGTGTTTGTAATGTTTTTCAATTTGTATAACGGTCCCATTAGTTCACCAACTCCTGTAAGAGCCTAGCAAGGCTTACAGTATGCTTAAATAAAAAAAAAAAAGTATCTGTCACACTTGTTTCTGTGGACACCTGACCCGCCCCTTAGAGGGACGGAGGAGGATGGGAGTGATGAAAGCAGAAAGAGAGAAAGAGGAGCCGTAGTGGAGGGCTACGAAGTAATTTCGACCACCTGGGGATCTTTAACCTGCGCTGACATCGCACAGCGCACGGACGCCTCTTCGTTTCGCCTCCATCGAAACGCAGCCGCCGAGTTAGAAACCGGGTACTCCGGCACAGTAGTCGGGCGCGTCTTACCACTGCACCCTATTAATTCTCTTCTGTCCTCACGAGGCAGTGGAGATGGCTTAGCTACAAAGCCAGTAGCTGGCCCGTGCATTTTCTTTTCATTCTTCCTTCATTCGCAACAACATATGATCAACTCAGCTTTGATAACTTGATCCTCGCGCTTTTTAAGCTCGTTCTGCTAAGAACGTCTCTGTTTCCAGCAGTAAACAGAGGAATTTCGAGGCCAGCGCCACACGCCATGCTGGCAGGTCGGCCGGCCTAGTTGACGTTGCATAATGTTGTTTTTCAAGTGCGTCCACGAACGAACATGATATTGCTTGGGAATGTAAATGGGGACCCCTACGACGCGGTTCTGTATGCCGGAGACGCTTCTGATGCGTCTGTTTCCAGCAGTAAATAGAGGAATTTCGAGTCCAGCGACGCGCACATGCGCGCAGGTCGGCCGGCCTAGTTGGCGTTGCATAATTTTTTTATTTTATTTTATTTTTTTTTTCAAGTGCGTCCTCGAACGAATCAGACATTGCTTGGAAATTTTTTCCTTCAAAAGGACGCATGTCAAATTGCTGATTCTTTTTCCCTTTATAATTGATCGGTGGTCTTGTTAGCGTCGCTTGAATAGGGAATCTAGCTGAGCGCAACGGGTCAGAACTCGGTCCCTGCAATACTTACCCAGGTACATCTGATAGTGGTGGAAGAATTCTTCCTACATTTTTCTACCATGTTCATTCTTGTTATAAACGGCAAAGGGACCGCGCCCATCCTTCCGTACTAGTTAAGGTAGGCAAGCGGGTTTGAATGCCATGAGGTCCGATTCCAAAGACCTGCTATCTATGCGGCACCTGGCGGCGATAGTGGTGGTGAAAACGTTTAATAAAATATAGAGTTACATGAAGGTTGCTCTGGGGTCAGGCTTAGTGCCCTTCCCCTCACAAACACTTGGTGGAGTCCGTAGTACGGGACACCAGTGGCTTCCGCTGCGGCGATTGCTCGTTTGACCAAGGCCTTTTGGGCTTTCAGGTCGGAGCAGGCGAGTAGGGTCGCCTCCCAGTCCTCCCGGGTGGTGTTTTGGTTAGCTGAAAAGGCAGCGTTGGAGGGGCACGCCCACACCATGTGGAAAAAGTCCGAGGACATTTCCCCGCAGTGCGGGCACTCCCCGCAGTAGGCACTGTCAAAGTGTTTAAGTGACACCGGGCACATCATGGTATTCGTGAGGAGGCGAAGAAAGACGCGTTCCTCCGCTCTTGTTATCCCTTTACTCGGGTGGGGGTAAATATTGTGTCGGTTGTGGTACAGCTGCGTAATTTCTCTGAAAGTGTAGGCTGGTGTGAATTCTTCTGAGGAGGAAGTAGACGAGGTAGCCCGATTAGAAAGCGCACGGGCGGCGACATCTGCTGCCTCGTTTCCTCCTAGCCCAGAATGGGCCGGAGCCCAGACGATGAAGCGGCGGGATGGACTTTCCACGCACGAGCTGTTTTGCAGTAGTCGGTAGGCCAGGTCCGAGCTGTGTTTTAGTAGCCGGTAGGCCAGGTACGGGACCCAGCCCTGCTGAAAAAGTTCCTACACGCCCCTCGCGAGTCCGTTATGATTGTTTTAGAATCAGAGTGTGTTGCTGCTAACGCGAAGGCGACCTCCTCTGCCTGTGATACGCTTCGGGCTTTAAATGTGAGCCCGTTTACCGTTTTGGACTCGTGGATCACTGCCGCCGTGTACCACCCGCCTTGGTGCGGGCCGGACGCGTCCGCATAGTACACTCCGGGTTTCCCTTCGTAGTGATGAGCTAAGGCCTCTGCCCTGGCCATGCGCCTGTATACCCTCTTGGTTTTCCTTGGACATATTAGTGGGGAGTGGTTTTACGTGCAGGGGGTATCACCACTCCTGGGGAAGCCTTACTCTTTCCTCGGTTACAGTCGTGTGTTGTATGTGTAGACGGGTTAATAGGCGACGCCCCGACGGTGTCTGCGATAGTCGCGTGCATTGGCTCGTGAGGTGGGCTTCTCTCAGCTCCTCGAACGAGTTCGTCATGCCCAGACCTTGGAGTCTCAGGTTCGACGTGGTTGTAAGGAGGTCGAGGGCCTTCTTCGCTATTTTGCGCGTGATCACCTCGAGGATGTTCTCGTCGTGTTTCTTGAGGTGGACACAGGGGGTCGAGTGCAGGATTCTGTTTGTTACAAAGGCATTGGCCAGTCGTAGAGACTCTTTGCTTCTCAGACCCCCTTTCTTGTTTGAGACTCTGCGGACCATTCGGCCCACATGGTCTCCCACCTTTTTTAGCTTGTCGTGCGTGGTCGTCGCTAGCTTACGCTGGTGAATGAAAAAGCACAGTACTCTAATTTCCTTTCTCTCGGGTATTGGTTCTGATCTGAGTCGCAATTCTATCTTGTCTGTGCATTTTAAGGAGGGACGAATATGGACGAATCCGGATTTTTTTTTTGGTGAGCACTGAAGGCCGCATTTTTTCGCGTACTCATTCACAGCGGTGGCTGCCTCCTGCAAGCTGGCCTCCATCTCTAAGAGAGAGCCCCGCGTGGCCCATATGGAGATGTCGTCCGCGTGCAGCGCGTACTGCACACCCGAGACTTTCTCCAGGTGGACCGGGAGATTTTTCATTGTCATATTGAAAAGCAGCGGGGATAGGACCACTCCCTGTGGTGTACCTCTCGTGCCTAATTGAATGGGACCGTGGTCTGTGTTCTGGATCCTCACGTAGGCTTGTCTGTCTCAGAGGAAGCGTTTTATATACTTCAACGCGTTCTTTCCACACCCCGTCTCCGAAAGGTATGTCAGGATGGCCTCGTGCGTCGCATTATCGAAGGCTCCCTTCAGATCTAGGGCCATCACTATCTTATCCCCGTTCAGATGTTCTATCGGATTTAATATTTCTCTGCTAAGCTGTAGCAGGACGTCCTGAGCCGATTTATTTGGCCTGAAGCCATACATCGAGTCGGCGAAGACTCGCTTATTTTCAAGATACTCGGGAAGTCTGTCTCTGACCATTGTTTCCATCAATTTGCCCACGCACGACGTGAGAGAATTGGGCCTGAGGGTGTCCGTATCTATGGCTTTGCCTGCCTTTGGGTTGAAAGTTATGAGTGCCGTCTTCTATTCGGTGGGAAGAGGAACTTCGCCCGTCCAGATCGAATTGAAGTCTTCTAGAAGGGATTGGTGCGCGTGCTCTGGTAGGTTTGCTGGGAGTTTTACCGTGATCCCATCCCTTCCTGGCGCGGTCCAGCGTTTCATTCTCGCTAGGGCTGCCTTGAGCTCGTATAGTTTCAAAGTTTCATCTAGCTTAACACTTTCGTCTCCACTGTACCTGTAAGCTTCTCCCCTTGGGTCTTGGGTCGTGCTCAAGTACTGGTCGCGGATCTTCAGCGCTAGGTGGGCCGTATTTCCTTGAAATGCATGTATTGCTCTCTGTAGGTGTTTCTGCGACGCGTAATTCCGTCTCCTCAACGGTAGGGTCCCGCAACTTTTTTCTCTTCACTGGTTGCTTCTCAGAAGGTTAAACGGCGATTGTTAGGAAAGGTGTCTATAGACGAAACCTAAAGGTAACATATACTCACTGAAGGCAGAAAATGGTTGCGGTGAAGGTAATTTAATAGTGTCAGCGTTGTCATGCTCTCACTTCATGACTCTGTTCACGTCTGGTTTTACGGCTATTGTGAAAAATGCCATCACATGATGCGACCTAAAGGGGAACACACCCCGGGCGAGGTTTTTTTAGCGAAATTTAACTTTGCAATTTAAAAATCGAGGATTCGAACCAATGGTTTATTCGCTCAGTGTGCTGGTAAGCAGTGTCAATCCATTGCGCCACTGAAGCAACGAGCGAAGTATGCTTTAAATGCGCTCTTCTTCATTTTTTTAAATATTTCCGCTATCTGTCGCCAGGTGACGCTGCCCAGAGGACCCTACTGGTTATATAGTGTCACGTAGTGGTGACGAGGTCGACGACACAAATGAAGGAGTGTCGATGATTGCACTAAAACTCTTTATTTGGGCTGACTTGCGCCCGCGAAACAACTAAGCAACTCGGCGGCGGCGATAGCAACAAACGTGCTCGCCGGTCGTCGAACAAAGAATGCCCGTCACACTCGGCAATGCTCAATTTAAAGGCTGCACAGAAGAATCTAGATAACGTCGTAAACAGCTACCAGCACGGGCTGGAACATTGTGGAAAGACAAGCGAGTGGCCGGAACCTTCGAGACAGATCTCGGTGCGTCTTGCGCTACAACAAAACTGATAAAGGTGTGACTCGCGACATCGAGCAGTAACAAACAAAGATTACGGAACTGATACGCGGTCCAGAATCAGAGTGATAAGCCTGTATGCCGGCGGCTGTTAAAAAACAACAAATACTGTTTTGAAGGTTTCGCGGCATTACTCCCCCCTTAAAAAAACATCGCCTCGATGTTCAAAACAAAGGAACTTAAACATAAACACTGCAAAGTTTAAACACCACAGATTTTTTTAACGCGCGTAATATGGCTTCAGTCGTACAACATGTACAATTTCTGGGCGTGCGCGTCGCCGTTGTGATGCTGATGTTCCGTAGGGAATGACTTCATAGTCCAGTGGTCCGACGCGGCGAAGGATTTTGTATGGCCCAAAGTATCGACGCAACAACTTTTCACTTAATCCGCGACGGCGAATTGGAGTCCAAACCCAAACTTGGTCTCCTGGATTGTACTCTGCGTGGCGTCGTCGTAAATTGTATCATCGGCTGCCGGTGCGCTGTTGGTCTTTTATACGCAGCCGTGCGAGTCGTCGGGCTTCCTCTGCACGCTGCAGGTAGGCGGCGACGTCGAGGTAGTCTTCGCTGGTTACGTGCGGCAGCATTGCGTCGAGCGTCGTCGTGGGCTCCCTGCCGTACACAAGCTTAAACGGTGTCGCTCTGGTCGTCTCCTGGACTGCCGTGTTATACGCGAAGATCACGTACGGCAAGATGGCGTCCCAGGTCTTGTGTTCAGCGTCGACGTACATAGCGATCATGTCCGCGATCGTTTTGTTCAGGCGCTCCGTAAGGCCATTGATCTGGGAATGGTACGCAGTTGTTTGTCGATGGCTTGTGTGACTGTATTCCAGGATGGCTTGCGTCAACTCTGCCGTAAACGCCGTTCCCCTGTCCGTGATGAGCACTTCTGGGGCGCCGTGTCGCAAGAGAATTTGTTCGACAAAAAATTTGGCGACTTCTGCCGCGGTACCATTTGGTAGTGCTCTTGCTTCGGCGTAACGGGTAAGGTAGTCAGTGGCCACGATGATCCACTTGTTACCCATAGACGAAGATGGAAAGGGGCCGAGGAGATCCATCCCAATTTGTTGAAAGGGCACGATTGGGGGCGGAATCGGGTTTAGTAGTCCTGCTGGTCTGTTCGGCGGCGTCTTGCGTCGTTGGCACTCACGACACGTCTTCACGTAGTGGGCAACTTCGGCAGGCAGTCGCGGCCAGTAATACTTCTCCTGGATTCGACGCAATGTGCGCGCAAATCCGAGGTGGCCTGCTGTGGGCTCATCGTGCAACGCCTGCAGAATTTCTTGCCGAAGGGTTTTAGGCACTACGAGAAGCTGCGCGGTCTTGTTAGGTGCGAAGTTCTTCTTCACGAGGAGGCCATTGTTTAACGTGAAGGATGATAAATGTCGCCTGAACACACCAGTAGGGGAAGCGGTCTTTCCTTCCAAGTAATCGGCTAGCGCTTTCAGCTCAGGGTCTGATCGCTGTTGTTCTGCGAAACTGCTGGCGCTTACCGGTCCCAAAAAGGCGTCGTCGTTATCGTCCTTCGGGGGAGCATCGACCGGAGCGCGGGATAAGCAGTCTGCGTCGGAATGCTTCCGGCCCGATTTATAGACTACAGTCATGTCAAATTCTTGAAGTCGTAGGCTCCATCTGTCAAGGCGGCCGGAAGGATCTTTCAAATTAGCCAGCCAGCAGAGCGCGTGATGGTCGCTTACCACCTTGAATGGTCGGCCGTATAGGTATGGACGAAACTTAGAAGTGGCCCAGATGATTGCAAGGCACTCCTTCTCGGTCGTCGAGTAATTGACTTCGGCTTTTGTGAGGGATCTGCTAGCGTAGGCGATTACTTTCTCCTGTCCGGCACTCTTCTGGACAAGAACGGCTCCTAGGCCCACACTGCTCGCGTCGGTGTGGATTTCGGTCTCGGCGTTTTCATCAAAGTGGCCAAGTACAGGAGGGCATTGCAGGCGGCGCTTAAGTTCGTCGAAGGCTTCTTCTTGCGGCGCTTCCCATTTAAAAGGTACGTCAGCCTTTGTAAGCTGCGTCAACGGTTCGGCGATTCGCGAAAAGTTTCTTACAAATCGTCGATAATAAGCGCACAGCCCAAGGAATCGGCGCACAGCTTTCTTGTCGGCAGGCGGTGGGAATTGTGCGATTGCAGCTGTTTTCTCCGGGTCTGGGCGAATACCGTCCTTGCTAACGATGTGACCTAGGAACCGGAGTTCTTCGTAGGCAAGTGACACTTATCTGCTTTTAGCGTTAGTCCCGATGACTTGATGGCTTCCAGCACTGTCTGTAGTCGTTTTAGGTGGTCTTCAAAGTTTGACGAGACGACAACAACGTCGTCCAAATATACCAAACAAATTTGCCACTTCAAGCCTGCCAGGACTGTGTCCATTACTCGTTGAAACGTGGCTGGTGCGGAGCAGAGGCCAAATGGCATCACCTTGAACTCATAAAGGCCGTCCGGTGTGATGAATGCGGTCTTTTCGCGATCTATTTCGTCGACCTCAATTTGCCAATATCCGCTCTTCAGGTCCATCGATGAGAAGTACCTTGCATTGCAGAGCCGGTCGAGAGTGTCGTCGATGCGGGGAAGCGGGTAGACATCCTTCTTCGTTATGCTATTCAAGCGGCGGTAATCAACGCAGAAGCGAAGTGTGCTGTCTTTCTTCTTGACCAAAACGACTGGTGCCGCCCAGGGGCTGTTCGAGGGTTGGATTACGTCATCACGTAGCATTTCCTCAACTTGATCGCGAATGGCCTGGCGTTCTCGCGGCGATACACGATAAGGGCTTTGGCGCAGAGGTCGGGCGTGTTCGTCCGTTATAATGCGGTGCTTGGCCAGTGGTGTTTGTCGTACCTTCGATGATGACGAGAAGCACTCCCCGTAGCTTCGAAGAAGACTAAGAATCTGGTCTTTCCTGCTGTGGGTCAATGCCGGGTTGATGTCAAATTTGGGCTGACGGAATTGGTCCGGTGAGTCTTCCAGCGTTTGGTCGTGGAGGGCGAATACATCTTTGAGGTCGGCTAATTCGTCGAGAAAAGCGATCGTCGTGCCCTTGTTGAGATGCCGGTATTCTTCGGTGAAGTTTGTTACCAGCACCTGAGTTTGACCTCTCCGGAATTTCGCGATGCCTCTTGCGATACCGACACCTCGTTCTAAGAGCAATTGGATATTTCCTTCGACGATGCCTTCAGCGGTTTCGATGTTTGTGCTACCTACGCAGACTGCGATGCTTGATCGGGGCGGGACGGTCAATTCTTCATCGAGGACGTTCAGAGCGATGTGTTGCATCGACGTCGTCGTAGCAGGAATGGCTTTGTCTGCAGAGAGCTTGATGAGCTTGGATCGCAGGTCGATGATAGCCCTATGTTCATTTAGGAAGTCCATGCCTAAAATCACGTCGCGGGAGCACTGCTGCAAGACCACAAAGCTGGTGGGGTAAGTACGCCCATTTACGGTTATTCTTGCAGTGCATCGTCCAGATGGAGTAATCAGGTTGCCACTTGCTGTGCGAATCAGCGGGCCATCCCAAGCGGTGGTAACTTTTCTTAGCTGAGAGGCTAACGGTCCACTAATGACTGAATAGTCCGCTCCGGTGTCTACTAGGGCAGTGACTCTGCGACCGTCGACATCAACTTCAAGGTCACTTGTTCGCGTCCTCGCATTGCACGTGGGCCTTAGTGTCCGATCTCGGCTCCGTCGTTTCTTCAGGTCATGGCCGGGGCATACCGTTGTTACTTCGCTGGGCGGCGGTGTCTGCTTGCACTCTGGTCGTGTTGTCGTCGATGTCGTCGTGTGGAGCGGCGATGAAATGGTTGCGTCGTCGTTAGTGGTCATCGGCGGCGGAGGATGTTCGTCTTTTCGCCGTTGAGCAACCTCACCTCCAAAGGTTGCTCTGTTTAGTTTCCCCTGCGCGGCCTTGGGGACCTTCCGCGCATACTCTCATCATAGGTACGGCCTGGCGACGCAAAGCGGGCCCTGTACGGCGATGGAGATCTGAACCGACGGCTTGGTGGCGCAATCTCACCGCTACGCAGGTAGTTGTCAATTTCTTGTGGTCGTTCACCTTGGCGTGGTCGTGGAGCGTCGACTGCAAATCCGCGGAGACTGATTCGTCGGTACGGGCAGTGGCGCAGAATGTGGCCGGCCTCACCGCAGTGGAAGCATAATGGCCGGTTGTTTGCAGTCCTCCAGGCGTCGCACTTCCTGGGGTTTGGGGGTCGTTGGTAGGCTTGACGGGCGGGGGCCAAGGGGCGGTTTTCAGGAACAGGACGGTAGCGGCGAGGGCTGGGAAAGTCATCACGTCGGGGCGGAGGGCGACGTAATGCACCAGCGTAGTTCATCGCTGTTGCTTCTTGTGCTGAAACAGTCGCAGCCGTCGCTTCAGGAACGCCCAGCGCCTGCTGGACTTCTTCACGGACGACGTCCGCGAGCGTCGCCACCTGGGGTTGTTGCGATGATGGCAACATTCGGCGGAGCTCCTCTCGTACGATCTCCCGGATTAGGTCCCGAAGGTTCTCTCCGCTCGCAGATGTGCTGGGGTAGTGGCATGAGTAGTTTGGTTGAAGTGGTCGCTCGTAGTGGCGCATCCGGGTATCCAACGTCTTCTCGATGGTCGATGCTTCACTCTCAAATTCTTCCACAGTTCTCGGCGGGTTCCGGACAAGCCCCGCAAAAAGCGACTCTTTAACGCCTCGCATTAAGAATTTCACTCTGTCATCTTCGGTCATGTTAGGGTCGGCGCGGCGAAACAGGCGTTTCATCTCCTCTACGTAGGCCAGGACGGGCTCGTTTGGTAGTTGAATTCTTGATTGGAGGAGGGCCTGAGCTCTTTCTTTTCTGACAGAACTTGTAAAGGCTACCAAGAACTGTGCTTTGAATATCTCCCAATCCTTGAAAGAAGTCTCGTGATTTTCAAACCAAACTCGGGCATGTCCTTGAAGAACAAAGTAGACTTGCCTGAGTTTCACAGCGTCGTTCCAACCGTTGAATTCTGCCACACGGTCGAAAAGGTCCATCCAGTCACCCGCATCTTCATCCGATCGTCCATGGAAGCAGGCGGCTCACGGGGTTGGACGAAAACAACCGGTGCTGTAGGCTGGGCCATTGTCAGCGTCGATGCCTTTCGAGATCGAATGGAGTCAGGCAGCAGACCGTGTTCGGGTTGTAGGCCTTGAAGTCGGCGGCTGGCTCGGTGATCTGTAGGCTGGTCTTCCAGGGCGTCAGGAACACGGCTTGGGCCTTCGCTTAAAGGACGAAAGGCAGCACCTCCACCAGATGTCACGTAGTGGTGACGAGGTCGACGACACAAATGAAGGAGTGTCGATGATTGCACTAAAACTCTTTATTTGGGCTGACTTGCGCCCGCGAAACAACTAAGCAACTCGGCGGCGGCGATAGCAACAAACGTGCTCGTCGGTCGTCGAACAAAGAATGCCCGTCACACTCGGCAACGCTCAATTTAAAGGCTGCACAGAAGAATCTAGATAACGTCGTAAACAGCTACCAGCACGGGCTGGAACATTGTGGAAAGACAAGCGAGTGGCCGGAACCTTCGAGACAGATCTCGGTGCGTCTTGCGCTACAACAAAACTGATAAAGGTGTGACTCGCGACATCGAGCAGTAACAAACAAAGATTACGGAACTGATACGCGGTCCAGAATCAGAGTGATAAGCCTGTATGCCGGCGGCTGTTAAAAAACAACAAATACTGTTATGAAGGTTTCGCGGCAATAGTAAATAGAGAAACAAAATGTGAAGGCCAAATCACGTGGGAATTCCGCAACAGGCAGACGACCATTGACTATTGTCTAATGTCGCAGGAAATTTATTGAAACGTCACAAAAATGGAAATAGACGAAGAAGGGGAATGTAGTCTGGGAAGTTACCATAAACGTATTAGTCTGCAGATGGGACCCTTGATGAAAAGAGAAATGGAACTTAGATAAAACGTAACCGCAAAATTAAACGACGATCAAATAGCGCAGATAGCAGCAGACATAGAGGAAGCAATAGAGAAAGGCCCCATGGAAGACTGGGATTATGAACAGGTAGAACTACTCATAAGGAGGAAAATTCAGGAGGTTAAAGTAGCAAACCGCTGGATTGGAAAGAGGAAGCCACGGAGCTGGTGGAATAAGGAAATCAGGGAAACTATTGAACAACGACGGGCTGCTTCAAGAGAACACCGAGTGGCAAAGAAAGCACAGATATCTCAAGAGGAAATCGATCAAAAATGGGAATCATATCGACAAAAGAAACTTGAGGTACAGGCCCGCGTCCAAAGTAAAATAAAGCAGTCCACCGATCGTTGGATGGCTGACATACACGATGCCTCTAGAGGCGGAGCAAGAAAATTCTGGAACCATATAAGCTGGCTAGGGAAGAAGAATCAAAGAAAGCCGGATCGGATTCAAGATAACGAGGGAAATTTTAAAGGGAGACAACGCAGTGAACTACATTACATCAGTTATAGCCGAGTCATTTAAGAGCGACGATAGGGCAATCTCCGCAAATCAGGAAGCAACACAAGGCAGCAGAATACAAAGCAGCTTAGTACTGACCAATCTAAACTGGAAAAAGGCAGAAAAAAAAATTCCTAAAAACACATCTACAGGAATAGATGGAATTCCGATCAAGCTGATTAATGAACTCGGTCCAAAAAGTAAGGAAACGTTGTTAAAACTCTGGAAACAGTCATAACGAATAAGCAAATTCCGGACAGCTGGCAGCAGAGTAAAATGAATTTGATTTATGAAGGGAAAGGAGACAGGATGCACATAAAATCCTGCAGGCCGTTTACCATAACATCTGTTATGTACAGGTTAGCCATGCAGGCGGTGAAATTAAAGGTGCAAGCATGGGTTTAAAGTAACAAGATACTCGGAGAACTTCAGAACGGCTTTAGAAATGGTAGGCGCTTATATGATAGCCTGTTCGTGCTTACCCAATGCATCGAAATATCTAGAGTGGAAAATAGACCTTTGTATTTGGCCTTTCTGGACATAAACGGGGCGTTCGACAACGTAAGCAGGGAACTCCTGTGGAACATATTAAAAGAAGAAGGTATCGGTTATGAGATAATAGAGTTCCTAAAGGAAATATAGCGGGATAACAAAGTAGAAATTACGTGGGAAGGGATAAGAAGTACGGAGGATGTCAAAGTATGCAAAGGACTAAGACAAGGCTGTCCTCTATCACCGGTGCTGTTCATGCTTTATTTGATAATCCTGGAACGGAGGATACAAGACAGTAACATAGGTTTTAACCTGTCATATAGATTAGGTGGAAAGGCGGTAGAGCAGCGCCTCACCGGTTTGATGTATGCAGACGATATTGTGCTGCTAGCTGAGAGTCTGGAAGAATTGCAAACTCTAGTTAATTATTGCGGAGACAAAGGGGACGCTCTAGGCTTCAGTTTCAGCGCAGTTAAGTCGGGGCTGATGATTTTCAACGGCTTAACTGATCAGGGTCTTAAAATACAAGGCCATGAAAAACCTAGAGTAGCTGAATATAAATATCTGGGGGTATGGGTAAACGAAGGATTGGCATACATTGGAAAGCATGAGCAATCACTTAAGGCCAAAGGGAGAAGGAATGCCGGGATAATGAAGCATAAGGCATTGTGGGGATACAATAGGTATGAGGTTTTGAGGGGTATTTGGAAAGGAATTATGGTGCCCGGACCTACTTTCGGAAATGCGGTTTTATGCCTAAAATCAGAGGTACAGTCGACATTAGAAATAAATCAGAGATTCGTTGAACGATTAGCACTAGGTGCCCACGGCAAAACTACAAATGAGGCTGTACAGGGAGATATGGGCTGGACATCTTTCGAAGTACGGGAAGCTCAGAGTAAAATATTATAAGAGGAACGCCTGAGGAAATTGGACAGTAACAGATGGGCAGCTAAAGTATTTAAATACCTGTACTTAAAAAGCGTGGACTCACAATGGAGAAAAAGAACTAGGAAACTAACTAGTAAGTACGCTAGTCACAAGGACGGAGAAATAAAGAGCATTAAGCAACAGGTGAAAAACACAGTAGGTGAAAATTGGATAAATTCGATGGAAAAGTAACAGCGTGGAATTATACCGTAAGTGGAAAATGCAAATCAGGAAGGAAGATTTCTTTGATAACTCAAGAGGCAGTGCCCTACTTTTTGAAGCTAGATCAGGGTGCCTTAGAACACGCAGCTACAAAAAGAAATTTAACAATGGAGATGACGCATGTGCTATATGTGGAAACTCCAGTGAAACAATTGGCCATATTATACTCTAATGTAATGGTATCCGTCCGGAAGTTGATGCAGACGCAATCACTGTTCCTGAAGCTCTGGGGTTTAGAGATACCAGTGGCCGGGTGAATAAACCGGCGGTGGAAACTAGCAAAAAACGACTGGAAGATTGGTGGCTTAAAAGCAGAGAAGTGACATAATGTTAGTAATGTAGGAACAAAAATTTAATAAATAGAATGATGGTTTAGTTAACCATTCTAAATCAATAATTAAGATCATCATCATCATCAGCCTGATTATACCCACTGCAGGGTGAAGGCCTCTCCTATATTTCTCCACTTAACCCGGTTCTGTGCTAGCTGCATCCACTTGACCCCTGCGAACTTCTTAATCTCATCCGCCCGCCTAACTTTCTGCCGCCCCCTGCTACGCTTTCCTTCCCTTGGAAAACAGTTTGTTACCCTCAGCGACCATCGGTTATCCTCTCTTCGCACTACATGTCCTGCTCATGTCCATTTCTACTAGAATGTCGGTAAATTGAGTTATTTCTCTGACCCACTCTGCACGCTTTCTATCTCTTAATGTTACACTTACCCCTACCATTTTTCGTTCCATAGCCCTCTGGGTTGTCCTCAACTTAAGTAGAGCTCTCTTGGCTGGCCTCCACGTTTCAGCCCCATAGGTGAGTACAGGCAAGATGCAACTGTTGTATGCTTTCCTCTTGAGCGATACCGGTAAGCTGCTAGTCATAATCGGCGAGTGCTTGCCAAATGCGCTCCATCCCAATCTTATTCTTGTTATTTCCTTTTCATGGTCCGGATCTGCGGTTACTACCTGTCCTAAGTAGACATATTCGCCTACTACTTCCAGTATTTCACTACCTAATGTAAACTGCTGTTCCTTCCCGAGGCTGTTGAACATTACCTTAGTCTTCTGCATATTGATTTTCAAGCCTACCTTTCTACTTTTCCTGTCTATTTGCAGTTCATCCCCCGAGTTGCTTAGCAAGGCAATGTCATCAGTAAATCGCAGATTACTGAGGTATTCTCCATCTAATCTTATCCCTAACTGCTCCCATTCCAAGTCTCTGTATACTTCCTCTAAACAAGCTGTGAATAGTACTGGGGAGATTGTATCTCCTTGCCTAACACCTTTCTTTATGGGAATTTTGTTACTTTCTTTATGCAGAACTATGGTTGCTGTGCAGCCACTATATATATCTTCCAGCACATTCACGTACGGCTCGTCTACCCCCTGATTTCGCAATGCCTGCATCACCGCCGAGGTTTCATCTGAGTCAAATGCTTTTTCGTAATCAATGAATGCTATGTATAAGGGCTGGTTATATTCCGAGCATTTTTCTATCACCTGATTGGTGGTATGAATATGATCAATAGTAAAGTACTGTTTCTGAAACCCTGCTTGATCCTTTGCTTGATTGCAGTCTAAGGTTGTCCTGATTCTATTAGCGATTCCCTTAGTAAATACCTTATGCGTAACAGACAGTAAGCTGATTGGTCTGTAATTTTTAAGGTCTTTAGAGTCCCCTTGTGAATGAGGATAATGTTTGCATTCTTCCATGGTTCCGGTACCGTTGATGACACCAGGCACTGCGTATACAGGGTGGCCAGTTTTTCTAGCACGATATCCACCCCCCCCCCCCCCCCCCCCCCATCCTTGAGCAAATCTGTAGTTATCTGATCCTCTCCAGCTGATTTCCCCCTTTTCATAGTTTCTAGTGCTTTCTTGACCTCGTCCTTCGTCACTGGGGGGAACGTCTGACTGTTTTTTCCCTTCCGTCAATCTCATTATGGTCCTGACTACTTTGGCTACTGTAGAGATCTGTATAGAACTCCTCGGCTACTTTGACTATCTTTTCCATATTAGTGATGACGTTGCCCGCCTTGTCTCTTATTGCATACATCTGGTTTCTGCCTATGCCCAATTTCTTCTTTACCGCTTTAAGGCTTCCTCCGTTCTTTACAGCATGCTCAATTTTCTCCATGTTATACTTCTTAAATCGACCACCTTGCGCTTATTGATTAGCTTTGATATCTCGACCAATTCGATCTGGTCTGTTGGATTGGAAGCTTTCATACTCTGGCGTTTCTTAATCAAATCTTTCGTCTCCTTAGACAGCTTGCCGGTATCCTCTCTAACTATCCTACCGCCTACTTCTACCGCGCACTCAGTAATGATATCTCTGAAATTATTGCTCCTTGCCTCTAGGGTAATGTCGCCATCCTCAGTTAGAGCTGAATACCTATTCTGTAGCGAGATCCTGAACTCTTCTGCCCTCCCCCTCACCGCTAATTCGTTGATGGGTTTCTTTCTTACTAATCTGTTGCGTTCCTTCTTCAGATTTAGGCTAATTCGGGACCTCACCATCCTGTGGTCACTGCATCGCACTTTCCCGATTACCTCTACATCTTGCATAATGGCGGGGGTTGAACACATTATGAAGTCGATTTCATTTTTTGTCTCTCCGTTAGGACTCTTCCATGTCCATTTCCGGTTCTTCCGTTTGCTGAAGAAGGTATTCATGAATCGTAAGTTATTACGCTCTGCAAACTCAACTACTAACTCCCCCCTGCTATTCCTAGAACCAATGCCATAGTCACCTACTGCCTTGTCGCCTGCCTGCTTTTTCCCTACCTTGGCATTGAAGTCGCCCATTAGTACAGTATACTGCGTCTTTACTTTTCGCATTGCCGATTCTACATCTTCATAGAAGCTTTCAACTGCCTGGTCATCATAACTACATGTAGGTGCATAGGCCTGTACAACCTTCAGTTTATACCGCTTATTAAGCCTAATTACGATGCCTGCAACCCTCTCATTATTACTATAGAATTCATCTATATTACCCGCTATTTACTTATTGATAAGGAAACCTACTCCTAGTTGTCGCCTCTCTGGTAAACCTCGATAACACATTACATGCCCATCCTTCAGTACAGTATATGCCTCATTCGGCCTCCTAACCTCACTAAGCCCTATTACATCCCATTTAATGCCCTCTAGTTCCTCTAACAGCACTGCTAAACTAGCTTCACTAGCTAGGGTTCTAGCAATAAACGTTGCCAGGGTCAGTTTCCAATGGCGGCCTGTCCAGCGGAGCCAGGCTTTCTTAGCACCTCCTGCTGCGTCACAGGTGTGTGTGACCGCCGCCGTGGTCAGTTGTTCCGCAGCCGCTGGTGACTGAGGGCCGGGGTTTTATGGAGCTTATCATAGGTGGTTGCGGCCAATTACTGCAGCAGGGTGGTCAACTCCTGTTCTGGTGAGGGAGTGCGTTGCCGGAGGTGTTCACCGGCATCAGGTCGCACCCCAAACCTGTGTATGCAGTTCCATCGACATGCGGATTTTTTTTCTGTAACCCAGTGGAGAATTGCGCGGCACCGGGATTTGAACCCCGGTCCTCTTGCATGCGAGGCGGATGTTCTACCGCTACGCCCCCGCTGCACACCTTATAATTAAGATATATAGAGAAAAATGAGCATGATAGCTACTGCTACTACCCCGTTTCAAAGGGGACGCTCCTATATTCCATCCATCCATCCATCCATCCATCCATCCATCCATCCATCCATCCATCCATCCATCCATCCATCCATCCATCCATCCATCCATCCATCCATCCACCCACCCACCCACCCACCCACCCACCCACCCATCCATCCATCCATCCATCCATCCATCCATCCATCCATCCATCCATCCATCCATCCATCCATCCATCCATCCATCCATCCATCCATCCATCCATCCATCCATCCATACTAAAGCCGACCCTACCGTTGAGAGAACGGAATCACGCTTCTGCGACTCCGTGCGCGTCTGGCTTAGATCTATGAGAGCTCGGAAGAGACGCCATGTGTTTTTGCCAGACATCTGCCTAGCTGCCGCGTTGCACCTCTCTACCCAGTTAGCGTTCGCGAGTTGCGCCGCGTATTCTGCCGCCTCTTTTGTTATCGCCGCGATCCGGGTTTTTAGCTTGCGGTTATGTTTCTGCCTGCGCCATCTTTTAACCATGCTGCGTCTGGATTCCCATGGGTGCAGGAGGTGGGTTTCCACATCCGTCACCGCCTCAGAGAGCTTTACCCGCGTTTCCGTCGAACGGAGACTGCTCAGCAGCTGTTTGGTCCAGGCTTGGTATCCCTCCTCCTGGATAGAACTAACATTATATTTTTTTCTGAATTTTGCCCAGTCCGGCATCCTAGTCTGCCCCGTCGGTCTGGTAAGGGGTTTAGTGAGGATCGTTATGTTGATCAGACAGTGGTCGCTACCGAATGTTTCCTCCGTATTCGTCCACTCCACTCGCCTAGCGTTTTTTGAAAAAGTTAAGTCCACAGAAGTGTCCCTCTACGCCGAGTTCCCAATTCGCGTGGGGTACGCCGGGTCGGTGTGTAGATTTAGGCCTAATGTGGACGCGGCCTCCGCTAGCTTCCGTCCTCGTATGTCATCTCGCTTGTAGCCCCATGAGAGGCTCTGCGCATTGAAATCTCTTAACACTAGTAAAGGATCTCGTCCCGCTTCCATGACAGCCTTACTCAGGAGTGTGGAGAAGGTTACATTTTTTGCATTAGGTGGGCAATACACGTTCAGGATGTGGAGAGGAGGATCATCCTTTTTTATGGGCAGGAGAGTCACCATCACTTGTGAAAAGCTGCCTTGTAATTCCAGATCTATCAAATTTGCTGTGAAATTTTTATGCACGAAGATGCCTGTTAGGGGGTCGAGTTGGAACGTTTTGCAGTTTGTGAGGCTCGCGTTCCCGCCTAGCTCCCGTACGGTTACCACTGCCGGAGTATGCTCGTACGTGGAAAGGTGCATCCTAAGGTCCGCTCTCTTAGTTTTTGATTTAAAGCCTCGACTATTCCACTGTGTTAAAATTATAGGACTCTCCTTAGTTCGTCCCGCCATGTTGTGCCTGGAGATTATTATTCTGAAGGGAGAACTGCTGCAGCTTCTCACCCTCACTGATCACCCTACGCATCTTGTGAGTTATGGGATTCGTGGCTCTCCTTGTGCTAGCATACTTGCGAATCGTCATCGCTTTCGCTATCTGTCGTGATACTATGGAGGGAATGGATTCCTGTATCTTCCTCGTCATAGCTTCTAGTTTGTTTTCCATGCTAGGCTCTGCGTCGCTTTGCATCGCCTCCTCTTGCTGAGGCGGCTGAGATTTAGCTAGTGCAGTTTCTAGTTTACTGGTTAACAGCTCTATTTGAGCTCTTAGGGCTGCTATCTGTTTTCTTAATTCAATCTCTACCAAATTTGGTGTAGGTGGAGAGGTAGTATAGGGGCGACTCCACCCACCTGCTGCTTCCCGTTCTTGACCATGCTTGCCCAGTTTCTCTCTTGATTGTTTTGTTTAGAATTTGGCTCTATGTTAATCGAAGGGGGCGGGAGATTCTCGCTCCCTCTTTTCGTTTTCTTATTTTTCTTGTTACTGGATTGTTGCTGCTCGTTCCTTCGGAATTTCGCAGTGCAGTCTTTAGAGTTCGTGGCGTGTTCGCCGCCACATACCGCACATTTTGGATTGCACTCGTGAGGGTCCCGCACCCCCTCCACAAACGGAGCTTGCGTTCCGCAGAGTCCGCAGTTTTCTTGCCTCGGTGTCAGGCAGGCGTCTGCCCTATGTCCAGGTTACACGCTGGTATGGTGCGACGGTAAGTGGCTACCGGTATAACTTGCGCGTTGTACAGCACAGCTCTGGGCTTGTACTTCCCTTCAAAGGTGACCCTTGCTTTGTTCGAAGTGCCGAACTTTCGGATCTCCAGGATTTTGCTCTCTCCGCGAAAGCTTCTCACCTTGCCTCGCAGGGATTCGGTGGTCTCCGGATTGGCCACAGTGATGACTCCGTGTACCACGTTGTCCTCACTTTGCTTTACATGTCCACGCAGATAGAGGTCTTGCGCTAGCGTTCGGATTGCAAAGTCGCCGACCAGTCTCTCTGCCGCATGGATGCTCGACATGCCCACGATGATCAGGCTTTGGTCCTGGGACACTGTGAGGTAAAAACTGTCTGCTTCGCCCTCCTCGACTCGCTGTCGTAGGGCTAGGCCCAACTCGCCGTGTTGCAAGTTATTCAAGTTTGTGGCCGTTTGTGGTTTGATGATTAGCACCACGTCGTCTGGTCTGAATCTGCACAGAAACTTGGGCTTCCATGCAGCTCTGACTTGCGTTGGGCCTCCAGTTGCGCGCTCACCGGGTGCTGAGTCGGGTGGCGCGTGGCGGCCTCCGTGTGCTGACGGGCCTTCCTTTGCGCGCTGGCTTGGAGTTTCTGGGCTCACTTTTCAAAAGCCCGGATCACATTTTCACTGCAGGCTTGCTCTCGTCTGGTCTGCGGCAAGGTTGTCCATGTCATGCCTTCCGGGTGGTAGCCGCGTTGCTGGTTGGCGTTTGCCATGTTTGCCAGGAGCGGTCTTCCCGCCTTGGGACGCCGGCGTTCAGCCGATAGTCTGAGTCATGGCTCCACAACGGATGGGAGCAAAAGTGCCATGCAACGAGCCATAGCAAAGAGGTAAAGAGGGGGAAAACTCCTCGAAAAAAAAAAGAGGTTCAGCAGCAGGCGCTCCTCGCTTGCTCTGTGAAAACAGACCCATTAGCACAGGGCTCGTAGCCACACAAACCACGGAAAAGCGATTTTGCAGCGTTCCGCAGTACGTGTCAGCACAGTGGCACATCGTTTCATGTATTTCCTCCGTGCTCTAGCAATCGACGCCAGAGAATTGATGCATTTCCACTTACCGCGGAGCGCACAGCAAGTGCCGTTGACAATTTATAGATAGGCTCGTCAGTTTTTGTTGCACGATTTCTTTCATGGCATCAAGTGCCTTCTATATAGGCACGGAACGCCTACGGATAAGCACGAGTAAATATTACGTTAAACACAGATCGACTTCTCGCGTCACATACATAAGGCGATCAGTGCACGAGAACGTTCGGGGGTGCTTGATCCTGGCGATACGGGGTTGGGACTGGTAGGTAGGTCCACGACCTACAGTAGGTGGTGGGTAGGTCACTGCCGCTTGCAGGGTGGCTATTCTGCCACCATATCTTTATCTGCTGCTGTAGGGCGTCATGGCACACCCTGCCGTTTCGGTGGTGGACGACGGCTGTTGCCGACGCGCGTCTTTTTCCCCTTTTTCTTTTTCTTCTTTTTTTTAAACTTTTTTGGTTCACAGGAAGGGAAAGGCGCAGTATCGGATTTCTTCGTAGAAAACTGTCAGCAACTCCTTCTCATGTAAAGCTAACAGCCTAATACCCTCATAAGGCCCATTATTGTGTACGGTAGCATTATTCGGAGCCCTCATGAATCATACCTCAGCCAAAAATTAGAAAAAAATTCAAGATAGGCCCTTCGTTTTATTTTCTCCAGCTACTCACGCCACGATAGTGTATCATCCATGCGAAATAAAGCGGGTATTCCTACCCTTTCTTGTCGGCGACGCGTAGCTTCCATGAAATTTCTATACCTTAATTCTTTATAACGGTGGAATCATAATTGATACAGATCAGTACATCAATCAGTACATCAGATACAGATCAGTACATTTTGCATTCGGCAGTAGCAGCAGTAGCACATCGACGACGCTTGTCTTGAAAAGTGCCTGACGCATTTCTTCCACTTCGCAGTTTTACGGCTGGGCCTCCGCTCGAGCTCAACCCTTGACGCATGGCTCCACTGCGGCTGTGCTGCGCCTGAAAAATTTCCTGCCGACGCCGGAGCAGGGTTACCAAGATTGCTGATCATATCTGCGTCTAACATCTACCGTATCTGGATTACTCCCATTGGCCCCAGCCACGACATTCGAACTACCGAGGTTTCTTCGGCGATACTGGGAAGCACCGCTCCGCATTTGCATTCGGCAGTAGCAGCAGTAGCACATCGACGACGCTTGTCTTGAAAAGTGCCTGACGCATTTCTTCCACTTCGCAGTTTTACGGCTGGGCCTCCGCTCGAGCTCAACCCTTGACGCATGGCTCCACTGCGGCTGTGCTGCGCCTGAAAAATTTCCTGCCGACGCCGGAGCAGGGTTACCAAGATTGCTGATCATATCTGCGTCTAACCTCTACCGTATCTGGATTACTCCCATTGGCCCCAGCCACGACATTCGAACTACCGAGGTTTCTTCGGCGATACTGGGAAGCACCGCTCCGCATTTGCATTCGGCAGTAGCAGCAGTAGCACATCGACGACGCTTGTCTTGAAAAGTGCCTGACGCATTTCTTCCACTTCGCAGGTTGGTGGCTTTGCTTCTTTTATTATTTTTTTTTTTTTTGTTTGCATCTGCTGCTGCTGCCGGGTGCAACTGCTTAGTGATAGCTATGTTTAACCCTACGGGACTAGAGGACCCTGACCTGTGTCTTTCTTGCCATGCTGCTATCCCGCCCAAAGACCCATTTGTAACCTGTGCAACGTGTGAATTCAACTACCACATCGGAAAAGCATGTTCAGGTCTGACAGCCAAAGTCTATAAAAATAAAAAGGCTGATAGCAGCATTACGCAGTGGAAATGTCGGACATGTGTAGTGGCGTCAGAGCGCACTGCGCGGCAGCCTAGCAAACAAAGTTGTTCAGGTGACTCCTCCCCGGTGAATAGCTATACAAATAACGAACAGCAGGAGTTCTCCCAACAGGGACTAATGGCTATCGTATCAGATATGCAAAAAAAACTATGCCTTCTGATGCCTTTAGTTGAGATGATGAATGCACTTCCCGAGTTGAAGCGAATAGTAACTGATGTACAAGAGTCTATTGGACTCATGTCTGATAAGTATGATGAAGTGCTCCAGCGTCAAACCAAGCAGGACCGTGAACTGACAGACATCAAGGCGCGTCTTGCAGCAGTCGAAGACTCCGGCAGTTCGAAGGTGATATTAGATTTAAAGGATCAAGTTAACGAGCTTGAACAGTATGGCAGACGGCAGAATCTCGAGATACATGGGCTCAAATCGGAAGAAAATGAAAACCTCTTGTCTAAAATCAATGAGCTGGCTGCTTCCCTTGGTCTCTGTTCTCTTGACGAGGACGATATTGACGGCATCCACCGTCTTTCCGCAAAAAAGGGGCGTGAGGCTCCCATCCTTGTAAGGTTCGTTTCTAGGAAAACAAAAGAGAACTGGAAGGACAAGGGTAGGCAAGTCTTCGATAGTGGTTCAGATATCCGCTTCTACGATAACCTTACCCGACAAAACAAGCATCTTTTGTGGCTGGCACGCACAAGGGCAAAGCAAATGGGTTATCGCTTCACATGGCAGAAGAACGGAAAGGTGATGGTCCGCAAGGGCCCCGGAGAACCCATTTTGCGCATTGCATGTGAGGCAGATTTGTGCAACATCAAGGAAACGACTCGGGCTGAAAGCGATGAATTGGAGGAGTGAACCTTCATCCATTGAGTTTCTTCTGCTTCTTTATCTCTGGCAGTATGGACTACGGAGCACTTTCAGAAAACTACAGCTATTACGCGATAGATGATTTTAACAGCACAGTAATGGGATTACCTTCCCACCCAAATAAGACATTTTCTTTATTTTGCTTAAACTCGCAAAGTCTTCGAAATAAAGGAGACGCCGTTGACACTTATCTCAATTCACTTGCCCATAAATTTGATGTTTTAGCATTTACAGAAACGTGGTTCACTGATTCACTTGATGTTGTTCAATTTGAAAACTATTCTGATGTGTCTTTGTTCAGAGACAGCAAAAAAGGGGGAGGTGTCTCTCTCTATTTTCGTGATGGTGTATCACATGCCTGTCTACAGACATTTTCCGTTGTTGATTATGATTTTGAAGTACTTGTTGCAGAATCTTCTGATGTTCTTATAATTCTCGTTTACCGACCACCGTCTGGGAACGTTGAACGGTTTTTTTCTTACCTCGACAGTGTACTTCACTCGCTTACAGGACATAGCCAATCTGTTGTCGTGCTGGGCGATTTTAACATAGATATATTAACTGAGAGTACTGTATCTAAGAACTTTATTGCTATTATGTCCACCTACAGTTGCACAAATGTTATAAACCTGCCTACAAGAATCACCGCAAGTACCGGTACTGCTCTTGATTTATGCTTCACTGACTTTTTACCAAACGATGTCAAGTCGGGTGTGATGGCATGCGACGTCAGTGACCATCTTCCATTTTTTATTTTTCTGCCCCATTCGAGGAAAACTTTTTCTAGAAACCCAGTTAATTATTTTTATCGAAAAATTAATGGCGAAACAATAAATTGTTTTCGACGCATGATCTCGGAAGTGGACTGGTCAAATGTTTTTAATGAAATGGATCCTAGTCGCTCTTACGATGTCTTTGAAGAAAAATTTCAAAATGCCTATAATGCCGCCTTTCCTCTTGTTCGCAGCTGTAAATACAAAAAGTCTAAAAAGCCGTGGGTCACAAAAGAGCTGTACAAAAGAATAAGGCAGAAACACAATCTCTTTGCTGATTTTTTAAAGTGTAGGGACATAAATATACTGAAACTGTATAAAACCGTAAGGAATAAACTCAACACCGATTTGAAAACCGCAAAACAGGAATATTACGCAAAAGCGTTTGCTAATAAACATGCCCCAAATCAAATATGGAGGTCATACAACAATTTAATATCTAAACGATCTCAACCAACTCCAGTAGAAATTGTGGTAGATGGCGTCCACCTCAGAGGTCGTCCCTTATCAGACATGTTCAACGAACACTTCTTGACGGTTGGTGAAAATCAGGCTGCACAAACGACATGCACTGATCCAATGTCATTTCTTCGAGTCAGTCCAAAATGTTCAATGTTTCTCTCGCCAACAACAACAGCCGAAATTTCTAGGTATATGATGTGTCTAAAAAATAATTGTTCCGTTGGTGCTGATAACATTAAGGGTGAGGTAGTGAAAGCTGTATCCGATATTATCGCACCTTTACTGTCACATATATGCAACCAAATGATCAAAGAAGGCAAGTTTCCAGAGAAATTAAAGATTGCGAGAGTTTGCGTGATACATAAGACAGGAAGCTATAACGATCCTAATAATTATCGCCCAATATCCGTTCTGCCTGTCTTCGCGAAAATTGCCGAACAAGTTATCAACACCCGCCTTATTTCGTACCTCGCTAAGACCGGAGCTATTGCCAAAGAACAGTTTGGATTTCAGAAGGACAAATCTACGGAAAAAGCTTTACTTCTCATAAAAGACAAAATAATATATAACATCGAAAACAGAATGTTTACACTTGGGCTATTTTTGGACTTTAGAAAAGCCTTCGACTCAGTCTGTCACGAAATTTTACTACGCAAACTAGAATTCTACGGGGTACGAGGCTCAGCCCTCAGTCTTTTAGAGAGCTACTTGTCATCCAGAGTGCAATTTACAATGATCAACGACATACCTTCCAGCTACGGCCTTATACGCACTGGTGTGCCACAGGGCTCAATACTGGGTCCCATTCTATTCCTAGTTCACATAAATGATATTATTAATATCCCTCCTTGCTCCGAGACAGTTTTATACGCCGACGACACAAATATTTTCTTTACTGACGCGAGTTTACAAACTATAGAGAGTAAAGCAAATATCTGGTTAGAAAATCTCTCATTATGGCTGCGGGCCAATAGGTTAGAATTAAACATCACGAAGACGAAGTATGTAATATTCAGAGCTAAAAATAAAGTCATAGGAGATGAGCCAACCATACTATACAATTCAAACGTTATAGAGCGTGTTAAGTCAATAAAATTTCTTGGAGTTATATTTAATGAATACCTGCTGTGGACTGACCATATTAATCAAGTAAGAAAAAAGATTTCGCGATCTGTGGGCCTTCTAAACAAATTTAGGCTTCTATTACCAATATGGCTAAAAAAACAACTTTATTTCAGTTTAATTCAATCGCATCTTCACTATTGTCTGCTGGTATGGAGCGATACAACACAGGCTAATTTAAATGCTTTGTTTCTGCTACAGAAAAAGGCCATTAGAGCAACTGCTAGCCTAGCTTACTTAGAAAGCACGGACCAGTGGTGGAAGAGCTTAGGGCTATTAACCATTTTTCAGTTAAAAACTCTTCGGCTAGCGCTTGAAACGTATACTACAATTCATTCTGAACCTCAGTTTTTTGTAACGCCAGAACTACCTCAAAATCCATATCACCTTCGGCATATGGAAATAAGAACACCAAAAGCAAGAACGAATTACGGATTTAAAACGATTAAATATCAAATGACTGCCCTTTTAAATGAAAACAGAAATATCCATGACCTCTTGTACCAATGTAAAAGTAAAAAAATTTACAAGAGAAAGGTGATTGCACTGCTGACTGCATGACGTTTTGGTACATCTTGTGATATACTGTGTATTCATATCAGTGAACATGATTCTTTTTCTTTCTTTCCTTTCATAAATTCCTGTATTTCATCATTGCTTCTTCTCAAGAAATCTTAATTCACTGTAACATGCTCTGCACAGTTTTTCGTTCTTGTATGTTCATCGTAGATTGCTGTACCAGCAGTCGTGGCTTGTGATGGTTCCATGTTTTTTTTGTTTTTTTTTTTCTTATTCATTCAGAACACCTTAGGTTCAGGTATTGTTATTTTTGTAATGGATTTTGTTTCATGTGCTTGTGGAAACTGATGTCATGATGACCGCTACACATATTGTATTTGCTTGTTTTGTATACATGTGCCAAATGCAATTTGCTTCCCCCAGGGAGGAAGGCCCACGTCAGGCGTCATGCCTTTTGGCCTCCTTCCTGAAGTGTAAAAAAATGAAATGCACTTCAAATAAATAAATAAATAAATAAATAAAGGCATCATATCATCGTTCGAAGAGGTTAAATCATGGGAAGTGCATCAGACCCATCCCAGCTCGATGCGACGCGTACAAAATTTCTTTTTTTCCTTTAGCTAATAAAGAATGGAATAGGCTGCCACCTGAATTTATGGACAATATATTCCTTGATATTTTTCTTAAAAGCATCGAGTCATATTTTGAGAAGCAAATGGTGTAACAAAAAATCGTTCCTAAAATGTATTTCGTTATTCACTGCGAGTGTTCAGTTTAGGATTTTATCTTATTAGTACCTATTGTCTAACGTGTTCCTTTATTTTGTTGCTTCGCGGTTCTGTTTTCAGTGCTTCATATGCGACAAATTGAATGTCCGTTATAGTCTTGCAGTGCGTATGTTTTCCATTTTTTGTGTGTTTCTGATGTTTTTTTCATTTTGTATAACAGTCCCATTCGTTCACCCATTCCTGTAAGAGCCTAGCAAGGCTTACAGTATGCTTAAATAAAACAAAGTGTCTGTCACACTTGTTTCTGAGGACCCCTGACCCGCGCCATAGGGGGAGCGAGGAGAATGGGAGCGAATGTGGAAAGAGAGAAAGAGGAGCCATAGTGGAGGGCTACGAAGTAATTTCGACCACCTGGGGATCTTTAACCTGCGCTGACATCGCACAGCGCACGGACGCCTCTTCGTTTCGCCTCCATCGAAACGCAGCCGCCGAGGTAGAAACCGGGTTCTCGTGCACAGTAGTTGGGCGCGTCTTACCACTGCACCCTATAATTTTCTTCTGTTCTCACGAGGCAGTGGAGGTGGCTCAGCTACAGAGCCAGTAGCTGGCCCGTGCATTTTCTTTTCATTCTTCCTTCATTCGCAACAACATATGATCAACTTAGCTGTGACAACTTGATCCTCGAGCTTTATAAGATCGTTCTGCTAAGAACGTCATGTGTACGACGTACGAGTGTACGACGTACGAGCAGTGTACGACGATCGGCTGAAATCTTCTGATTCTTCGCCGCGTCAAGCAGGCGTCTCGAGATCTGCAGGCCATGCAGCGCGCGACACTGCGCTCGATCTTGGACGGCGCACGCTACGAGAATTGGGCCCGTTGCGTGATCGTTCGCCATGCGGCCGCTCACTTTCCGCGTCGCAGCTTACCACACTTGAATAAGATCCCTGAATCGGTATAGTTTTGTCGGCGACAGCTGTGTGACGACTACCGTGGTGAAACGATCAAGCCGCGCGGCAAATTGTTCTTTTTTTTTTATTGTATTCTCAAATAAAGGGTAATTCGCCAGGGACATCTTCGGGGCGCTCATTTGGTTAAGTGCTCAAATGCGTATCACACCTCGCCAAATACCAAAGCAGCAGTGAATGAGGTGTATATACATATACATACACACAGCAGATCCAGAATTAGCTTAATTACTGTATTAATTTAACTATCAAGGGGTCGTTGAATTAACTCAAAAAGATATTGAAATCTACAGCTTAGTCAGGGCTCAAAATGCAACTTAGATGAGCTCATCTTTTGAACTCAAGTTCCTAATGGCCCTTCATACGTCTTTCCCCGTTCTAGGATATTCCATAAATGTGATATATGCTGAAGTAAAAGTGAAGTGGACATTGCACATTAAGAAAAGGATATCAATAAAACAAATGAACGATTTTGCAGATATATCCACACATCACCTCATCTACTTAAAGGGACACTAAAGAGAAAACTGAAGTGGGCTTGCATCGATAGAATGCCAATTCTTGATTACAAAAAATCCACTCTTACTGAAAACAGAGGTGTTATAAGGTAGTAAAGAGGAGGAACAGAAATACAGGTATCGCCGCCACAGCCGAAACGCGCAACTACAAATCACGTGACGCGCTAGGGATCACGGAGGCTGACAAATGCGAATTACGTTTCCCGTTTGAATGCGGTTGTAGGGTTATGTCTCGAATATAATAACACGCTTTCATCATCTCTGTCCGGTTTTAAACAACAACTGTTATCCGTATTATCACAATAGTGTCACATTCAAACAAGTTTTTTCTTTATATACTTACTGCTTTGTTCACATTCAATTCATGAGTGTTTTCATATTCCCGTAGGGAAGACGTATCACTTTGTATATGTATCTTTGTATGAATATGTATCACTTCGTATACTTAATTTGAACAATACCGGCCGCGCTTGAAATTTTTGAGCTTGTATTGAATTCCTATTCTTTTGTTTTTACCATATTGTGTTCGCCGGTTTTACCTCTTTTGACTGCTTTTGCTGTACCAATAATATTTTTCATAAGTTTATACATCCATCCATAGGAGGTCCCAAAACAGCCTTGAGCTCTGGGACCTCCTTCTGTATTATATATGTAATACCTGTTTCATGAATAAACAAACTTCTTCTTCTTAAAAAAAAAAAAAAAAAAAAAAAAAAACAACGTAAACGTTGCAAGGCAAATACAAAAATATACTTGGAGGCGCCACAGGCGCCCTCTTCAGTATTGGTTATGTTTCGGCTCAGGCATTTCGTGCGCACTCGGATTGTTTGTTTGGACCTGCAGCGCCTGAATTACGAGCTTGGAGCAGCAGATGCGCCTTGCTGGTTCCCATTTGAGCATTCGGAGGCGCGAGCGAGCGAAATCCGCTGCCGCCGATTCGTTCACACTTCTGCGCCAACATATCGCCGCCGTCGCCGCTTGGACTGCGACCTGACCGCTCGACTGCAGCTACGTACGCCACGAAAAGCATACATATGCGAAGTACCGAAGGAAAAACGCATTATCATTCAATTGTTTACTAAATCATGGCACATCTGACCAACATACTGCGTCAGCAAGACCTTCAACGTGCTATCTGCAGGCGTCGTAAACAAAAGGGGCATATACTTGTCCCTCATACCAAGGAGAGCGTCGATATATTGCGCTCGTCGCCCGGCGAAAAAAATGGCCTCGGGTAAAAAGTAAAAACTGAAAATAACGAAGCACCAGAAATAAATTACAAAAGGTAAAAAAAATCGATTTGTATAAAAAAAAAAAACGCCAATTCGAACTCGCCACTGCCTGTTCCGTAACGTTCGGCGCTAATCGCTCGGCTACCACGGGAATCTTGGAAATATTTCTGGTATTTATGTCATGGCCTCATTTACAATAAAATGTTTCTGCTGCCGGTCTAAAAATTACACCTTCTTGACCATCGGCACATGCTGGCTGCTCTCACGTCTTGCAACTAATGTTCTGGATGCCTATGCACACTATATTGCGCACTGGATCCATTTTAACATATGGAATTTCACAGCGCTGGCAAATTTAGTGGCGCCGGCACTTCGGTCATGCTCTGCTACCGTGGACGTAATTTTCGCTGAACACGGAGCTGTAGCACAAACCTTGAAGGAAAAAAGTGCGACGAAGCTTCAAAACTGACAAGCACAGCAGCGAAGACACTATTTTGCTGGTAACTAAATCTTATTTGTATGTAAACATGTCGGGAAGCGTTGCGATGACCGAGGGCTCGGTTTGTTTATACACAGTGCAAGAAGGAGCGCAAAAGCTTGAGAAACATGTAAAGTATTGTGCATTACAAGCGCTCTATGTTTTTTTTTTCTTCCTCTATGGGCCCATCTCTCGGTAAATTACTCTCTTCATCGTTTCATTTATTTCGGCTGTGGCCGTCGTTGCGAGTACGCTGTTGCCATGTTGGCCCTTGAGGGATGCGACGCCGCGGGCCGCGCCGGCTCGCTAGCTATCACGGAGTCTCCGCTTACGTCATAGTGAGCGTCACTCAATTCCGACTAAGTAGTCGGAGGGCACAGTTTGAATTCGACCGGCGGGAACAAGAAAAAACCCCAACTTCTTGTTGCAACATCTCAGCAATTATTAGATTTTTTGCTGCCGGATATGCGGCGACAGTGTTACCAAATATAGTTTATTAGATTTTCATAGCATCTTTGGATGTCTTTAATGTCCCTTTAGGCATAAATAATCCCCGTGAATAAGTGAAAGTGAATGCAGATATACCATACAAAACTGATGCTCTCAATCTTTCTTTCACACCTGCAATTATATGAAATAATTTGTGGCTGCTATAAGGCTGACTTATAAAACAGCTGCAAGTGGAGATGTATCAGCTGTACAAGCAAGCTAACACACTCATTAGTTTTTCGTGTTTGATGACACGTTATTAAAGGTGATGGCTTTCTCGACAGCAGCGAATATTTACTTAATTCCACAGCTTCTTGAGTGTTTTTCTGCATATGCAGTGCACGAGAGTATTCCAAGTTTGCATAATCACTCACTAGAATGAGGGGAAGATGTATACACAGAATCAAAAAAAAAAAAAAAACATGGGTTGAGCATCAGCCTCAGTTCACAAGCAAACATTCCAACAAGAGGATCACTCTTCACCTGGACAAAGAGAAGTCCTCTTGTTGAAATGTTTGCTTGTGAACTGAGGCTCTCCCTCAAATCTTGTTTTTCTTTGATATCTAGATGTCCAACGCTTTCATTTGCCCCTTTTCTAATGCTCTATTTTCGCATTGCTAAACACAAGCAGTAATTTCCGTGTGCCTCCTGCACCTGATATCAGATTGCTTGTTCTCTTTACAGCAAAGGACTTTCAACATTTACAACCAGCTGCACGTTTTGTTGCATCCTGCTAAGCGCTAAATAAACCACACAGTCTCAACAACAAGTTAGCTCTGAAAGGTGTCACAAATAAACTTGCACACTTGTGTCAAGAAAGTATTATTCCATCAAAGTCTAAACAGTAGTGACATACTGTACATGCTTTAAGTCTACGCCCGACATATAGTTCTCATACAACGTATTCCTTTCTGCACCTTTCTCACTTTTCCAGTTCACATCTTTTGAAGCTAAGTAGGCGACAGCAGCAAGTGTAGCATTGTTTGTGTTGCGTGAAACTATAAAAGAGCATCAGGTAAAGAAAGAACATGAGATATGGCAGCTATGTACCTTAAAGCACAAGTACACATCATTTGTTGCTCTACAGTGCAGCTTACATGAAAGGCAAAACTACTTACCACATAAAGACAAGATAATCAGCACAGCCCTTGGCTGGAACATAGTATTTCCACAATAACTGAAGTCACACTTTATGCTTTCACTTGGGGTTGACACAGGAGTATTATCTATCAATGTTGAATTTTTAGAGTAGTGTTTTCCTTCTACAACTCCAGCATTGCTGCAATCAGCTTGCAATCAGCAGGAACTGTGTTGTTTCACATAAGAACACACACTCAGACATTATACATAAATTATTTTCATTACAAACCAGGAAATGATAAACTAGTTTTCTCCATGACAGCTTTGCACTGTACTTCTGTGTCCTATTCGTTGAACAGCTATGACAAACACATAAGGTGGCCCTGCCCTAACTTTCACCAAGGAGCACAGTGCCATTCAGAGTCAAAGGTGTTATCTTCTCTTCAGCAAACACCACAATGCATATCAGTCGTGTATTTGGACACGGAAGACCAGGAAGCATACTAGCAGAGCATATTTATAGCATAATAAATAGTATACAGAGTAAAACTGGAAGGACCAAAAATAAATTATAAAAACAACTACTTTCCACCACTTAACTGGTTAGGGCCTAAGCACCTAAATGGTTACAACCTAACCATGACTAAGCATGGAGTTCAAGCTCAGGGTGGACTGGACAACCCTTTCAATGTCAATCAATGGTAACATTAGGAGGATCACGAAAGAAATAAAAATCTTTTTCGAGCACTTGATCCTTACTTGAGCTGTATTGCAAAAATGCAACTGTGTGACGTACGAGTTGCATTTTTAGCACTGCTGTATTCATACTGCATGCATGCATTATACTCCAACGTACGCAGCCAAGACTACACGGCCAAAACTTCTACTAATGCGTGTTGAGGTCCTGGATGGGCTAGTGACGTATCCACTTGCCACAGTGGATGCGAGAAAACCCCACTCATAGACAGACAACATTAACGATGCATAGTGTGTGGGATATTTTAGGCCATTTTCATAAAACTTTGGAAGCTCTCCATGTTTGAAAATCTCGTGTATGAATTCCCAGTACTGATTGCTGCATTATGACGGTCAAGAAAGGGAAGTACTAAAACAAAAGGTTTGTTTTAATGGCATCTCATGAAACCATTGTCGCTTCCAACCAAAGTTGGGAAGAGCCTGTTACTATTTTGCTGTGGTGATCTTTGTGCACAGGGTCGGTTGAACAGAAAAACTAGATTGTGTACATTTAGATGTTTCCAGTAGGCACACAGGCTCCTAATGCATACATACTGAAATGCGGGAATGTATAATTTCTGCACTATATGCAGTGGGCTCAAGGTAGAGGAGTTAAGTAAAGAAATCCAGGCATAAAGTGAGCCTGTCTCGTGGTTCTTCAAAATGAAAACTTAAAGTTGAAGCAAAAAATTGACGCCCTTACGGCACAGCTTTGCTACAGGCACAATGAGGAACACTCAGGCACATGGGAAAAGAGAAAATAGCAGAAATTGAAAGTAACAAGTCTTCATATAAAACCATGAAAGATGAAAGTTTCTTGGGTGTTAATGGGAAACCTTTCTCGTACAGTGAATACCATTCTCTAGAAAACTTTTGCAGCACATTTCTTATACCATGTGATTTATGACCTCAAAGCAGGGCTGCTAGTGGGGAATAGTAAATTATGATAAAATGCCCAGAACAGCCTGCAGAAATGGACTTCGATAGACTTGTTGTTGAGTAATAATAAGCTATAAGAATATGCATGGTGCAGAGCACAGACTCCTAGCTTCGGCTTTCTCATCACACGAAGAAGCTAGTTGATTACAGGTTTTACTATACCTTCATTCTTCCGATCCTTGCGGACGTAACAGCTGCTAACTAGGCCAGTCTCTGCCTACATTGCAGAATTTGCACTTTTTGAGATAGCCAGTGGCCACCAGCACCTTGTTTTCCTTCTGAAGACCACATAGGAGACCTCCTGAATGAAAATTACGCGTAAATTTCATGTGCTCTGCATCTTAAAAATATTCAATGCACTATATGCCGCCTTGCATTGCATCATAACAAGTAACCTATATAGTTTCATTCATTTATTTTCACATGCATGTTTAGCACCCCCTGAGCCATTATGAAACTGCTTTGCTGCGCATCAACAATTTGGTTTTACATCATTTATCTCAGCTATCAGCTTTCTTGCGTGACATACAATGAAAGATGAAAAATAGCCGGACAATGCTAGTATTGTCCTGAAGTGAATATTTTCATGTGACTCCGACTCGGGGTTTTAAAAAAATGCTGGTAACTTTTAGCTCTGTAACCGTCTGTAACTCTCTCTTTATACACAGGACAAGAATAAACACCACTGCACTATGTAGTAGGTCTGCAGAAGAGCAAATTGATTTTTAATATTTTGCTCGCATTTCTCCGCAATTTCTGCGTGCTCGTGCTGACTGCTCCGCTGGTGAAAGATGTTTCGTTATTGGCATTTATATCAGCAAATAATTTATTACACAACAGTGTATATGTCTTACAACTGCTCACGTTGACACACTGGCCTAGTAGGCCACGAGACCAACCATCGTAAGCTGATTGGCAAGCATTGGCCTTCATTCTAGAAACTTGCATATAGCAAAAATGCCTGACGAAAACATTGTTCAGTACTTATAACATAATACCACGCGGTACTGACGGAAGCCAAACAACACAATTTGCAAGCCTTTTGAAGTCGCGGAATTACAGCGCGCTGCTACCGTCATCATGCGAAACATGCAGTTGTAGCATATTAGCCGATCTTGCCCAAGCGAGAACTTAGTGCTTCTGAACGGGAGCAAACAACCTACTTTAGAGAACGTTCCTAGCTTTTACAGCGCTATCAAATACTTGCTATTTACAAAATACTCGAAATATAGCCTCCAGTTGCCCGTGCGGCTCGCCGTCGACAGCAAGCTGATCGCAACGGCCAACTATTTTCGCCGGTCACAACTCGACAGCACTCGGAACACGTTGCATCACGCTCTAGTTGAGTTAGAGTACAACATCACATTTACAGCAAAGTGAGCACCGGTATCAAGAAAATAAGGATCGAAACAGCACGCTTGCAAGCAATGCCAGCAGAAATGAAATCACAAAAACTACAGCCGGAATTCACGTGAGAGAGCCTCGCGGTAACGCAATGTCCGCCAAATCTGCCGTAGTGGAGGGCTGCGTACTAAGATTTCATTCCCCCCTTCCCTTATGGTACAGCGCGGGTCCGACGGTCAGATACTGCGCCTTTCCCTTCCTATGAAAAAACTCTTTGAGGGCAGCGACGTTAGACCCAAGAAAAACAGGATTCTAACAGCTTGAAAAAAAGTTCTTGCGTTTGTGTTACCTATATTGAAAACCTTCATTAATCATTCGGCTGGGGACTATACTGATGCCTTATAATATTTGAAGATAGTGTTCCTTCAAAACGACGCATTTCAAATTACTGATTCTTTTTCCGTTTATAATCGGTGCTCTTGTTAACGTCGCTTGAATAGGGAATCTGCGCGCAACGGGTCAGAACTCGGTCCCTGCAGTACTTACCCAGGTGCATCTGATAGTGCATGGTGGAAGAATAAATCCTAGGTTTTTCTACGATTTTTATTCTTGTTATAAACGGCAGAGTGACCGCACCCATTCTTCCGTACTAGTAGTTAAGGTAGGCAAGCGGGTTTGAATGCCATGGTGTTCGATTCCAAAGACCTGCTATCTATGCGGCACCTGGAGGCGAAACCATGCTATGAGCCATAGCAACGAGCAAAAGAGGGGGCCAACTCCTCGAATAAAAAAAAATAAAATAACAAAAATGAAGAGATGCAGCAGCAGGCGCTCCTCGCTTGCGCGATGAAAACAGACCCGCTAGCAGAGTGCTCGTAGCACCACAAACCACGGATTGATTGATTTATAGGAAGGGAAAGGCGCGGTAACTGTCTCACTTATTTTTCTGTGGACACCTCAACCGCGCCGTAATGGAAGGGAGGAAGGTGGGAGTGAAAGTGGAAAGAGGGAAAGAGGAGCCGTAGTGGAGGCCTACGGAATTATTTCGACCACCTGGGGTACTTTAACGTGCGCTGATATCGCCCAACACACGGACGCCTCTTCGTTTCGACTACCGCCTTGGTCGGGTTCGAACCCGGTTACTCCGGCACAGTAGTCGGACGACTCTTATCACTGCACCACCCCGGCGGGGTAAAACCGATTTTTCAGCGTTCCGCAGTGCGTGTCAGCACAGTGGCACATCGTTTCATGTATTTCCTCCGTGCTCTAGCAATCGACGCCAGAGAATCGATGCATTTCCAATCACCGCGGAGCGCACAGTAAGTGCCGTTGACAATTTATATATAGCCTCGTCAGTTTTTGTTGTACGATTTCCTTCCTCGCATTAACTGCCTTCTATAGGCACGGAACGCCTACGGATAAGGACGAGTAAATAATACGTTCAACACAGATCCACTTCTCGCGTCACATACATAAGGCGATCAGTGCACGAGAACGTTCGGGGGTGCTTGATCCTGGCGATACGGGGTTGGGACTGGTAGGTAGGTCCACGACCTACAGTAGGTGGGGGGTAGGCCACTGCCGCTTGCAGGGGGCTATTTTGCCACCATATCTTTATCTGCTGTTATAGGGCGTCATTGCGCCCCCTGCCGTTTCGGTGGTGGACGACGGCTGTTGCCGACGCGCGTCTTTTTCCCCTTTTTCTTTTTCTTCTTTTTTTAAATCTTTATTGGTTCACAGGAAGGGAAAGGCGCAGTATCGGATTTCATCTTAGAAAACTGTCAGCAGCTCATTCTCATGTAAAGCTATCAGGGTCATTCCCTCATAAGGCCCATCACTGAGTACGGTAGCATTATTTGGAGCCCTCATCAATCATACCTCAGCCAAAAATTAGAAAAAAATTCAAAATAGGTCCTTCGTTTTATTTTCTCCAGCCAGTCACGCTACAATAGCGTATCGTCCATGCGATATAAAGCGGGTATTCCTACCCTTTCTTGTCGGCGACGCGTAGCTTCCATGAAATTCCTATACCTTAATTCTTTATAACGGTGGAATCAAAATTGATACAGTTCAGTACATCAAGGCATCATATCATAGTTCGAAGAGGTTAAATCATGGGAACTGCATCAGACCCATCCCAGCTCGATGCGACGCATTCAAATTTTCATTTTTTTCCTTCAGCTACTGAAGAATGCAATAGGCTGCCACATGAATTTATGGGCGACATCTGCCTTGTTATTTTTCTTAAAAACGTCGAGTCATATTTTGAGAAGAAAATGGTGTAAATAAAAAATCGTTCCTAAAATGTATTTCGTTATTCACTGCGAGTGTTCAGTTTAGGATTTTATCTTATTAGTACCTATTGTCTAACGTATTCTTTTATTGTTTCGCTTCGCGGTTCTTTTCAGTGCTTCATATGCGACAAATTGAATCTCCGTTATAGTGTTGCAGTGCGTATGTTTTCCATTTTTTGTGTGTTTCTATTGTTTTCCATTTTGTATAACAGTCCCATTCGTTCACCCACTCATGTAAGAGCCTAGAAAGGCTTACAGCATGTTTAAATAAAAAAAAAAGTATCTGCCACACTTGTTTCTGTGGACACCTGACCCGCACCATAGCGGGAGGGAGGAGGATGGGAGTGATGAAAGTGGAAAGAGAGAAAGAGGAGCCGTAGTGGAGGGCTACGAAGTAATTTCGACCACCTGGGGATCTTTAACCTGCGCTGACATCGCACAGCGCATGGACGCCTCTTCGTTTCGCCTCCATCGAAACGCAGCCGCCGAGGTAGAAAACGGGTACTCCGGCACAGTAGTCGGGCGCGTCTTACCAATGCACCCTATAATTCTCTTCTGTCCTCACGAGGCAGAGGAGATGGCTTAGCTACAGAGCCAGTAGCTGGCCCGTGCATTTTGTTTTCATTCTTCCTTCATTCGCAATAACATATGATCAACTCAGCTGTGTCAACTTGATCCTCGCGCTTTTTAAGCTTGCTCTGCTAAGAACGTCTCTGTTTCAAGCAGTAAATAGAAGAATGTCGAGGTCAGCGCCACACGCCATGCTGGCAGGTCGGACGGCCTATACATGAAACGATGTGCCACTGTGCTGACACGCATTGCAGAGCACTGCAAAATCGGTTTTCCGGTGTTTTGCGGTGCTACGAGCACTGGGCTAGCTGGTTTGTTTTCAGAGCGCAAGCGAAAGACGCCTGCTACTAAACCTCCGTATTTTTTGTTTCTTTTTTTTATTTTCTTCCCCCCCCCCTCCCAAGGAGTTTGCCACCTCTTGTGCTCGTTGCTATGGCTCGTTGAATGGTTTCGCAGTTTTAAAACACATACGATATTCAAGGTATATACAGCACCGGAAAGGGCATTATAAGTGAATTGTTATGAACCTAAGTGATTTATTAGCAAAACAAGAATAAATCAGAAAAAACGCAATATTGCCAACAACACTAATGTTGAATGCTAATGAAATGGAGCAAACAACCAGAACTTGACTTCAACACAGACAGACATTGCAAGGTCACACGAATTAAGAGGAAAACATCATATCTCGTTTGGGAAATATTTGAGTGGGCATGCCTTTTAGCCACCATAGTATCTGCCACACTTGCTCTGTGGACACCTGAGCCGCGCCGTAAGGAAAGGAGGGGAGGTGGGAGTGAAGGTAGAAGGAGAGAAAGGGGAGCGGTATTGGAGGGCTACGGATTAATTTCGACCACCTGGGGATCTTTAACGTGCGCTGACAGCGCACAGTACACGGACGCCGCTTCGTTTCTCCTCCATCTAAACGCAGCCGCCGCGGTCGAGTTCGAACCCGGGAACTCCGGCACAGTAGTCGGGCGTCTTACCACTGCACCACCCCGGCGGGGCTGGACACATGAATAATATAATAATAATTGGTCTACAGGAATGGAAAGGCGCTGTACCTATGGCGCACATCCTGAAGCCTCGGGTTAATCTCGTGAAATAGTGCATTCCCACTAAAAACAGTGCGTACTTGCTGAAACAACGCTTTGGGAGTACAGCTGACTCTATCGAAATAAACGTTTCATCAAAGAGACGATTACTTCTTATGTACCATCTGTGTAAGGGGCGTTTTGCGCTATGACATGCAGGCGAAGAACTGTGTTGACTGCTTTCGTTATCAGTACATTACTTTCCTGTATTAGAATTTAGAGTTTACATGCTCTATTCACCATCAGGTTTAGCAGGCGGCAGTTGTGGGAACCCTGTATGTCGAAGCCGGCATAATGTTGGGCGGTTATAAACTATAAAAGCTCACACACAAAAAAATTTTCCGAGGCACCGGTTCATTGGCCGCTGTGAAATGAGTAATTCGATCCCTATCTGCTGCGCGCCGCTCGAGGTTGTGGTGTGATTTCGACCACTTAGGAATGTTTAATGTTGTGGTGGGACGACGGCTGTAGTTGCGGCGCGCGTATTACTCCCCCACTTCTTTTTCCTTCTCTATTTTGTCTGCTGTCCGCAAGATTGTTGCCCCACCGGGGTGGTGCAGTGGTAAGACGCCAGACCACTGTGCTAGAGTACCCGGGTTCGAACCCGACCTCGGCGGCTGCGTTTCGATGGAGGCGAAAGAGGTGTCCTTGTGCTGTGCGACATCAGCGCACGTTAAAGATCCGCAGGTGGTCGAAATTACTTCGTAGACCTCCACTACGGCTCCTTCGCTCTTTCCACCTTCACTCCCACCTTGCTCCCTTCCCTTACGGCACGGATGAGGTGTTCACAAAAATCTAGTGAGACAGTTACCGCTCCTTTCTCTTCCTATAAATCAATCAGTTTTAAATCAATCAGGCAACGGAGGTGGCTCAGCTACAGAGCCAGAAGCAGGCCCGTGAATTTTCTTTTCCTGCGGCCGTCCGCTTCAGACGAACAAGAAGTCGTTGCAGTTCCGGTTGGCACGTTTATGGGCAACTACTAGTACTGTCATTTTTCGCTTTCACTAATCTTGCTTTGACGCCGATGTGCTGGGTGTAAAGAAGCTTCCTTGTTAGAATTCGGTCTGGAATCTGATGCTCCTAGGCCTAATGAGGTCGGCTACGAAGATGCAACCGCTCTGAACGAAGCGAATTGTTTAAAGTCTAGTTTCGGTGGTTACTATATTTTATTACTAATTATATAAATATAATATATAATTACAATTTACGAGAACGTATTAAGCTGGCTGTGAAGCTTGCAACGCACCTGTTAAATATTCAGTCTCACTTCAAAAGGGCATGCAAGCGGGGTTCTTGTAGCACACATCCATCAATCCTCAGAGTAGAAGAGAGCAGACGACAAGCGCCATAATCAAAATATCGAAAGCCAGAGTCGGAGCACAGTGTAGCGGAAAAATAATAATAATGAATTGTGTGTGTACGCACTATTTCGAATTTCTCCGTCATCACACTGTGATTGCTGCTTCCGTCAGCCAGCTGTGATTGTTGACATCGCTAAACAGGTGCAGAAAACTGCCAACAATGTAGTTGGTAGTTTGAACCATGACGGTTGGGCATCACTGATGAATGAAGACCGAAGATAAGTTCCAAATGGAACCAGTGGTTTGAATAGGAGCAATGCAATACAGCGCAATACAAAGCGCCTGTCGGCCAGACACATTAACGCCTTGGGCGCTGGTGAAAGTTCTGGCACAGAAAGCGAGTTGTATAGTTCTCAAAATCCTGTTTTCGATTCGGAAAGACAATCTGAACAGCGCAGAGTCCACAGCAGATACACCCGCTGACCATTCTTCGAGCGGTAGTGGCATATAGTCGGATCACTTCTGCTTTGCAGCGAAATTTCCAAACTGTCGGCTTCGAGCGAATTCGCGAGCTCGTACTCCACCCATGTCAACACCGACAGATATCGTGAATCATCCAAGACGCTCTACGGTATAGTTGAAAAATGCCTGAAGAATGTGCAGTTCAGTAGCTGAGCGCTGGAAGGGCACGTTTTCTGTGCTTTGGAAGCAGACGTGTGGAACGACTAGAAGCAGAAAAACATCTGTATACATCACCTGTAGAAGCAGACGTTCGCTTGCTTCTGGACATTTCGCACGTCTGCTTCCGAAGCAGAAGGCGTGCCCTTCCAGGTTCGTCTGCTTCTAAACGTTTCGCTTTCCTCGCGGCTTCAAAGTAGATTGTCTCGGCTTACTGTGGCTCAACCCACACCTTGTTTCATTTTAGTGAACATTTTTCTTACCAGGCGCCGCTGGCAGGCACCTCGAATATCTAGAGTGGAAAATAGACCTTTGTATTTGGCCTTCCTAGACATAAACGGGGCGTACGACAACGTAAGCAGGGAACTCCTGTGGAACATATTAAAAGAAGAAGGTATCGGTTATGAGATATTAGAGTTCCTACAGGAAATATACCGGGATAACAAAGTTTAAATTACGTGGGAAGGGATAAGAAGTACGGAGGATGTCAAAGTATGCGAAGGATTAAGACAAGGCTGTCCTCTATCACCGGTGCTGTTCATGCTTTATATGTTAAACCTGGAACGGAGGATACAAGGCGGTAACCTAGGTTTTAACCTGTCATATAGATTATGTGGAAAGGCGGTAGAGCAGCGCTTCCCCGGTTTGATGCATGCAGACGATATTGTGCTGCTAGCTGAGAGTCTGGAAGAATTGCAAACTCTAGTTAAGTATTGCGGAGACGAAGGGGACGCTCTAGGCTTCAGTTTCAGCGCAATTAAGTCGGGTCTGATGATTTTCAACGGCTCAACTGATCAGGGTCTTAAAATACAAGGCCATGAAATACCTAGAGTAGCAGAATATAAATATCTGGGGGTATGGGTAAACGAAAGATTGGCATACATTGGAAAGCATGAGCAATCACGTAAGGCCAAAGGGCGAAGGAATGCCGGGATAATGAAGCACAAGGCATTGTGGGAATACAATAGGTATGAGGTTTTGAGGGGTATTTGGAAAGGAATTATGATGCCCGGACTTACTTTCGGAAGTGCGGTTTTGTGCCTAAAATCAGAGGTACAGTCGACATTAGAAATAAATCAGAGATCCGTTGGACGATTAGCACTAGGTGCCCACGGCAAAACTACAAATGAGGCGGTACAGGGACATATGGGCTGGGCATCTTTCGAAGTACGGGAAGCTGAGAGTAAAATATTATATGAGGAACGCCTGAGGAAATATTGGACAGTAACAGATGGGCAGCTAAAATATTTAAATACCTGTACTTAAAAAGCGTTGACTCACAATGGAGGAAAAGAACTAGGAAACTAACTAGTAAGTATGGTATAGTCACAAGGACGGAGAAATAAAGAGCATTAAGCAACAGGTGAAAAATACAGAAGGTAATAATTGGATAAATTCGATGGAAAAGAAAAGCAGTGTGGAATTATACCGAAAGTGGAAAATGCAGATCAGGAAGGAAGATTTCTTTGATACCTCAAGAGGCAGTGCCCTACTTTTTGAAGCTAGGTCAGGGTGCCTTAGAACACGCAGCTACAAAAAGAAATTTAACAATGGAGATGACGCATGTGCTGTATGTGGTAACTCCAGTGAAACAATTGACCATATTATACTCGAATGTAATGGTATCCATCAGGAAGTTTATGCAGGCGCAATCACTGTTCCTGAAGCTCTGGGGTTTAGAGATACCGGCGGCCGGGTGAATAAACCGGCGGTGGAAACTAGCAAAAAACGACTGGAAGATTGGTGGCTTAAAAGCAGGAAATTGACATAATGTTAGTAATGTAGAAACAAACATTCAATAAATAGAATGATGGTATTGTTAAGCAATCTAAATCAATAATTAAGATATTAGGAGAAAAAGGAGGGTGATGGCTACTGCTACCACCCCGTTTCAAAGGGGACGCTCCTATATTCCATCCATCCATCCATCCATCCATCCATCCATCCATCCATCCATCCATCCATCCCCATCCATCCATCCATCCATCCATCCATCCATCCATCCATCCATCCATCCATCCATCCATCCATCCATCCATCCATCCATCCATCCATCCATCCCAATATATCCTCACTCGCTGATACCTCACGTTTGTGTACCGTTTGCTAAACGCTATACTAAAACTAGATCTGATGGTGAGTTTTTTACGGTACGCTAACTTTATTTCCGTTAGCACCGCTACTTACGCTAACGCTAAAGTAATTATTGCAGCGTTCCGCAAAGCGTGTCAGCACAGTGGCACATCTTTTCATGTATTTCCTCCGTGCTCTAGCAATCGACGCCAGAGAATCGATACATTTCCAATCTCCGCGGAGCGCATGTGCCATTGACAATTTACATATAGCCTCGTCAGTTTTTGTTGTACGATTTCCTTCCTCGCATCAACTGCCTTCTATAGGCACGGAACGCCTACGGATAAGGACGAGTAAATATGTAATACGTTCAACACAGATCGACGTCTCGCGTCACATACATAAGGCGATCAGTGCACGAGAACGTTCGGGGGTGCTTGAACCTGGCGATACGGGGTTGGGACTGGTAGGTAGGTCCACGACCTACAGTAGGTGGTGGGTAGGTGCTGTGTCTTGCAGGGGGGCTAGTCTGCCACCATATCTTTATCTGCTGTTGTAGGGCGTCATTGCACCCCCTGCCGTTTCGGTGGTGGACGGCGGCGGTTGCCGACGCGCGTCTTTCTCCCCTTTTTCTTGTTCTTCTTTTTTAAAATCTTTATTGGTTCACAGGAATCGAAAGGCGCAGTATCGGATTTCATCGTAGAAAACTGTCAGCAGCTCCTTCTCATGCAAAGCTAACAGGCTAATACCCTCATGAGGCCTCACTGAGTACGGTAGCATTATTTGGAGCCCCCATCAATCATACCTCAGCCAAAAATTAGAAAAAAATTCAAAATAGGTCCTTCGTTTTATTTTCTCCAGCCAGTCATGCTACGATAGTGTATCATCCATGCGATATAAAGCGGGTATTCCTACTCTTTCTTGTCGGCGACGCGTAGCTTCCATATAATTTCTATACCTTAATTCTTTATAACGGTGGAATCAAAATTGATACAGCTCAGTACATCAAGGCATCATATCATCGTTCGAAGAGGTTAAATCATGGGAAGTGCATCAGACCCATCCCAGCTCGATGCGACGCATACAAATTTTCATTTTTTTTTCCTTCAGCTACTGAAGAATGGAATAGGCTGCCACATGAATTTATGGGCGACATCTGCCTTGTTATTTTTCGTAAAAACGTCGAGTCATATTTTGAGAAGCAAATGGTGTAAACAAAAAATCGTTCCTAAAATGTATTTGGTTATTCACTGCGAGTGTTCAGTTTAGGATTTTATCTTATTAGTACCTATTGTCTAACGTATTCTTTTATTGTTTCGCTTCGCGGTTTTTTTCAGTGCTTCATATGCGACAAATTGAATGTCCGTTATAGTGTTGCAGTGCGTATGTTTTCCATTCTTTGTGTGTTTCTAATGTTTTCCATTTTGTATAACAGTCCCATTCGTTCACCCACTCATGTAAGAGCCTAGCAAGGCTTACAGTATGCTTAAATAAAAAAAAAGTATCTGTAACACTTGTTACTGTGGACACCTGACCCGCGCCATAGCGGGAGGGAGGAGGGTGGGAGTGATGAAAGGGGAAAGAGAGAAAGAGGAGCCGTAGTGGAGGGCTACGAAGTAATTTCGACCACCTGGGGATCTTTAACCTGCGCTGACATCGCACAGCGCACGGACGCCTCTTCGTTTCGCCTCCATCGAAACGCAGCCGCCGAGGTAGAAACCGGGTACTCCGGCACAGTAGTCCGGCGCGTCTTACCACTGCACCCTATAATTCTCTTCTGTCCTCACGAGGCGGAGGAGATGGCTTAGCTACAGAGCCAGTAGCTGGCCCGTGCAATTTGTTTTTATTCTTCCTTCATTCGCAATAACATATGATCAACTCAGCTGTGTCAACTTGATCCTCGCGCTTTTTAAGCTCGTTCTGCTAAGAACGTCTCTGTTTCAAGCCGTAAATAGAGGAATGTCGAGGTCAGCGCCACACGCCATGCTGGCAGGTCGGCCGGCCTATACATGAAACGATGTGCCACTGTGCTGACACGCATTGCAGAGCACTGCAAAATCGGTTTTCCGGTGTTTTGCGGTGCTACGAGCACTTGGCTAGCTGGTTTGTTTTCAGAGCGTAAGCGAAAGGCGCCTAGCTGCTACTAAACCTCCGTATTTTTTGTTTCTTTTTTTTCTATTTTCTTTTTTTTTCCCCCGAGGAGTTTGTCACCTCTTGTGCTCGTTGCTATGGCTCGTTGAATGGTTTCGCCATCCGGTGCCGCATTGATTGCTGGTCTTTGGAATTAGACATCATGGCATCCAAACCCGCTTGCCTACCTTCCTAGCACGGAAGGATGGGCGCGGTCACTCTGCCATTTATAATAAGAATAAACATGGTAGAAAAACGTAGAAATTCTTCCACCCCTGTCTGAGGTAGCAGGCTAAGTACTGCAGGATTCGAGTTCTGACCCGTTGCGCTCAGGTTCCCTATTCTAGTGACGCTCACAAGAGCACCCATTATACACGGAAAAAGAATCAGTAATTTGAAATGCGTCGCTTTGAAGGAAAATTGTCTTCAAGTATTATAAGGCTTCAGTATAGTCCCCAGTTGAATGGTTAATCGAAGTTTTTAAATATCGGTAACACAAACGCTTGAACTTTTTTTCAAGCTGGCCGTAATCCTGTTTTTCTTGGGTCTAAGGTCGCTGCCCTCGAAGAGTTTTTTCACAAGTAGGGAAAGGCGTAGTATTTGACCCGCGCCGTACCATAATGGAAGAGGGGAGTGAAATCTTCGTTCCCAGCCCTCCACTACGAAAGATTTGGCGGACTTACGTTGCGCTGAGGCCCTGTCACGTTAATTCCGGCCGTAGTTTTTGTGATTTCATTTCTGCTGGCATTGCTTGCAGGCGTGCTGTTTCGATCTTTATTTTCTTGATACTGGTGCTCACAAATTTGCTATAAATATGATGTTGTGCTCTCTTTCAAACTATGGCAACTCAATTAGAACGTGATACAAGGTGTTCGAGTGCCGTCGAGTTGTGAACGGCGAATTAACAGTCGGCCGTTGCGATCAGCTGGCTGACCGTCCATGGCGAGCCGCACGGGCAACTCGAGACTTTATGTCGAGCATTTCGTCAATGAGTATTTAATAGCGCTGTAAAAGCTAGGAACGTCTGTAAAATAGGTTGTTTGCTCCCGTTCAGGAGCACTAAGTTCTCGCTTGGGCAAGATCGGCTAATATGCTACAACTGCATGTTTTCGCATGACGACGGTAGCAGCGCGCTGTCATTCCGCGACTTCAAAAGGCTTGCAAATTGTGTTGTTTGGCTATAGTCAGTACCGCGTGGTATTATGTTATAAGTACTGAACAATGTTTTCCTCAGGCATTTCTGCTACATGCAAGTTTCTAGAATGAATTGCCAATCAGCTTACGATGGTTGGTCTCGTGGCCTACTAGGCCAGCGTTTCAACGTGAGCAGTTGTAAGATTTATACACTGTTGTGTAATAAATGATTTGCTGATATAAATGCCAATAACGAAACATGCTTTCACCAACGAAGTAGTCAGCAGGAGCACGCAGAAATTGCGGAGAAATGCGAGCAAAATGTTAAAATAAAATTTGCTGTTTCTGCAGACCTACTACATAGTGCAGTGGTATTTATTCTTGTCATGTGTAGAAACAGAGAGTTAATGACGGTTATGGAGATAACAGCATTTTTTCTATACCCTGAGTCGGAGTCATATGAGAATATTCACTTCAGGACTATACTAGCATTGTCGGGCTATTTTTCATCTTTCATTGTATGGCACGCAAGAAAGCTGATAACTGAGATATATGATGTAAAACCAAATTGTTGCTGCGGAGCAAAGCAGTTTCATAATGGCTCAGGTGGTGCTAAACATGCATGTGAAAATAAATGAATGAACCTATATAGGTTACCTGTTGTGATGCAATGCAAGGCGGCATATAGTGCATTGAATATTTTTAAGACACAGAGCACATGAAATTTACGCGTAATTTTCATTCAGGAGGTCTCCTACGTGGTCTTCAGAAGGAAAACAAGGTGCTGGTGGCCCCTGGCTATCTCAAAAAGTGCAAATTCTGCAATGTAGGCAGAGACTGGCCTAGTTAGCAGCTGTTACGTCCGCAAGGATCTGAAGTATGAAGGTGTAGTAAATCCTGAAATCAACTTGCGTCTTTGTGTGATGAAAAAGCCGAAGCAAGGTTTCTGTGCTCTGCACTATGCATATTCTTATCGGTTCCTATTACTCAACAACAGGTTTATTGAAGCCTATCTCTGCTGGCTGTGCTAGGCATTTTGTCACACTTTACTATTCCCCACTTGCAGCCTTGCTTTGAGGTCATTAATCACATGGTATAAGATATGTGCTGCAAACGTTTTGCTAGAGAATTGTACTCACTGTATGAGAAAGGTTTCCCATTTAAACCCAAGAAACTTTCATCTTTCATGGTTGTATATGAAGACTTGTTACTTTCACTGCCTGGTATTTTCTTTTTTGCCCTTGTGTCTGAGTGTTCCTCTTTGTGCCCGTAGCAAAGCTGTGCCGTAAGCATCGAGACCTTGATTTCACTTTAAGTTTTCATTTTGAAGAACCACGAGACAGGCTGACATTTGTACTTTTCGACTTTTGGCTTTTTGTACTTGACTTCTTTACCTTGAACTCACTGCATATAGTGCAGAAGTTATACATTCCCATATTTCAGTATGTATGAATTAACAGCCTGTGTGCCTACTGGAAACATCTAAATGTATACAATCTAGTTTTTCTGTTCAACCGACCCTGTGCACAAAGTTCACAACAGCAAAATAGTAACAGGCTCTTCCCAACTTTGGTTGGAAGCAACAAGGGCTTTATGAGATGCCATTAAAACAAAACTTTTGTTTCAGTACTTCTTTTTTGACTGACACAATGCAGCAATCAGTATTGGGAATTCAAACATGAAATTTTCAAACATGGAGAGTTTTCAAAGTTGTATGAAAATGGCCTAAAATAGCCCACACACTATGTTATGCTTCGTTGATGTTTTCTGTCTGTGAGTGGGGTTTTCTCGCATGCACTGTAGTCTCGGCAAGTGGATATGTCTTTCTTGCTGCCGGAATAGCTACGTCACTATCCCATCCAGCACCTCGACACGCATTAGTATAAGTTTTGGCCGTGTAGTCTTGGCTGCGTACGTTGGAGTATAATGCATGTGCATGCAGTGTGAATACGGCAATGCTGTAAATGCAACTCGTACGTCACACAGTTGCATTTCTGCAATACAGCTCAAGTAAGGATCAAGTGCTCGAGAAAGATATTTATTTATTTCGTGATCCTCCGAATGTTACCATTGATTGACAGTGTATTATTAACCATGATACAGTTATTAGGCATTCTACCTACTACAGTATTTTCTAAAAAATCTAGTACAATGTAAGCAAAATCAATTGAGGTGTCAAGAGCATAAGCTTAAAATAGCGAAGATTGTGAATGATGTAACTTCGGCGCGAACACACAATACACAAGAATTGATATCCTCGGTGCCCGTTCGTCGAATGCTGTTGACTCCAACTGAAACCCAAAACGAATCCAACTTGTGCTCGAGCGTCCGTAGTCAATGGAGCCTATTGAACACATCTCCGCTCTGTTCCGCTACAAATTTCGTGGTCGCTTCGCATAGGGTTTGGGAGGAGGGGGTAAAGAGGAGACTCCCTGCGGTTTACTTTTTAAGCGAAAGCTTCACTATAGGTAAAGTGGAGTCTTTGCGCAAGCCTCAGTTTGACATTCATTTCACCTTTAAGAAGCAGGAGGACAAACTCTATATATGCAGTTCAGGTGTCCACAGAAAAATGTGAGAAATACTGTCCCTTTCCATTTAAACCAACACACAATGTTAGCATAGGCTAGCCACCAATTCAGGGAGTTGCAGGGAAAGAGTTACATATTGTGCTCAAACATCCGACCGCTTGAAGAGTAACCTTGTGAAAAATATTGGCTGTGATTTAGATTCAGTTAAACCTAGTGAGAAGCGACAGCCGCTATAGCTGAAGCATGTGGACGCAGAAGCGGCGGTGGTGCCAGCGGCCATCATCGCGGCGGCGTTTTACAAGATGCTCTTTTGGCTTTAGACCATTAATTTCTTCTCCTCCCCAAGCTTTCAGCTCATAGCGAAATGTTCTCTGGATCGTCAGATGCGGCAACCGATGATCGTAACGAGCACAGCTGCTTAGTTCCTCTTCCTGTGAGTCTGTGGCATGGCTGCGACAGAAACTCGCCTCGTATATCGCCACGCAGCTGCTCACGCGTTAAGCTATATACTTCCCAGGTCAGTTAACGTTTGACCTTTGGTGGGAACATAGCTGCTTAAGTTCCAACTTGACCTTTAAGCTGTTTGAAGGTCATCGGAAACACACATTGACCTTGGCTTTACCTCACGAAATGAAGCTATCGCTTCAAAACGTGCAGCCGCTTGACCTTCAATAAATATGGTGCGACCTTCATCTTATGAAATTTAGGTGTCCACCCAAAAGTATACTGCAGTTCCTTTCTCCAAAATCTAGCTTATATAAAATATATATGTGCCCCGTCGCAATGGTACGGTGGTTAAGATGCCTGGCTACTGTTCCGGAGTAAACGTGATTGCTGGCGGCAGCGTTTCTATTGAGGCGCATTTACGTAGAGGCATACGTGTGCTGTGCAATGTCAGTTGCATATTTAATATATCCTGGTGGTCGAAGTTACTTTATGGCCCTTCATTATGCACCTCTTCCTCTTTTCACGTTCATTACCACCCGACCACCTGACAGAGAGTAGAACATTTTATTTAATCTTGGTTTCTTGACTTAAAATGATAAATGAAGAATGGCAGGCTTCATGCATCTTTATCCAAGCCCATCAGTTTATTGTCAACCTCTTCTGCATTTCATATATCGTTCAGATAATTAGCTCAATTTCTTCAAACCTTCTGCTGTTGGCTTTGTTAGGCCCAGCAAAGATTCGCTTGATCGAAGTTATTACACTGTAGTTCGTCCCCTTTACATTTCTTTGTGCTTGGATTTTCACGACCGTTGCATGGGTACTGCTGATAGAGATTGGTGTTTATTTGTAAAACAATACTTTGTTGGTAGTGCAGTAAACTTTTCCCAGTTATTATGTATGTTATTGTTGTGCAGTAGTGATTCTGCAGATCTTCACTCACATACAGATGCATGCCTCCAGTACCTGCCTAACAAGGGTGTCTTTCTAATAATACAACCGAGTGCAATGGGATATGGGGATTCTCCTTATCTTCTTTGATGAGGCGACAGAGTGCCTGAGGAAGCAGTTGAAACATCACTCTGGCATAGTACAAAGCGTGGGAACCAGAATCTCCCGTCCTCTCCTGATCCGAGCCCCCAATCGCCTTCGGCATAGCGACTTTGTAGCTCTTTCTTTGTTGTTCTTGACAGAATATAATCATAAATGACACGTGGAAGCACATCAAAGGAAGGAAGCAGTGGACCTGGGATTCGCATGTGCAGAGGTTAACTAATAAGCTCTCATCAGTGACAGGGGCAATTTCTCGTTGCCATACTTTTCTTCTTTCTAAAATAAAACTTCAGATATATAACGCATTATTCATCTCGCATATGAATTATTGTTCTTTACTTTGGTTCACAACTGCTAAAAAAAACAAAGAAAAAATTTATCTCCTTCAAATGTAAGCCATTCTTCGTATAGCAAATGTTGGTTACATAGCCCATACTGGAAGTATAATGTTGTAAAATATGTATGAATTTCGAGGTTTTTTGTGATATTATTTTCCTTCCATCTTGAGAACTATGATAAAGATGCCACCCTGCTGAAAGAAACTAGAGATCTAGTGAACACACGTAACACAGACATTTTTTCACATGGGCTATAGGCTCCAGACATTAGAATATACTCTTCCCACAATTTGAAGTAAATTCAAAGACATAAATCAGTCCACTAAAGCTGCACTGGTTCAGTGTTTTGTAATTATGTAACCCGATGGTATTTTCCGCAGTTATAAAGTTCTCTCTTATTTGCATTCATGGCCTCTGTTATAATTTTGCACTTAAAGCGTTGTTAAAGTATGCACTACCTGCATTCATTTTTTTTCCAGTCATTCTAAGAATATATCCTGCTAGTTTGTTTTGCTTGCTAACTGATACTTATATGCTGTTGTGATAGACCTATGTTTGCATTGCATTACTTACATTAGTGGTCTGGTTTCCTGCGTTTAAGACATGAAAAAAAATGTATATTTGCTTCTTGACATGTATGTATATTATTTAATTGCATACTGGCCTGCCTTGTAATGACTGCCTGGGCCTCATCAAGCTGGTTACTTGCAGCTTTTAGCCCAGGCAGCCTACCATAACATTCTGGGAAATAAAATTGAATTGAATTTGACTAGCAACGCGTGTGTCGATGGGGCGACGAGGGGCAGGAGGCAAGTGGGAAGACAGCCTCTCGATGGGAGAGGGTTCTATACTTTACCGGAGATAGTGCTGCTGTATTTGTTTTTGATTATAGATCATATAGTGGGGCCCCGGGTAGGCCCAGAATAGCAATACGAAATGACTGGTACGCCCGGCCACTGAAAATTACTGCCCGTATTTTTTTGTTAATTTAGAGATTGAAGAAAGGGTAGTCCAGTCCATTCTGAGCTTGAACTCCATGCTTAGTCATGGTTAGGTTGTAACCATTTAGGTGCTTATGCCCTAACCAGTTAAGTAGTGGGAAGAAGTTATATTTATCAATTTATTTTTGGTCCTTCCAGTTTTACTCTGAATACTATATATTATGCTCTAAATATGCCTTAGTAGTATTCTTCCTGGTCTTCCGTGTCTAACTGCACGACTGATATGTATTCTAATGTTTGTTGAAGAGAAAATAGCATCTTTGACGCTGAATGGCACTGTGCTCCTTGCTTAAAGTGAGGGCAGAGCCACTTTATGTGTTTGTCATAGCTATTCAAAGATTTGGACACAGAAGAACAGAGCAATGCTGTCATGGAGAAAACTAGTTTATCATTCCCTGGTTTGTAATAAAAATAATTCTTGTATAATGTCTCCTTATAAAAATTTTATGTGTGTGTCTGATGAGAGTATGTTGCTCTTTCACAATGGAGACACCAGAGTATCTTCCAAGTTTCAAATGCATTTTCTCTTGAGCTCTTACTGTGTCTAAAACAAATTGGCCACCGTGTTTCTGGTTGGCACTTAATGTGTGCATTTCTTGTGAGTTCTTCATGAGTATTGACCATTGAGTGTCTGGTGGCTTTCACTTTAGTTTTTGATGTGATCTTGGTTGCCGACACTACATGCAACTCAGTTAGTGCCGGTATATTTAGTTACAGAAACCAAAAACAGACATTGCATTTTGTGAAAATGGTCTTTTTTTATTCATAATGTGCAGCACAGCTTGGATGCCATTCGCATGCCTGTTTTCTATGCTATGCAAGGAAATAAACTTACTTTATTTCCCTGCACAGCATAGAAGACGGGCCATTTTTGAGGTGAAGCGGCATTGTCATGAAGTAGTCGCACGTATACCCTAACAAATACAAAATGAAATCGCTTTGTATTACTGTTCACACTACTTAAAATAATTCAAGCTTCATTTCCAACTCATGGATAAGCTACTTCAGCACATGCCGTTGAAGCATTCATATGTGGAACCAAGTTTTGTGGAACAAGACTCATGAGATAATTTCAAACACAAGAGGCATGACCCACTGTGTCTTTCTGGCACCTGTACATTTCAAACCCTTATAGTTAGCAGTTGGTGGAAGACCCGTGCTGCACCGTTCACAGAGAAAACACAAAACCATAATTTTCAGATACATCATACATGGTACAAGGTTTGGTTTTGCTATTCACAACAATGCAAACAAGTTTTCTTCAGAATGATTTTTTTCACTGACTACACCATTAGTAAAACAAAGATTTCAAAGAAGAAATAAAGCAACCAAACCAAGGCAGCTATCCATTCATACCACCATTTTTAGCTATGCTTAGGATGTGTACTTAATCATGCATCCATGAACATGTCATAGAATGCGGTGATGGCTTGCAGAAGGGCACTGCAGTGTGCTTGCTGGTAGATGATTTAGTGTGTTCCTCGTTTGTGCTGTGGGGTGTAGGTGAGCAGCAGGTAGGCTCCAGGCATCGGCCAGTCTGAAGTGCTCAGGTAACTGGGTATATAAAGAAAAACCGACAAGTGAGACCGAGCACACAACTCCTTTCCTGGTAATGAAAAGAGACACAGCTATATATTCAGTAGCTACAATCATGAGGATTCTGGGCAAACAGCTTTAAGACGAGTGCTCGAAGCATAATTAAGAAAGTACTGGACTTCAACCTCAATGCAATGTACTGTTTGACAAAAGTAACCAGCCTGCATGGTGTGCTTCTCGTTTGTATTGGAGAGGCTTTCCAGTTTCCCTAAAGATAATAAGTTCATGATTCAAAAGAGCCTATTTTTTCTCCACGAGTGTGAGGTGCACCTACTTTGAAGGTAAAGAATAGATAAGAAAATTGGTGCTTAAAAGGAGTAGGAATGTTTCTATTATGTACAAAATGAAAACATGTGAAACATTTTCCCAATTATGGCATGTTTGAACAGAGTATATTCCTTCAAAACTCAAAGAAAAACCACCTCATCAGCCCATAAATTACTCTTGGAGGTGATGGAAAAAAAAAAGAGTTCTAGAGAACACATTGCATTATTCTATTTCCAACAATGTTATCAGCTTCTCAAGCATCATTGCAAGTGTTTAAATGGAGGTGCATAAGTAGCGAACACAATGCCCTTTGCTGAAATTTTACCCTTATGTCAAGACTGAGACCTGTACTGTGAGGAGATTGCATATGTAACTACATCATTAAGAGCAATTGTCGGATTGTTACATAAGCAGTATGCAGCGGTACAAGCCATTTGTGGGAGCAAGCAGCAGCTTAAAGTGACACCCATATGAATGCATAAACACAACAGTTTTGAAATTTCCAACCTTCAGACTGCAACTATGGCAAGTTTCTTCATTTAGCATAGCTAAGTGCATTCTAGAGCAAAAAAAAAAGGCGTGTATATTGTCATTTCAAAGCGAATATTTTTAAATCACTGCAACATGACCTTGTCGCATGTTCCACACGTCCCCATTCTGTTTAAGCTCTGTTCAAATTTCTCAAGCAACAGAACCTGATTTCCTTATCTAGTATGACTTCTGACTTGCAAAACTGAACAGTAAACTAATAAATAATGTGGAAATGACTGCTCTAGCAAAGCTACGAAGAAACAAATAAATTTACCTAATAGGGGCAAAAAGATCCCAACATGTATTTTATGAATGAACGCCTATTACAAAAGAAAAATAAAGCAAGTATGTCAAAAACAAAAAGACACAGCAAGGAACTGGGGATGCGAAGGCCATCGTTGATGCACTGCGAAAAAAAATACTGAAAACTGTCATTTCCAACTGAATTCCTAAGGCGGTGCTACGAGCGTCTATGCACACTCACGGATAGTGATGCCGCCACACCCTGCGTACGTCACAAATCAGCATTGGCTCGCAATAATGTGATCAGGCATGCTTTTCCGTTATGGCCAGGGTCACAGGGTTAGCTTATAGACAATGTTTTGAGGAGCGGGGAGCCCATTTGCTGCTTTTGTGCCGTCAGTTTAGGCCGTGCTCCCAATGAGAGAAAAAAAAAGAAGTTTCAGCTTTGATAACATTGCTGGAGACAGTACAATGCAACATATTGTCTCATATTCATTTTCATCTCCTCCTAGAAACTTGATTCTTAAATTATAAGAAAAATTAGGAACGGTGTTTCTTCCTTTAATTACTGAATAAGACTACTATGCTTGAATGCGCCAAATTTGGGACCGTGTTTAATGTGTCGTATTTCATATATGCAAAAAAAAAATTGTAAACATTTTACCATCTAAGTGGTTGTATATCCTGCAATTCTTATGTAGGTTTGCCTTACAGCCGCAGTGAAAAAGTAATTAAAACAGCCTCCTTTCAGATTTGTAGCACATCTTAACTTTTTTTTCTAAGTCGTGACTTTCGCACGCAATCAAAAATATGATTACCATTCTACACTTTCTCTTCTTTTTACTCTGAGCACATAAAATATGTTTATCACGGCCTGCATATCTCAATCCTAGGTGATATAAAAGTTGAAAAAAATGTGCATGCAGAGAAGAGCTGCTTATGCCGTGATGTCGGTCAAACTTCTTTTTCCGAAATACTAGCAATAGCACGAAACTAATTTCACTGCTGGTGTATTGAGAAATGTGTGTACAATGTGTAAGGCAACCAACGAACTCTACACAAATAAAGGCCTTTATAGTCAAATTACCTCGAACCATAGCGGATATAACATTAGGGAAGGTAAAATTACTTTTTCATTTCTCGTTTGAAACTGTTTACTAGTGCATCATTTCAACGCTTCCATGAAAAGACACGACACAAAGTACAAAAGAATGCAACAGCCAACTGAAAGCTCATTTCTGCCTCTGTTGTGAACACTAAGATACATATAATTCGTCAAAAATACAAGACTATGTAGTAATGAAAGCAATTATTCTTGACATGCACATTTTACTACATGTGGTCACTCAAATAATTATTTCTAATCGTCATTCTGCTACAGTAGTACTACATGAGTTGCTACAGTAGTACTACATGAGTTTGTACCTTGGCGTCAGCCATGATTTAGATTATTTTTGTTGAAGCATACAAGCACCAAAACTAAATGCAGCGACCACTGTGAGATATGCGCCACAGCAACAACCTGTTTCTCGCGCGCTGGTTGTACTCATCGTATTAATGCACTCAGAAAAAATAGGCGCTTTTAAAAAGATTGAAAACTAGTTCGGGGTGCTGATCACAATCGCGAAGCCGGTCGTGCATCTAATACAATGCAGCTACAACTATATCTAGAAATATACACCTTAACATTATACAGTATTCTGCAACTTTATCGGAACCGGTCGAGGCGTCCAAATTTTCCATGACGGTTCCGATAAAGTTTCAGAACACTACTTATATCGTACAACGGCTTCGCGTTAGGGACGAGCATACATATAAAAGCGACGGCTTTTGAAGAGTTGACTTGAACGGCGCGGCAGGAAGAGACGAAGACAGAGAACACACACGGACAAGCGCCAAATCTTTCTGCCGCGCCGTTCATGTGAAGTATGTCTCACCAACTCGCCCAAACGTTCACGCTTCTTGTTCCGAAGAGAGACTGGCTCGCCCTCACAATAAAGCAGGCTGGGTCGAGTTCGTAGCTTGTATTACGAAGGAATTTTGAGACCACACGCAACAGTATTAACAACGCGTACTTCATTCAATAGCAATATTAAATAAAAATAATTTCAAGCAGTGTACTCACATTTGCAAACAATCACGCCAGTCCATTTCCTTCTTCCGTGTTGATGCCGGCGTTGCCACGGCGCGGTGCAAGCGGTGTGCGGCACAGAACCTATTTATCACTACATCACGTACTTCAGAACGTCTATCAAAGTGCACATGTCAAATATCAGTTCTGCGGCCCATTCCAAGAACCACAGAACAAAAAAGCAGCACAGCGTGAGGAAATAGCGTTCACAATCACACCGCATGACAACAAAGGCAGCATGGCGCCGTCGCAACTTTTTGCCGCTGGCGGCTTCGGATCGGATCGGATTGACTTATCGGTGGCTTTTCTGGCTTCTTATTACTGCCGGCCGCTCCCTAGAGGGACTTTCGGTTTCGAAAGGCAGTTTGGCTGGTTTGGCGATAAATTTTTTTTTTTTTTGAAAGGCAGCGTACAGTCTCGTCTAGGGCCATAATTAAGCACAAAGCTGGCGGGCTGAGGTAATAAAAACCAGTGCCGCTGGGTCCCAGCGCACGTGGCATACCTGATTATGGGCCCAGTATGACGCTTGAGACAGTTCGTACTGGGCGCGGCATACTATCACGCGCGGCACTGGTCGCTCAAAGAGAAAAAAAAAACGCCTCAGATAAAAAGTACACGCTAAAAAGTCAGGAAGCACCTGAACTACATTAAAAAAAGCTAAAAAACAGGAAATAATAAAAACCAGGAATAAAAAAAAACTGCAGCCCTAGCGTGCTTCGAACTCGGTACCTCTTCCTCCGTAGCATTCTACGCTAACCACTCGGCTACGCCGGAATTGTTTTTTTTCTCTTTGTTAACGCCGGAAACTGAGTCTGCTGAAAACTTTTTTGCTTGTTATGTCATGATCGCATTTATAAGATTTGGACCATGTTTCGAAGCATGTTTTGAAGTGTACGAACTCATCTTTTCTAGCGCTTTTTTAACTCACAAGGGACATTAGATGAAGGAGGAACACATAAGAACAGGACGGACGCTAGTCTTCAACTGTCGTTTATTGAAGCAACATGTCATATATACAATCCCAAAGTGCACATCACACATGCGTAGTGAGGGTGCCACGCTTAAGGTACGATAGCTCTTTATCAGATAAATACACAGATGGAGTGCTGACACAGTTTTGGCCTTGTTTATTTATACATAGGGCTTCGACAATTTCCCTTTGTGATTGAGCCTTATTGGTTGCTAGTACGCGCGTGTTCTGAAGGATCGGTGTGCAGGGTACGGGGTTTGGGTCGCCGGGGTGTTTTTTGATGAGGCACCGTTTGCAGTGATCAGCGAGATTCCCCCCAGCTGATAAATCCTTCAGAACACGCGCGTACTAGCAACCAATAAGGCTCAATCACAAAGGGAAATTGTCGAAGCCCTATGTATAAATAAACAAGGCCAAAACTGTGTCAGCACTCCATCTGTGTATTTATCTGATAAAGAGCTATCGTACCTTAAGCGTGGCACCCTCACTACGCATGTGTGGTGTGCACTTTGGGATTGTATATATGACATGTTGCTGCAATAAACGACAGTTGATGACTAGCGTCCGTCCTGTTCTTATGTGTTCCTCCTTCATCTAATGTCCCTTGTGTGTTAAAAAAGCGCTAGAAAAGATGAGTTCAAATGCTTTCCAACTCACCCAAGTTTCCGCCTTTTGAAGTGTACAGGCCCCATTGCTGCCGCTCTAACAATTACAACTTCTTCGTTTCGATGGAGGCGAAACGAAGAGGCGTCCGTGTGCTGTGCGATGTCAGCGCACGTTAAAGATCCCCAGGTGGTCGAAATTACTCCGTAGTCCTCCACTACGGCTCCTCTTTCTCTCTTTCCACTTTCACTTCCACCTTCCTCCCTTCCCCTACGGCGCGGTTCAGGTGTCCACAGACACAAGTGTGACAGATACTGCGCCTTTCCCTTGCTACGAACCAACCAACCAACCAACCATTGAAACTTGCTGCCTGCTCCCACGACTTGCAAAAAATGTTCTGGATACTATGCGCACTATTTTGGGCACTGGAATCATTTTAACATGTCGAGTTTGGCATAGCAAATTTACCAGCGCCGGACGTTCGGTGGTGTTCTGCTACCGTGGGCGTAATTTTCGCTGAACACGGAGCTGTGGCACAAACCTTCAAGGAAAAAAGTGCGACCAAGCTTCAATACCGGCAAGCGCAGCAGCGACGGCACTATTTTCCTTGTAACTAAATCTTATTCGTATGTAAATATTTTGCGGAACGATGCGATGACCGAGGGCTCGGCTAATCTATACGCAGAGCAAGAAGGAGCTCAAAAGCTTGAGAAACACGCAAAATATCATGCATTACAAGCGCTGTAGTGTATTTTGTTGTTTTTTCGCTCATGGGCCCATCACTTGGTAAACTACTCTCTTCCTTGTCTCCTTTTGAGTGATTACTTTGTAAACATAGCATGTGTGAAAGGAAATGTAAACGCACATTCCTGTCAAATGATCAATTTAATGCTTAGTTTTGAATTCAATCATTTCAGGCCACCTTCTTGTCCAGTAGTAATGCAAGGGCATGTAGCATTCATTAAACGATTTTAAAATTATGTTGTTCCACATTAATTATGTTTACGTTCTCCAAAATCATCAAGCAGTAATAGTAATGCACATGTAGTGATTGTTGCACTGTGTTTCAAGTTGCACTGCGTTTCAATTTGCACTGTGTTTCAAGTTGAAACACACCGTGTTCTCTCAATGGGTGGTCGCAATGACCAAGAAAATACACATCATACTTTCCGTTGACTTTTCACATTCTGTGCTTACACATTAGCAGTTCACAAAAAAAAAAGCCTTTGATTTTTAAAACAAGAAAAAATAATGTGAAATGTCAATTGAAAATCTGGTTTAAAGCTGTTGCTAAAACACTGAAGGTATTGAATGTCTGTTGAGTTCCTTTGCGCTCATTAAGAAAACATTAAGGCCAAACCAGAAACTCAAAACCCATTTTCGTAAGAGCGTTCTTATGAGAAAACAACACAGTTGCTGCTCACTGCAAGCTGATCGTAGCAATGCCGAAGTTGTAGAATGAAAACACTACTCTAAAAATTAAACATTGATAGATAATACTCATGTGTCAACCCCAAGTGAAAGCATAAAGTGTGGCTTCAGTGACTGTGGAAACACTATGTTCCAGCCAAGGTCTGTGCTAATTACCTTGTCTGTATGTGGTAAGTAGTTTTGCCTTTCATGTAAGCTGCACTCTAGAGCAACTAATAATGTGTACTTGTGCTTTATGACACATAGCTGCCATATCTCATGTTCTTTCCTTACCTGATGCTCATTTATCGTTTCACGCAACTTAAAAAATGCTATGCTTGCTGCTGTTGCCTACTTAGCTTCAAAAGATGTAAACTGAAAAAGTGAGAAAGGTGCTGAAAGCAATATGTTTCAAGAGAACTATATGTCGGGCTTAGACACGTTGTCATTTACAGTATGTCGCTTCTATTTAGACATTGATGGAATAATACTTTCTTAACACAAGTGTGCAAGTTTACTGAAAGCAGTTTAATTGCGACACCTTTCAGAGCTAACTTGTTGTTGAGAGTGTGTGGCTTATTTAGCGCTTAGCAGGATGCAACAAAATGTGCAGCTGGGTTTAAATTTTGAAAATCTTTTGCTTTAAAGAGAACAGGCAATCTGATATCAGGTGCAGGAGGCACACAGAAATTACTGCTTGTGTTTAGCAGTGTGAAAATAGAGCATTAGAAAAGTGACAAATGAAAGCATTGGACATCTAGTTGCAAAGAAAAACAAGATTTGAGAAGGAGCCTCAGTTCACAAGCAGACATTTCAATAAGAAGACTTCTCTTTGTCCAGGTGAAGACTGATCCTCTTGTTGGAATGTTTGCTTGTGAACTAAGGCTCATGCTCAACCCACGCTTGGTTTTTTTTTATTCTGTGCATACATCTTCCCCTCATTCTAGTGAGTGCTTATGCACACTTGGAATACTCTCGTGCACTGCATATGCAGAAAAACATTCAAGAAGCTGTGTAATTAAGTAAATATTAGCTGCTGTCAAGAAAGCCATCACCTTTAATAACGTGTCATCAAACACGAAAACCTAATAAGTGCGTTAGCTTGCTCGTACAGCTGATAAAGCTCCACTTGACAGCTGTTTTATAAGTCGGCCTTTCGAGCAGCCACAAATCATTTCTTGCAACTAATTGCCAGGTGTCCATGAAAGCACACTCTACGTATGTGAAAGGAAGGTTGTGAGCATCTGTTTTGTATCGTCTATCTGCATTCACTTTCATTTATTCACGGCGATTATTTATGCTTCAGTTGACGAGGTGATGTGCAGATATATCTGAAAAATCTTTCATTTGTTTTCTTGATATCCTTTTCTTAATGTGCAATGTTCACTTCACTTTTACTTCGACATATATCACATTTATGGAAAATCCTGGAACCAAACGGGGCAAGATGTATCAAGGGCCATTAGGAACTTGAGTTCCAAAGATGAGCTCATCTAAGTTGCATTTTGAGCACTGACTAAGCTGTTGATTTGAATGTCTTTTTAAGTTAATTAAGCGACCCCTTGATTGTTTGATTAATACAAAGCTAATTCTGGATCCGATGTGTGTATGTATATGTATGTAAAACTACATTCACTGCTGCTTCGGTATTTGGCGAGGTGTGATAGGCATGCGAGCACTTAACCAAATTAGCACCCTGCAAGCGGGCTTTGCCTTTGGCGAATTACCGTTTACTTAAACATACACTTAAAAAAACCAACAAACAAACAAGAAAAAAAAAACATGCCGAGCGGCTTGATCGGTTCACCACGGTAGTCGTCACACCGCTGTCGCCGACAAAACTATACCGATTCAGGGATCTTATTCAAGTGTGGTAAGCTGCGACGCGGAAAGTGAGCGGCCGGATGGCGAACGATCACGCAACGGGCCCAATTCTCGTAGCGTGCGCCGTTCAAAATCGAGCGCAGTGTCACGCGCTGCATGGCCTGCAGATCTCGAGACGCCTGCTTGACGCGGCGAAGAATCAGAAGATTTCAGCCGATCGTCGTAAACTCCTCCCTTACGCGCATTCGATGATGGCGTTCTTAGCAGAACGAGCTTAAAAAGCGCGCAGATCAAGTTGTCACAGCTAAGAGTTGATCATTGGTTGTTGTTGTGACTGAAGGAAGAATGAAAAGAAATTGCTGCTGGCTCTGCAGCTGAGCCACCTGATTGATGTATAGGAAGGGAAAGGCGCGGTAACTGTCTCACTTGTTTTCTGTGGACACCTCAACCGAGCCGTAAGGGACAGGAGGCAGATGGGAATGAAAGTGGAAAGAGAGAAAGAGGAGCCGTAGTGGAGGGCTATGGAGTAATATCGACCACCTGGGGATCTTTAACGTGCGCTGACATCGCACAGCACACGGACGCCTCTTCGTTTCGCCTCCATCGAAACGAACTGAGCCACCTCCGCTGCCTCGTGCGGACAGAAGAGAAAATAGAAAAGAAAAAGGGGAGAAAGACGTGCGTCGCGAAAGCCATCGTCCACCGCCGAAACGGCAGCGGGTGCAATGACGCCCTACAACAGATAAAAATATGGTGGCAGGCTAGCCCCTCCGCAAGCGGCAATGACCTATACCCACCACCTACTGAGGGTCGTGGAGCTATCTATACCTACCAGTCCCAACCCCGTAGGGCCAGGATCAATAACCACACCCGACCGTTCTCGTGCACTGATCGCCTTATGTATGCGACGCGATAAGTCGATCTGCGTAGAATGTATTATTTACTCGTCCTTATCCGTACGTGTTCCGTGCCTATGGAAAGCAAATGTAGATGCCAGGAAAGGAATCGTACAACAAAAACTGACGAGGATATATAAATTGTCGACGGCACTTATAGTGCGTTCCGCGGAGATTGGAAATGCATCGATTCTATGGCGTCGATTGCTAGAGCACGGGGGAAATACATGAAACGATGTGCCACTGTGCTGACAACATTGTGGAACATAATAATAATAATAATAATAATAATAATAATAATAATAATAATAATAATAATAATAATAATAATAATAATAATAATAATAATAATAATAATAATAATAATAATAATTGGTTAACAGGAAGGGAAAGGCGCAGTAACTGTCACACTTGTTCTGTGGACACCCGAACCGCGCCGTAAGGGATGGGAGGAGGGTGGGAATGAAAGTGGAAAGAGAGAAAGAGGGGCCGTAGTGGGGGGCTACGGAGTAATTTCGACCACCTCGGGATCTGTAAAGTGCGTTGACATCGCACAGCACACGGACGCCACTTCGTTTCGCCTCCATCGAAACGCAGCCGCCGCGGTCGGGTTCAAACCCGGGAACTCCGGCACAGTAGCCGGGCGTCTTACCACTGCACCACCCCGGCGGGGCTTGCGGAACACTGCAAAATCGGTTTTCCGTTGTTTGTGGTGCTACGAGCACTGTGCTAGCTGGTTTGTTTTCATACCGAGAGCGATGAACGCCTGCTGCTCAACCTCTTTTTTTTTTCTATTTTTCTTTTTATTCGAGGAGTTTCCTCCATCTTTTGCTCGTTGCTATGGCTCGTTCCATGGTTTCGCCGCCACGTGCCGCATAGATAGCAGGTCTTTCGAATCGGACGTCATGGCATTCAAACCCGCTTGCCTACCTTAACTAGTACGGAAGGATGCGCGCGGTCACTCTGCCGTTTATAACAAGAATAAACATGGTAGAAAAACGTAGGAATTCTTCCACCCCTGTCTGAGGTAGCGGGTTAAGTACTGCAGGATTCGAGTTCTGACCCGCTGCGCTCAGGTTCCCTATTCAAGCGACGCTAACAAGAGCACCGATTATACACGGAAAAAGAATCAGTAATTTGAAATCCGTCACATTGAAGGAAAAATGTCTTCAAGTATTATGAGGTTTCAGTAGTTGGAGTTGCATAATTTTTCTTTCCATGTGCGTACACAAACGAATTGATATTGCTTGGGAATGTAAATGGGAACCCTAGGACGTGGTTCTGTATGCCGGAGACGCTTCTGATGCGTCTGTTTCCAGCAGTAAATAGAGGAATTTCGAGTCCAGCGCCACACGCCGTGCTCGCAGGTCGGCCGGCCTAGTTGCGTTGCATAACCTTTTTTGTTTTTTCAAGTGCGTCCACGAACGAACTTGATATTGCTTGGGAATGTAAATGGGACCCCTACGATACGGTTCTGTATGCCGGAGACGCTTCCGATGCGTCTGTTTCCAGCAGTAAATAGAGAAATTTCGAGTCCAGCGACGCGCACATGCCCGCAGGTCGGCCGGCCTAGTTGGCGTTGCCTAATGTTTTTTTTTTTTTTTTTTTTTTTTTTTCAAGCGCGTCCACGAAAGAACTTGATATTACTTGGGAATGTAAATTGGAACCCTTCGACGTGGTTCTGTACGCCAGAGATGCTTCTGATGCGTCTGTTTCCAGCAGTAAATAGAGGAATTTCGAGTCCAGCGCCACACGCCATGATCGCAGGTCGGCCGGCCTAGTTGGCGTTGCATAATCATTTTTTTTTCAAGTGCGTCCACGAACGAACTAACGAACGGCTAGTCTGCCATCATATCTTTATCTGCTGTTGTAGGGCGTCATTGCACCCCCTGCCGTTTCGGTGGTGGACGACGGCGGTTGCCGACGCGCGTCTTTCTCCCCTTTTTCTCTTTCTTCTTTTTTTTTTTTTGTTTACCTATGTTGGTTCACAGGAAGGGAAAGGCGCAGTATCGGATTTCTTCGTAAAAAACTGTCAGCAGCTCCTTCTCATGTAAAGCTAACAGGCTAATACCCTCATAAGGCCCATCATTGAGTACGGTAGCATTATTTGGAGCCCTCATCAATCATAACTCAGCCGAAAATGAGAAAAGATTCAAAATAAGGCCCTTCTTTTATTTTCTCCAGCTACTCACGCCACGATAGTGTATCATCCATGCGATATAAAGCGGGTATTCCTACCCTTTCTTGTCGGCGACGCGTAGCTTCCATGAAATTTCTATACTTTAATGATTTATAACGGTGGAATCAAAATTGATACAGTTAAGCACATCAAGGCATCAGATCATCGTTCGAAGAGGTTAAATCATGGGAAGTGCATCAGACCCATCGCAGCTCGATGCGACGCGTACAAATTTTCATTTTTTCCTTTAGCTATTGAATAATGGAATAGGCTGCCACCTGAATTTATGGGCAATATCTGCCTTGATATTTTTCTTAAAAACTTCGAGTCATATTTTGAGAAGCGAATAGTGTAAACAAAAAATCGTTCCTAAAATGTCTTTCGTTATTCACTGCGAGTTTTCAGTTCAGGATTTTATCTTATTAGTACCTATTGTCTAACTTGTTCTTTTATTGTGTCGCTTCGCGGTTCTTTTCAGTGCTTCATATGCGACAAATTGTATTGGTTGTTTATTTTGTGTATATTTCTATTAACTATAATCAATGTCAGTTATTAGGTTTCTTTTTCTCTATCAATTGTTGATTTTTTTTTTGTTAGGCTCTTACAGGAGTTGGTGAACTAATGGGACCGTTATACAAATTGAAAAACATCAGAAACACACAAAAAATAGAAAACATACGCAATGCAACACTATAGGGTGAAGTGCGTATGTTTTCTATTTTTTGTTTGTTTGTAATGTTTTTCAATTTGTATAACGGTCCCATTAGTTCACCAACTCCTGTTAGAGCCTAGCAAGGCTTACAGTATGCTTAAATAAAAAAAAAGTATCTGTCACACTTGTTTCTGTGGACACCTGACCCGCCCCTTAGAGGGAGGGAGGAGGATGGGAGTGATGAAAGTGGAAAGAGAGAAAGAGGAGCCGTAGTGGAGGGCTACGAAGTAATTTCGACCACCTGGGGATATTTAACCTGCGCTGACATCGCACAGCGCACGGACGCCTCTTCGTTTCGCCTCCATCGAAACGCAGCCGCCGAGTTAGAAACCGGGTACTCCGGCACAGTATTCGGGCGCGTCTTACCACTGCACCCTATTAATTCTCTTCTGTCCTCACGAGGCAGTGGAGATGGCTTAGCTACAAAGCCAGTAGCTGGCCCGTGCATTTTCTTTTCATTCTTCCTTCATTCGCAACAACATATGATCAACTCAGCTTTGATAACTTGATCCTCGCGCTTTTTAAGCTCGTTCTGCTAAGAACGTCTCTGTTTCCAGCAGTAAACAGAGGAATTTCGAGGCCAGCGCCACACGCCATGCTGGCAGGTCGGCCGGCCTAGTTGACGTTGCATAATGTTGTTTTTCAAGTGCGTCCACGAACGAACATGATATTGCTTGGGAATGTAAATGGGGACCCCTACGACGCGGTTCTGTATGCCGGAGACGCTTCTGATGCGTCTGTTTCCAGCAGTAAATAGAGGAATTTCGAGTCCAGCGACGCGCACATGCGCGCAGGTCGGCCGGCCTAGTTGGTGTTGCATAATTTTTTTATTTTATTTTATTTTTTTTTTCAAGTGCGTCCTCGAACGAATCAAACATTGCTTGGAAATTTTTTCCTTCAAAAGGACGCATGTCAAATTGCTGATTCTTTTTCCCTTTATAATTGATCGGTGGTCTTGTTAGCGTCGCTTGAATAGGGAATCTAGCTGAGCGCAACGGGTCAGAACTCGGTCCCTGCAATACTTACCCAGGTACATCTGATAGTGGTGGAAGAATTCTTCCTACATTTTTCTACCATGTTCATTCTTGTTATAAACGGCAAAGTGACCGCGCCCATCCTTCCGTACTAGTTAAGGTAGGCAAGCGGGTTTGAATGCCATGAGGTCCGATTCCAAAGACCTGCTATCTATGCGGCACCTGGCGGCGATAGTGGTGGTGAAAACGTTTAATAAAATATAGAGTTACATGAAGGTTGCTCTGGGGTCAGGCTTAGTGCCCTTCCCCTCACAAACACTTGGTGGAGTCCGTAGTACGGGACACCAGTGGCTTCCGCTGCTGCGATTGCTCGTTTGACCAAGGCCTTTTGGGCTTTCAGGTCGGAGCAGGCGAGTAGGGTCGCCTCCCAGTCCTCCCGGGTGGTGTTTTGGTTAGCTGAAAAGGCAGCGTTGGAGGGGCACGCCCACACCATGTGGAAAAAGTCCGAGGACATTTCCCCGCAGTGCGGGCACTCCCCGGAGCAGGCACTGTCAAAGTGTTTAAGTGACACCGGGCACATCATGGTATTCGTGAGGAGGCGAAGAAAGACGCGTTCCTCCGCTCTTGTTATCCCTTTACACGGGTGGGGGTAAATATTGTGTCTGTTGTGGTACAGCTGCGTAATTTCTCTGAAAGTGTAGGCTGGTATGAATTCTTCTGAGGAGGAAGTAGACGAGGTAGCCCGATTAGAAAGCGCACGGGCGGCGACATCTGCTGCCTCGTTTCCTCCTAGCCCAGAATGGGCCGGAGCCCAGACGATGAAGCGGCGGGATGGACTTTCCACGTACGAGCTGTTTTGCAGTAGTCGGTAGGCCAGGTCCGAGCTGTGTTTTAGTAGCCGGTAGGCCAGGTACGGGACCCAGCCCTGCTGAAAAAGTTCCTACACGCCCCTCGCGAGTCCGTTATGATTGTTTTAGAATCAGAGTGTGTTGCTGCTAACGCGAAGGCGACCTCCTCTGCCTGTGATACGCTTCGGGCTTTAAATGTGAGCCCGTTTACCGTTTTGGACTCGTGGATCACTGCCGCCGTGTACCACCCGCCTTGGTGCGGGCCGGACGCGTCCGCATAGTACACTCCGGGTTTCCCTTCGTAGTGATGAGCTAAGGCCTCTGCCCTGGCCATGCGCCTGTATACCCTCTTGGTTTTCCTTGGACATATTAGTGGGGAGTGGTTTTACGTGCAGGGGGTATCACCACTCCTGGGGAAGCCTTACTCTTTCCTCGGTTACAGTCGTGTGTTGTATGTGTAGACGGGTTAATAGGCGACGCCCCGACGGTGTCTGCGATAGTCGCGTGCATTGGCTCGTGAGGTGGGCTTCTCTCAGCTCCTCGAACGAGTTCGTCATGCCCAGACCTTGGAGTCTCAGGTTCGACGTGGTTGTAAGGAGGTCGAGGGCCTTCTTCGCTATTTTGCGCGTGATCACCTCGAGGATGTTCTCGTCGTGTTTCTTGAGGTGGACATAGGGGGTCGAGTGCAGGATTCTGTTTGTTACAAAGGCATTGGCCAGTCGTAGAGACTCTTTGCTTCTCAGACCCCCTTTCTTTTTTGAGACTCTGCGGACCATTCGGCCCACATGGTCTCCCACCTTTTTTAGCTTGTCGTGCGTGGTCGTCGCTAGCTTACGCTGGTGAATGAAAAAGCACAGTACTCTAATTTCCTTTCTCTCGGGTATTGGTTCTGATCTGAGTCGCAATTCTATCTTGTCTGTGCATTTTAAGGAGGGACGAATATGGACGAATCCGGATTTTTTTTTGGTGAGCACTGAAGGCCGCATTTTTTCGCGTACTCATTCACAGCGGTGGCTGCCTCCTGCAAGCTGGCCTCCATCTCTAAGAGAGAGCCCCGCGTGGCCCATATGGAGATGTCGTCCGCGTACAGCGCGTACTGCACACCCGAGACTTTCTCCAGGTGGACCGGGAGATTTTTCATTGTCATATTGAAAAGCAGCGGGGATAGTACCGCTCCCTGTGGTGTACCTCTCGTGCCTAATTGAAAGGGACCGTGGTCTGTGTTCTGGATCCTCACGTAGGCTTGTCTGTCTCAGAGGAAGCGTTTTATATACTCGAACGCGTTCTTTCCACACCCCGTCCTCGAAAGGTATGTCAGGATGGCCTCGTGCGTCGCATTATCGAAGGCTCCCTTCAGATCTAGGGCCATCACTATCTTATCCCCGTTCAGATGTTCTATCGGATTTAATATTTCTCTGCTAAGCTGTAGCAGGACGTCCTGAGCCGATTTATTTGGCCTGAAGCCATACATCGATTCGGCGAAGACTCGCTTATTTCCAAGATACTCAGAAAGTCTGTCTCTGACCATTGTTTCCATCAATTTGCCCACGCACGACGTGAGAGAATTGGGCCTGAGGTTGTCCGTATCTATGGCTTTGCCTGCCTTTGGGTTGAAAGTTATGAGTGCCGTCTTCTATTCGGTGGGAAGAGGAACTTCGCCCGTCCAGATCGAATTGAAGTCTTCTAGAAGGGATTGGTGCGCGTGCTCTGGTAGGTTTGCTAGGAGTTTTACCGTGATCCCATCCCTTCCTGGCGCGGTCCAGCGTTTCATTCTCGCTAGGGCTGCCTTGAGCTCATATAGTTTCAAAGGTTCATCTAGCTTAACACTTTCGTCTACACTGTACCTGTAAGCTTCTCCCCTTGAGTCTTGGGTCGTGCTCAAGTACTGGTCGCGGAGCTTCAGCGCTAGCTGGGCCGTATTTCCTTGATATGCATGTATTGCTCTCTGCAGGTGTTTCTGCGACGCGTAATTCCGTTGTTGTTGTTGTTGTTGTTGTCCAAATAACTTATGGCACATACCCACAGAGGTTCTCCTCAACGGTAGGGTCCCGCAACTTCTTTCTCCTCACTGGTTGCTTCTCAGCGGCTTAAACGGCGATTCTTAGGAAAGGTGTCTATAAACGCAACCTAAAGGTAACATACACTCACTGAAGGCAGAAAATGGTTGCGGTGACGGTAATTGATTAGTGTCAGGAAGGACGTTTTGTTGGGCTAGTTGGTGCAGCATTTTTTAACAAAAGGACAAAGCGCTAACGACACATTCACAAGAGAGAGGACACGGACAAGCGCTCACTGACAACTGATCTTTTATTGAAGGAAAAACACACAATATATAGGCGCACCGTGGCGGCGCTAATCAGATGCAGCAAACGTCAAAAGGTGAAAGGACCATAAAAGCGATAAAAGACAACAGGCATAAAAGCGATAAAAACAGTTATGATGGATGGTTCGGAAACAACAAACTGATCTATGGGCCCGATGCAACATGAAGACAATCATAAAAATTGATTAAAAAAAGACCGCGAGAGATGCCTGCTGGACGGTGTAGATGCTCTGTCAAGAACAGTTCCGAGCCACAGGCAGCCGATCTAAGATGAACACCGTCGTCACTTTCTTCAAGGAAAGCGGCTAATGCAAGCCGATAAGGAAGGAGGCTTCGTGGTCCAGGCATCTACAAAGAAAAGGCCTGCCGTGCTGTTGAAAAGAATTTCGCTCCAACAAGTCTCAAGCCAGCAAAAGTAAAATCACGGGCAGTCTCCATCTGTAAAAACCTTGAACTGGACAAATGTAAGGAAAATACGCTAAGCATCTTTTTCACGGCCAAGACTCATAAAGAAGAAATTCCGTTTCGTTGCGTTGTTAGTGAGCGCGAGTCTTGGCAACGACATATAAGCCAATTTCTCTTAAAACACCTGAACTCGCTTGAAGTAGAGGATCCTTTTGCTACTAAAAATTCAACTGATGTGATAGCTCTCTTACAGTCCTGTGGAACTGTAGGCGGTTTTTTCTCAGTAGATGTTAAAGATCCTTTTTATGCTATTCCACACAAAGAGCTGTTTGTAGCTGTTCAGGCTTGTATTGAAAAGACAGGTGTTGTGCGCTTCCAGAATGCAGCCGGCATGTCAATAGAACGGTTCATTTCCTTGTTAGAATTCTATCTTAGCGCCACTTTGGTCCGCTTTGAAGATCAGGTCTACATACAAAAAAGAGGTATTTGCATAGGTTCTTGTGTTGCTCCTGTTTTAAGTAACATTTTTTTGTCAGCCATTGACTCAGTTCTTGACAGTAAATTTGACAAAAGGAAAATTCTGAAAGTGTTTAGGTATGTAGATGATTTTCTAATAGTGTTAAACAGACAGGACCCATCGACTTACAAAGGCACTATTAATGAAATTCTAGAAATGTTTAGAGAGTGTAGCCATGGCTTGGAGTACACCTTTGAACTTCCAGAAAGCAATAAGCTACAGTTTTTGGATTTAGAACTCTCCTTTGCACAAGGAGTTTGCTGGATGTACCACCCCAGAGCACAAAAATCGCTTTTATCTTACGAATCGGCCCACTCGAAGACGGTAAAAAGAGCCATAGCCACATCAGTCTTGGGATCGTCTTTAAATAAGTCGTGTGAACATTGCATGCAAAGTGGCTTTGAACTTCAGATTGAAAGGCTACATAAGGCAGCTTTCCCACAGACCGTTATATCTGCTGTAGTTGAGTCCTTGATCAAAAAAGTAAAAGGTACGGGAGGTAGGACCACTCAAGAGGATTCTAGAAGGGTTAAGCCTGTAGTTGTGCCCTATTGTCATCGCACGGCGCACAACCTGAAGAAGGTCGCAAATAAATTTAAATTCCCAGTAGTATTTTCTGCCCCTTGCAAGCTGGCTTCCCTGTGCCCTCGGATTAATAACCCGAGACCAGTAAAGGAAACATGTGGAACACGCCATGCCCAACCATATGTCGGGTGCAAGGAAGGCGTTGTATATGAGAGCCCACTCACTTGCGGTAAGGTATACATCGGCCAGACTGGGAGATGTTTGAACGAGCGTTTGAGAGAGCACGAGCGATCGCTTGAGAAAGGCACTGGATCTAATCTGCCAATTCATTGCAAGAAGTGCAAATGCATGCCTATACTAAAAAAAACTTCTGTACTAGATAAAAGTCGAGACAATGTAGCTCGTGAGCTGAAAGAAGTCTTCTTCATAATAAAGAAAGGTCTAGATTGCGTTAGCGAACCGTCTAAAGTGCTGTATCAGAGCGAGTTCTCTTTTTTAGAAGGGCGCGGTTGATTTTCGCGCATGAATTTTAGAGTCGCATTAAGATGAGCATGCCTGATGACTTGAATAAACTAATATCTTTATTATGCTAGAGCGCTTGAAGATTTTCCTTTTAGTCGTATGTCTGGAAGAAGAAAAAAAAAGAAAAAAAAAGGAAAGGAAAAATTGTGATTGTCAGTTTTTTTTTTTTTTAATCAATTTTTATGATTGTCTTCATGTTGCATCGGGCCCTATACACCACGTGTCATAGATCAGTTTGTTGTTTCCGAACCATCCATCATAACTGTTTTTATCGCTTTTATGCCTGTTGTCTTTTATCGCTTTTATGGTCCTTTCACCTTTTGACGTTTGCTGCATCTGATTAGCGCCGCCACGGTGCGCCTATATATTGTGTGTTTTTCCTTCAATAAAAGATCAGTTGTCAGTGAGCGCTTGTCCGTGTCCTCTCTCTTGTGAATGTGTCGTTAGCGCTTTGTCCTTTTGTTAAAAAAAGATTAGTGTCAGCGTTGTCATGCTCTCACTTCATGGCTCTGTTCACGGCTGGTTTTGCGGCTATTAAGAAATAAACATCACATAATGCGACCTAAAGGGGAACACACCCCGGCCGAGATCTTAGTAGCTAAATTTACCTTGCAATTTAAAACTCAAGGATTCGAATCGATGTTTTATTCGCTCAGTGGGCAGGTAAGCAGTGTCAATCGATTGCGACACTGACGCAACGAGCGAGGTTCATTTTTTAAAATATTTCCGCTATCTGTCGCCAGGTGACGCTGCTCAGAGGAGCCTACTAAAGCCGACCCTACCGTTGAGAGAACGGAATCACGCTTCTGCGACTCCGTGCGCGTCTGGTTTAGATCTATGAGAGCTCGGAAGAGACGCCATGTGTTTTTGCCAGACATCTGCCTAGCTGCCGCGTTGCACCTCTCTACCCTCTCTAGCGTCCGCGAGTTGCACTGCGTATTCTGCCGCCTCTTTTGTTATCGCCGCGATCCGGGTTTTTAGCTTGCGGTTATGTTTCTGCCTGCGCCATCTTTTAAACATGCTGCGTCTGGCTTCCCAGAGGTGGAGGAGGTGGGTGTCCACATCCGTCACCGCCTCAGAGAGCTTTCCCCGCGTTTCCGTCGAACGGAGACTGCTCAGCAGCTGTTTGGTCCAGGCTTGGTATCCCTGCTCCTGGATAGAACTAATATTATATTCTTTTCTGAATTTTGCCCAGTCCGGCATCCTAGCCTGCCCCGTCTCGCCTAGCGTTTTTTGAAAAAGTTAAGTCCGGACAAGTGTCCCTCTGCGCCGAGTTCCCAATTCGCGTGGGGTACGCCGGGTCGGTGTGTAGGGTGTGGGGGTTTAAAGGGGGAACGGTCTTCCGCCCCGCTCCTCCGCAGGTGCAACGTTCTCGCTAGCGACCCGCGGAGGGGAACAGAGGGACAAAGGACGGGGGTGACACATCGTTAATACTCGAATGCTATTTATTGCACTTGCAAATAATACAGAGCATGCCGGCTAGCTATACATCAACAAGGTTTCCTTGGAAGGGCAAGGCTACGTAAGAAGGGCTTTTGACTCACCGGCTGGGAAATGGGGGTGCGATTTCGGCAGCGGACATTTGAACGCGCCGTGAATATGGCGGCCGGGATCTCCCGTGCGCGCCGCATTCTTCGGACGAAGCCATACCACGGCGTTTGCCGCGAGAGGCGGCGAGACGGGCGGTATTTACCGGTCGCTTCGCCGTTGGGAACCAGAAGATGGGCGGTCGTGCACAACGGGACCTCCCGTGTGCGCAGCGTACTCCGTGACCGCTATCCCCCGGCATTTGTCGGGTGAGGCGGCGGGAGACGACCGCTCGCTTTGCCGGCTGGATCCAGAAGCTCTCTGTCGTAGTCTCGCGGGAACCAGCGTAGACGTCTTGGTGGCGCATCCATCGTTGATTCTCCTTCCCCCAAGGGGAGGTATTTACCTCCTCTCCCAGCCGGCGCTGCCATGAAGCTCGTTGGGGTGGTGGTGGTCGGTCGCGGCGAAGGGGGAGGAAACTGGTTTTCCACAAGGGTTAGCCTAATGTGGACGCGGCCTCCGCTAGCTTCCGTCCTCGTATGTCCTCTCGGTTGTAGCCCCATGAGAGGCTCTGCGCATTGAAATCTCCTAACACTAGTAACGGATCTCGTCCCGCTTCCCTGACAGCCTTACTCAGGAGTGTGGAGAAGGTTACATTTTTTGCTTTAGGTGGGCAATACACGTTCAGGATGTGGAGCGGAGGATCATCCTTTTTTATGGGTAGGAGAGTCACCATCACGCTTGAAAAGCTGGCTTGTAATTCCAGATCTATCAAACTTTCTGTGAAATTTTTGTGCACGAAGATGCATGTTAGGGGGTCGAGTTGGAACGTTTCGTAGTTTGTGAGGCTCGCGTTCCGCCTAGCTTCCGTACGGCCACCACTGCCGGAGTATGCTCGTACATGGAAAGGTGCATCCTAAGGTCCGCTCAGGCTCTTAGTCTTTGATTTAATGATTTAAAGCCTCGACTATTCCACTGTGTTAAAATTATAGGACTCTTCTTAGTTCGTCCCGTCATATTGTGCCTGGAGATTGTTATTCTGGAGAGGGAGCTGCTGCAGCTTCTAACCCTCACTGATCACCCTACGCATCTTGTGAGTTATGGGATTCGTGGGTATCCTTGTGTTAGCATACTTGCGAATCGTCATCGCTTTCGCTATCTGTCATGATACTATGGAGGGAATGGATTCCTGTATCTTCCTCATCATAGCTTCTAGTTTGTTTTCCATGCTAGGCTCTGCGTCGCTTTCCATCTCTTCCTCTTGCTGAGGCGGCTGAGATTTAGCTAGTGCAGTTTCTAGTTTGCTGGTTAGCAGCTCTATTTGAGCTTTTAGGGCTGCTATCTGTTTTCTTAATTCAATCTCTACCAAATTTGGTGTAGGTGGAGAAGTAGTATTGGGAGGAGGAGGGGCAACCCCACTCACCTGCTGCTTCCCGTTCTTGACGATGCTGGCCCAGTTTCTCTCTTGATTGTTTTGTTTAGAATTTGGCTCCATGTTAATCGAAGGGGGCGGGAGATTCTCAGAGCAAAACAGCGCAAACTTCACAACGGACAGAGAACGGCAGACGAGACACAGGCGCTAGTGCAGTTTCCATTGTGCATTGTGAAGTTTGCGCTGTTTTGCTCTGTGATGAACCAACTAGCTCGAGATGTTTTCTTCAAGGGAGATTCTCGCTCCCTGTTTTCTTCTTCTTGTTGTTACTGGATTGTTGCTGCTCGTTCCTTCGGAATTTCGCAGTGCAGTCTCTAGAGTTCGTGGCGTGTTCGCCGCCACATACCGCACATTTTGGATTGCACTCGTGAGGGGCCCGCACCCCCTCTACAAACGCAGCTTGCGTTTCGCAGAGTCCGCAGTTTTCTTGCCTCGGTGTCGGGCAGGCGTCTGCCCTATGTCCCACCGTGCCGCATAGATTACACGCTGGTATGGCGCTACGGTAAGCGGCTACCGGTATAACTTGCGCGTTGTACAGCACAGCTCTGGGCTTGTACTTCCCTTCAAAGGTGACCCTTGCTTTGTTCGAAGTGCCGAACTTTCGGATCTCCAGGATTTTGCTCTCTCCGCGAAAGCTTCTCACCTTGCCTCGCAGGGATTCGGTGGTCTCCGGATTGGCCACAGTGATGACTCCGTGTACCACGTTGTCCTCACTTTGCTTTACATGTCCACGCAGATAGAGGTCTTGCCCTTGCGCTCGGATTGCAAAGTCGCCGACCAGTCTGTCTGCCGCATGGATGCTCGACGTGCCCACGATGATCAGGCTTTGGTCCGGGGACACTGTGAGGTAAAAATTGTCTGCTTCGGCCTCCCCGACTCGCTGTCGTAGAGCTAGGCCCAACTCGCCGTGTTGCAAGTTATTCAAGTTTGTGGCCGTTTGTGGTTTGATGATTAGCACCACGTCGTCTGGTCTGAATCTGCACAGAAACTTGGGCTTCCATGCAGCTCTGACTTGCGTTGGGCCTCCAGTTGCGCTCTCACCGGGTGCTCAGTCGGGTGGCGCGTGCCGGCCTCCGTGTGCTCACGGGCCTTCCTTTGCGCGCTGGCTTGGAGTTTCTGGGCTCGCTTTTCAAAAGCCCGGACAACATTTTCACTGCAGGCTTGCTCTTGGCTGGTCTGCGGCAAGGTTGTCCATGTCATGCCTTCCGAGTCATAGCCGCGTTGCTGGTTGGCGTTTGCCATGTTCGCCAGGAGCGTCCTTCCCGCCTTGGGACGCCGGCGTTCAGCCGATAGTCTGAGTCATGGCTCCACAACGGATGGGAGCAAAAGTGCCATGCAACGAGCCATAGCAACGAGGTAAAGAGGGGGAAAACTCCTCGAAAAAAAAAAAAAGAGATTCAGCAGCAGGCGCTCCTCGCTTGCGCTATGAAACCAGACCCGCTAGCACAGCGCTCGTACTACCACAAACCACGGAAAACCGATTTTTCAGCGTTCCGCAGTGTGTGTCAGCACAGTGGCACATCGTTTCATGTATTTCCTCCGTGCTCTAGCAATCGAAGCCAGAGAATCGATGCATTTCCAATCACCGCGGAGCGCACAGTAAGTGCCGTTGACAATTTACATATAGCCTCGTCAGTTTTTGTTGCACGATTTCTTTCCTGGCATCAACTGCCTTCTATAGGCACGGAACGCCTACGGATAAGGACGAGTAAATATTACGTTAAACACAAATTGACTTCTCGCGTCACATACATAAGGCGATCAGTGCACGAGAACGTTCAAGGGTGCTTGATCCTGGCGATACGGGGTTGGGACTGGTAGGTAGGTCCACGACCTACAGTAGGTGGTGGGTAGGTCACTGCCGCTTGCAGGGTGGCTATTCTGCCACCATATCTTTATCTGCTGGTGTAGGGTGTCATGGCACACCCTGCCGTTTCGGTGGTGGACGACGGCTGTTGCCGACGCGCGTCTTTCTCCCCTTTTTCTTTTTCTTCTTTTTTTTTTAACTTTTTTGATTCACAGGAAGGGAAAGGCGCAGTATCGGATTTCTTCGTAGAAAACTGTCAGCAGCACCTTTTCATGTAAAGCTAACAGGCTAATATAAGGCCCATCATTGCGTACGGTAGCATTGTTTGGAGCCCTCATCAATCATACCTCAGCCAAAAATTAGAAAAAAAATTCAAGATAGGCCCTTCGTTTTATTTTCTCCAGCTACTCACGCCACGATAGTGTATCATCCATGCGAAATAAAGCGGGTATTCCTACCCTTTCTTGTCGGCGACGCGTAGCTTCCATGAAATTTCTATACCTTAATTCTTTATAACGGTGGAATCAAATATGATGCAGATGAGTACACCAAGGCATCATATCATCGTTCGATGAGGTTAAATCATGGGAAGTGCATCAGACCCATCCCAGCTCGATGCGACGCGTACAAATTTTATTTTTTTTCTTTTGCTAATAAAGAATGGAATAGGCTGCCACCTGAATTTATGGACAATATCTGCCTTGATATTTTTCTTAAAAGCATCGAGTCATATTTTGAGAAGCAAATGGTGTAACAAAAAATCGTTCCTAAAATGTATTTCGTTATTCACTGCGAGTGTTCAGTTTAGGATTTTATCTTATCAGTACCTATTGTCTAACATGTTCCTTTATTGTGTTGCTTCGCGGTTCTGTTTTCAGTGCTTCATATGCGACAAATTGAATGTCCGTTATAGTGTTGCAGTGCGTATGTTTTCCATTTTTTGAGTGTTTCTGATGTTTTTCATTTTGTATAACAGTCCCATTCGTTCACCCATTCCTGTAAGAGCCTAGCAAGGCTTACAGTATGCTTAAATAAAACAAAGTGTCTTTCACACTTGTTTCTATGGAACCCTGACCCGCGCCATAGGGGTAGCGAGGAGGATGGGAGCGAATGTGGAAAGAGAGAAAAAGGAGCCGTAGTGGAGGGGTACGAAGTAATTTCGACCACCTGGGGATCTTTAACCTGCGCTGACATCGCACAGCGCACGGACGCCTCTTCGTTTCGCCTCCATCGAAACGCAGCCGCCGATGTAGAAACCGGGTACCCCGCACAGTAGTCTGGCGCGTCTTACCACTGCACCCTATAATTCTCTTCTGTCCTCACGAGGCAGTGGAGGTGGCTCAGCTACAGCCTGTGCACTTTCTTTTCATTCTTCCTTATTCGCAACAACATATGATCAACTCAGCTATGACAACTTGATCTGCGCGCTTTTTAAGCTCGTTCTGCTAAGAACGCCATCATCAAATGCGCGTAAGGGAGGAGTTTACGACGATCGGCTGAAATCTTCTGATTCGTCGCCGCGTCAAGCAGGCGTCTCGAGATCTGCAGGCCATGCAGCGCGTGACACTGCGCTCGATCTTGGACGGCGCACGCTACGAGAATTGGGCCCGTTGAGTGATCGTTCGCCATGCGGCCGCTCACTTTCCGCGTCGCAGCTTACCACACTTGAATAAGATCCCTGAATCGGTATAGTTTTGTCGGCGACAGCTGTGTGACGACTACCGTGGTGAAACGATCAAGCCGCTCGGCATGGCTTTTTTTTTTTTTTAGTGTATTTTTAAGTAAACGGTAATTCGCCAAAAGCAAAGCCCGCTTGCAGGGTGCTCATTTGGTTAAGTGCTCGCATGCCTGTCACACCTCGCCAAATACCGAAGCAGCAGTGAATGTAGTTTTACATACATATACATACACACATCGGATCCAGAATTAGCTTTATATTAATCAAACAATCAAGGGGTCGTTTAATTAACTTAAAAAGACATTGAAATCAACAGCTTAGTCAGTGCTCAAAATGCAACTTAGATGAGCTCATCTTTGGAACTCAAGTTCCTAATGGCCCTTGATACATCTTGCCCCGTTTAGTTCCAGGATTTTCCATAAATGTGACATATGTCGAAGTAAAAGTGAAGTGAACAATGCACATTGAGGCCAACTAAATGGCGCAAACTACAACTGGCAGCTTCCCACACCCCCTTTTATACAACAGGATAGAGTTGTCTCTATTGGAGTGTGTACAAGTTCAAGCCATGTGTATGAGAGTTGCCGGAGCTGAGCAGTGTTTGCACATGGGGGCTATTTGAAGCGGAAAGATCCTGTTGTGTAAAAGAGGGTGTGGGAAGCTGCCAGTTTGTAGTTTCCGCCATTGAATGGCCTCGCGTCTTGTTAGATCGTCGTTGTTGTTGTGGCTGTAGGAAGAAGGAAACGAAAACGGACGCCTGTCCGTTTCGCCTCCATCGAAACGCAGCCGCCGGCGGTCGCGGTCGAACCCAGGTGCTTCGGAACAGTATAGTCGGGCGTCTTAACCACAACCAGATCACAGATTGCATCGACGCCATGGGAGACAATAGATTTTTTTTCCTTCTTCCATGTTTGCCATGGAGGAAGCGCATGCCGACCAACACAGGAAGGAACGAAGTGACAGCAGTGACAGAGCAAAGCAACTGAGCGCTACGATAGAAATTGCGATCTACAGGAACGTCGTGGTATCCGCCTTGTTTTAACCAGAGGTTTTTCTAATATTTGAGCAATTTGAAGTCCCAAAGATATGTTCTGGAACCATGAAGGAAGTTCTTTCCTTCCTCCATGCTTTGAAGGCTTGGCTAGGCTAGCTAGGCGGCAGCAGCGAAATGCTTCCTGCTTCATCCATGGCATCCTGCAACCCATGACGTCTTATCCGGTTTAAGAATTGACGTCACGCCCGGCTATTGCTCTATAAATAGGTGGTTGTTTTTAGTAGCAAAATGTCTGGTCGTCCTTCATGGCGAGAGCCGTGGGTATGGTGCCGTGGGAGTTGTGCTGCCATGCCAACCGTGCGCTCTTATGTTGTACGGTACGTAACGCGACCGTCAGACTACGTAACGACTCGCCGTAATCGGAAGGCTGCAGGCAGGACCGGAACAGAACCGTGGGTTGTGCTGTTGAATTTAGGGCAACAATCCACGAACTGAATCCGATTGTCACCGAGTTTGCATCTACCGGGATGATGGCAATGATGGCCCGCAAGCTGCAGCAAGCCGACGCATGAAAGACCACCTAGCGCTCGCAAGGCGCGAACATGACGAACATTCATTGTCTGAAAAGCACGCCAGCGTTTGCTCGGGCGCTGGCTGGGGAAGGGGGGGGGGGGGGGGCTCGTGGGCACCTGGGATGTGGGTAAGTGGGTTTGAGGCTGAGGCTCATGTCCGGAAAAAAAGCAAATGCTAAAAATTATTTCACATCACATTCGTCGAGAGAACCAACGCATTCTCCTTTCCACTTTGGTCCTCGGCGCGTATACGCAGTTCACGAAGCCGGCTCTCTGCATGTTCAGGGGCCAGATCAAGCGACGGTTCCGTTCGGGGACTGGTTCCTTTCGCCGCTCCTAATTGGTTGTTGCGTCACGTCCGGCGAGACCCCCAAAGCTTCCGGAGGCGGCTCCGCGTTTTTCGCCTACGGCACGGGGCGGGGCCACCGCTCCGAAAGGAACTGTTTTGCCGGCTGGCGCAGGAACCGCGACGAGTTGGTCTGCTTCGAGATGGAACCGTTCTGCGCTCGCTGTGGCGGCTCATGGCCGCCGCGCAGCTGCTTGAGTACGGCCGTGGTATCCTTTTTTTCTGATTTTTTTTTTTGGGGGGGGAGGGGGGGGGCAGCGTTTTGCGGTTTTAGTAAACTGACGCAGTAAAGAAAGAAAAACGAGACGACGCCTTCTACATGTCAAAGGAGGTTTAGCGGCAACACTGGCTAAGCCTGTGTGCCGATCGCGAAGCGAAGTGGGGTCGAAGGGGCGCATGCCGGGCTGCCGTCAGAAGCAAAGGTGCTCTACGCGCATCGATCGCTACTTTGCGATCGGGAGCTCTCGGTCAACGGCAGTGCGACCATTCGAATCCGGCAGTCGTAGATAAAAATAATTCGCGTCCGCAAGTGTGCGGGCTGAGTGTTTGCCTCCCTTTATGTCAGCGAAAGGGGGGCAGACGGTGGCTGACTGGATCGAGTATGGTCGGATTCCATATGTCATCGGCTGCGTCCTACATTGACAGCTATTCACGGAAAGTTCGCGCATACTCACGATGCTTGTGCGGCCGATAAGGCTACGGACGCTGCACCGCTACATAGGCAGGCGCGGACGCGCCGGCGCGGTGCCGGTATCAAGCATCTCGTTCGTACTCGCAATGGCGGCAGCAACTCCTCCGTCATAGAGCTAGCGTGATTCGGACTGCATACTACAGGCGTTGTAGACCTCGTTCTTACGATATTTGCCATTCTGTGCGAAAGACAGAACTTACAAAAACTTCACATCAAGCGAGGAAGCAGACGACGCCGCCGAGTGCGCGACACTATCTAGCGGCGAAAAAGGTACTCATGAGCCAAGAAAATTGCTTGGCAGTTGTTAACAGGAAGTTTCTAAGAATATTTCAGTCTATTATTCACTAGTTTGCATTATTATGTAATTATTAGATTTAGTTCGTGCTTAACACCACTTTGGTACAAGTATTTGGTACCAGAAAAAGCCACATGCTCGCGGTGGACACGCCTACGATCTGGCGCCATCGCTGATTGGCCGCTGTCTTTCCCGTCCTCGCCATGAGGTGGCGCCCGCTGTCTTGCTGACGTCTAATTGACGCCATCTCTAAAGAGAACGGTTCACGAAAGGAACCTCCGCAGGATACGCTGTTTTCACGTCCGAGTGGTTTCATTCAGCGCGCAACGCGCTTTTTGTACGCTGAAAGACGGCACGTTTTCATAAATGCGTTTGAATTATCACTTAGAACCTAAAAATACATCAGAGTATATAAATCAAACACACTCAGCGCACGCGTTTTCTACAAAACATCAAACAACCCTGGCGGTATCTGTCAAAGCGCAGTATCTGCCACACTTGCTCTGTGGACACCTAAACCGCACCGTTAGGAAAGGGAGGAAGGTGGGAGTGAATGTAGAAGGAGAGAAAGGGAGCCGTATTGGAGGCCTACGGTTTATTTTCGACCTTCTGGGGATCTTTAACGTGCGCTGACAGCGCACAGCACAAGGACGTCACTTCGTTTCGCCTCCATCGAAACGCAGCCGCCGCGGTCGGGTTCGAACTCAGGAACTCCGGCTAAGTGGTCGGGCGTCTTACCACTGCACCACCCCGGTTGGGCAGGACACATGAATAATATATTTATAATTGGTCTACAGGAACGGAAAGGCGCGGTACCTATGGAGCACATCCTGATTCTTCGGTTTATTCTCATGAAATAGTGCATTCCCACTAATGACAGCTCGTAATTGCTGAATCACAACGCTTTGGGAGTACAGTTGACTCTATCGGAATAAACGTTTCATCAAAGGGACAATTGCTTCTTATGTACAATCTGTGTAAGGCGCGCTTTGCGCAATGACATTCAGGCGTAGAACTGTGTAGACTGCTTTTGTAATCAGTGTTTGGAGGTGGAACTGGGAAGGAGCATTAATGGTAGTGGCTTCGAGCCCCACGAAATATACTCGCAAAAACTTTACTACAACAAACTCAGTTTCACAGCTCCCCATACCGCCCAGCGAAGGAGTGTCCCAAGTGGAGGTCGCGAGAACTAGCGGCGCTGCAGTACACTCTTCCCCTTGGCCGAGAGCGTCGTCTGCTCCACGCGGCGCGAAAGCATGAAGCGGCCAGCACACACGTAGCTTTTGCGTGCTGCCGTTGCACTGTGCATGTCTACAGTATAATTATAACAACAGTACAACAGCTTTGGCTATGTAGCAACACATTACCTTAGAGAACGCGATTGTGTTATGCGCAATTCATTTGTTAAAGCTATGAAACAAGTGTGAGAGCCGTCGGATTGCTCACGAGCACTGTTTCTTGCGTTACTCGCTGGTCTGTGTTTTGTAGTATGTTCTTTCACGACATAGATAATGTCGAGCAAACAAATTAGCCAACTTTTCAGTGCATAGGAGCACTCTAACCTTAGAAGGTAACACAGTGGCTTTGACGTTTTCTACTGCGTTGCGCAGATTGCCTCAATTAGAGAGCAAAACAACGCAAACTTCACAATGGGCACAGAAGGGCAGACGAGACACAGGCGCTGTGTCTCGTCTGCCCTTCTCTGTCCATTGTGAAGTTTGCGCTGTTTTGCTCTGTGATAAACCAACTAGCTCGAGATGTTTTCTTCATGCCTCAATTACACGCAGAAATATGCTAGCCTGGGCAGCCTGTTCGTGCAGTGCATGAAGTCTGGCTACTCGCGTCAAAAGATACAGTGAATACAGATTACGCGTAAACGGCCTCCGTCGTCGCCTAATCAGAAGCGCTTTTCTTTATGTCTCACTTTCGAGGTATGGCGTGAAACATAGCTCAGGATCGGCACTCTCGCACTCCCGTATATGTACAATATGTGAATATATATATATTCCTTTGTCGTCTAAAACAACATCAGGTGTGAAGAGGTATTTATGAGTTCACTAAAAGAGAAGTCAGTGAGAATAGGCGTGCGCACTGCGACGACTGAACAAGCGCGTGAGTCTATGAGTCTATTCAAAAATCTTATATTGCGAGTAATCATGTCGCGCCCTTGATTGATTCCCCTCCTGCTTTACACACACACACACACACACACACACACACACACACACACACACACACACACACACACACACACACACACACACACACACACACACACACACACACACACACACACACACACACACACACACACACACACACACACACACACACACACACACACACACACACACACACACACACACACACACACACACACACACACACACACACACACACACACACACACACACACACACACACACACACACACACACACACACACACACACACACACACACACACACACACACACACACACACACACACACACACACACACACACACACACACACACACACACACACACACACACACACACACACACACACACACACACACACACACACACACACACACACACACACACACACACACACACACACACACACACACACACACACACACACACACACACACACACACACACACACACACACACACACACACACACACACACACACACACACACACACACACACACACACACACACACACACACACACACACACACACACACACACACACACACACACACACACACACACACACACACACACACACACACACACACACACACACACACACACACACACACACACACACACACACACACACACACACACACACACACACACACACACACACGCACGCACGCACACACACACACACACACACACACACACACACACGCACGCACGCACACACACACACACACACACACACACACACACACACACACACACACACACACACACAGAGAAAAGAAAAACGACACAATTGTATTGCTTGTAGGGGAAGTTACTTTAATTTCGAACTAGCACTGGACTGCAGTCTTGAAACACATACGATATTCAAGGTATATACAGCAACGGAAAGGGCATTATAAGTGAACTGTTTTGAACCTAAGTTATTTATTAGCAAAACAAGCATAAATCAGAAAAAACGCAATATTGCCAACAACACTAATGTTGAATGCTAATGAAATGCAGCAAACAACCAGGACTTGAGTTCATCAACATAGACAGACATTGCGAGGTCACACGAACTAAGAGGAGAACATTATATCTCGTTTGGGAAATATTTGAGTGGGCATGCCTTCTAGCCACCATAGTATCTGCCACACTTGCTCTGTGGACACCTGAGCCGCGCCGTAAGGAAAGGAGGGAAGGTGGGAGTGAAGGTAGAAGGAGAGAAAGGGGAGCGGTATTGGAGGGCTACAGGAACAGAAAGGCACGGTACCTATGGCGCACATCTTGAATCTTCGGTTTATTCTCATGAAATAGTGCATTCCCACTAATGACAGCGCGTACTTGCTGAATCACAACGCTTTGGGAGTACAGTTGACTCTATCGGAATAAACGTTTCATCAAAGGGACAATTGTTTCTTATGTACAATCTGTGTAAGGCGCGTTTTGCGCAATGACATGCAGGCGTAGAACTGTGTAGACTGCTTCCGTAATCAGTTTTGATAAATGGGTTTGAGGATGAGGCTTATGTCCGGAAAAAATAAGCAAATGCTAAAAAATTATTTCACGTCACATTAGTCGAGAGAACCAACGCATTCTCCTTTCCACTTTGGTCCTCGGCGCGTATACGCAGTTCACGGAGCCGGCTCTCTGCATGTTCAGGGGCCAGATCAAGCGACGGTTCCGTTCGGGGACTGGTTCCTTTCGCCGCTCGTAATTGGTTGTTGCGTCACGTCCGGCGAGACCCCCAAAGCTTCCGGAGGCGGCTCCGCGTTTTTCGCCTACGTCACGGGGCGGGGCCACCGCTCCGAAAGGAACTGTTTTGCCGGCTGGCGCAGGAACCGCGACGAGTTGGTCTGCTTCGAGATGGAACCGCTCTGCGCTCGCTGTGGCGGCTCATGGCCGTAGTCGAGCCGTCGAGCGACGGCGTGCGCCGCGCAGTTGCTTGAGCACGGCCGTGGTATCCTTTTTTTTTTTCTGTTCTTTTTTTTGGGGGGGGGGGGAGGGGGGGGCAGCGCTTTGCGGTTTGAGTAAACTGACGCAGTAAAGAAAGAAAAATGAGACAACGCCTTCTACATGTCTCAGGAGGTTTAGCGGCAACACTGGCTAAGCCTGTGTGCTGATCGCGAAGCGAAGTGGGGACGAAGGGGCGCATGCCGGGCTGCCGTCAGAAGCAAAGGTACTCTACGCGCTTCGATCGCTACTTTGCGATCGAGAGCTCTCGGTCAACAGCAGTGCGACCATTCGAATCCGGCAGTCGTAGAGAAAAATAATTCGCGTCCGCAAGTGTGCGGGCTGAGTTTTTGCCTCCTCGTACGTCAGCGGAAGGGGGGCAGACGGTGGCTGACTGGATCGAGTATGGTCGGATTCCATATGTCATCGGCTGCGTCCTACATTGACAGCTATTCACGGAAAGTTCGCGCATACTGACGATGCTTGTGCGGCCGATAAGGCTACGGACGCTGCACCGCTACATATGCAGCCGCGGACGCGCCGGCGCGGTGCCGGTATCAAGCATCTCGTTCGTACTCGCAATTGCGGCAGCAACTCCTCCGTCATCGAGCTAGCGTGATTCGGACTGCATACTACAGGCGTTGTAGACCTCGTTCTTAGGATATTTGCCATTCTGTGCGAAAGACAGAATTTACAAAAACTTCACATCAAGCGAGGAAGCAGACGACGCCGCCGAGTGCGCGACACTATCTAGCGGCGAAAAAGGTACTCATGAACCAAAAAAATTGCTTGGCAGTTTTAACAGGAAGTTTCTAAGAATATTTCAGTCTATTATTCACTAGTTCGCATTATTATGTAATTATTAGATTTAGTTCGTGCTTAACACCACTTTGGTACAAGTATTTGGTACCAGAAAAAGCCACATGCTCGTGGTGGACACGCCTACGATCTGGCGCCATCGCTGATTGGCCGCTGTCTTTCCCGTCCTCGCCATGAGGTGGCGCCCGCTGTCTTGCTGACGTCGTATTGACGCCATCTCTAAAGAGAACGGTTCACGAAAGGAACCTCCGCTGGATACGCTATTTTCACGTCCGAGTGGTTTCATTCGGCGCGCAACACGCTTTTTGTACGCTGAAAGAGGGCACGTTTTCATAAATGCGTTTGAATTATCACTTAGAATCTAAAAATACATCAGAGTATATAAATCAAACACACTCTGCGCACGCGTTTTCTACAAAACATCAAACAACCCTGACAGTATCTGTCAAAGCGCCGTATCTGCCACACTTGCTCTGTGGACACCTAAACCGCGCCGTAAGGAAAGGGAGGAAGGTGGGAGTGAATGTAGAAGGAGAAAGGGAGCCGTATTGGAGGCCTACGGTTTAATTTCGACCTTCTGGGCATCTTTAACGTGCGCTGACAACGCACAGCACAAGGACGTCACTTCGTTTCGCCTCCATCGAAACGCAGCCGCCGCGGTCGGGTTCGAGCTCAGGAACTCCGGCTAAGTGGTCGGGCGTCTTACCACTGCACCACCCCGGTTGGGCAGGACACATGAATAATATATTAATAATTGGTCTACAGGAACGGAAAGGCGCGGTACCTATGGCGCACATCCTGAATCTTCGGTTTATTCTCATGAAATAGTGCATTCCCACTAATGAGAGCTCGTACTTGCTGAATCACAACGCTTTGGGAGTACAGTTGATTCTATCGAAATAAACGTTTCATCAAAGGGACAATTGCTTCTTATGTACAATCTGTGTAAGGCGCGTTTTGCGCAATGACATGCAGGCGTAGAACTGTGCAGACTGCTTTCGTCATCAGTGCTTGGAGGTGGAACTGGGAAAGAGCATTAATGTAGCGGCTTCGAGCCGCACGAGATATACCAGAGCCAACTTTACTAGAACAAACTCAGTTTCACAGCTCCCCATACCGCCCAGCGGAGGAGAGTGTCCCAAGTGGAGGTCGCGAGAACTAGCGGCGCTGCAGTCAACTCTTCCCCTTGGCCGAGCGCGTCGTCTGCTTCCCGCGGCGCGAAAGCATGCAGCGGCCAGCACACACGTAGCTTTTGCGTGCTGCCGTTGCACTGTACATGTCTGCAGTATAATTATAACTACAGTACGACAGCTTTTGCTTCGAAGCAACGCATTACCTTCGAGAACGCGTTTGTGTTATGCGCAATTCATTTGTTAATGCTATGAAACAAGTGTGAGCGACGTCGGATCGCTCACGAGCACTGTTTCTTGCGTTACTCGCTGGTCTGTGTTTTGTAGTATGTTGTTTCACGACATAGATCCTGTCAAGCAAACAAATTAGCCAACTTTTCAGTGCATAGGAACACTCTAACCTTAGAAGGTAACACAGTGGCTTTCACGTTTTCTACTGCGTTGCGCAGATTGCCTCAATTAGAGAGCAAAACAACGCAAACTTCACAATGGGCACAGAAGGGCAGACGAGACACAGGCGCTGTGTCTCGTCTGCCCTTCTGTGTCCATTGTGAAGTTTGCGCTGTTTTGCTCTGTGATAAACCAACTAGCTCGAGATGTTTTCTTCATGCCTCAATTACACGCAGAAATATGCTAGCCTGGGCAGCCTGTTCGTGCAGTGCATGAAGTCTGGCTACTCGCGTCAAAAGATATAGTGAATACAGATTACGCATAAACGGCCTCCGTCGCCGCCTAATCAGAAGCGCTTTTCTTAATGTCTCACTTTCGAGGTATGGCGTGAAACATAGCTCAGGATCGGCACTCTCGCACTCCCGTATATGTACAATATGTAAATATATATATATATATACATATATATATATATATATATATATATATATATATATATATATATATATATATATATATATATATATATATATATTCCTTTGTCGTCTAAAACAACGTCAGGTGTGAAGAGTTATTTAATGAGTTCACTAAAAGAGAAGTCAGTGAGAATGGTCGTGTGCACTGCGACGACTGAACAAGCGCGTGAGTCTATGAGTCTATTCAAAAATCTTATATTGCGAGTAATCATGTCGCGCCCTTGGTTGATTCCCCTCCTCCTTTACACATACGCACAGAGAAAAGAAAAACGACACTATTTTATTGCTTGTAGGGGAAGTTACTTTAATTTCAAACTACCCTAGTGAAAAACGCCATATGAGTCACAATAATCTCATACAGATTTCTCATACTAAACTCATACAAATCTCATTAATTCTCATATATTTCTCATATTATGAATGAGTTTAGTATGAGATTATATGAGATTGGTATGAGATTAGTATGAGTTTTGTATGAGAATTTGTATGAGGTTATTGTGACTCATAGGGTTTTTTCACTAGGGTAGCACTGGACTGCAGGTTTAAAACACGCACGATATTCAAGGTATATACAGCGCCAGAAAGGGCATTATAAGTGAATTGTTATGAACCTAAGTTATTTATTAGCAAAACAAGAATAAATCAGAAAAAAATCAATATTGCCAACAACACTAATGTTGAATGCTAATGAAATGCAGCCAACAACCAGAACTTGACTTCAACATAGACAGACAATGCAAGGTCACACGAATTAAGAGGAAAACATTATATCTCGTTTGGGAAATATTTGAGTGGGCATGCCTTTTAGCCACCATAGTATCTGCCACACTTGCTCTGTGGACACCTGAGCTGCGCCGTAGGGAAAGGAGGGGAGGTGGGAGTGAAGGTAGAAGGACAGAAAGGGGAGCGGTATTGGACGGCTACGGATTAATTTCGACCACCTGGGGATCTTTAACGTGCGCAGACAGCGCACAGTACACGGACGCCACTTCGTTTCTCCTCCATCTAAACGCAGCCGCCGCGGTCGAGTTCGAACCCGGGAACTCCGGCACAAGGCATTGTGGGAATACAATAGGTATGAGGTTTTGAGGGGTATTTGGAAAGGAATTATGATGCCCGGACTTACTTTCGGAAGTGCGGTTTTGTGCCTAAAATCAGAAATACTGTCGACATTAGAAATAAATCAGAGATCCGTTGGACGATTAGCACTAGGTGCCCACGGCAAAACTACAAATGAGGCGGTACAAGGACATATGGGCTGGGCATCTTTCGAAGTACGTGAAGCTCAGAGTAAAATATTAGATGAGGAACGCCTGAGGAAATTGGACAGTAACAGATGCGCAGCTAAAGTATTTAAATACCTGTACTTAAAAAGCGTTGACTCACAATGGAGGAAAAGAACTAGGAAACTAACTAGTAAGTATGGTATAGTCACAAGGACGGAGAAATAAAGAGCATTAAGCAACAGGTGAAAAATACAGAAGGTAATAATTGGATAAATTCGATGGAAAAGAAAAGGAGTGTGGAATTATACTGAAAGTGGAAAATGCAGATCAGGAAGGAAGATTCCTTTGATACCTCAAGAGGCAGTGCCCTACTTTTTGAAGCTAGGTCAGGGTGCCTGAGAATACGCAGCTACAAAAAGAAATTTAACAATGGAGATGACGCATGTGCTGTATGTGGTAACTCCAGTGAAACAATTGACCATATTATACTCGAATGTAATGGTATCCATCCGGAAGTTGATGCAGGCGCAATCACTGTTCCTGAAGCTCTGGGGTTTAGAGATACCGGTGGCCGGGTGAATAAACCTGCGGTGGAAACTAGCAAAAAACGACTGGAAGATTGGTGGCTTAAAAGCAGGGAAGTGACATAATGTTAGTAATGTAGAAACAAGCATTAAATAAATAGAATGATGGTATTGTTAACCAATCTAAATCAATAATTAAGATATAGGGAGAAAAAGGAGCATGATGGCTACTGCTACCACCCCGTTTCAAAGGGGACGCTCCCATATTCCATCCATCCATCCATCCATCCATCCATCCATCCATCCATCCATCCATCCATCCATCCATCCATCCATCCATGCATCCATCCATCCATCCGTCCATCCGTCCATCCATCCATCCATCCATCCATCCATCCATCCATCCATCCATCCATCCATCCATCCATCCATCCATCCATCCATCCATCCATCCATCCATCCATCCATCCATCCATCCATCCATCCATCCATCCATCCATCCATCCATCCATCCATCCATCCACCCATCCATCCATCCATCCATCCATCCACCCATCCGTCCGTCCGTCCGTCCGTCCGTCCGTCCGTCCGTCCGTCCGTCCGTCCGTCCATCCATCCATCCATCCATCCATCCATCCATCCATCCATCCATCCATCCATCCATCCATCCATCCATCCATCCATCCATCCATCCATCCATCCATCCATCCATCCATCCCAATATATCCTCAGTCGCTGATACCTCACGTTTGTGTACCGTTTGCTAAACGCTATACTAAAACTAGATCTGATGGTGAGTTTTTTACGGTACGCTAACTTTATTTCCGTTAGCACCGCTACTTACGCTAGCGCTAAAGTAATTATTGCAGCGTTCCGCAAAGCGTGTCAGCACAGTGGCACATCGTTTCATGTATTTCCTCCGTGCTCTAGCAATCGACGCCAGAGAATCGATGCATTTCCAATCTCCGCGGAGCGCACAGTATACGTGTCATTGACAATTTACATATAGCCTCGTCAGTTTTTGTTGTACGATTTCCTTCCTGGCATCCACTGCCTTCTATAGGCACGGAACGCCTACCGATAAGGACGAGTAAATAATACGTTCAACACATGATCGACGTCTCGCGTCACATACATAAGGCGATCAGTGCACGAGAACGTTCGGGGGTGCTTGATCCTGGCGATACGGGGTTGGGACTGGTAGGTACGTCCACCACCTACAGTAGGTAGGTCACTGCGGCTTGCAGGGGGGCTAGTCTGCCACCATATCTTTATCTGCTGTTGTAGGGCGTCATTGCACCCCCTGCCGTTTCGGTGGTGGACGACGGCTGTTGCCGACGCGCGTCTTTCTCCCCTTTTTCTTTTTCTTCTTTTTTAAAATCTTTATTGGTTCACAGGAAGGGAAAGGCGCAGTATCAGATTTAATCGTAGAAAACTGTCAGCAGCTCCTTCTCATGCAAAGCTAACAGGCTAATACCCTCATAAGGCCCATCACTGAGTACGGTAGCATTATTTGGAGCCCTCATCAATCATACCTCAGCCAAAAATTAGAAAAAATTCAAAATAGGTCCTTCGTTTTATTTTCTCCAGCCAGTCACGCTACGATAGTGTATCATCCATGCGATATAAAGCGGGTATTCCTACCCTTTCTTGTCGGCGACGCGTAGCTTCCATGAAATTTCTATACCTTAATTCTTTATAATGGTGGAATCAAAATTGATACAGTTCAGTACATCAAGGCATCATATCATCGTTCGAAGAGGTTAAATCATGGCAAGTGCATCAGACCCATCCCAGCTCGATGCGACGCATACAAATTTTCATTTTTTTTTTTCCTTCAGCTACTGAAGAATGGAATAGGCTGCCATATGAATTTATGGACATCTGCCTTGTTATTTTTCTTAAAAACGTCGAGTCATATTTTGAGAAGCGATTGGTGTAAACAAAAAATCATTCCTAAAATGTATTTCGTTATTCACTGCGAGTGTTTAGTTTAGAATTTTATCTTATTAGTACCTATTGTCTAACGTATTCTTTTATTGTTTCGCTTCGCGGTTCTTTTCAGTGCTTCATATGCGACAAATTGAATGTCCGTTATAGTGTTGCAGTGCGTATGTTTTCCATTTTTTGTGTGTTTCTATTGTTTTCCATTTTGTATAACAGTCCCATTCGTTCACCCACTCATGTAAGAGCCTAGAAAGGCTTACAGCATGTTTAAGTAAAAAAAAAAAGTATCTGTCACACTTGTTTCTGTGGACACCTGACCCGCGCCATTGCGGGAGGGAGGAGGATGGGAGTGATGAAAGTGGAAAGAGAGAAAGAGGAGCCCTAGTGGAGGGCTAAGAAGTAATTTCGACCACCTGGGGATCTTTAACCTGCGCTGACATCGCACAGCGCACGGACGCCTCTTCGTTTCGCCTCCATCGAAACGCAGCCGCCGAGGTAGAAACCGGGTACTCCGGCAGAGTAGTCGGGCGCGTCTTACCACTGCACCCTCACGAGGCAGAGGAGATGGCTTAGCTACAGAGCCAGTAGCTGGCCCGTGCATTTTGTTTTCATTCTTCCTTCATTCGCAATAACATATGATCAACTCAGCTGTGTCAACTTGATCCTCGCGCTTTTTAAGCTCGTTCTGCTAAGAACGTCTCTGTTTCAAGCAGTAAATAGAGGAATGTCGAGGTCAGCGCCACACGCCATGCTGGCAGGTCGGCCGGCCTATACATGAAACGATGTGCCACTGTGCTGACACGCATTGCAGAGCACTGCAAAATCCGTTTTCCGGTGTTTTGCGGTGCTACAAGCACTGGGCTAGCTGGTTTGTTTTCAGAGCGCAAGTGTAAGACGCCTGCTACTAAACCTCCGTATTTTTTGTTTCTTTTTTTTTATTTTCTTTTTTTTTTCCCCGAGAAGTTTGCCACCTCTTGTGCTCGTTGCTATGGCTCGTTGAATGGTTTCGGCGCCCGGTGCCGCAATTGATTGCTGGTCTTTGGAATTCGACATCATGGCATCCAAAGCCGCTTGCCTACCTTCCTAGTACGGAAGGATGGGCGCGGTCACTCTGCCGTTTATAACAAGAATAAACATCGTAGAAAAACGTAGGAATTCTTCCACCCCTGTCTGAGGTAGCAGGCTAAGTACTTCAGGATTCGAGTTCTGACCCGTTGCGCTCAGGTTCCCTATTCTAGCGACGCTCACAAGAGCACCCATTATACACGGAAAAAGAATCAGTAATTTGAAATGCGTCGCCTTGAAGGAAAAGTGTCTTCAAGTATTATAAGGCTTCGGTATATTCCCCAGTTGAATGGTTAATCGAAGTTTTTAATATCGGTAACGCAAACGCATGAACTTTTTTTCAAGCCGGCCAGAATCCTGTTTTTCTTGGGTCTAAGGTCGCTGCCCTCGAAGAGTTTTTTCACAAGAAGGGAAAGGTGCCGTATTTGACCCGCGCCGTAGCGTAAGGGAAGAGGGGAGTGAAATCTTAGTTCCCAGCCCTCCACTACGAAAGATTTGGCGGACATTACGTTGCGCTGAGGCCCTGTCACGTTCATTCCGGCCATGGTTTTTGTGATTTCATTTCTGCTGGCATTGCTTGCAGGCTGTTTCGATCTTTATTTTCTTGATACTGGTGCTCACAAATTTGCTATAAATGTGATATTGTGCTCTGTTTCAAACTATGGCAACTCGACTAGAACGTGATACAAGGTGTTCGAGTGCCGTCGAGTTGTGAACGGCGAATTAACAGTCGGCCGTTGCGATCAGCTGGCTGACCGTCCATGGCGAGCCGCGCGGGCAACTCGAGACTTTATGTTGAGTATTTTGTCAATGAGTATTTAATAGCGCTGTAAAAGCTAGGAACGTCTGTAAAGTAGGTTGTTTGCTCCCGTTCAGGAGCACCAAGTTCTCGCTTGGACAAGATCGGCTAATATGCTACAACTGCATGTTTTCGCATGATGACGGTAGTAGCGTGCTGTCATTCCGTGACTTCAACCCACGCCTTGCTTCATTTTAGTGAACATTTTTCTTACCAGGCGCCGCTGGCAAGCACCTCGAATATCTAGAGTGGAAAATAGACCTTTGTATTTGGCCTTCCTGGACATACACGGGGCGTACGACAACGTAAGCAGGGAACTCCTGTGGAACATATTAAAAGAAGAAGGTATCGGTTATGAGATATTAGAGTTCCTACAGGAAATATACCGGGATAACAAAGTAGAAATTACGTGGGAAGGGATAAGAAGTAGGGAGGATGTCAAAGTATGCAAAGGATTAAGACAAGGCTGTCCTCTATCACCGGTGCTGTTCATGCTTTATATGATAAACCTGGAACGGAGGATACAAGGCAGTAACCTAGGTTTTAACCTGTCATATAGATTAGGTGGAAAGGCGGTAGAGCAGCGCTTCCCCGGTTTGATGCATGCAGACGATATTGTGCAGCTAGCTGAGAGTCTGGAAGAATTGCAAACTCTAGTTAAGTATTGCGGAGACGAAGGGGACGCTCTAGGCTTCAGTTTCAGCGCAGTTAAGTCGGGTCTGATGATTTTCAACGGCTCAACTGATCAGGGTCTTAAAATACAAGGCCATGAAATACCTAGAGTAGCAGAATATAAATATCTGGGGGTATGGGTAAACGAAAGATTGGCATACATTGGAAAGCATGAGCAATCACGTAAGGCCGAAGGGCGAAGGAATGCCGGGATAATGAAGCACAAGGCATTGTCGGAATACAATAGGTATGAGTTTTTGAGGGGTATTTGGAAAGGAATTATGATGCCCGGACTTACTTTCGGAAGTGCGGTTTTGTGCCTAAAATCAGAGGTACAGTCGACATTAGAAATAAATCAGAGATCCGTTGGACGATTAGCACTAGGTGCCCACGGCAAAACTACAAATGAGGCGGTACAGGGACATATGGGCTGGGCATCTTTCGAAGTACGGGAAGCTCAGAGTAAAATATCATATGAGGAACGCCTGAGGAAAATGGACAGTAACAGATGGTCAGCTAAAGTATTTAAATACCTGTACTTAAAAAGCGTTGACTCACAATGCAGGAAAAGAACTAGGAAACTAACTAGTAAGTATGGTATAGTCACAAGGACGGAGAAATAAAGAGCATTAAGCAACAGGTGAAAAATACAGAAGGTAATAATTGGATAAATTCGATGGAAAAGAAAAGGAGTGTGGAATTATACCGAAAGTGGAAAATGCAGATCAGGAAGGAAGATTTCTTTCATACCTCAGGAGGCAGTGCCCTACTTTTTGAAGCTAGGTCAGGGTGCCTTAGAACACGCAGCTACAAAAAGAAATTTAACAATGGAGATGACGCATGTGCTGTATGTGGTAACTCCAGTGAAAGAATTGACCATATTATACTCGAATGTAATGGTATCCATCCGGAAGTTGATGCAGGCGCAATCACTGTTCCTGAAGCTCTGGGGTTTAGAGATACCGGTGGCCGGGTGAATAAACCGGCGGTGGAAACTAGCAAAAAACGACTGGAAGATTGGTGGCTTAAAAGCAGGAAATTGACATAATGTTAGTAATGTAGAAACAAACATTAAATAAATAGAATGATGGTATTGTTAACTAATCTAAATCAATAATTAAGATATTAGGAGAAAAAGGAGGGTGATGGCTACTGCTACCACCCCGTTTCAAAGGGGACGCTCCTATATTCCATCCATCCATCCATCCATCCATCCATCCATCCATCCATCCATCCATCCATCCATCCATCAAAATATATCCTCAGTCGCTGATACCTCACGTTTGTGTACCGTTTGCTAAACGCTATACTAAAACTAGATCTGATGGTGAGTTTTTTACGGTACGCTAACTTTATTTCCGTTAGCACCGCTACTTACGCTAACGCTAAAGTAATTATTGCAGCGTTCGGCAAAGCGTGTCAGCACAGTGGCACATCGTTTCATGTATTTCCTCCGTGCTCTAGCAATCGACGCCAGAGAATCGATGCATTTCCAATCTCCGCGGAGCGCACAGTATACGTGCCATTGACAATTTAAATATAGCCTCGTCAGTTTTTGTTGTACGATTTCCTTCCTGGCATCCACTACCTTCTATAGGCACGGAACGCCTACCGATAAGGACGAGTAAATAATACGTTCAACACACATCGACGTCTCGCGTCACATACATAAGGCGATCAGTGCACGAGAACGTTTGGGGGTGCTTGATCCTGGCGATACGGGGTTGGGACTGGTAGGTAGGTCCACCACCTACAGTAGGTAGGTCACTGCCGCTTGCAGGGGAGCTCGTCTGCCACCATATCTTTATCTGCTGTTGTAGGGCGTCATTGCACCCCCTGCCGTTTCGGTGGTGGACGGCGGCGGTTGCCGACGCGCGTCTTTTTCCCCTTTTTCTTTTTCTTCTTTTTTAAAATCTTTATTGGTTCACAGGAATCGAAAGGCGCAGTATCGGATTTCATCGTAGAAAACTGTCAGCAGCTCCTTCTCATGCAAAGCTAACAGGCTAATACCCTCATAAGGCCCATCACTGAGTACGGTAGCATTATTTGGAGCCCTCGTCAATCATACCTCAGCCAAAAATTAGAAAAAAATTCAAAATAGGTCCTTCGTTTTATTTTCTCCAGCCAGTCATGCTACGATAGTGTATCATCCATGCGATATAAAGCGGCTATTCCTACCCTTTCTTGTCGGCGACGCGTAGCTTCCATATAATTTCTATACCTTAATTCTTTATAACGGTGGAATCAAAATTGATACAGTTCAGTACATCAAGGCATCATATCATCGTTCGAAGAGGTTAAATCATGGGAAGTGCATCAGACCCATCCCAGCTCGATGCGACGCATACAAATTTTCATTTTTTTTTCCTTCAGCTACTGAAGAATGGAATAGGCTGCCACATGAATTTATGGACATCTGCCTTGTTATTTTTCTTAAAAACGTCGTGTCATATTTTGAGAAGCAAATGGTGTAAAGAAAAAATCATTCCTAAAATGTATTTCGTTATTCACTGCGAGTGTTTAGTTTAGGATTTTATCTTATTAGTACCTATTGTCTAACGTATTCTTTTATTGTTTCGCTTCGCGGTTCTTTTCAGTGCTTCATATGCGACAAATTGAATGTCCGTTATAGTGTTGCAGTGCGTATGTTTTTCATTTTTTGTGTGTTTCTATTGTTTTCCATTTTGTATAACAGTACCATTCGTTCACCCACTCATGTAAGAGCCTAGAAAGGCTTACAGCATGTTTAAGTAAAAAAAAAAAGTATCTGTCACACTTGTTTCTGTGGACACCTGACCCGCGCCATAGCGGGAGGGAGGAGGATGGGAGTGATGAAAGTGGAAAGAGAGAAAGAGGAGCCGTAGTGGAGGGCTACGAAGTAATTTCGACCACCTGGGGATCTTTACCCTGCGCTGACATCGCACAGCTCACGGACGCCTCTTCGTTTCGCCTCCATCGAAACGCAGCCGCCGAGGTAGAAACCGGGTACTCCGGCACAGTAGTCCGGCGCGTCTTACCACTACACCCTATAATTCTCTTCTGTCCTCACGAGGCAGAGGAGATGGCTTAGCTACAGAGCCAGTAGCTGGCCCGTGCATTTTGTTTTCATTCTTCCTTCATTCGCAATAACATATGATCAACTCAGCTGTGTCAACTTGAACCTCGCGCGTTTTAAGCTCGTTCTGCTAAGAACGTCTCTGTTTCAAGCAGTAAATAGAGGAATGTCGAGGTCAGCGCCACACACCATGCTGGCAGGTCGGCCGGCCTATACATGAAACGATGTGCCACTGTGCTGACACGCATTGCAGAGCACTGCAAAATCGGTTTTCCGGTGTTTTGCGGTGCTACGAGCACTGGGCTAGCTGGTTTGTTTTCAGAGCGCAAGCGAAAGACGCCTGCTACTAAACCTCCGTATTTTTTGTTTCTTTTTTTGATTTTCTTTTTTTTCCCCCCCCGAGGAGTTTGCCACCTCTTGTGCTCGTTGCTATGGCTCGTTGAATGGTTTCGCCGCCCGGTGCCGCATTGATTGCTGGTCTTTGGAATTAGACATCATGGCATCCAAACCCGCTTGCCTACCTTCCTAGTACGGAAGGATGGGCGCGGTCACTCTGCCATTTATAATAAGAATAAACATGGTAGAAAAACGTAGGAATTCTTCCACCCCTGTCTGAGGTAGCAGGCTAAGTACTGCAGGATTCGAGTTCTGACCCGTTGCGCTCAGGTTCCCTATTCTAGCGACGCTCACAAGAGCACCCATTATACACGGAAAAAGAATCAGTAATTTGAAATGCGTCGCTTTGAAGGAAAATTGTCTTCAAGAATTATAAGGCTTCAGTATAGTCCCCAGTTGAAGGGTTAATCGAAGTTTTTAATATCGGTAACACAAACGCTTGAACTTTTTTTCAAGCTGGCCAGAATCCTGTTTTTCTTGGGTCTAAGGTCGCTGCCCCGCCTTACCATAAGGGAAGAGGGGAGTGAAATTTTAGTTCCCAGCCCTCCACTACGAAAGATTTGGCGGACATTACGTTGCGCTGAGGCCCTGGCACGTTAATTCCGGTCGTAGTTTTTGTGATTTCATTTCTGCTGGCATTGCTTCCAGGCGTCTGTTTCGATCTTTATTTTCTTGATACTGGTGCTCACAAATTTGCTATAAATGTGATATTGTGCTCTGTTTCAAACTATGGCAACTCGACTAGAACGTGATATAAGGTGTTCGAGTGCCGTCGAGTTGTGAACGGCGGATTAACAGTCGGCCGTTGCGATCAGCTGGCTGACCGTCCATGGCGAGCCGCACGGGCAACTCGAGACTTTATGTCGAGTATTTTGTCAATGAGTATTTAATAGCGCTGTAAAAGCTAGGAACGTCTGTAAAGTAGGTTGTTTGCTCCCGTTCAGGAGCACCAAGTTCTCGCTTCGGCAAGATCAGCTAATGTGCTACAACTGCATGCTTTCGCATGATGACGGTAGTAGCGTGCTCTCATTCCGCGACTTCAAAAGGCTTGCAAATTGTGTTGTTTGGCTTCAGTCAGTACCGCGTGGTATAATGTTATAAGTACTGAACAATTTTTTCCTCAGGCATTTCTGCTACATGCAAGTTTCTAGAATGAATTGCCAATCAGCTGTCGAGTGTTGGTCTCGTTGCTTACTAGGCCAGCGTTTCAACGTGAGCAGTTGTAAGATTTATACACTGTTGTGTAATAAATTATTTGCTGATATAACTGCCAATAACGAAACATGCTTTCACCAGCGGAGTAGTCAGCACGAGCACGCAGAAATTGCGGAGAAATGCGAGCAAAATGTTAAAATAAAATTTGCTGTTTCTGCAGACCTACTACATAGTGCAGTGGTATTTATTCTTGTCCTGTGTAGAAACAGAGTTAATGACGGTTATAGAGATAACAGCATTTTTTCTATACCCTGAGTCGGAGTCATATGAGAATATTCACTTCAGGACAATACTAACATTGTACGGCTATTTTTCATATTTCATTGTATGGCACGCAGGAAAGCTGATAGCTGAGATAAATTATGTATAACCAGATTGTTGCTGTGCAGCAAAGCGGTTTCATAATGGCTCAGGTGGTGCTAAACATGCATGTGAAATTTAAATGAATGTATACATCTATATAGGTTACTTATTGTGATGCAATGCAAGGCGGCACATAGTGGAGTGAATATTTTTAAGATGCTGCACACATGAAATGTTTGTGTAATTTTCATTCAGGAGGTCTCATGTTGTCTTCAGAAGGAAAACAAGGTGCTGGTGGCCACTGGCTATCTCAAGAAGTAAAAATTCTGCAAGGTAGGCAGAGACTGGCCTAGTTAGCAGCTGTTACGTCCGCAAGGATCGGAAGTATGAAGGTGTAGTAAATCCTGAAATCAACTTGCGTCTTTGTGTGATGAAAAAGCCGAAGCAAGGTTTCTGTGCTCTGCACTATGCATATTCTTATCGGTTCCAATTACTCAACAACAGGTTTATTGAAGCCTATCTCTGCTGGCTGTGCTAGGCATTTTGTCACACTTTACTATTCCCCACTTGCAGCCTTGCTTTGAGGTCATTAATCACATGGCATAAGAAATGTGCTTCAAACGTTTTGCTAGAGAATTGTACTCACTGTATGAGAAAGGTTTCCCATTTACACCCAAGAAACTTTCACCTTTCATGGTTGTATATGAAGAGTTGTTATTTTCGTTGTCTGGTATTTTCTGTTTTGCCCTTGTGCCTGAGTGTTCCTCTTTGTGCCCGTAGCAAAGCTGTGCCGTAAGCATCGAGACCTAGTTTTCATTTTGAAGAACCACGAGACAGGCTCACTTTATGCCTGGCTTTTTGTACTTGACTTCTTTACCTTGAACTCACTGCATATAGTGCAGAAGTTATACATTCCCATATTTCAGTATGTATGCATTAACAGCCTGTGTGCCTACTGGAAACATCTAAATGTACACAATCTAGTTTTTCTGTTCAAACGACCCTTCCCAAGAGCAAAATAGTAACAGGCTCTTCCCAACTTTGGTTGGAAGCAACAAGGGCTTTATGAGATGCCATTAAAACAAAACTTTTGTTTCAGTTTTTCCCTTTTTTGACTGACACAATGCAGCAATCAGTATTGGAAATTCAAACATGAAATTTTAGAACATGGAGAGTTTTCAAAGTTGTATGAAAATGGCCTAAAATAGCCCACACATTATGCTTCTTTAATGTTGTCTGTCTGTGAGTGGGGTTTTCTCGCATGCACTGTAGTCTCGGCAAGTGGATATGTCTTTCTTGCTGCCGGAATTGCTACGTCACTATCCCATCCAGCACCTCGACACGCATTAGTATAAGTTTTGACCGTGTAGTCTTGGCTGCGTACGTTGGAGTATAATGCATGTGCATGCAGTGTGAATACAGCAATGCTGTACATGCAACTCGTACGTCACACAGTTGCATTTTTGCAATACAGCTCAAGTAAGGATCAAGTGCTCGAGAAAGATATTTATTTCTTTCGTGATCCTCCTAATGTTACCATTGATTGACAGTGTATTGTTAACCATGATACAGTTTTTAGGCATTCTACCTAGTACAGTATTTTCTAAAAAATCTAGTACAATATGAGCAAAATCAATTGAGGTGTCGAGAGCATAAGCTTAAAATAGCGAAGATTGTGAATGATGTAACTTCGGCGCGAACACACAATACACAAGAATTGATATCCTCGGTGCCCGTTCGTCGAATGCTGTTGACTCCAACTGAAACCCAAAATCTGTCGAATCCAACTTGTGCTCGAGCGGCCGTAGTCAATGGAGCCTATTGAACACATCTCCGCTCTGTTCTGCTACAAATTTCGCGGTCGCTTCGCATAGGGTTTGGGAGGAGGGGGTAAAGAGGAGACTCCCTGCGGTTTTCTTTATAAGCGAAAGCTTCACTATAGGTAAAGTGGAGTCTTTGCGCAAGCCTCAGTTTGACATTCATTTCACCTTTAAGAAGCAGGAGGACAAACTGTATCTATGCAGTTCAGATGTCCACAGAAAAATGTGACAAATACTGTCCCTTTCCTATAAACCAACACACAATGTTAGCATAGGCTAGCCACCAATTCAGGGAGTTACAGGGAAAGAGTTACATATTGTGCTCAAAACATCCGACCGCTTGAAGAGTAACCTTGTGAAAAAAATTGGCTTATATAGATTCAGTTAAACCTAGTGTGAAGCGACAGCCGCTATAGCTGAAGCGTGTGGACGCAGAAGCGGCGGTGGTGCCAGCGGCCATCATCGCGGCGGCGTTTTACAAGATGCTCTTTTGGCTTTAGACCATTAATTTCTTCTCCTCCACAAGCTTTCAGCTCATAGCGAAATGTTCTCCGGATTGCCAGATGCGGCAACCGATGATCGTAAAGAGCACAGCTGCTTAGTTCCTCTTCCTGTGAGTCTGTGGCATGGCTTCGACAGAAACTCGCCTCGTGTATCGCCACGCAGCTGCTCACGCGTTAAGCTATATACTTCCCAGGTCAGTTAACGTTTGAACTTTGGTGGGAACATAGCTGCTTAAGTTCCAACTTGACCTTTAAGCTGTTTGAAGGTCATCGGAAACACACATTGACCTTGGCTTTACCTCACGAAATGAAGCTATCGCTTCAAAACGTGCAGCCGCTTGACCTTCAATAAAGATGGTGCGACCTTCATCTTATTAAATTTAGGTGCCCACCAAAAAGAATACTGCAGTTCCTTTCTCCAAAATCTAGCTTATAAAAAATATATATGTGCCCCGTCGCAATGGCACGGTGGTTAAGTTGCCTGGCTACTGTTCCGCAGTAAACGTGATTTCTGGCGGCAGCGTTTCTATTGAGGCGCATTTACGTAGAGGCATACGTGTGCTGTGCAATGTCAGTTGCATATTTAATATATCCTGGTGGTCGAAGTTACTTTATGGCCCTTCATTATGCACCTCTTCCTCTTTTCACGTTCACTACCACCCGACCACTTGACAGAGAGTAGAACATTTTATTTAATCTTGGTTTCTTGACTTAAAATGATTTATAAAGAATGGCAGGCTTCATGCATCTTTATACAAGCCCATCAGTTTATTGTCAACCTCTTCTGCATTTCATATATCGTTCAGATAATTAGCTCAATTTCTTCAAACCTTCTGCTGTTGGCTTTGTTAGGCCCAGCAAAGATTCGCTTGATCGAAGTTATTACACTGTAGTTCGTCCCCTTTACATTTCTTTGTGCTTGGATTTTCACGACCGTTGCATGGGTACTGCTGATAGAGATTGGTGTTTATTTGTAAAACAATACTTTGGTGATAGTGCAGCAAACTTTTCCCAGGTATTATGTATGTTATTGTTGTGCAGTAGTGATTCTGCAGATCTTCACTGACATACAGATGCATGCCTCCAGTACCTGCCTAACAAGGGTGTCTTTCTAATAATACAACTGAGTGCAATGGGATATGGGGATTCTCCTTATCTTCTTTGATGAGGCGACAGAGTGCCTGAGGAAGCAGTTGAAACATCACTCTGACATGGTACAAAGCGTGGGAAGCAGAATCTCCCGTCCTCTCCTGATCCGAGCCCCCAATCGCCTTCGGCATAGCGGCTTTGTAGCTCTTTCTTTGTTGTTCTTGGCAGAATATAATCATAAATGACACGTGGAAGCACATCAAAGGAAGGGAGCAGTGGACCTGGGATTCGCATGTGCAGAGGTTAACTAATAAGCTCTCATCAGTGACAGGGGCAATTTCTCGTTGCCATACTTTTCTTCTTTCCAAAATAAAACTTCAGATATATAACGCATTATTCATCTCGCATATGAATTATTGTTCTTTACTTTGGCTCACAACTTCTAAAAAAACAAAGAAAAAATTTATCTCCTTCAAATGTAAGCCATTCTTCGTATAGCAAATGTTGGTTACAAAGCCCATACTGGAAGTATAATGTAGTAAAATATGTATGAATTTCGAGATTTTTTGTGATATTATTTTCCTTCCATCTTGAGAACTATGATAAAGATGCCACCCTGCTGAAAGAAACTAGAGATCTAGTGAACACACGTAACACAGACATTTTTTCACATGGGCTATAGGCTCCAGACATTAGAATATACTCTTCCCACAATTTCAAGTAAATTCAAAGACATAAATCAGTCCACTAAAGCTGCACTGGTTCAGTCTTTTGTAATTATGTAACCCGATGGTAATTTCCGCAGTTATAAAGTTCTCTCTTATTTACATTCATGGCCTCTGTTATAATTTTGCACTTAAAGCGTTGTTAAAGTATGCACTACCTGTATTCATTTTTTTTCCAGTCATTCTAAGAATATATCCTGCTAGTTTGTTTTGCTTGCTGAACTGATATTTAGATGCTGTTTTGATAGACCTATGTTTGCATTGCATTACTTACATTAGTGGTCTGGTTTCCTGCGTTTAAGACATGAAAAAAAATGTATATTTGCTTCTTGATATGTGTGCATAATATTTTATTGCATGCTGGCCTGCCTTGTAATGACTGCCTGGGCCTCATCAAGCTGGTTACTTGCAGCTTTTAGCCCAGGCAGCCTACCACAACATTCTGGGAAAAAAAAATGAATTGAATTTGACTAGCAACGCGTGTGTCGATGGGGCGACGGGGGGGCAGGAGGCAAGTGGGAAGACAGCCTCAAGATGGGAGGGGGTTCTATACTTTACCGGAGATAGTGCTGCTGTATTTGTTTTTGATGTAGATCATATAGTGGGGCCCTGGGTAGGACCAGAATAGCAATACGAAATGACTTGTGCACCCGGCCACTGAAAATTACTGCCCTTATTTTTTTGTTAATCTAGAGATTGAAGAAAGGGTAGTCCAGTCCATTCTGAGCTTGAACTCCATGCTTAGTCATGGTTAGGTTGTAACCATTTAGGTGTTTATGCCCTAACCAGTTAAGTAGTGGGAAGAAGTTATATTTATCAATTTATTTTTGGTCCTTCCAGTTATACTCTGAATACTATATATTATACTCTAAATATGCTCTAGTAGTATGCTTCCTGGTCTTCCGTGTCTAACTGCACGACTGATATGTATTCTAATGTTTGTTGAAGAGAAAATAACATCTTTGACGCTGAATGGCACTGTGCTCCTTGCTTAAAGTGAGGGCAGAGCCACTTTATGTGTTTGTCATAGCTATTCAAAGATTAGGACACAGAACAACAGAGCAAAGCTGTCATGGAGAAAACTAGTTTATCATTCCCTGGTTTGTAATAAAAAAAATTCATGTATAATGTCAGAGTGAGCGTTCTTATCAGAAAACAACACAGTTCCTGCTCACTGCAAGCTGATCGTAGCAATGCCGAAGTTGTAGAATGAAAACACTACTCTAAAAATTAAACATTGATAGATAATACTCATGTGTCAACCCCAAGTGAAAGCATAAAGTGTGGCTTCAGTGGCTGTGGAAACACTATGTTCCAGCCAAGGTCTGTGCTAATTACCTTGCCTGTATGTGGTAAGTAGTTTTGCCTTTCATGTAAGCTGCACTGTAGAGCAACTAATAATGCGTACTTGTGCTTTATGACACATATCTGCCATATCTCATGTTCTTTCCTTACCTGATGCTCATTTATCGTTTCACGCAACTCAAACAATGCTACGCTTGCTGCTCTTGCCTACTTAGCTTCAAAAGATGTAAACTGAAAAAGTGAGAAAGGTGCTGAAAGCAATATGTTTCAAGAAAACTATATGTCGGGCTTAGACACGTTGTCATTTACAGTATGTCGCTTCTATTTAGACATGGATGGAATAATACTTTCTTAACACAAGTGTGCAAGTTCACTGAAAGCAGTTTAATTGTGACACCTTTCAGAGCGTTACTTGATGTTGAGAGTTTGTGGCTTATTTAGCGCTTAGCAGGATGCAACAAAATGTGCAGCTGGGTTTAAATTTTGAAAATACTTTGCTTTAAAGAGAACAGGCAATCTTATATCAGGTGCAGGAGGTACACAGAAATTACTGCTTGTGTTTAGCAGTGTGAAAATAGAGCATTAGAAAAGTGACAAATGAAAGCATTGGACATCTAGTTGCAAAGAAAAACAAGATTTGAGAAGGAGCCTCAGTTCACAAGCAAACATTTCAACAAGAAGACTTCTCTTTGTCCAGGTTAAGACTGATCCTCTTGTTGGAATGTTTGCTTGTGAACTGAAGCTCATGCTTAACCCATGTTTTTTTTTTATTCTGTGTATACATATTCCCCTTATTCTAGTGAGTGCTTATGCACACTTGGAATACTCTCGTGCACTGCATATGCAGAAAAATATTCAAGAAGCTGTGCAATTAAGTAAATATTACCTGCTGTCGAGAAAGCCATCACCTTTAATAACGTGTCATCAAACACGAAAACCCAATAAGTGCGTTAGCTTGCTCGTACAGCTGATAAAGCTTCACTTGACAGCTGTTTTATAAGTCGGCCTTTCGAGCAGCCACAAATCATTTCTTGCAATTAATTGCCAAGTGTCCAAGAAAGCACACTCTACGTATGTGAAAGGAAGGTTGTGAGCATCTGTTTTGTATCGTCTATCTGCATTCACTTTCGTTTATTCACGGCGATTATTTATGCTTCAGTTGACGAGGTGATGTGCGGATATATCTGAAAAATCTTTCATTTGTTTTCTTGATATCCTTTTCTTAATGTGCAATGTTCACTTCACTTTTACTTCGACATATATCACATTTATGGAAAATCCTGGAGCTAAACGAGGCAAGATGTATCAAGGGCCATTAGGAACTTGAGTTCCAAAGATGAGCTCATCTAAGTTGCATTTTGAGCACTGACTAAGCTGTTGATTTCAATGTCTCTTTAAGTTAATGAAACGACCCCTTGATTGTTTGATTAATATAAAGCTAATTCTGGATCCGATGTGGGTATGTATATGTATGTAAAACTACATTCACTGCTGCTTCGGTATTTGGCGAGGTGGGATAGGCATGCGAGCACTTAACCAAATGAGCACCCTGCAAGCGGGCTTTGCTTTTGGCGAATTACCGTTTACTTAAAAATACACTTAAACAAACAAACAAACAAACAAAAAACATGCCGAGCGGCTCGATCGGTTCACCGCGGTAGTCGTCACACAGCTGTTGCCGACAAAACTATACCGATTCAGGGATCTTATTCAAGTGTGGTAAGCTGCGACGCGGAAAGTGAGCGGCCGCATGGCGAACGATCACGCAACGGGCCCAATTCTCGTAGCGTGCGCCGTTCAAGATCGAGCGCAGTGTCACGCGCTGCATGGCCTGCATATCTCGAGACGCCTGCTTGACGCGGCGAAGAATCAGAAGATTTCAGCCGATCGTCGTAAACTCCTCCCTTACGCGCATTTGATGATGACGTTCTTCGCAGACCGAGCTTAAAAAGCGCGAAGATCAAGTTGTCACAGCTAAGAGTTGATCATATGTTGTTGTTGTGCCTGAAGGAAGAATGAAAAGAAATTGCTGCTGGCTCTGTAGCTGAGCCACCTGACTGATGTATAGGAAGGGAAAGGCGCGGTAACTGTCTCACTTGTTTTCTGTGGACACCTCAACCGAGCCGTAAGGGACAGGAGGCAGATGGGAATGAAAGTGGAAAGAGAGAAAGAATAGCCGTAGTGGAGGGCTATGGAGTAATATCGACCACCTGGTGATATTTAACGGGCGCTGACATCGCACAGCACACGGACGCCTCTTCGTTTCGCCTCCATCGAAACGAACTGAGCCACCTCCGCTGCCTCGTGCGGACAGAAGAGAAAATAGAAAAGAAAAAGGGGAGAAAGACGTGCGTCGCGAAAGCCATCGTCCACCGCCGAAACGGCAGCGGGTGCAATGACGCCCTACAACAGTTCAAAATATGGTGGCAGGCTAGCCCCTCCGCAAGCGGCAGTGACCTATACCCACCACCTACTGAGGGTCGTGGAGCAATCTATACCTACCAGTCCCAACCCCGTAGGGCCAGGATCAATAACCACACCCGACCGTTCTCGTGCACTGATCGCCTTATGTATGCGACGCGATAAGTCGATCTGCATAGAATGTATTATTTACTCGTCCTTATCCGTAGGTGTTCCGTGCCTATGGAAAGCACATGCAGATTCCAGGAAAGGAATCGTACAACAAAGACTGACGGGGATATATAAATTGTCGACGGCACTTATAGTGCGTTCCGCGGAGATTGGAAATGCATCCATTCTATGGCGTCGATTGCTAGAGCACGGGGGAAATACATGAAACGATCTGCCACTGTGCTGACACGAATTGTGGAACATACTAATAATAATAATAATAATATTATTAATAATAATAATAATAATTGGTTCACAGGAAGGGAAAGGCGCAGTAACTGTCACACTTGCTCTGTGGTATAGTGCCTAGAATATACTGGCTAGTGTGCCGACCGCGGCCTCCTGGGTGGCGCCGCCAGCGATGAATGCCGGCGGCCGCCGCCAGGGGCGCTGCAAACTGGGTGGGTACCTGTCACGACGCCCGCAGCCTACCGCGCTCTCGCAACACCGGCAAGAGGTCTAGGCGCGCGCTGCATTTCTTTGCTTTCGTCAAGTTGGTAACAGACCACAGTTCTACTGGAGGCAGCTGACTACCAGTTTAAAGGTTTGTTTTGAACTTAGACTAGAATTTTGCGGCATATTCAATCATCGCCGCTTCGGTGCAACTTCGAGTTTTGAACATCCCCGGTGCTCACAAAGTAAAAACGGAATATGTACCCGGGCGACGGTAGCACCATAGGCTTTTATTGGTGTAATGTCATTTTGGTAGCTTTTTCCTAACAAAATGTAAGGATCATATGCGTACATGTGTTCTACCTACACTAATTTGAAATAGATCAGTAATAGATTTATTTGTAATTGGTGGTTCTCAATGTGTACTCTACATTTGCTGACAAGCAAATACGTGCAGTTTAGTCATAGCGTGTGCGTGCGTGCGCGCGCGCGCGTGTGTGTGTGTGTGTGTGTGTGTGTGTGTGTGTGTGTGTGTGTGTGTGTGTGTGTGTGTGTGTGTGTGTGTGTGTGTGTGTGTGTGTGTGTGTGTGTGTGTGTGTGTGTGTGTGTGTGTGTGTGTGTGTGTGTGTGTGTGTGTGTGTGTGTGTGTGTGTGTGTGTGTGTGTGTGTGTGTGTGTGTGTGTGTGTGTGTGTGTGTGTGTGTGTGTGTGTGTGTGTGTGTGTGTGTGTGTGTGTGTGTGTGTGTGTGTGTGTGTGTGTGTGTGTGTGTGTGTGTGTGTGTGTGTGTGTGTGTGTGTGTGTGTGTGTGTGTGTGTGTGTGTGTGTGTGTGTGTGTGTGTGTGTGTGTGTGTGTGTGTGTGTGTGTGTGTGTGTGTGTGTGTGTGTGTGTGTGTGTGTGTGTGTGTGTGTGTGTGTGTGTGTGTGTGTGTGTGTGTGTGTGTGTGTGTGTGTGTGTGTGTGTGTGTGTGTGTGTGTGTGTGTGTGTGTGTGTGTGTGTGTGTGTGTGTGTGTGTGTGTGTGTGTGTGTGTGTGTGTGTGTGTGTGTGTGTGTGTGTGTGTGTGTGTGTGTGTGTGTGTGTGTGTGTGTGTGTGTGTGTGTGTGTGTGTGTGTGTGTGTGTGTGTGTGTGTGTGTGTGTGTGTGTGTGTGTGTGTGTGTGTGTGTGTGTGTGTGTGTGTGTGTGTGTGTGTGTGTGTGTGTGTGTGTGTGTGTGTGTGTGTGTGTGTGTGTGTGTGTGTGTGTGTGTGTGTGTGTGTGTGTGTGTGTGTGTGTGTGTGTGTGTGTGTGTGTGTGTGTGTGTGTGTGTGTGTGTGTGTGTGTGTGTGTGTGTGTGTGTGTGTGTGAATAATGCAGGAAAGAACAACACTTGTTTTTATTGCTACAATAACAAGACGCAGACAGTTGCATGCAGAGCATGAAGGGGAGCATTTACTGGCAGCGGCGCTGTTTAAGAAACCTTTGTCGTTGCCTTCGAGCTTCCCTCTCTTTGTTTAGCCCCTTGACAAAAAAACGAAACCTTAAGAGAACATAAAATTTTACAACTGCAGTTAGAATTGCCTTTTCATGCTCTGGACAGCCAAGTTCAGGAAAAGACACCTGCTGGGTCAAGAATTCAACTAAACTTCCTTCATGGAGTTCGTTTTTACTAAAAAACGTTGTAAAGGCATCCTCCATGGCCGCAGTTAACAAGCTAGGGTACACCAGGCCCCCATTATCAAAATGAGCAGTAAAGTATGAAGAAGCATCGGCACCAGCTTCTGCTTTGCAAAGATAGTCTGCACACCGTGGACAGCAGCTCCTGGCAATCATCTTTCTTGCCACATAGCCTGTAGTATAATAAATTAGAGCACTATTGCTCTTTTTTTCTGTGTATGATTCATGGTCACTGCTAGACACGATTACTTCAACAACGTCATGAGCTTCGCTGAGATTTCCGTGGTCAAGTAGGTCATCTATTTTCTCTGAGAGAAAACTGCTCGTTGTTTCACACAGCTCATTTGGGTTTAGCAGTGCTTTGATCACCTCTGGGGTGCAATTTCCTCCTCTAGGCGGTTTCGCCAGGTTGTAGAACGCTAGTAGATTCACAGTCACAAGAAACTGTGAAACGGTGGGGTGGTCGTTGCATCCCGACGACTGCCTAATTATCCCAAAAAGGTTTTCAATTTTATCTTGGCTTAATCGGGACGTAAGCAGATATTTGAACCCCACAGCCGACGTCAGGAACGACAACAAGTCAAGTGTGCTCTTGATCGTCACTCTTAATCCTGCCGATGTGTTTTCCGTAAGGAAGCCACCGCCAGCTGGTTTCGCATGCTGCTCCCATTCCTGCAGATACTCTAAGAAGCCTTTGATATATTGTTCGTTCGGACTATTAGGCTTGAGTGCCTTCTCGCTTGTTCGCGAAGTCATTATACGAATCAGACGGTTCATATCTTGCACGAAATCTACTGTAGGCTGCACTATCCCATATGAAGACTGAATTTGTTCTTTGTAAATGAAAAGTCCTTTGATGACTTGGTCACCAAACAGCTGAAAAGCGATGTCAACTTTCATTTTTTCAAAGCTGTTCGGCTTGATGTGTGCATTTGTTATGCTTGGCATCACCTTGAGGGTCACATTTTCTCGATCCACTTCGAAAGCTGTTTGTACGATGCCGCAGTGAACATGTCCAGCTGGTGTGAGGTATCCTTTTGCAACAAACCCATTTCTGACATTCTTAATCAAATGTGGAAAGTCTGAGAAAAAATACAGCTTTCTCTTTTGATCTACTGGGTGCTTGGTGCTATTTCGGACGTGGCTTGTAGAACCTGGGAAAAATACAAATAAATCCAAAATGATAAAATATGGTATTATTCCATCGCCACATTTTAAACAATGCAAACCTAAAGCGTCAAAATAGCAAAACACTGTAAAAGAGCAATTTTGTATCTTGCGTGAAATTGCATTCTTGCTCTTACCCTGTATTCCAAAAAGCCGCCACATTCCTCTATTCCAGCTAGCGCCGTCACATGTTATGGAATCCACGAAGAGGCCAGCTTTTTCCGCAAGGACAGTGGCTTCCAAAATAATTTTCGCCAAGGTCGGGGCTTTAACATTTCCCTTTGAGGCAAAAACCCCTAGGATCTGAGTCCAGTTTCCTGCAGAAAGGCAGAAGTTATCGCTCACAGATATGTGCGTATGTTTATATATTTAAGGTTGCGATATAACGAAGAAAAAGTTATTGAAAAGAGCACATCTTCGATGGAAGACCGTCTGGTTAGGGTTGAAGTACTGGCTACAACCAAAATTTATTAGGAGCTGACGCGTTTCGAGGCCACCTTCGTCTCTAGGAAGTGAACATATTCGATAGAAGTTTGGTTGAGAAAGCAAGAGTTTAAATCAAGTAAAAATGCGAACCAAGTATACCTTAGGCTGAAAAATCGTCAACCGAAAGAAAACACATCCAAGGCTCGGCGTTGTACCAATTGCTGAATTAAATGAAGAATTTTAAGAAAATAATGAAAAAGCCCAACCCTGTTAGGCTAACGTACCGCAACCGAAGCACGGTGCTAAGCAATAGAAGCACAAAATTGACTTTAATGGAGGTAGTTGTTGCGGTGTAGACTATCGAATCCTCGCAGGAGCTTCAATTGTGTCATATGACACATTCGAGACCTGGGGAATGATAATCGCCCTGTGGAACCACTCGCGATTTTCACTTCACACACCCACGCTTTGCGTTCAGTGGCCCGGCGGTTAAATATACTCGCTGCAAATCACCCGAAGTCATATAACCGAATGGCGCGGACAAACAGGCTTTGAGACGGTTTCTTTTTTATTTTTTATTATTATTATTTTTTTTTTTTTTTTTTTTTTTGTCAAGAAGTTGCTTGGAGGAGCCAGCGGCCTTGGTTCGTCGTTGTTGCAAAGTGACACAGGCCATTCACATATATGCAGAGGGGAGCCTTCTTGAAACTATAAATTGTAGTACACTATAGACCTTTGCATCGGCGGGCGGGAAGGATGACGCCTCTTTACTGGGTCGTTGGAAACCGGTTTTTCAAAAGTCCAGAGAGGAGGCTTTTCGAATCTCCCTCGCCCGATAAAAAGGCCTATACGATAAACTGGAAACGCTGCAGATGACATCAGTGGGGAAAAGAAGAACATTTCCTGTTGGCGCCGCATCTGAAGAAACAAAACAACTCGGACGCGAAAACATGGGCTCTTAATTTTGGTTGGTGACAATATTTCAAAGCATTAAACACACTTTACCAGTAAATGGCTGAAACAGCAAAACCATGCCATGGTCTGCCAGCACATTCTTCTGGTCAGCAGGTGTATGATCGCCGAGGTCAACAAAGCCTTCGATGTCGCCTTAATTGAAAAAGAAACCCAGAAGGAACACTGCTTAATGTCCAAACATATTTCAACACAGATCAGTATATATATATATATATATATATATATATATATACTTTCTTTTATCACCTTTTTCGCGCCAGAACGAGCTCCAGGAATATTCCAGTGTATTCTTTTATCACTTCTCTAGATCTATGTTGGGGAGTGGCAAATCGTTCCTACTTTTGTTAGCAGAAATTCAGCCTAGTTTTTGTTCAGTGAACTGACGTTTGTATCGCTCACGCACGCTGACTGCCCCTGAAATGTAGACATAAAAGCCTCCTTTCCGGCTGTTTGTGGGCGCATACCTGTAATCTGTGTAGACATGCTTAGCAAAACTCCTCATTTTCCGTATATGGCACAGAGCATTCCAAGAAGCTAATAAAAACTTTACTCACCAACTGACTTCACACTTAGGTTCTCCGATCGCTTTAATTCGTCAATGATGAGGCCACCATGACGACTGTAAATATCCATGGTCTTCGTCTTTTCGTTTAAGGCATTGAAGACTTTAGCGCTGAGGCCAAAACCACCTCAGGTACTTTTGAAGGCAAGTTCGCCCTGGTAGGACCATAATGGCTTCTCTTCGGAGGTGCTCATATAACTTCGGACTTCGCATCCTCATCAACATACATTCTAGAATCCATTCGTCGTCGTATCGCATGCCTTTATGCGACTTTCGTCGTGCAGCCAGGAAACAATGTTTTACAGCCAGCTGTTGCTTTGTGGGAAGGGACTTAATTTTGCTGTCAAATGTTTTTTCACAAAGAGCCTCATTTTGTTCTTTCATGTGAGCCACTTGCATCATTGCGCCTGCCAACTTTTTCTTAGTCCTTGATAGAATTCGAGATATGTTCTTTGATTCTTTCTTTTCATCAGACTTCCTCGCAATTTCACTTTCCCTTCTCTTTTGTCTGCATGCTTGGTTTTGAGCCAGAATTCTCAGGTACTTGCAGAAAGCACAGGACTCTCCATCGGATTTTACTGATAGCAAACACTTCTCAGAAAAAATCATGCCCCTGTAGGAAGTGTACTTTCCAGAAGCAGGCTTTATGCCGCATCCACCACAAAGAGCTGTCAATGAAACTTCCTCGATCAGCCTCTTCGCATGTCATGACAATTTGTTCTGACTTCTTTCTTCCCCTCAGGTAAACCGTTGCCACTGATTGTCCATCAGGTGAAGGTCTTTCAAACACTATCATTTTTTCCGTGAAAATGATGGCGAAATTATTTTCTTCGGCTTCACAGTAGGCGTAAGCCAATGATTCCGCGGGAAACGTTGGTACTCTCATCCAAGTTATTGGAATAGATATGTTGAGGAATGGGTGCATGCTCTCGCTGGTAATTGGAGGGGGTTGTTCAGCAGCAGCAGCGCTTGCTACTTCAGGACTACAACGTTTGGAGCAATTTTCATTCATTTCACCTCCATTGGCGGGCCGAGACTCTTCAAGGATCACTGGTTCGGCACTCCCAATGGCTGAACTCAACTCGGAGGTTTCTGGCTCACCACGCCTGCAACGCTTTGCTGGAGGCTCTTTCTCGCACAGATTTCTACTTTTCCTTTTTGCTGGCGATTTGCGCGCAAGATGTTTAGGGTAATCCGGGAATATAGTAGGTATGGCGTCGGGCTTCAGACATGGTTTATCGCGGGGAAGCTCATTTGTAACGCCGTTCACGGTGACACGGAACACGCGCTCATTATAGTCGCTCTCAAAATGTTTCTCGCACACCACAGCCATTGAAGATAACTTTCTGTCTTTTCTTTTGATGCGGCGTTCCCATTCTGCGAGCCGCGTGGCATCAGATGGTGCAGTAAACATTCACTCTCTCCTTGTTCGACCGGAGACCGCTTTTGCAGAAAGGCACAAAGCAAGCCTTCTCTTTGAACTGCCGCTTTGGTTTCGACATATTTCCGTGCAGACAAAACTACAATCAAGAACTCATTTTGTTCTTCGTAGATATGATGAAAAAAAAAAAAAAAAAAACAGCGCCCAAAGGCGCACACAGCGCACGCACACAACGGATTCAGTCACACCGAAATTGCTACAAGAGCACACGGAACGACTCCCATATGCAGTTCCCCACTCACAAAAACAAACGCTGCACTTCCGTAAAAAAAAAGAGCACCAGATTCAGCTTGAACCGAGTTGAAAACCCATATGCACGCACAACACCAACAGACTGGCTTCTGAAACGAAAAAACCGCGTCGTCTGCTCCTGTGGTACCCTCCCGACAAGCAGCGCCCTCTGCCGCTATGAACTGGCTTTCATTGCAAATGGCGCCACCCTCGCCCATAGGGAAGCGCTGCCAGACGGCACACTAGCCAGTATATTCTAGGCACTATATCTGTGGACACCCGAACCGCGCCGTAAGGGAAGGGAGGAGGGTGGGAATGAAAGTGGAAAGAGAGAAAGAGGGGCCGTAGTGGGGGGCTACGGAGTAATTTCGACCACCTGGGGATCTGTAACATGCGTTGACATCGCACAGCACACGGACGCCACTTCGTTTCGCCTCCATCGGAACGCAGCCGCCGCGGTCGGATGCAAACCCGGGAACTCCGGCACAGTAGTCGGGCGTCTTACCACTGCACCACCCCGGCGGGGCTTTTGGAACACTGAAAAATCAGTTTTCCGTTGTTTGTGGGGCTACAAGCACTGTGCTAGCTGGTTTGTTGTCATACCGAGAGCGAGAAACGCCTGCTGCTGAACCTCTTTTTTTTTTTCTTTTTTTTCTTTTTATTCGAGGAGTTTGCTGCCTCTTTTGCTCGTTGCTATGGCTGGTTGCATGGTTTCGCCGCCAGGTGCCGCATAGATAGCAGGTCTTTGGAATCGGACATCATGACATTAAAACCCACTTGCCCACCTTCCTAGTACGGAAGGATGGGCGCGGTCACTCTGCCGTTTATAACAAGAATAAACATGGTAGAAAAACGTAGGAATTCTTCCACCCCTGTCTGAGGTAGCGGGATAAGTACTGCAGGATTCGAGTTCTGACCCGTTGCGCTCAGGTTCCCTATTCAAGCGACGCTAACAAGAGCACCGATTATACACGGAAAAAGAATCAGTAATTTGAAATCCGTCGCTTTGAAGGAAAAATGTCTTCAAGTATTATGAGGCTTCCGTAGTTGGAGTTGCATAATTTTTTTTTTTCACGTGCGTACACGAACGAATTTGATATTGCTTGGAAATGTAAATGGGGACCTCTACGAAGCGGTTCTGTATGCCGGAGACGCTTCTGATGCGTCTGTTTCCAGCAGTAAATAGAGGAATTTCCAATCCAGCGCCACACGCCATGCTAGCAGGTCGTCCGGCCTAGTTGGGGTTGCATAATGTTTTTTTTTTCAAGTGCCTCCACGAGCGAACTTGATATTGCTTGGGAATGTAAATGGGACCCCTACGACACGGCTCTGTATGCCGGTGACAATTCTGATGCGTCTGTTTCCAGCAGTAAATAGAGAAATTTCGAGTCCAGCGACGCGCACATGCCTGCAGGTCGGCCGGCCTAGTTGGCGTTGCATAATGCTTTTTTTTTTTTTTTTTCAAGTGCATCCACGAATGAACCTGATATTGCTTGGGAATGTAAATGGGAACCCTAGGACGTGGTTCTGTATGCCAGAGACGCTTCCGATGCGTCTGTTTCCAGCAGTAAATAGAGGAATTTCGAGCTCAGCGCCACACGCCATGCTCGCAGGTCGGCCGGCCTAGTTGGCGTTGCATAACGTTTTTTTTTTTTTCAAGTGCGTCCACGAATGAACTAACGAACGGCTAGTCTGCCATCATATCTTTATCTGCTGTTGTAGGGCGTCATTGCACCCCCTGCCGTTTCGGTGGTGGACGACGGCGGTTGCCGACGCGCGTCTTTCTCCCCTTTTTCTCTTTCTTCTTATTTTTTTGTTTACCTATGTTGGTGCACAGGAACGGAAAGACGCAGTATCGGATTTCTTCGTAGAAAACTGTCAGCAGCTCCTTCTGATGTAAAGCTAACAGGCTAATACCCTCATAAGGCCCATCATTGAGTACGGTAGCATTATTTGGAGCCCTCATCAATCATACCTCAGCCGAAAATGAGAAAAGATTAAAAATAAGGCGCTTCTTTTATTTTCTCCAGTTACTCACGCCCCGATAGTGTATCACCCATGCGTAATAAAGCGGGTATTCCTACCCTTTCTTGTCGGCGACGCCTAGCTTCCATGAAATTTCTATACTTTAATTCTTTATAACGGTGGAAAAAAATTGATACAGTTAAGCACATCAAGGCATCAGATCATCGTTCGAAGAGGTTAAATCCTGGAAAGTGCATCAGACCCATTCCAGCTCGATGCGACGCGTACAAATTTTCATTTTTTTCATTAGCTATTGAAGAATGGAACAGGCTGCCACCTGAATTTATGTGCAATCTGCCTTGATATTTTTCTTAAAAACGTCGAGTCATATTTTGAGAAGCGAATGGTGTAAACAAAAAATCGTTTCTAAAATGTATTTCGTTATTCACTGCCAGTGTTCAGTTTAGGATTTTATCTTATTAGTACCTATTGTCTAACGTGTTCTTTTATTGCGTCGCTTCGCGTTTCTTTTCAGTTCTATATATGCTACGAATTGAATGTCCGTTATATAGTGTTGCAGTGCGTATGTTTTCCATTTTTTGTGTGTTTTTGATGTTTTCCATTTTGTATAACAGTCCCATTAGTTCACCCACTCATGTAAGAGCCTAGAAAGGCTTACAGTATGTTTAAATAAAAAAAAAGTATTTGTCACACTTGTTTCTGTGGACACCTGACCCGCGCCATAGAGGGAGGGAGGAGGATGGGAGTGATGGAAGTGGAAAGAGAGAAAGAAGAGCCGTAGTGGAGGGCTACGAAGTAATTTCGACCACCTGGGGATCTTTAACCTGCGCTGACATCGCACAGCGCACGGACGCCTCTTCGTTTCGCCTCCATCGAAACGCAGCCGCCTAGGTAGAAACCGGGTACTCCGGCACAGTAGTCGGGCGCGTCTTACCACTGCACCCTATAATTCTCTTCTGTCCTCACGAGGCAGTGGCTTAGCTACAGAGCCAGTAGCTGGCCCGTGCATTTTCTTTTCATTCATCCTTCATTCACAATAACATATGATCAACTCAGCTGTGTCAACTTGATCCTCGCGCTTTTTAAGCTCGTTCTGCTAAGAACGTCTCTGTTTCCAGCTGTAAATAGAGGAATGTCGAGGTCAGCGCCACACGCCATGCTGGCAGGTCGGCCGGCCTATACATGAAACTATGTGCCACTGTGCTGACACGCATTGCAGAGCACTGCAAAATTGGTTTTCCATTGTTTTGCGGTGCTACGAGCACTGAGCTAGCTGGTTTGTTTTCAGAGTGCAAGCGAAAGACGCCTGCTACTAAACCTCCGTATTTTTTGTTTCTTTTTTTTATTTTCTTTTTTTTTTTCCCCGAGGAGTTTGCCACCTCTTGTGCTCGTTGCTATGGCTCGTTGAATGGTTTCGCCGCCCGGTGCCGCATTGATTGCTGGTCTTTGGAATTAGACATCATGGCATCCAAACCCGCTTGCCTACCTCCCTGGTACGAAAGGATGGGCGCGGGCACTCTGCCATTTATAATAAGAATAAACATGGTAGAAAAACGTAGGAATTCTTCCACCGTTGTCTGAGGTACCAGGCTAAGTACTGCAGGATTCGAGTTCTGACCCGTTGACCCAGCGGGCGCCACCGCCATGAGGTGGCGCCCGCTGTCTTGCTGACGTCCAATTGACGCCATCTCTAAAGAGAACGGTTCACGAAAGGAACCTGCGCAGGATACGCTGTTTTCACGTCCAAGTGGTTTCATTCAGCGCGCAACGCGCTTTTTGTACGCTGAAAGACGGCACGTTTTCATAAATGCGTTTGAATTATCACTTAGAATCTAAAAATACATCAGAGTATATAAATCAAACACACTCAGCGCACGCGTTTTCTACAAAACATCAAACAACCCTGACGGTATCTGTCAAAGCGCAGTATCTGCCACACTTGCTCTGTGGACACCTAAACCGCACCGTTAGGAAAGGGAGGAAGGGGGGGGGTGAATGTAGAAGGAGAGAAAGGGAGCCGTATTGGAGGCCTACGGTTTAATTTCGACCTTCTGGGGATCTTTAACGTGCGCTGACAGCGCACAGCACAAGGACGTCACTTCGTTTCGCCTCCATCGAAACGCAGCCGCCGCGGTCGGGTTCGAACTCAGGAACTCCGGCTAAGTGGTCGGGCGTCTTACCACTGCACCACCCCGGTTGGGCAGGACACATGAATAATATATTTATAATTGGTCTACAGGAACGGAAAGGCGCGGTACCTATGGCGCACATCCTGAATCTTCGGTTTATTCTCATGAAATAGTGCATTCCCACTAATGACAGCTCGTAATTGCTGAATCACAACGCTTTGGGAGTACAGTTGACTCTATCGGAATAAACGTTTCATCAAAGGGACAATTGCTTCTTATGTACAATCTGTGTAAGGCGCGCTTTGCGCAATGACATTCAGGCGTAGAAATGTGTAGACTGCTTTCGTAATCAGTGTTTGGAGGTGGAACTGGGAAGGAGCATTAATGGTAGTGGCTTCGAGCCCAACGAAATATACTCGCAAAAACTTTACTACAACAAACTCAGTTTCACAGTTCCCCATACCGCTCAGCGAAGGAGTGTCCCAAGTGGAGGTCGCGAGAACTAGCGGCGCTGCAGTACACTCTTCCCCTTGGCCGAGCGCGTCGTCTGCTCCACGCGGCGCGAAAGCATGAAGCGGCCAGCACACACGTAGCTTTTGCGTGCTGCCGTTGCACTGTGCATGTCTACAGTATAATTATAACAACAGTACAACAGCTTTTGCTTCCAAGCAACGCATTACCTTAGAGAACGCGATTGTGTTATGCGCAATTCATTTGTTAAAGCTATGAAACAAGTGTGAGAGCCGTCGGATTGCTCACGAGCACTGTTTCTTGCGTTACTCGCTGGTCTGTGTTTTGTAGTATGTTCTTTCACGACATAGATCCTGTCGAGCAAACAAATTAGCCAACTTTTCAGTGCATAGGAGCACTCTAACCTTAGAAGGTAACACAGTGGCTTTCACGTTTTCTACTGCGTTGCGCAGATTGCCTCAATTAGAGAGCAAAACAACGCAAACTTCACAATGGGCACAGAAGGGCAGACGAGACACAGGCGCTGTGTCTCGTCTGCCCTTCTGTGTCCATTGTGAAGTTTGCGCTGTTTTGCTCTGTGATAAACCAACTAGCTCGAGATGTTTTCTTCATGCCTCAATTACACGCAGAAATATGCTAGCCTGGGCAGCCTGTTCGTGCAGTGCATGAAGTCTGGCTACTCGCGTCAAAAGATATAGTGAATACAGATTACGCATAAACGGCCTCCGTCGCCGCCTAATCAGAAGCGCTTTTCTTAATGTCTCACTTACGAGGTATGGCGTGAAACATAGCTCAGGATCGGCACTCTCGCACTCCCGTATATGTACAATATGTGAATATATATATATTCCTTTGTCGTCTAAAACAACATCAGGTGTGAAGAGGTATTTATGAGTTCACTAAAAGAGAAGTCAGTGAGAATAGGCGTGTGCACTGCGACGACTGAACAAGCGCGTGTCTATGAGTCTATTCAAAAATCTTATATTGCGAGTAATCATGTCGCGCCCTTGATTGATTCCCCTCCTGCTTTACACACACACACACACACACACACACACACACACACACACACACACACACACACACACACACACACACACACACACACACACACACACACACACACACACACACACACACACACACACACACACACACACACACACACACACACACACACACACACACACACACACACACACACACACACACACACACACACACACACACACACACACACACACACACACACACACACACACACACACACACACACACACGCACACACGCACACACACACACACACACGCACACACACACACACACACACACGCACACACACACGCACACACACACACACACGCACGCACACGCACACGCACACGCACACACACACACACACACACACACACACACACACACACACACACACACACACACACACGCACACACACACACACACACACACACACACACAGAGAAAAGAAAAACGACACAATTGTATTGCTTGTAGGGGAAGTTACTTTAATTTCGAACTAGCACTGGACTGCAGTCTTGAAACACATACGATATTCAAGGTATATACAGCAACGAAAAGGGCATTATAAGTGAACTGTTTTGAACCTAAGTTATTTATTAGCAAAACAAGCATAAATCAGAAAAAACGCAATATTGCCAACAACACTAATGTTGAATGCTAATGAAATGCAGCAAACAACCAGGACTTGACTTCATCAACATAGACAGACATTGCAAGGTCACACGAACTAAGAGGAAAACATTATATCTCGTTTGGGAAATATTTGAGTGGGCATGCCTTCTAGCCACCATAGTATCTGCCACACTTGCTCTGTGGACACCTGAGCCGCGCCGTAAGGAAAGGAGGGAAGGTGGGAGTGAAGGTAGAAGGAGAGAAAGGGGAGCGGTATTGGAGGGCTACAGGAACAGAAAGGCACGGTACCTATGGCGCACATCTTGAATCTTCGGTTTATTCTCATGAAATAGTGCATTCCCACTAATGACAGCGCGTACTTGCTGAATCACAACGCTTTGGGAGTACAGTTGACTCTACCGGAATAAACGTTTCATCAAAGGGACAATTGCCTCTTATGTACAATCTGTGTAAGGCGCGTTTTGCGCAATGACATGCAGGCGTAGAACTGTGTAGACTGCTTCCGTAATCAGTTTTGATAAATGGGTTTGAGGATGAGGCTTATGTCCGGAAAAAATAAGCAAATGCTAAAAAATTATTTCACGTCACATTAGTCGAGAGAACCAACGCATTCTCCTTTCCACTTTGGTCCTCGGCGCGTATACGCAGTTCACGGAGCCGGCTCTCTGCATGTTCAGGGGCCAGATCAAGCGACGGTTCCGTTCGGGGACTGGTTCCTTTCGCCGCTCGTAATTGGTTGTTGCGTCACGTCCGGCGAGACCCCCAAAGCTTCCGGAGGCGGCTCCGCGTTTTTCGCCTACGTCACGGGGCGGGGCCACCGCTCCGAAAGGAACTGTTTTGCCGGCTGGCGCAGGAACCGCGACGAGTTGGTCTGCTTCGAGATGGAACAGCTCTGCGCTCGCTGTGGCGGCTCATGGCCGTAGTCGAGCCGTCGAGCGACGGCGTGCGCCGCGCAGTTGCTTGAGCACGGCCGTGGTATCCTTTTTTTTTTTCTGTTCTTTTTTTTTGGGGGGGGGGGGGGGGCAGCGCTTTGTGGTTTGAGTAAACTGACGCAGTAAAGAAAGAAAAATGAGACGACGCCTTCTACATGTCTCAGGAGGTTTAGCGGCAACACTGGCTAAGCCTGTGTGCCGATCGCGAAGCGAAGTGGGGACGAAGGGGCGCATGCCGGGCTGCCGTCAGAAGCAAAGGTACTCTACGCGCTTCGATCGCTACTTTGCGATCGAGAGCTCTCGGTCAACAGCAGTGCGACCATTCGAATCCGGCAGTCGTAGAGAAAAATAATTCGCGTCCGCAAGTGTGCGGGCTGAGTTTTTGCCTCCTCGTACGTCAGCGGAAGGGGGGCAGACGGTGGCTGACTGGATCAAGTATGGTCGGATTCCGTATGTCATCGGCTGCGTCCTACATTGACAGCTATTCACGGAAAGTTCGCGCATACTGACGATGCTTGTGCGGCCGATAAGGCTACGGACGCTGCACCGCTACATATGCAGCCGCGGACGCGCCGGCGCGGTGCCGGTATCAAGCATCTCGTTCGTACTCGCAATTGCGGCAGCAACTCCTCCGTCATCGAGCTAGCGTGATTCGGACTGCATACTACAGGCGTTGTAGACCTCGTTCTTAGGATATTTGCCATTCTGTGCGAAAGACAGAATTTACAAAAACTTCACATCAAGCGAGGAAGCAGACGACGCCGCCGAGTGCGCGACACTATCTAGCGGCGAAAAAGGTACTCATGAGCCAAAAAAATTGCTTGGCAGTTTTAACAGGAAGTTTCTAAGAATATTTCAGTCTATTATTCACTAGTTTGCATTATTATGTAATTATTAGATTTAGTTCGTGCTTAACACCACTTTGGTACAAGTATTTGGTACCAGAAAAAGCCACATGCCCGCGGTGGACACATGGTAGAAGAACAAATGGTAGCGTAACTCCCATAGAAGCCTGCGTGTCGACTCCGAGCGAGGCTTTAGTTTCCCAGTGCCCCCTGCGAACTGTGAGGCACAACAAACACGTGACGTTGCTTGTGACGTCACAGCACGTAGTTTTGGCGGGGAATTTGATTGTCTTTTTACTTATGAACGAAAAACAAGGCCAACAACGACGGAGGCAGAACGATGCTCGGATGAGGCAGAAAAATGGACACCGTAACTGTTCAGCCAACTTTACTTGACATGGATTTCTACTGTCAAGTTTTACGTTAACTGAAATGTTACGGCATCTTTAACCACCTTATCACAGCATCGTTCTGCCTCCGTCGTCGTTAGCCTAGTCTTTCGTCGCGCGTCATGTAAACGCATTCTGGGACTTATTTCTTCGGGCACGTTTGTGAACAAGGGCCTTCAAGTGAATTCGGCAAGCACATGGATAGAACCACATGGCTTGAGGCATTTCACTAAGGGCATAAATGAGTGAAGCTGCGCTGCACAGAAAGCCAGGCTTTATTAATTCACGATTACTTACATAGACGCTTCGCGACAATGAAATCTAAGTGTAAGAGAGCGACCACCGATCATTCGTCACGGTCTTCATGAAATCCTCGTGATAACAAAATGACCTGAGCGTAGGTCTCCAAACGAGACGCGGTGAGATTATAAAAGGGTAAAAGATCTTCAAACAAAGTATACATATCAGCGTCAAAGAACAACAAAAACAAACGAACGGAATAACGCTAGCGCTAGAACGCCAACCTATAAGAGCTTAGGTAAGCAATTCAAATTGGGATTGCTAGTATTTAGAAGTTAATGCGTCTGAGAAGTGAAAATATCTACGATATAGCTTCGCTCCAATAAATCTTGCCCTGTTCATGATTCCCATATTTTACTCGCGCTTCATTTGCCACTGAAAGGAGTCAATGTGAGGTTACAAATTTACAACTTAAGCATTTAACATGTTCATGAGAAAGATCCCATTGACAATAGGAACATCACTGTAATAACAGCTAAAGCACGTTCAGCGAACGTTGGTGCGGTAATACGACGCAGTAAGCAAAACACGCTGCAAGGGGAGCGGAACGGAAGGCTTTGAGCAATGCGACACGCTTCTTGGGGGCAATAAAATCTCACCTTCACCGCTCAATTAAAACATGCAGCGATACGCCGCTCATGCAGACGTGTATCCGTAAAACAAGCCACCACTTTTGCGACGTGCCTGGGAGGCCGAGCCGAGCCGCCGAGCTGTGACGCAGCATTGTCCCATCGTCCGGAAATGCGCACATGCACCGGCAATCAGTTTCTCATCGAGCACAGATAGTCTTCGCCTTGCAGTAAAGCTCTACCAAAACCAGCAGAATGAAATACTGACAGTTTGTTACAGATAACCCACTCTGTACGCAGCACGCAACGATAAACGTTGAACCGGGGCCGACGACGCACCCATTCCGCGGATGAAAAAAAGCTTTGGTCTGAACAGTCTGAACCATATCTGAGCGTGTGAGCTTTGGGCAACTACGGCCGAGAGAGGCCGTTAGAAACAAGTTAAAATATTAGTAAAAATGTGACACGTTTTTTCTTACGCAAGAAACAAAAACTGCATTCATTCCTGAGCGCGAATATTATGTTTACTTTCTAGTTCTTTGGAGTTCTGGCAGATCTTATTTTCTGTGCGTTAGTAATTTGCCTCACAGTTCGCAGGAGCCCTCATCATCGAGTTGATGCCGCTGGCAGTAGGCAGCTGCACGCGTTTTCTTCCGAGTTGCGCGACCAGTTGTACATTGACCTTGGTGGACACGCCTACGATCTGGCGCCATCGCTGATAGGCCGCTGTCTTTCCCGTCCTCGCCATGAGGTGGCGCCCGCTGTCTTGCTGACGTCGTATTGACGCCATCTCTAAAGAGAACGGTTCACGAAAGGAACCTCCGCTGGATACGCTATTTTCACGTCCGAGTGGTTTCATTCGGCGCGCAACACGCTTTTTGTACGCTGAAAGAGGGCACGTTTTCATAAATGCGTTTGAATTATCACTTAGAATCTAAAAATACATCAGAGTATATAAATCAAACACACTCTGCGCACGCGTTTTCTACAAAACATCAAACAACCCTGCCGGTATCTGTCAAAGCGCCGTATCTGCCACACTTGCTCTGTGGACACCTAAACCGCGCCGTAAGGAAAGGGAGGAAGGTGGGAGTGAATGTAGAAGGAGAAAGGGAGCCGTATTGGAGGCCTACGGTTTAATTTCGACCTTCTGGGCATCTTTAACGTGCGCTGACAACGCACAGCACAAGGACGTCACTTCGTTTCGCCTCCATCGAAACGCAGCCGCCGCGGTCGGGTTCGAGCTCAGGAACTCCGGCTAAGTGGTCGGGCGTCTTACCACTGCACCACCCCGGTTGGGCAGGACACATGAATAATATATTAATAATTGGTCTACAGGAACGGAAAGGCGCGGTACCTATGGCGCACATCCTGAATCTTCGGTTTATTCTCATGAAATAGTGCATTCCCACTAATGACAGCTCGTACTTGCTGAATCACAAAGCTTTGGGAGTACAGTTGATTCGATCCAAATAAACGTTTCATCAAAGGGACAATTGCTTCTTATGTACAATCAGTGTAAGGCGCGTTTTGCGCAATGACATGCAGGCGTAGAACTGTGTAGACTGCTTTCGTCATCAGTGCTTGGAGGTGGAACTGGGAAAGAGCATTAATGTAGCGGCTTCGAGCCGCACGAGATATACCAGAGCCAACTTTACTAGAACAAACTCAGTTTCACAGCTCCCCATACCGCCCAGCGGAGGAGAGTGTCCCAAGTGGAGGTCGCGAGAACTAGCGGCGCTGCAGTCAACTCTTCCCCTTGGCCGAGCGCGTCGTCTGCTTCCCGCGGCGCGAAAGCATGCAGCGGCCAGCACACACGTAGCTTTTGCGTGCTGCCGTTGCACTGTACATGTCTGCAGTATAATTATAACTACAGTACGACAGCTTTTGCTTCCAAGCAACGCATTACCTTAGAGAACGCGTTTGTGTTATGCGCAATTCATTTGTTAATGCTATGAAACAAGTGTGAGCGACGTCGGATCGCTCACGAGCACTGTTTCTTGCGTTACTCGCTGGTCTGTGTTTTGTAGTATGTTGTTTCACGACATAGATCCTGTCAAGCAAACAAATTAGCCAACTTTTCAGTGCATAGGAGCACTCTAACCTTAGAAGGTAACACAGTGGCTTTGACGTTTTCTACTGCGTTGCGCAGATTGCCTCAATTAGAGAGCAAAACAACGCAAACTTCACAATGGGCACAGAAGGGCAGACGAGACACAGGCGCTGTGTCTCGTCTGCCCTTCTCTGTCCATTGTGAAGTTTGCGCTGTTTTGCTCTGTGATAAACCAACTAGCTCGAGATGTTTTCTTCATGCCTCAATTACACGCAGAAATATGCTAGCCTGGGCAGCCTGTTCGTGCAGTGCATGAAGTCTGGCTACTCGCGTCAAAAGATATAGTGAATACAGATTACGCATAAACGGCCTCCGTCGCCGCCTAATCAGAAGCGCTTTTCTTAATGTCTCACTGTCGAGGTATGGCGTGAAACATAGCTCAGGATCGGCACTCTCGCACTCCCGTATATGTACAATATGTATATATGTATATATATATATATATATATATATATATATATATATATATATATATATATATATATATATATATATATATATATATATATATATATATATATATATATATATATTCCTTTGTCGTCTAAAACAACGTCAGGTGTGAAGAGTTATTTAATGAGTTCACTAAAAGAGATATCAGTGAGAATGGTCGTGTGCACTGCGACGACTGAACAAGCGCGTGAGTCTATGAGTCTATTCAAAAATCTTATATTGCGAGTAATCATGTCGCACCCTTGGTTGATTCCCCTCCTCCTTTACACATACGCACAGAGAAAAGAAAAACGACACTATTTTATTGCTTGTAGGGGAAGTTACTTTAATTTCAAACTAGCACTGGACTGCAGGTTTAAAACACGCACGATATTCAAGGTATATACAGCGCCAGAAAGGGCATTATAAGTGAATTGTTATGAACCTAAGTTATTTATTAGCAAAACAAGAATAAATCAGAAAAAAATCAATATTGCCAACAACACTAATGTTGAATGCTAATGAAATGCAGCCAACAACCAGAACTTGACTTCAACATAGACAGACATTGCAAGGTCACACGAATTAAGAGGAAAACATTATATCTCGTTTGGGAAATATTTGAGTGGGCATGCCTTTTAGCCACCATAGTATCTGCCACACTTGCTCTGTGGACACCTGAGCTGCGCCGTAGGGAAAGGAGGGGAGGTGGGAGTGAAGGTAGAAGGAGAGAAAGGGGAGCGGTATTGGACGGCTACGGATTAATTTCGACCACCTGGGGATCTTTAACGTGCGCTGACAGCGCACAGTACACGGACGCCACTTCGTTTCTCCTCCATCTAAACGCAGCCGCCGCGGTCGAGTTCGAACCCGGGAACTCCGGCACAAGGCATTGTGGGAATACAATAGGTATGAGGTTTTGAGGGGTATTTGGAAAGGAATTATGATGCCCGGACTTACTTTCGGAAGTGCGGTTTTGTGCCTAAAATCAGAAATACAGTCGACATTAGAAATAAATCAGAGATCCGTTGGACGATTAGCACTAGGTGCCCACGGCAAAACTACAAATGAGGCGGTACAAGGACATATGGGCTGGGCATCTGTCGAAGTACGTGAAGCTCAGAGTAAAATATTAGATGAGGAACGCCTGAGGAAATTGGACAGTAACAGATGCGCAGCTAAAGTATTTAAATACCTGTACTTAAAAAGCGTTGACTCACAATGGAGGAAAAGAACTAGGAAACTAACTAGTAAGTATGGTATAGTCACAAGGACGGAGAAATAAAGAGCATTAAGAAACAGGTGAAAAATACAGAAGGTAATAATTGGATAAAATGATGGAAAAGAAAAGGAGTGTGGAATTATACTGAAAGTGGAAAATGCAGATCAGGAAGGAAGATTCCTTTGATACCTCAAGAGGCAGTGCCCTACTTTTTGAAGCTAGGTCAGGGTGCCTGAGAATACGCAGCTACAAAAAGAAATTTAACAATGGAGATGACGCATGTGCTGTATGTGGTAACTCCAGTGAAACAATTGACCATATTATACTCGAATGTAATGGTATCCATCCGGAAGTTGATGCAGGCGCAATCACTGTTCCTGAAGCTCTGGGGTTTAGAGATACCGGTGGCCGGGTGAATAAACCTGCGGTGGAAACTAGCAAAAAACGACTGGAAGATTGGTGGCTTAAAAGCAGGGAAGTGACATAATGTTAGTAATGTAGAAACAAACATTAAATAAATAGAATGATGGTATTGTTAACCAATCTAAATCAATAATTAAGATATAGGGAGAAAAAGGAGCATGATGGCTACTGCTACCACCCCGTTTCAAAGGGGACGCTCCCATATTCCATCCATCCATCCATCCATCCATCCATCCATCCATCCATCCATCCATCCATCCATCCATCCATCCATCCATCCATCCATCCATCCATCCATCCATCCATCCATCCATCCATCCATCCATCCATCCATCCATCCATGCATCCATCCATCCATCCGTCCATCCGTCCATCCGTCCATCCATCCATCCATCCATCCATCCATCCATCCATCCATCCATCCATCCATCCATCCATCCATCCATCCATCCATCCATCCATCCATCCATCCATCCCAATATATCCTCAGTCGCTGATACCTCACGTTTGTGTACCGTTTGCTAAACGCTATACTAAAACTAGATCTGATGGTGAGTTTTTTACGGTACGCTAACTTTATTTCCGTTAGCACCGCTACTTACGCTAACGCTAAAGTAATTATTACAGCGTTCCGCAAAGCGTGTCAGCACAGTGGCACATCGTTTCATGTATTTCCTCCGTGCTCTAGCAATCGACGCCAGAGAATCGATGCATTTCCAATCTCCGCGGAGCGCACAGTATACGTGCCATTGACAATTTACATATAGCCTCGTCAGTTTTTGTTGTACGATTTCCTTCCTGGCATCCACTGCCTTCTATAGGCACGGAACGCCTACCGATAAGGACGAGTAAATAATACGTTCAACACATGATCGACGTCTCGCGTCACATACATAAGGCGATCAGTGCACGAGAACGTTCGGAGGTGCTTGATCCTGGCGATACGGGGTTGGGACTGGTAGGTACGTCCACCACCTACAGTACGTAGGTCACTGCGGCTTGCAGGGGGGCTAGTCTGCCACCATATCTTTATCTGCTGTTGTAGGGCGTCATTGCACCCCCTGCCGTTTCGGTGGTGGACGACGGCTGTTGCCGACGCGCGTCTTTCTCCCCTGTTTCTTTTTCTTCTTTTTTAAAATCTTTATTGGTTCACAGGAAGGGAAAGGCGCAGTATCGGATTTAATCGTAGAAAACTGTCAGCAGCTCCTTCTCATGCAAAGCTAACAGGCTAATACGCTCATAAGGCCCATCACTGAGTACGGTAGCATTAATTGGAGCCCTCATCAATCATACCTCAGCCAAAAATTAGAAAAAATTCAAAATAGGTCCTTCGTTTTATTTTCTCCAGCCAGTCACGCTACGATAGTGTATCATCCATGCGATATAAAGCGGGTATTCCTACCCTTTCTTGTCGGCGACGCGTAGCTTCCATGAAATTTCTATACCTTAATTCTTTATAATGGTGGAATCAAAATTGATACAGTTCAGTACATCAAGGCATCATATCATCGTTCGAAGAGGTTAAATCATGGCAAGTGCATCAGACCCATCCCAGCTCGATGCGACGCATACAAATTTTCATTTTTTTTTCCTTCAGCTACTGAAGAATGGAATAGGCTGCCACATGAATTTATGGACATCTGCCTTGTTATTTTTCTTAAAAACGTCGTGTCATATTTTGAGAAGCAAATGGTGTAAACAAAAAATCATTCCTAAAATGTATTTCGTTATTCACTGCGAGTGTTTAGTTTAGGATTTTATCTTATTAGTACCTATTGTCTAACGTATTCTTTTATTGTTTCGCTTCGCGGTTCTTTTCAGTGCTTCATATGCGACAAATTGAATGTCCGTTATAGTGTTGCAGTGCGTATGTTTTCCATTTTTTGTGTGTTTCTATTGTTTTCCATTTTGTATAACAGTCCCATTCGTTCACCCACTCATGTAAGAGCCTAGAAAGGCTTACAGCATGTTTAAGTAAAAAAAAAAAAGTATCTGTCACACTTGTTTCTGTGGACACCTGACCCGCGCCATAGCGGGAGGGAGGAGGATGGGAGTGATGAAAGTGGAAAGAGAGAAAGAGGAACCCTAGTGGAGGGCTACGAAGTAATTTCGACCACCTGGGGATCTTTAACCTGCGCTGACATCGCACAGCGCACGGACGCCTCTTCGTTTCGCCTCCATCGAAACGCAGCCGCCGAGGTAGAAACCGGGTACTCCGGCAGAGTAGTCGGGCGCGTCTTACCACTGCACCCTATAATTGTCTTCTGTCCTCACGAGGCAGAGGAGATGGCTTAGCTACAGAGCCAGTAGCTGGCCCGTGCATTTTGTTTTCATTCTTCCTTCATTCGCAATAACATATGATCAACTCAGCTGTGTCAACTTGATCCTCGCGCTTTTTAAGCTCGTTCTGCTAAGAACGTCTCTGTTTCAAGCAGTAAATAGAGGAATGTCGAGGTCAGCGTCACACGCCATGCTGGCAGGTCGGCCGGCCTATACATGAAACGATGTGCCACTGTGCTGACACGCATTGCAGAGCACTGCAAAATCCGTTTTCCGGTGTTTTGCGGTGGTACAAGCACTGGGCTAGCTGGTTTGTTTTCAGAGCGCAAGTGTAAGACGCCTGCTACTAAACCTCCGTATTTTTTGTTTCTTTTTTTTTTATTTTCTTTTTTTCCCCCCGAGAAGTTTGCCACCTCTTGTGCTCGTTGCTATGGCTCGTTGAATGGTTTCGGCGCCCGGTGCCGCATTGATTGCTGGTCTTTGGAATTAGACATCATGGCATCCAAACCCGCTTGCCTACCTTCATAGTACGGAAGGATGGGCGCGGTCACTCTGCCATTTATAAAGAATAAACATGGTAGAAAAACGTAGGAATTCTTCCACCCCTGTCTGAGGTAGCAGGCTAAGTACTTCAGGATTCGAGTTCTGACCCGTTGCGCTCAGGTTCCCTATTCTAGCGACGCTCACAAGAGCACCCCTTATACACGGAAAAAGAATCAGTAATTTGAAATGCGTCGCTTTGAAGGAAAAGTGTCTTCAAGTATTATAAGGCTTCGGTATACCCTTACAAAAAAGCTTAATGAGTTTCTGATTAAATGTTAATTACATTTTTCATCATGCACATTAACATTTCTATACATTTTCTTGATGCATTTGTGATGAGTTTCACAAGAAAGTTGGCCACCGTGTTTCTGGTTGGTACCTAATGTGTGCATTTCTTGTGTGTTGTTCATGAGTGTTGACCAATGAGCGCCTGATGGCTTTCACTGTTGGATAAAAAGTAAAAGCTAAAACGTAGCGAAGCAGCTCAACTACATTAAAAAGCTAAAAAATAAAAAAAAATTATAACTAAGAAAAAAAACAGCACCTCTGGCGCGATTCGCACTCGTTACCTCTTACTCCGTAGCTTTCTACCACTCGGGGAACCGGCAGCATTGGTAACGTATTAGCTTCTTATGTCTGCATTCATAAGATTGGGACAATGATTCGAAGCATGTTTCGAAGTGTACAGGCCATTGCGGCTGCTCTAACAATTACAACTTCTTGACCATTAGAACTTGCATCTAATGTTCTGGATACCTATGCGTACTATTTTGTCCACTGGAGTCATTTTAACATGTCGAGTTTGGCATCGCTGGCAAATTTATCAGCGCTGGCTCTTCGGTGGTTGCTACCTTGGGCGTAATTTTCGCTGAACACGGAGCTGTAGCACGAACCTTTAAGGAAAAAAAGTGCGACCAAGCTTCAATACCGGCAAGCGCAGCAGCGCCAACACTATTTTACTGGTAACTAAATCTTATTTGTATCTAAACATTTCGGGAAGCGATGCGATGACTGAGGGCTCGGCTAATCTATACGCAGAGCAAGAAGGAGCTCGAAAGCTTAAGAAACACGCAAAATATCATGCATTATAAAGAAGGCATTGCTTCTCGTGCCCTGGTCGCACACATGCTCCCAGGACGGTCCAGTTCCGAGTCAACGAACGGCTCGGGTTACGTCCGCGCGTCGTCGTCGGCGCAGGCCTCTCCAAAACGGCCTGCTCGCAGGTGCGTGGAGGCATTGGAAATGGAGCGGCCTTGCGTCCGTTTGCTTGGAGGCGGTGTGGCAGTGCGTCGGTTCGCGTACACAACAATATCCTTGCCCGTAACACCCTCAAGCATATTGTCCAACCACAGCACCCATTCGCTTGGCAAGAAGTGATTTGCAATGGCACAAACACCCAAGACGCCGGGTGTAAGCGTGTTTTGAATAAAACAAATGTCCAAAAAGTTGTTTTTGTTTTTACAGTGCATGCTAAACAGAAATGAAAACATAGTAAAAAATATACATTCGCTTAGTGATGTATAATTTCCCTCATTTGAGAAAGTCAATGCATTTCTACATTAGCTCCTATACAAAAATACTGTTGTGTTTTCCAAGTACAAAACTTCTTGCGTAATCTCAAATGAAAGTCTGTTGCGGATCTCATGTTAAAACACATAAAAATTGTTTCTTAGGCAACATCCTACATATGCTAATCAGAAATGAAAACATAGGGCTCTGAAAGTGTGCAGTTAACAAAGAAATAATATATATTCACTTAGTGATTTATACATTTCCTCATTTGAGAAAGTCAATGTATTTCCACATTAGATCCTGCCCAAAAATACTGTTGCGTTTTCCAAGCACAAAACTTCATGTGTGATCTCAAAGGAAAGTCTGCCGCGGATATGATGTTAAAACACATCTAATCTTGAATCTCCTTTGAGTGGTTGATGACTCATCAAAAACACATTACTTGGGTAACAGAAATTCAATATCCATTTTTGTAAGGGAACACCCTCAAGCATATTGTCCAACCACAGCACCCATTCGCTTCGCAAGAAGTGATTTGCAATGGCACAAACACCCAAGACGCAGGGTGTAAGCGTGTTTTGAATGAAACAAATGTCCAAAAAGTTGTTTTTGTTTTTACAGTGCATGCTAAACAGAAATGAAAACATAGTAAAGAATATATATTCGCTTAGTGATGTATACTTTCCCTCATTTGAGAAAGTCAATGTATTTCCACATTAGCTCCTATACAAAAATACTGTTGTGTTTTCCAAGTACAAAACTTCTTGCGTAATCTCAAATGAAAGTCTGTTGCGGATATCATGTTAAAACACATAAAAATTGTTTCTTAGGCAACATTCTACATATGCTAATCAGAAATGAAAACATAGGGCTCTGAAAGTGTGCAGTTAACAAGGAAATAATATATATTCACAATGTATTTCCACATTAGATCCTACCCAAAAATACTGTTGCGTTTTCCAAGCACAAAACTTCATGTGTTATCTCAAAGGAAAGTCTGCTGCAGATATGATGTTAAAAAAACATCTAATCTTGAATCTCCTTTGAGTGGTTGATGACTCATCAAAAAACACATTACGTGGGTAACAGAAATTCAATATCTATTTTTGTAAGGGTAGTCCCCAGTTGAATGGTTAATCGAAGTTTTTAATATCGGTAACGCAAACGCATGAACTTTTTTTCAAGCCGGCCAGAATCCTGTTTTTCTTGGGTCTAAGGTCGCTGCCCTCGAAGAGTTTTTTCACAAGAAGGGAAAGGTGCCGTATTTGACCCGCGCCGTAGCGTAAGGGAAGAGGGGAGTGAAATCTTAGTTCCCAGCCCTCCACTACGAAAGATTTGGCGGAGATTACGTTGCGCTGAGGCCCTGTCACGTTCATTCCGGCCATGGTTTTTGTGATTTCATTTCTGCTGGCATTGCTTGCAGGCGTGCTGTTTCGATCTTTATTTTCTTGATACTGGTGCTCACAAATTTGCTATAAATGTGATGTTGTGCTCTGTTTCAAACTATGGCAACTCAACTAGAACCTGATACAAGGTGCTCGAGTGCCGTCGAGTTGTGAACGGCGAATTAACAGTCGGCCGTTGCGATCAGCTGGCTGACCGTCCATGGCGAGCCGCACGGGCAACTCGAGACTTTATGTCGAGTATTTTGTCAATGAGTATTTAATAGCGCTGTAAAAGCTAGGAACGTCTGTAAAGTAGGTTGTTTGCTCCCGTTCAGGAGCACCAAGTTCTCGCTTGGACAAGATCGGCTAATATGCTACAACTGCATGTTTTCGCATGATGACGGTAGTAGCGTGCTGTCATTCCGTGACTTCAACCCACGCCTTGCTTCATTTTAGTGAACATTTTTCTTACCAGGTGCCGCTGGCAAGCACCTCGAATATCTAGAGTGGAAAAAAGACCTTTGTATTTGGCCTTCCTGGACATAAACGGGGCGTACGACAACGTAAGCAGGGAACTCCTGTGGAACATATTAAAAGAAGAAGGTATCGGTTATGAGATATTAGAGTTCCTACAGGAAATATACCGGGATAACAAAGTAGAAATTACGTGGGAAGGGATAAGAAGTAGGGAGGATGTCAAAGTATGCAAAGGATTAAGACAAGGCTGTCCTCTATCACCGGTGCTGTTCATGCTTTATATGATAAACCTGGAACGGAGGATACAAGGCAGTAACCTAGGTTTTAACCTGTCATATAGATTAGGTGGAAAGGCGGTAGAGCAGCGCTTCCCCGGTTTGATGCATGCAGACGATATTGTACAGCTAGCTGAGAGTCTGGAAGAATTGCAAACTCTAGTTAAGTATTGCGGAGACGAAGGGGACGCTCTAGGCTTCAGTTTCAGCGCAGTTAAGTCGGGTCTGATGATTTTCAACGGCTCAACTGATCAGGGTCTTAAAATACAAGGCCATGAAATACCTAGAGTAGCAGAATATAAATATCTGGGGGTATGGGTAAACGAAAGATTGGCATACATTGGAAAGCATGAGCAATCACGTAAGGCCGAAGGGCGAAGGAATGCCGGGATAATGAAGCACAAGGCATTGTGGGAATACAATAGGTATGAGGTTTTGAGGGGTATTTGGAAAGGAATTATGATGCCCGGACTTACTTTCGGAAGTGCGGTTTTGTGCCTAAAATTAGAGGTACAGTCGACATTAGAAATAAATCAGAGATCCGTTGGACGATTAGCACTAGGTGCCCACGGCAAAACTACAAATGAGGCGGTACAGGGACATATGGGCTGGGCATCTTTCGAAGTACGGGAAGCTCAGAGTAAAATATCATATGAGGAACGCCTGAGGAAAATGGACAGTAACAGATGGGCAGCTGAAGTATTTAAATACCTGTACTTAAAAAGCGTTGACTCACAATGCAGGAAAAGAACTAGGAAACTAACTAGTAAGTATGGTATAGTCACAAGGACGGAGAAATAAAGAGCATTAAGCAACAGGTGAAAAATACAGAAGGTAATAATTGGATAAATTCGATGGAAAAGAAAAGGAGTGTGGAATTATACCGAAAGTGGAAAATGCAGATCAGGAAGGAAGATTTCTTTGATACCTGAGGAGGCAGTGCCCTACTTTTTGAAGCTAGGTCAGGGTGCCTTAGAACACGCAGCTACAAAAAGAAATTTAACAATGGAGATGACGCATGTGCTGTATGTGGTAACTCCAGTGAAACAATTGACCATATTATACTCGAATGTAATGGTATCCATCCGGAAGTTGATGCAGGCGCAATCACTGTTCCTGAAGCTCTGGGGTTTAGAGATACCGGTGGCCGGGTGAATAAACCGGCGGTGGAAACTAGCAAAAAACGACTGGAAGATTGGTGGCTTAAAAGCAGGAAATTGACATAATGTTAGTAATGTAGAAACAAACATTAAATAAATAGAATGATGGTATTGTTAACTAATCTAAATCAATAATTAAGATATTAGGAGAAAAAGGAGGGTGATGGCTACTGCTACCACCCCGTTTCAAAGGGGACGCTCCTATATTCCATCCATCCATCCATCCATCCATCCATCCATCCATCCATCCATCCATCCATCCATCCATCCATCCATCCATCCATCCATCCATCCATCCATCCATCCATCCATCCATCCATCCATCCATCCATCCATCCATCCATCCATCCATCCATCCATCCATCCATCCATCCATCAAAATATATCCTCAGTCGCTGATACCTCACGTTTGTGTACCGTTTGCTAAACGCTATACTAAAACTAGATCTGATGGTGAGTTTTTTACGGTACGCTAACTTTATTTCCGTTAGCACCGCTACTTACGCTAACGCTAAACTAATTATTGCAGCGTTCCGCAAAGCGTGTCAGCACAGTGGCACATCGTTTCATGTATTTCCTCCGTGCTCTAGCAATCGACGCCAGAGAATCGATGCATTTCCAATCTCCGCGGAGCGCACAGTATACGTGCCATTGACAATTTAAATATAGCCTCGTCAGTTTTTGTTGTACGATTTCCTTCCTGGCATCCACTGCCTTCTATAGGCACGGAACGCCTACCGATAAGGACGAGTAAATAATACGTTCAACACAGATCGACGTCTCGCGTCACATACATAAGGCGATCAGTGCACGAGAACGTTTGGGGGTGCTTGATCCTGGCGATACGGGGTTGGGACTGGTAGGTAGGTCCACCACCTACAGTAGGTAGGTCACTGCCGCTTGCAGGGGAGCTCGTCTGCCACCATATCTTTATCTGCTGTTGTAGGGCGTCATTGCACCCCCTGCCGTTTCGGTGGTGGACGGCGGCGGTTGCCGACGCGCGTCTTTCTCCCCTTTTTCTTTTTCTTCTTTTTTAAAATCTTTATTGGTTCACAGGAATCGAAAGGCGCAGTATCGGATTTCATCGTAGAAAACTGTCAGCAGCTCCTTCTCATGCAAAGCTAACAGGCTAATACCCTCATAAGGCCCATCACTGAGTACGGTAGCATTATTTGGAGCCCTCATCAATCATACCTCAGCCAAAAATTAGAAAAAAATTCAAAATAGGTCCTTCGTTTTATTTTCTCCAGCCAGTCATGCTACGATAGTGTATCATCCATGCGATATAAAGCGGGTATTCCTACCCTTTCTTGTCGGCGACGCGTAGCTTCCATATAATTTCTATACCTTAATTCTTTATAACGGTGGAATCAAAATTGATACAGTTCAGTACATCAAGGCATCATATCATCGTTCGAAGAGGTTAAATCATGGGAAGTGCATCAGACCCATCCCAGCTCGATGCGACGCATACAAATTTTCATTTTTTTTTCCTTCAGCTACTGAAGAATGGAATAGGCTGCCACATGAATTTATGGACATCTGCCTTGTTATTTTTCTTAAAAACGTCGTGTCATATTTTGAGAAGCAAATGGTGTAAAGAAAAAATCATTCCTAAAATGTATTTCGTTATTCACTGCGAGTGTTTAGTTTAGGATTTTATCTTATTAGTACCTATTGTCTAACGTATTCTTTTATTGTTTCGCTTCGCGGTTCTTTTCAGTGCTTCATATGCGACAAATTGAATGTCCGTTATAGTGTTCCAGTGCGTATGTTTTCCATTTTTTGTGTGTTTATGATGTTTTCCATTTTGTATAACAGTCCCATTCGTTCACCCACTCATGTAAGAAAGGCTTACAGCATGTTTAAATAAAAAAAAAGTATCTGTCACACTTGTTTCTGTGGACACCTGACCCGCGCCATAGCGGGAGGGAGGAGGATGGGAGTGATGAAAGTGGAAAAAGAGAAAGAGGAGCCGTAGTGGAGGGCTACGAAGTAATTTCGACCACCTGGGGATCTTTACCCTGCGCTGACATCGCACAGCGCACGGACGCCTCTTCGTTTCGCCTCCATCGAAACGCAGCCGCCGAGGTAGAAACCGGGTACTCCGGCACAGTAGTCGGCCGCGTCTTACCACTGCACCCTATAATTCTCTTCTGTCCTCACGAGGCAGAGGAGATGGCTTAGCTACAGAGCCAGTAGCTGGCCCGTGCATTTTGTTTTCATTCTTCCTTCATTCGCAATAACATATGATCAACTCAGCTGTGTCAACTTGATCCTCGCGCTTTTTAAGCTCGTTCTGCTAAGAACGTCTCTGTTTCAAGCAGTAAATAGAGGAATGTCGAGGTCAGCGCCACACGCCATGCTGGCAGGTCGGCCGGCCGATACATGAAACGATGTGCCACTGTGCTGACACGCATTGCAGAGCACTGCAAAATCGGTTTTCCGGTGTTATGCGGTGCTACGAGCACTGGGCTAGCTGGTTTGTTTTCAGAGCGCAAGCGAAAGGCGCCTGCTACTAAACCTCCGTATTTTTTGTTTCTTTTTTTTATTTTCTTTTTTTCCCCCCGAGGAGTTTGCCACCTCTCGTGCTCGTTGCTATGGCTCGTTGAATGGTTTCGCCGCCCGGTGCCGCATTGATTGCTGGTCTTTGGAATTAGACATCATGACATCCAAACCCGCTTGCTTACCTTCCTAGTACGGAAGGATGGGCGCGGTCACTCTGCCATTTATAATAAGAATAAACATGGTAGAAACACGTAGGAATTCTTCCACCCCTGTCTGAGGTAGCAGGTTAAGTACTGCAGGATTCGAGTTCTGACCCGTTCCGCTCAGGTTCCCTATACTAGCGACGCTCACAAGAGCACCCATTATACACGGAAAAAGAATCAGTAATTGGAAATGCGTCGCTTTGAAGGAAAATTGTTTTCGAGTATTATAAGGCTTCAGTATAGTCCCCAGTTGAATGGTTAATCGAAGTTTTTAATATCGGTAACACAAACGCTAGAACTTTTTTTCAAGCTGGCCAGAATCCTGTTTTTCTTGGGTCTAAGGTCACTGCCCTCGAAGAGTTTTTTCACAAGAAGGGAAAGGTGCCGTATTTGACCCGCGCCGTAGCGTAAGGGAAGAGGGGAGTGAAATCTTAGTTCCCAGCCCTCCACTACGAAAGATTTGGCGGACATTACGTTGCGCTAAGGCCCTGTCACGTTAATTCCGGTCGTAGTTTTTGTGATTTCATTTCTGCTGGCATTGCTTGCAGGCGTGCTGTTTCGATCTTTATTTTCTTGATACTGGTGCTCACAAATTTGCTACAAATGTGATGTTGTGCTCTGTTTCAAACTATGGCAACTCAACTAGAACGTGATACAAGGTGTTCGAGTGCCGTCGAGTTGTGAACGGCGAATTAACAGTCGGCCGTTGCGATCAGCTGGCTGACCGTCCATGGCGAGCCGCACGGGCAACTCGAGACTTTATGTCGAGTATTTTGTCAATGAGTATTTAATAGCGCTGTAAAAGCTAGGAACGTCTGTAAAGTAGGTTGTTTGCTCCCGTTCAGGAGCACCAAGTTCTCGCTTGGGCAAGATCAGCTAATATGCTACAACTGCATGCTTTCGCATGATGTCGGTAGTAGCGTGCCCTCATTCCGCGACTTCAAAAGGCTTGCAAATTGTGTTGTTTGGCTTCAGTCATTACCGCGTGGTATTATGTTATATGTACTGAACAATTTTTTCCTCAGGCATTTCTACTACACGCAAGTTTCTAGAATGAATTGCCAATCAGCTGTCGAGTGTTGGTCTCGTTGCTTACTAGGCCAGCGTTTCAACGTGAGCAGTTGTAAGATTTATACACTGTTGTGTAATAAATTATTTGCTGATATAACTGCCAATAACGAAACATGCTTTCACCAGCGGAGTAGTCAGCACGAGCACGCAGGAATTGCGGAGAAATGCGAGCAAAATGTTAAAATAAAATTTGCTGTTTCTGCAGACCTACTACATAGTGCAGTGGTATTTATTCTTGTCATGTGTAGAAACAGAGAGTTAATGACGGTTATAGAGATAACAGCATTTTTTCTATACCCTGAGTCGGAGTCATATGAGAATATTCACTTCAGGACAATACTAACATTGTACGGCTATTTTTCATATTTCATTGTATGGCACGCAGGAAAGCTGATAGCTGCGATAAATTATGTATAACCAGATTGTTGCTGTGCAGCAAAGCGGTTTCATAATGGCTCAGGTGGTGCTAAACATGCATGTGAAATTTAAATGAATGTATACATCTATATAGGTTACTTATTGTGATGCAATGCAAGGCGGCACAGAGTGGACTGAATATTTTTAAGATCCTGCACACATGAAATGTTTGTGTAATTTTCATTCAGGAGGTCTCCTATGTTGTCTTCAGAAGGAAAACAAGGTGCTGGTGGCCACTGGCTATCTCAAGAAGTGTAAATTCTGCAAGGTAGGCAGAGACTGGCCTAGTTAGCAGCTGTTACGTCCGCAAGGATCGAAAGTATGAAGGTGTAGTAAATCCTGAAATCAACTTGCGTCTTTGTGTGATGAAAAAGCCGAAGCAAGGTTTCTGTGCTCTGCACTATGCATATTCTTATAGCTTCATATTACTCAACAACAGGTTTTTTTGAAGCCCATTTCTGCTGGCTGTGCTAGGCATTTTGTCACACTTTACTATTCCCCACTTGCAGCCTTGCTTTGAGGTCGTTAATCACATGGTATAAGATATGTGCTGCAAACGTTTTGCTAGAGAATTGTACTCACTGTATGAGAAAGGTTTCCCATTTACACCCAGGAAACGTTCATCTTTCATGGTTGTATATGAAGAGTTGTTACTTTCACTGTCGGGTATTTTCTTTTTGGCCCTTGTGTCTGAGTGTTCCTCTTTGTGCCCGTAGCAAAGCTGTGCCGTAAGCATCGAGACCTTGATTTCACTTTATGTTTTCATTTTGAAGAACCACGAGACAGGCTGACATTTGTACTTTTCGACTTTTGGCTTTTTGTACTTGACTTCTTTACCTTCAACTCACTGCATATAGTGCAGAAGTTATACATTCCCATATTTCAGTATGTATGCATTAACAGCCTGTGTGCCTAGTGGAAACATCTAAATGTACACAATCTAGTTTTTCTGTTCAACCGACCCTGTGCACAAAGTTCACAACAGCAAAATAGTAACAGGCTCTTCCCAAATTTGGTTGGAAGCAACAAGGGCTTTATGAGATGCCATTAAAACAAAACTTTTGTTTCAGTACTTCCATTTTTTGACTGACACAATGCAGCAATCAGTATTGGGAATTCAAACATGAATTTTTCAAACATGGAGAGTTTTCAAAGTTGTATGAAAATGGCCTAAAATAGCCCACACACTATGTTATGCTTCGTTAATGTTGTCTGTCTGTGAGTGGGGTTTTCTCGCATGCACTGTAGTCTCGGCAAGTGGATATGTCTTTATTGCTGCCGGAATTGCTACGTCACTATCCCATCCAGCACCTCGACACGCATTAGTATAAGTTTTGGCCGTGTAGTCTTGGCTGCGTACGTTGGAGTATAATGCATGTGCATGCAGTGTGAATACAGCAATTGTGTAAATGCAACTCGTACGTCACACAGTTGCATTTTTGCAATACAGCTCAAGTAAGGATCAAGTGCTCGAGAAAGATATTTATTTCTTTCGTTGTCCTCCAAATGTTACCATTGATTGACAGTGTATTGTTAACTATGATACAGTTTTTAGGCATTCTACCTACTACAGTATTTTCTAAAAAATCTAGTACAATGTGAGCAAAATCAATTGAGGTGTCAAGAGCATAAGCTTAAAATAGCGAAGATTGTGAATGATGTAACTTCGGCGCGAACACACAATACACAAGAATTGATATCCTCGGTGCCCGTTCGTCGAATGCTGTTGACTCCAACTGAAACCCAAAATCTGTCGAATCTAACTTGTGCTCGAGCGGCGTAGTCAATGGAGCCTATTGAACACATCTCCGCTCTGTTCCGCTACAAATTTCGTGGTCGCTTCGCATAGGGTTTGGGAGGAGGGGGTAAAGAGGAGACTCCCTGCGGTTTACTTTTTAAGCGAAAGCTTCACTATAGGTAAAGTGGAGTCTTTGCGCAAGACTCAGTTTGACATTCATTTCACCTTTAAGAAGCAGGAGGACAAACTGTATCCATGCAGTTCAGTTGTCCACAGAAACATGTGACAAATACGGTCCCTTTCCTATAAACCAACACACAATGTTAATAGGCTAGCCACCAATTCAGGGAGTTACAGGGAAAGAGTTACATATTGTGCTCAAAACATCCGACCGCTTGAAGAATAACCTTGTGAAAAAAATTGGCTGTGATTTAGATTCAGTTAAACCTAGTGTGAAGCGACAGCCGCTATAGCTGAAGCGTGTGGACGCAGAAGCGGCGGTGGTGTCAGCGGCCATCATCGCGGCGGCGTTTTACAAGATGCTCTTTTGGCTTTAGACCATTAATTTCTTCTCCTCCAGAAGCTTTCAGCTCATAGCGAAATGTTCTCCGGATCGTCAGATGCGGCAACCGATGATCGTAACGAGCACAGCTGCTTAGTTCCTCTTGCTGTGAGTCTGTGGCATGGCTGCGACAGAAACTCGTCTCGTGTATCGCCACGCAGCTGCTCACGCGTTAAGCTATATACTTCCCAGGTCAGTTAACGTTTGACCTTTGGTGGGAACATAGCTGCTAAACTTCCAACTTGACCTTTAAGCTGTTTGAAGGTCATCGGAAGCACACATTGACCTTGGCTTTACCTCACGAAATGAAGCTATCGCTTCAAAACGTGCAGCCGCTTGACCTTCAATAAATATGGTGCGACCTTCATCTTATTAAATTTAGGTGCCCACCCAAAAGTATACTGCAGTTCCTTTCTCCAAAATCTAGCTTATAAAAAATATATATGTGCCCCGTCGCAATGGCACGGTGGTTAAGATGCCTGGCTACTGTTCCGGAGTAAACGTGATTGCTGGCGGCAGCGTTTCTATTGAGGCGCATTTACGTAGAGGCATACGTGTGCTGTGCAATGTCAGTTGCATATTTAATATATTGTGACATATATGCCCTGCATCGCTGGATGTAAAAGAAGACAACGATCAGGAGGAGTGACACAGAAGACGACAAATTGGCAGCAACGTTCAGTGCTAGAAGAAGGTTAACGCTGCTGCGAATCTGTGCTTTGTGTACTGCGTCATGCTGGACTAACCTTCGTGCACTAACCTTGCCACGTAACAATATCCTGGTGGTCGAAGTTACTTTATGGCCCTTCATTATGCACCTCTTCCTCTTTTCACGTTCACTACCACCCGACCACCTGACAGAGAGTAGACCATTTTATTTAATCTTGGTTTCTTGACTTAAAATGATTTATGAAGAATGGCAGGCTTCATGCATCTTTATACAAGCCCATCAGTTTATTGCCAACCTCTTCTGCATTTCATATATCGTTCAGATAATTGACTCAATTTCTTCAAACCTTCTGCTGTTGGATTTGTTAGGCCCAGCAAAGATTCGCTTGATCGAAGTTATTACACTGTAGTTCGTCCCCTTTACATTTCTTTGTGCTTGGATTTTCACGACCGTTGCATGGGTACTGCTGATGGAGATTGGTGTTTATTTGTAAAACAATACTTTGGTGATAGTGCAGTAAACGTTTCCCAGTTATTATGTATGTTATTGTTGATCTTCACTCACATACAGATGCATGCCTCCAGTACATGCCTATCAAGGGTGTCTTTCTAATAATACAACTGAGTGCAATGGGATATGGGGATTCTCCTTATCTTCTTTGATGAGGCGACAGAGTGCCTAAAGAAGCAGTGGAAACATCACTCTGGCATAGTACAAAGCGTGGGAACCAGAATCTCCCGTCCTCTCCTGATCCGAGCCCCCAATCGCCTTCGGCATAGCGGCTTTGTAGCTCTCTCTTTGTTGTTCTTGGCAGAATATAATCATAAATGACACTTGGAAGCACATCAAAGGAAGGAAGCAGTGGACCTGGGATTCGCATGTGCAGAGGTTAACTAATAAGCTCTCATCAGTGACAGGGGCAATTTCTCGTTGCCATACTTTTCTTCTTTCTAAAATAAAACTTCAGATATATAACGCATTATTCATCTCGCATATGAATTATTGTTCTTTACTTTGGCTCACAACAGCTAAAAAACAAAGAAAAAATTTATCTCCTTCAAATGTAAGCCATTCTTCGTATAGCAAATGTTGGTTACATAGCCCATACTGGAAGTATAATGTAGTAAAATATTTCGAGGTTTTTTGTGATATTATTTTCCTTCCAGCTTGAGAACTATGACAAAGATTCCACCCTGCTGAAAGAAACTAGAGATCTAGTGAACACACGTAACACAGACATTTTTTCACATGGGCTATAGGCTCCAGACATTAGAATATACTCTTCCCACAATTTGAAGTAAATTCGAAGACATAAATCAGTCCACTAAAGCTGCACTGGTTCAGTGTTTTGTAATTATGTAACCCGATGGTATTTTCCGCAGTTATAAAGTTCTCTCTTATTTGCATTCATGGCCTCTGTTATAATTTTGCACTTAAAGCGTTGTTAAAATATGCACTACCTGCATTCATTTTTTTTCCAGTCATTCTAAGAATATATCCTGCTAGTTTGTTTTGCTTGCTGAACTGATATTTAGATGCTATTTTGATCCTATGTTTGCATTGCATTACTTACATTAGTGGTCTGGTTTCCTGCGTTTAAGACATGAAAAAAAATGTATATTTGCTTCTTGATATGTGTGTATAATATTTTATTGCATGCTGGCCTGCCTTGTAATGACTGCCTAGGCCTCATCAAGCTGGTTACTTGCAGCTTTTAGCCCAGGCAGCCTACCACAACATTCTGGGAAAAGAAATTGAATTGAATTTGACTAGCAACGCGTGTGTCGATGGGGCGACGGGGGGCAGGAGGCAAGTGGGAAGACAGCCTCAAGATGGGAGGGGGTTCTATACTTTACCGGAGATAGTGCTGCTGTATTTGTTTTTGATGTAGATAATATAGTGGGGCCCTGGGTAGGACCAGAATAGCAATACGAAATGACTGGTGCACCCGGCCACTGAAAATTACTGCCCTTATTTTTTTGTTAATCTAGAGATTGAAGAAAGCGTAGTCCAGTCCATTCTGAGCTTGAACTCCATGCTTAGTCATGGTTAGGTTGTAACCATTTAGGTGCTTATGCCCTAACCAGTTAAGTAGTGGGAAGAAGTTATATTTATCAATTTATTTTTGGTCCTTCCAGTTATACTCTGAATACTATATATTATACTCTAAATATGCTCTAGTAGTATGCTTCCTGGTCTTCCGTGTCTAACTGCACGACTGATATGTATTCTAATGTTTGTTGAAGAGAAAATAACATCTTTGACGCTGAATGGCACTGTGCTCCTTGCTTAAAGTGAGGGCAGAGCCACTCTATGTGTTTGTCATAGCTGTTCAAAGATTAGGACACAGAAGAACAGAGCAAAGCTGTCATGGAGAAAACTAGTTTATCATTCCCTGGTTTGTAATAAAAATAATTCATGTATAATGTCTGAGTGAGCGTTCTTATGAGAAAACAACACAGTTCCTGCTCACTGCAAGCTGATCGTAGCAATGCCGAAGTTGTAGAATGAAAACACTACTCTAAAAATTAAACATTGATAGATAATACTCATGTGTCAACCCCAAGTGAAAGCATAAAGTGTGGCTTCAGTGGCTTTGGAAACACTATGTTCCAGCCAAGGTCTGTGCTAATTACCTTGCCTGCATGTGGTGAGTAGTTTTGCCTTTCATGTAAGCTGCACTGTAGAGCAACTAATAATGCGTACTTGTGCTTTATGACACATAGCTTCCATATCTCATGTTCTTTCCTTACCTGATGCTCATTTATCGTTTCACGCCACTCAAACAATGCTACGCTTGCTGCTCTTGCCTACTTAGCTTCAAAAGATGTAAACTGAAAAAGTGAGAAAGGTGCTGAAAGCAATATGTTTCAAGAAAACTATATGTCGGGCATAGACGCGTTGTCAATTACAGTATGTCGCTTCTGTTTAGACATTGATGGAATAATACTTTCTTAACTCAAGTGTGCAAGTTTACTGAAAGCAGTTTAATTGTGACACCTTTCTGAGCTTACTTGATGTTGAGAGTTTGTGGCTTTTTTAGCGCTTAGCAGGATGCAACCAAATGTGCAGCTGGGTTTAAATTTTGAAAATATTTTGCTTTAAATAGAACAGGCAATCTGATATCAGGTGCAGGAGGCACACAGAAATTACTGCTTGTGTTTAGCAGTGTGAAAATAGAGCATTAGAAAAGTGACAAATGAAAGCATTGGACATCTAGTTGCAAAGAAAAACAAGATTTGAGAAGGAGCCTCAGTTCACAAGCAAACATTTCAACAAGAAGACTTCTCTTTGTCCATGTGAAGACTGATGCTCATGTTGGAATGTTTGCTTGTGAACTGAGGCTCATGCTCAACCCATGTTTGGTTCTTTTGATTCCGTGTATACACCTTCCCCTCATTCTAGTGAGTGCTTATGCACACTTGGAATACTCTCGTGCACTGCATATGCAGAAAAACATTCAAGAAGCTGTGGAATTAAGTAAATATTCGCTTCTGTGGAGAAAGCCATCACCTTTAATAACGTGTCATCAAACACGAAAACCTAATAAGTGCGTTAGCTTGCTCGTACAGCTGATAAAGCTCCACTTAACAGCTGTTTTATAAGCCGGCCTTTCGAGCAGCCACAAATCATTTCTTGCAATTAATTGCCAGGTGTCCAAGAAAGCACACTCTACGTATGTGAAAGGAAGGTTGTGAGCTTCTGTTTTGTATCGTCTATCTGCATTCACTTTCATTTATTCACGGCGATTATTTATGCTTCAGTTGACGAGGTGATGTGCGGATATATCTGAAAAATCGTTCATTTGTTTTATTGATATCCTTTTCTTAATGTGCAATGTTCACTTCACTTTTACTTCGACATATATCACATTTATGGAAAATCCTGGAACTAAACGGGGCAAGATGTATTAAGGGCCATTAGGAACTTGAGTTCCAACGATGAGCTCATCTAAGTTGCATTTTGAGCACTGACTAAGCTGTTGATTTCAATGTCTTTTTAAGTTAATTAAACGACCCCTTGATTGTTTGATTAATACAAAGCTAATTCTGGATCCGATGTGTGTATGTATATGTATGTAAATCTACATTCACTGCTGCTTCGGTATTTGGCGAGGTGTGATAGGTATGCGAGCACTTGACCAAATGAGCACCCTGCAAGCGGGCTTTGCTTTTGGCGAATTACCGTTTACTTAAACATACACTTAAAAAAAAAAGAAAAAAAAAACAAAACATGCCGAGCGGCTTGATCGTTTCACCACGGTAGTCGTCACACAGCTGTCGCCGACAAAACTATACCGATTCAGGGATCTTATTCAAGTGTGGTTAGCTGCGACGCGGAAAGTGAGCGGTCGCACGGCGAACGATCACGCAACGGGCCCAATTCTCGTAGCGTGCGCCGTCCAAGATCGAGCGCAGTGTCACGCGCTGCATGGCCTGCTTGACGCGGCGAAGAATCAGAAGAATTCAGCCTATCGTTGTACACTGCTCCCTTACGCGCATTTGATGATGACGTTCTTAGCAGAACGATCTTATAAAGCGCGAGGATCAAGTTGTCACAGCTGAGTTGATCATATGTTGTTGTTGTGCCTGAAGGAAGAAAGAAAAGAAATTGCTGCTGGCTCTCTAGCTGAGCCACCTGATTGATGTATAGGAAGGGAAAGGCGCGGTAAATGTCTCACTTGTTTTCCGTGGACACCTCAACCAAGCCGTAAGGGACAGGAGGCAGATGGGAATGAAAGTGGAAAGAGAGAAAGAGGAGCCGTAGTGGAGGGCTATGGAGTAATATCGACCACCTGGGGATCTTTAACGGGCGCTAACATCGCACAGCACACGGACGCCTCTTCGTTTCGCCTCCATCGAAACGAACTGAGCCACCTCCGCTGCCTCGTGCTGACAGAAGAGAAAATAGAAAAGAAAAAGGGGAGAAAGATGTGCGTCGCGAAAAGCCATCGTCCACCGCCGAAACGGCAGCGGGTGCAATGACGCCCTACAACAGATAAAAATATGGTGGCAGGCTAGCCCCTCCGCAAGCGGCAGTGACCTATACCCACCACCTACTGAGGGTCGTGGACCTATACCTACCAGTCCCAACCCCGTAGGGCCAGGATCAATAACCACACCCGACCGTTCTCGTGCACTGACCGCCTTATGTATGCGACGCGATAAGTCGATCTGCGTAGAATGTATTATTTACTCGTCCTTATCCGTAGGTGTTCCGTGCCTATGGAAAGCACATGTAGATGCCAGGAAAGGAATCGTACAACAAAGACTGACGAGGATATACAAATTGTCGACGGCACTTATAGTGCGTTCCGCGGAGATTGGAAATGCATTGTTTCTGTGGCGACGATTGCTAGAGCACGGGGGAAATACATGAAACGATGTGCCACTGTGCTGACACGCATTGTGGAACATAATAATAATAATAATAATAATAATAATAATAATAATAATAATAATAATAATAATAATAATAATAATAATAATAATAATAATAATAATAATTATAATAATAATAATAATAATAATAATAATAATAATAATAATAATAATAATAATAATAATAATAATAATTGGTTCACAGGAAGGGAAAGGCGCAGTAACTGTCACACTTGCTCTGTGGACACCCGAACCGCGCCGTAAGGGATGGGAGGAGGGTGGGAATGAAAGTGGAAAGAGAGAAAGAGGGGCCGTAGTGGGGGGCTACGGAGTAATTTCGACCACCTGGGGATCTGTAAAGTGCGTTGACATCGCACAGCACACGGACGACACTTCGTTTCGCCTCCATCGAAACGCAGCCGCCGCGGTCGGATGCAAACCCGGGAACTCCGGCACAGTAGTCGGGCGTCTTACCACTGCACCACCCCGGCGGGGCTTGTGGAACACTGCAAAATCGGTTCTCCGATGTTTGTGGGGCTACAAGCACTGTGCTAGCTGGTTTGTTTTCATACCGAGAGCGAGGAACACCTGCTGCTGAACCTCTTTTTTTTCTATCTTTCTTTTTATTCGAGGAGTTTGCTCCCTCTTTTGCTCGTTGCTATGGCTCGTTGCATGGTTTCGCCGCCAGGTGCCGCATAGATAGCAGGTCTTTGGAATCGGACATCATGACATTCAAACCCACTTGCCCACCTTCCTAGTACGGAAGGATGGGCGCGGTCACTCTGCCGTTTATAACAAGAATAAACATGGTAGAAAAACGTAGGAATTCTTCCACCCCTGTCTGAGGTAGCGGGTTAAGTACTGCAGGATTCGAGTTCTGGTTAGTTGCGCTCAGGTTCCCTATTCAAGCGACGCTAACAAGAGCACCGATTATACACGGAAAAAGTATCAGTAATTTGAAATCCGTCGCTTTGAAGGAAAAATGTCTTCAAGTATTATGAGGCTTCAGTAGTTGGGGTTGCATAATGTTTTTTTTTTTTTTTTCAAGTGCGTCCACGAACGAACTTGATATTGCTTGGGAATGTAAATGGGGACCCCTACGACGCGGTTCTGTATGCCGGTGACAGTTCTGATGCGTCTGTTTCCAGCAGTAAATAGAGGAATTTGGGGTCCAGCGACGCGCATACGCGCGCGGGTTTGCAGGCCCAGTTGGCGTTGCATAATGTTTTTTTTTTTTAATTTTTTTTTTCAAGTGTATCCACGAATGAACTTGATATTGCTTGGGAATGTAATGGGAACCCTAGGACGGGGTTCTGTACGCCAGAGACGATTCCGATGCGACTGTTTCCAGCAGTAAATAGAGGAATTTCGAGCCCAGCGCCGCACGCCATGCTCGCGGGTCGGCCGACCTAGTTGGCGTTGCATAATGATTTTTTTTTTCAAGTGCGTCCACGAACGAACTAACGAACGGCTAGTCTGCCACCATATCTTTATCTGCTGTTGTAGGGCGTCATTGCACCCCCTGCCGTTTCGGTGGTGGACGACGGCTGTTGCCGACGCGTGTCTTTCTCCCCTTTTTTTCTTTCTTATTTTTTTTTTTGTTTACCTATGTTGGTTCACAGGAAGGGAAAGACGCAGTATCGGATTCCTTCGTAGAAAACTGTCAGCAGCTCCTTCTCATGTAAAGCTAACTGGCTAATACCCTCATAAGGCCCATCATTGAGTACGATAGCATTATTTGGAGCCCTCATCAATCATACCTCAGCCAAAAATGAGAAAAGATTAAAAATAAGGCCCATCTTTTATTTTCTCCTGCTACTCACGCCACGATAGTGTATCACCCATGCGAAATAAAGCGGGTATTCCTACCCTTTCTTGTCGGCGACGCCTAGCTTCCATCAAATTTCTATACTTTAATTCTTTATAACGGTGGAAACAAAATTGATACAGTTAAGCACATCAAGGCATCAGATCATCGTTCGAAGAGGTTAAATCATGGCAAGTGCATCAGACCCATTCCAGCTCGATGCGACGCGTACAAATTTTCATTTTTTCCTTTAGCTATTGAAGAATGGAATAGGCTGCCACCTGAATTTATGGGCGACATCTGCCTTGTTATTTTTCTTAAAAACGTCGAGTCATATTTTGAGAAGCAAATGGTGTAAGCAAAAAATCGTTCCTAAAATGTATTTCGTTATTCACTGCGAGTGTTCAGTTTAGGATTTTATCTTATTAGTACCTATTGTCCAACGTGTTCTTTTATTGCGTCGCTTCGCGTTTCTTTTCAGTTCTATATATGCTACAAATTGAATGTCCGTTATATAGTGTTGCAGTGCGTATGTTTTCCATTTTTTTGTGTTTCTGATGTTTTTCATTTTGTATAACGGTCCCATTAGTTCACCAACTCCTGTAAGAGCCTAGCAAGGCTTACAGTATGCTTAAATAAAAAAAAAGTATCTGTCACACTTGTTTCTGTGGACACCTGACCCGCCCCATAGCAGGAGGGAGGAGGATGGGAGTGATGAAAGTGGAAAGAGAGAAAGAGGAGCCGTAGTGGAGGGCTACGAAGTAATTTCGACCACCTGGGGATCTTTAACCTGCGCTGACATCGCACAGCGCACGGACGCCTCTTCGTTTCGCCTCCATCGAAACGCAGCCGCCGAGGTAGAAACCGGCTACTCCGGTACAGTAGTCGGGCGCGTCTTACCACTGCACCCTGTAATTCTCTTCTGTCCTCACGAGGCAGTGTAGATGGCTTAGCTACAGAGCCAGTAGCTGGCCCGTGCATTTTCTTTTCATTCTTCCTTCATTCGCAATAACATATGATCAACTCAGCTGTGTCAACTTGATCCTCGCGCTTTTTAAGCTCGTTCCGCTAAGAACGTCTCTGTTTCTAGCAGTAAATAGAGGAATGTCGAGGACAGCGCCACACGCCATGCTGGCAGGTCGGCCGGCCTATACATGAAACGATGTGCCACTGTGCAGACACGCATTGCAGAGCACTGCAAAATCGGTTTTCTGTTGTTTTGCGGTGCTACGAGCACAGGGCTAGCTGGTTTGTTTTCAGAGCGCAAGCGAAAGACGCCTGCTACTAAACCGCCGTATTTTTTGTTTCTTTTTTTTTATTTTATTTTCTTTTTCCCCCGAGGAGTTTGCCACCTCTTGTGCTCGTTGCTATGGCTCGTTGAATGGTTTCGCCGCCCGGTGCCGCATTGATTGCTGGTCTTTGGAATTAGACATCATGGCATCCAAACCCGCTTGCCTACCTTCCTAGTACGAAAGGATGGGCGCGGTCACTCTGCCATTTATAATAATAATAAACATGGTAGAAAAACGTAGGAATTCTTCCACCCCTGTCTGAGGTAGCAGGCTAAGTACTGCAGGATTCGAGTTCTGACCCGTTGCGCTCAAGTTCCCTATTCTAGCGACGCTCACAAGAGCACCCATTATACACGGAAAAAGAATCAGTAATTTGAAATGCGTCGCTTTGAAGGAAAAATGTATTCAAGAATTTTAAGGCTTCAGTATAGTCCCCAGTTGAATGGTTAATCGAAGTTTTTAATACTGGTAACACAAACGCATGAACTTTTTTTCAAGCTGGCCAGAATCCTGTTTTTCTTGGGTCTAAGGTCGCTGCCCCGCCGTACCGTAAGGGAAGAGGGGAGTGAAATCTTAGTTCCCAGCCCTCCACTACGAAAGATTTGGCGGACATTACGTTGCGCTGAGGCCCTGGCACGTTAATTCCGGTCGTAGTTTTTGTGATTTCATTTCTGCTGGCATTGCTTGCAGGCGTCTGTTTCGATCTTTATTTTCTTGATACTGGTGCTCACAAATTTGCTATAAATGTGATGTTGTGCTCTGTTTCAAACTATGGCAACTCAACTAGAACGTGATACAAGGTGTTCGAGTGCCGTCGAGTTGTGAACGGCGAATTAACAGTCGGCCGTTGCGATCAGCTGGCTCACCGTCCATGGCGAGCCGCACGGGCAACTCGAGACTTTATGTCGAGTATTTTGTCAATGAGTATTTAATAGCGCTGTAAAAGCTAGGAACGTCTGTAAAGTAGGTTGTTTGCTCCCGATCGGCTAATATGCTACAACTGCATGTTTTCGCGTGATGACGGTAGCAGCGCGCTATCATTCCGCGACTTCAAAAGGCTTGCAAATTGTGTTCTTTGGCTTCAGTCAGTACCGCGTGGTATTATGTTATAAGTACTGAACAATTTTTTCCTCATGCATTTCTGCTACATGCAAGTTTCTAGAATCAGCTTACGATGGTTGGTCTCGTGGCCTACTAGGCCAGTGTGTCAACGTGAACAGTTGTAAGATTTATACACTGTTGTGTAATAAATTATTTGCTGATATAACTGCCAATAACGAAACATGCATTCACCAGCGAAGTAGTCAGCACGAGCACGCAGAAATTGCGGAGAAATGCGAGCAAAATGTTAAAATAAAATTTGCTGTTTCTGCAGACCTACTACATAGTGCAGTGGTATTTATTCTTGTCATGTGTAGAAACAGAGAGTTAATGACGGTTATAGAGATAACAGCATTTTTTCTATACCCTGAGTCGGAGTCATATGAGAATATGCACTTCAGGACAATACTAGCATTGTCGGGCTATTTTTCATCTTTCATTGTATGGCACGCAAGAAAGCTGATAGCTGAGATATATGATGTAAAACCAAATTGTTGCTGCGGAGCAAAGCAGTTTCATAATGGCACAGGTTGGGCTAAACATGCATGTGAAAATAAATGAATGAACCTATATAGGTTACCTGTTGTGATGCAATGCAAGGCGGCATATAGTGCATTGAATATTTTTAAGATACAGAGCACATGAAATTTACGCGTAATTTTCATTCAGGAGATCTCCTATGTGGTCTTGAGAAGGAAAACAAGGTGCTGGTGGCCCCTGGCTATCTCAAAAAGTGCAAATTCTGCAATGTAGGCAGAGACTGGCCTAGTTAGCAGCTGTTACGTCCCCAAGGATCGGAAGTATGAAGGTGTAGTAAATCCTGAAATCAACTTGCTTCTTTGTGTGATGAAAAAGCCGAAGCAAGGTTTCTGTGCTCTGCACTATGCATATTCTTATCGGTTCCTATTACTCAACAACAGGTTTATTGAAGCCTATCTCTGCTGGCTGTGCTAGGCATTTTGTCACACTTTACTATTGCCCACTTGCAGCCTTGCTTTGAGGTCATTAATCACATGGTATAAGAAATGTGCTTCAAACGTTTTTCTAGAGAATTGCACTCTCTGTATGAGAAATGTTTCCCATTTACACCCAAGAAACTTTCATCTTTCATGGTTGTATATGAAGACTTGTTACTTTCACTGTCTGGTATTTTCTTTTTTGCCCTTGTGCCTGAGTGTTCCTCTTTGTGCCCGTAGCAAAGCTGTGCCGTAAGCATCGAGACCTTGATTTCACTTTAAGTTTTCATTTTGAAGAACCAGACAGGCTGACATTTGTACTTTTCGACTTTTGGCTTTTTGTACTTGACTTCTTTACCTTGAACTCACTGCATATAGTGCAGAAGTTATACATTCCCATATTTCAGTATGTATGCATTAACAGCCTGTGTGCCTAGTGGAAACATCTAAATGTACACAATCTAGTTTTTCTGTTCAACCGACCCTGTGCACAAAGTTCACAACAGCAAAATAGTAACAGGCTCTTCCCAACTTTGGTTGGAAGCAACAAGGGCTTTATGAGATGCCATTAAAACAAAACTTTTGTTTCAGTACTTCCATTTTTTGACTGACACAATGCAGCAATCAGTATTGGGAATTCAAACATGAATTTTTCAAACATGGAGAGTTTTCAAAGTTGTATGAAAATGGCCTAAAATAGCCCACACACTATGTTATGCTTCGTTAATGTTGTCTGTCTGTGAGTGGGGTTTTCTCGCATGCACTGTAGTCTCGGCAAGTGGATATGTCTTTCTTGCTGCCGGAATAGCTACGTCACTATCCCATCCAGCACCTCGACACGCATTAGTATAAGTTTTGGCCGTGTAGTCTTGGCTGCGTACGTTGGAGTATAATGCATGTGCATGCAGTGTGAATACGGCAATGCTGTAAATGCAACTCGTACGTCACACAGTTGCATTTTTGCAATACAGCTCAAGTAAGGATCAAGTGCTCGAGAAAGATATTTATTTATTTCGTGATCCTCCGAATGGTACCATTGATTGACAGTGTATTGTTAACCATGATACAGTTTTTAGGCATTCTACCTACGACAGTATTTTCTAAAAAATCTAGTACAATGTGAGCAAAATCAATTGAGGTGTCAAGAACATAAGCTTAAAATAGTGAAGATTGTGAATGATGTAACTTCGGCGCGAACACACAATACACAAGAAGTGATATCCTCGGTGCCCGTTCGTCGAATACTGTTGACTCCAACTGAAACCCAAAATCTGTCGAATCCAACTTCTGCTCGAGCGGCCGTAGTCAATGGAGCCTATTGAACACATCTCCGCTCTGTTCCGCTACAAATTTCGTGGTCGCTTCGCATAGGGTTTGGGAGGAGGGGGTAAAGAGGAGACTCCCTGCGGTTTACTTTTTAAGCGAAAGCTTCACTATAGGTAAAGTGGAGTCTTTGCGCAAGCCTCAGTTTGACATTCATTTCACCTTTAAGAAGCAGGAGGACAAACTCTATATATGCAGTTCAGGTGTCCACAGAAAAATGTGACAAATACTGTCCCTTTCCGTTTAAACCAACACACAATGTTAGCATAGGCTAGCCACCAATTCAGGGAGTTACAGGGAAAGAGTTATATATTGTGCTCAAACATCCGACCGCTTGAAGAGTAACCTTGTGAAAAAAAAATTGGCTGTGATTTAGATTCAGTTAAACGTAGTGAGAAGCGACAGCCGCTATAGCTGAAGCATGTGGACGCAGAAGCGGCGGTGGTGCCAGCGGCCACCATCGCGGCGGCGTTTTACAAGATGCTCTTTTGGCTTTAGACCATTAATTTCTTCTCCTCCAAAAGCTGTCAGCTTATAGCGAAATGTTCTCCGGATCGTCAGATGCGGCAACCGATGTTCGTAACGAGCACAGCTGCTTAGTTAATCTTCCTGTGAGTCGGTGGCATGGCTGCGACAGAAACTCGCCTCGTGTACCGCCACGCAGCTGCTCACGCGTTAAGCTATATACTTCCCAGGTCAGTTAACGTTTTACCTTTGGTGGGAACATTGCTGCTTAAGTTCCAACTTGACCTTTAAGCTGTTTGAAGGTCATCGGAAACACACATTGACCTTGGCTTTACCTCACGAAATGAAGCTATCGCTTCAAAACGTGCAGCCGCTTGACCTTCAATAAATATGGTGCGACCTTCATCTTATTAAATTTAGGTGCCCACCCAAAAGTATACTGCAGTTCCTTTCTCCAAAATCTAGCTTATAAAAAATATATATGTGCCCCGTCGCAATGGCACGGTGGTTAAGATGCCTGGCTACTCTTCCGGAGTGAACGTGATTGCTGGCGGCAGCGTTTCTATTGAGGCGCATTTACGTAGAGGCATACGTGTGCTGTGCAATGTCAGTTGCATATTTAATATATCCTGGTTGTCGAAGTTACTTTATGGCCCTTCATTATGCACCTTTTTCTCTTTTCACGTTCACTGCCACCCGACCACCTGACAGAGAGTAGAACATTTTATTTAATCTTGGTTTCTTGACTTAAAATGATTTATGAAGAATGACAGGCTTCATGCATCTTTATACAAGCCCATCAGTTTATTGCCAACCTCTTCTGCATTTCATATATCGTTCAGATAATTAGCTCAATTTCTTCAGACCTTCTGCTGTTGGCTTTGTTAAGCCCAGCAAAGATTCGCTTGATCGAAGTTATTACACTGTAGTTCGTCCCCTTCACATTTCTTTGTGCTTGGATTTTCACGACCGTTGCATGGGTACTGCTGATGGAGATTGGTGTTTATTTGTAAAACAATACTTTCGTGATAGTGCAGTAAACTTTTCCCAGTTATTATGTATGTTATTGTTGTGCAGTAGTGATTCTGCAGATCTTCACTCACATACAGATGCATGCCTCCAGTACCTGCCTAACGAGGGTGTCTTTCTAATAATACAACTGAGTGCAATGGGATATGGGGATTCTCCTTATCTTCTTTGATGAGGCGACAGAGTTCCTGAGGAAGCAGTTGAAACATCACTCTGGCATAGTACAAAGCGTGGGAACCAGAATCTCCCGTCCTCTCCTGATCCGAGCCCCCAATCGCCTTCGGCATAGCGGCTTTGTAGCTTTTTCTTTGTTGTTCTTGGCAGAATATAATCATAAATGACATGTGGAAGCACATCAAAGGAAGGAAGCAGTGGACCTGGGATTCGCATGTGTAGAGGTTAACTAATAAGCTCTCATCAGTGACAGGGACAATTTCTCGTTGCCATACTTTTCTTCTTTCTAAAATAAAACTTCAGATATATAACGCATTATTCATCTCGCATATGAATTATTGTTCTCTACTTTGGCTCACAACTGCTAAAAAATAACATAGAAAAAATTTATCTCCTTCAAATGTAAGCCATTATTCATATAGCAAATGTTGGTTACATAGCCCATACTGGAAGTATAATGTAGTAAAATATGTATGAATTTCGAGATTTTTTGTGATATTATTTTCCTTCCAGCTTGAGAACTATGATAAAGATTCCACCCTGCTGAAAGAAACTAGAGATCTAGTGAACACACGTAACACAGACATTTTTTCACATGGGCTATAGGCTCCAGACATTAGAATATACTCTTCCCACAATTTGAAGTAAATTCAAAGACGTAAATCAGTCCACTAAAGCTGCACTGATTCAGTGTTTTGTAATTATGTAACCCGATGGTATTTTCCGCAGTTATAAAGTTCTCTCTTATTTGCATTCATGGCCTCTGTTATAATTTTGCACTTAAAGCGTTGTTAAAGTATGCACTACCTGCATTCATTTTTTTTTCCAGTCATACTAAGAATATATTCTGCTAGTTTGTTTTGCTTGCTGAACTGATATTTAGATGCTGTTGTGATAGATTTATGTTTGCATTGCATTACTTACATTAGTGGTCTGGTTTTGTGCGTTTAAGACATGAAAAAAGAAATGTATATTTGCTTCTTGACATGTATGCATATTATTTTATTGCATGCTGGCCTGCCTTGTAATGACTGCCTGGGCCTCATCAAGCTGGTTACTTGCAGCTTTTAGCCCAGGCAGCCTACCATAACATTCTGGGAAATAAAATTGAATTGAATTTGACTAGCAACGCGTGTGTCGATGGGGCGACGGGGGGCAGGAGGCAAGTGGGAAGACAGCCTCTCGATGGGAGAGGGTTCTATACTTTACCGGAGATAGTGCTGCTGTATTTGTTTTTGATGTAGATCATATAGTGGGGCCCTGGGTAGGCCCAGAATAGCAATACGAAATGACTTGTACGCCCGGCCACTGAAAATTACTGCCCTTATTTTTTTTGTTAATCTAGAGATTGAAGAAAGGGTAGTCCAGTCCATTCTGAGCTTGAACTCCATGCTTAGTCATGATTAGGTTGTAAAAATTTAGGTGCTTATGCCCTAACCAGTTAAGTAGTGGGAAGAAGTTATATTTATCAATTTATTTTTGGTCCTTCCAGTTTTACTCTGAATACTATATATTATGCTCTAAATATGCTCTAGTAGTATTCTTCCTGGTCTTCCGTGTCTAACTGCACGACTGATATGTATTCTAATGTTTGTACAAGAGAAAATAGCATCTTTGACGCTGAATGGCACTGTGCTCCTTCCTTAAAGTGAGGGCAGAGCCACTTTATGTGTTTGTCATAGCTATTCAAAGATTTGGACACAGAAGAACAGAGCAATGCTGTCATGGAGAAAACTAGTTTATCATTCCCTGGTTTGTAATAAAAATAATTCTTGTATAATGTCTCCTTATAAAAATTTTATGTGTGTCTGATGAGAGTATGTTGCTCTTTCACAATGGAGACACCAGAGTATCTTCAGAGTTTCAAATGAATTTTCTCTTGAGTTCTGTCTAAAACAAATTGGCCACCGTGTTTCTGGTTGGCACTTAATGTGTGCATTTCTTGTGAGTTCTTCATGAGTATTGACCATTGAGTGTCTGGTGGCTTTCACTTTAGTTTTTGATGTGATCTTGGTTGCCGACACTACATGCAACTCAGTTAGTGCCGGTATATTTAGTTACAGAAACCAAAAACAGATATTGCATTTTGTGGAAATGGTCTTTATTTATACATAATGTGCAGCACAGCTTGGATGCCATTCGCATGCCTGTTTTCTATGCTATGCAAGGAAATAAACTTACTTTATTTCCCTGCACAGCATAGAAGACGGGCCATTTTTGAGGTGAAAGGGCATTGTCATGAAGTAGTCGCACGTGTACCCTAACAAATACAAAATGAAATCGCTTTGTATTACTGTTCACACTACTTAAAATAATTCAAGCTTCATTTCCAACTCATGGATAAGCCACTTCAGCACATGCCGTTGAAGCATTCATATGTGGAACCAAGTTTTGTGGAACAAGGCTCATGAGATAATTTCAAACACAAGAGGCATGACCCACTGTGTTTTTCTGGCACCTGTACATTTCAAACCCTTATAGTTAGCAGTTGGTGGAAGAAACATGCTGCACCATTCACAGAGAAAACACAAAACCATAACTTTCAGATACATCATACATGGTACAAGGTTTGGTTTTGCTATTCACAACAATGCAAACAAGTTTTCTTCAGAATGATTTTTTTTCACTGACTACACCATTAGTAAAACAAAGATTTCAAAGAAGAAATAAAGCAACCAAACCAAGGCAGCTATCCATTCATACCACCATTTTTAGCTATGCTTAGGATGTGTACTTAATCATGCATCCCTGAACATGTCATAGAATGCGGTGATGGCTTGCAGAAGGGTACTGCAGTGTGCTTGCTGGTAGATGATTTAGTGTGTTCCTCGTTTGTGCTGTGGGGTGTAAGTGAGCAGCAGGTAGGCTCCAGGCATCGGCCAGTCTGAAGTGCTCAGGTAACTGGGTATATAAAGAAAGAAAAACCGACAAGTGAGACCGAGCACACAACTCCTTTCCTGGTAATGAAAAGAGACACAGCTATATATTCAGTAGCTACAATCATAAGGATTCTGGGCAAACAGCTTTAAGACGAGTGCTCAAAGCATAATTAAGAAAGTACTGGACTTCAACCTCAATGCAATGTACTGTTTGACAAAAGTAACCAGCCTGCATGGTGTGCTTCTCGTTTGTATTGGAGAGCCTTTCCAGTTTCCCTAAAGATAATAAGTTCAAGATTCAAAAGAGCCTATTTTTTCTCCACGAGTGTGAGGTGCACCTACTTTGAAGGTACAGAATAGATAAGAAAATTGGTGCTTAAAAGGAGTAGGAATGTTTCTGTTATGTATAAAATGAAAACATGTGAAACATTTTCCCAATTATGGCATGTTTGAACAGAGTATATTCCTTCAAAACTCAAAGAAAAACCACCTCATCAGCCCATAAATTACTCTTGGAGGTGATGGAAAAAAAAAAGAGTTCAAGAGAACACATTGCATTACTCTATTTCCAACAATGTTATCAGCTTCTCAAGCATCATTGCAAGTGTTTGAATGGAGGTGCATAAGTAGCGAACACAATGCCCTTTTGCTAAAATTTTACCCTTATGTCAAGACTGAGACCTGTACTGTGAGGAGATTGCATATGTAACTACATCATTAAGAGCAATTGTCGGATTGTTACATAAGCAGTATGCAGCGGTACAAGCCATTTGTGGGAGCAAGCAGCAGCTTAAAGTGACACCCATATGAATGCATAAACACAACTGTTTTGAAATTTCCAACCTTCAGACTACAACCATGGCAAGTTTCTTCATTTAGCATAGCTAAGTGCATTCTAGAGCAAAAAAAAAATCGTGTATATTGTCATTTCAAAGCGAATATTTTTAAATCACTGCAACATGACCTTGTCGGATGTTCCACACGCCCCCATTCTGTTTAAGCTCTGTTCAATTTTCTCAAGAAACAGAACCTAATTTCCTTATCTAGTATGACTTCTGACTTGCAAAACTGAACAGTAAACTATTAAATAATGTGGAAATGACTGCTCTAGCAAAGCTACGAAGAAACAAATAAATTTACCTAATAGGGGCAAAAAGATCCCAACATGTATTTTATGAATAAACGCCTATTACAAAAGAAAAATAAAGCAAGTGTGTCAACAGCAAAAAGACACAGCAAGGAACTGGGGATGCAAAGGCCATCATTGATGCACTGCGAAAAAAAATACTGAAAACTGTCATTTCCAACTGAATTCCTAAGGCGGTGCTACGAGCGTCTATGCACACTCACGGATAGTGATGCCGCCACACCCTGCGTACGTCACAGATCAGCATTGGCTCGCAATAATGTGATCAGGCATGCTTTTCCTTTATGGCCAAGGTCACAGGGTTAGCTTATAGGCAATGTTTTGAGGAGCGGGGAGCCTATTTGCTGCTTTTGTGCTGTCAGTTTAGGCCGTTCTCCCAATGAGAGAAAAAACAAGAAGTTTCAGCTTTGATAACATTGCTGGAGACAGTACAATGCAACATATTGTCTCATATTCATTTTCATCTCCTCCTAGAAACTTGATTCTTAAATTATAAGAAAGACTAGGAACGGTGTTTCTTCCTTTAATTACTGAATAAGACTACTATGCTTGAATGCGTCAAATTTGGGACCGTTGTAATGTGGATTTAATGGGTGGTTGGAACGTCTAGCGCTGGCAGTACTTTGGGCACAAGGGATCGAATTACCAGCCACAGGGCACAGCTTCAGCGCGAGCGAGATGGGCGCCGGAGACAAGCGATGGTGATGGCGATGCCGCAGCGTTTTCTGTTCTTTGTCTTCTTTACATTTCCCCCGCGTGAAAAAGTCGCCATCCTGGCGACTCAGGGAGAAGAGACGACCAGAGGGTTGTAATATGGCTTGAGGCGGCTAACGTGGACAACCTCGCGGCCGCGACGGCGGTGGTCGGAAGAAGGGGTGACTGGCTCGATGACGTAGTTCACAGGGGATGTGCGTTCCAAGACGACGCGATAAGGTCCGTGGTATTTGGTGTCTAGTTTGTTGGTGGCAGGAACGCATAGCCAAACGAAGCTGTCGGCCAGGAACGTGGGAGCAGGGGTATCGGTATCATGCTGATCTTTGCGATAGCCTTGAGTGTTGGAGGTAAACGTGCGAGCTAGCTGACGGCATTCCTCGGCCTTCTGTGCAATATCTGACAAGGCACTGTACTCAGAGGCATCTGGATGGTATGGCAAAATTGTGTCCAGAGTACAAGATGGTTCACGGCCATATAAGAGAAAGAAGGGAGAAAACCCAGTTGTTGCTTGGGTGGCTGTGTTGTACGCGAACGTTACGAATGGCAGTACCTGGTCCCAGTTGGAGCTTCCCGATTCAGATGTAACATACATTGCGAGCATGTCCCCAAGCGTACGGTTGAAGCGCTCCGTGAGGCCGTTTGTTTGTGGGTGGTACGCGGTTGTAGCCCGATGTATCGATTTGCAAGACGACAGGAGCTCTTGAACTACTTCGGAAAGAAAGACACGACCTCTGTCACTCAGTAGCTCGCGAGGGGCGCCGTGTCGAAGAATGAAGTGGTGTAGAAGAAAATGGGCGACCTCTCGGGCTGTTGCCGCGGAAAGTGCAGCAGTCTCGGCGTAACGGGTAAGGTGATAGACTGCGACGATGACCCATCGATTACCAGCGGCCGTGCATGGTAGCGGACCATAAAGGTCGATTCCCACGCGATCAAACGGGCGAGCTGGACAAGGTAAAGGCTGGAGAGGGCCAGCGGGGTGGCGAGGAATCTTGCGTTGTTGACAGGCGGTACAAGAGCGAATGTCGCGCCGTACGAAATTGTACATTCCCCGCCAGTAGTACCTCTGACGAATTCGATCATAGGTTTTGAGGACGCCGGCATGAGCGCTTTGAGGGTCAATGTGATGGTGGGCACAAACCTCGGAGCGGAGGTGGCGCGGAATGACAAGAAGCCACGTTCTGCCGTCTGAGTTGTAGTTCCTGCGGTAGAGAAGGCCGTCCCGAATGGCGAAATGGGAGGCCTGTCGGCGGAGTGCCCGAGGATGCGTAGCCGCGGAAGTAGTGCCAAGGATATCCAGCAGGTTAGAAACCCAAGGATCTTGTCGTTGCTCGAAAGGCATATCCTCAATGGTGAATGCTGACAAGAGTGCTTGAGGAGGGGACGATGAGTTAGGCGAGCGCACCGGTGACCGAGAAAGAGCGTCGGCGTTAGAGTGCTTGCGGCCAGAGCGGTACACTACACGGATGTCGTATTCCTGAAGCCTGAGAGCCCAGCGCCCGAGACGGCCAGACGGATCCTTGAGAGACGCGAGCCAGCAGAGAGCGTGATGATCTGTAACTACCTCGAAGGAGTGGCCGTATAAGTAAGGGCGGAACTTCGTTACAGCCCACACGATTGCTAAGCACTCCTTTTCGGTAACGGAGTAGTTGGACTCGGCTTTGGTAAGAGCACGGCTTGCGTAGGCGACAACGTATTCGGAGAAGCCAGGCTTGCGCTGGGCGAGGACGGCGCCGAGGCCGACACCACTGGCATCGGTGTGAAGTTCTGTAGGTGCAGTAGGGTCGTAATGGCGAAGGATTGGGGGTGACGTCAGAACATTGCGCAGTGTCGCGAATGCATCATCGCAGGCTGGCGACCAAGAGGAGAGGTTAGGGGTGCCTTTCAAGAGCTGTGTAAGGGGGGCTATGATGGTTGCGAAATTCCGAACAAAACGACGAAAGTACGAGCAGAGGCCCACGAAGCTTCGCAGTTGTTTCAAAGTGGTCGGTTTCGGAAAGTCAGCGACGGCGCGCAGCTTCTCAGGATCAGGCAGAACTCCATCTTTACACACAACATGTCCGAGTATTGTGAGCTGGCGGGCACCAAAGCGGCACTTTTTGAGGTTGAGTTGAAGACCGGCGCGGGTTAGGCAGGTGAAGACCTGGCGAAGTCGAGTCAGGTGGGTCGGGAAGTCGGTTGAAAAGACGACGATATCATCGAGGTAGCATAAACAGATGTTCCATTTCAGGCCGCGCAGTACAGTGTCCATCATTCTTTCAAATGTGGCTGGGGCGTTACAGAGTCCGAATGGCATAACATTAAATTCGTATAGTCCGTCGGGAGTAATAAAGGCGGTCTTAGGACGATCCGCCTCTGCCATGGGCACCTGCCAATACCCGGAGCGTAAATCGAGTGAGGAAAAGAATTCTGCGCCTTCCAAACAGTCTAGGGCATCGTCGATTCGTGGGAGGGGGTACACATCACGACGAGTTATTTTGTTGAGGCGGCGATAATCAACACAAAATCGTATGGAGCCATCCTTCTTTTTAACTAGAACCACAGGAGACGACCATGGGCTACAGGATTCTCTAATTACTCCGCGTTGTAGCATGTCATCGACTTGTTGGGCAATAACACGGCGCTCAGTCGGGGACACCCGATACGGCCGCTGATGGAGAGGTGGGTGAGCGCCAGTGTCGATGAGGTGGGAAACGGTCGTCGTGCGGCCCAAGGAAGATTGCGGAATGTCGAAGGAGGCGCGGAATTGGTGTAGAAGGTCGAGAAGTTGCTCGCGGTGGCGCGGTTCTAGAGCGCTGTCCACGGAATGGTCAAAAAGGTCCCGCTGTAGCGGATCTGAAGCCACACGAGTTGGAGTCAAGGCGTCAACTTGGCAAACAGGGAATGACACATCATCAAAGGTGAACAGAAGGTCCACGGGCTCGATGCGGCCGAGGCACTCCCCTTCGATCAACATAGCGGGAGACGGAAGAGGATTGGCTACCAGAAGTGTGCTAGCGCCGTTTTTCATGTCAAGGACGGCAAACGGCAGCGGTAAGTGGCGGCGGCGGCAGACAACGTTAGAGGGCACAAAGAGGACTGTCGCGGCGGTGGTAAAAGAGGCAGTGAGGGGAACCAGAACAGCGCTAACGGGTGCGATGGTTGTGTCATGTGCTACGAGGAGTTTGGTCGCAAAACGAGGACACGGCTCGTGGAGCAGGGCATCAGACGGTGCATCACTCGATTCAATGAGCTCTACTTGAGGACTGGCGCAGTCAATGATAGCATGATGCTGGGACAGGAAATCCCAGCCAAGAATGACGTCATGAGAACATGTGGGGAGAACGACGAATTCGATGATGTACAAGGCTGCAGCAATGACGACGCGAGCAGTGCAGATAGCTGTCGGCTGTATACTGTGAGCGGATGCGGTACGAAGCGATAGTCCCTCGAGAGGCGTAGTCACCTTTCGGATGGAGCGGCAGAGTTTTTGGCTGATAACTGATACAGCGGCACCGGTGTCGACGAGCGCAAGAGTATGAACACCTTCAACGATGACAGGAATAACATTCGCGGGATTAAGACGAGGACTTTGAAATTCGGTCGGATACGCAGTTCGTGCCTCGCGAACTGCGGCGGTTAGTTTTCCGGCTGGGTAGCGGGTCGTCGGCGCATTGGCGAAATGGAGCGGCGACGTGGTGATGGCGAACGACGAGGGCGGAAGTCCGGAGGTTCAGGGGGTGCTGTTGGAGGACCCGATGGGACTGGGAACTGGGGGGCCAAATAAGGTGGCGCAGGCCGTGCAGCAAAGGCCATATTTATTCGGCGCCGGCAGTAGCGTGTAGTGTGTCCGGGGATGCCGCAGTGGTAGCAAATAGGCCTGTTGTCTGCAGTGCGCCATGGAGATGGTGTCTGACGCAAGGGGGAAGCAAAGGCTGTTGGTGCGGACCGCATGGGGGGCGAAGCATAGACATATGCTGGCTCAGGCGGTGGACTTGAAGTGACTTCGGCATACGTGCGACGCAATACTTGAGGAGGAGCCGGCGCGAATGCTGGAGCGTAGCTCAGTGGCGCAACGCCGGAGGATGAAACTGTGGGCGTGAGTAACGGCATTGAGGGTGCGACCGGAGCTGATTGAGGAACAGGATTAGGGAGGACTTCAGAGACATGCTGCTGGATTGCATGGCGAAGCTCCGGAACAAGGCCAGTTGTTGACGACTCCCTAACATATGGCTGTAGGGACAGTTGGCGCGCGACCTCCTGACGTATAAAAGCCTTGATGTCTTCAGAGAGGCTAGATGACTCCCTCTCCGCGGCTAATCCAGCGAGTGATGCATCAGGCTGGCGAATCAAAGCACGCTCCTTGCGGAGTTCGTCGTAGCTTTGACAGAGGTCGTATATTTCCTTGACCGTATTGGGGCCTTTGGCGATAAGCATGTTGAAAGCGCCGGCATCAATTCCTGTGAGGACATGACGTATCTTAACGGCCTCGGTCATGGTCGGGTCAACGCGGCGACACAAATCAACAATGTCCTCAATATAACTGGTGAACGTTTCACCGGGCAGCTGTAGTCGCGATCGAAGACGCTGTTCCGCGCGGAGTTTTCGGACGGCGGGGCGGCCAAAGACATCAGAAAATTTAGTCTTGAAATTCGCCCAGGTGGAAAAGTCCGACTCGTGGTTTCGAAACCACAGATTAGCGACGTCGCTCAAGTAAAAGATGACATTGTTGAGCTTACGGTTGTCGTCCCAGTTATTGTAACGGCTGACCCGTTCGTAAGTGGTCAGCCAATCGTCGACGTCGTCATCGCTGCTTCCGCTGAAGGTAGTCGGGTCCCGTTGACGGAGCGCACCTGTGCAGGTGACGGGCGGAGGCAGGTGCAATGAAGTCGGCTCCGTCATTGGGGTAGTCAATGTTCTGCTGCGAAGTTCCAGGGCGAGATGGGTACAGGGAACATCAGATTGACCTCCACCAACTGTAATGTGGATTTAATGGGTGGTTGGAACGTCTAGCGCTGGCAGTACTTTGGGCACAAGGGATCGAATTACCAGCCGCAGGGCACAGCTTCAGCGCGAGCGAGATGGGCGCCGGAGACAAGCGATGGTGATGGCGATGCCGCAGCGTTTTCTGTTCTTTGTCTTCTTTACACCGTGTTTAATGTGTCGCATTTCACATATGCAAAAAAAAAATGTAAACATTTTACCATCTAAGTGGTTGTATATTCTGCAATTCTTATGTAGGTTTGCCTTACAGCCGCAGTGAAAAAGTAATTAAAACAGCCTCTTTTCAGATTTGTAGCACCTCTTAACTTTTTTTTCTAAGTCGTGACTTTCGCACGCAATCAGAAATATGATTAACATTCTAAACTTTCTCTTCTTTTTACTCTGAGCACATAAAATATGTTTATCAGGGCCTGCATATCTCAATCCTAGGTGATATAAAAGTTGCAAAAAATGTGCATGCAGAGAAGAGCTGCTTATGCCGTGATGTCGGTCAAACTTTTTTTTTCCGAAATACTAGCAATAGCACGAAACTAATTTCATTGCTGGTGTATTGAGAAATGTGTGTACAATGTGTAAGGCAACCAACGAACTCTACAAAGGCCTTTATAGTCAAATTACCTCGAACCATAGCGGATATAACATTAAGGAAGGTAAAATTACTTTTTCATTTCTCGTTTGAAACTGTTTACTAGTGCATCATTTCAACGCTTCCATGAAAAGACACGACACAAAGTACCAAAGAATGCAACAGCCCACTGAAAGCTCATTTCTGCCTCTGTTGTGAACACTAAGATACATATAATTCGTCAAAAATACAAGACTATGTAGTAATGAAAGCAATTATTCTTGACATGCACATTTTACTACATGTGGTCACTCAAATAATTATTTCTAAGCGTCATTCTGCTACAGTAGTACTACATGAGTTTGTACCTTGGCGTCAGCCATGATTTAGACTTTGTTGAAGCATACAAGCACCAAAACTAAATGCAGTGACCACTGTGAGATATGCGCCACAGCAACAACCTGTTTCTCGCGCGCTGGTTGTACTCATCGTATTAATGCACTCAGTTAGAAAAAATAGGCGCTTTTAAAAAGATTGAAAACTCGTTCGGGGTGCTGATCACAATCGCGAAGCCGGTCGTGCATCTAATACACTGCAGCTACAACTATATCTAGAAATATACACCTTAACATTATACAGTATTCTGCAACTTTATCGGAACCGGTCGAGGCGTCCAAATTTTCCATGACGGTTCCGATAAAGTTTCAGAACACTACTTATATCGTACAACAGCTTCGCGTTAGGGACGAGCATACATATAAAAGCGACGGCTTTTGAAGAGTTGACTTGAACGGCGCGGCAGGAAGAGACGAAGACAGAGAACACACACGGACAAGCGCCAAATCTTTCTGCCGCGCCGTTCATGTGAAGTATGTCTAACCAACTCGCCCAAACGTTCACGCTTCTTGTTCCGAAGAGAGACTGGCTCGCCCTCACAATAAAGCAGGCTGGGTCGAGTTCGTAGCTTGTATTACGAAGGAATTTTGAGACCACACGCAACAGTATTAACAACGCGTACTTCATTCAATAGCAATATTAAATAAAAATAATTTCAAGCAGTGTACTCACATTTGCAAACAATCACGCCAGTCCATTTCCTTCTTCCGTGTTGATGCCGGCGTTGCCACGGCGCGGTGCAAGCGGTGTGCGGCAAAGAACCTATTTATCACTACATCACGTACTTCAGAACGTCTATCAAAGTGCACATGTCAAATATCAGTTCTGCGGCCCATTCCAAGAACCACAGAACAAAAAAGCAGCACAGCGTGAGGAAATAGCGTTCACAATCACACCGCATGACAACAAAGGCAGCATGGCGCCGTCGCAACTTTTTGCCGCTGGCGGCTTCGGATCGGATCGGATTGACTTATCGGTGGCTTTTCTGGCTTCTTATTACTGCCGGCCGCTCCCTAGAGGGACTTTCGGTTTCGAAAGGCAGTTTGGCTGGTTTGGCGATAAATTTTTTTTTTTTTGAAAGGCAGCGTACAGTCTCGTCTAGGGCCATAATTAAGCACAAAGCTGGCGGGCTAAGGTAATAAAAACCAGTGCCGCTGGGTCCCAGCGCACGTGGCATACCTGATTATGGGCCCAGTATGACGCTGGAGACAGTTCGTACTGGGACGCGGCATACTATCACGCGCGGCACTGGTCGCTCAAAGAGAAAAAAAAACGTCTCAGATAAAAAGTACACGCTAAAAAGTCATGAAGCACCTCAACTACATTTAAAAAAGCTAAAAAAAAGGAAATAATAAAAACTAGGAAAAAAAAACTGCAGCACTAGCGTGCTTCGAACTCGGTACCTCTTCCTCCGTAGCATTCTACGCTAACCACTCGGCCACGCCGGAATAATTTTTTTTTCTCTTTGTTAACGCCGGAAACTGAGTCTGCTGAAAACTTTTTTGCTTGTTATGTCATGATCGCATTTATAAGATTTGGACCATGTTTCGAAGCATGTTTTGAAGTGTACAGGCCCCATTGCTGCCGCTCTAACAATTACAACTTCTTCGTTTCGATGGAGGCGAAACGAAGAGGCGTCCGTGTGCTGTGCGATGTCAGCGCACGTTAAAGATCCAAAGGTGGTCGAAATTACTCCGTAGCCCTCCACTACGGCTCCTCTTTCTCTCTTTCCACTTTCACTCCCACCTTCCTCCCTTCCCCTACGGCGCGGTCAGGTGTCCACAGACACAAGTGTGACAGATACTGCGCCTTTCCCTTCCTACGAACCAACCAACCAACCAACCAACCAACCATTGAAACTTGCTGCCTGCTCCCACGACTTGCAAAAAATGTTCTGGATACTATGCGCACTATTTTGGGCACTGGAATCATTTTAACATGTCGAGTTTGGCATAGAAAATTTACCAGCGCCGGACGTTCGGTGGTGTTCTGCTACCGTGGGCGTAATTTTCGCTGAACACGGAGCTGTGGCACAAACCTTCAATGAAAAAAGTGCGACCAAGCTTCAATACCGGCAAGCGCAGCAGCGACGGCACTATTTTCCTTGTAACTAAATCTTATTCGTATGTAAATATTTTGCGGAACGATGCGATGACCGAGGGCTCGGCTAATCTATACGCAGAGCAAGAAGGAACTCAAAAGCTTGAGAAACACTCAAAATATCATGCATTACAAGCGCTGTAGTGTATTTTGTTTTTGTTTTTTCACTCATGGGCCCATCACTTGGTAAACTACTCTCTTCCTTGTCTCCTTTTGAGTGATTACTTTGTAAACATAGCATGTGTGAAAGGAAATGTAAACGCATATTCCTGTCAAATGATCAATTTAATGCTTAGTTTTGAATTCAATCATTTCAGGCCACCTTCCTGTCCAGTAGTAATGCAAGAGCATGTAGCATTCATTAAACGATTTTAAAATTGTGTTGTTCCTCATTAATTATGTTTACGTTCTCCAAAATCATCAAGCAGTAATAGTAATGCACATGTAGTGATTGTTGCACAGTGTTTCAAGCTGCACTGCGTTTCAATTTGCACTGTGTTTCCAGTTGAAACACGCCGTGTTCTCTCAATGGGTGGTCGCAATTACCAAGAATATACACATCATACTTTCCGTTGACTTTCACATTCTGTGCTTACACATTAGCAGTTCACAAAAAAAAGCATTTGATTTTTAAAACAAGAAAAAATAATGTGAAATGTCAACTGAAAATCTGGTTTAAAGCTGTTGCTAAAACACAGCAGGTATTGAATGTCTGTTGAGTTCCTTTGTGCTCATTAAGAAAACATTAAGGCTAAACCAGAAACTCAAAACACATTTTCGTAAGAGCGTTCTTATGAGAAAACAACACAGTTCCTGCTCACTGCAAGCTGATCGTAGCAATGCCGAAGTTGTAGAATGAAAACACTACTCTAAAAATTAAACATGGATAGATAATACTCATGTGTCAACCCCAAGTGAAAGCATAAAGTGTGGCTTCAGTGACTGTGGAAACACTATGTTCCAGCCAAGGTCTGTGCTAATTACCTTCTCTGTATGTGGTAAGTAGTTTTGCCTTTCATGTAAGCTGCACTGTAGAGCAACTAATAATGTGTACTTGTGCTTTATGACACATAGCTGCCATATCTCATGTTCTTTCCTTACCTGATGCTCATTTATCGTTTCACGCAACTTAAAAAATGCTATGCTTGCTGCTGTTGCCTACTTAGCTTCAAAAGATGTAAAATGAAAAAGGGAGAAAGGTGCTGAAAGCAATATGTTTCAAGAGAACTATATGTCGGGCTTAGACACGTTGTCATTTACAGTATGTCGCTTCTATTTAGACATTGATGGAATAATACTTTCTTAACACAAGTGTGCAAGTTTACTGAAAGCAGTTTAATTGCGACACCTTTCAGAGCTAACTTTATGTTGAGAGTGTGTGGCTTATTTAGCGCTTAGCAGGATGCAACAAAATGTGCAGCTGGGTTTAAATTTTGAAAATCCTTTGCTTTAAAGAGAACAGGCAATCTGATATCAGGTGCAGGAGGCACACAGAAATTACTGCTTGTGTTTAGCAGTGTGAAAATAGAGCATTAGAAAAGTGACAAATGAAAGCATTGGACATCTAGTTGCAAAGAAAAACAAGATTTGAGAAGGAGCCTCAGTTCACAAGCAGACATTTCAATAAGAGGACTTCTCTTTGTCCAGGTGAAGACTGATCCTCTTGTTGGAATGTTTGCTTGTGAACTGAGGCTCATGCTCAACCCACGCTTGGTTTTTTTGATTCTGTGTATACATCTTCCCCTCATTCTAGTGAGTGCTTATGCACACTTGGAATACTCTCGTGCACTGCATATGCAGAAAAACATTCAAGAAGCTGTGTAATTAAATAAATATTAGCTGATGTCAAGAAAGCCATCACCTTTAATAACGTGTCATCAAACACGAAAACCTAATAAGTGCGTTAGATTGCTCGTACAGCTGATAAAGCTCCACTTGACAGCTGTTTATAAGTCGGCCTTTCGAGCAGCCACAAATCATTTCTTGCAATTAATTGCCAAGTGTCCAAGAAAGCACACTCTACGTATGTGAAAGGAAGGTTGTGAGCATCTGTTTTGTATCGTCTATCTGCATTCACTTTCTTTTATTCACGGCGATTATTTATGCTTCAGTTGACGAGGTGATGTGCGGATATATCTGAAAAATCTTTCATTTGTTTTATTGATATCCTTTTCTTAATGTGCAATGTTCACTTCACTTTTACTTCGACATATATCACATTTATGGAAAATCCTGGAACTAAACGGGGTAAGATGTATCAAGGGCCATTAGGAACTTGAGTTCCAAAGATGAGCTCATCTAAGTTGCATTTTGAGCACTGACTAAGCTGTTGATTTCAATGTCTTTTTAAGTTCATTAAACAACCCCTTGATTGTTTGAATAATACAAAGCTAATTCTGGATCCGATGTGTGTATGTATATGTATGTAAAACTACATTCACTGCTGCTTCGGTATTTGTGATAGGTATGCGAACACTGTGGACACCTCTTTTCTGTGGACACCTTAACCGTAAGGGACAGGAGGCAGATGGGAATGAAAGTGGAAAGAGAGAAAGAGGAGCCGTAGTGGAGGGCTATGGAGTAATATCGACCACCTGCGGATCTTTAACGGGCGCTAACATCGCACAGCACACGGATGCTCTTCGTTTCGCCTCCATCGAAACGAACTGAGCCACCTCCGCTGCCTCGTGCGGACAGAAGAGAAAATAGAAAAGAAAAAGCGAAGAAAGACGTGCGTCGCGAAAGCCATCGTCCACCTCCGAAACGGCAGCGGGTGCAATGACGCCCTACAACAGATAAAAAACGGTGGCAGGCTAGCCCCTCCGCAAGCGGCAGTGACCTATACCCACCACCTAATGAGGGTCGTGGAGCTATACCTACCAGTCCCAACCCCGTAGGGCCAGGATCAATAACCGCACCCGACCGTTCTCGTGCACTGATCGCCTTATGTATGCGACGCGATAAGTCGATCTGCGTAGAATGTATTATTTACTCGTCCTTATCCGTAGGTGTTCCGTGCCTATGGAAAGCATATGTTGATGCCAGGAAAGGAATCGTACAACAAAGGCTGATGAGGATATATAAATTGTCGACGGCACAATGATTGTGCGTTCCGCGGAGATTGGAAAGGCATCGATTCTCTGGCGTCGATTGCTAGAGCACGGAGGAAATACATGAAACGATGTGCCACTGTGCTGACACGCATTGTGGAAAATAATAATAATAATAATAATAATAATAATAATAATAATAATAATAATAATAATAATAATAATAATAATAATAATAATAATAATAATAATAATAATAATAATAGTAATAATAATTGGTTCACAGGAAGGGAAAGGCGCAGTAACTGTCACACTTGCTCTGTGGACACCCGAACTGCACCGTAAGGGAAGGGAGGAGGGTGGGAATGAAAGTGGAAAAAGAGAAAGAGGGGCCGTAGCGGAGGGCTACGGAGTAATTTCGACAACCTGGGGATGTTTAACTTGCGCTGACATCGCACAGCGCACGGACGCCTCTTCGTTTCGCCTCCATCGAAACGCAGCCGCCGCGGTCGGGTTCAAACCCGGGAACTCCGGCACAGTAGTCTGGCGTCTTACCACTGCACCACCCCGGCAGGGCTTGTGAAACACTGCAAAATCGGTTTCCCGTTGTTTGTGGTGCTACAAGCACTGTGCTAGCTGGTTTGTTTTCATACCGAGAGCGAGGAACGCCTGCTGCTGAACCTCTTTTTTTTCTATTTTTCTTTTTATTCGAGGAGTTTGCTCCCTCTTTTGCTCGTTGCTATGGCTCGTTGCATGGTTTCGCCGCCAGGTGCCGCATAGTTAGCAGGTCTATGGAATCGGACATCATGACATTCAAACCCACTTGCCCACCTTCCTAGTACGGAAGAATGGGCGCGGTCATTCTGCCGTTTATAACAAGAACAAACATGGTAGAAAAACGTAGGAGGAACTCTTCCACCACTGTCAGATGCACCTGGATAAGCACTGCAGGGACCGAGTTCTGACCCATTGCGCTCAGCTAGATTCCCTATTCAAGCGACGCTAACAAGAGCTCCAGTTAATTATAAACGGAGAAAGAATCAGTAATTTGAAATCCGTCGCTTTGAAGGAAAAATCTCTTCAAGTATTATGAGGCTTCAGTAGTTGGAGTTGCATAATTTTTTTTTCCATGTGCGTGCACGAACGAATTTTATATTGCTTGGCAATGTAAATGGGACCCCTACGACGTGGTTCTGTATGCCAGAGATGCTTATGATGCGTCTGTTTCCAGCAGTAAATAGAGGAATTTCGAGCCCAGCGCCACACGCCATGCTCGCAGGTCGGCCGGCCTAGTTGGCGTTGCATAATGATTTTTTTTTTCAAGTGCGTCCACGAACGGACTAACGAACGGCTAGTCTGCCATCATATCTTTATCTGCTGTTGTAGGGCGTCATTGCACCCCCTGCCGTTTCGGTGGTGGACGACGGCGGTTGCCGACGCGCGTCTTTCTCCCCTTTTTCTCTTTCTTCTTATTTTTTTAACTATTTTGGTTCACAGGAAGGGAGAGACGCAGTATCGGATTTCTTCGTAGAAATCTGTCAACAGCTCCTTCTCATGTAAAGCTAACAGGCTAATACCCTCATAATGCCCATCATTGAGTACGGTAGCGTTATTTGGAGCCCTCATCAATCATAACTCAGCCGAAAATGAGAAACGATTCAAAATAAGGCCGTTTGTTTTATTTTCTCCAGCTACTCACGCCACGATAGTGTATCATCCATGAGAACTAAAGCGGGCATTCCTACCCTTTCTCTTCGGCGACGCGTAGCTTCCATGAAATTTCTATACTTTAATTCTTTATAACGGTGGAATCAAAATTGATACAGTTAATCACATCAAGGCACCATATCATCGTTCGAAGAGGTTAAATCATTGGATGTGCGTCAGACCCATCCCAGCTCGATGCGACGCGTAAAAATTTTCATTTTTTTCTTTAGCTATTGAAGAATGGAATAGGCTGCCACCTAAATTTATGGACAATATCTGCCTTGATATTTTTCTTAAAAACGTCGAGTCATATTTTGAGAAGCGATTTGTGTAAACAAAAAATTGTTTCTAAAATGTATTTCGTTATTCACTGCGAGTTTTCAGTTTAGTATTTTATCTTTTAGTACCTATTGTATAACTTGTTCTATTATTGTGTCGCTTCGCGATTTTTTTCAGTGCTTCATATGCGACAAATGTTTTGGTTGTTTATTTTGTGTATATTTCTATTTACTATAAGCAATGTCAGTTATTAGGTTTCTTTTTCTCTATCTATTGTTTTTTTTTTTGTTAGGCTCTTTCAGGAGTTGGTGAGCTAATGGGACCGTTATACAAATTGAAAAACATCAGAAACACGCAAAAAATAGAAAACATACGCACTGCAACCTATAGTGTTGCAGTGCATATGTTTTCTATTTTTTGTGTGTTTCTGACGTTTTTCAATTTGTATAACGGTCCCATTAGTTCACCAACTCCTGTAAGAGCCTAGCAAGACTTACAGTATGTTAAATAAAAAAAAAAGTATCTGTCACACTTGTTTCTGTGGACACCTGACCCGCCCCTTGGAGGGCGGGAGGAGGATGGGAGTGAAAGTGGAAAGAGAGAAAGAGGAGCCGTAGTGGAGGGCTACGAAGTAATTTCGACCACCTGGGGATGTTTAACCTGCGCTGACATCGCACAGCGCACGGACGCCTCTTCGTTTCGCCTCCATCGAAACGCAGCCGGCGAGGTAGAAACCGGGTACCACGGCACAGTAGTCGGGCGCGTCTTACCACTGCACCCCATCTCCACTGCCTGTCCTCACGAGGCAGTGGAGATGGCTTAGCTACAGAGCCAGTAGCTGGCCCGTGCATTTTCTTTTCATTCTTCCTTCATTCGCAACAACATATGATCAACTCAGCTGTGTCAACTTGATCCTCGCGCTTTTTAAGCTCGTTCTGCTAAGAACGTCTCTGTTTCCAGCAGTAAATAGAGGAATTTCGAGGCCAGCGCCACACGCCATGATGGCAGGTCGGCCGGCCTAGTTGACGTTGCATAATGTTATTTTTCAAGTGCGTCCACTAACGAACATGATATTGCTTGGGAATGTAAATGGGGACCCCTACGACGCGGTTCTGTATGCCGGAGACGCTTCTGATGCGTCTGTTTCCAGATAAATACAGGAATTTCGAGTCCAGCGACGCGCACATGCGCGCAGGTCGGTCGGCCTAGTGGCGTTGCATAATGTTTTGTTTTTTATTTTTTTATTTTCAAGTGCGTCCTCGAACGAATCTGATATTGCTTGGAAAATTTTTCCTTCAAAACGACGCATTTCAAATTACTGATTCTTTTTTCCTTTATAATTAATCGGTGCTCTTGTTAGCGTCGCTTGAATAGGGAATCTAGCTGAGCGCAACGGGTCAGAACTCGGTCCCTGCAATACTTACCTAGGTGCATCTGATAGTGGTGGAAGAATTCCTCCTACATTTTTCTACCATGTTCATTCTTGTTATAAACGGCAAAGTGACCGCGTCCATCCTTCCGTACTAGTTAAGGTAGGCAAGCGGGTTTGAATGCCATGATGTCCGATTCCAAAGACCTGCTATCGATGCGGCACCTGGCGACGATGGTGTTGGTGAAAACGTTTAATAAAATATAGAGTTACATGAAGGTTGCTCTGGGGTCAGGCTTAGTGCCCTTCCCCTCACAAACACTTGGTAGTGTCCGTAGTACGGGACTCCAGTGGCTTCCGCTGCTGCCATTGCTCGTTTGACGAAGGCCTTTTGGGCTTTCAGGTCGGAGCAGACGAGTAGGGTCGCCTCCCAGTCCTCCCGGGTGGTGTTTTGGTTAGCTGAAAAGGCAGGGTTGGAGGGGCACGCCCACACCATGTGGAAAAGGTCCGAGGACATTTCCCCGCAGTGCGGGCACTCCCCGCAGTAGGCACTGTCAAAGTGTTTAAGTGACACCGGGCACATCATGGTATTCGTGAGGAGGCGAAGAAAGACGCGTTCCTCCGCTCTTGTTATCCCTTTACTCGGGTGGGGGTAAATATTGTGTCTGTTGTGGTACAGCTGCGTAATTTCTCTGAAAGTGTAGGCTGGTGTGAATTCTTCTGAGGAGGAAGGAGGCGAGGTAGCCCAATTAGAAAGCGCACGGGTGGCGACATCTGCTGCCTCGTTTCCTCCTAGCCCAGAATGGGCCGGAGCCCAGACTTTGAAGCGGCGGGATGGACTTTCCACGTACGAGCTGTTTTGCAGTAGTCGGTAGCCCAGGTCGGAACTGTGTTTTAGTAGCCGGTAGGCCAGGTACGGGACCCAACCCTGCTGAAAACGTTCCTACACGCCGCTCGCGAGTCCGTTATGATTCTTTTAGAATCAGAGTGCGTTGCTGCTAACGCGATGGCGACCTCCTCAGCCAGTGTTACGCTTCGGGATTTAAATGTAAGCCCGTTTACCGTTTTGGACTCGTGGATCACTACCGCCGTGTACCACCCGCCTTGGTGCGGGCCGGACGCGTCCGCATAGTACACTCCGGGTTTCCCTTCGTAGTGATGAGCTAAGGCCTCTGCCCTGGCCATGTGCCTACCGTTGTGGTCGTCCTTGGACATATTAGTGGGGAGTGGTTTTACGTGCAGGGGGTATCACCACTCCTGGGGAAGCCTTACTCTTTCCTCGGTTACAGTCGTGTGTTGTATGTGTAGACGGGTTAATAGGCGACGCCCCGACGGTGTCTGCGATAGTCGCGTGCATTGGCTCGTGAGGTTGACTTCTCTCAGCTCCTCGAACGAGTTCGTCATGCCCAGACCTTGGAGTCTCAGGTTCGACGTGGTTGTAGGGAGGTCGAGGGCCTTCTTCGCTATTTTGCGCGTGATCACCTCGAGGATGTTCTCGTCGTGTTTCTTGAGGTGGACACAGGGGGTCGAGTGCAGGATTCTGTTTGTTACAAAGGCATTGGCCAGTCGTAGAGACTCTTTGCTTCTCAGACCCCCTTTCTTGTTTGAGACTCTGCGGACCATTCGGCCCACATGGTCTCCCACCTTTTTTAGCTTGTCGAGCGTGGTCGTCGCTAGGTTACGCTGGTGAATGAAAAGGCACAGTACTCTAATTTTCTTTCTCTCGGGTATTGGTTCTGATCCGAGTCGCAATTCTATCTTGTCTGCATTTTTAGGAGGGACGAATATGAACGAATTCAGATTTTTTTTTGGTGAGCACTGAAGGCCGCATTTTTTCGCGTACTCATTCACAGCGGTGGCTGCCTCCTGCAAGCTGGCCTCCATCTCTCCGAGAGAGCCCCGCGTGGCCCATATGGAGATGTCGTCCGCGTACAGCGCGTACTGCACACCCGAGACTTTCTCCAGGTGGACCGGGAGATTTTTCATTGTCATATTGAAAAGCAGCGGGGATAGGACCACTCCCTGTGGTGTACCTCTCGTGCCTAATTGAATGGGACCGTGGTCTGTGTTCTGGATCCTCACGTAGGCTTGTCTGTCTCAGAGGAAGCGTTTTATATACTTCAACGCGTTCTTTCCACACCCCGTCTCCGAAAGGTATGTCAGGATGGCCTCGTGCGTCGCATTATCGAAGGCTCCCTTCAGATCTAGGGCCATCACTATCTTATCCCCGTTCAGATGTTCTATCGGATTTAATATTTCTCTGCTAAGCTGTAGCAGGACGTCCTGAGCCGATTTATTTGGCCTGAAGCCATACATCGAGTCGGCGAAGACTCGCTTATTTTCAAGATACTCGGAAAGTCTGTCTCTGACCATTGTTTCCATCAATTTGCCCACGCACGACGTGAGAGAATTGGGCCTGAGGGTGTCCGTATCTATGGCTTTGCCTGCCTTTGGGTTGAAAGTTATGAGTGCCGTCTTCTATTCGGTGGGAAGAGGAACTTCGCCCGTCCAGATCGAATTGAAGTCTTCTAGAAGGGATTGGTGCGCGTGCTCTGGTAGGTTTGCTAGGAGTTTTACCGTGATCCCATCCCTTCCTGGCGCGGTCCAGCGTTTCATTCTCGCTAGGGCTGCCTTGAGCTCGTATAGTTTCAAAGTTTCATCTAGCTTAACACTTTCGTCTCCACTGTACCTGTAAGCTTCTCCCCTTGGGTCTTGGGTCGTGCTCAAGTACTGGTCGCGGATCTTCAGCGCTTGGTGGGCCGTATTTCCTTGAAATGCATGTATTGCTCTCTGTAGGTGTTTCTGCGACGCGTAATTCCGTCTCTTCAACGGTAGGGTCCCGCAACTTTTTTCTCTTCACTGGTTGCTTCTCAGAAGGTTAAACGGCGATTGTTAGGAAAGGTGTCTATAGACGAAACCTAAAGGTAACATATACTCACTGAAGGCAGAAAATGGTTGCGGTGAAGGTAATTTAATAGTGTCAGCGTTGTCATGCTCTCACTTCATGACTCTGTTCACGTCTGGTTTTACGGCTATTGAGAAAAATACCATCACATGATGCGACCTAAAGGGGAACACACCCCGGGCGAGGTTTTTTTAGCTAAATTTAACTTTGCAATTTAAAAATCGAGGATTCGAACCAATGGTTTATTCGCTCAGTGTGCTGGTAAGCAGTGTCAATCCATTGCGCCACTGAAGCAACGAGCGAAGTATGCTTTAAATGCGCTCTTCTTCATTTTTTTAAATATTTCCGCTATCTGTCGCCAGGTGACGCTGCCCAGAGGACCCTACTGGTTATATAGTGTCACGTAGTGGTGACGAGGTCGACGACACAAATGAAGGAGTGTCGATGATTGCAGTAAAACTCTTTATTTGGGCTGACTTGCGCCCGCGAAACAACTAAGCAACTCGGCGGCGGCGATAGCAACAAACGTGCTCGCCGGTCGTCGAACAAAGAATGCCCGTCACACTCGGCAACGCTCAATTTAAAGGCTGCACAGAAGAATCTAGATAACGTCGTAAACAGCTACCAGCACGGGCTGGAACATTGTGGAAAGACAAGCGATTGGCCGGAACCTTCGAGACAGATCTCGGTGCGTCTTGCGCTACAACAAAACTGATAAAGGTGTGACTCGCGACATCGAGCAGTAACAAACAAAGATTACGGAACTGATACGCGGTCCAGAATCAGAGTGATAAGCCTGTATGCCGGCGGCTGTTAAAAAACAACAAATACTGTTTTGAAGGTTTCGCGGCATTACTCCCCCCTTAAAAAAACATCGCCTCGATGTTCAAAACAAAGGAACTTAAACATAAACACTGCAAAGTTTAAACACCACAGATTTTTTTAACGCGCGTAATATGGCTTCAGTCCTACAACATGTACAATTTCTGGGCGTGCGCGTCGCCGTTGTGATGCTGATGTTCCGTAGGGAATGACTTCATAGTCCAGTGGTCCGACGCGGCGAAGGATTTTGTATGGCCCAAAGTATCGACGCAACAACTTTTCACTTAATCCGCGACGGCGAATTGGTGTCCAAACCCAAACTTGGTCTCCTGGATTGTACTCTGCGTGGCGTCGTCGTAAATTGTATCGTCGGCTGCCAGTGCGCTGTTGGTCTTTAATACGCAGCCGTGCGAGTCGTCGGGCTTCCTCTGCACGCTGCAGGTAGGCGGCGACGTCGAGGTAGTCTTCGCTGGTTACGTGCGGCAGCATTGCGTCGAGCGTCGTCGTGGGCTCCCTGCCGTACACAAGCTTAAACGGTGTCGCTCTGGTCGTCTCCTGGACTGCCGTGTTATACGCGAAGATCACGTACGGCAAGATGGCGTCCCAGGTCTTGTGTTCAGCGTCGACGTACATAGCGATCATGTCCGCGATCGTTTTGTTCAGGCGCTCCGTAAGGCCATTGGTCTGGGGATGGTACGCAGTTGTTTGTCGATGGCTTGTGTGACTGTATTCCAGGATGGCTTGCGTCAACTCTGCCGTAAACGCCGTTCCCCTGTCCGTGATGAGCACTTCTGGGGCGCCGTGTCGCAAGAGAATTTGTTCGACAAAAAATTTGGCGACTTCTGCCGCGGTACCATTTGGTAGTGCTCTTGCTTCGGCGTAACGGGTAAGGTAGTCAGTGGCCACGATGATCCACTTGTTACCCATAGACGAAGATGGAAAGGGGCCGAGGAGATCCATCCCAATTTGTTGAAAGGGCACGATTGGGGGCGGAATCGGGTTTAGTAGTCCTGCTGGTCTGTTCGGCGGCGTCTTGCGTCGTTGGCACTCACGACACGTCTTCACGTAGTGGGCAACTTCGGCAGGCAGTCGCGGCCAGTAATACTTCTCCTGGATTCGACGCAATGTGCGCGCAAATCCGAGGTGGCCTGCTGTGGGCTCATCGTGCAACGCCTGCAGAATTTCTTGCCGAAGGGTTTTAGGCACTACGAGAAGCTGCGCGGTCTTGTTAGGTGCGAAGTTCTTCACGAGGAGGCCATTGTTTAACGTGAAGGATGATAAATGTCGCCTGAACACACCAGTAGGGGAAGCGGTCTTTCCTTCCAAGTAATCGGCTAGCGCTTTCAGCTCAGGGTCTGATCGCTGTTGTTCTGCGAAACTGCTGGCGCTTACCGGTCCCAAAAAGGCGTCGTCGTTATCGTCCTTCGGGGGAGCATCGACCGGAGCGCGGGATAAGCAGTCTGCGTCGGAATGCTTCCGGCCCGATTTATAGACTACAGTCATGTCAAATTCTTGAAGTCGTAGGCTCCATCTGGCAAGGCGGCCGGAAGGATCTTTCAAATTAGCCAGCCAGCAGAGCGCGTGATGGTCGCTTACCACCTTGAATGGTCGGCCGTATAGGTATGGACGAAACTTAGAAGTGGCCCAGATGATTGCAAGGCACTCCTTCTCGGTCGTCGAGTAATTGACTTCGGCTTTTGTGAGGGATCTGCTAGCGTAGGCGATTACTTTCTCCTGTCCGGCACTCTTCTGGACAAGAACGGCTCCTAGGCCCACACTGCTCGCGTCGGTGTGGATTTCGGTCTCGGCGTTTTCATCAAAGTGGCCAAGTACAGGAGGGCATTGCAGGCGGCGCTTAAGTTCGTCGAAGGCTTCTTCTTGCGGCGCTTCCCATTTAAAAGGTACGTCAGCCTTTGTAAGCTGCGTCAACGGTTCGGCGATTCGCGAAAAGTTTCTTACAAATCGTCGATAATAAGCGCGCAGCCCAAGGAATCGGCGCACAGCTTTCTTGTCGGCAGGCGGTGGGAATTGTGCGATTGCAGCTGTTTTCTCCGGGTCTGGGCGAATACCGTCCTTGCTAACGATGTGACCTAGGAACCGGAGTTCTTCGTAGGCGAATTAAGTGACACTTCTCTGCTTTTAGCGTTAGTCCCGATGACTTGATGGCTTCCAGCACTGTCTGTAGTCGTTTTAGGTGGTCTTCAAAGTTTGACGAGAAGACAACAACGTCGTCCAAATATACCAAACAAATTTGCCACTTCAAGCCTGCCAGGACTGTGTCCATTACTCGTTGAAACGTGGCTGGTGCGGAGCAGAGGCCAAATGGCATCACCTTGAACTCATAAAGGCCGTCCGGTGTGATGAATGCGGTCTTTTCGCGATCTATTTCGTCGACCTCAATTTGCCAATATCCGCTCTTCAGGTCCATCGATGAGAAGTACCTTGCATTGCAGAGCCGGTCGAGAGTGTCGTCGATGCGGGGAAGCGGGTAGACATCCTTCTTCGTTATGCTATTCAAGCGGCGGTAATCAACGCAGAAGCGAAGTGTGCTGCCTTTCTTCTTGACCAAAACGACTGGTGCCGCCCAGGGGCTGTTCGAGGGTTGGATTACGTCACCACGTAGCATTTCCTCAAGTTGATCGCGAATGGCCTGGCGTTCTCGCGGCGATACACGATAAGGGCTTTGGCGCAGAGGTCGGGCGTGTTCATCCGTTATAATGCGGTGCTTGGCCAGTGGTGTTTGTCGTACCTTCGATGATGACGAGAAGCACTCCCCGTAGCTTCGAAGAAGACTAAGAATCTGGTCTTTCCTGCTGTGGGTCAATGCCGGGTTGATGTCAAATTTGGGCTGACGGAATTGGTCCGGTGAGTCTTCCAGCGTTTGGTCGTGGAGGGCGAATACATCTTTGAGGTCGGCTAATTCGTCGAGAAAAGCGATCGTCGTGCCCTTGTTGAGATGCCGGTATTCTTCGGTGAAGTTTGTTACCAGCACCTGAGTTTGACCTCTCCGGAATTTCGCGATGCCTCTTGCGATACCGACACCTCGTTCTAAGAGCAATTGGATATTTCCTTCGACGATGCCTTCAGCGGTTTCGATGTTTGTGCTACCTACGCAGACTGCGATGCTTGATCGGGGCGGGACGGTCAATTCTTCATCGAGGACGTTCAGAGCGATGTGTTGCATCGACGTCGTCGTAGCAGGAATGGCTTTGTCTGCAGAGAGCTTGATGAGCTTGGATCGCAGGTCGATGATAGCCCTATGTTCATTTAGGAAGTCCATGCCTAAAATCACGTCGCGGGAGCACTGCTGCAAGACCACAAAGCTGGTGGGGTAAGTACGCCCATTTACGGTTATTCTTGCAGTGCATCGTCCAGATGGAGTAATCAGGTTGCCACCTGCTGTGCGAATCAGCGGGCCATCCCAAGCGGTGGTAACTTTTCTTAGCTGAGAGGCTAACGGTCCACTAATGACTGAATAGTCCGCTCCGGTGTCTACTAGGGCAGTGACTCTGCGACCGTCGACATCAACTTCAAGGTCACTTGTTCGCGTCCTCGCATTGCACGTGGGCCTTAGTGTCCGATCTCGGCTCCGTCGTTTCTTCAGGTCATGGCCGGGGCATACCGTTGTTACTTCGCTGGGCGGCGGTGTCTGCTTGCACTCTGGTCGTGTTGTCGTCGATGTCGTCGTGTGGAGCGGCGATGAAATGGTTGCGTCGTCGTTAGTGGTCATCGGCGGCGGAGGATGTTCGTCTTTTCGCCGTTGAGCAACCTCACCTCCAAAGGTTGCTCTGTTTAGTTTCCCCTGCGCGGGCTTGGGGACCTTCCGCGCATACTCTCATCATAGGTACGGCCTGGCGACGCAAAGCGGGCCCTGTACGGCGATGGAGATCTGAACCGACGGCTTGGTGGCGCAATCTCACCGCTACGCAGGTAGTTGTCAATTTCTTGTGGTCGTTCACCTTGGCGTGGTCGTGGAGCGTCGACTGCAAATCCGCGGAGACTGATTCGTCGGTACGGGCAGTGGCGCAGAATGTGGCCGGCCTCACCGCAGTGGAAGCATAATGGCCGGTTGTTTGCAGTCCTCCAGGCGTCGCACTTCCTGGGGTTTGGGGGTCGTTGGTAGGCTTGACGGGCGGGGGCCAAGGGGCGGTTTTCAGGAACAGGACGGTAGCGGCGAGGGCTGGGAAAGTCATCACGTCGGGGCGGAGGGCGACGTAATGCACCAGCGTAGTTCATCGCTGTTGCTTCTTGTGCTGAAACAGTCGCAGCCGTCGCTTCAGGAACGCCCAGCGCCTGCTGGACTTCTTCACGGACGACGTCCGCGAGCGTCGCCACCTGGGGTTGTTGCGATGATGGCAACATTCGGCGGAGCTCCTCTCGTACGATCTCCCGGATTAGGTCCCGAAGGTTCTCTCCGCTCGCAGATGTGCTGGGGTAGTGGCATGAGTAGTTTGGTTGAAGTGGTCGCTCGTAGTGGCGCATCCGGGTATCCAACGTCTTCTCGATGGTCGATGCTTCACTCTCAAATTCTTCCACAGTTCTCGGCGGGTTCCGGCGTTTCATCTCCTCTACGTAGGCCAGGACGGGCTCGTTTGGTAGATGAATTCTTGATTGGAGGAGGGCCTGAGCTCTTTCTTTTCTGACAGAACTTGTAAAGGCTACCAAGAACTGTGCTTTGAATATCTCCCAATCCTTAAAAGAAGTCTCGTGATTTTCAAACCAAACTCGGGCATGTCCTTGAAGAACAAAGTAGACTTGCCTGAGTTTCACAGCGTCGTTCCAACCGTTGAATTCTGCCACACGGTCGAAAAGGTCCATCCAGTCACCCGCATCTTCATCCGATCGTCCATGGAAGCAGGGGGCTCACGGGGTTGGACGAAAACAACCGGTGCTGTAGGCTGGGCCATTGTCAGCGTCGATGCCTTTCGAGATCGAATGGGGTCAGGCAGCAGACCGTGTTCGGGTTGTAGGCCTTGAAGTCGGCGGCTGGCTCGGTGACCTGTAGGCTGGTCTTCCAGGGCGTCAGGAACACGGCTTGGGCCTTCGCTTAAAGGACGAAAGGCAGCACCTCCACCAGATGTCACGTAGTGGTGACGAGGTCGACGACACAAATGAAGGAGTGTCGATGATTGCACTAAAACTCTTTATTTGGGCTGACTTGCGCCCGCGAAACAACTAAGCAACTCGGCGGCGGCGATAGCAACAAACGTGCTCGTCGGTCGTCGAACAAAGAATGCCCGTCACACTCGGCAACGCTCAATTTAAAGGCTGCACAGAAGAATCTAGATAACGTCGTAAACAGCTACCAGCACGGGCTGGAACATTGTGGAAAGACAAGCGAGTGGCCGGAACCTTCGAGACAGATCTCGGTGCGTCTTGCGCTACAACAAAACTGATAAAGGTGTGACTCGCGACATCGAGCAGTAACAAACAAAGATTACGGAACTGATACGCGGTCCAGAATCAGAGTGATAAGCCTGTATGCCGGCGGCTGTTAAAAAACAACAAATACTGTTATGAAGGTTTCGCGGCAATAGTAAATAGAGAAACAAAATGTGAAGGCCAAATCACGTGGGAATTCCGCAACAGGCAGACGACCATTGACTATTGTCTAATGTCGCAGGAAATTTATAGAAACGTCACAAAAATGGAAATAGACGAAGAAGGGGAATGTAGTCTGGGAAGTTACCATAAACGTATTAGTCTGCAGATGGGACCCTTGATGAAAAGAGAAATGGAACTTAGATAAAACGTAACCGCAAAATTAAACGACGATCAAATAGCGCAGATAGCAGCAGACATAGAGGAAGCAATAGAGAAAGGCCCCATGGAAGACTGGGATTATGAACAGGTAGAACTACTCATAAGGAGGAAAATTCAGGAGGTTAAAGTAGCAAACCGCTGGATTGGAAAGAGGAAGCCACGGAGCTGGTGGAATAAGGAAATCAGGGAAACTATTGAACAACGACGGGCTGCTTCAAGAGAACACTGAGTGGCAAAGAAAGCACAGATATCTCAAGAGGAAATCGATCAAAAATGGGAATCATATCGACAAAAGAAACTTGAGGTACAGGCCCGCGTCCAAAGTAAAATAAAGCAGTCCACCGATCGTTGGATGGCTGACATACACGATGCCTCTAGAGGCGGAGCAAGAAAATTCTGGAACCATATAAGCTGGCTAGGGAAGAAGAATCAAAGAAAGCCGGATCGGATTCAAGATAACGAGGGAAATTTTAAAGGGAGACAACGCAGTGAACTACATTACATCAGTTATAGCCGAGTCATTTAAGAGCGACGATAGGGCAATCTCCGCAAATCAGGAAGCAACACAAGGCAGCAGAATACAAAGCAGCTTAGTACTGACCAATCTAAACTGGAAAAAGGCAGAAAAAAAAATTCCTAAAAACACATCTACAGGAATAGATGGAATTCCGATCAAGCTGATTAATGAACTCGGTCCAAAAAGTAAGGAAACGTTGTTAAAACTCTGGAAACAGTCATAACGAATAAGCAAATTTCGGACAGCTGGCAGCAGAGTAAAATGAATTTGATTTATGAAGGGAAAGGAGACAGGATGCACATAAAATCCTGCAGGCCGTTTACCATAACATCTGTTATGTACAGGTTAGCCATGCAGGCGGTGAAATTAAAGGTGCAAGCATGGGTTTAAAGTAACAAGATACTCGGAGAACTTCAGAACGGCTTTAGAAACGGTAGGCGCTTATATGATAGCCTGTTCGTGCTTACCCAATGCATCGAAATATCTAGAGTGGAAAATAGACCTTTGTATTTGGCCTTTCTGGACATAAACGGGGCGTTCGACAACGTAAGCAGAGAACTCCTGTGGAACATATTAAAAGAAGAAGGTATCGGTTATGAGATAATAGAGTTCCTAAAGGAAATATACCGGGATAACAAAGTAGAAATTACGTGGGAAGGGATAAGAAGTACGGAGGATGTCAAAGTATGCAAAGGACTAAGACAAGGCTGTCCTCTATCACCGGTGCTGTTCATGCTTTATTTGATAATCCTGGAACGGAGGATACAAGACAGTAACATAGGTTTTAACCTGTCATATAGATTAGGTGGAAAGGCGGTAGAGCAGCGCCTCACCGGTTTGATGTATGCAGACGATATTGTGCTGCTAGCTGAGAGTCTGGAAGAATTGCAAACTCTAGTTAATTATTGCGGAGACGAAGGGGACGCTCTAGGCTTCAGTTTCAGCGCAGTTAAGTCGGGGCTGATGATTTTCAACGGCTTAACTGATCAGGGTCTTAAAATACAAGGCCATGAAAAACCTAGAGTAGCTGAATATAAATATCTGGGGGTATGGGTAAACGAAGGATTGGCATACATTGGAAAGCATGAGCAATCACTTAAGGCCAAAGGGAGAAGGAATGCCGGGATAATGAAGCATAAGGCATTGTGGGGATACAATAGGTATGAGGTTTTGAGGGGTATTTGGAAAGGAATTATGGTGCCCGGACCTACTTTCGGAAATGCGGTTTTATGCCTAAAATCAGAGGTACAGTCGACATTAGAAATAAATCAGAGATTCGTTGAACGATTAGCACTAGGTGCCCACGGCAAAACTACAAATGAGGCTGTACAGGGAGATATGGGCTGGACATCTTTCGAAGTACGGGAAGCTCAGAGTAAAATATTATAAGAGGAACGCCTGAGGAAATTGGACAGTAACAGATGGGCAGCTAAAGTATTTAAATACCTGTACTTAAAAAGCGTGGACTCACAATGGAGAAAAAGAACTAGGAAACTAACTAGTAAGTACGCTAGTCACAAGGACGGAGAAATAAAGAGCATTAAGCAACAGGTGAAAAACACAGTAGGTGAAAATTGGATAAATTCGATGGAAAAGTAACAGCGTGGAATTATACCGTAAGTGGAAAATGCAAATCAGGAAGGAAGATTTCTTTGATAACTCAAGAGGCAGTGCCCTACTTTTTGAAGCTAGATCAGGGTGCCTTAGAACACGCAGCTACAAAAAGAAATTTAACAATGGAGATGACGCATGTGCTATATGTGGAAACTCCAGTGAAACAATTGGCCATATTATACTCTAATGTAATGGTACACGTCCGGAAGTTGATGCAGACGCAATCACTGTTCCTGAAGCTCTGGGGTTTAGAGATACCAGTGGCCGGGTGAATAAACCGGCGGTGGAAACTAGCAAAAAACGACTGGAAGATTGGTGGCTTAAAAGCAGAGAAGTGACGTAATGTTAGTAATGTAGGAACAAAAATTTAATAAATAGAATGATGGTTTAGTTAACCATTCTAAATCAATAATTAAGATCATCATCATCATCAGCCTGATTATACCCACTGCAGGGTGAAGGCCTCTCCTATATTTCTCCACTTAACCCGGTTCTGTGCTAGCTGCATCCACTTGACCCCTGCGAACTTCTTAATCTCATCCGCCCGCCTAACTTTCTGCCGCCCCCTGCTACGCTTTCCTTCCCTTGGAAAACAGTTTGTTACCCTCAGCGACCATCGGTTATCCTCTCTTCGCACTACATGTCCTGCTCATGTCCATTTCTACTAGAATGTCGGTAAATTGAGTTATTTCTCTGACCCACTCTGCACGCTTTCTATCTCTTAATGTTACACTTACCCCTACCATTTTTGGTTCCATAGCCCTCTGGGTTGTCCTCAACTTAAGTAGAGCTCTCTTGGCTGGCCTCCACGTTTCAGCCCCATAGGTGAGTACAGGCAAGATGCAACTGTTGTATGCTTTCCTCTTGAGCGATACCGGTAAGCTGCTAGTCATAATCTGCGAGTGCTTGCCAAATGCGCTCCATCCCAATCTTATTCTTGTTATTTCCTTTTCATGGTCCGGATCTGCGGTTACTACCTGTCCTAAGTAGACATATTCGCCTACTACTTCCAGTATTTCACTACCTAATGTAAACTGCTGTTCCTTCCCGAGGCTGTTGAACATTACCTTAGTCTTCTGCATATTGATTTTCAAGCCTACCTTTCTACTTTTCCTGTCTATTTGCAGTTCATCCCCCGAGTTGCTTAGCAAGGCAATGTCATCAGTAAATCGCAGATTACTGAGGTATTCTCCATCTAATCTTATCCCTAACTGCTCCCATTCCAAGTCTCTGAATACTTCCTCTAAACAAGCTGTGAATAGTACTGGGGAGATTGTATCTCCTTGCCTAACACCTTTCTTTATGGGAATTTTGTTACTTTCTTTATGCAGAACTATGGTTGCTGTGCAGCCACTATATATATCTTCCAGCACATTCACGTACGGCTCGTCTACCCCCTGATTTCGCAATGCCTGCATCACCGCCGAGGTTTCATCTGAGTCAAATGCTTTTTCGTAATCAATGAATGCTATGTATAAGGGCTGGTTATATTCCGAGCATTTTTCTATCACCTCATTGGTGGTATGAATATGATCAATAGTAAAGTACTGTTTCTGAAACCCTGCTTGATCCTTTGCTTGATTGCAGTCTAAGGTTGTCCTGATTCTATTAGCGATTCCCTTAGTAAATACCTTATGCGTAACAGACAGTAAGCTGATTGGTCTGTAATTTTTAAGGTCTTTAGAGTCCCCTTTCTTGTGAATGAGGATAATGTTTGCATTCTTCCATGGTTTCGGTACCGTTGATGACACCAGGCACTGCGTATACAGGGTGGCCAGTTTTTCTAGCACGATATCCCCCCCCCCCCCCCCCATCCTTGAGCAAATCTGTAGTTATCTGATCCTCTCCAGCTGATTTCCCCCTTTTCATAGTTTCTAGTGCTTTCTTGACCTCGTCCTTCGTCACTGGGGGAACGTCTGACTGTTTTTCCCTTCCGTCAATCTCATTATGGTCCTGACTACTTTGGCTACTGTAGAGATCTGTATAGAACTCCTCGGCTACTTTGACTATCTTTTCCATATTAGTGATGACGTTGCCCGCCTTGTCTCTTATTGCATACATCTGGTTTCTGCCTATGCCCAATTTCTTCTTTACCGCTTTAAGGCTTCCTCCGTTCTTTACAGCATGCTCAATTTTCTCCATGTTATACTTCCTTAAATCGACCACCTTGCGCTTATTGATTAGCTTTGATATCTCGACCAATTCGATCTGGTCTGTTGGATTGGAAGCTTTCATACTCTGGCGTTTCTTAATCAAATCTTTCGTCTCCTTAGACAGCTTGCCGGTATCCTCTCTAACTATCCTACCGCCTACTTGTACCGCGCACTCAGTAATGATATCTCTGAAATTATTGCTCCTTGCCTCTAGGGTAATGTCGCCATCCTCAGTTAGAGCTGAATACCTATTCTGTAGCGAGATCCTGAACTCTTCTGCCCTCCCCCTCACCGCTAATTCGTTGATGGGTTTCTTTCTTACTAATCTGTTGCGTTCCTTCTTCAGATTTAGGCTAATTCGGGACCTCACCATCCTGTGGTCACTGCATCTCACTTTCCCGATTACCTCTACATCTTGCATAATGGCGGGGGTTGAACACATTATGAAGTCGATTTCATTTTTTGTCTCTCCGTTAGGACTCTTCCATGTCCATTTCCGGTTCTTCCGTTTGCTGAAGAAGGTATTCATGAATCGTAAGTTATTACGCTCTGCAAACTCAACTACTAACTCCCCCCTGCTATTCCTAGAACCAATGCCATAGTCACCTACTGCCTTGTCGCCTGCCTGTTTTTTCCCTACCTTGGCATTGAAGTCGCCCATTAGTACAGTATACTGCGTCTTTACTTTTCGCATTGCCGATTCTACATCTTCATAGAAGCTTTCAACTGCCTGGTCATCATAACTACATGTAGGTGCATAGGCCTGTACAACCTTCAGTTTATACCGCTTATTAAGCCTAATTACGATGCCTGCAACCCTCTCATTATTACTATAGAATTCATCTATATTACCCGCTATATACTTATTGATAAGGAAACCTACTCCTAGTTGTCGCCTCTCTGGTAAACCTCGATAACACATTACATGCCCATCCTTCAGTACAGTATATGCCTCATTCGGCCTCCTAACCTCACTAAGCCCTATTACATCCCATTTAATGCCCTCTAGTTCCTCTAACAGCACTGCTAAACTAGCTTCACTAGCTAGGGTTCTAGCAATAAACGTTGCCAGGGTCAGTTTCCAATGGCGGCCTGTCCAGCGGAGCCAGGCTTTCTTAGCACCCCCTGCTGCGTCACAGGTGTGTGTGACCGCCGCCGTGGTCAGTTGTTCCGCAGCCGCTGGTGACTGAGGGCCGGGGTTTTATGGAGCTTATCATAGGTGGTTGCGGCCAATTACTGCAGCAGGGTGGTCAACTCCTGTTCTGGTGAGGGAGTGCGTTGCCGGAGGTGTTCACCGGCATCAGGTCGCACCCCAAACCTGTGTATGCAGTTCCATCGACACGCGGATTTTTTTTTCTGTCACCCAGTGGAGAATTGCGCGGCACCGGGATTTGAACCCCGGTCCTCTTGCATGCGAGGCGGATGTTCTACCGCTACGCCCCCGCTGCACACCTTATAATTAAGATATATAGAGAAAAATGAGCATGATAGCTACTGCTACTACCCCGTTTCAAAGGGGACGCTCCTATATTCCATCCATCCATCCATCCATCCATCCACCCACCCATCCATCCATCCGTCCATCCATCCATCCATCCATCCATCCATCCATCCATCCATCCATCCATCCATCCATCCATCCATCCATCCATCCATCCATCCATCCATCCATCCATCCATCCATCCATCCATCCATCCATCCATCCATCCATCCATACTAAAGCCGACCCTACCGTTGAGAGAACGGAATCACGCTTCTGCGACTCCGTGCGCGTCTGGCTTAGATCTATGAGAGCTCGGAAGAGACGCCATGTGTTTTTGCCAGACATCTGCCTAGCTGCCGGGTTGCACCTGTCTACCCAGTTAGCGTTCGCGAGTTGCGCCGCGTATTCTGCCGCCTCTTTTGTTATCGCCGCGATCCGGGTTTTTGCTTGCGGTTATGTTTCTGCCTGTGCCATCTTTTAACCATGCTGCGTCTGGCTTCCCATAGCTGCAGGAGGTGGGTTTCCACATCCGTCACCGCCTCAGAGAGCTTTACCCGCGTTTCCGTCGAACGGAGACTGCTCAGCAGCTGTTTGGTCCAGGCTTGGTATCCCTCCTCCTGGATAGAACTAACATTATAATTTTTTCTGAATTTTGCCCAGTCCGGCATCCTAGTCTGCCCCGTCGGTCTGGTAAGGGGTTTAGTGAGGATCGTTATGTTGATCAGACAGTGGTCGCTACCGAATGTTTCCTCCGTATTCGTCCACTCCACTCGCCTAGCGTTTTTTGAAAAAGTTAAGTCCAGAGAAGTGTCCCTCTACGCCGAGTTCCCAATTCGCGTGGGGTACGCCGGGTCGGTGTGTAGATTTAGGCCTAATGTGGACGCGGCCTCCGCTAGCTTCCGTCCTCGTATGTCATCTCGCTTGTAGCCCCATGAGAGGCTCTGCGCATTGAAATCTCTTAACACTAGTAAAGGATCTCGTCCCGCTTCTATGACAGCCTTACTCAGGAGTGTGGAGAAGGTTACATTTTTTGCATTAGGTGGGCAATACACGTTCAGGATGTGGAGAGGAGGATCATCCTTTTTTATGGGCAGGAGAGTCACCATCACTTGTGAAAAGCTGCCTTGTAATTCCAGATCTATCAAATTTGCTGTGAAATTTTTATGCACGAAGATGCATGTTAGGGGGTCGAGTTGGAACGTTTTGCAGTTTGTGAGGCTCGCGTTCCCGCCTAGCTCCCGTACGGTTACCACTGCCGGAGTATGCTCGTACGTGGAAAGGTGCATCCTAAGGTCCGCTCTCTTAGTTTTCGATTTAAAGCCTCGACTATTCCACTGTGTTAATATTATAGGACTCTCCTTAGTTCGTCCCGCCATGTTGTGCCTGGAGATTATTATTCTGAAGGGAGAGCTGCTGCAGCTTCTCACCCTCACTGATCACCCTACGCATCTTGTGAGTTATGGGATTCGTGGGTCTCCTTGTGCTAGCATACTTTCGAATCGTCATCGCTTTCGCTATCTGTCGTGATACTATGGAGGGAATGGATTCCTGTATCTTCCTCGTCATAGCTTCTAGTTTGTTTTCCATGCTAGGCTCTGCGTCGCTTTGCATCGCCTCCTCTTGCTGAGGCGACTGAGATTTAGCTAGTGCAGTTTCTAGTTTACTGGTTACCAGCTCAATTTGAGCTTTTAGGGCTGCTATCTGTTTTCTTAATTCAATCTCTACCAAATTTGGTGTAGGTGGAAAGGTAGTATAGGGAGAAGGGGGGCGACTCCACCCACCTGCTGCTTCCCGTTCTTGACGATGCTTGCCCAGTTTCTCTCTTGATTGTTTTGTTTAGAATTTGGCTCTATGTTAATCGAAGGGGGCGGGAGATTCTCGCTCCCTCTTTTCGTTTTCTTCTTTTTCTTGTTACTGGATTGTTGCTGCTCGTTCCTTCGGAATTTCGCAGTGCAGTCTTTAGAGCACGGCCTTTGCAGGCCATGGTTGCTCGAAACTAAGCCCCCGAAGGGGCACAGCAGGGTTAGCAGAGCCTCTTCCAAACGCACACCCCTAAAAGAGCCGGGCGCCGGGCCGGGGGACGCTTGTACCCAATTTTACCGGTGGGTGTCCGGCGGCGGGTTTCGAACTGACCACCTCCCGCAGCCGAGACGGGCGCCCAAACCACTCGGCCCAAACCATACCGCACATTTTGGATTGCACTCGTGAGGGTCCCGCACCCCCTCCGCAAACGGAGCTTGCGTTCCGCAGAGTCCGCAGTTTTCTTGCCTCGGTGTCAGGCAGGCGTCTGCCCTATGTCCAGGTTACACGCTGGTATGGTGCGACGGTAAGTGGCTACCGGTATAACTTGCGCGTTGTACAGCACAGCTCTGGGCTTGTACTTCCCTTCAAAGGTGACCCTTGCTTTGTTCGAAGTGCCGAACTTTCGGATCTCCAGGATTTTGCTCTCTCCGCGAAAGCTTCTCACCTTCCTTCGCAGGAATTCGGTGGTCTCCGGATTGGCCACAGTGATGACTCCGTGTACCACGTTGTCCTCACTTTGCTTTAAACACAGATCGACCTCGCAGATAGAGGTCTTGCGCTTGCGTTCGGATTGCAAAGTCGCCGACCAGTCTGTCTGCCGCATGGATGCTCGACGTGCCCACGATGATCAGGCTTTGGTCCGGGGACACTGTGAGGTAAAAACTGTCTGCTTCGGCCTCCCCGACTCGCTGTCGTAGGGTTAGGCCCAACTCGCCGTGTTTCAAGTTATTCAAGTTTGTGGCCGTTTGTGGTTTGATGATTAGCACCACGTCGTCTGGTCTGAATCTGCACAGAAACTTGGGCTTCCATGCAGCTCTGACTTGCGTTGGGCCTCCAGTTGCGCGCTCACCGGGTGCTGAGTCGGCCGGGTGGCGCGTGGCGGCCTCCGTGTGCTGACGGGCCTTCCTTTGAGCGCTGGCTTGGAGTTTCTGGGCTCGCTTTTCAAAAGCCCGGATCACATTTTCACTGCAGGCTTGATCTCGGCTGGTCTGCGGCAAGGTTGTCCATGTCATGCCTTCCGGGTCGTAGCCTCGTTGCTGGTTGGCGTTTGCCATGTTCGCCAGGAGCGTCCTTCCCGCCTTGGGACGCCGGCGTTCAGCCGATAGTCTGAGTCATGGCTCCACAACGGATGGGAGCAAAAGTGCCATGCAACGAGCCATAGCAACGAGGTAAAGAGGGGGAAAACTCCTCGAAAAAAAAAAAAAAAGAGGTTCAGCAGCAGGCGCTCCTCGCTTGCTCTGTGAAAACAGACCCATTAGCACAGGGCTCGTAGCCCCACAAGCCACGGAAAAACGATTTTGCAGCGTTCCGCAGTGCGTGTCAGCACAGTGGCACATCGTTTCATGTATTTCCTCCGTGCTCTAGCAATCGAAGCCAGACAATTGATGCATTTCCACTTACCGCGGAGCGCACAGAAAGTGCCGTTGACAATTTATAGATAGCCTCGTCAGTTTTTGTTGCAAGATTTCTTCCCTGGCATCAAGTGCCTTCTATAGGCACGGAACCCCTACGGATAAGCACGAGTAAATATTACGTTAAACACAGATCGACTTCTCGCGTCACATACATAAGGCGATCAGTGCACGAGAACGTTCGGGGGTGCTTGATCCTGGCGATACGGGGTTGGGACTGGTAGGTAGGTCCACGACCTACAGTAGGTGGTGGGTAGGTCACTGCCGCTTGCAGGGTGGCTATTCTGCCACCATATCTTTATCTGCTGGTGTAGGGCGTCATGGCACACCCTGCCGTTTCGGTGGTGGACGACGGTTGTTGCCGACGCGCGTATTTCTCCCCTTTTTCTTTTTCTTCTTTTTTTTTGAAATTTTTGGTTCACAGGAAGGGAAAGGCGCAGTATCGGATTTCTTCGTCGAAAACTGTCAGCAACTCCTTCTCATGTAAAGCTAACAGCCTAATACCCTCATAAGGCCCATTCTTGTGTACGGTAGCATTATTCGGAGCCCTCATCAATCATACCTCAGCCAAAAATTAGAAAAAAAATCAAAATATGTCCTTCGTTTTATTTTCTCCAGCTACTCACGCCACGACAGTGTATCATCCATGCGAAATAAAGCGGGTATTCCTACCCTTTCTTGTCGGCGACGCGTAGCTTCCATGAAATTTCTATACCTTAATTCTTTTAACGGTGGAATCATAATTGATGCAGTTCAGTACATCAAGGCATCATATCATCGTTCGAAGAGGTTAAATCATGGGAAGTGCATCAGACCCATCCCAGCTCGAAGCGACGCGTACAAAATTTCTTTTTTTCCTTTAGGTAATAGAGGATGGAATAGGCTGTCACCTGAATTTATGGACAATATCTGCCTTGATATTTTTCTTAAAAGCATCGAGTCATATTTTGAGAAGCAAATGGTGTAACAAAAAATCGTTCCTAAAATGTATTTCGTTATTTACTGCGAGTGTTCAGTTTAGGATTTTATCTTATTAGTACCTATTGTCTAACCTGTTCCTTTATTGTGTTGCTTCGCGGTTCTGTTTTCAGTGCTTCATATGAGACCAATTGAATGTCCGTTATAGTGTTGCAGTGCGTATGTTTTCCATTTTTTGTGTGTTTCTGATGTTTTTTCATTTTGTATAACAGTCCCATTCGTTCACCCATTCCTGTAAGAGCCTAGCAAGGCTTACAGTATGCTTAAATAAAACAAAGTGTCTGTCACACTTGTTTCTGTGGACCCCTGACCCGCGCCATAGGGGGAGCGAGGAGGATGGGAGCGAATGTGGAAAGAGAGAAAGAGGAGCCGTAGTGGAGGGCTACGAAGTAATTTCGACCACCTGGGGATCTTTAACCTGCGCTGACATCGCACAGCGCACGGACGCCTCTTCGTTTCGCCTCCATCGAAACGCAGCCGCCGAGGTAGAAACCGGGTACTCCGGCACAGGTGTCGGGCGCGTCTTACCACTGCACCCTATAATTCTCTTCTGTCCTCACGAGGCAGTGGAGGTGGCTCAGCTACAGAGCCAGTAGCTAGCCCGTGCATTTTCTTTTCATTCTTCCTTATTATCACCAAATGCGCGTAAGGGAGCAGTGTACGACGATCGGCTGAAATCTTCTGATTCTTCGCCGCGTCAAGCAGGCGTCTCGAGATCTGCAGGCCATGCAGCGCGTGACACTGCGCTCGATCTTGGACGGCGCACGCTACGAGAATTGGGCCCGTTGCGTGATCGTTCGCCATGCGGCCGCTCACTTTCCGCGTCGCAGCTTACCACACTTGAATAAGATCCCTGAATCGGTATAGTTTTGTCGGCGTCAGCTGTGTGACGACTACCGTGGTGAAACGATCAAACCGCTCGGCATGTTTTTTTTTTGTTTTTTTTTAGTGTATTTTTAAGTAAACGGTAATTCATCAGGGACATCTTCGGGGCGCTCATTTGGTTAAGTGCTCAAATGCGTATCACACCTCGCCAAATACCAAATCAGCAGTGAATGAGGTGTATATACATATACATACACACAGCAGATCCAGAATTAGCTTAATTACTGTATTAATTTAACTATCAAGGGGTCGTTGAATTAACTCAAAAAGATATTGAAATCTACAGCTTAGTCAGGGCTCATAATGCAACTTAGATGAGCTCATCTTTTGAAGTCAAGTTCCTAATGGCCCTTCATACGTCTTTCCCCGTTCTAGGATATTCCATAAATGTGATATATGCTGAAGTAAAAGTGAAGTGAACATTGCAAATTAAGAAAAGGATATCAATAAAACAAATGAACGATTTTGCAGATATATCCACACATCACCTCATCAACTTAAAGGGACACTAAAGAGAAAACTGAAGTGGGCTTGCATCGATAGAATGCCAATTCTTGATTACAAAAAATCCCCTCTTACTGAAAACAGAGCTGTTATAAGGTAGTAAAGAGGAGGAACAGAAATACAGGTATCGCCGCCACAGCCGAAACGCGCAACTACAAATCACGTGACGCGCTAGGGATCACGGAGGCTGACAAATGCGAATTACGTTTCCCGTTTGAATGCGGTCGTAGGTTTTGTCTCGAATATAATAACACGCTTTCATCATACGTAAACGACGGCGAAAAGACAACGTAAACGTTGCAAGGCAAATACAAAAATATACTTGGAGGCGCCACAGGCGCCCACTTCAGTTTTGGTTATGTTTCGGCTCAGGCATTTCGTGCGCACTCGGATTGTTTGTTTGGACCTGCAGCGCCTGAATTACGAGCTTGGAGCAGCAGATGCGCCTTGCTGGTTCCCATTTGAGCATTCGGAGGCGCGAGCGAGCGAAATCCGCTGCCGCCGATTCGTTCACACTTCTGCGCCAACATATCGCCGCCGTCGCCGCTTGGACTGCGACCTGACCGCTCGACTGCAGCTACGTACGCCACGAAAAGCATACATATGCGAAGTACCGAAGGAAAAACGCATTATCATTCAATTGTTTACTAAATCATGGCACATCTGCCCAACATACTGCGTCAACAAGACCTTCAACTTGCTATCTGCAGGCGTCGTAAACAAAAGGGGCATATACTTGTCGCTCATACCAAGGAGAGCGTCGATATATTGCGCTCGTCGCCCGGCGAAAAAAATGGCCTCGGGTAAAAAGTAAAAACTGAAAATAACGAAGCACCAGAAATAAATTACAAAAGGTAAAAAAAAATCGATTTGTATAAAAAAAAAACGCCAATTCGAACTCCCCACTGCCTGTTCCGTAACGTTCGGCGCTAATCGCTCGGCTACCACGGGAATCTTGGAAATATTTCTGGTATTTATGTCATGGCCTCATTTACAATAAAATGTTTCTGCTGCCGGTCTAAAAATTACACCTTCTTGACCATCGGCACATGCTGGCTGCTCTCACGTCTTGCAACTAATGTTCTGGATGCCTATGCACACTATAATGCGCACTGGATCCATTTTAACATATGGAATTTCACAGCGCTGGCAAATTTAGTGGCGCCGGCACTTCGGTCATGCTCTGCTACCGTGGACGTAATTTTCGCTGAACACGGAGCTGTAGCACAAACCTTGAAGGAAAAAAGTGCGACGAAGCTTCAAAACTGACAAGCACAACAGCGAAGACACTATTTTGCTGGTAACTAAATCTTATTTGTATGTAAACATGTCGGGAAGCGTTGCGATGACCGAGGGCTCGGTTTGTTTATACACAGTGCAAGAAGGAGCGCAAAAGCTTGAGAAACATGTAAAGTATTGTGCATTACAAGCGCTCTGTGTTTTTTTTTTCTTCCTCTATGGGCCCATCTCTCGGTAAATTACTCTGTTCATCGTTTCATTTATTTCGGCTGTGGCCGTCGTTGCGAGTACGCTGTTGCCATGTTGGCCCTTGGGGGATGCGACGCCGCGGGCCGCGCCGGCTCGCTAGCTATCACGGAGTCTCCGCTTACGTCATAGTGTGCGTCACTCAATTCCGACTAAGTAGTCGGAGGGCACAGTTTAAATTCGACCGGCGAGAACAAGAAAAAACCCCAACTTCTTTTTGCAACATCTCAGCAATTATTAGATTTTTTGCTGCCGGATATGCGGCGACAGTGTTACCAAATGTAGTTTATTAGATTTTCATAGCATCTTTGGAAGTCTTTAATGTCCCTTTAGGCATAAATAATCCCCGTGAATAAGTGAAAGTGAATGCAGATATACCATACAAAACTGATGCTCTCAATCTTTCTTTCACACCTGCAATTATATGAAATAATTTGTGGCTGCTATAAGGCTGACTTATAAAACAGCTGCAAGTGGAGATGTATCAGCTGTACAAGCAAGCTAACACACTCATTAGTTTTTCGTGTTTGATGACAGGTTATTAAAGGTGATGGCTTTCTCGACAGCAGCGAATATTTACTTAATTCCACAGCTTCTTGAGTGTTTTTCTGCATATGCAGTGCACGAGAGTATTCCAAGTTTGCATAAGCACTCACTAGAATGAGGGGAAGATGTATACACAGTATCAAAAAAAAAAAAAACATGGGTTGAGCATCAGCCTCAGTTCACAAGCAAACATTCCAACAAGAGGATCACTCTTCACCTGGACAAAGAGAAGTCCTCTTGTTGAAATGTTTGCTTGTGAACTGAGGCTCTCCCTCAAATCTTGTTTTTCTTTGATATCTAGATGTCCAACGCTTTCATTTGCCCCTTTTCTAATGCTCTATTTTCGCATTGCTAAACACAAGCAGTAATTTCCGTGTGCCTCCTGCACCGGATATCAGATTGCTTGTTCTCTTTACAGCAAAGGACTTTCAACATTTACAACCAGCTGCACATTTTGTTGCATCCTGCTAAGTGCTAAATAAACCACACAGTCTCAACAACAAGTTAGCTCTGAAAGGTGTCACAAATAAACTTGCACACTTGTGTCAAGAAAGTATTATTCCATCAATGTCTAAACAGTAGTGACATACTGTACATGCTTTAAGTCTGCGCCCGACATATAGTTGTCATACAACGTATTCCTTTCTGCACCTTTCTCACTTTTCCAGTTCACATCTTTAGAAGCTAAGTAGGCGACAGCACCAAGTGTAGCATTGTTTGTGTTGCGTGAAACTATAAAAGAGCTTCAGGTAAAGAAAGCACATGAGATATGGCAGCTATGTACCATAAAGCACAAGTACACATCATTTGTTGCTCTACAGTGCAGCTTACATGAAAGGCAAAACTACTTACCACATAAAGACAAGATAATCAGCACAGCCCTTGGCTGGAACATAGTATTTCCACAATAACTGAAGTCACACTTTATGCTTTCACTTGGGGTTGACACAGGAGTATTATCTATCAATGTTGAATTTTTAGAGTAGTGTTTTCCTTCTACAACTCCAGCATTGCTGCAATCAGCAGGAACTGTGTTGTTTCACATAAGAACACACACTCAGACATTACACATAAATTATTTTCATTACAAACCAGGAAATGATAAACTAGTTTTCTCCATGACAGCTTTGCACTGTTCTTCTGTGTCCTATTCGTTGAACAGCTATGACAAACACATAAGGTGGCCCTGCCCTAACTTTCACCAAGGAGCACAGTGCCATTCAGAGTCAAAGGTGTTATCTTCTCTTCAGCAAACACCACAATGCATATCAGTCGTGTATTTCGACACGGAAGAGCAGGAAGCATACTAGCAGAGCATATTTATAGCATAATAAATAGTATACAGAGTAAAACTGGAAGGACCAAAAATAAATTATAAAAACAACTACTTTCCACCACTTAACTGGTTAGAGCCTAAGCACATAAATGGTTACAACCTAACCATGACTAAGCATGGCGTTCAAGCTCAGGATGGACTGGACAACCCTTTCAATGTCAATCAATGGTAACATTCGGAGGATCACGAAAGAAATAAAAATCTTTTTCGAGCACTTGATCCTTACTTGAGCTGTATTGCAAAAATGCAACTGTGTGACGTACGAGTTGCATTTTTAGCACTGCTGTATTCATACTGCATGCATGCATTATACTCCAACGTACGCAGCCAAGACTACACGGCCAAAACTTCTACTAATGCGTGTTGAGGTCCTGGATGGGCTAGTGACGTATCCACTTGCCACAGTGGATGCGAGAAAACCCCACTCAGAGACAGACAACATTAACGATGCATAGTGTGTGGGATATTTTAGGCCATTTTCATAAAACTTTGGAAGCACTCCATGTTTGAAAATCTCGTGTTTGTATTCCCAGTACTGATTGCTGCATTATGACGGTCAAGAAAGGGAAGTACTAAAACAAAAGGTTTGTTTTAATGGCATCTCATGAAACCATTGTCGCTTCCAACCAAAGTTGGGAAGAGCCTGTTACTATTTTGCTTTGGTGAACTTTGTGCACAGGGTCGGTTGAACAGAAAAACTAGATTGTGTACATTTAGATGTTTCCAGTAGGCACACAGGCTGTTAATGCATACATACTGAAATATGGGAATATATAACTTCTGCACTATATGCAGTGAGTTCAAGGTAGAGGAGTCAAGTAAAAAAGCCAGGCATAAAGTAAGCCTGTCTCGTGGTTCTTCAAAATGAAAACTTAAAGTTAAAGCAAAAAATCGACGCCCTTACGGCACAGCTTTGCTACAGGCACAATGAGGAACACTCAGGCACATGGGAAAAGAGAAAATAGCAGAAATTGAAAGTAACAAGTCTTCATATACAACCATGAAAAATGAAAGTTTCTTGGGTGTTAATGGGAAACCTTTCTCGTACAGTGAATACCATTCTCTAGAAAGCTTTTGCAGCATATTTCTTATACCATGTGATTTATGACCTCAAAGCAGGGCTCCTAGTGGGGAATAGTAAATTATGACAAAATGTCTAGAACAGCCTGCAGAAATGGACTTCGATAGACTTGTTGTTGAGTAATAATAAGCTATAAGAATATGCATGGTGCAGAGCACAGACTCCTAGCTTCGGCTTTCTCATCACACGAAGAAGCTAGTTGATTACAGGTTTTACTATACCTTAATTCTTCCGATCCTTGCGGACGTAACAGCTGCTAACTAGGCCAGTCTCTGCCTACATTGCAGAATTTGCACTTTTTGAGATAGCCAGTGGCCACCAGCACCTTGTTTTCCTTCTGAAGACCACATAGGAGACCCCCTGAATGAAAATTACGCGTAAATTTTATGTGCTCTGTATCTTAAAAATATTCAATGCACTATATGCCGCATTGCATTGCATCACAACAGGTAACCTATATAGTTTCATTCATTTATTTTCACATGCATGTTTAGCACCACCTGAGCCATTATGAAACTGCTTTGCTGCGCAGCAACAATTTGGTTTTTACATCATTTATCTCAGCTATCAGCTTTCTTGCGTGCCATACAAAGAAAGATGAAAAATAGCCGGACAATGCTAGTATTGTCCTGAAGTGAATATTCTCATGTGACTCCGACTCGGGGTTTTAAACAAATGCTGGTAACTTTTAGCTCTGTAACCGTCTGTAACTCTCTCTTTATACACAGGACAAGAATAAACACCACTGCACTATGTAGTAGGTCTGCAGAAAAGCAAATTGATTTTTAATATTTTGCTCGCATTTCTCCGCAATTTCTGCGTGCTCGTGCTGACTGCTCCGCTGGTGAAAGATGTTTCGTTATTGGCATTTATATCAGAAAATAATTTATTACACAACAGTGTATAAATCTTACAACTGCTCACGTTGGCACACTGGCCTAGTAGGCCACGAGACCAACCATCGTAAGCTGATTGGCAAGCATTGGCATTCATTCTAGAAACTTGCATGTAGCAAAAATGCCTGACGAAAACATTGTTCACTACTTATAACATAATACCACGTGGTACTGACGGAAGCCAAACAACACAATTTGCAAGCCTTTTGAAGTCGCGGAATGACAGCGCGCTGCTACCGTCATCATTCGAAAACATGCAGTTGTAGCATATTAGCCGATCTTGCCCAAGCGAGAACTTAGTGCTTCTGAACGGGAGCAAAGAACCTACTTTAGAGAACGTTCCTAGCTTTTACAGCGCTTTCAAATACTTGCCATTGAAAAATACTCGAAATATAGCCTCCAGTTGCCCGTGCGGCTCGCCGTCGACAGCAAGCTGATCGCAACGGCCAACTATTTTCGCCGGTCACAACTCGACAGCACTCGGAACACGTTGCATCACGCTCTAGTTGAGTTAGAGTACAACATCACATTTACAGCAAAGTGAGCACCGGTATCAAGAAAATAAGGACCGAAACAGCACGCTTGCAAGCAATGCCAGCAGAAATGAAATCACAAAAACTACAGCCGGAATTCACGTGCCAGAGCCTCGCGGTAACGTAATGTCCGCCAAGTCTGCCGTAGTGGAGGACTGCGAACTAATATTTCTCTCCCCCCTTCCCTTATGGTACAGCGCGAGTCAGACGGTCAGATACTGCGCCTTTCCCTTCCTGTGAAAAAACTCTTTGAGGGCAGCGACGTTAGACCCAAGAAAAACAGGATTCTAACAGCTTGAAAAAAAGTTCTTGGGTTTGTGTTACCGATATTGAAAACTTTGATTAATCATTCGGCTGGGGACTATACTGAAACCTTATAATATTTGAAGATATTGTTAATTCAAAACGACGCATTTCAAATTACTGATTCTTTTTCCGTTTATAATCGGTGCTCTTGTTACCGTCGCTTGAATAGGGAATCTGCGCGCAACGGGTCAGAACTCGGTCCCTGCAGTACTTACCCAGGTGCATCTGATAGTGCATGGTGGAAGAATAAATCCTACGTTTTTCTACCATGTTTATCCTTGTTATAAACGGCAGAGTGACCGCACCCATTCTTCCGTACTAGTAGTTAAGGTAGGCAAGCGGGTTTGGATGCCATTGTGTTCGATTCCAAAGACCTGCTATCTATGCGGCACCTGGCGGCGAAACCATGCTACAAGCCATAGCAACGAGCAAAAGAGGGGGCACACTCCTCGAATAAAAAAAAATAAAATAACAAAAATGAAGAGATGCAGCAGCAGGCGCTCCTCGCTTGCGCGATGAAAACAGACCCGATAGCACAGTGCTCGTAGCACCACAAACCACGGATTGATTGATGTATATGAAGGGAAAGGCGCGGCAACTGTCTCACTTGTTTTTCTGTGGACACCTCAACCGCGCCGTAAGGGAAGGGAGGAAGGTGGGAGTGAAAGTGGAAAGAGGCAAAGAGGAGCCGTAGCGGAGGCCTACGGAGATATTTCGACCACCTGGGGATCTTTAACGTGCGCTGATATCGCACAACACACGGACGCCTCTTCGTTTCGACTACCGCCTTGGTCGGGTTCGAACCCGGGTACTCCGGCACAGTAGTCGGACGACTCATGATCACTGCACCACCCCGGCGGGGTAAAACCGATTTTGCAGCGTTCCGCAGTGCGTGTCAGCACAGTGGCACATCGTTTCATGTATTTCCTCCGTGCTCTAGCAATCGACGCCAGAGAATCGATGCATTTCCAATCACCGCGGAGCGCACAGTAAGTGCCGTTGACAATTTATATATAGCCTCGTCAGTTTTTGGTGTACGATTTCCTTCCTGGCATTAACTGCCTTCTGTAGGCACGGAACGCCTACGGATAAGGACGAGTAAATAATACGTTCAACACAGATCGACTTCTCGCGTCACATACATAAGGCGATCAGTGCACGAGAACGTTCGGGGGTGCTTGATCCTGGCGATACGGGGTTGGGACTGGTAGGTAGGTCCACGACCTACAGTAGGTGGTGGGTAGGTCACTGCCGCTTGCAGGGGGCTATTCTGCCACGATATCTTTATCTCCTGTTATAGGGCGTCATTGCACCCCCTGCCGTTTCGGTGGTGGACGACGGCTGTTGCCGACGCGCGTCTTTTTCCCCTTTTTCTTTTTCTTCTTTTTTTTTTAAATCTTTTTTGGTTCACAGGAAGGGAAAGGCGCAGTATCGGATTTCATCTTAGAAAACTGTCAGCAGCTCATTCTCATGTAAAGCTATCAGGCTAATACCCTCATAAGGCCTATCCTTGAGTACGGTAGCATTATTTCGAGCCCTCATCAATCATACCTGAGCCAAAAATTAGAAAAAAATTCAAAATAGGTCCTTAGTTTTATTTTCTCGAGCCATTCACGCTACGATAGGTTATCATCCATGTGAAATAAAGCGGGTATTCCTACCCTTTCTTGTCGGCGACGCGTAGCTTCCATGAAATTTCTATACCTTAATTCTTTATAATGGTGGAATCAAAACTGATACAGTTCTGTACATCAAGGCATCATATCATCGTTCGAAGAGGTTAAATCATGGGAAGTGTATCAGACCCATCCCAGCTCGATGCGACGCATACAAATTTTCATTTTTTCCTTCAGCTATTGAAGAATGGAATAGGCTGCCACATGAATTTATGGACGATAGCTGCCTTGATATTTTTCTCAAAAACGTCGAGTCATATTTTGAGAAGCAAACGGTGTAAGCAAAAAATCGTTTCTAAAATGTATTTCGTTATTCACTGCGAGTGTTCAGTTTAGGATTTTATCTTATTAGTAGCTATTGTCTAACGTGTTCTTTTATTGCGTCGCTTCGCGGTTCTTTTCAGTGCTTCATATGCGACAAATTGAATGTCCGTTATAGTGTTGCAGTGCGTATGTTTCCCATTTTTTGTGTGTTTCTGATGTTTTTCATTTTGTATAACGGTCCCATTAGTTCACCAACTCCTGTAAGAGCCTAGCAAGGCTTACAGTATGCTTAAATAAAAAAAAAAGTATCTGTCACACTTGTTTCTGTGGACACCTGACCCGCGCCATAGCGGGAGGGAGGAGGATGGGAGTGATGAAAGTGGAAAGAGAGAAAGAGGAGCCGTAGTGGAGGGCTACGAAGTAATTTCGACCACCTGGGGATCTTTAACCTGCGCTGACATCGCACAGCGCACGGACGCCTCTTCGTTTCGCCTCCATCGAAACGCAGCCGCCGAGGTAGAAACCGGGTACTCCGGTACAGTAGTCGGGCGCGTCTTACCACTGCACCCTATTAATTCTCTTCTGTCCTCACGAGGCTGGGGAGATGGCTTAGCTACAGAGCCAGTATCTGGCCCGTGCATTTTCTTTTCATTCTTCCTTCATTCGCAACAACATATGACCAACTCAGCTGTGTCAACTTGATCCTCGCGCTTTTTAAGCTCGTTCTGCTAAGAACATCTCTGTTTCCAGCAGTAAATAGAGGAATTTCGAGGCCAGCGCCACACGCCATGCTGGCCGGTCGGCCGGCCTATACATGAAACGATGTGCCACTGTGCTGACACGCATTGCGGAACACTGCAAAATCGGTTTTCCGTTGTTTGCTGTGCTACGAGCACTGTGCTAGCTGGTTTGTTTTCAGAGCGCAAGCGAAAGAACGCTTGCTTCTTAACCGCCGTAATTTTTTTTTTTCGAGGAGTATGCCATCTCTTGTGCTCGTTGCTATGGCTCATTGAATGGTTTCGCCACCCGGTGCCGCATTGATTGCTGGTCTTTGGAATTAGACATCATGGCATCCAAACCAGCTTCCCTACCTTCCTAGAACGGAAGGATGGGCGCGGTCACTCTGCCATTTATAATAAGAATAAACATGGTAGAAAAACGTAGGAGTTCTTCCACCCCTGTCTGAGGTAGCAGGCTAAGTACTGCAGGATTCGAGTTCTGACCCGTTGCGCTCAGGTTCCCTATTCAAGCGACGCTCACAAGAGAACCGATTACACACGGGAAACGAATCAGCAATTTGAAATGCGTCACTTTGAAGGAAAAATGCCATCAAGTATTATAAGGCTTCAGTATAGTCCCCAGTTGAATGGTTAATCGAAGTTTTTATTAACGGTAAAACAAACGCATGAACTTTTTTTCGCTGCCCCGCCGTACCGTAAGGGAAGAGGGGAGTGAAATCTTAGTTCCCAGCCCTCGACTACGAAAGATTTGGCCGACATTGCGTTGCGCTGAGGGCCTGTCACGTGAATTCCGGTCGTAGTTTTTGTGATTTCATTTCTGCTGGCATTGCTTGCAGGCGTCTGTTTCGATCTTTATTTTCTTGATACTGGTGCTCACAAATTTGCTATAAATGTGATATTGTGCTCTGTTTCAAACTATGGCAACTCGACTAGAACGTGATACAAGGTGTTCGAGTGCCGTCGAGTTGTGAACGGCGAATTAACAGTCGGCCGCAATTGCGATCAGCTGGCTGACCGTCCATGGCGAGCCGCACGGGCAACTCGAGACTTTATTTCGAGTATTTTGTCAATGAGTATTTAATAGCGCTGTAAAAGCTAGGAACGTTTCTAAAGTAGGTTGTTTGCTCCCGTTCAGAAGCACTAAGTTCTCGCTTGGGCAAGATCGGCTAATATGCTACAACTGCATGTTTTCGCATGACGACGGTAGCAGCGCGCTGTCATTCCGCGACTTCAAAAGGCTTGCAAATTGTGTTGTTTGGCTATAGTCAGTACCGCGTGGTATAATGTTATAAGTACTGAACAATTTTTTCCTCAGGCATTTCTGCTACATGCAAGTTTCTAGAATGAATTGCCAATCAGCTGTCGAGTGTTGGTCTCGTTGCTTACTAGGTCAGCGTTTCAACGTGAGCAGTTGTAAGATTTATACACTGTTGTGTGATAAATTATTTGCTGATATAACTGCCAATAACGAAACATGCTTTCACCAGCGAAGTAGTCAGCACGAGCACGCAGAAATTTGCGGAGAAATGCGAGCAAAATATTAAAAATCAATTTGCTTTTTCTGCAGACCTACTACATTGTGCAGTGGTGTTTATTCTTGTCCTGTGTATAAAGAGAGATTTACAGACGGTTACAGAGCTAAAAGTTACCAGCATTTTTTTAAAACCCCGAGTCGGAGTCACATGAGAATATTCACTTCAGGACAATACTAGCATTGTCCGGCTATTTTTCATCTTTCATTGTATGGCACGCAGGAAAGCTGATAGCTGAAATAAATGATGTAAAAACCAAATTGTTGATGCGCAGCAAAGCAGTTTCATAATGGGTCAGGTGGTGTTAAACATGCATGTGAAAATTAAATGAATGTATACATCTATATAGGTTACTTATTGTGATGCAATGCAAGGCAGCACATAGTGGACTGAATATTTTTAAGATGGAGCACACATGAACTTTTTGTGTAATTTTCCTTCAGGAGGTCTCCTATGTTGTCTTCAGAAGGAAAACAAGGTGCTGGTGGCCACTGGCTATCTCAAGAAGTGTAAATTCTGAGGTAGGTAGAGACCGGCCTAGTTAGCAGCTGTTACGTCCGCAAGGATCGGAAGTATGAAGGTGTAGTAAATCCTGAAATCAACTTGCTTCTTTGTGTGATGAAAAAGCCGAAGCAAGGTTTCTGTGCTCTGCACTATGCATATTCTTATAGCTTCCTGTTACTCAGCAACAGGTTTATTGAAGCCCATTTCTGCTGGCTGTGCTAGGCATTTTGTCACACTTTACTATTCCCCACTTGCAGCCTTGCTTTGAGGTCGTTAATCACAAGGTATAAGATATGTGCTGCAAACATTTTGCTAGAGAATTGTACTCACTGTATGAGAAAGGTTTTCCATTTACACCCAGGAAACGTTCATCTTTCATGGTTGTATATGAAGACTTGTTACTTTCACTGTCGGGTATTTTCTTTTTGGCCCTTGTGTCTGAGTGTTCCTCTTTGTGCCCGTAGCAAAGCTGTGCCGTAAGCATCGAGACCTTGATTTCACTTTAAGTTTTCATTTTGAAGAACCACGAGACAGGCTGACATTTGTACTTTTCGACTTTTGGCTTTTTGTACTTGACTTCTTTACCTTGAACTCACTGCATATAGTGCAGACGTTATACATTCCCACATTTTGAGTATGTATGCATTAACAGCCTGTGTGCCTACTGGAAACATCTAAATATACACAATCTAGTTTTTCTGTTCAACCGATCCTGTGCACAAAGTTCACAACAGCAAAATAGTAACAGGCTCTTTCCAGCTTTGGGTGGGGATCAACAAGGGCTTTATGAGATGCCATTAAAATTCCCAATTCTGATTGCTGCATTATGTCAGTCAAAAAAGGGAAGTACTGAAACAAACCTTTTGTTTCAGTACTTCCCTTTTTTGACTGACATAATGCAGCAATCAGAATTGGGAATTCAAACATGAAATTTTCAAACATGGAGAGTTTTCAAAGTTGTATGAAAATGGCCTAAAATAGCCCACACATTATGCTTCGTTAATGTTGTCTGTCTGTGAGTGGGGTTTTCTCGCATGCACTGTAGCCTCGGCAAGTGGATATGTCTTTCTTGCCGCCGGAATAGCTACGTCACTAGCCAATCCAGGACCTCGACACGCATTAGAATAAGTTTTGGCCGTGTAGTCTTGGCTGGGTACGTTGGAGTATAATGCATATGCATGCAGTATGAATAGAGCAATGCTTTAAATGCAACTCGTACGTCACACAGTGCATTTTTGCAATACAGCTCAAGTAAGGATCAAGTGCTCGAGAAAGATATTTATTTATTTCGTGATCCTCCGAATGTTACCATTGATTGACAGTGTATTGTTAACCATGATACAGTTTTTAGGCCAAAATCTGTCGAATCCAACTTGTGCTCTAACGGCCGTAGTCAATAGAGCCTATTGAACACATCTCCGCTCTGTTCCGGTACAAACTTCGTGGTCGCTTCGCATAGGGTTTGGGAGGAGGGGGTAAAAGAGGAGACTCCTTGCGGTTTACTTTTTAAACGAAAGCTTCACTATGGGACTGGTGCGCTGCAGCTTTGGCGGTACATGTGGCGCCATCTGGGAGGCGCCGTCGAGAAAGGCGGCTGTCTGGATCCGCAGCCGTGGGTAGCACTTACGCTGTGTTCCGATTTGTTCCTGGTTCCCCGTAAGAATAAAAACATAAACGCCGACTGAAACGAGAGGCTCTACTTACTGTTGTCTTTATGGTTATTTCCAACCTGATATCGCACACATTGCTTTTCGGTTCGGCTGCGCATATCCCATGTTTTTTATTGTTTTTTTTTTTTTTTTCAGGACTGAACGCTAGGTTTCTTTCAAGCATGCGCACGAACGATCGCTTGGTTGTATCGAGCGCGCGGCATGCGAAAAACAAAAAAAAACGGGATAGTGTTTTTTTTTTCCTTCTGGACTCAGCTGAAGGCGTAAGAGTTGTACTATGCGTGCATGCTTGGAACCAGTGCTCGGCACGTCTTCGGACACGGCCTGTGTGTTGTAGAGAGCGCGCATTCTTCCTGCCCGGCGGGATGTGTGAGTTTTTTTTAAATGACTTCTAACAATAGTTTCCAGCTGTTCTCGGCACTCGTTTTTTGGAAAACTAGCCTGAAGAAGTACGACATCAAGAGCGAAGCACATTGCAGGAGTGCGCGCGCTTGCCACGCGTTCATGGCTGTCCGCAAAGAGAAAACCTCCTTTAAGACTTACAGCTCGATTTACTGCTGTGTTTATGGGTGCCTTAACTTCCTACGGCCACAACAACAACGATCTAACAAGACGCGAGGCCATTGAATGGCGCAAACTAAAACTGGCAGCTTCCCACACCCCGTTTTATACAACAGGATAGAGTTGTCTGTGTTGGAGTGAGTACAAGTTCAATCCACCTGTATGGCAGTTGCCGGAGCTGAGCAGTGTTTGCACATGGTTGCTATGTGAAGCGGAAAGGTCCTGTTGTATAAAAGGGGGTGTGGGAAGCTGCCAGTTTGTAGTTTGCGCCATTGAATGCCCTACGTCTTGTTAGATCGTCGTTGTTGTTGTGGCTGTAGGAAGAAGGAAACGAAAACGGACGCCTGTCCGTTTCGCCTCCATCGAAACGCAGCCGCCGGCGGTCGCGGTCGAACCAAGGTGCTTCGGAACAGTATAGTCGGGCGTCTTAACCACAACCAGAGCACAGATTGCATCGACGCCATGGGAGACAACAGATTTTTTTTCCTTCTTCCATGTTTGCCATGGAGGAAGCGCAGGCCGACAAACACAGGAAGGAACGAAGTAACAGCAGTGACAGAGCAAAGCAACTGAGCGCTACGATAGAAATTGCGATCTACAGGAACGTCGTGGTATCCACCTAGTTTAAACCAGATGTTTTTCTAATATTTGAGCAATTTGAAGTCCCAAAAATATGTTCTGGAAGCATGAAGGAAGTTCTTTCCTTCCTCCATGATTTGAAGGCTTGGCTAGGCTAGCTAGGCGGCAGCAGCGAAATACTTCCTGCTTCATCCATGGCTTCCTGCAACCCATGACGTCTTATCCGGTTTAAGAATTGACGTCACGCCCGGCTATTGCTCTATGAATAGGTGGTTGTTTTTAGTAGCAAAATGTCTGGTCGTCCTTTATGGCGAGAGCCGTGGGTATGGTGCCGTGGGAGTTGTGCTGTCATGCCAACCGTGCGCTCTTATGTTGTACGGTACATAACGCGACCGTCAGACTACGTAACGAATCGCCGTAATCGGAAGGCTGCAGGCCGGACCGAAACAGAACCGTGGGTTGTGCTGTTGAATTTAGGGCAACAATCCACGAACTGAATCCGATTGTCACCGAGTTTGCATCTACCGGGATGATGGCAATGATGGCCCGCAAGCTGCAGCAAGCCGACGCATGAAAGACCACCTAGCGCTCGCAAGGCGCGAACATGACGAACATTCATTGTCTGAAAAGTACGCCAGCGTTTGCTCGGGCGCTGGCTGGGGGGGGGGGGGGGGGGGGGGGGGGGGCTCGGTGGGCACCTGGGATGTGGGTAAGTGGCTTTGAGGCTGAGGCTCATGTCCGGAAAAAAAGCAAATGCTAAAAATTATTTCTCGTCACATTCGTCGAGAGGACCAACACATTCTCCTTTCCACTTTGGTCCTCGGCGCGTATACGCAGTTCACCGAGCCGGCTCTCTGCATGTTCGGGGGCCAAATCCAGCGACGGTTCCGTTCCGGGACTGGTTCCTTTCGCCGCTCCACATTGGTTGTTGCGTCACGTCCGGTGTGACCCCCAAAACTTCCGGAGGCGGCACCGCGTTTTTCGCCTACGTCACGGGGCGGGGCCACCGCTCCGAAAGGAACTGTTTTGCCGGCTGGCGCAGGAACCGCGACGAGTTGGTCTGCTTCGAGATGGAACCGCTTTGCGCTCGCTGTGGCGGCTCATGGCCGTAGTCGAGCCGTAGAGCGACGGCGTGCGTCGCGCAGTTGCTTGAGTACGGCCGTGGTATCCTTTTTTTCTGTTCTTCTATTTTTTTTGGGGGGGTGGGGGGGGGGGGGCAGCGCTTTGCGGTTTTAGTAAACTGACGCAATAAGGAAAGAAAAACGAGACGACGCCTTCTACATGTCTCAGGAGGTTTAGCGCCAACACTGGCTAAGCCTGTGTGCCGATGGCGAAGCGAAGTGGGGACGAAGGGGCGCATGCCGGGCTGCCGTCAGAAGCAAAGGTGCTCTACGCGCTTCGATCGCTACTTTGCGATCGGGAGCTCTCGTCAACAGAAGTCGACCATTCGAATCCGGCAGTCGTAGAGAAAAATAATTCGCGTCCGCAAGTGTGCGGGCTGAGTTTTTGCCTCCTCCTACGTCAGCGGAAGAGGGGCAGACGGTGCCTGACTGGATCGAGTATGGTCGGATTCCATATGTCATCGGCTGCGTCCTACATTGACAGCTATTCACGGAAAGTTCGCGCATACTCACGATGCTTGTGCGGCCGATAAGGCTACGGACGCTGCACCGCTACATATGAAGGCGCGGACGCGCCGGCGCGGTGCCGGTATCAAGCATCTCGTTCGTACTCGCAATGGCGGCAGCAACTCCTCCGTCATCGAGTTAGCGTGATTCGGGCTGCATACTACAGATGTTGTAGACCTCGTTCTTAGGATATTTGCCATTCTGTGCGAAAGACAGAATTTACAAAAACTTCACATCAAGCGAGGAAGCAGACGAGGCCGCCGCCTGCGCGACACTATCTAGCGGCGAAAAAGGTACTCATGAGCCAAGAAAATTGCTTGGCAGTTGTTAACAGGAAGTTTCTAAGAATTTTTCTGTGTATGATTCACTAGTTTGCATTACTATGTAATTATTAGATTTAGTTCGTGCCTAACACCACTTTGGTACAAGTATCTGGTACCAGATTTAAAACTGATTTATTTATAGGAAAGAAAAGCGCGGTAACTCTCTCTCACTTGTTTTCTGTGGACACCGCAACCGCACCGTAAGGGAAGGGAGGAAGGTGGGAGAGAAAGTGGTAAGAGAGAAAGAGGAGCCGTAGTGGAGGGCTACGGAGCAATTTCGGCCACCTGGGGATCTTTAACGTGCGCTGAAAAAGCCACATGCTCGCGGTGGACACGCCTAGGATCTGGCGCCATCGCTGATTGGCCGCTGTCTTTCCCGTCCTCGCCATGAGGTGGCGCCCGCTGTTTTGCTGACGTCGAATTGACGCCATCTCTAAAGAGAACGGTTCACGAAAGGAACCTCCGCTGGATACGCTGTTTTCACGTCCGAGTGGTTTCATTCGGCGCGCAACGCGCTTTTTGTACGCTGAAAGACGGCACGTTTTCATAAATGCGTTTGAATTATCACTTAGAATCTAAAAATACATCAGAGTATATAAATCAAACACACTCTGCGCACGCGTTTTCTACAAAACATCAAACAACCCTGACGGTATCTGTCAAAGCGCAGTATCTGCCCCACTTGCTCTGTGGTCACCTAAACCGCGCCGTAAGGAAAGGGAGGAAGGTGGGAGTGAATGTAGAAGGAGAGAAAGGGAGCCGTATTGGAGGCCTACGGTTTAATTTCGACCTTCTGGGGATCTTTAACGTGCGCTGACAGCGCACAGCACAAGGACGTCACTCCGTTTCGCCTCCATCGAAACGCAGCCGCCGCGGTCGGGTTCGAACTCGGGAACTCCGGCACAGTGGTCTGGCATCTTACCACTGCACCACCCCGGCTGGGCAGGACACATGAATAATATATTAATAATTGGTCTACAGGAACGGAAAGGCGCGGTACCTATGGCGCACATGCTGAATCTTCGGTTAATCTCATGAAATAGTGCATTCCCACTTATAACAGCGCGTACTTGCTGAATAACAACGCTTTCGGAGTACAGTTGACTCTATTGAAATCAACGTTTCATCAAAGGGACAATTGCTTCTTATGTACAATCTGTGTAAGGCGCGTTTTGCGCTATGACATGCAGACGAAGAACTGTGTTGACTGCTTTCGTAATCAGTTCATTACTTTCCTGTATTAGAATTTAGAGTTTACACGCTCTATTCACCATCAGGTTTAGCAGGCCGCAGTTGTGGGAACCCTGTATGTCGAAGCCGGCATAATGTTGGGCGGTTATAAACTATAAAAGCTCACACACAAAAAAATTTTCCGAGGCACCGTCCATCGGCCGCTGTGAGATGAGTAATTCGAACCCTACCTGCTGCGCGCCGCTCGAGGTTGTGTTGTGATTTCGACCACTTAGGAATGTTTAATGTTGTGGTAGGACGACGGCTGTAGTTGCGGCGCGCGTCTTACTCCCCCACTTCTTTTTCCTTCTCTATTTTGTCTGCTGTCCGCAAGATTGTTGCCCCACCGGGGTGGTGCAGTGGTAAGACGCCAGACCACTGTGCTAGAGTACCCGGGTTCGAACCCGACCTCGGCGGCTGCGTTTCGATGGAGGCGAAAGAGGTGTCCTTGTGCTGTGCGATATCAGCGCACGTTAAAGATCCGCAGGTGGTCGAAATTACTTCGTAGACCTCCACTACGGCTCCTTCGCTCTTTCCACCTTCACTCCCACCTTCCTCCCTTCCCTTACGGCACGGTTGAGGTGTTCACAAAAATCTAGAGAGACAGTTACCGCTCCTTTCTCTTCCTATAAATCAATCAGTTTTAAATCCATCAGGCAACGGAGGTGGCTCAGCTACAGAGCCAGTAGCAGGCCCGTGCATTTTCTTTTCCTGCGGCCGTCCGCTTCAGACGAACAAGAAGTCGTTGCAGTTCCGGTTGGCACGTTTATGGGCAACTACTAGTACTGTCGTTTTTCGCTTTCACTAATCTTGCTTTGACGCCGATGTGCTGGGTGTAAAGAAGCTTCCTTGTTAGAATTCGGTCTGGAATCTGATCCTCCTAGGCCTCATGAGGTCGGGTACGAAGATGCAACCGCTCTGAACGAAGCGAATTGTTTAAATTCTTGTTTCGGTGGTTACTATATTTTATTACTAATTTTATAAATATAATATATAATTACAATTTACGAGAACGTATTAAGCTGGCTGTGAAGCTTGCAACGCACCTGTTAAATATTCAGTCTCACTTCAAAAGGGCATGCAAGCGGGGTTCTTGTAGCACACATCCATCAATCCTCAGAGTAGAAGAGAGCAGACGACAAGCGCTATAATCAAAATATCTAAAGCCAGAGTCGGAGCACAGTTTAGCGGAAAAATAATAATAATGAATTGTGTGTGTACGCACTATTTCGAATTTCTCCGTCATCACACTGTGATTGCTGCTTCCGTCAGCCAGCTGTGATTGTTGACATCGCTAAACAGGTGCAGAAAACTACCAACAATGTAGTTGGTAGTTTGAACCATGACGGTTGGGCATCACTGATGAATGAAGACCGAAGATAAGTTCCAAATGGAACCAGTGGTTGGAATAGGAAAGCCGTCTTAGCGCAATACAAAGCGCCTTGGGCGCTGGTGAAAGTTCTGGCACAGAAAGCCAGTTGTATAGTTGCTCAAAATCCTGTTTTCGATTCGGAAAGACAATCTGAACAGCGCAGAGTCCACAGCAGATACACCCGCTGACCATTCTTCGAGCGGTAGTGGCATATAGTCGGATCACTTCTGCTTTGCAGCGAAATTTCCAAACTGTCGGCTTCGAGCGAATTCGCGAGCTCGTACTCCACCCATGTCAACACCGACAGATATCGTGAATCATCCAAGACGCTCTACGGTATAGTTGAAAAATGCCTGAAGAATGTGCAGTTCAGTAGCTCAGCGCTGGAAGGGCACGTTTTCTGTGCTTTGGAAGCAGACGTGTGGAACGTCTAGAAGCAGAAAAACATCTGTATACATCACCTGTAGAAGCAGACGTTCGCTTGCTTCTGGACGTTTCGCACGTCTGCTTCCAAAGCAGAAGGCGTGCCCTTGCAGGTTCGTCTGCTTCTAAACGTTTCGCTTTGCTCGCGGCTTGAAAGTAGATTGTCTCGGCTTCCTGTGGCTCAACCCACACCTTGTTTCATTTTAGTGAACATTTTTCTTACCAGGCGCCGCTGGCAAGCACCTCGAATATCTAGTGGAAAATAGACCTTTGTATTTGGCCTTCCTGGACATAAACGGAGCGTACGACAACGTAAGCAGGGAACTCCTGTGGAACATATTAAAATAAGAAGGTATCGGTTATCAGATATTAGAGTTCCTACAGGAAATATACCGGGATAACAAAGTAGAAATTACGTGGGAAGTTATAAGAAGTACGGAGGATGTCAAAGTATGCAAAGGATTAAGACAAGGCTGTCCTCTATCACCGGTGCTGTTCATGCTTTATATGATAAACCTGGAACGGAGGATACAAGGCAGTAACCTAGGCTTTAACCTGTCATATAGATTAGGTGGAAAGGCGGTAGAGCAGCGCCTCCCCGGTTTGATGTATGCAGACGATATTGTGCTGCTAGCTGAGAGTCTGGAAGAATTGCAAACTCTAGTTGAGTATTGTGGAGACGAAGGGGACGCTCTATGCTTCAGTTTCAGCGCAGTTAAGTCGGGTCTGATGATTTTCAACGGCTCAACTGATCAGGGTCTTAAAATACAAGGCCATGAAATACCTAGAGTAGCAGAATATAAATATCTGGGGGTATGGGTAAACGAAGGATTGGCATATATTGGAAAGCATGAGCAATCACGTAAGGCCAAAGGGCGAAGGAATGCCGGGATAATGAAGCACAAGGCATTGTGGGAATACAACATGTATGAGGTTTTGAGGGGTATTTGGAAAGGAATTATGATGCCCTGACATACTTTCGGAAGTGCGGTTTTGTGCCTAAAATCAGATGTACAGTCGACATTAGAAATATATCAGAGATCCGTTGAACGATTAGCACTAGGTGCCCACGGCAAAACTACAAATGAGGTGGTACAGGGACATATGGGCTGGGCATCTTTCGAAGTACGGGAAGCTCAGAGTAAAATATTATATGAGGAACGCCTGAGGAAATTGGACAATAACAGATGGGCAGCTAAAGTATTTAAATACCTGTACTTAAAAAGCGTTGACTCAAAATGGAGGAAAAGAACTAGGAAACTAACTAGTAAGTATGGTATAGTCACAAGGACGGAGAAATAAAGAGCATTAAGCAACAAGTGAAAAATACAGAAGGTAATAATTGGATAAATTGGATGGAAAAGAAAAGGAGTGTGGAATTATACCGAAAGTGGAAAATGCAGATCAGGAAGGAAGATTTCTTTGATACCTCAAGAGGCAGTGCCCTACTTTTTGAAACTAGTTCAGGGTGCCTTAGAACACGCAGCTACAAAAAGAAATTTAGCAATCGAGATGACGCATGTGCTGTATGTGGTAACTCCAGTGAAACGATTGACCATATTATACTCGAATGTAATGGTATCCATCCGGAAGTTGATGCAGGCGCAATCACTGTTCCTGAAGCTCTGGGGTTTAGAGATACCGGTGGCCGGGTGAATAAACCGGCGGTGGAAACTAGCAAAAAACGACTGGAAGATTGGTGGCTTAAAAGCAGGGAAGTGACATAATGTTAGTAATGTAGAAACAAACATTAAATAAATAGAATGATGGTATTGTTAACCAATCTAAAGCAATAATTAAGATATAGGGAGAAAAAGGAGCATGATGGCTACTGCTAGCACCCCGTTTCAAAGGGGACGCTCCTATATTCCATCCATCCATCCATCCATCCATCCATCCATCCATCCATCCATCCATCCATCCATCCATCCATCCATCCATCCATCCATCCATCCGTCCATCCATCCATCCATCCATCCATCCATCCATCCATCCATCCATCCATCCATCCATCCATCCATCCATCCATCCATCCATCCATCCATCCATCTGTCCGTCCGTCCGTCCGTCCGTCCCTCCGTCCGTCCGTCCGTCCGTCCATCCATCCATCCGTCCATCCATCTGTCCGTCCGTCCGTCCGTCCGTCCGTCCGTCCGTCCATCCATCCATCCATCCATCCATCCATCCATCCATCCATCCATCCCAATATATCCTCAGTCGCTGATACCTCACGTTTGTGTACCGTTTGCTAAACGCTATACTAAAACTAGATCTGATGGTGAGTTTTTTACGGTACGCTAACTTTATTTCCGTTAGCACCGCTACTTACGCTAACGCTAAAGTAATTATTGCAGCGTTCCGCAAAGCGTGTCAGCACAGTGGCACATCGTTTCATGTATTTCCTCCGTGCTCTAGCCATCGACGCCAGAGAATCGATGCATTTCCAATCTCCGCGGAGCGCACAGTATACGTGCCATTGACAATTTAAATATAGCCTCGTCAGTTTTTGTTGTACGATTTCCTTCCTGGCATCCACTGCCTTCTATAGGCACGGAACGCCTACCGATAAGGACGAGTAAATAATACGTTCAACACAGATCGACTTCTCGCGTCACATACATAAGGCGATCAGTGCACGAGAACGTTCGGGGGTGCTTGATCCTGGCGATACGGGGTTTGGACTGGTAGGTAGGTCCACCACCTACAGTAGGTAGGTCACTGCGGCTTGCAGGGGGGCTAGTCTGCCACCATATCTTTATCTGCTATTGTAGGGCGTCATTGCACCCCCTGCCCTTTCGGTGGTGGACGACGGCGGTTGCCGACGCGCGTCTTTTTTCCCTTTTTCTTTTTCTTCTTTTTTAAAATCTTTATTGGTTCACAGGAAGGGAAAGGCGCAGTATCGGATTGAATCGTAGAAAACTGTCAGCTGCTCCTTCTCATGCAAAGCTAACAGGCTAATACCCTCATAAGGCCCATCACTGAGTACGGTAGCATTATTTGGAGCCCTCATCAATCATACCTCAGCCAAAAATTAGAAAAAAATTCAAAATAGGTCCTTCGTTTTATTTTCTCCAGCCAGTCATGCTACGATAGTGTATCATCCATGCGATATAAAGCGGGTATTCCTACCCTTTCTTGTCGGCGACGCGTAGCTTCCATATAATTTCTATACCTTAATTCTTTATAACGGTGGTATCAAAATTGATACAGTTCAGTACATCAAGGCATCATATCATCGTTCGAAGAGGTTAAATCATGGGAAGTGCATCAGACCCATCCCAGCTCGATGCGACGCATACAAATTTTCATTTTTTTTTCCTTCAGCTACTGAAGAATGGAATAGGCTGCCACATGAATTTATGGGCGACATCTGCCTTGTTATTTTTCTTAAAAACGTCGAGTCATATTTTGAGAAGCAAATGGTGTAAACAAAAAATCGTTCCTAAAATGCATTTCGTTATTCACTGCGAGTGTTTAGTTTAGGATTTTATCTTATTAGTACCTATTGTCCAACGTATTCTTTTATTGTTACGCTTCGCGCTTCTTTTCTTCTTTTCAGTGCTTCATATGCGACAAATTGAATGTCCGTTATAGTGTTCCAGTGCGTATGTTTTCCATTTTTTGTGTGTTTATGATGTTTTCCATTTTGTATAACAGTCCCATTCGTTCACCCACTCATGTAAGAAAGGCTTACAGCATGTTTAAATAAAAAAAAAGTATCTGTCACACTTGTTTCTGTGGACACCTGACCCGCGCCATAGCGGGAGGGAGGGGGATGGGAGTGATGAAAGTGGAAAGAGAGAAAGAGGAGCCGTAGTGGAGGGCTACGAAGTAATTTCGACCACCTGGGGATCTTTAACCTGCGCTGACATCGCACAGCGCACGGACGCCTCTTCGTTTCGCCTCCATCGAAACGCAGCCGCCGATGTAGAAACCGGGTACTCCGGCAGAGTAGTCGGGCGCGTCTTACCACTGCACCCTATAATTCTCTTCTGTCCTCACGAGGCAGAGGAGATGGCTTAGCTACAGAGCCAGTAGCTGGCCCGTGCATTTTGTTTTCATTCTTCCTTCATTCGCAATAACATATGATCAACTCAGCTCTGTCAACTTGATCCTCGCGCTTTTTAAGCTGGTTCTGCTAAGAACGTCTCTGTTTCCAGCAGTATATAGAGGAATGTCGAGGTCAGAGCCACACGCCATGCTGGCAGGTCGGCTGGCCTATACATGGAACGATGTGCCACTGTGCTGACACGCATTGCAGAGCACTGCAAAATCGGTTTTCCGGTGTTTTGCGGTGCTACGAGCACTGGGCTAGCTGGTTTGTTTTCAGAGCGCAAGCGAAAGACGCCTGCTACTAAACCTCCGTATTTTTTTTTCTTTTTTTTTTATTTTCTTTTTTTTCCCCCGAGGAGTTTGCCACCTCTTGTGCTCGTTGGTATGGCTCGTTGAATGGTTTCGCCACCCGGTGCCGCATTGATTGCTGGTCTTTGGAATTAGACATCATGGCATCCAAACCCGCTTGCCTACCTTCCTAGTACGGAAGGATGGGCGCGGTCACTCTGCCATTTATAATAAGAATAAACATGGTAGAAAAACGTAGGAATTCTTCCACCCCTGTCTGAGGTAGCAGGCTAAGTACTGCAGGATTCAGAGTTCTGACCCGTTGCGCTCAGGTTCCCTATTCTAGCGACGCTCACAAGAGCACCCATTATACACGGAAAAAGAATCAGTAATTTGAAATGCGTCGCTTTGAAGGAAAAATGTCTTCAAGTATTTGAAGGCTTCAGTATAGTCCCCAGTTGAATGGTTAATCGAAGTTTTTAATATTGGTAACACAAACGCATGAACTTTTTTTCAAGCTGGCCAGAACCCTGTTTTTCTTGGGTCTAAGGTCGCTGCCCCGCCGTACCGTAAGGGAAGAGGGGAGTGAAATCTTAGTTCCCAGCCCTCCACTATGAAAGATTTGGCGGACTTACGTTGCGCTGTGGCCCTGTCACGTTAATTCCGGCCGTAGTTTTTGTGATTTCATTTCTGCTGGCATTGCTTGCAGGCGTGCTGTTTCGATCTTTATTTTCTTGATACTGGTGCTCACAAATTTGCTATAAATGTGATGTTGTGCTCTGTTTCAAACTATGGCAACTCAACTAGAACGTGATACAAGGTGTTCGAGTGCCGTCGAGTTGTGAACGGCGAATTAACAGTCGGCCGTTGCGATCAGCTGGCTGACCGTCCATGGCGAGCCGCACGGGCAACTCGAGACTTTCTTTCGAGTATTTTGTCAATGAGTATTTCATAGCGCTGTAAAAGCTAGGAACGTCTGTAAAGTAGGTTGTTTGCTCCCGTTCAGGAGCACCAAGTTCTCGCTTGGGCAAGATCGGCTAATATGCTACAACTGCATGTTTTCGCGTGATGACGGTAGTAGCGTGCGGTCATTCCGCGACTTCAAAAGGCTTGCAAATTGTGTTGTTTGGCTTCAGTCAGTACCGCGTAGTATTATGTTATATTTACTGAACAATATTTTCCTCAGGCATTTCTACTACACGCAAGTTTCTAGAATGAATTGCCAATCAGCTGTCGTGTGTTGGTTTCGTTGCTTACTAGGCCAGCGTTTCAACGTGAGCAGTTGGAAGATTTATACACTGTTGTGTAATAAATTATTTGCTGATATAACTGCCAATAACGAAACATGATTTCACCAGCGAAGTAGTCAGTACAAGCACGCAGAAATTGCGGAGAAATGCCAGCAAAATGTTAAAATAAAATTTGCTGTTTCTGCAGACCTACTACATAGTGCAGTGGTATTTATTCTTGTCCTGTGTAGAAACAGAGAGTTAATGACGGTTATAGAGATAACAGCATTTTTTCTATACCCTGAGCCGGAGTCATGTGAGAATATTCACTTCAGGACAATACTAACATTGTACGGCTATTTTTCATATTTCATTGCATGGCACGCAGGAAAGCTGATAGCTGCGATAAATTATGTATAACCAGATTGTTGCTGTGCAGCAAAGCGGTTTCATAATGGCTCAGGTGGTGCTAAACATGCATGTGAAATTTAAATGAATGTATACATCTATATAGGTTACTTATTTTGATGCAATGCAAGGCGGCACATAGTGGACTGAATATTTTTAAGATGCTGCACACATGAAATGTGTGTGTAATTTTCATTTAGGAGGTCTCCTATGTTGTCTTCAGAAGGAAAACAAGGTGCTGGTGGCCACTGGCTATCTCAAGAAGTGTAAATTCTGCAAGGTAGGCAGAGACTGGCCTAGTTAGCAGCTGTTACGTCCGCAAGGATCGGAAGTATGAAGGTGTAGTAAATCCTGAAATCAACTTGCTTCTTTGTGTGATGAAAAAGCCGAAGCAAGGTTTCTGTGCTCTCCACTATGCATATTCTTATAGGTTCCTATTGCTCAACAACAGGTTTATTGAAGCCCATTTCTGCGGGCTGTGCTAGGCATTTTGTCACACTTTACTATTGCCCACTTGCAGCCTTGCTTTGAGGTCATTAATCACATGGTATAAGAAATGTGCTTCAAACGTTTTGCTAGAGAATTGTACTCACTGTATGAGAAAGGTTTCCCATTTACACCCAAGAAACTTTCATCTTTCATGGTTGTATATGAAGACTTGTTACTTTCACTGTCTGGTATTTTCTTTTTTGGCCTTGTGCCTGAGTGTTCTTCTTTGTGCCCGTAGCAAAGCTGTGCCGTAAGCATCGAGACCTTGATTTACCTTTAAGTTTTCGTTTTGAAGAACCACGAGACAGGCGCACTTTATGCCTGGCTTTTTGTACTTGACTTCTTTACCTTGAACTCACTGCATATAGTGCAGAAGTTATATATTCCCATATTTCAGTATGTATGCATTAACAGCCTGTGTGCCTACAGGAAACATCTAAATGTACACAATCTAGTTTTTCTGTTCAACCGACCCTGTGCACAAAGTTCACAACAGCCAAATAGTAACAGGCTCTTCCCAACTTTGGTTGGAAGCAACAAGGGCTTTATGAGATGCCATTAAAACAAAACTTTTGTTTCAGTTCTTCCCTTTTTTGACTGACACAATGCAGCAATCAGTATTGGAAATTCAAACATGAAATTTTCAAACATGGAGAGTTTTCAAAGTTGTATGAAAATGGCCTAAAATACCCACACATTATGCTTCTTTAATGTTGTCTGTCTGTGAGTGGGGTTTTCTCGCATGCACTGTAGCCTCGGCAAGTGGATATGTCTTTCTTGCCGCCGGAATAGCTACGTCACTAGCCCATCCAGGACCTCGACCCGCATTAGAATAAGTTTTGGCCATGTAGTCTTGGCTGGGTACGTTGGAGTATAATGCATATGCATGCAGTATGAATACAGCAATGCTGCAAATGCAACTCGTACATCACACAGTGCATTTTTGCAATACAGCTCAAGTAAGGATCAAGTGCTCGAGAAAGATATTTATTTCTTTCGTGATCCTCCTATGTTACCATTGATTGACAGTGTATTGTTAACCATGATACAGTTTTTAGGCATTCTACCTACTACAGTATTTTCTAAAAAATCTAGTACAATGTGAGCAAAATCAATTGAGGTGTCAAAAGCATAAGCTTAAAATAGCGAAGATTGTGAATGATGTAACTTCGGCGCGAACACACAATACACAAGAATTGATATCCTCGATGCCCGTTCGTCGAATGCTGTTGACTCCAACTGAAACCCAAAATCTGTCGAATCCAACTTGTGCTCGAGCGGCCGTAGTCAATGGAGCCTATTGAACACATCTCCGCTCTGTTCCGCTATAAACTTCGTGGTCGCTTCGCATAGGGTTTGGGAGGAGGGGGTAAAGAGGAGACTCCCTGCGGTTTACTTTTTAAGCGAAAGCTTCACTATAGGTGAAGTGGAGTCTTTGCGCAAGCCTCAGTTTGACATTCATTTCACCTTTAAGAAGCAGGAGGACAAACTGTATCTATGCAGTTCAGGTGTCCACAGAAAAATGTGGCAAATACTGTCCCTTTCCTATAAACCAACACACAATGTTAGCATAGGCTAGCCCCCAATTCAGGGAGTTACAGGGAAAGAGTTACATATTGTGCTCAAAACATCCGACCGCTTGAAGAATAACCTTGTGAAAAAAATTGGCTGTGATTTAGATTCAGTTAAACCTAGTGTGAAGCGACAGCCGCTACAGCTGAAGCGTGTTGACGCAGAAGCGGCGGTGGTGCCAGCGGCCATCATCGCGGCGGCGTTTTACAAGATGCTCTTTTGGCTTTAGACCATTAATTTCTTCTCCTCCACAAGCTTTCAGCTCATAGCGAAATGTTCTCCGGATCGTCAGATGCGGCAACCGATGATCGTAACGAGCACAGCTGCTTAGTTCCTCTTCCTGTGAGTCTGTGGCATGGCTGCGACAGAAACTCGTCTCGTGTATCGCCACGCAGCTGCTCACGCGTTAAGCTATATACTTCCCAGGTCAGTTAACGTTTGACCTTTGGTGGGAACATAGCTGCTCAAGTTCCAATTTGACCTTTAAGCTGTTTGAAGGTCATCGGAAACACACATTGACCTTGGCTTTACCTCACGAAATGAAGCTATCGCTTCAAAAAGGGCAGCCGCTTGACCTTCACTAAATATGGTGCGACCTTCATCTTATTAAATTTAGGTGCCCACCCAAAAGTATACTGCAGTTCCTTTCTCCAAGATCTAGCTTATAAAAAATATATATGTGCCCCGTCGCAATGGCACGGTGGTTGAGATGCCTGGCTACTGTTCCGGAGTAAACGTGATTGCTGGCGGCAGCGTTTCTATTGAGGCGCATTTACGTAGAGGCATACGTGTGCTGTGCAATGTCAGTTGCATATTTAATATATTGTGACATATATGCCCTGCATCGCTGGATGTAAAAGAAGACAACGATCAGGAGGAGTGACACCGAAGACGACAAAGTGGCAGCAACGTTCAGTGCTAGAAGAAGGTTAACGCTGCTGTGATTCTGTGCTTTGTGTACCGCGTCATCCTGGACTAACCTTCGTGCACTAACCTTGCCACGTAACAATATCCTGGTGGTCGAAGTTACTTTATGGCCCTTCATTATTCACCTCTTCCTCTTTTCACGTTCACTACCACCCGACCACCTGACAGAGAGTAGAACATTTTATTTAATCTTGGTTTCTTGACTTAAAATGATTTATGAAGAATGGCAGGCTTCATGCATCTTTATACAAGCCCATCAGTTTATTGTCAACCTCTTCTGCATTTCATATATCGTTCAGATAATTAGCTCAATTTCTTCAAACCTTCTGCTGTTGGCTTTGTTAGGCCCAGCAAAGATTCGCTTGATCGAAGTTATTACACTGTAGTTCGTCCCCTTTACATTTCTTTGTGCTTGGATTTTCACGACCGTTGCATGGGTACTGCTGATGGAGATTGGTGTTTATTGTAAAACAATACTTTGGTGATAGTGCAGTAAACTTTTCCCAGTTATTATGTATGTTATTGTTATGCAGTAGTGATTCTGCAGATCTTCACTCACATACAGATGCATGCTTCCAGTACCACCCTAACGAGGGTGTCTTTCTAATAATACAACTGAGTGCAATGGGATATGGAGATTCTCCTTATCTTCTTTGATGAGGCGACAGAGTGCCTGAGGAAGCAGTTGAAACATCACTCTGGCATAGTACAAAGCGTGGGAACCAGAATCTCCCGTCCTCTCCTGATCCGAGCCCCCAATCGCCTTCGACATAGCGGCTTTGTAGCTCTTTCTTTGTTGTTCTTGGCAGAATATAATCATAAATGACACGTGGAAGCACATCAAAGGAAGGAAGCAGTGGACCTGGGATTCGCATGTGTAGAGGTTAACTAATAAGCTCTCATCAGTGACAGGGGCAATTTCTCGTTGCCATACTTTTCTTCTTTCTAAAATAAAACTTCAGATATATAACGCATTATTCATCTCGCATATGAATTATTGTTCATTACTTTGGCTCACAACTGCTAAAAAAAGAAAGAAAAAGTTTATCTCCTTCAAATGTAAGCCATTCTTCGTATAGCAAATGTTGGTTACATAGCCCATACTGGAAGTATAATGTAGTAAAATATGTATGAATTTCCCCTTCATGGATCACTGCCTTGTCGTGGCGGAGGGGCTTGCGAAACTCGATGAAGTCGTGAGCTCTGCTGTGTAGGGCCACCCAAGATAGACAGGTCACGGCAGAGAGTTCTGACAAAATGTGATTCACTGGAGAAGGTAATGGCAACCCACTCCAGTATTTCCTGCCAAGAAAACCCTATGGCCTGTCACAATACCATTATCGATATGGCGCCAGAAGATGAGCCCCCCAGGTTGGAAGGCGTCCCACATGTTACTGGGGATGAACAAAGGGCGATTCCTAGTAGCTCCAGGACGAATGAAGCGGCTGGGCTAAAGCCAAAAGGACGCTCAGTTGTGGATGTGTCGGGAAGCGACCGGAAAGTCCGATGTTGCAAGGAGATATATCACACAGCAACATGGAATGTAAGATCTATGACGCAAGGTAAAGTGGATATCGTCAAGCGAGAAATGGACAGATTGAACATTGATATCTTGGGTATCAGCGAGCTCAAGTGGACCGGAATGGGAGAATTTAACTCCGGCGACCATTATGTCTTTTATTGTGGGCACGAATCCAAGAGAAGGAATGGGGTCGCTCTCATAGTAAACAGAAGAATGGGCAAAGCAGTGCTAGGGTACAACCCCAAAAACGACCGAATGATTTCACTTCGGATCCAAGGTCACCCTTTCAACATAACAGTTATCCAAGTCTATGCACCGACCACTGCTGCTGAAGAAGCTGACGTTGAGAGATTTTATGCGGACCTACAATGCCTTTTAGACCGCACCCCATCATCAGACGTCGTTTTTCTCATAGGAGACTGGAATGCTAAGGCCGGGAATGAAGAAATATTCGGAATTACAGGCAAGTTCGGTCTTGGTGAGCCAAATGAAGCTGGGCAGAGGCTAGTAGAGTTCTGTCAAGGAAACAACCTGACCATAGCGAATACTCATTTTCAACAACACAAGAGGCGCCTGTACACATGGATTTCACCGGACGGTCTGTACAGGAATCAGATCGATTATATTATTTGCCGGCAGAGATGGAGAAGCGCTATACAAGCAGTAAAAACAAGGCCTGGGGCCGATTGTGGCACCGATCATCAGCTTCTTGTTGCCAAAATTAAGCTTCGATTGAGGAAAACGCAGAAAACTAGAAGGCCTTTCAGGTATGATCTGGATCAGATTCCATTAGAATATGCTGTGGAAGTGAGGAATCGATTTCAAGAATTAGATCTAGAAGACAAAGAGCCCGAATAGATGTGGACTGATGTTCGTGATATAATACAAGAAGTTGCTACTAAGGTAGTTCCAAAGCAAAAGAAATGCAAAAAAGCAAACTGGTTATCTGAAGAGGCTTTGCAAATAGCTGAGGAAAGGAGGATGGCAAAAGGTATGGGGGAAAGAGAAAAGATACAAGGTTCTCAATGCGGATTTTCAGAAAATAGCAAGGAGAGATAAGAATGCCTTCCTGAGCATCAGTGTCAAGCAGTTGAGGACAACAGCCAATTAAGGAACACAAGAGCTCTGTATAAGACAATCAAAGATATCAAAGGAAGCTTCTGTGCTAAGCTGGGCGTGATTAAGGACAAACGAGGCAAGGACCTCACCGAAGCCTCAGAGATAAAGAAGAGGTGCCAGGAATACACAGAAGAACTGTACAAGAAGGACCCGGATGTGCAAACCCAACATAGGACGGTTGTGATTGCTGATCTCGAGCCGGGCATCCTGAAGAGTGAAGTTGAATGGGCCTTAGCTAGCCTTGCTAAGAACAAAGCTAGCGGAATTGATGGTATTCCTGCTGAGTTGCTTCAAAACCTCAACCACGACGCTGTTAACACACTGCATACATTATGTCAAAAGATTTGGACAACCCTGCAGTGGCCACAGGATTGGAGGAGGTCAGTTTACATCCCCATTCCAAAGAAAGGCAGTGCCAAAGATTGTTCCAACTACCGCACGATCGCGCTTATTTCGCATGCTAGCAAGGTGATGTTAAAAATCCTGCAAGGTAGGCTGCAGCAGTATGTGGATCGGGAGCTTCCGGACGTGCAAGCTGGGTTTCGCAAGGGCAGAGGAACTAGAGACCAAATTGCCAACCTTCGCTGGATCATGGAAAAAGCAAGAGAGTTCCAGAAACCCATTTACTTCTGCTTTATTGATTATGCGAAAGCGTTTGACTGCGTAGATCACAGCAGATTGTGGCAAGCTCTCCAAGAGATGGGAGTTCCAATTCACCTCATTTGTCTCCTCAGGAACCTTTATGAAGGGCAAGAGGCCACAGTCAGAACTGGGCATGGTCTTACTGATTGGTTTCCGATTGAGAAAGGGGTGAGGCAAGGCTGCATACTGTCGCCCTGCCTATTTAACCTATATGCAGAGTGCATCATGAGGAAGGCCGGTCTGGACGAGTCTTCAGCTGGAGTGAAGATTGCTGGAAAACGTATCAACAACCTTAGATATGCGGATGATACCACTTTAATGGCAGAAAGTGAAGTGGAACTCAAGAGACTTCTGATGCGCGTACAAGAAGAGAGTGAGAAGTTTGGGCTTAAACTGAACATTAAAAATACGAAGACCATGGCGTCTTGCCCTATCAAGTCCTGGAGCATCAATGGACAAGAAGTGGAAGCTGTGACAGATTTTCTGTTCTTGGGCGCCAAGATTACCTCGGAAGGAGACTGCAGCCATGAAATTAGGAGACGCCTGCTTCTGGAAAAGAGAGCAATGGTTAGCCTAGAGCGCCTAGTAAAGAGCAGAGATATTAGTCTGCCAACCAAGATCCGTATAACCCGTGCTATGGTCTTTCCAGTTGTGATGTATGGATGCGAGAGTTGGACTGTGAAAAAGGCTGACCGCCGAAGAATTGACGCGTTTGAATTGTGGTGCTGGCGAAGACTCTTAAGAGTTCCTTGGACTGCCAGAAGATCAAATCAGTCGATATTGTCAACCATAAACCCTGACTGCTCATTGGAGGGTCAAATTCTAAAGTTAAATCTCAGCTACTTTGGTCATCTGATGAGAAGAGAGGAGTCGCTGGAGAAAGATTTGATGTTGGGAAAGGTTGAGGGTCGCCGGAGAAGGGGTAGGCAGCGAACGCGATGGTTAGATGGCATTCTCGAGGCATTGCAGATGAAGCTATGTGATGTTAAGAAGATAGTGAGAGACCGGAAAGCGTGGCGTGACATGGTCTATAGGGTCACGAAGAGTCGGACACGACTGAACGCCTGAACTGAACTGATGTATGAATTTCGAAGTTTTTTGTGATATTATTTTCCTTCCAGCTTGAGAACTATGATAAAGATGCCACCCTGCTGAAAGAAACTAGAGATCTAGTGAACACACGTAACACAGACATTTTTTCACATGGGCTATAGGCTCCAGACATTAGAATATACTCTTCCCACAATTTGAAGTAAATTCAAAGACATAAATCAGTCCACTAAAGCTGCACTGGTTCAGTCTTTTGTAATTATGTAACCCGATGGTATTTTCCGCAGTTATAAAATTCTCTCTTATTTACATTCATGGCCTCTGTTATAATTTTGCACTTAAAGCGTTGTTAAAGTATGCACTACCTGCATTCATTTTTTTTCCAGTCATTCTAAGAATATATCCTGCTAGTTTGTTTTGCTTGCTGAACTGATATTTAGATGCTGTTTTGATAGACCTATGTTTGCATTGGATTACTTACATTAGTGGTCTGGTTTCCTGCGTTTAAGACATGAAAAAAAAATGTATATTTGCTTCTTGATATGTGTGTATAATATTTTATTGCATGCTGGCCTGCCTTGTAATGACTGCCTGGGTCTCATCAAGCTGGTTACTTGCAGCTTTTAGCCCAGGCAGCCTACCACAACATTCTGGGGAAAAAAAAATCAATTGAATTTGACTAGCAACGAGTGTGTCGATGGGGCGACGGGGGGCAGGAGGCAAGTGGGAAGACAGCCTCTAGATGGGAGGGGGTTCTATACTTTACCGGAGATAGTGCTGCTGTATTTGTTTTTGATGTAGATCATATAGTGGGGCCCTGGGTAGGACCAGAATAGCAATACGAAATTACTTGTGCACCCGGCCACTGAAAATTACTGCCCTTATATTTTTGTTAATCTAGAGATTGAAGAAAGGGTAGTCCAGTCCATTCTGAGCTTGAACTCCATGCTTAGTCATGGTTAGGTTGTAACCATTTAGGTGCTTATGCCCTAACCAGTTAAGTAGTGGGCAGAAGTTATATTTATCAATTTATTTTTGGTCCTTCCAGTTATACTCTGAATACTATATATTATACTCAAAATATGCTCTAGTAGTATGCTTCCTGGTCTTCCGTGTCTAACTGCACGACTGATATGTATTCTAATGTTTGTTGAAGAGAAAATAACATCTTTGACGCTGAATGGCACTGTGCTCCTTGCTTAAAGTGAGGGCAGAGCCACTTTATGTGTTTGTCATAGCTATTCAAAGATTAGGACACAGAACAACAGAGCAAAGCTGTCACGGAGAAAACTAGTTTATCATTCCCTGGTTTGTAATAAAAATAATTCATGTATAATGTCTGAGTGAGCGTTCTTATGAGAAAAACACACAGTTCCTGCTCACTGCAAGCTGATCGTAGCAATGCCGAAGTTGTAGAATGAAAACACTACTCTAAAAATTAAACATTGATAGATAATACTCATGTGTCAACCCCAAGTGAAAGCATAAAGTGTGGCTTCAGTGGCTGTGGAAACACTATGTTCCAGCCAAGGTCTGTGCTAATTACCTTGCCTGTATGTGGTGAGTAGTTTTGCCTTTCATGTTAGCTGCACTGTAGAGCAACTAATAATGCGTACTTGTGCTTTATGACACATAGCTGCCATATCTCATGTTCTTTCCTTACCTGATGCTCATTTATCGTTTCACGCAACTCAAACAATGCTACGCTTGCTGCTCTTGCCTACTTAGCTTCAAAAGATGTAAACTGAAAAAGTGAGAAAGGTGCTGAAAGCAATATGTTTCAAGAGAACTATATGTCGGGCTTAGACACGTTGTCATTTACAGTATGTCGCTTCTATTTAGACATTGATGGAATAATACTTTCTTAACACAAGTGTGCAAGTTTACTGAAAGCAGTTTAATTGCGACACCTTTCAGAGCTAACTTGAAGTTGAGAGTGTGTGGCTTATTTAGTGCTTAGCAGGATGCAACAAAATGTGCAGCTGGGTTTAAATTTTGAAAATCCTTTGCTTTAAAGAGAACAGGCAATCTGATATCAGGTGCAGGAGGCACTCAGAAATTACTGCTTGTGTTTAGCAGTGTGAAAATAGAGCATTAGAAAAGTGACAAATGAAAGCATTGGACATCTAGTTGCAAAGAAAAACAAGATTTGAGAAGGAGCCTCAGTTCACAAGCAGACATTTCAATAAGAAGACTTCTCTTTGTCCAGGTGAAGACTGATCCTCTTGTTGGAATGTTTGCTTGTGAACTGAGGCTCATGCTCAACCCACGCTTGGTTTTTTTGATTCTGTGTATACATCTTCCCCTCATTCTAGTGAGTGCTTATGCACACTTGGAATACTCTCGTGCACTGCATATGCAGAAAAACATTCAAGAAGCTGTGTAATTAAATAAATATTAGCTGCTGTCAAGAAAGCCATCACCTTTAATAATGTGTCATCAGACACGAAAACCTAATAAGTGCGTTAGCTTGCTCGTACAGCTGATAAAGCTCCACTTGACAGCTGTTTTATAAGTCGGCCTTTCGAGCAGCCACAAATCATTTCTTGCAATTCATTGCCAGGTGTCCAAGAAAGCACACTCTACGTATGTGAAAGGAAGGTTGTGAGCATCTGTTTTGTATCGTCTATCTGCATTCACTTTCATTTATTCACGGCGATTATTTATGCTTCAGTTGACGAGGTGATGTGCGGATATATCTGAAAAATCTTTCATTTGTTTTCTTGATATCCTTTTCTTAATGTGCAATGTTCACTTCACTTTTACTTCGACATATATCACATTTATGGAAAATCCTGGAACTAAACGGGGCAAGATGTATCAAGGGCCATTAGGAACTTGAGTTCCAAAGATGAGCTCATCTAAGTTGCATTTTGAGCACTGACTAAGCAGTTGATTTCAATGTCTTTTTAAGTTAATTAAACGACCCCTTGATTGTTTGATTAATACAAAGCTAATTCTGGATCCGATGTGTGTATGTATATGTATGTAAAACTACATTCACTGCTGCTTCGGTATTTGGCGAGGTGTGATAGGTATGCGAGCACTTAACCAAATGAGCACCCTGCAAGCGGGCTTTGCTTTTGGCGAATTACCGTTTACTTAAACATACACTTAAAAAAAAAAAAAAAACATGCCGAGCGGCTTGATCGTTTCACCACGGTAGTCGTCACACAGCTGTCGCCGACAAAACTATACCGATTCAGGGATCTTATTCAAGTGTGGTTAGCTGCAACGCGGAAAGTGAGCGGCCGCATGGTGAACGATCACTCAACGGGCCCAATTCTCGTAGCGTGCGCCGTCCAAGATCGAGCGCAGCGTCACGCGCTGCATGGCCTGCAGATCTCGAGACGCCTGCTTGACGCGGCGAAGAATCAGAAGAATTCAGCCGATCGTCGTACACTGCTCCCTTACGCGCATTTGATGATGGCGTTCTTAGCAGAACGAGCTTAAAAAGCGCGCAGATCAAGTTGTCACATCTAAGAGTTGATCCTAGGTGTTTGTTGTGCCTGAAGGAATAATGAAAAGAAATTGCTGCTGGCTCTCTAGCTGAGCCACCTGATTGATGTATAGGAAGGGAAAGGCGCGGTAACTGTCTCACTTGTTTTCTGTGGACACCTCAACCGAACCGTAAGTGACAGGAGGCAGATGGGAATGAAAGTGGAAAGAGAGAAAGAGGAGCCGTAGTGGATGGCTATGGAGTAATATCGACCACCTGGGGATCTTTAACGGGCGCTAACATCGCACAGCACACGGACGCTCTTCGTTTCGCCTCCATCGAAACGAACTGAGCCACCTCCGCTGCCTCGTGCGGACAGAAGAGAAAATAGAAAAGAAAAAGCGAAGAAAGACGTGCGTCGCGAAAGCCATCGTCCACCGCCGAAACGGCAGCGGGTGCAATGACGCCCTACAACAGATAAAAACACGGTGGCAGGCTAGCCCCTCCGCAAGCGGCAGTGACCTATACCCACCACCTAATGAGGGTCGTGGAGCTATACCTACCAGTCCCAACCCCGTAGGGCCAGGATCAATAACCGCACCCGACCGTTCTCGTGCACTGATCGCCTTATGTATGCGACGCGATAAGTCGATCTGCGTAGAATGTATTATTTACTCGTTTTTATCCGTAGGTGTTCCGTGCCAATGGAAAGCATATGTTGATGCCAGGAAAGGAATCGTACAACAAAGACTGATGAGGATATATAAATTGTCGACGGCACAATGATTGTGCGTTCCGCGGAGATTGGAAATGCATCGATTCTCTGGCGTCGATTGCTAGAGCACGGAGGAAATACATGAAACGATGTGCCACTGTGCTGACACGCATTGTGGAAAATAATAATAATAATAATAATAATAATAATAATAATATTAATAATAATAATAATAATAATAATAATAATAATAATAATAATAATAGTAATAATAATTGGTTCACAGGAAGGGAAAGGCGCAGTAACTGTCACACTTGCTCTGTGGACACCCGAACCGCGCCGTAAGGGAAGGGAGGAGGGTGGGAATGAAAGTGGAAAGAGAGAAAGAGGGGCCGTAGTGGAGGGCTACGGAGTAATTTCGACCACCTGGGTATATTTAACCTGCGCTGACATGGCACAGCACACGGACGCCACTTCGTTTCGCCTCCATCGAAACGCAGCCGCCGCGGTCGGGTTCAAACCCGGGAACTCCGGCACAGTAGTCTGGCGTCTTACCACTGCACCACCCCGGCAGGGCTTGTGAAACACTGCAAAATCGGTTTCCCGTTGTTTGTGGTGCTACGAGCACTGTTCTAGCTGGTTTGTTTTCATACCGCGAGCGAGGAACGCCTGCTGCTGAACCTCTTTTTTTTCTATTTTTCTTTTTTTCGAGGAGTTTCCTCCCTCTTTTGCTCGTTGCTATGGCTCGTTGCATGGTTTCGCCGCCAGGTGCCGCATAGATAGCAGGTCTATGGAATCGGACATCATGACATTCAAACCCACTTGCCCACCTTCCTAGTACGGAAGAATGGGCGCGGTCATTCTGCCGTTTATAACAAGAACAAACATGGTAGAAAAACGTAGGAGGAATTCTTCCACCACTGGCAGATGCACCTGGATAAGCACTTCAGGGACCGAGTTCTGACCCGTTGCGCTCAGCTAGATTCCCTATTCAAGCGACGCTAACAAGAGCTCTAGTTAATTAAAAACGGAGAAAGAATCAGTAATTTGAAATCCTTCGCTTTGAAGGAAAAATGTCTTCAAGTATTATGAGGCTTCAGTAGTTAGAGTTGCATAATTTTTTTTTCCATGTGCGTGCACGAACGAATTTTATATTGCTTGGCAATGTAAATGGGACCCCTACGACGTGGTTCTGTATGCCAGAGATGCTTCTGATGCGTCTGTTTCCAGCAGTAAATAGAGGAATTTCGAGCCCAGCGCCACACGCCATGCTCGCAGTCGGCCGGCCTAGTTGGCGTTGCATAATGAATTTTTTTTTCAAGTACGTCCACGAACGGACTAACGAACGGCTAGTCTGCCACCATATCTTTATCTGCTGTTGTACGGCGTCATTGCACCCCCTGCCGTTTCGGTGGTGGACGACGGCGGTTGCCGACGCGCGTCTTTCTCCCCTTTTTCTCTTTCTTCTTATTTTTTTTTTAACTATTTTGGTTCACAGGAAGGGAGAGACGCAGTATCGGATTTCTTCGTAGAAATCTGTCAACAGCTCCTTCTCATGTAAAGCTAACAGGCTAATACCCTCATAATGCCCATCATTGAGTACGGTAGCGTTATTTGGAGCCCTCATCAATCATAACTCAGCCGAAAATGAGAAACGATTCAAAATAAGGCCCTTCGTTTTATTTTCTCCAGCTACTCACGCCACGATAGTGTATCATCCATGAGAACTAAAGCGTGTATTCCTACCCTTTCTCTTCGGCGACGCGTAGCTTCCATGAAATTTCTATACTTTAATTCTTTATAACGGTGGAATCAAAATTGATACAGTTAAGCACATCAAGGCATCATATCATCGTTCGAAGAGGTTAAATCATTGGATGTGCGTCATACCCATCCCAGCTCGATGCGACGCGTAAAAATTTTCATTTTTTTCTTCAGCTATTGAAGAATGGAATAGGCTGCCACCTGAATTTATGGACAATATCTGCCTTGATATTTTTCTTAAAAATGTTGAGTCATATTTTGAGAAGCGAATGGTGTAAACAAAAAATCGTTTCTAAAATGTATTTCGTTATTCACTGCGAGTTTTCAGTTTAGTATTTTATCTTATTAGTACCTATTGTATAACTTGTTCTTTTATTGTGTCGCTTCGCGATTTTTTTCAGTGCTTCATATGCGACAAATTGTTTTGGGTGTTTATTTTGTGTATATTTCTATTTACTATAATCAATGTCAGTTATTAGGTTTCTTTTTCTCTATCTATTGTTTTTTTTTTTGTTAGGCGCTTTCAGGAGTTGATGAGCTAATGGGACCGTTATACAAATTGAAAAATATCAGAAACACGCAAAAAAAAGAAAACATACGCACTGCAACCTATAGTGTTGCAGTGCGTATGTTTTCTATTTTTTGTGTGTTTCTGATGTTTTTCAATTTGTATAACAGTCCCATTAGTTCACCAACTCCTGTAAGAGCCTAGCAAGGCTTACAGAATGTTAAATAAAAAAAAAGTATCTGTCACACTTGTTTCTGTAGACACCTGACCCGCCCCTTAGAGGGAGGGAGGAGGATGGGAGTGAAAGTGGAAAGAGAGAAAGAGGAGCCGCAGTGGAGGGCTACGAAGTAATTTCGACCACCTGGGGATCTTTAACCTGCGCTGACATCGCACAGCGCACGGACGCCTTTTCGTTTCGCCTCCATGGAAACGCAGCCGCCGAGGTAGAAAGCGGGTACTCCGGCACAGTAGTCGGGCGCGTCTTACCACTGCACCCTATAATTCTCTTCTGTCCTCACGAGGCAGTGGAGATGGCTTAGCTACAGAGCCAGTAGCTGGCCGGTGCATTTTCTTTTCATTCTTCCTTCATTCGCAACAACATATGATCAACTCAGCTGTGTCAACTTGATCCTCGCGCTTTTTAAGCTCGTTCTGCTAAGAACGTCTCTGTTTCCATCAGTAAATAGAGGAATTTCGAGGCCAGCGCCACACGCCATGCTGGCAGGTCGGCCGGCCTAGTTGACGTTGCATAATGTTATTTTTCAAGTGCGTCCACGAACGAACATGATATTGCTTGGGAATGTAAATGGGGACCCCTACGACGCGGTTCTGTATGCCGGAGACGCTTTTGATGCGTATGTTTCCAGATAAATAGAGGAATTTCGAGTCCAGCGACGCGCACATGCGCGCAGGTCGGTCGGCATAGTTGGCGTTGCATAATGTTTTGTTTTTTTTTTTTTTCAAGTGCGTCCTCGAACGAATCTGATATTGCTTGGAAATTGTTTCCTTCAAAACGACGCATTTCAAATTACTGATTCTTTTTTTCTTTATAATTAATCGGTGCTCTTGTTAGCGTCGCTTGAATAGGGAATCTAGCTGAGCGCAACGGGTCAGAACTCGGTCCCTGCAATACTTACCCAGGTGCATCTGATAGTGGTGGAAGAATTCCTCCTACATTTTTCTACCATGTTCATTCTTGTTATAAACGGCAAAGTTACCGCGTCCATCCTTCCGTACTAGTTAAGGTAGGCAAGCGGGTTTGAATGCCATGATGTCCGATTCCAAAGACCTGCTATCTATGCGGCACCTGGCGACGATGGTGGTGGTGAAAACGTTTAATAAAATATAGAGTTACATGAAGGTTTCTCTGGGGTCAGGCTTAGTGCCCTTCCCCTCACAAACACTTGGTGGTGTCCGTAGTACGGGACTCCAGTGGCTTCCGCTGCTGCCATTGCTCGTTTGACCAAGGCCTTTTGGGATTTCAGGTCGGAGCAGACGAGTAGGGTCGCCTCCCAGTCCTCCCGGGTGGTGTTTTGGTTAGCTGAAAAGGCAGGGTTGGAGGGGCACGCCCACACTATGTGGAAAAGGTCCGAGGACATTTCCCCGCAGTGCGGGCACTCCCCGGAGTAGGCACTGTCAAAGTGTTTAAGTGACACCGGGCACATCATGGTATTCGTGAGGAGGCGAAGAAAGACGCGTTCCTCCGCTCTTGTTATCCCTTAACACGGGTGGGGGTAAATATTGTGTCTGTTGTGGTACAGCTGCGTAATTTCTCTGAAAGTGTAGGCTGGTGTGAATTCTTCTGACGAGGAAGGAGACGAGGTAGCCCGATTAGAAAGCGCACGGGCGGAGACATCTGCTGCCTCGTTTCCTCCTAGCCCAGAATGGGCCGGAGCCCAGACTATGAAGCGGCGGGATGGACTTTCCACGTACGAACTGCTTTGCAGTAGTCGGTAGGCCAGGTCCGAGCTGTGTTTTAATAGCCGGTAGGCCAGGTACGGGACCCAGCCCTGCTGAAAAAGTTCCTACACGCCGCTCGCGAGTCCGTTATGATTCTTTTAGAATCAGAGTGCGTTGCTGCTAACGCGATGGCGACCTCCTCCGCCTGTGTTACGCTTCGGGATTTAAATGTAAGCCCGTTTACCGTTTTGAACACGTGGATCACTACCGCCGTGTACCACCCGCCTTGGTGCGGGCCGGACGCGTCCGCATAGTACACTCCGGGTTTCCCTTCGCAGTGATGAGCTAAGGCCTCTGCCCTGGCCATGCGCCTACCGTGGTGGTCGTCCTTGGACATATTAGTGGGGAGTGGTTTTACGTGCAGGGGGTATCACCCCTCCTGGGGAAGCCTTACTCTTTCCTCGGTTACAGTCGTGTGTTGTATGTGTAGACGGGTTAATAGGCGACGCCCCGACGGTGTCTGCGATAGTCGCGTGCATTGGCTCGTGAGGTTGGCTTCTCTCAGCTCCTCTTACGAGTTCGTCATGCCCAGACCTTGGAGTCTCAGGTTCGACGTGGTTGTAGGGAGGTCGAGGGCCTTCTTCGCTATTTTGCGCGTGATCACCTCGAGGATGTTCTCGTCGTGTTTCTTGAGGTGGACACAGGGGGTCGAGTGCAGGATTCTGTTTGTTACAAAGGCATTGGCCAGTCATAGAGACTCTGATTCTCAGACCCCCTTTCTTGTTTGAGACTCTGCGGACCATTCGGCCCACATGGTCTCCCACCTTTTTTTAGCTTGTCGAGCGTGGTCGTCGCTAGCTTACGCTGGTGAATGAAAAGGCACAGTACTCCAGTTACCTTTCTCTCGGGTATTGGTTCTGATCCGAGTCGCAATTCTAACTTGTCTGTGCATTTTTAGGAGGGACGAATATGGACGAATCCGGATTTTTTTTTTGGTGAGCACTGAAGGCCGCATTTTTTCGCGTGCTTATTCACAGCGGTGGCTGCCTCCTGCAAGCTGGCCTCCATCTCTCCGAGAGAGCCCCGCGTGGCCCATATGGAGATGTCGTCCGCGTACAGCGCGTACTGCACACCCGAGACTTTCTCCAGGTGGACCGGGAGACTTTTCATTGCCATTTTGAAAAGCAGCGGGGATAGCACCGCTCCCTGTGGTGTACCTCTCGTGCCTAATAGAAAGGGACCATGGTCTGTGTTCTGGATCCTCACGTAGGCTTGTCTGTCTGAGAGGAAGCGTTTTATATACTCGAACGCGTTCTTTCCACACCCCGTCTTCGAAAGGTATGTCAGGATGGCCTCGTGCGTCGCATTATCGAAGGCTCCCTTCAGGTCTAGGGCCAGCACTGTCTTATCCCCGTTCAGATGTTCTATCGGATTTAATATTTCCCTGCTAAGCTGTAGCAGGACGTCCTGAGCCGATTTATTTGGCCTGAAGCCATACATCGAGTCGGCGAAGACTCGCTTATTTCCAAGATACTCAGAAAGTCTGTCTCTGACCATTGTTTCCATCAATTTGCCCACGCACGACGTGAGAGAATTGGGCCTGAGGTTGTCCATATCTACGGCTTTGCCTGCCTTTGGGTTGAAAATTATGAGTGCCGTCTTCTATTCGGTGGGAAGAGGAACTTCGCCCGTCCAGATCGAATTGAAGTCTTCTAGAAGGGATTGGTGCGCGAGCTCTGGTAAGTTTGCTAGGAGTTTTACCGTGATCCCATCCCTTCCTGGCGCGGTCCAGCGTTTCATTCTCGCTAGGGCTGCCTTGAGCTCGTATAGTTTTAAAGGTTCATCTAGCTTAACACTTTCGTCTCCACTGTACCTGTAAGCTTCTCCCCTTGGGTCTTGGGTCGTGCTCAAGTACTGGTCGCGGATCTTCAGCGCTTGGTGGGCCGTATTTCCTTGAAATGCATGTATTGCTCTCTGTAGGTGTTTCTGCGACGCGTAATTCCGTCTCCTCAACGGTAGGGTCCCGCAACTTTTTTCTCTTCACTGGTTGTTTCTCAGAGGGTTAAACGGCGATTGTTAGGAAAGGTGTCTATAGACGAAACCTAAAGGTAACATATACTCACTGAAGGCAGAAAATGGTTGCGGTGAAGGTAATTTAATAGTGTCAGCGTTGTCATGCTCTCACTTCATGGCTCAGTTCACGGGTGGTTTTACGGCTATTGAGAAAAATAACATCACATAATGCGACCTAAAGGGGAACACACCCCGGGCGAGATCTTAGTAGCTAAATTTAACTTTGCGATTTAAAAATCAAGGATTCGAACCAATGTTTTATTCGCTCAGTGTGCAGGTAAGCAGTGTCAATCCATTGCGCCACTGAAGCAACGAGCGACGTATGCTTTAAATGCGGTCTTCTTCATTTTTTTTTAATATTTCCGCTATCTGTCGCCAGGTGACGCTGCCCAGAGGACCCTACTGGTTATATAGTAAATAGAGAAACAAGATTTGAAGGCCAAATCACGTGGGAATTCCGCAACAGGCAGACGACCATTGACTATTGTCTAATGTCGCAGGAAATTTATAGCAACGTCACAAAAATGGAAATAGACGAAGAAGGGGAATGTAGTCTGGGAAGTTACCATAAACGTATTAGTCTGCAGATGGGACCCTTGATGAAAAGAGAAATAGAACTTAGACAAAACGTAACAGCAAAATTAAACGACGATCAAATAGCGCAGATAGCAGCAGACATAGAGGAAGCAATAGAGAAAAGCCCCATGGAAGACTGGGATTATGAACAGGTAGAACTACTCATAAGGAGGAAAATTCAGGAGGTTAAAGTAGCAAACCGCTGGAATGGAAAGAGGAAGCCACGGAGCTGGTGGAATAAGGAAATCAGGGAAACTATTGAACAACGACGGGCTGCTTGAAGAGAACACCGAGTGGCAAAGAAAGCACAGATATCTCAAGAGGAAATCGATCAAAAATGGGAATCATATCGACAAAAGAAACTTGAGGTACAGGCCCTCGTTCAAAGTAAAATAAAGCAGTCCACCGATCGTTGGATGGCTGACATACACGATGCCTCTAGAGGCGGAGCAAGAAAATTCTGGAACCATATAAGCTGGCTAGGGAAGAACTATCAAAGAAAGCCGGATCGGATTCAAGATAACGAGGGAAATTGTTTAAAGGGAGACAGCGCAGTGAACTACATTACATCAGTTATAGCCGAGTCATTTAAGAGCGACGATAGGGCAATCTCCGAAAATCAGGAAGCAACACAAGGTAGCAGAATTCAAAGCAGCTTAGTACTGACCAATCTAAACTGGAAAAAGGCAGAAAAAAAAAATTCCTAAAAACACATCTACAGGAATAGATGGAATTCCGATCAAGCTGATTAATGAACTCGGTCCAAAAAGTAAGGAAACGTTGTTAAAAGCTCTGGAAGCAGTCATAACGAATAAGCAAATTCCGGACAGCTGGCAGCAGAGTAAAATGAATTTGATTTATGAAGGGAAAGGAGACAGGATGCACATAAAATCCTACAGGCCGATTACCATAACATCTGTTATGTACAGGTTAGCCATGCAGGCGGTGAAATTAAAGGTGCAAGCATGGGTAGAAAGTAACAAGATACTCGGCGAACTTCAGAACTGCTTTAGAAATGGTAGGCGCTTAGATGATAGCCTGTTCGTGCTTACCCAATGCATCTAAATATCTAGAGTGGAAAATACACCTTTGTATTTGGCCTTCCTGGACATGAACGGGGCGTACGACAACGTAAGCCGGGAACTCCTGTGGAACATATTAAAAGAAGAAGGTATCGGTTATGAGATAATAGAGTTCCTACAGGAAATATACCGGGATAACAAAGTAGAAATTACGTGGGAAGGGATAAGAAGTACGGAGGATGTCAAAGTATGCAAAGGACTAAGACAAGGCATTCCTCTGTCACCGGAGCTGTTCATGCTTTATTTGATAAACCTGGAACGGAGGATACAAGACAGTAACCTAGGTTTTAACCTGTCATATAGATTAGGTGGAAAGGCGGTAGAGCAGCGCCTCCCCGGTTTGATGTATGCAGACGATATTGTGCTGCTAGCTGAGAGTCGGGAAGAATTGCAAACTCTAGTTAAGTATTGCGGAGACGAAGGAGATGCTCTAGGCTTCAGTTTCACCGCAGTTAAGTCGGGGCTGATGATTTTCAACGGCTTAACTGATCAGGGTCTTAAAATACAAGGCCATGAAATACCTAGAGTAGCTGAATATAAATATCTGGGGGTATGGGTAAACGAAGGCTTGGCATACATTGGAAAGCATGAGCAATCACTTAAGGCCAAAGGGAGAAGGAATGCCGGGATAATCAAGCATAAGGCATTGTGGGGATACAATAGGTATGTGGTTTTGAGGGGTATTTGGAAAGGAATTATGGTGCCCGGACTTACTTTCGGAAATGCGGTTTTATACCTAAAATCAGAGGTATAGTCGACATTAGAAATAAATCAGAGATCCGTTGAACGATTAGCACTAGGTGACCACGGCAAAACTACAAATGAAGCGGTACAGGGAGATATGCGCTGGACCTCTTTCGAAGTACGGGAAGCTCAGAGTAAAATATTATATGAGGAACGCCTGAGGAAATTGGCCAGTAACAGATGGGCAGCTAAAGTATTTAAATACCTGTACTTAAAAAGCGTGGACTCACATCGGAGAAAAAGAACTATAGGAAACTAACTAGTAAGTATGCTAGTGACAAGGACGGAGAAATAAAGAGCATTAAGCAACAGGTGAAAAACACAGTAGGTGAAAATTGGATAAATTCGATGGATAAGAAACAGTGTGGAATTATACCGTAAGTGGAAAATACAGATCAGGAGGGAAGATTTCTTTGATAACTCAAGAGGCAGTGCCCTACTTTTTGAAGCTAGATCAGGGTGTCTTAGAAAACGCAGCTACAAAAAGAAATTTAACAATGGAGATGACGCATGTGCTATATGTGGAAACTCCAGTGAAACAAATGACCATATGATACTCGAATGTAATGGTATCCGTTCGGAAGTTGATGCACACGCAATCACTGTTCCTGAAGCTCTGGGGTTTAGAGATACCAGTGGCCGGGTGAATAAACCGGCGGAGCAAAAAACGACTGGAAGATTGGTGGCTCAAAAGTAGAGAAGTGACATAATGTTAGTAATGTAGGAACAAAAATTTAATAAATAGAATGATGGTTTAGTGAACCATTCTAAATCAATAATTAGGATCATCATCATCAGCCTGATTATACCCACTGCAGGGCGAAGGCCTCTCCCATATTTCTCCACTTAACCCGGTTCTGTGCTAGCTGCATCCACTTGACCCATGCGAACTTCTTAATCTCATCCGCCCGCCTAACTTTCTGCCGCCCCTGCTACGCTTTCGTTCCCTTGGAATCCAGTTTGTTACCCTCAGCGACCATCGGTTATCCTCTCTTCGCACTACATGTCCTGCTCATGTCCAATTCTTCTTCTTAATTTCTACTAGAATGTCGGTAACTTGAGTTATTTCTCTGACCCGCTCTGCACGCTTTCTATCTCTTAATGTTACCCCTACCATTTTTCGTTCCATAGCCCTCTGGGTTGTCCTCAACTTAAGTAGAGCTCTTTTGGTTAGCCTCCGCGTTTCAGCCCCATAGGTGAGTACAGGCAAGATGCAACTGTTGTATACTTTCCTCTTGAGCGATACCGGTAAGCTGCTAGTCATAATCGGCGAGTGCTTGCCAAATGCGTTCCATCCCAATCTTATTCTGCTTGTTATTTTCTTTTCATGGTCCGGATCTGCGGTTACTACCTGTCCTAAGTAGACATATTCGCCTACTACTTCCAGTATTTCACTACCTAATGTAAACTGCTGTTCCTTCCCGAGGCTGTTGAACATTACCTTAGTCTTCTGCATATTGATTTTCAAGCCTACCTTTCTACTTTTCCTGTCTATTTGCAGTTCATCCCCCGAGTTTCTTAGCAAGGCAATGTCATCAGTAAATCGCAGATTACTGAGGTATTCTCCATCTACTCTTGTCTCTAACTGCTCCCATTCCAAGTCTCTGAATACTTCCTCTAAACAAGCTGTGAATAGTACTGGGGAGATTGTATCTCCATGCCTAACACCTTTCTTTATGGGAATTTTGTTACTTTCTTTATGCAGAACTATGGTTGCTGTGCAGCCACTATATATATCTTCCAGCACATTCACGTACGGCTCGACTACCTCCTGATTTCGCAATGCCTGCATCACCGCCGAGGTTTCAACTGAGTCAAATGCTTTTTCGTAATCAATGAATGCTATGCATAAGGGCTGGTTATATTCCGAGCATTTTTCTATCACCTGATTGGTGGTATGGATATGATCAATAGTAAAGTACCGTTTCTGAAACCCTGCTTGATCCTTTGCTTGATTGCAGTCTAAGGTTGTCCTGATTCTATTAGCGATTACCCTAGTAAATACCTTATACGTAACAGACAGTAAGCTGATTGGTCTGTAATTTTTAAGGTCTTTAGAGTCCCCTTTCTTGTGAATGAGGATAATGTTTGCATTCTTCCATGGTTCCGGTACGGTCGATGACACCAGGCATTGCGTATACAGGGTGGCCAGTTTTTCTAGCACGATATCCCCCCCCCCCCCCCCCCCCGCCCCGTCCTTGAGCAATCTGATCCTCTCCAGCTGATTTCCCCCTTTTCATAGTTTCTAGTGCTTTCTTGACCTCGTCCTTCGTCACTGGTGGAACGTCTGACTGTTTTTCCCTTCCGTCAATATCATTATGGTCCTGACTACTTTGGCTACTGTAGAGATCTGTACAGAACTCCTCGGCTACTTTGACTATCTTTTCCATATTAGTGATGACGTTGCCCGCCTTGTCCCTTATCGCATACATGTGGTTTTTGCCTATGCCCAATTTCTTCTTTACCGCTTTAAGGCTTCCCCAGTTTTTTACAGCATGCTCAATTTTCTCCATGTTATACTTCCTTATATCGGCCACCTGGCGCTTATTGATTAACTTTGATATCTCGGCCAATTCGATCCGGTCTGTTGAATTGGAAGCTTTCATACTCTGGCGTTTCTTAATCAAAGCTTTCGTCTCCTTATACAGCTTACTGGGTATCCTCTCTAACTATCCTACCGCCTACTTCTACCGTGCACTCAGTAATGATATCTCTGAAATTATTGTTCCTTGCTTCTAGGGTAATGTCGCCATCCTCGGTTAGAGCTGAATACCTATTCTGTAGCGAGATCTTCAACTCTTCTGCCCTCCCCCTCACCGCTAATTCGTTGATGGGTTTCTTTCTTACTAATATGTTGCGTTCCTTCTTCAGATTTAGGCTAATTCGGGACCTCACCATCCTGTGGTCACCTCATCGCATTTTTCCGATTACCTCTACATCTTGCATAATGGCGGGGGTTGAACACATTATGAAGTCGATTTCATTTTTAGTCTCTCCGTTAGGACTCTTCCATGTCCATTTCCAGTTCTTCCGTTTGCTGAAGAAGGTATTCATGATTAGTAAGTTATTACGCTCTGCAAACTCAACTAGTAACTCCCCCCTGCTATTCCTAGAACCAATGCCATAGTCACCTACTGCCTTGTCGCCTGCCTGTTTTTTCCCTATCTTGGCATTGAAGTCGCCCATTAGAACAGTATACTGCGTCTTTACTTTTCGCATTGCCGATTCTACATCTTCATAGAAGCTTTCAACTGCCTGGTCATCATAACTACATGTAGGTGCATAGGCCTGTACAACCTTCAGTTTATACCGCTTATTAAGCCTAATTACGATGCCTGCAACCCTCTCATTATTACTATAGAATTCATCTATATTACCCGCTATATACTTATTGATAAGGAAACCTACTCCTAGTTGTCGCCTCTCTGGTAAACCTCGATAACACATTACATGCCCATCCTTCAGTACAGTATATGCCTCATTCGGCCTCCTAACCTCACTAAGCCCTATTACATCCCATTTCATGCCCTCTAGTTCCTCTAACAGCCCTGCTAAACTAGCTTCACTAGCTAGGGTTCTAGCAATAAACGTTGCCAGGGTCAGTTTCCAATGGCGGCCTGTCCAGCGGAGCCAGGCTTTCTTAGCACCCCCTGCTGCGTCACAGGTCTGACCGCCGCCGTGGTCAGTTGTTCCGCAGCCGCTGGTGACTGAGGGCCGGGGTTTTATGGAGCTTATCATAGGTGGTTGCGGCCAATTACTGCAGCAAGGTGGTCAACTCCTGTTCTGGTGAGGGAGTGCGTTGCCGGAGGTGTTCACCGGCATCAGGTCGCACCCCAAACCTGTGTATGCAATTCCATCGATACGAGGATTTTTTTTTTGTCACCCGGTGGAGAATTGCGCGGCACCGGGATTTGAGCCCCGGTCCTCTTGCATGCGAGGCGGATGTTCTACCGCTACGCCCCCGCTGCACACCTTATATTTAAGATATATAGAGAAAAATGAGCATGATAGCTACTGCTACTACCCTGTTTCAAAGGGGACGCTCCTATATTCCATCCATCCATCCATCCATCCATCCATCCATCCATCCGTCCATCCATCCATCCATCCATCCATCCATCCATCCATCCATCGCGTCGCGTATTCTGCCGCCTCTTTTGTTATGGCCGCGATCCGGGTTTTTAGCTTGCGGTTATGTTTCTGCCTGCGCCATCTTTTAACCATGCTGCGTCTGGCTTCCCATAGGTGGAGGAGGTGGGTGTCCACATCCGTCACCGCCTCAGAGAGCTTTACCCGCGTTTCCGTCGAACGGAGACTGCTCAGCAGCTGTTTGGTCCAGGCTTGGTATCCCTCCTCCTGGATAGAACTAACATTATATTCTTTTCTGAATTTTGCCCAGTCCGGCATCCTAGTCTGCCCCGTCGGTCTGGTAAGGGGTTTAGTGAGGATCGTTATGTTGATCAGACAGTGGTCGCTACCGAATGTTTCCTCCGTATTCGTCCACTCCACTCGCCTAGCGTTTTTTGAAAAAGTTAAGTCCGGAGAAGTGTCCCTCTACGCCGAGTTCCCAATTCGCGTGGGGTACGCCGGGTCGGCGTGTAGGGTTAGGCCTAATGTGGACGCGGCCTCCGCTAGCTTCCGTCCTCGTATGTCCTCTCGGTTGTAGCCCCATGAGAGGCTCTGCGCATTGAAATCTCTTAACACTAGTAACGGATCTCGTCCCGCTTCCCTGACAGCCTTACTCAAGAGTATGGATAAGGTTGCATTTTTTGCATTAGGTGGGCAATACACGTTCAGGATGTGGAGCGGAGGATCATCCTTTTTTATGGGCAGGAGAGTCACCATCACGTGTGAAAAGCTGCCTTGTAATTCCAGATCTATCAAATTTGCTGTGAAATATTTATGCACGAAGATGCATGTTTGGGGGTCGAGTTGGAACGTTTTGCAGTTTGTGAGGCTCGCGTTCCCGCCCTCCCGTACGGCCACCACTGCCGGAGTATGCTCGTACGTGGAAAGGTGCATCCTAAGGTGCGCTCTCTTAGTTTTTGATTTAAAGCCTCGACTATTCCACTGTGTTAAAATTATAGGACTCTCCTTAGTTCGTCCCGCCATGTTGTGCCTGGAGATTATTATTCTGAAGGGGGAGCTGCTGCAGCTTCTCACCCTCACTGATCACCCTACGCATCTTGTGAGTTATGGGATTCGTGGCTCTCCTTGTGCTAGCATACTTGCGAATCGTCATCGCTTTCGCTATCTGTCGTGATACTATGGAGGGAATGGATTCCTGTATCTTCCTCGTCATAGCTTCTAGTTTGTTTTCCATGCTACGCTCTGGGTCGCTTTGCATCGCCTCCTTTTGCTGAGGCGGCTGAGATTTAGCTAGTGCAGTTTCTAGTTTACTGGTTAACAGCTCTATTTGAGCTCTTAGGGCTGCTATCTGTTTTCTTAATTCAATCTCTACCAAATTTGGTGTAGGTGGAGAGGTAGTATAGGGAGAAGGAGGGGCGACTCCACCCACCTGCTGCTTCCCGTTCTTGACCATGCTTGCCCAGTTTCTCTCTTGATTGTTTTGTTTAGAATTTGGCTGTATGTTAATCGAAGGGGGCGGGAGATTCTCGCTCCCTCTTTTCGTTTTCTTCTTTTTCTTGTTACTGGATTGTTGCTGCTCGTTCCTTCGGAATTTCGCAGTGCAGTCTTTAGAGTTCGTGACGTGTTCGCCGCCACATACCGCACATTTTGGATTGCACTCGTGAGGGTCCCGCACCCCCTCCGCAAACGGAGCTTGCGTTCCGCAGAGTCCGCAGTTTTCTTGCCTCGGTGTCAGGCAGGCGTCTGCCCTATGTCCAGGTTACACGCTGGTATGGTGCGACGGTAAGTGGCTACCGGTATAACTTGCGCGTTGTACAGCACAGCTCTGGGCTTGTACTTCCCTTCAAAGGTGACCCTTGCTTTGTTCGAAGTGCCGAACTTTCGGATCTCCAGGATTTTGCTCTCTCCGCGAAAGCTTCTCACCTTCCTTCGCAGGAATTCGGTGGTCTCCGGATTGGCCACAGTGATGACTCCGTGTACCACGTTGTCCTCACTTTGCTTTACATGTCCACGCAGATAGAGGTCTTGCGCTAGCGTTCGGATTGCAATGTCGCCGACCAGTCTGTCTGCCGCATGGATGCTCGACGTGCCCACGATGATCAGGCTTTGGTCCGGGGACACTGTGAGGTAAAAACTGTCTGCTTCGGCCTCCCCGACTCGCTGTCGTAGGGCTAGGCCCAACTCGCCATATTTCAAGTTATTCAAGTTTGTGGCCGTTTGTGGTTTGATGATTAGCACCACGTCGTCTGGTCTGAATATGCACAGAAACTTGGGCTTCCATGCAGCTCTGACTTGCGTTGGGCCTCCAGTTGCGCGCTCACCGGGTGCTGAGTCGGGTGGCGCGTGGCGGCCTTCGTGTGCTGACGGGCCTTCCTTTGCGCGCTGGCTTGGAGTTTCTGGGCTCGCTTTTCAAAAGCCCGGATCACATTTTCACTGCAGGCTTGCTCTCGGCTGGTCTGCGGCAAGGTTGTCCATGTCATGCCTTCCGGGTGGTAGCCGCGTTGCTGGTTGGCGTTTGCCATGTTCGCCAGGAGCGTCCTTCCCGCCTTGGGACGCCGGCGTTCAGCCGATAGTCTGAGTCATGGCTCCACAACGGATGGGAGCAAAAGTGCCATGCAACGAGCCATAGCAACGAGGTAAAGAGGGGGAAAACTCCTCGAATAAAAAAAAAAAGGTTTAGCAGCAGGCGCTCCTCGCTTGCTCTGTGAAAACAGACCCACTAGCACAGGGCTCGTAGCCCCACAAACCACGGAAAAACGATTTTGCAGCGTTCCGCAGTGCGTGTCAGCACAGTAGCACATCGTTTCATGTATTTCCTCCGTGCTCTAGCAATCGACGCCAGACAATTGATGCATTTCCACTTACCGCGGAGCGCACAGAAAGTGCCGTCGACAATTTATAGATAGCCTCGTCAGTTTTTGTTGCAAGATTTCTTCCCTGGCATCAAGTGCCTTCTATAGGCACGGAACCCCTACAGATAAGCACGAGTAAATATTACGTTAAACACAGATCGACTTCTCGCGTCACATACATAAGGCGATCAGTGCCCGAGAACGTTCGGGGGTGCTTGATCCTGGCGATACGGGGTTGGGACTGGTAGGTAGGTCCACGACCTACAGTAGGTGGTGGGTAGGTCACTGCCGCTTGCAGGGTGGCTATTCTGCCACCATATCTTTATCTGCTGGTGTAGTGCGTCATGGCACACCCTGCCGTTTCGGTGGTGGACGACGGCTGTTGCCGACGCGCGTATTTCTCCCCTTTTTCTTTTTCTTCTTTTTTTTGAAATTTTTGGTTCACAGGAAGGGAAAGGCGCAGTATCGGATTTCTTCGTAGAAAACTGTCAGCAACTCCTTCTCATGTAAAGCTAACAGCCTAATACCCTCATAAGGCCCATTCTTGTGTACGGTAGCATTATTCGGAGCCCTCATCAATCATACCTCAGCCAAAAATTAGAAAAAAAATCAAAATAGGTCCTTCGTTTTATTTTCTCCAGCTACTCACGCCACGATAGTGTATCATCCATGCGAAATAAAGCGGGTATTCTTACCCTTTCTTGTCGGCGACGCGTAGCTTCCATGAAATTTCTATACCTTAATTCTTTTAACGGTGGAATCATAATTGATACAGTTCAGTACATCAAGGCTTCATATCATCGTTCGAAGAGGTTAAATCATGGGAAGTGCATCAGACCCATCCCAGCTCGATGCGACGCGTACAAAATTTATTTTTTTCCTTTAGGTAATAGAGAATGGAATAGGTTGTCACCTGAATTTATGGACAATATCTGCCTTGATATTTTTCTTAAAAGCATCGAGTCATATTTTGAGAAGCAAATGGTGTAACAAAAAATCGTTCCTAAAATGTATTTCGTTATTTACTGCGAGTGTTCAGTTTAGGATTTTATCTTATTAGTACCTATTGTCTAACCTGTTCCTTTATTGTGTTGCTTCGCGGTTCTGTTGTCAGTGCTTCATATGCGACAAATTGAATGTCCGTTATAGTGTTGCAGTGCGTATGTTTTCCATTTTTTGTGTGTTTCTGATGTTTTTTCATTTTGTGTAACAGTCCCATTCGTTCACCCATTCCTGTAAGAGCCTAGCAAGGATTACAGTATGCTTAAATAAAACAAAGTGTCTGTCACACTTGTTTATTTATTTTTTATTTATTTATTTGAAAATAATGCAGCCCCTCAAGGGGCTATAGCAGGAGTGGGTACAAAAATGTGGAACAATTCCACGCATACAAAAGTACATACAAGCATTACAAATATAAACGCTAGAAAAACAACATACAATGCTGCGACTCAATTGCCGACGCAAAATCAGGGATTGATAGTGCACGAATGTTGCCATCCAAAGAATTCCAACACTCCACAGTGCGCGGAAAAAAACTGTATTTGAAAACGTTAGTGCGGGCAAAAAAAGGTTGGATATTAAGATCGTGATGGCTCCTGGTTGCAGATGGTTTTGAAAACGAGATATGCTTACCCTCTGAAAGGCAATTAGCAGAATGAACTATGGAGTGAAGAAGTTTTAAGGACTCAATTTTTCGGCGGGATGCAAGCGGGCTTATGTTTAGGGAAGACATCGCAGATGAGGGTGAAAAATGGAAGTCGTAGCGGCGAAAAATAAATCTTACAGCTTTACGTTGCACAGATTCTATTTGATCGATTTCACATTGCTTGTATGGATTCCAGACATTAGAAGCGTATTCAAGAATAGGGCGAATTAGAGTTTTGTACATGAGCAATTTTGCTTCTTTAGGAGCATCCCGTACTGTGCGTCGTAAGTAACCTACCTTTTTAAGAGCTTTAGCTGTGATGTAATCGATGTGTTTTGACCATTGCATATTGTGAGAAAAAACGACGCCAAGATATTTATATTCATGAACCCTTTGCAGTGATGCATAGTCGTAAATAGAAGGTGATAGGTGGTTGGTGAAAGACATGACAACTGTTTTGCTGAAATTAATGTTCATCTGCCACGTATTGCACCAGTCACGGAACATACCAAAAGACTCATTCAGAAGGAGGTGATCATTAACAGAGTTGATAGTGTGGTACAGTACGCAATCATCGGCGTATAGACGGATCTTGGAGGTTATACTGTCAGGTAAATCATTAATATAGAGCAAAAATAGCAAAGGGCCAAGGACAGAGCCTTGGGGAACACCTGAGGTAACATCGGCTAAAGAAGAATCGACGGAATTGAAGCGAACAGACTGGGAGCGGTGTGAGAGGAAATCGGCAATCCAATCAGTGAGTTGAGAGTTATTGAGAATTACTTTTAGTTTGCATAACAATTTAGAGTGAAGGACCGTGTCGAAAGCTTTTGAGAAATCGATGAATATAGCATCGATTTGGTTACCGGCGTCTATGCTGAGAAGAATGTCATGTGCAAATTCGGTTAACTGAGTCACTGTACTAAACCCCTTACGAAACCCGTGTTGAGCTCTGGACAGAAGATTATTTGCTTCAAGAAATTCCATAATGTGTTTATAAATAATGTGCTCTAGGATCTTACATGAATGTGCAGTTAAAGAGATCGGCCTATAGTTAGAAAGCAGTTGTTTGTTGCCGGATTTATAGAGAGGGAGTACATTGGCGAGTTTCCATGAGGAAGGGACAATGCCAGTGGAAAGAGATTTTTGAAATATAATTGAGAGATATCGAGATGACCAGAGGGAATAACGTGCTAGGAAGGTGTTTGGGATACAGTCCGGTCCAGCGCATTTTTTTGTGTCAAGGCACAAGATAAGATTTAAAATCCCCGGAGTGCTAACCATGATATCTGAGATAGAATGATCGTGATTAGGAAGACTGAAAGGTGGAATCATGTTATTATCACGTGCAAAGACGGAAAAAAGTAGGCATTAAATGCATCAGATATTTGAACAGGGTCAGTCACAATTTCTTCATTAATAACAAATGAGGTGGAGGAAGTGTTTGAGGGTAGAACAGAGCGCCAAAATTTACGAGGGTTATCTCTTAGCAGCCCTTGGAGCTCAACGCGGAAATAGAAATCTTTAGCAGAGTGTATTTTAATTCGAAGTTCATTTTTTGCAGCTTGAAATCGAGCAACAACATCAGGGTTATTGTTACGTGCCGTGCGTCTCAGCCGGGCTACACGACGTGACATCTGTAAAACATCGCGATTAATCCAAGGAAGAGTAGGATTTCTTTTCTTTGTTTTGACGGGAACAAACTGTTTAATGCACAGTGTAACAATTTTTTCGAAATATTCAACAAGGTCATTAACGTCGCCGTCACGGCTGAGCGCGCAGAAGGCGTCGAAGCACTCGGCTAGTTTGTCGATTACGGAGTTGTCGTCTGCGTGATGGAAATCCGGAAATGACGTGAAGGAGTACTGTGGGTTACTAGAGAAGCGGGACAGGGTAAGGAGAACTGCTTCATGGTCAGAAATACCATCGACAACCGTACACTGAAACCCGGTGTCTATTAGGTTGGGGCTTAGAAAGATTAAGTCTAGCAATGAATTCAGCCTGGTGGGAAGCGTAACTATTTGAGTGAGTCCAAGAGAGAGTGAGAGATCCATCAACTCTTTTGCTAAAGAAGCGTCACGGCCAGAATAACACATCGATGGCCAGTGAATACCAGGCACGTTGAAATCACCCATGAAGATGATGTTTGATACTGAAAGGCTATGTATGAACTGACCAACAGAGTGCAAAACATCAGCAGAGGTTCCGGGGGGTCGGTAAAAAACGCCAATAATAACAGTCTGTTTTTCTAAATAAAGCTTGCACCAAATTGACTCGGTGTTGCATGGAGCAGGAAGTATAGAAAATCTAAGATAAGAACGCAGAAGTAAAGCAACACCACCTCCTTTGCCCTCATGCCTGTCAGCACGGATAGCAAGGTAACCAGGTGGGTTAAATTCAGAGTCATATATGTCAGGGTGAAGCCAGGTTTCAGTGATGCCAATAATGTGAGGGTCATGGGAGGACACAAGCGCGAGAAGATCAGGGAGTTTGTTAGAGATGCTTCTAGCATTAAGATTTAAGACAACGAGACTTGGTGGCGAGCTAGGTGAACGTCAACGGGGTAACGGAGGAAGCTCACTAGATTCGGTAGCTTCATGACAGGGTAACGAATGAAGCTCAGAAGATTCGGTCGCATCGTGATGGGGGTCCCGTTTCAAGCTACTTGAAGCTTCATCCCATGTGTACCTGACACCATCAATGAAAGCGGGATTGTACCGAAGCTTCACTTTTGAACCACCGTCACGAAGCGAGGAAGATGCATTCCATATTTTCTTACGAAGGGCACGGACGCTCGCAGAGAAATCCTCAGTGATGTAAAAATCTTCCCCTTTGAGTTTCGATACGTTTTTCATGACAACAATCTTCTCACTGAAGTCGAGGATCCTTAGAATGAGAGGTCGTATACGTCCATCACTGGGTCTACCGATGCGATGACAACGCTCAATGCGCGGACATTCTATGCGAAGATTTTCAGTAAATATTTTGCGGATTTTGGACAATAAACTGGCGCCATCTTCATCAGGACTCTCATATAGACCGTGCACAACAAGATTGTTCCGCCTTGACCGGTTTTCTAAGTCTTCATTCTTTACAACCAAGTTGGATATTGTTTTTTTTAATGAGGTAATGTCCGAACGGAGGTTAGCGCTCAATGACTCAGAGGCTGAAGGAGTTGCAGATGATTCCAGTGATGAAACACGAGCTTCGAGGACATCAAGACGAGCGGAAAAAGTTTTCTTAATATCTGTAATGTCACTAGCGATTCGTTCTTGACCAGCAATCAGTTGCGAGAGCTGAGAAAGGACGTCTGCGACCCCCGGAGTGGAGGACAAGTCAGTATTGGAACGCGTTGCCCGCTTCCCACTAAGATGTTTAGACGAGTTAGCTGAGACTGATCGTTTAGGGGGGCCTGGGTTTTGTTCAACGTCCCCGCTTTGTAGAAGGCGAGAAAAGCAAAATACGGCATTTGAACAGAAGGTAACAAAACTGTGTGGGCAGGAAAACAGCAGCAAACAACGATCATCAGATCGAACGCAGTGAGCGTTCTTTAGGTAACATACCTGCACGAAGAACATGCAACGATTAGGCATCTTGTAAAGGCTGCTGCCATCCTGCCCACTCAGGCGGTACGCCGGTGCGGTCCGATTTATAGTCCGAGGAAGAGCTGACGTAGACCAAGGGCCGATGGTGATTGGACGGTGTAGACATGCACGTGGGAAGCCGTCAGGTGCCCAGGGGAGCACGCCAGGTATATCACCAACAAGGGTGACATGGCAGTCCGTAGCGAAGCTGTTGGTCCCATCCACGTGCCGCAAGCTTGATGGTTGCGCAGGCGCTCTTGAGTCGAAGTCGCAAAAAAGCGAAACAGCAACAGCCGCGAGGATCTGCACGAAGAACATGCAACGATTAGGCATCTTGTAAAGGCTGCTGCCGTCCTGCCCACTGAAGCGGTACGCCGGTGCGGTCCGATTTATAGTCCGAGGAAGAGCTGACGTAGACCAAGGGCCGATGGTGATTGGACGGTGTAGACATGCACGTGGGAAGCCGTCATGTGCCCAGGGGAGCACGCCAGGTATATCACCAACAAGGGTGACATAGCAGTCCGTAGCGAAGCTGATGGTCCCATCCACGTGCCGCAAGCTTGATGGTTGCGCAGGCGCTCTTGAGTCGAAGTCGCAAAAAAGCGAAACAGCAACAGCCGCGAGGATCTGCACGAAGAACATGCAACGATTAGGCATCTTGTAAAGGCTGCTGCCGTCCTGCCCACTGAAGCGGTACGCCGGTGCGGTCCGATTTATAGTCCGAGGAAGAGCTGACGTAGACCAAGGGCCGATGGTGATTGGACGGTGTAGACATGCACGTGGGAAGCCGTCAGGTGCCCAGGGGAGCACGCCAGGTATATCACCAACAAGGGTGACATGGCAGTCCGTAGCGAAGCTGATGGTCCCATCCACGTGCCGCAAGCTTGATGGTTGCGCAGGCGCTCTTGAGTCGAAGTCGCAAAAAAGCGAAACAGCAACAGCCGCGAGGATCTGCACGAAGAACATGCAACGATTAGGCATCTTGTAAAGGCTGCTGCCGTCCTGCCCACTCTGGACCCCTGTGGACCCCTGACCCGCGCCATAGGGGGAGCGAGGAGGAAGGGAGCGAATGTGGAAAGAGAGAAAGAGGAGCCGTAGTGGAGGGCTACGAAGTAATTTCGACCACCTGGGGATCTTTAACCTGCGCTGACATCGCACAGCGCACGGACGCCTCTTCGTTTCGCCTCCATCGAAATGCAGCCGCCGAGGTAGAAACCGGGTACTCCGGCACAGTAGTCGGGCGCGTCTTACCACTGCACCCTATAATTCTCTTCTGTCCTCACGAGGCAGTGGAGGTGGCTCAGCTACAGAGCCAGTAGTTAGCCCGTGCATTTTCTTTTCATTCTTCCTTATTATCACCAAATGCGCGTAAGGGAGCAGTGTACGACGATCGGCTGAATTCTTCTGATTCTTCGCCGCGTCAAGCACGCGTCTCGTGATCTGCAGGCCATGCAGCGCGTGACACTGCGCTCGATCTTGGACGGCGCACGCTACGAGAATTGGGCCCGTTGCGTGATCGTTCGCCATGCGGCCGCTCACTTTCCGCGTCGCAGCTAACCACACTTGAATAAGATCCCTGAATCGGTATAGTTTTGTCGGCGACAGCTGTGTGACGACTACCGTGGTGAAACGATCAAACCGCTCGGCATGTTTTTTTTTTTTTTTTTTTTTTAGTGTATTTTTAAGTAAACGGTAATTCGTCAGGGACATCTTCGGGGCGCTCATTTGGTTAAGTGCTGAAATGCGTATCACACCTCGCCAAATACCAAAGCAGCAGTGAATGAGGTGTATATACATATACATACACACAGCAGATCCAGAATTAGCTTAATTACTGTATTAATTTAACTATCAAGGGGTCGTTGAATTAACTCAAAAAGATATTGAAAACTACAGCTTAGTCAGGGCTCAAAATGCAACTTAGATGAGCTCATCTTTTGAAGTCAAGTTCCTAATGGCCCTTCATACGTCTTTCCCCGTTCTAGGATATTCCATAAATGTGATATATGCTGAAGTAAAAATGAAGTGAACATTGCAAAATAAGAAAAGGATATCAATAAAACAAATGAACGATTTTGCAGATATATCCACACATCACTTCATCAACTTAAAGGGACACTAAAGAGAAAACTGAAGTGGGCTTGCATTGATAGAATGCCAATTCTTGATTACAAAAAATCCCCTCTTACTGAAAGCAGAGCTGTTATAAGGTAGTAAAGAGGAGGAACAGAAATACAGGTATCGCCGCCACAGCCGAAACGCGCAACTACAAATCACGTGACGCGGTAGGGATCACGGAGGCTGACAAATGCGAATTACGTTTCCCGTTTGAATGCGGTTGTAGGGTTATGTCTCGAATATAATAACACGCTTTCATCATACGTAAACGACGGCGAAAAGACAACGTAAACGTTGCAAGGCAAATACAAAAATATTGTTACGGGGATGCACTTAATGTAACAGCACTGCGATGGGCTGAACTTGGCGCTGAGACTTCAGTAGCCGTGCAGTGTCCACACTGTGAGCGTCGTCCTCTTTTTCAACGCCTTGTCGTCGTCGTCTTCGTCAGTGAGCACATCACTTTGGTACCGCGTTTCCAGGTAACACTACCCCCCTCGGCAAAAGGCAACGTCCCGGTGCGTATTAGGCGCGCGATGTGGAGGGGGAGTAATATGGCTTTAGGCGGGCGACATGTACGATTTCGGAAGTGGGTGTAGCAGTCGGTGACTTTGGGTGGAGCGGTGAAATCTCATAGGTCACGTCGGTCACTGGGCGTAGTACACGGTAAGGACCTGTGTAGTGGGGCAGAAGTTTTTGACACAACCCCACACGACGGCACGGAAGCCAGAGCAACACCAGAGATCCGGGAGGATAGTGCACATCGCGGTGGTGAGCGTCGTAGCGGCGTTTTTGAGTTTCTTGAGAGATGGTGAGATTCTGACGAGCAATCTGGCGAGCAGCGTCGGCTCGGGCGATGGTATCGCGGGCATAGGTTGTGACGGGGCTAGCGGCGGAGAGCAAAGTGTCGAAGGGCAGCAAGGGGTCTCTTCCAAAGAGAAGATAGAATGGAGAGTACCCAGCAGTGTCATGACGCGAAGAGTTGTATGCAAAGGTGACAAATGGCAGACTAATATCCCAGTCGCGATGACTGTCGGATACGTACATTGCGAGCATGTCGGTGAGTGTGCGGTTAAGACGCTCCGTAAGGCCGTTCGTCTGAGGGTGATACGCAGTGGTGAACTTGTGCCGAACGGAGCAAGAACGAAGTATTTCCTCAACAACTCGGGAAAGGAAACAGCGGCCACGGTCGGTAAGGAGTTGACGGGAAGCACCATGGTGTAGTATGACGTCGTACAAAAGGAAGTCAGCAACGTCTGTGGCGCAGCTGGTTGGAATGGCGCGAGTGATCACGTACCGCGTGGCATAATCGGTGGCCACAGCGATCCATTTGTTTCCCGACAAGGACTCGGGGAAGGGCCCTAGAAGGTCAAGGCCAACACGAGAAAATGGCTCAGTCGGGATAGCAATCGGCTGCAGGTGTCCAGGTGGTAGCACAGGGGGTTTTTTCCGGCGTTGACAGAGGTCGCAAGCGGCTACATAACGTTGGACAGAGCGGTAGAGTCCAGGCCAGAAGAAACGCCGGCGTACGCGGTCGTATGTGCGTGAGAGGCCAAGATGACCAGCTGTAGGAGCGTCGTGCATTTGTTCGAGAACGGCGGAGCGTAGGTGTTGGGGAACGACCAGCAAGTGCTCAGCGCCATCAGGTCGCATGTTGCGGCGGTATAGCGTATTCCCATGAAGGAAGAACAGGGCGAGGGAAGAGTCACGGCTGTGTGTGCGGAGGCGGTCGATAAGAGAACTGAGGGTTGGGTCCAACCGCTGTTCGTCGGCTATGTGGGAAAAGTCCGATATAGAGAAGACACAGGGGTCCGACTCATGGTCAGTAGAGGAAGGGGGATCGACGGGATAGCGGGACAGACAGTCTGCATCCTGGTGAAGCCGACCGGATTTATATACAACGGAAAAGGTATACTCCTGCAAGCGCAGTGCCCAGCGGCCGAGGCGGCCAGCAGGATCCTTCAGGGAAGAGAGCCAACATAAGGCGTGGTGATCGGTAATTACAGTGAAGGGTCGGCCAAACAAGTAGGGTCTGAATTTTCCAACGGCCCAAACGAGAGCCAGGCACTCCCGTTCCGTAATAGAATAGTTCTGTTCTGCTGATGACAGGAGACGACTGGCGTAGGCAATAACGCAATGTTGGCCGCGTTGTCGCTGTGCAAGAATGGCACCAATCCCGTGGCCACTGGCGTCGGTGCGAAGTTCCGTCGGGGCAGACGGGTTGAAATGGGCCAACACAGGAGGATTGGTGAGAATAGCGATGAGGGTGGAGAATGCGTTAGCCTGTTCTGGTCCCCATGAGAAAGGAACGCCTTTCTTCAGCAGATTGGTGAGAGGACGAGCAACAGCGGCAAAGTTTGGGACGAACCGGCGAAAATAAGAACACAGTCCTATAAAGCTGCGGACATCACGGGGTGAACGGGGACATGGAAACGCACTGACAGCGCGAACTTTGTCGGGATCGGGTTGCACGCCGGTGGCATTCACCAAATGGCCAAGCACTTTAAGTTCGCGGTGACCAAAACTGCACTTCTTTGAGTTCAGTTGAAGTCCGGCACGGCGGAAAAGTGCCAAGATGGAAGAAAGGCGACTAAGATGGCTTTCGAACGAGGGCGAGAAGACAATCACGTCATCCAAGTAACATAGACAAGTCGTCCATTTGAAGCCGCGGAGTAAGGAGTCCATCATGCGTTCAAACGTAGCAGGGGCATTGCAAAGTCCAAAAGGCATAACCTTAAATTGGTAAAGTCCATCGGGTGTGACAAAAGCTGTCTTCTCGCGGTCTTGTTCGTCAACAGAGATCTGCCAGTAGCCGCTACGAAGGTCGATGGAGGAAAAGTAGCGGGCTCCATGTAAACAGTCCAAGGCATCGTCTATTCGCGGCAGCGGGTAAACATCTTTCCTTGTAATCTTGTTCAGATGTCGATAGTCGACACAAAAGCGCCAACTGTCGTCTTTCTTTCTAACGAGCACGACAGGAGATGCCCAGGGGCTGTTCGAAGGTTCGATGATATCGTTGCCCAACATCTTGTCGACCTCCTGCTGGATGACTTGGCGCTCAGAAAGGGACACACGATAAGGCCTCCGATGTACAGGCTTTGCATCGCCGGTGTCAATGCGGTGAGTCACAACTGATGTTTGGCCCAGAGAACCGGCAGCAAAGTCAAAAATGTCGGAGAAGGATAACAAAAGGTTGCGCAGGTCCTGAGCGTGTTCGGGGCTGAGGTCAGAGGCAATCATTGCGGAAATAGGGTCGGTAATTGTGGTGGAGAGTACGGGTGTTGGAAGGACGCTTGAATGTGGGCCAGGAGTGAGTGCACAAATGGTGCAGTCTGTGAGAGGGGACAAGGTAGCAAGGGATATTCCTTCGGGAAGAACTTGGGGTGACAGACTGAAGTTCAGAATAGGAAGGTAGGTGCTGTTCTGTGTAACGCGTACGATGAGATGAGGAAGAACGACGTTGCGGTCAAGAAAGACCTCGGTGATAGGGCAAGCAAGATAGTCACCGTCAGGCACAGGCGGGAAAGGTGACAGAGGTAGGTAAACAGCAGAGTCAGGGGGCAGGCGAGCGAACTCAGTGGAGCGAAGGCGGGGTGCAGATGGAGGATGTTCTGAGCAGACAGGTAGGTCCAAACGAAGAAGGCCGCTGGAGCAGTCGATAAGGGCAGAGTGGGCCGTTAAAAAGTCAAGGCCGAGGATCACATTGTGAGGGCACTGGTTGAGGACAGTGAACAAAACAGGGATGTGATGACCGGCAAGGGTGACTCGGGCAGTGCACTGCCCAGTGACGGCAGCAGTACTGCCATCGGCAACACGAACGGTGGGCGAAGCGGCGGGGGTCTGTACTTTCTTGAGGCGGCGGCAAAACGATGAGCTCATGATCGAGACTTGGGCACCAGTGTCAATGAGGGCAGAGACGGGAACACCATCCACGAACAGGGACAGGAGGTTACAGGGCGAAGAAATGGGCAGTAGAGGATTTCCAGGTCGGGGTACCAATGCAGCGTCACCTCCGGGGGCTGCATTGGCTAGTTTCCCGTGAAGCGGCCGGCAGAGGACGGCGAGGAACTGCGGCCAGGAAGAAGTGAACGGGAACGGCGGGCTGGCGGGGAAGGAGACCGACTGGACACAGGAGGAGGCGGAGTAGTATTGGTGCGGGGCGGCTCATAACGAGGCGTGAAACGGGGGTGACCGTAATTAGAGTAGCGGTCAACGTAAGGAAAACGTCGAGGTGGTGATGTCCAGCGGCTGCGGCAGTGGCGAGCGATGTGGCCAATACGCGAGCACGTGAAACAGATAGGCCTGTCGTCAGGGGTGCGCCACTCATCAGGATTGCGGTATCGGTAGCGTGGCGCGTAGGTGTTGCGGGGTGTAGCGGTGGCGACCATGGGAGGGACGGAGCTCGAACTGTGTTGTTCTACGGTGTGGCTACAGGGGACGCCCAAGTTGGCAACCTCTTGACGAACGACGGCTTGAATGAGGGATATCGTCGCTAGGTTGCTGTCCGAGGAGGGCGGGTTGGATGCAGCAGGGGCGAGCGCTTCTAGTTCACGACGCACAATGCGTGTCACATTTTCAGTGTTGGAAGGTTGCCTTAGGGTCGGCAGGTCCTCGCACGTGGAGGTAGGGGCAGTGTTGGGGAGCCGATCGAAGCGATGTGCAATGCGTCTGTGTTTGGCCTGCTCGAAATGTCGACAAATCTGCAAAACGGAGTCAACCGTAGCACAGTCCCGACAGAGTAGAAGATTGAAGGCATCGTCGGCTATGCCTTTGAGGATGTGCCCCACCTTATCAGGTTCTGGCATGTCTTTATCAACTTTTCGGCAGAGGGCCAGAACGTCTTGTATATACGTAATATAAGGCTCGGTAGATGTCTGGGCACGTTTGGCGAGGTCCCTCTTAGCGGCGAGTTGACGGCCAACCGGTTTTCCGAACAGGTCACGGAGTTTTTGTTTGCAAATATCCCAGGAGGGTATTTCTGCTTCATGCGTTTCGAACCAAACGCGTGCCGTGCCAGTAAGGTAGAAGATGACATTGGCCAGCATCAGCGTGGCGTCCCACCTGTTGTGCTGGCTAACACGCTCATAAAGCGAAAGCCAGTCCTCGACGTCGACCTCATCTGTACCGCAGAATGAGCCAGGGTCACGGGGGTGGGCTACGACGACAGTTGGGGTTGCGGAGGTAGATGGAGCCGCGTCGGTTGTCATCGTGACGGTTCCGAGGTGACGGCCACTGCGGAGATCCAGCGTCAGATTGTGTCGAACCCGCGACCTCCACCAAGATGTTACGGGGATGCACTTAATGTAACAGCACTGCGATGGGCTGAACTTGGCGCTGAGACTTCAGTAGCCGTGCAGTGTCCACACTGTGAGCGTCGTCCTCTTTTTCAACGCCTTGTCGTCGTCGTCTTCGTCAGTGAGCACATCACTTTGGTACCGCGTTTCCAGGTAACAATATACTTGGAGGCGCCACAGGCGCCCACTTCAGTTTTGGTTATGTTTCGGCTCAGGCATTTCGTGCGCACTCGGATTGTTTGTTTGGACCTGCAGCGCCTGAATTACGAGCTTGGAGCAGCAGATGCGCCTTGCTGGTTCCCATTTGAGCATTCGGAGACGCGAGCGAGCGAAATCCGCTGCCGCCGATTCGTTCACACTTCTGCGCCAACATATCACCGCCGTCGCCGCTTGGACTGCGACCTGACCGCTCGACTGCAGCTACGTACGCCACGAAAAGCATACATATGCGAAGTACCGAAGGAAAAACGCATTATCTTTCAATTGTTTACTAAATCATGGCACATCTGACCAACATACTGTGTCAGCAAGACCTTCAACGTGCTATCTGCAGGCGTCGTAAACAAAAGGGGCATATACTTGTCGCTCATGCCAAGGAGAGCGTCGATATATTGCGCTCGTCGCCCGGCGAAAAAAATGGCCTCGGGTAAAAAGTAATAACTTAAAATAACGAAGCACCAGAAATAAATTAAAAAAGGTAAAAAAAAAAACCGATTTGTATAAAAAAAAAAACGCCAATTCGAACTCGCCACTGCCTGTTCCGTAACGTTCGGCGCTAATCGCTCGGCTACCACGGGAATCTTGGAAATATTTCTGGTATTTATGTCATGGCCTCATTTACAATAAAATGTTTCTGCTGCCGGTCTAAAAATTACACCTTCTTGACCATCGGCACATGCTGGCTGCTCTCACGTCTTGCAACTAATGTTCTGGATGCCTATGCACACTATATTGCGCACTGGATCCATTTTAACACATGGAATTTCACAGCGCTGGCAAATTTAGTGGCGCCGGCACTTCGGTCATGCTCTGCTACCGTGGACGTAGTTTTCGCTGAACACGGAGCTGTAGCACAAACCTTGAAGGAAAAAAGTGCGACGAAGCTTCAAAACTGACAAGCACAGCAGCGAAGACACTATTTTGCTGGTAACTAAATCTTATTTGTATGCAAACATGTCGGGAAGCGTTGGGATGACCGAGGGCTCGGTTTGTTTATACACAGTGCAAGAAGGAGCGCAAAAGCTTGAGAAACATGTAAAGTATTGTGCATTACAAGCGCTCTATGTTTTTTTTTTCTTCCTCTATGGGCTCATCTCTCGGTAAATTACTCTCTTCATCGTTTCATTTATTTCGGCTGTGGCCGTCGTTGCGAGTACGCTGTTGCCATGTTGGCCCTTGAGGGATGCGACGCCGCGGGCCGCGCCGGCTCGCTAGCTATCACGGAGTCTCCGCTTACGTCATAGTGTGCGTCACTCAATTCCGACTAAGTAGTCGGAGGGCACAGTTTGAATTCGACCGGCGGGAAAAAGAAAAAACCCCAACTTCTTTTTGCAACATCTCAGCAATTATTAGATTTTTTTGCTGCCGGATATGCGGCGACAGTGTTACCAAGTGTAGTTTATTAGATTTTCATAGCATTTTTGGATGTCTTTAATGTCCCTTTAGGCATAAATTATCCCCGTGAATAAGTGAAAGTGAATGCAGATATACCATACAAAACTGATGCTCTCAATCTTCCTTTCACACCTGCAATTATATGAAATAATTTGTGGCTGCTATAAGGCTGACTTATAAAACAGCTGCAAGTGGAGATGTATCAGCTGTACAAGCAAGCTAACACACTCATTAGTTTTTCGTGTTTGATGAAAAGTTATTAAAGGTGATGGCTTTCTCGACAGCAGCGAATATTTACTTAATTCCACAGCTTCTTGAGTGTTTTTCTGCATATGCTGTGCACGAGAGTATTCCAAGTGTGCATAAGCACTCACTAGAATGAGGGGAAGATGTATACACAGTATAAAAAAAAAAACATGGGTTGAGCATCAGCCTCAGTTCACAAGCAAACATTCCAACAAGAGGATCACTCTTCACCTGGACAAAGAGAAGTCCTCTTGTTGAAATGTTTGCTTGTGAACTGAGGCTCTCCCTCAAATCTTGTTTTTCTTTGATATCTAGATGTCCAACGCTTTCATTTGCCCCTTTTCTAATGCTCTATTTTCGCATTGCTAAACACAAGCAGTAATTTCCGTGTGCCTCCTGCACCTGATATCAGACTGCTTGTTCTCTTTACAGCAAAGGACTTTCAACATTTACAACCAGCTGCACATTTTGTTGCATCCTGCTAAGCGCTAAATAAACCACACAGTCTCAACAACAAGTTAGCTCTGAAAGGTGTCACAAATAAACTTGCACACTTGTGTCAAGAAAGTATTATTCCATCAATGTCTAAACAGTAGTGACATACTGTACATGCTTTAAGTCTACGCCCGACATATAGTTCTCATACAACGTATTCCTTTCTGCACCTTTCTCACTTTTCCAGTTCACATCTTTTGAAGCTAAGTAGGCGACAGCAGCAAGTGTAGCATTGTTTGTGGTGCGTGAAACTATAAAAGAGCATCAGGTAAAGAAAGAACATGAGATATGGCAGCTATATACCATAAAGCACAAGTACACATCATTTGTTGCTCTACAGTGCAGCTTACATGAAAGGCAAAACTACTTACCACATAAAGACAAGATAATCAGCACAGCCCTTGGCTGGAACATAGTATTTCCACAATAACTGAAGTCACACTTTATGCTTTCACTTGGGGTTGACATTATCTATCAATGTTGAATTTTTAGAGTAGTGTTTTCCTTCTACAACTCCAGCATTGCTGCAATCAGCTTGCAATCAGCTTGCAATCAGCAGGAACTGTGTTGTTTCACATAAGAACACACACTCAGACATTATACATAAATTATTTTCATTACAAACCAGGAAATGATAAACTAGTTTTCTCCATGACAGCTTTGCACTGTTCTTCTGTGTCCTATTCGTTGAACAGCTATGACAAACACATAAGGTGACCCTGCCCTAACTTTCACCAAGGAGCACAGTGCCATTCAGAGTCAAAGGTGTTATCTTCTCTTCAGCAAACACCACAATGCATATCAGTCGTGTATTTCGACACGGAAGAGCAGGAAGCATACTAGCAGAGCATATTTATAGCATAATAAATAGTATACAGAGTAAAATTGGAAGGACCAAAAATAAATTATAAAAACAACAACTGTCCACCACTTAACTGGTTAGGGCCTAAGCACCTAAATGGTTACAACCTAACCATGACTAAGCATGGAGTTCAAGCTCAGGGTGGACTGGACAACCCTTTCAATATCAATCAATGGTAACATTAGGAGGATCACGAAAGAAATAAAAATCTTTTTCGAGCACTTGATCCTTACTTGAGCTGTATTGCAAAAATGCAACTGTGTGACGTACGAGTTGCATTTTTAGCACTTCTGTATTCATACTGGATGAATGCATTATACTCCAACGTACGCAGCCAAGACTACACGGCCCAAACTTCTACTAATGCGTGTTGAGGTCCTGGATGGGCTCGTGACGTATCCACTTGCCACAGTGGATGCGAGAAAACCCCACTCATAGACAGACAACATTAACGAAGCATAGTGTGTGGGATATTTTAGGCCATTTTCATAAAACTTTGGAAGCTCTCCATGTTTGAAAATCTCGTGTTTGAATTCCCAGTATGATTGCTGGATTATGACGGTCAAGAAAGGGAAATACTAAAACAAAAGGTTTGTTTTAATGGCATCTCATGAAACCATTGTCGCTTCCAACCAAAGTTGGGAACAGCCTGTTACTATTTTGCTTTGGTGAACTTTGTGCACAGGGTCGGTTAAACAGAAAAACTAGATTGTGTACATTTAGATGCTTCCAGTAGGCACAAAGGCTGTTAATGCATACATACTGAAATGCGGGAATGTATCATTTCTGCACTATATGCAGTGGGCTCAAGGTAGAGGAGTCAAGTAAAAAAGCCAGGCATAAAGTGAGCCTGTCTCGTGGTTCTTCAAAATGAAAACTTAAAGTTAAAGCAAAAAATCGACGCGCTTACGGCACAGCTTTGCTACAGGCACAATGAGGAACACTCAGGCACAAGGGAAAAGAGAAAATAGCAGAAATTGAAAGTAACAAGTCTTCATATAAAACCATGAAAGATGAAAGTTTCTTGGGTGTTAATGGGAAACCTTTCTCGTACAGTGAATACCATTCTCTAGAAAACTTTTGCAGCACATTTCTTATACCATGTGATTTATGACCTCAAAGCAGGGCTCCTAGTGGGGAATAGTAAATTATGACAAAATGCTTAGAACAGCCTGCAGAAATGGACTTCGATAGACTTGTTGTTGAGTAATAATAAGCTATAAGAATATGCATGGTGCAGAGCACAGACTCCTAGCTTCGGCTTTCTCATCACACGAAGAAGCAAGTGATTACAGGTTTTACTATACCTTCATTCTTCCGATCCTTGCGGACGTAATAGCTGCTAACTAGGCCAGTCTCTGCCTACATTGCAGAATTTGCACTTTTTGAGATAGCCAGGGGCCACCAGCACCTTGTTTTCCTTCTGAAGACCACGTTGGAGACCACTTGAATGAAAATTAAGCCTAACTTGCATGTGCTCTGTATATTAAAAATATTCAATGCACTATATGCCGCCTTGCATTGCATCACAACAAGTAACCTATATAGATTCATTCATTTATTTTCACATGCATGTTTAGCACCACCTGAGCCATTATGAAACTGCTTTGCTGCGCAGCAACAATTTGGTTTTACATCATTTATCTCAGCTATCAGCTTTCTTGAGTGCCATACAATGAAAGATGAAAAATAGCCGGACAATGCTAGTATTGTCCTGAAGTGAATATTCTCACGTGACTCCGACTCGGGGTTTAAAAAAAATGCTGGTAACGTTTAGCTCTGTAACCGTCTGTAACTCTCTCTTTATACACAGGACAAGAATAAACACCACTGCACTATGTAGTAGGTCTGCAGAAACAGCAAATTTTATTTTATTATTTAGCTCGCATTTCTCCGGAATTTCTGCGTGCTCGTGCTGACTTCTCCGCTGGTGAAAGATGTTTCGTTATTGGCATTTATATCAGCAAATAATTTATTACACAACAGTGTATAAATATTACAACTGCTCACGTTGACACACTGGCCTAGTAGGCCACGAGACCAACCAGCGTAAGCTGATTGGAAAGCACTGGCCTTCATTCTAGAAACTTGCATGTAGCAGAAATGCCTGAGGAAAAAATTGTTCAGTACTTATAATACCACGCGGTACTGACTGAAGCCAAACAACACAATTTGCAAGCCTTTTGAAGTCGCGGAATGAAAGCACGCTGCTACCTTCATCATGCGAAAACATGCAGTTGTAGCATATTAGCCGATCTTGCCCAAGCGAGAACTTAGTGCTTCTGAACGGGAGCAAACAACCTACTTTAGAGAACGTTCCTAGCTTTTACAGCGCTATCAAATACTTGCTATTTACAAAATACTCGAAATATAGCCTCCAGCTGCCCGTGCGGCTCGCCGTCGACGGCAAGCTGATCGCAACGGCCAACTGTTTTCGCCGTTCACAACTCGACAGCACTCGGAACACGTTGCATCACGCTCTAGTTGAGTTGCAATAGTTTCAAGCAGAGTACAACATCACATTTACAGCAAAGTGAGCTCCGGTATCAAGAAAATAAGGATCGAAACAGCACGCTTGCAAGCAATACCAGCAGAAATGAAATCGCAAAAACTACAGCCGGAATTCACGTGAGAGAGCCTCGCGGTAACGTAATGGCCGCCAAATCTGCCGTAGTGGAGGACTGCGAACAAAGATTTCACTCCCCCCTTCCCTTACGGTACAGCGCGGGTCAGGCGGTCAGTTTCGATGGAGGCGAAACGAAGCGGCGTCCGTGTGCTGTGCGATGTCAGCGCACGTTAAAGATCCCCAGGTGGTCGAAATTACTCCGTAGCCCTCCACTACGGCCCCTCTTTCTCTCTTTCCACTTTCATTCCCACCCTCCTTCCTTCCCTTACGGCGCGGTTCGGGTGTCCACAGAGCAAGTGTGACAGTTACTGCGCCTTTCCCTTCCTGTGAACCAATTTCAGACGGTCAGATACAGCGCCTTTCCCTTCCTGTGAAAAAGCCCCGCCGGGGTGGCGCAGTGGTTACGGCGCTCGACTACTGTTCCCAAAGACGCGGGATCGAATCCCGGCCTCGGCGGCAGCTTTTCGATGGAGGCGAAAAGCAAGGCGCCCGTGTGCTGTGCGATGTCAGTGCACGTTAAAGAACCCCAGGTGGTCGAAATTTCCGAAGTCCTCCACTACGGCGTCTCTCATAGCCTGAGCTGCTTTGGGACGTTAAACCCCACAAACCAACCAACCAACCTTCCTGTGGAAAAAGTTTTTGAGGGCAGCGACGTTAGACCCAAGAAAAACAGGATTCTGGCCAGCTTGAAAAAAAGTTCTTGCGTTTGTGTTACCAATATTGAAAACTTTGATTAATCATTCGGCTGGGGACTATACTGAAGCCTTATAATATTTGAAGATATTGTTCCTTCAAAACGACGCATTTCAAATTACTTATTCTTTTTCCGTTTATAATGGGTGCTCTTGTTAACGTCGCTTGAATAGGGAATCTGCGCGCAACGGGTCAGAACTCGGTCCCTGCAGTACTTACCCAGGTGCATCTGATAGTGCATGGTGGAAGAATTAATAATAATAATAATTGGTTCACTGGAAGGGAAAGACGCGGTAACTGTCTCATTCGTTTTCTGTGGACACCTGAACCACGCCGTGAGGGAAGGGAGGAAGGTGGGAGTTAAAGTGGGAAGCGAGGAAGAGGAGCCGTAGTGGAGGGCTACGGAGTAATTTCGTCCACTGTCACGAAATCGGCGCCCATTTTCATCAAGCCGGTACAGCGCTAGGCGCGCGCGGCGTCGCGTGGAGAGCATGGAGAGAAAAGCCCCTTCCCCGCGCGGGAGAGCGCGTAGCTTTGTACGCGTTGCCGTGACCCTCTTTCCCATTGCCCGCGGAGGACGGTGGTTCATCGGCCTGGAGTGTGCCAGGCCTTTCGAGAAATTTCTATGGGACCTGGCCAATGACGACGCGCGGCTCGACTGGAGGAGAAGAGGGAGCTATAACCAGCGAAGCTATGTGTGTGTGCGCGCTAGCTTTGACGCGTGCTAACAAACAGACGCGGCGCGCCCTATTTAAAGAGACCGCGCCGCTTGATGAGTCAGTCAGTCAGTCAGTCAGTTCGTCAGTGTTATGCGACGTGCTCGCTTGTGCTTCGGCTGGACTCCCGGGGATCACCCGCTGCTGGCAAACCCACGGACCTTCAAGGGAGCGGCGCTCCTCTCGTATGGCGGCCACATCGTGACTCTTGAGGCGTCGGACTTCAACAGTGCCCGGTGAACAATTTGGTGTTTGTTTATGTAACTCTCTCGTGTTTGATTTGTTGGAAAGCCTCTGTTTTATTGAATCGTTCTGTAATTGCATGCTTAGCGTTTGATATTCTGTGAACCTCTCGTCTGTTGTATTCCACGTGATCTTGTGTATTCATTGTATCGTCTCTTGCTCTACATAAATTGTGTTTGGTTTGTTACTTCTGGCTCCGACCCTTACTCTGGTTTGAACCGGTGACCGCTGGGCACCAAACGACCACCCCCTTCTGTCCCTACAAGGTAGTTTAATTCCGGCCGAGCTTGCCACGCAAGTCGAGGGCATCTCCTTTGCGACCGGAACAGCTACCCCCACTCACTCTAAGGGTGTCTGGGAGTGTGCGCACCCTTAAGGGCGCATCGTTAATAATACCCCCTCATAATTATTAACGGGTGACAACCACCTGGGGATCTTTAACGTGCGCTGACATCGCACAGCACACGGACGCCTCTTCGTTTCGCCTCCATCGAAACACAGCCGCCGAGGTCGCGTTCGAACCGGGAATTCCGAACAGTAGTCGGGCGTCTTACCACTGTGCAACCCCGGCGGGGCTGGTGGAAGAATTCCTCCTACGTTTTTCTCCCATGTTTATTATTGTTATAAACGGCAGAGTCACCGCACACATTCTTCCGTACTAGTAGTTAAGGTTGGCAAGCGGGTTTGAATGCCATGGTGTTCGATTCCAAAGACCTGCTTTCTATGCGGCACCTGGCGGCGAAACCATGCTACGAGCCATAGCAACGAGCAAAAGAGGGGGCAAACTCCTCGAATAAAAAAAAAAATAAAATAACAAAAATGAAGAGATGCCGCAGCAGGCGCTCCTCGCTTGCGCGATGAAAACAGACCCGATAGCACAGGGCTCGTAGCACCAAAAAACGCGGATTGATTGATTTATAGCAAGGGAAAGGCGCGGTAACTGTCTCATTTATTTTTTTTTGTGTGTGTGGACACCTCAACCGCGCCGTAAGGGAAGGGAGGAAGGTGGGAGTGAAAGTGGAAAGAGAGAAAGAGGAGCCGTAGTGGAGGCCTACGGAGTTATTTCGACCACCTGGGGATCTTTAACGTGCGCTGATATCGCACAGCACACGGACGCCTGTTTGTTTCGCCTCCATCGCAACGCAGCCGCCGAGGTAGGGTTCGAACCCGGGTACTCCGGCACAGTAGTCGGACGACTCTTATCACTGCACCACCCCGGCGGGGTAAAACCGATTTTTCAGCGTTCCGCAGTGCGTGTCAGCACAGTGGCACATAGTTTCATGTATTTCCTCCGTGCTCTAGCAATCGATGCCAGAGAATCGATGCATTTCCAATCTCCGCGGAGCGCACAGTATACGTGCCATTGACAATTTATAGATAGCCTCGTCAGTTTTTGTTGCACGATTTCTTTCCTGGCATCAACTGCCTTCTATAGGCACGGAACGCCTACGGATAAGGACGAGTAAATAATACGTTCAACACAGATCGACTTCTCGCGTCACATACATAAGGCGATCAGTGCACGAGAACGTTCGGAGGTGCTTGATCCTGGCGATACGGGGTTGGGACTGGTAGGTAGGTCCACGACCTACAGTAGGTGGTGGGTAGGCCACTGCCGCTTGCGGGAGGGGGCTAGTCTGCCACCATATCTTTATCTGCTGTTATAGGGCGTCATTGCACCCCCTGCCGTTTCGGTGGTGGACGACGGCTGTCGCCGACGCGCGTCTTTTTCCCCTTTTTCTTTTTCTTCTTTTTTTTTAAAATCTTTTTTGGTTCACAGGAAGGGAAAGGCGCAGTGTCGGATTTCATTGTAGAAAACTGTCAGCAGCTAATTCTCATGTAAAGCTAACAGGTTAATACCCTCATAAGGCCTATCCTTGAATACGGTAGCATTATTTCGAGCCCTCATAAATCATACCTGAGCCAAAAATTAGAAAAAAATTCGAAATAGGTCCTTAGTTTTATTTTCTCGTGCCACTCACGGTACGATAGATTATCAACCATGTGAAATAAAGCGGGTATTCCTACCCTTTCTTGTCGGCGACGCGTAGCTTCCATGAAATTTCTATACCTTAATTCTTTATAACGGTGAAATCAAAACTGATACAGCTCTGTACATCAAGGCGTCATATCATCGTTCGAAGAGGTTAAATCATGGGAAGTGCATCAGACCCATCCCAGCTCGATGCAACGCATACAAATTTTCATTTTTTCCTTCAGCTATTGAAGAATGGAATAGGCTGCCACATAAATTTATGGACGATAGCTGGCTTGATATTTTTCTTAAAAACGTCGAGTCATATTTTGATAAGCAAATGGTGTAAGCAAAAAATCGTTCCTAAAATGTATTTGGTTATTCACTGCGAGTGTTCAGTTTAGGATTTTATCTTATTAGTACCTATTGTCTAACGTGTTCTTTTATTGCGTCGCTTCGCGGTTCTTTTCAGTGCTTCATATGCGACAAATTGAATGTCCGTTATAGTGTTGCAGTGCGTATGTTTTCCATTTTTTGTGTGTTTCTGATGTTTTTCATTTTGTATAACTGTCCCATTAGTTCACCAACTCCTGTAAGAGCCTAGCAAGGCTTACAGTTTGCTTAAATAAAAAAAAAAAGTATCGTCACACTTGTTTCAGTGGACACCTGACCCACGCCATAGAGGGAGGGAGGAGGATGGAAGTATTGAAAGTGGAAAGAGAGAAAGAGGAGCCGTAGTGGAGGGCTACGAAGTAATTTCGACCACCTAGGGATGACATCGCACAGCGCACGGACGCCTCTTCGTTTCGCCTCCATCGAAACGCAGCCGCCGAGGTAGAAACCGGGTACTCCGGCGCAGTAGTCGGGCGCGTCTTACCACTGCACCCTATTAATTCTCTTCTGTGCTCACGAGGCAGTGGAGATGGCTTAGCTATAGAGCCAGTAGCTGGCCCGTGCATTTTCTTTTCATTCTTCCTTCATTCGCAACAACATATGATCAACTCAGCTGTCTCAACTTGATCCTCGCGCTTTTTAAGCTCGTTCTGCTAAGAACGTCTCTGTTTCCAGCAGTAAATAGAGGAATGTCGAGGTCAGCGCCACACGCCATGCTGGCAGGTCGGCCGACCTATACATGAAATGATGTGCCACTGTGCTGACACGCATTGCAGAGCACTGCAAAATCGGTTTTCCGTTGTTTTGCGGTGCTACGAGCACTGGGCTAGCTGGATTGTTTTCAGAGCGCAAGCGAAAGACGCCTGCTAATTAACCTCCATTTTTTTTTTTTTTCGAAGAGTATGCCACCTCTTGTGCTCGTTGCTATGGCTCGTTGAATGGTTTCGCCGCCCGGTGCCGCATTGATTGCTGGTCTTTGGAATTAGACATCATGGTATCCAAACCCGCTTGCCTACCTTCCTAGTATGGAAGGATGGGCGCGGTCACCCTGCCATTTATAACAAGAATAAACATGGTAGAGAAACGTAGTAATTCTTCCACCCCTGTCTGAGGTAGCAGGCTAAGTACTGCAGGATTCGAGTTCTGACCCGTTGCGCTCAGGTTCCCTATTCAAGCGACGCTCACAAGAGAACCGATTATACACGGGAAAAGAATCAGTAATTTGAAATGCGTCGCTTTGAAGGAAAAATGCCTACAAGTATTATAAGGCTTCAGTATAGTCCCCAGTTGAATCGTTAATCGAAGTTTTTAATATCGGTAACACAAACGCTTGAACTTTTTTTCAAGCTGGCCAGAATCCTGTTTTTCTTGGGTCTAAAGTCGCTGCCCCGCCATACCGTAAGGGAAGAGGGGAGTGAAATCTTCATTCCCAGCCCTCGACTACGAAAGATTTGGCGGACATTACGTTTCGCTGAGGCCCTGTCACGTTAATTCCGGCTGTAGTTTTTGTGATTTCATTTCTGCTGGCATTGCTTGCAGGTGTGCTGTTTCGGTCTTTATTTTCTTAATACTGGTGCTCACAAATTTGCTATAAATGTGATGTTGTGCTCTGTTTCAAACTATGACAACGCAACTAGAACGTGATACAAGGTGTTCGAGTGCCTTCGAGTTGTGAACGGCGAATTAACAGTCGGCCGTTGCGATCAGCTGGCTGACCGTCCATGGCGAGCCGCACGGGCAACTCGAGACTTTATGTCGAGTATTTTGTCGATGAGTATTTAATAGCGCTGTAAAAGCTAGGAACGTCTGTAAAGTAGGTTGTTTGCTCCCGTTCAGGAGCACAAAGTTCTCGTTCGGGCAACATCGGCTATGTGCTACAACTGTTTTCGCATGATGACGGTAGTAGCCTGCTGTCATTCCGCGACTTCAAAAGGTTTGCAGATTGTGTTGTTTGGCTTCCGTCAGTACCGCGTGGTATAATGTTATAAGTACTGAACAATTTTTTCCTCAGGCATTTCTACTACATGCAAGTTTCTAGAATGAATTGCCAATCCGGTGTCGAGTGTAGGTCTCTTTGTTTACTAGGCCAGCGTTTCAACGTGAGCAGTTATAAGATTTATACACTGTTGTGTAATAAATTATTTGCTGATATAACTGCCAATAACGAAACATGCTTTCACCAGCGAAGTAGTCAGCACGAGCACGCAGAAATTGCGGAGAAATGCGAGCAGAATGTTAAAATAAAATTTGCTGTTTCTGCAGACCTACTACATAGTTCAGTGGTATTTATTCTTGTCCTGTGTTGAAACAGAGTTAATGACGGTTATAGAGATAACAGTATTTTTTCTATTCCCTGAGTCGGAGTCATATGAGAATACTCACTTCAGGACAATACTAACATTGTACGGCTATTTTTCATCTTTCATTGTATGGCACGCAGGAAAGCTGGTAGCTGAGATAAATGATGTATAACCAGATTGTTGCTTCGCAGCAAAGCAGTTTCATAATGGCTCAGGTGGTGTTAAACATGCATGTGAAAATTAAATGATTGTATACATCTATATAGGTTACTTATTGTGATGCAATGCAAGGCAGCAAATAGTGGACTGAATATTTTTAGGATGGAGCACACATGAACTTTTTGTGTAATTTTCCTTCAGGAGGTCTTCTATGTTGTCTTCAGAAGGAAAACAAGGTGCTGGTGGCCACTGGCTATCTCAAGAAGTGTAAATTCTGCAAGGTAGGTAGAGACTGGCCTAGTTAGCAGCTGTTACGTCCGCAAGGATCGGAAGTATGAAGGTGTAGTAAATCCTGAAATCAACTTGCTTCTTTGTGTGATGAGAAAGCCGAAGCAAGGTTTCTGTGCTCTGCACTATGCATATTCTTATAGCTTTCTATTACTCAGCAACAGGTTTATTGAAGCCCATTTCTGCTGGCTGTGCTAGGCATTTTGTCACACTTTACTATTCCCCACTTGCAGCCCTGCTTTGAGGTCATTAATCACATGGTATAAGATATGTGCTGCAAACGTTTTGCTAGAGAATTGTACTACCTGTATGAGAAAGGTTTCCCATTTACACCCAAGAAACTTTCATCTTTCATGGTTGTATATGAAGACTTGTTACTTTCACTGTCTGGTATTTTCTTTTTTGCCCTTGTGCCTGAGTGTTCCTCTTTGTGCCCGTAGCAAAGCTGTGCCGTAAGCATCGAGACCTTGATTTCACTTTAAGTTTTCATTTTGTAGAACCACGAGACAGGCTCACTTTATGCTTGGCTTTTTGTACTTGACTTCTTTACCTTGAACTCACTGCATATAGTGCAGAAGTTTTACATTCCCACATTTCTGTATGTATGCATTAACAGCCTGTGTGCCTACTGGAAACATCTAAATGTACACAATCTAGTTTTTCTCTTCAACCGACCCTGTGCACAAAGTTCACAGCAGCAAAATAGTAACAGGCTCTTCCCAACTTTAGCTGGGAGCAACAAGGGCTTTATGAGATGCCATTAAAACAAACCTTTTGTTTCAGTACTTCCCTTTTTTGACTGACCTAATGCAGCAATCAGTATTGGGAATTCAAACATGAAATTTTCAAACATGGAGAGCTTTCAATGTTGTATGAAAATGGCCTAAAATAGCCCACACACTATGCTTCGTTAATGTTGTCTCTCTGTGAGTGGGGTTTTCTCGCATGCAGTGCAGCCTTGGCAAGTGGATATGTCTTTCTTGCTGCCGGAATAGCTACGTCACTAGCCCATCCAGGACCTCGACACGCATTGGTATAAGTTTTGGCCGTGTAGTCTTGGCTGGGTACGTTGGAGTATAATGCATATACATGCAGTATCAATACAGAATGCTGTAAATGCAACTCGTACGTCACACAGTTGCATTTTTGCAATACAGCTCAAGTAAGGATCAAGTGCTCGAGAAAGATATTTATTTATTCGTGATCCTCCGAATGTTACCATTGATTGACAGTGCATTGTTAACCATGATACAGTTTTTAGGCATTCTACCTACTACAGTATTTTCTAAAAAACACTAGTACAATGTGAGCAAAATCAATTGAGGTGTCAAGAGCATAAACTTAAACTAGCGAAGATTGTGAATGATGTAACTTCGGCGCGAACACACAATTCACAAGAATTGATATCCTCGGTGCCCGTTCTTTGAATGCTGTTGCTCCAACTGAAACCCAAAATCTGTCGAATCCAACTTGTGCTTGAGCGGCCGTAGTCAATAGAGCCTATTGAACACATCTCCGCTCTGTTCCAGTACAAATTTCGTGGTCGCTTCGCATAGGGCTTGGGAGGAGGGGGTAAAAGAGGAGACTCCCTGCGGCTTACTTTTTAAACGAAAGCTTCACTATGGGACTGGTGCGCTGCAGCTTTGGCGGTACATGTGGCGCCATCTGGGAGGCCCCGTCGAGAAAGGCGGCTGTCTCGATCCGCAGCCGTGGGTAGCACTTACGCTGTGTTCCGATTTGTTCCTGGTTCCCCGTAAGAATAAAAAAATAAACGCCGACTGAAACAAGAGCCTCTACTTACTGTTGTCTTTATGGTTATTTCCAACCTGATATCGCACACATTGCTTTTCGGTTCGGCTGCGCATTTCCCATGTTTGTTTTTTTGTTTTTTTATTTCAGGACTGCACGCTAGGTTTCTTTCAAGCGTGCGCACGAACGATCGCTTGGTTGTATCGAGCGCGCGGCATGCGAAAAACAAAACAACGGGGTAGTGTTTTTTTTTTTCTTCTTCTTCTGGACTCAGCTGAAGCCCTAAGAGTTGTACTGTGCGTGCATGCTAGCAACCAGTGCTCGGCACGTCTTCGGACACGACCTGTGTGTTGTAGAGAGCGCGCAGTCTTCCTGCCCGGCGGGATGTGTGCGTGTTTTTTTTTTTTAATGACTTCTAATTATAGTTTCCAGCTGTTCATGGCACTCGTTTTTTGGGGAGACTAGCCTGAAGAAGGACATCGAGAGCAATGCACATTGCAGGAGTGCGCGCTCTTGCCACGCGTTCATGGCGGTCCGCAAAGACAAAACCTCCTTTAAGACTTACAGCTCGATTTACTGCTGTGTTTATGGGTGCCTTAGCTTCCTACGGCCACAACAACAACGACGATCTAACAAGATGCGAGGCCATTGAATGGCGCAAACTACAACTGGCAGCTTCCCACACCCCCTTTTATACAACAGGATAGAGTTGTCTGTGTTGGAGTGTGTACAAGTTGAAGCCATGTGTATGAGAGTTGCCGGAGCTGAGCAGTGTTTGCACACGGGGCTATGTGAAGCGGAAAGATCCTGTTGTATAAAAGGGGTTGTGGGAAGCTGCCAGTTTGTAGTTCGCGCCATTGAATGGCCTCGCGTCTTGTTAGATCGTTGTTGTTGTTGTGGCTGTAGGAAGAAGGAAAAGAAAACGGACGCCTGTCCATTTCGCCTCCATCGAAACACAGCCGCTGGCGGTCGCGGTCGAACCCAGCTGCTTCGGAACAGTATAGTCGGGCGTCTTAACCACAACCAGAGCACAGATTGCATCGACGCCATGGGAGACAACAGATTTTTGTATCCTTCTTCCATGTTTGCCATGGAGGAAGCGCAGGCAGACAAACACAGGAAGGAACGAAGTGACAGCAGTGACAGGGCAAAGCAACTGAGCGTTACGATAGAAATTGCGATCTACAGGAACGTCGTGGTATCCACCTTGTTTTAACCAGAGTAATGTTTTTCTAAAATTTGAGCAATTTGAAGACCCAAAGATATGTTCTGGAAGCATGAAGGAAGTTCTTTCCTTCCTCCATGCTTTGAAGGCTTGGCTAGGCTAGCTAGGCGGAAGCAGCGAAATGCTTCCTGCTTCCTCCATGGCTTCCTGCAACCCATGACGTCTTATCCGGTTTAAGAATTGACGTCACGCCCGGTTATTTATTGCTCTTTGAATAGGTAGTTGTTTTTAGTAGCAAAATGGCTGGTCGTCCTTCATGGCGAGAGCCGTGGGTATGGTGCCGTGGGAGTTGTGCCGCCGTGCCAACCGTGCGCTCTTATGTTGTACGGTACGGAACGCGACCGTCAGACTACGTAACGACTCGCCGTAGTCGGAAGGCTGCAGGCAGGACCGGAACAGAACCGTGGGTTGTGCTGTTGAATTTAGGGCAACAATCCACGAACTGAATCCAATTGTCACCGAGTTTGCATCTACCGGGATGATGGCAATGATGGCCCGCAAGCTGCAGCAAGCCGACGCATGAAAGACCACCTAGCGCTCGCAAGGCGCGAACAAGACAAACATTCATTGTCTGAAAAGCACGCCAGCGTTTGTTCGGGCGCTGTCTGGGGGGGGGGGGGGGGGGGGGGGGCTCGGTGGGCACCTGGGAGGTGGGTATGTGGGTTTGAGGCTGAGGCTTATGTCCGGAAAAAAAGCAAATGCTAAAGATTATTTCACGTCACATTCGTCGAGAGAACCAACGCATTCACCTTTCCACTTTGGTCCTCGGCGCGTATACGCAGTTCACGGAGCCGGCTCTCTGCATGTTAAGGGGCCAGATCCAGTGACGGTTCCGTTCGGGGACTGGTTCCTTTCGCCGCTCCTAATTGTTTGTTGCGTCACGTCCGGTGTGACCCCCAAAACTTCCGGAGGCGGCTCCGCGTTTTTCGCCTACGTCACGGGTCGGGGCCACCGCTCCGAAAGGAACTGTTTTGCCGGCTGGCGCAGGAACCGCGACGAGTTGATCTGCTTCGAGATGGAACCGCTCCTCGCTGTGGCGGCTCATGGCCGTAGTCGAGCCGTCGAGCGACGGCGCGCGCCGCGCAGTTGCTTGAGTACGGCCGTGGTGGTATCTTTTTTTTTTCTTTTTTTTTTTTTTTGGGGGGGGGGCAGCGCTTTGCGGTTTTAGTAAACTTACGCAGTAAAGAAAGAAAAACGAGACGACGCCTTCTGCATGTCTCAGGACGTTTTTGCGGTAACATTGGCTAAGCCTGTGTGCCGATCGCGAAGCGAAGTGGGGACAAAGGGGCACATGCCGGGCTGCCGTCAGAAGCACAAGTGCTCTACGCGCTTCGATCGCTACTTTGCGATCGGGAGGTCTCGGTCAACAGCAGTGCGACCATTCGAATCCGGCAGTCGTAGAGAAAAATAATTCGCGTCCGCAAGTGTGCGGGCTGAGTTTTTGCCTCCTCCTACGTCAGCGGAAGGGGGGCAGACGGTGGCCGACTGGATCGAGTATGGTCGGATTCCATACGTCATCGGCTGCGTCCTACATTGACAGCTATTCACGGAAAGTTCGCGCATACTCACGATGCTTGAGCGGCCGATAAGGCTACGGACGCTGCACCGCTACAAAGACAGGCGCGGACGCGCCGGCGCGGTGCCGGTATCAAACATCTCGTTCGTACTCGCAATGGCCGCAGCAACTCCTTCGTCATAGAGCTAGCGTAATTCGGACTGCATACTACAGGCGTTGTAGACCTCGTTCTTAGGATATTTGCCATTCTGTGCGAAAGGCAGAACTTGCAAAAACTTCACATCAAGCGAGGAAGCAGACGACGCCGCCGCGTGCGCGACACTATCTTGCGGCGAAAAAGGTACTCATGAGCCAAGAAAATTGCTTGACAGTTGTTAACAGGAAGTTTCTAAGAATATTTCAGTCTATTATTCACTAGTTTGCATTATTATGTAATTTTTAGATTTAGTTCGTGCTTAACACCACATTGGTACAAGTATTTGGTACCAGAAAAAGCCACATGCTCGCGGTGGACACGCCTACGATCTGGCGCCATCGCTGATTGGCCGCTGTTTTTCCCGTCCTCGCCATGAGGTGGCGCCCGCTGTCTTGCTGCCTCCTAAGGCAGCCAGTGCTGGAGGCATGCGAGCGGAAGTGGTCCAGGGAGGTACAGGAGCGCGTCCGAAAAGAGGAGACGGAGCAGTGGCGCGCAGCAATGTGCGCGAAGTCAACACTGCTTCTCTACCGCACACACAAGACCGCCCCGGCCCGGAGAAGCTGTATGGCAACTGCAGTGGGAGCGCTCTTTTCCTCGAGGCGCGTACTGGGGCGCTGCGCACTCTGTTGTACCGGCAGAGGTTTGACAAGACTCCGGTGGTTCAGGCGGGACGCTGCCAAACGTGCGGTGGGGAGCAGAACATAGAGCATCTGGTCCTCCACTGCCCGCAATTGGCACAGCGACACCCAGAGGGCACCACCCTACTGCAGGGGCTGGGTTTTGCCGCCTCTGACGGTGACGCTCCGCACGCGGCGGTGGCGGCAGCAAAAAGTCGACTTCGACAGTGGTGGCGGTCGACTCAGCAGCGCAAGCCGAAGGCGAACTCGGTGACTCCAGCGAACGCACCCCCCGACTGATTTTAAGTGGTCTGTGTGTGGCTGTGTGTGTGTATATGCTAAGACTTATGTCATGTAAACGGCTAGGGTGCACATCGTGCGCCCCCCCGATGCAAAGGGATTGCCACATAATCATCATCATCATCATCATCACGTCGTATTGACGCCATCTCTAGAGACAACGGTTCACGAAAGGAACCTCCGCTGGATACGCTGTTTTCACGTCCGAGTGGTTTCATTCGGCGCGCAACGCGCTTTTTGTACGCTGAAAGACTGCACGTTTTCATAAATGCATATGAATTATCACTTAGAATCTAAAAATACATCAGAGTATATAAATCAAACACGCTCACCGCACGCGTTTTCTACAAAACATCAAACAACCCTGACGGTATCTGTCGAATCGCAGTATCTGCCACACTTGCTCTGTGGACACCTAAACCGCGCCGTAAGGAAAGGGAGGAAGGTGGGAGTGACTGTAGAAGGAGAGAAAGGGAGCCGTAGTGGAGGCCTACGGTTTAATTTCGACCTTCTGGGGATCTTTAACGTGCGCTGACAGCGCACAGCACAAGGACGTCACTTCGTTTCGCCTCCATCGAAACGCAGCCGCCGCGATCGGGTTCGAACCCGGGAACTCCGGCACTGTGGTCGGGCGTCTTACCACTGCACCACCCCGGTGGGGCTGGATACATGAATAATATATTAATAATTGGTCTACAGGAACGGAAAGGCGCTGTACCTATGGCGCACATCCTGAATCTTCGGTTAAATCTCGTGAAATAGTGCATTCCCACTAAAAACAGTGCGTACTTGCTGAAACAACGCTTTGGGAGTACAGCTGACTCTATCGAAATAAACGTTTCATCAAAGAGACGATTACTTCTTATGTACCATCTGTGTAAGGGGCGTTTTGCGCTATGACATGCAGGCGAAGAACTGTGTTTACTGCTTTCGTAATCAGTACATTACTTTCCTGTATTAGAATTTAGAGTTTACACGCTCTATTCACCATCAGCTTTAGCAGGCGGCAGTTGTTGGAACCCTGTATGTCGGAGCCGGCATAATCTTGGGCGGTTATAAACTATAAAAGCTCACACACAAAACATTTTTCCGAGGCACCGATCCATCGGCCGCTGTGAGATGAGTAATTCGATCCCTACCTGCTGCGCGCCGCTCGAGGTTGTGGTGTGATTTCTACCACTTGGGAATGTTTAACGCGGTGGTAGGACGACGGCTGTATTTGCGGCGCGCGTCTTACTCTCACACGTCTTTTTCCTTCTCTATTTTGTCTGCTGTCCGCACGATTGTTGCCCCACCGGGGTGGTGCAGTGGTGAGACGCCAGACTACTGTGCTGGTGGTGGTGGTAATAACTTTATTAAAACAGAGGAGTTGGGGGCATGCATGCCCCTGGGCCCCCGCACGGCCCCACTACACTCAAACGTTCTAGTTTCTATGGTTCATAACGTCGGCAGCCCAGTCTGTGGCGATCTTCTGCCGACCAGTCCTCGCAGGTGGTAAGGTGCTCTAGACCCCGCGGGGGAGAATCCGCCGGGCATTGGAACAGGATCTGCGCGAGGGTGGCAATGGAGTTGTTGCAAAGGGTGCAGGAGGGATTGGTGAGGGTGTGGTGGTAGCGAGACGCACTATAAGGGGACGGGAGGGTGCGCGTTTGTAGTCGTCGCCAGAGCGTCTGGTGGTAGTTGTCTAAAGATGGATGAGGTGGAGGATAGAGTAGTCGCTCGGCCCGATAGGCCTGCGTTAGCTCACTGAAGGAGTGCATGCGATCACGCGTGAATCCCGGATCGGAGGCCGCCGGCACCCGGTTTAAAGAACCTCGGGCTAACGCATTGGCGGCCTCGTTACCGGGATTCCCGGAGTGCGCAGGCAATCATATCAGCTCCACATAGCGGGGTGGGTTAGCGGCGGGCGAGCTCAGTATACAGAATGCAGAAATGTGAACTCTACCACGCGCAAAATTTAGTAGCGCAGTTTTTGAGGCGGAAATTATGTAGCGTCCTTCCGTGTGTGCAAGCGCGAGGCGATGGCTGCTTCCTCGGCTGCCTCCGAGGAGGTGACCGAGGGAAGGGGGACAGTAGCAACAGGCTGCAGGAAGGAATTTGCGACGGCCAATACCGCTCCCTCATTCGTGCATGCGGCGTCCACCCATACGGCGTCCGTTTCGGATCCGTAGTATTTGTGGAGCGCCGCTACTCGGGCTCGGCGGCATTGCTCGTTATACTGGGGGTGCATGTTGCGAGGGAGAGGCTTGATGAGAAGGTCTTGGTTGGAGGGGGCGAGGTATGGGAAGGAGGGTAGGGTCATTCGCTGGGACACGAATGTCTAAAGTCTCCAGGATATGGCGACCGGTGGAGGTTTTGGTGAGACGCAAGTATTGGGCTTGGCGATGGGCCTCCACAAGCTCCCCAATTGTGTTGTGGAGGCCAAGCTGTAGAAGGCGTTCTGTGGAAGTATTAATTGGGAGATGTAGGGCCGTCTTGAACGCCGTGCGCAACATGACGTCCAAGGCGTCCGTTTCCTGCCTGTTGAGTCGGAGATAGGGGACTGAGTATAAGAAACGGCTGAGGATGAAGGCGTGAATTAGACGACATAGGTCGTTCTCCTTCATGCCTCTGTGATGGCCCGAAACTCGTCGGATGAGGTGCGATATCGCGCCTGTCACCCGCTTTAGTTTCTTGAGAGTTAAGGTGTTTTTGCCATTGTTCTGGACGTGAAGTCCCAGAGCCCGGAGCGTATTCACCTCTGGGACGGGACGGCCATCGACTTCGATGACAATCGGTGTGGTGGGGCATCCGCGGGTCGTGGGTCGAAGTATAAGTAGATCAGACTTCTCTGTGGAGCATGAGAGTCCTATGCTCTGGGCGTGTTCTTGTGTGAGGGATGCGGCGCTTTGCAAGGTACCCTCTATGTCGCCATCACTACCGTGTGTGGTCCATAGTGTGATGTCGTCCGCATAAAGGGTATGTCTAAGATGAGGTATCGTGGACAGTTTCCGGGCGAGTGCAATGAGCGTGACGTTGAATAGGAAAGGAGAGAGGACGGAACCCTGTGGAGTACCGACGCTCCTGAGGGTGTAGGGTTGGGAGGTAAGGGGGCCGAAATGAACCTCAGCCATGCGGTCCGTTAAAAAAGCCTGGATATAAGCGTACATCCGTACACCTATGTTCAGAGGAGAGAGGGCAGTCATGATCGCCTGATGTTCAACGCGATCAAAAGCTTTGGACAGATCTAAAGCCAGGACTGCCTTTGTGTGGCCCGGGATAGCCGGGTCGAAGATGTCGTGAGTGAGCTGCAGCACGGCGTCCTGAGCGGAGAGATGGGGGCGGAATCCCACCATGCTGTGTGGGTAAAGGTCGTTGTCCGTCATGTGAAGTGTCAACCTCGCAAGTGCAACGTGCTCGAAAAGTTTCCCGAGACACGAGGTGAGCGCGATTGGGCGCAGGTTTTCTAGCTTAAGAGGCTTGTTCGGTTTTGGTATAAATATTACCTTGGCGTGTCGCCAGGACTGGGAGAGGGTGCCCTCCGCCCAGCATTTGTTGAAGTAGTCTGTAATCTGTGTGATTGATTTGTCATCAAGGTTGCGGAGTATAGAATTCGAGATTTTGTCCAGTCCCGGTGCTGAATTTGTGCGGAGCGTCAGGAGGGCCGCTCTTACCTGCGTTTCCGAAATATCAGCGTCTAATTCCGGGTTAGGTTTTCCTGAGTAGGGGGGCATGGGGTCGGATGTGCCGGGTGAGGTGTATGTTCGCTGAAGTGTGTCAATGAGAGCGTCCGGGTCGCTGTTGTGTGTGTGTACGAGGCGTGTAACATGGTGTTGTGTAGCGGATTTGGACTGTGTTGGATCTATGAGATGTCTCAGAAGTTGTCAAGCTCGCTTGGTGGACAGTTTTCCGGCGAGTCCGTCGCAAACTTGCCTCCGATTTGAGCGGCATACCTCCTCTGCGTGTTGTTGTATCTGCGTCTGCAGTGCGGCCAGTCGCTTTTTAAGCGTTCTGTTTAACTTGTTGCGTTTCCAACGCTCGAGTAAGCTATCGTACGCCTCCCAGAGGTAGGCGAGGCGGGAATCTATAGTGGGAGTGTCCTGTGTGTTTGTAATTAGCCGGGTATTCTGTTGGACATCACATAAGTGATTCTACCCACTCTTCGATGTCCGTGATAGTTGTGTTTGTGTCGTCCTTCCGCAAAGCGCGGATGGCGTCCCAGTTCACCAATTTGTGGGTGATGCGTGTGTGGCAGGATTGTTTAACGGGGAGCGAGATGTTAATGATGTAGTGATCGCTTCCCAGTGTGTGTTGTGTTCTTGTCCAGGTGACGCCACAGAGGAAGCGACTGAGCGTCAGGTCCGGACTGGTGTCCATGCTGACGCTGGTGCTGATCCGCGTGGGTGTGTGGAAATTGTTGTGTGTAGTGAGGCGCAGCTCCTGGACTAAGGACCAGAGGCGTCGACCACGGCCCGTAGTATAACTGTACCCCCAGTCGGTGTGTTGGCAGTTGAAGTCCCCTCCGATGAGGAGAGGGTGCTTGCCACCGAGTCGGGTGAGGTCCCGCAAGAGCGTCTCCAGGGAAGACATTGGATGAGATGGGGGGTGGTATATATTGGCAATGAAGATGGAGGGCACTGTGTGTGGGTGATGCATTATTTCCGTGATAACGCAGGGTGTCTCTGACGTAATAGTGTGTGTTTGGTGGGTGATTGAACGGTGAATAAGAGTGGACACCCTGGGTTTGTCCGTGGTATCTGAGTGGTAGGGCATAAAACTAGGCAGTGATGCTCTAGTGGCCGTATCCTGGAGAAGGATGATTTGGGGTGGTGGGGTGAGGATGGGAACGAGTAATTGGAAAGGCGCACGCTTGCCCCGGAAGCCGCGGCAATTCCACTGGAGAATGGGTAAATTAAGTTGCTGCCCCGCCATAGTGAAGAGATTGGGAGCCAAGTGCGCTAGGCGTTGAAGAGGGTGGTGGTTGCGAGGGATGAAGAGGAGGTAGTTGGAGATTGATGTGCTTCAGGATAACGGTTTGTGTGCGCTCTGAGGTTTGAATGCGGGTGTCTATGCTGGTCATTCTCATGTCAAGCGTATGAACCAAGCGTGAGAACATCGAGTCAATTTTGTTCTCGAGTTGGCTGAAGAGGGAGTCGATTTTGGAATCTACCCGGGCTTCTAAAGTCTTTAGCTTTGATTCAAATTTTGCCTCAACTTGCTCAAGAGCATCATGTTTGACAGGTGGGGGTTCTGATGTACGTTTCTTTTTGGGCGGTGGTTGCGTGGCTGGGGATGTTGGAGAAAAGGCGGGAGGTACAGCTTGTGAAGGGAGGGTGGATGAGGAGGGTTGGTGTGGGGTCTGTATAAGGGAGGAAAGGCGGCTTACCTCTTCCCACAGGGCCCTGAGCTCCTTGTCGCGCGAATCCTCCTGATGTGACTGGGGTGGCGGGGTTTGTTTAGAGATGACTTCAGCTGCTCGGTTGGCCCATGACATCTTTTGTGGGTCCTTTGCGCGTTCTTCTTTGCGAAGCGACGTGGATCGAGTGGCGTTGAGTGCTATCTTCCGAGTAGCGTCTCCGGGCGGCTTGTCCTTACGAGAAAGCTGTTGAATTGCAGGGTTGGTCATAGGTCTTCGCCTTTTAGCCTTGCATCTCCCCGTACCCGTCATGTGTGCTTCTCCGCATAAAATACATTGCGGAGTGCAGGAAGGGATAGTCTCCTTGGGATGTGGTTTCCCACACCTCGGGCATTTATTCGTACGTGGCAGCGTGCACACATCTGTCCTGTGGCCTGGCTGTCTGCAGTTGATACAAGCGTCCATGTGGCCTCTGTAAGGGGTGCACCTGTGGAGTCCCCCGCCGTAAAGAACTGTGCGAGGAACCGGTCCTTCTCTAAAAGTAATTAATATTGGTAAGTGGCATCCATGCGTCGAGCGTCCAGTATTGGAGCACGGGGATTGCTGTTCACGAGATCATCCAGTAGCTCCCTGGGGGTTTCATTCCAGTAAGCGTTCGAGATTACTCCTCTCACCGCGCCGTCCGGGGGAGCAATGTAGGCTGCTAAGGCGTAGTCGGTGCCTTGGTAAATAATTTTGGTGATTTGTACCAGCATAAGTGCGTCGTTCTGGTGTGGCGTACTCATTGTACACGTGTTATTGGTGGGATGAACGCGTAGCTGGGTGCGGGTGGGCTCCTCGAGGGAAGCGGTGGCGTTCAAGATTGAGACGCGCAGCTGTCGTGGCGGTACTGAGGTGAGGTGAAGCCCTCCACGGGAGCGGAAAATAACCTTGTAATCTTCAATCGGTAGTGGCGGCTGCTGTTGTGACTTTTGTGCGGCAGCGCGGGCGGCGCGCAGCTGCTCGGATGCCTGGGCCTTGATAGCATTTGGGGTGGCAGATGATGCCGCTCCAGCGTGTGTGGTAGGCTTGTCTGCCTAATCGGTCTGCATAGCGGAGATCTGGTGAATCTGCTGTTGCTCCTGGGTGCGGGCGGAAACGCTGAGGATGTGAGTCCAGTCCCGCGGATTGAAGTCCCGAGGGTCAAAAGCTTCGCCTGGCACTTGCACCTTCATGATAGCTTTGTGCTTGGAAGTCGCGTTCGGAGTAGGCCTGGCTTCCAGCGGAGCGAGGCCTAGCTCGGGCGACGCGGCGGCTCAAGGCGAAATGGGCCGTGGGGGCCCGAAAACTGGCCAGATCGGGCCGAAAATTGGTATGGGCATGGCGCTCACCTTCACAGGGCTCTTGTTGGTGAAAAATAGGCCACTGGTTCGGGCTACTGGCGAATTTCGCCATCTTCGCACTGAGCCGACGTGAAGCGCGTCCGCACTCCAAGCAAGGCGGAACCGGAAGTCCCTACTGTGCTGGAGTACCCGGGTTCGAACCCGAACTCGGCGTCTGCGTTTCGCTGGAGGCGAAAGAGGTGTCCTTGTGCTGTGCGATATCAGCGCACTATAAAGATCCGCAGGAGGTCGAAATTACTTCGTAGACATCCACTACGGCTCCTTCTATCTTACCTCTTTCACTCCCACCTTCCTCCCTTCCCTTACGGTACGGTTGAGGTGTTCACAAAAAACTAGTGAGACAGTTACCGCTCCTTTCTCTTCCTATAAATCAATCAGGCAGCGGAGGTGGCTCAGCTACAGAGCCAGTAGCAGCCCCGTGAATTTTCTTTTCCTTCTTCCTACAGCCACAACAACAACGACGATCTAACAAGACGCGAGGCCATTGAATGGCGCAAACGACAACTGGCAGCTTCCCACACCCCCTTTTATACAACAGGATAGAGTTGTCTGTGTTGGAGTGTGTACAAGTTCAAGCCATGTGCATGAGAGTTGCCGGAGCTGAGCAGTGTTTGCACATGGGGGCTATGTGAAGCGGAAAGATCCTGTTGTATAAAAGGGGGTGTGGGAAGCTGCCAGTTTGTAGTTTGCGCCATTGAATGGCCTCGCGTCTTGTTAGATCGTCGTTGTTGTTGCGGCTGTAGGAAGAAGGAAAAGAAAATGGACGCCTGTCCATTTCGCCTCCATCGAAACGCAGCCGCCGGCGGTCGCGGTCGAACCCAGGTGCTTCGGAACAGTATAGTCGGGCGTCTTAACCACAACCAGAGCACAGATGGAATCGACGCCATGGGAGACAACAGATTTTTTTTTCTTTCTTCCATGTTTGCCATGGAGGAAGCGCAGGCAGACAAACACAGGAAGGAACGAAGTGACAGCAGTGACAGACCAAAGCAACTGAGCGTTACGATAGAAATTGCGATCTACAGGAACGTCGTGGTATCCACCTTGTTTTAACCAGAGTAATGTTTTTCTAATATTTGAGCAATTTGAAGTCCCAAAGATATGTTCAGGAAGCATGAAGGAAGTTCTTTCCTTCCTCCATGCTTTGAAGGCTTGGCTAGGCTAGCTAGGCGGCAGCAGCGAAATGCTTCCTGCTTCCTCCATGGCTTCCTGCAACCCATGACGTCTTATCGGGTTTAAGAATTGACGTCACGCCCGGCTATTGCTCTTTGAATAGGTGGTTGTTTTTAGTAGCAAAATGGCTGGTCGTCCTTCATGGCGAGAGCCGTGGGTATGGTGCCATGGGAGTTGTGCTGCCGTGCCAACCGTGCGCTCTTATGTTGTACAGTACGTAACGCGACCGTCAGAGTACGTAACGACTCACAGTAGTCGGAAGGCTGCAGGCAGGACCGGAACAGAACCGTGGATTGTGCAGTTGAATTTAGGGCAACAATCCACGAACTGAATCCGATTGTCACCGAGTTTGCATCTACCGGGATGATGGTAATGATGGCCCGCAAGCTGCAGCAAGCCGACGCATGAAAGACCACCTAGCGCTCGCAAGGCGCGAACATGACGAACATTCATTGTCTGAAAAGCACGCCAGCGTTTGCTCGGGCGATGGCTGGGGGGGGGGGGGGGGGGGGGGGGGGGCTCGGTGGGCACCTGGGAGGTGGGTAAGTGGGTTTGAGCCTGAGGCTTATGTCCGGAAAAAAAGCAAATGCTAAAAATTATTTCACATCACATTCGTCGAGAGAACCAACGCATTCTCCTTTCCACTTTGGTCCTCGGCGCGTATACGCAGTTCACGGAGCCGGCTCTTTGCAAGTTCAGGGGCCAGATCCAGCGACGGTTCCGTTCGGCATAGAGTTTCTTACTCTTACCTAGAGGGAAAGCTGTGCTGCCGTCTATGGGAGTTTACATGGAGTTTTCAGACGCCAGTTCAGCCACCATGGGCGCTCAAAGCATCATGGGCCGGAGAGCTACCGAGTGCAGAACTACAACTTTTGGCTAAAAGTAATGCAAAGATAAACGTTGTTCTACCGTAAAATAATGTCCTAAGATTGAATATTGTGAATATAAATTACAAAAAGAGAGAGAAACAGAATGCCAGTGTGAGATTTATCCAATATAAGCGATGACTCTTTCTCCTATTGGCTTAGTTTTGAGCACCACAAATACCAATATTTCGCACTTAATAGGCAAACTTTGAAATAAAAAAAAACGTTATGAAAATATTTATGGCTGTACAATCATTTAAGAAAGTTTTTAGTGGAATTTCGGGAAATAGAAACCATTTATTGACGACGTCTGCTTTAGCGCCTTCGCTACTATGGCTTTCGCGGTCTATGTACGCACCTTAAAATGATGATGATGACGAAAAAGAAACATCGCAGTAACGCCACTCCACGTACCCGAGAAAAACCGACTGTCCCGCAACAAGTAGCACACCGGCCCATGATTCTTAGCGTGCCCATGGTGGCTGAAGTGCAGCGCTCTCAGCTTTCCCTCTAGGTAGTGTTAGGAACTCTATGCCGTTCGGGGACTGGTTCCTTTCGCCGCTCCTAATTGGTTGTTGCGTCACGTCCGGCGTGACCTCCAAAACTTCCGGAGGCGGCTCCGCGTTTTTCGCCTACGTCACGGGGCGGGGCCACCGCTCCGAAAGCAACTGTTTTGGCGGCTGACGCAGGAACCGCGACGAGTTGGTCTGCTTCGAGATGGAACCGCTCTGCGCTCTGCTGTGGCGGCTCGTGGCCGTAGTCGAGCCGTCGAGCGACGGCGCCCGCCGCGCAGCTGCTTGAGTACGGCCGTGGTATCCTTTTTTTCTGTTCTTTTTTTTTTTTTTTGGGGGGGGGGGGGGGGAGGGGGCAGCGCATTGCGGTTTTAGTAAACTGACGCAGTAAAGAAACAAAAACGAGACGACGCCTTCTACATGTCTCAGGAGGTTTAGCGGTAACACTTGCTAAGCCTGTGTGCCGATCGCGAAGCGAAGTGGGGACGAAGGGGCGGATGCCGGGCTGCCGTCAGAAGCAAAGGCGCTCTACGCGCTTCGATCGCTACTTTGCGATCGGGAGATCTCAGTCAACAGCAGTGCGACCATTTGAATCCGGCAGTCGTAGAGAAAAATAATTCGCGTCCGTAAGTGTGCGGGCTGAGTTTTTGCCTCCTCCTACGTCAGCGGAAGGGGGGCAGACGGTGGCTGACTGGATCGAGTATGGTCGGATTCCATATGTCATCGGCTGCGTCCTACATTGACAGCTATTCACGGAAAGTTCGCGCATACTCACGATGCTTGAGCGGTCGATAAGGCTACGGACGCTGCACCGCTACATATGCAGGCGCGGACGCGCCGGCGCGGTGCCGGTATCAAGCATCTCGTTCGTACTCGCAATGGCGGCAGCAACTCCTCCGTCATAGAGCTAGCGTGATTCGGACTGCATACTACAGGCGTTGTAGACCTCGTTCTTAGGATATTTGCCATTCTGTGCGAAAGACAGAACTTACAAAAACTACACATGAAGCGAGGGAGCAGACGACGCCGCCGCCTGCGCGACACTATCTAGCGGCGAAAAAGGTACTCATGAGCCAAGAAAATTTCTTGGTAGTTGTTAACAGGAAGTTTCTAAGAATATTTCAGTCTATTATTCACTAGTTTGCAATTATTATGTAATTATTAGATTTAGTTCGTGCTTAATACCAATTTGGTACATGTATTTGGTACCACTAAAGGCCACATGCTCGCGGTGGACACAGCCTACGATCTGGCGCCATCGCTGATTGGCCGCTGTCTTTCCCGTCCTCGCCATGAGGTGACGCCCGCTGTCTTGCTGACGTCGTATTGACGCCATCTCTAAACAGAAAGGTTCACGAAAGGAACCTCCTCTGGATACGCTGTTTTCACGTCCAAGTGGTTTCATTCGGCGCGCAACACGCTTTTTGTACGCTGAAAGAGGGCACGTTTTCATAAATGCGTTTGAATTATCACTTAGAATCTAAAAATACATCAGAGTATATAAATCAAACACGCTCTGCGCACGCGTTTTCTACAAAACATCAAACAACCCTTACGGTATCTCTCAAAGCGCAGTATCTGCCACACTTGCTCTGTGGACACCTAAACCGCACCGTTAGGAAAGGGAGGAAGGTGGGAGTGAATGTAGAAGGAGAGAAAGGGAGCCGTATTGGAGGCCTACGGTTTAATTTCGACCTTCTGGGGATCTTTAACGTGCGCTGACAGCGCACAGCACAAGGACGTCACTTCGTTTCGCCTCCATCGAAACGCAGCCGCCGCGGTCGGGTTCGAACTCAGGAACTCCGGCTAAGTGGTCGGGCGTCTTACCACTACACCACCCCGGCTGGGCAGCACACATGAATAATATATTAATAATTGGTCTACAGGAACGGACAGGCGCGGTACGTATGGCGCACATCCCGAATCTTCGGTTAATCTCATGAAATAGTGCATTCCCACTTATGACAGCTCGTACTTGCTGAATCACAACGCTTTGGGAGTACAGTTGATTCTATCGAAATAAACGTTTCATCAAAGGGACAATTGCTTCTTATGTACAATCTGTGTAAGGCGCGTTTTGCGCTATGACATGCAGGCGAAGAACTGTGTTGACTGCTTTCGTTATCAGTACATTACTTTCCTGTATTAGAATTTAGAGTTTACACGCTCTATTCACCATCAGGTTTAGCAGGCGGCAGTTGTGGGAACCCTGTATGTCGAAGCCGGCATAATGTTGGGCGGTTATAAACTATAAAAGCTCACACACAAAAAAATTTTCCGAGGCACCGGTCCATCGGCCGCTGTGAGATGAGTGATTCGATCCCTACCTTCTGCGCGCCGTTCGAGGTTGTGGTGTGATTTCGACCACTTAGGAATGTTTAATGTTGTGGTAGGACGACGGCTGTAGTTGCGGCGCGCGTCTTACTCCCCCACTTCTTTTTCCTTCTCTATTTTGTCTGCTGTCCGCAAGATTGTTGCTCCACCGGGGTGGTGCAGTGGTAAGACGCCAGACCACTGTGCCAGAGTACCCGGGTTCGAACCCGACCTCGGCGGCTGCGTTTCGATGGAGGCGAAAGAGGTGTCCTTGTGCTGTGCGATATCAGCGCACGTTACAGATCCGCAGGTGGTCGAAATTACTTCGTAGACCTCCACTACGGCTCCTTCGCTCTTTCCACCTTCACTCCCACCTTGCTCCCTTCCCTTACGGCACGGATGAGGTGTTCACAAAAATCTAGTGAGACAGTTACCGCTCCTTTCTCTTCCTATAAATCAATCAGTTTTAAATCAATCAGGCAACGGAGGTGGCTCAGCTACAGAGCCAGTAGCAGGCCCGTGCATTTTCTTTTCCTGCGGCCGTCCGCTTCAGACGAACAAGAAGTCGTTGCAGTTCCGGTTGGCACGTTTATGGGCAACTACTAGTACTGTCGTTTTTCGCTTTCACTAATCTTGCTTTGACGCCGATGTGCTGGGTGTAAAGAAGCTTCCTTGTTAGAATTCGGTCTGGAATCTGATGCTCCTAGGCCTAATGAGGTCGGCTACGAAGATGCAACCGCTCTGAAAGAAGCGAATTGTTTAAATTCTAGTTTCGGTGGTTACTATATTTTATTACTAATTTTATAAATATAATATATAATTACAATTTACGAGAACGTATTAAGCTGGCTGTGAAGCTTGCAACGCACCTGTTAAATATTCAGTCTCACTTCAAAAGGGCATGCAAGCGGGGTTCTTGTAGCACACATCCATCAATCCTCAGAGTAGAAGAGAGCAGACGACAAGGGCTATAATCAAAATATCTAAAGCCAGAGTTGGAGCACAGTGTAGCGGAAAAATAATAATAATGAATTGTGTGTGTACGCACTATTTCGAATTTCTCCGTCACCCCACTGTGATTGCTGCTTCCGTCAGCCAGCTGGGATTGTTGACATCGCTAAACAGGTGCAGAAAACTACCAACAATGTAGTTGGTAGTTTGAACCATGACGGTTGGGCATCACTGATGAATGAAGACCGAAGATAAGTTCCAAATGGAACCGGTGGTTGGAATAGGAAAGCCGTCTTAGCGCAATACAAAGCGCCTGTCGGCCAGACACAGTAACGCCTTGGGCGCTGGTGAAAGTGTCTGGTAAAGAAAGCGAGTTGTATAGTTGCTCAAAATCCTGTTTTCGATTCGGAAAGACAATCTGAACAGCGCAGAGTCCACAGCAGATACACCCGCTGACCATTCTTCGAGCGGTAGTGGCATATAGTCGGATCACTTCTGCTTTGCAGCGAAATTTCCAAACTGTCGGCTTCGCGCGAATTCGGGAGCTCGTACTCCACCCATGTCAACACCGACAGATATCGTGAATCATCCAAGACGCTCTACGGTATAGTTGAAAAATGCCTGAAGAAGTGCAGTTCAGTAGCTCAGCGCTGGAAGGGCACGTTTTCTGTGCTTCGGAAGCAGACGTGTGGAACGTCTAGAAGCAGAAAAACATCTGTATACATCACCTGTAGAAGCCGACGTTCGCTTGCTTCTGGACGTTTCGCACGTCTGCTTCCAAAGCAGAAGGCGTGCCCTTCTAGGTTCGTCTGCTTCTAAACGTCTCGCTTTCCTCGCGGCTTCAAAGTAGATTGTCTCGGCTTCCTGTGGCTCAACCCACACCTTGTTTCATTTTAGTGAACATTTTTCTTACCAGGCGCCGCTGGCAGGCACCTCGAATATCTAGAGTGGAAAATAGACCTTTGTATCTGGCCTTCCTGGACATAAACGGGGCGTACGACAACGTAAGCAGGGAACTCCTGTGGAACATATTAAAAGAAGAAGGTATCGGTTATGAGATAATAGAGCTCCTACAGGAAATATACCGGGATAGCAAAGTAGAAATTACGTGGGAAGGGATAAGAAGTACGGAGGATGTCAAAGTATGCAAAGGATTAAGACAAGGCTGTCCTCTATCACCGGTGCTGTTCATGCTTTATGTGATAAACCTGGAACGGAGGATACAAGGCAGTAACCTAGGTTTTAATCTGTCATATAGATTAGGTGGAAAGGCGGTACAGCAGCGCCTCCCGGGTTTGATGTATGCAGACGTTATTGTGCTGCTAGCTGAGAGTCTGGAAGAATTGCAAACTATAGTTAAGTATTGCGGAGACGAAGGGGACGCTCTAGGCTTCAGTTTCAGCGCAGTTAAGTCGGGTCTGATGATTTTCAACGGCTCAACTGATCATGGTCTTAAAATACAACGCCATGAAATACCTAGAGTAGCAGAATATAAATATCTGGGGGTATGGGTAAACGAAAGATTGGCATACATTGGAAAGCATGAGCAATCACGTAAGGCCAAAGGGCGAAGAAATGCCGGGATAATGAAGCACAAGGCATTGTGGGAATACAATAGGCATGAGGTTTTGAGGGGTATTTGGAAAGGAATTATGATGCCCGGACTTACTTTCGGAAGTGCGGTTTTGTGTCTAAAATCAGAGGTACAGTCGACATTAGAAATAAATCAGAGATCCGTTGGACGATTAGCACTAGGTGCCCACGGCAAAACTACAAATGAGGCGGTACAAGGACATATGGGCTGGGCATCTTTCGAAGTACGGGAAGCTCAGAGTAAAATATTATATGAGGAATGCCTGAGGAAATTGGACAGTAACAGATGCGCAGCTAAAGTATTTAAATACCTGTACTTAAAAAGCGTTGACTCACAATGGAGGAAAAAAACTAGGAAACTAACTAGTAAGTATGGTATAGTCACAAGGACGGAGAAATAAAGAGCATTAAGCAACAGGTGAAAAATACAGAAGGTAATAATTGGATAAATTCGATGGAAAAGAAAAGGAGTGTGGAATTATACTGAAAGTGGAAAATGCAGATCAGGAAGGAAGATTTCTTTGATACCTCAAGAGGCAGTGCCCTACTTTTAGAAGCTAGGTCAGGGTGCCTTAGAATACGCAGCTACAAAAAGAAATTTAACAATGGAGATGACGCATGTGCTGTATGTGGTAACTCCAGTGAAACAATTGACCATATTATACTCGAATGTAATGGTATCCATCCGGAAGTTGATGCAGGCGCAATCACTGTTCCTGAAGCTCTGGGGTTTAGAGATACCGGTGGCCGGGTGGATAAACCGGCGGTGGAAACTAGCAAAAAACGACTGGAAGATTGGTGGCTTAAAAGCAGGGAAGTGACATAATGTTAGTAATGTAGAAACAAACATAAATAAATAGAATGATGGTATTGTTAACCAATCTAAATCAATAATTAAGATATAGGTAGAAAAAGGAGCATGATGGCTACTGCTACCACCCCGTTTCAAAGGGGACGCTCCCATATTCCATCCATCCATCCATCCATCCATCCATCCATCCATCCATCCATCCATCCATCCATCCATCCATCCATCCATCCATCCATCCATCCATCCATCCATCCATCCATGCATCCATGCATCCATCCATCCATCCATCCATCCATCCATCCATCCATCCATCCATCCATCCATCCATCCATCCATCCATCCATCCATCCATCCATCCATCCATCCATCCATCCACCCACCCACACAGCCAGCCAGCCAGCCAGCCAGCCAGCCATCCATCCATCCATCCATCCATCCATCCATCCATCCATCCATCCATCCATCCATCCATCCATCCATCCATCCATCCCAATATATCCTCAGTCGCTGATAACTCACGTTTATGTACCGTTTGCTAAACGCTATACTAAAAGTAGATCTGATGGTGAGTTTTTTACGGTACGCTAACTTTATTTCCGTTAGCACCGCTACTTACGCTAACGCTAAAGTAATTATTGCAGCGTTCCGCAAAGCGTGTCAGCACAGTGGCACATCGTTTCATTTATTTCCTCCGTGCTCTAGCAATCGACGCCAGAGAATCGATGCATTTCCAATCTCCGCGGAGCGCACAGTATACGTGCCATTGACAATTTAAATATAGCCTCGTCAGTTTTTGTTGTACGATTTCCTTCCTGGCATCCACTGCCTTCTATAGGCACGGAACGCCTACCAATAAGGACGAGTAAATAATACGTTCAACACAGATCGACTTCTCGCGTCACATACATAAGGCGATCAGTGCACGAGAACGTTCGGGGGTGCTTGATCCTGGCGATACGGGGTTGGGACTGGTAGGTAGGTCCACCACGTACAGTAGGTAGGTCACTGCGGCATGCAGGGGGGCTAGTCTGCCACCATATCTTTATCTGCTGTTGTAGGGCGTCGTTGCACCCCCTGCCGTTTCGGTGGTGGACGACGGCTGTTGCCGACGCGCGTCTTTCTCCCCTTTTTCTTTTTGTTCTTTTTAAAAATCTTTATTGGTTCACAGGAAGGGAAAGGCGCAGTATCGGATTTAATCGTAGAAAACTGTCAGCAGCTCCTTCTCATGCAAAGCAAACAGGCTAATACCCTCATAAGGACCATCATTGAGTACGGTAGCATTATTTGGAGCCCTCATCAATCATGCCTCAGCCAAAAATTAGAAAAAAGTTCAAAATAGGTCCTTAGTTTTATTTTCTCCAGCCAGTCACGCTACGATAGTGTATCATCCATGCGATATAAAGCGGGTATTCCTACCCTTTCTTGTCGGCGACGCGTAGCTTCCATGAAATTTCTATACCTTAATTCTTTATAACGGTGGAATCAAAATTGATACAGTTCAGTACATCAAGGCATCATATCATCGTTCGAAGAGGTTAAATCATGGGAAGTGCATCAAACCCATCCCAGCTCGATGCGACGCATACACATTTTCATTTTTTTCCTTCAGCTACTGAAGAATGGAATAGGCTGCCACATGAATTTATGGGCGACATCTTCCTTGTTATTTTTCTTAAAAACGTCGAGTCATATTTTGAGAAGCAAATGGTGTAAACAAAAAATCGTTCCTAAAATGTATTTCGTTATTCACTGCGAGTGTTCAGTTTAGGATTTTATCTTATTAGTACCTATTGTCTAACGTATTCTTTAATTGTTTCGCTTCGCGGTTCTTTTCAGTGCTTCATATGCGACAAATTGAATGTCTGTTATAGTGTTGCAGTGCGTATGTTTTCCATTTTTTGTGTGTTTCTATTGTTTTCCATTTTGTAAACAGTCCCATTCGTTCACCCACTCATGTAAGAGCCTAGAAAGGCTTACAGCATGTTTAAATAAAAAAAAATATCTGCCACACTTGTTTCTGTGGACACCTGACCCGCGCCATAGCGGGAGGGAGGAGGATGGGAGTGATGAAAGTGGAAAGAGAGAAAGAGGAGCCGTAATGGAGGGCTACGAAGTAATTTCGACCAACTGGGGACCTTTAACCTGCGCTGACATCGCACAGCGCACGGACGCCTCTTCGTTTCGCCTCCATCGAAACGCAGCCGCCGAGGTAGAGACCCGGTACTCCGGGACAGTAGTCGGGCGCGTCTTACCACTGCACCCTATAATTCTCTTCTGTACTCACGAGGCAGAGGAGATGGCTTAGCTACAGAGCCAGTAGCTGGCCCGTGCATTTTGTTTTCATTCTTCCTTCATTTGCAATAACATATGATCAACTCAGCTGTGTCAACTTGATCCTAGCGCTTTTTAAGCTCGTTCTGCTAAGAACGTCTCTGTTTCCAGCAGTAAATAGAGGAATTTCGAGGTCAGCGCCACACGCCATGCTGGCAGGTCGGCCGGCCTATACATGAAACGATGGGCCACTGTGCTGACACGCATTGCAGAGCACTGCAAAATCGGTTTTCCGGTGTTTTGCGGTGCTACGAGCACTGGGCTAGCTGGTTTGTTTTCAGAGCGGAAGCGAAAGACGCCTGTAACTAAACCTCCGTATTTTTTGTTTCTTTTTTTAATTTTATGCCCCCCCCCCCCCCCCCCCCCGAGGAGTTTCCCACCTCTTGTGCTCGTTGCTATGGCTCGTTGAATGGTTTCGCCGCCCGGTGCCGGAATTGATTGCTGGTCTTTGGAATTAGACATCATGGCATCCAAACCCGCTTGCCTACCTTTATAGTACGGAAGGATGGGCGCGGTCACTCTGCCATTTATAATAATAATAAACATGGTAGAAAAACGTAGGAATTCTTCCACCCCTGTCTGAGGTAGCAGGCTAAGTACTGCAGGATTCGAGTTCTGACCCGTTGCACTCAAGTTCCCTATTCTAGCGACGCTCACAAGAGCACCCATTATACACGGAAAAAGAATCAGTAATTTGAAATGCGTCGCTTTGAAGGAAAAGTGTCTTCAAGTATTATAAGGCTTCAGTATAATGCCCCGTTGAATGGTTAATCGAAGTTTTTAATATCGGTAACACAAACGCATGAACTTTTTTTCAAGCTGGCCAGAATCCTGTTTTTCTTGGGTCTAAGGTCGCTGCCCCGCCGTAGCGTAAGGGAAGAGGGGAGTGAAATCTTAGTTCCCAGCCCTCCACTACGAAAGATTTGGCGGACATTTCGTTGCGGTGAGGCCCTGTCACGTTAATTCAGGCCGTAGTTTTTGTGATTTCATTTCTGCTGGCATTGCTTGCAGGCGTGCAGTTTCGATCTTTATTTTCTTGATACTGGTGCTCACAAATTTGCTATAAATGTGATGTTGGGCTCTGTTTCAAACTATGGCAACTCAACTAGAACGTGATACAAGGTGTTCGAGTGCCGTCGAGTTGTGAACGGCGAATTAACAGTCGGCCGCAATTGCGATCAGCTGGCTGACCGTCCATGGCGAGCCGCACGGGCAACTCGAGACTTTATGTCGAGTATTTTGTCAATGAGTATTTAATAGCGCTGTAAAAGCTAGGAACGTCTGTAAAGTAGGTTGTTTGCTCCCGTTCAGAAGCACTAAGTTCTCGCTTGGGCAAGATCGGCTAATATGCTACAACTGCATGCTTTCGCATGATGACGGTAGTAGCGTGCTGTCATTCCGCGACTTCAAAAGGCTTGCAAATTGTGTTGTTTGGCTTCAGTCAGTACCGCGTGGTATTATGTTATAAGTACTGAACAATGTTTTCCTCAGGCATTTCTGCTACATGCAAGTTTCTAGAATGAAGGCCAATGCTTGCCAATCAGCTTACGCTGGTTGGTCTCGTGGCCTACTAGGCCAGTGTGTCAACGTGAGCAGTTGTAAGATTTATACACTGTTGTGTAATAAATTATTTGCTGATATAAATGCCAATAACGAAACATGCTTTCACCAGCGAAGTAGTCAGCACGAGCACGGAGGAATTGCGGAGAAATGCGAGCAAAATGTTAAAATAAAATTTGCTGTTTCTGCAGACCTACTACATAGTGCAGTGGTATTTATTCTTGTCCTGTGTAGAAACAGAGAGTTAATGACGGTTATAGAGATAACAGCATTTTTTCTATACCCTGAGTCGGAGTCATATGAGAATATTCACTTCAGGACAATACTAGCATTGTCCGGCTATTTTTCATCTTTCATTGTATGGCACGCAAGAAAGCTGATAGCTGAGATATATGATGTAAAACCAAATTGTTGCTGCGGAGCAAAGCAGTTTCATAATGGCTCAGGTGGTGCTAAACATTCATGTCAAAATAAATGAATGAATCTATATAGGTTACCTGTTGTGATGCAATGCAAGGCGGCATATAGTGCATTGAATATTTTTAAGATACAGAGCACATGAAATTTACGCGTAATTTTCATTCAGGAGGTCTCCTATGTGGTCTTCAGTAGGAAAACAAGGTGCTGGTGGCCCCTGGCTATCTCAAAAAGTGCAAATTCTGCAATGTAGGCAGAGACTGGCCTAGTTAGCAGCTGTTACGTCCGCAAGGATCGGAAGTATGAAGGTGCAGTAAATCCTGAAATCAACTTGCTTCTTTGTGTGATGAAAAAGCCGAAGCAAGGTTTCTGTGTTCTGCACTATGCATATTGTTATAGGTTCCTATTACTCAACAACAGGTTTATTGAAGCCCATTTCTGCTGGCTGTGCTAGGCATTTTGTCACACTTTACTATTGCCCACTTGCAGCCTTGCTTTGAGGTCATTAATCACATGGTATAAGAAATGTGCTTCAAACGTTTTGCTAGAGAATTGTACTCACTGGTTGAGAAAGGTTTCCCATTTACACCCAGGAAACGTTCATCTTTCATGGTTGTATATGAAGACTTGTTACTTTCACTGTCGGGTATTTTCTTTTTTGCCCTTTTGTCTGAGTGTTCCTCTTTGTGCCCGTAGCAAAGCTGTGCCGTAAGCATCGAGACCTTGATTTCACTTTAAGTTTTCATTTTGAACAACCACGAGACAGGCTGACATTTGTACTGTTTGACTTTTGGCTTTTTGTACTTGACTTCTTTACCTTGAACTCACTGCATATAGTGCAGAAGTTATACATTCCCATATTTCAGTATGTATTCATTAACAGCCTGTGTGCCTACTGGAAACATCTAAATGTACACAATCTAGTTTTTCTGTTCAACCGACCCTGTGCACAAAGTTCACAACAGCAAACTGGTAACAGGCTCTTCCCAACTTTGGTTGGAAGCAACAAGGGCTTTATGAGATGCCATTAAAACAAAACTTTTGTTTCAGTACTTCCATTTTTTGACTGACACAATGCAGCAATCAGTATTGGGAATTCAATCATGAAATTTTCAAACATGGAGACCTTTCAAAGTTGTATGAAAATGGCCTAAAATAGCCCACACACTATGCTTCGTTAATGTTGTCTGTCTGTGAGTGGGGTTTTCTCGCATGCACTGTTGTCTCGGCAAGTGGATATGTCTTTCTTGCGGCCGGAATAGCTACGTCACTAGCCCATCCAGGACCTCGACACGCATAAGTATAAGTTTTGGCCGTGTAGTCTTGGCTGCGTACGTTGGAGTATAGTGATGTTATGTTCGTTGTTCGGCAGGTACAGAAGCAGAAGACGGGAACAGTAGACGATGATCTGATGATGGTCAGGAGGAGATATATATTTACAGAGGAAAAATATTATTTACATTGGCAAAAAGTTACAGTAACAAGTCACACAGACAACTGCAACTTAAGACAAAATAGACTCTCACACAGAGAAGTCACTACAAGCCCTTACTTTTCTACCGAGCATCTCGGTTAAAGCATAGGGACTGTAAATACGTGCTAAGCACGGAGCCTCAATCTTGACTGACAAACATGGTCCGAGGACCGCTTTTTGATGACAAACGTCAACAAAGGCCCGAGGGCGGTCACCTTCGGTGATCCGCCCCGAAAATAAAGCAGCCAATCAAATTATTCAAAAACATGCCACAACCCCCCTGGGTTGGGAATAATCTCGGACCCAGGTCCTTAATTACTTCAAATAAAAATACAACATTCAAAACGCACTCTTTCCACTCCCTGGTCCCCAAACCCTCTCACACGGCGCCTGTCTTTGCCTCCCCTCCTCAGCGTGTTTGCGACGCGACCTTGCAGCTGCGCCTTTGTGAAAGAAACGCCGCGGGGGATCACGAGATGAGGTCACTCAGCCGTCCCGTTCCAGGAAAAGGGGGTGGGGGGGCACTGTCCCGGAGCGGTGTACAGTCGCCGTCGCTCAGAATGTCCCGGGCACGGCGGGAGAACGCTGGGCTGATTGCCTACTTCGGGGGGGGGGGGGGCAAGTGTCGCGCCTATTGTCGCCCTCTGCTGACCGTAAGCTGGTTCGCAGAAGTGTGCCACTGTTGATCCCGGCTGCGTTCGCGTCTTGGCGACGCCTCGGGGCGAAAGGATGAAACAAACCAGGCCTCCCGAACGCCCCACGAGCCCGCGCCCAAGAAAAGGGGGGAAAAGGAGGAGAAAAAAAAAAACAGCGCATCGACCGCCAGCGCGACTCCACGTGCGAGTCACTTTTCACTGCGGCCTTACAAGTATAATGCATGTGCATGCAGTATGAATACAGCAATGCTGTAAATTCAACTCTTATGTCACACAGTTGCATTTTTCAATACAGCTCAAGTAAGGATCAAGTGCTCGAGAAAGATATTTATTTCTTTCGTGATCCTCCGAATGGTACCATTGATTGACAGTGTATTGTTAACCATGATACAGTTTTTAGGCATTCTACCTACTACAGTATTTTCTAAAAAATCTAGTACAATGTGAGCAAAATCAATTGAGGTGTCAAGAACATAAGCTTAAAATAGTGAAGATTGTCAATGATGTAAGTTCGGCGCGAACACACAATACACAAGAATTGATATCCTCGGTGCCCGTTCGTCGAACTCTGTTGACTCCAACTGAAACCCAAAATCTGTCGAATCCAACTTGTGCTCGAGCGGCCGTAGTCAATGGAGCCTATTGAACACATCTCCGCTCTGTTCCGCTACAAATTTCGTGGTCGCTTCGCATAGGGTTTGGGAGGAGGGGGTAAAGAGGAGACTCCCTGCGGTTTACTTTTTAAGCGAAAGCTTCACTATAGGTAAAGTGGAGTCTTTGCGCAAGCCTCAGTTTGACATTCATTTCACCTTTAAGAAGCAGGAGGACAAACTCTATATATGCAGTTCAGGTGTCCACAGAAAAATGTGACAAATACTGTCCCTTTCCTATAAACCAACACACAATGTTAATAGGCTAGCCACCAATTCAGGGAGTTACAGGGAAAGAGTTACATATTGTGCTCAAAACATCCGACCGCTTGAAGAGTAACCTTGTGAAAAAAAATTGGCTGTGATTTAGATTCAGTTAAACCTAGTGAGAAACGACAGCCGCTATAGCTGAAGCATGTGGACGCAGAAGCGGCGGTGGTGCCAGCGGCCACCATCGCGGCGGCGTTTTACAAGATGCTCTTTTGGCTTTAGACCATTAATTTCTTCTCCTCCAAAAGCTTTCAGCTCATAGCGAAATGTTCTCCGGATCGTCAGATGCGGCAACCGATGATCGTAACGAGCACAGCTGCTTAGTTCCTCTTCCTGTGAGTCTGTGGCATGGCTGCGACAGAAACTCGCCCCGTGTATCGCCACGCAGCTGCTCACGCGTTAAGCTATATACTTCCCAGGTCAGTTAACGTTTGACCTTTGGTGGGAACATAGCTGCTTAAGTTCCAACTTGACCTTTAAGCTGTTTGAAGGTCATCGGAAACACACATTGACCTTGGCTTTACCTCACGAAATGAAGCTTACCTCGCAATGGCACGGTGGTTAAGATGCCTGGCTACTGTTCCGTAGTAAACGTGATTGCTGGCGGCAGCGTTTCTATTGAGGCGCATTTACGTAGAGGCATACGTGTGCTGTGCAATGTCAGTTGCATATTTAATATATCCTGGTGGTCGAAGTCACTTTATGGCCCTTCATTATGCACCTCTTCCTCTTTTCACGTTCACTACCACCCGACCACCTGACAGAGAGTAGAACATTTTATTTAATCTTGGTTTCTTGACTTAAAAATGATTTATGAAGAATGGCAGGCTTCATGCATCTTTATACAAGCCCATCAGTTTATTGCCAACGTCTTCTGCATTTCATATATCGTTCAGATAATTGGCTCATTTTCTTCAAACCTTCTGCTGTTGGCTTTGTTAGGCCCAGCAAAGATTCGCTTGATCGAAGTTATTACACTGTAGTTCGTCCCCTTTACATTTCTTTGTGCTTGGATTTTCACGACCGTTGCATGGGTACTGCTGATGGAGATTGGTGTTTATTTGTAAAACAATACTTTGGTGATAGTGCAGCAAACTTTTCCCAGTTATTATGTATGTTATTGTTGTGCAGTAGTGATTCCGCAGATCTTCACTCACATACAGATGCATGCTTCCAGTACCTGCCTAACGAGGGTGTCTTTCTAATAATACAACTGAGTGCAATCGGATATGGGGATTCTGCTTATCTTCTTTGATGAGGCGACAGAGTGCCTGAGGAAGCAGTTGAAACATCACTCTGGCGTAGTACAAAGCGTGGGAACCAGAATCTCCCGTCCTCTCCTGATCCGAGCCCCCAATCGCCTTCGGCATAGCGCCTTTGTAGCTCTTTCTTTGTTGTTCTTGGCAGAATATAATCATAAATGACACGTGGAAGCACATCAAAAGAAGGAAGCAGTGGACCTGGGATTCGCATGTGCAGAGGTTAACTAATAAGCTCTCATCAGTGACAAGGGCAATTTCTCGTTCCCATACTTTTCTTCTTTCTAATATAAAACTTCAGATATATAATGCATTATTCATCTCGAATAGGAATTATTGTTCTTTACTTTGGCTCACAACTGCTAAAAAAAACAAAGAAAAAATTTATCTCCTTCAAATGTAAGCCATTCTTCGTATAGCAAATGTTGGTTACATAGCCCATACTGGAAGTATAATGTAGTAAAATATGTATGAATTTCGAGGTTTTTTGTGATATTATTTTCCTTCCAGCTTGAGAACTATGATAAAGATGCCACCCTGCTGAAAGAAACTAGAGATCTAGTGAACACACGTAACACAGACATTTTTTCACATGGGCTATAGGCTCCAGACATTAGAATATACTCTTCCCACAATTTGAAGTAAATTCAAAGACATAAATCAGTCCACTGAAGCTGCACTGGTTCAGTGTTTTGTAATTATGTAACCCGATGGTATTTTCCGAAGTTATAAAGCTCTCTCTTATTTGGATTCTTGGCCTCTGTTATAATTTTGCACTTAAAGCGTTGTTAAAGTATGCACTACCTACATTCATTTTTTTTTCCAGTCATTCTAAGAATATATCCTGCTAGTTTGTTTTGCTTGCTGAACTGATATTTAGATGCTGTTGTGATAGACCTATGTTTGCATTGCATTACTTACATTAGTGGTCTGGTTTCCTGCGTTTAAGACATGAAAAAAAAATGTATATTTGCTTCTTGATATGTATGTATAATATTTTATTGCATGCTGGCCTGCCTTGTAATGGCTGCCTGGGCCTCATCAAGCTGGTTACATGCAGCTTTTAGCCCAGGCAGCCTACCATAACATTCTGGGAAATAAAATTGAATTGAATTTGACTAGCAACGCGTGTGTCGATGGGGCGACGGGGGGTAGGAGGCAAGTGGGAAGACTGCCTCTCGATGGGAGAGGGTTCTATGCTTTACCGGAGATAGTGCTGCTGTAATTGTTTTTGATGTAGATCATATAGTGGGGCCCTGGGTAGGACCAGAATAGCAATACGAAATGTCTTGTACACCCGGCCACTGAAAATTACTGCCCTTATTTTTTTGTTAATCTAGCGATTGAAGAAAGGGTAGTCCAGTCCATTCTGAGCTTGAACTTCATGCTTAGTCATGGTTAGGTTGTAACCATTTAGGTGCTTATGCCCTAACCAGTTAAGTAGTGGGAAGTAGTTATATTTATCAATTTATTTTTGGTCCTTCCAGTTTTACTCTGAATACTATATATTATACTCTAAATATGCTCTAGTAGTATGCTTCCTGGTGTTCCGTGTCTAACTGCACGACTGATATGTATTCTAATGTTTGTTGAAGAGGAAATTACATCTTTGACGCTGAATGGCACTGTGCTCCTTGCTTAGAGTGAGGGCAGAGCCACTTTATGTGTTTGTCATAGCTGTTCAAAGATTAGGACACAACAGAACAGAGCAAAGCTGTCATGGAGAAAACTAGTTTATCATTCCCTGGTTTGTAATAAAAATAATTCATGTATAATGTCTGAGTGAGCGTTCTTATGAGAAAACAACACAGTTCCTGCTCACTGCAAGCTGATCGTAGCAATGCCGAAGTTGTAGAATTAAAACACTACTCTAAAAATTAAACATTGATAGATAATAATCATGTGTCAACCCCAAGTGAAAGCATAAAGTGTGGCTTCAGTGGCTGTGGAAACACTATGTTTCAGCCAAGGTCTGTGCTAATTACCTTGTCTGTATGTGGTAAGTAGTATTGCCTTTCATGTAAGCTGCACTGTAGAGCAACTAATAATGTGTACTTGTGCTTTATGACACATAGCTGCCATATCTCATGTTCTTTCCTTACCTGATGCTCATTTATCGTTTCACGCAACTCAAACAATGCTACGCTTGCTGCTCTTGCCTACTTAGCTTCAAAAGATGATAACTGAAAAAGTGAGAAAGGTGCTGAAAGCAATATGTTTCAAGACAACTATATGTCGGGCTTAGACACGTTGTCATTTACAGTATGTCGCTTCTATTTAGACATTGATGGAATAATACTTTCTTAACACAAGTGTGCAAGTTTACTGAAAGCAGTTTAATTGCGACACCTTTCAGAGCTAACTTCATGTTGAGAGTGTGCGGCTTATTTAGCGCTTAGCAGGATGCAACAAAATGTGCAGCTGGGTTTAAATTTTGAAAATCCTTTGCTTTAAAGAGAACAGGCAATCTGATATCAGGTGGAGGAGGCACACAGAAATTACTGCTTGTGTTTAGCAGTGTGAAAATAGAGCATTAGAAAAGTGACAAATGAAAGCATTGGACATCTAGTTGCAAAGAAAAACAAGATTTGAGAAGGAGCCTCAGTTCACAAGCAAACATTTCAACAAGAAGACTTCTCTTTGTCCAAGTGAAGACTGATGCTCTTGTTGGAATGTTTGCTTGTGAAATGAGGCTCATGCTCAACCCATGTTTGGTTCTTTTGATTCCGTGTATACACCTTTACCTCATTCTAGTGAGTGCTTATGCACACTTGGAATACTCTCGTGCACTGCATATGCAGAAAAACGTTCAAGAAGCTGTGCAATTAAGTAAATATTAGCTGCTGTCGAGAAAGCCATCACCTTTAATAACGTGTCATCAAACACGAAAACCTAATAAGTGCGTTAGCTTGCTCGTACACCTGATAAAGCTCCACTTGACAGCTGTTTTATAAGTCGGCCTTTCGAGCAGCCACAAATCATTTCTTGCAATTCATTGCCAGGTGTCCAAGAAAGCACACTCTACGTATGTGAAAGGAAGGTTGTGAGCATCTGTTTTGTATCGTCTATCTGCATTCACTTTCGTTTATTCACGGCGATTATTTATGCTTCAGTTGACGAGGTGATGTGCGGATATATCTGAAAAATCTTTCATTTGTTTTCTTGATATCCTTTTCTTAATGTGCAATCTTCACTTCACTTTTACTTCGACATATATCACATTTATGGAAAATCCTGGAACTAAACGGGGCAAGATGTATCAAGGGCCATTAGGAACTTGAGTTCCAAAGATGAGCTCATCTAAGTTGCATTTTGAGCACTGACTAAGCTGTTGATTTCAATGTCTTTTTAAGTTAATTAAACGACCCCTTGATTGTTTGATTAATATAAAGCTAATTCTGGATCCGATGTGTGTATGTATATGTATGTAAAAAAACATTCACTGCTGCTTCGGTATTTGGCGAGGTGGGATAGGCATGCGAGATCTTAACCAAATGAGCACCCTGCAAGCGGGCTTTGCTTTTGGCGAATTACCGTTTACTTAAAAATACACTTAAACAAACAAACAAACAAAAAACATGCCGAGCGGCTTGATCGGTTCACCGCGGTAGTCGTCACACAGCTGTCGCCGACAAAACTATACCGATTCAGGGATCTTATTCAAGTGTGGTAAGCTGCGACGCGGAAAGTGAGCGGCCGCATGGCGAACGATCACGCAACGGGCCCAATTCTCGTAGCGTGCGCCGTCCAAGATCGAGCGCAGTGTCACGCGCTGCATGGCCTGAAGATCTCGAGACGCCTGCTTGACGCGGCGAAGAATCAGAATTCAGCCGATCGTTGTACACTGCTCCCTTACGCGCATTTGATGATGGCGTTCTTAGCAGAACGAGCTTAAAAAGCGCGCAGATCAAGTTGTCACAGCTAAGAGTTGATCATTGGTTGTTGTTGTGCCTGAAGGAAGAATGAAAAGAAATTGCTGCTGGCTCTCTAGCTGAGCCACCTGATTGATGTATAGGAAGGGAAAGGCGCGGTAACTGTCTCACTTCTTTTCTGTGGACACCTCAACCGAACCGTAAGGGACAGGAGGCAGATGGGAATGAAAGTGGAAAGAGAGAAAGAGGAGCCGTAGTGGAGGGCTATGGAGTAATATCGACCACCTGGGGATCTTTAACGTGCGCTGACATCGCACAGCACACGGACGCCTCTTCGTTTCGCCTCCATCGAAACGAACTGAGCCACCTCCGCTGCCTCGTGCGGACAGAAGAGAAAATAGAAAAGAAAAAGCGAAGAAAGACGTGCGTCGCGAAAGCCATCGTCCACCGCCGAAACGGCAGCGGGTGCAATGACGCCCTACAACAGATAAAAAAACGGTGGCAGGCTAGCCCCTCCGCAAGCGGCAGTGACCTATACCCACCACCTACTGAGGGTCGTGGAGCAATCTACACCTACCAGTCCCAACCCCGTAGGGCCAGGATCAATAACCACACCCGACTGTTCTCGTGCACTGATCGCCTTATGTATGCGACGCGATAAGTCGATCTGCGTAGAATGTATTATTTACTCGTTTTTATCCGTAGGTGTTCCGTGCCTATGGAAAGCACATGTAGATGCCAGGAAAGGAATCGTACAACAAAGACTGACGAGGATATATAAATTGTCGACGGCACTTATAGTGCGTTCCGCGGAGATTGGAAATGCATTGATTCTATGGCGACGATTGCTAGAGCACGGGGGAAATACATGAAACGATGTGCCACTGTGCTGACACGCATTGTGGAACATACTACTAATAATAATAATAATAATAATAATAATAATAATTGGTTCACAGGAAGGGAAAGGCACAGTAACTGTCACACTTGCTCTGTGGACACCCGAACCGCGCCGTAAGGGAAGGGAGGAGGGTGGGAATGAAAGTGGAAAGAGAGAAAGAGGGGCCGTAGTGGGGGGCAACGGAGTAATTTCGACCACCTGGGGATCTGTAACGTGCGTTGACATCGCACAGCACACGGACGACACTTCGTTTCGCCTCCATCGAAACGCAGCCGCCACGGTCGGATGCAAACCCGGGAACTCCGGCACAGTAGTCTGGCGTCTTACCACTGCACCACCCCGGCAGGGCTTGTGGAACACTGCAAAATCGGTTTCCCGTTGTTTGTGGTGCTACGAGCACTGTGCTAGCTGGTTTGTTTTCATACCGAGAGCGAGGAACGCCTGCTGCTGAACCTCTTTTTTTTCTATTTTTCTTTTTATTCGAGGAGTTTGCTCCCTTTTTTGCTCGTTGCTATGGCTCGTTGCATGGTTTCGCCGCCAGGTGCCGCATAGATAGCAGGTCTTTGGAATCGGACATCATGACATTCAAACCCACTTGCCCACCTTCCTAGTACGGAAGAATGGGCGCGGTCATTCTGCCGTTTATAACAAGAACAAACATGGTAGAAAAACGTAGGAGGAACTCTTCCACCACTGTCAGATGCACCTGGATAAGCACTGCAGGGACCGAGTTCTGACCCGTGGCGCTCAGCTAGATTCCCTATTCAAGCGACGCTAACAAGAGCTCCAGTTAATTATAAACGGAGAAAGAATCAGTAATTTGAAATCCGTCGCTTTGAAGGAAAAATGTCTTCAAGTATTATGAGGCTTCAGTAGTTGGAGTTGCATATTTTTTTTTTTTTTTTACGTGCGTCCACGAACGAATTTGATATTGCTTGGCAATGTAAATGGGACCCCTACGACGTGGTGTTGTATGCCGGAGACGATTCCGATGCGTCTGTTTCCAGCAGTAAATAGAGGAATTTCGAGTCCAGCGCCACACACCATGCTCGCAGGTCGGCCGGCCTAGTTGGCGTTGCATAACTTTTTTTTTTTCAAGTGCGTCCACGAACGGACTAACGAACGGCTAGTCTGCCATCATATCATTATCTGCTGTTGTAGGGCGTCATTGCACCCCCTGCCGTTTCGGTGGTGGACGACGGCGGTTGCCGACGCGCGTCTTTCTCCCCTTTTTCTTTTTCTTCTTTTTTTTAAAACTATTTTGGTTCACAGGAAGGGAGAGACGCAGTATCGGATTTCTTCGTAGAAAACTGTCAACAGCTCCTTCTCATGTAAAGCTAACAGGCTAATACCCTCATAAGGCCCATCATTGAGTACGGTAGAGTTATTTGGAGCCCTCATCAATCATACCTCAGCCGAAAATGAGAAAAGATTAAAAATAAGGCCCTTCGTTTTATTTTCTCCACTTACTCACGGCACGATAGTGTATCACCCATGCGAAATAAAGCGGGTATTCCTACCCTTTCTTGTCGGCGACGCGTAGCTTCCATGAAATTTCTATACTTTAATTCTTTATAACGGTGGAATCAAAATTGATACAGTTAAGCACATCAAGGCATCATATCATCGTTCGAAGAGGTTAAATCATTGGATGTGCGTTAGACCCATCCCAGCTCGATGCGACGCGTAAAAATGTTCATTTTTTTCTTTGGCTATTGAAGAATGTAATAGGCTGCCACCTGAATTTATGGGCAATATCTGCCTTGATATTTTTCTTAAAAACGTCGAGTCATATTTTGAGAAGCGAATAGTGTAAAAAAAAATCGTTTCTAAAATGTCTTTCGTTATTCACTGCGAGTTTTCAGTTTAGTATTTTATCTTATTAGTACCTATTGTATAACTTGTTCTTTTATTGTGTCGCTTCGCGGTTTTTTCAGTGCTTCATATGCGACAAATTGTTTTGGTTGTTTATTTTGTGTATATTTCTATTTACTATAATCAATGTCAGTTATTAGGTTTGTTTTTCTCTATCTATTGTTTTTTTTTTTTGTTAGGCTCTTACAGGAGTTGGTGAGCTAATGGGACCATTATACAAATTGAAAAATATCAGAAACACGCAAAAAATAGAAAACATACACACTGCAACCTATAGTGTTGCAGTGCGTATGTTTTCTATTTTTTGTGTGTTTCTGATGTTTTTCAATTTGTATAACGGTCCCATTAGTTCACCAACTCCTGTAGGAGCCTAGCAAGGCTTACAGTATGCTTAAATAAAAAAAAAAAAAGTATCTGTCACACTTGTTTCTGTGGACACCTGACCCGCGCCTTAGAGGGAGGGAGGAGGATGGGAGTGAAAGTGGAAAGAGAGAAAGAGGTGCCGTAGTGGAGGGCTACGAAGTAATTTCGACCACCTCGGGATGTTTCCTGTGCTGACATCGCACAGCGCACGGACGCCTCTTCGTTTCGCCTCCATCGAAACGCAGCCGCCGAGGTAGAAACCGGGTACTCCGGCACAGTAGTCGGGCGCGTCTTACCACTGCACCCTATTAATTCTCTTCTGTCCTCACGAGGCAGTGGAGATAGCTTAGCTACTAAGCCAGTAGCTGGCCCGTGCATTTTCTTTTCATTCTTCCTTCATTCGCAACAACATATGATCAACTCAGCTGTGTCAACTTGATCCTCGCGCTTTTTAAGCTCGTTCTGCTAAGAACGTCTCTGTTTCCAGCAGTAAATAGAGGAATTTCGAGTCCAGCGCCACACGCCATGCTGGCAGGTCGGCCGGCCTAGTTCAGGTTGCATAATGATTTTTTTTTTCAAGTGCGTCTACGAACGAACTAACGAACGGCTAGTCTGCCACCATATCTTTATCTGCTGTTGTAGGGCGTCATTGCACCCCCTGCCGTTTCGGTGGTGGACGACAGCGGTTGCCGACGCGCGTCTTTCTCCCCTTTTTCTCTTTCTTCTTTTTCGTTTACCTATGTTGGTTCACAGGAAGGGAAAGACGCAGTATCGGATTTCTTCGTAGAAAACTGTCAACAGCTCCTTCTCATGTAAAGCTAACAGGCTAATACCCTCATAAGGCCCATCATTGAGTACGGTAGCGTTATTTGGAGCCCTCATCAATGATACCTCAGCCGAAAATGAGAAAAGATTCAAAATAAGGCCCTTCGTTTTATTTTCTCCAGCTACTCACGCCACGATAGTGTATCATCCATGAGAACTAAAGCGGGTATTCCTACCCTTTCTCTTCGGCGACGTGTAGCTTCCATGAAATTTCTATACTTTAATTCTTTATAACGGTGGAATCAAAATTGATACAGTTAAGCACATCAAGGCATCATATCATCGTTCGAAGAGGTTAAATCATTGGATGTGCGTCAGACCCATCCCAGCTCGATGCGACGCGAAAAAATTTTCATTTTTTTCTTTAGCTATTGAAGAATGGAATAGGCTGCCGCCTGAATTTATGGACAATATCTACCTTGATATTTTTCTTAAAAACGTCGAGTCATATTTTGAGAAGCGAATGGTGTAAACAAAAAATCGTTTCTAAAATGTCTTTCGCTATTCACTGCGAGTTTTCAGTTTAGTATTTTATCTTATTAGTACCTATTGTATAACTTGTTCTTTTATTGTGTCGCTTCGCGGTTTTTTTCAGTGCTTCATATGCGACAAAGTGTTTTGGTTGTTTATTTTGTGTATATTTCTATTTACTATAATCAATGTCAGTCATTATGTTTCTTTTTCTCTATCTATTGTTTTTTTTTTTGTTAGGCTCTTACAGGAGTTGGTGAGCTAATGGGACCGTAATACAAATTGAAAAACATCAGAAACAAGCAAAAAATAGAAAACATACGCACTGCAACCTATAGTGTTGCAGTGCGTATGTTTTCTATTTTTTTGTGTGTTTCTGATGTTTTTCAATTTGTATAATGGTCCCATTAGTTCACCAACTCCTGTAAGAGCCTAGCAAGGCTTACAGTATGCCTAAATAAAAAAAAAAAGTATCTGTCACACTTGTTTCTGTGGACACCTGACCCGGCCCTTAGAGGGAGGGAGGAGGATGGGAGTGAAAGTGGAAAGAGAGAAAGAGGAGCCGTAGTGGAGGGTTACGAAGTAATTTCGACCACCTGGGGATGTTTAACCTGCGCTGACATCGCACAGCGCACGGACGCCTCTTCGTGTCGCCTCCATCGAAACGCAGCCGCCGAGGTAGAAACCGGGTACTCCGGCACAGTAGTCGGGCGCGTCTTACCACTGCACCCCATCTCCACTGCCTGTCCTCACGAGGCAGTGGAGATGGCTTAGCTACAGAGCCAGTAGCTGGCCCGTGCATTTTCTTTTCATTCTTCTGTCATTCGCAACAACTTATGATCAACTCAGCTGTGTCAACTTGATCCTCGCGCTTTTTAAGCTCGTTCTGCTAAGAACGTCTCTGTTTCCAGCAGTAAATAGAGGAATTTCGAGGCCAGCGCCACACGCCATGCTCGCAGGTCGGCCGGCCTAGTTGACGTTGCATAATGTTATTTTTCAAGTGCGTCCACGAACGAACATGATATTGCTTGGGAATGTAAATGGGGACCCCTACGACGCGGTTCTGTATGCCGGAGACGCTTCTGATGCGTCTGTTTCCAGATAAGTAGAGGAATTTCGAGTCCAGCGACGCGCACATGCGCGCAGGTCGGTCGGCCTAGTTGGCGTTGCATAATGTTTTGTTTTTTATTTTTTTTTTCAGGTGCGTCCTCGAACGAATCTGATATTGCTTGGAAATTTTTTCCTTCAAAACGACGCATTTCAAATTACTGATTCTTTTTTTCTTTATAATTAATCGGTGCTCTTGTTAGCGTCGCTTCAATAGGGAATCTAGCTGAGCGCAACGGGTCAGAACTCGGTCCCTGCAATACTTACCCAGGTGCATCTGATAGTGGTGGAAGAATTCCTCCTACATTTTTCTACCATGTTCATTCTTGTTATAAACGGCAAAGTGACCGCGTCCATCCTTCCGTACTAGTTAAGGTAGGCAAGCGGGTTTGAATGCCATGATGTCCGATTCCAAAGACCTGCTATCTATGCGGCACCTGGCGACGATGGTGGTGGCGAAAACGTTTAATAAAATATAGAGTTACATGAAGGTTTCTCTGGGGTCAGGCTTAGTGCCCTTCCCCTCACAAACACTTGGTGGTGTCCGTAGTACGGGACTCCAGTGGCTTCCGCTGCTGCCATTGCTCGTTTGACCAAGGCCTTTTGGGCTTTCAGGTCGGAGCAGACGAGTAGGGTCGCCTCCCAGTCCTCCCGGGTGGTGTTTTGGTTAGCTGAAAAGGCAGGGTTGGAGGGGCACGCCCACACCATGTGGAAAAGGTCCGAGGACATTTCCCCGCAGTGCGGGCACTCCCCGCAGTAGGCACTGTCAAAGTGTTTAAGTGACACCGGGCACATCATGGTATTCGTGAGGAGGCGAAGAAAGACGCGTTCCTCCGCTCTTGTTATCCCTTGACACGGGTGGGGGTAAATATTGTGTCTGTTGTGGTACAGCTGCGTAATTTCTCTGAAATTGTAGGCTGGTGTGAATTCTCCTGAGGAGGAAGGAGACGAGGTAGCCCGATTAGAAAGCGCACGGGCGGCGACATCTGCTGCCTCGTTTCCTCCTAGCCCAGAATGGGCCGGAGCCCAGACTTTGAAGCGGCGGGATGGACTTTCCACGTACGAGCTGTTTTGCAGTAGTCGGTAGGCCAGGTCCGAGCTGTGTTTTAGTAGCCGGTAGGCTAGGTACGGGACCCAGCCCTGCTGAAAAAGTTCCTACACGCCCCTCGCGAGTCCGTTATGATTCTTTTTTTGAATCAGAGTGCGTTGCTGCTAACACGATGGCGACCTCCTCAGCCTGTGTTACGCTTCGGGATTTAAATGTAAGCCCGTTTACCGTTTTGGACTCGTGGATCACTACCGCCGTGTACCACCCGCCTTGGTGCGGGCCGGACGCGTCCGCATAGTACACTCCGGGTTTCCCTTCGTAGTGATGAGCTAAGGCCTCTGCCCTGGCCATGCGCCTACCGTGGTGGTCGTCCTTGGACATATTAGTGGGGAGTGGTTTTACGTGCGGGGGGTATCACCACTCCTGGGGAAGCCTTACTCTTTCCTCGGTTACAGTCGTGTGTTGTATGTTTAGACGGGTTAATAGGCGACGCCCCGACGGTGTCTGCGATAGTCGCGTGCATTGGCTCGTGAGGTGGGCTTCTCTCAGCTCCTCGAACGAGTTCGTCATGCCCAGACCTTGGAGTCTCAGGTTCGACGTGGTTGTAGGGAGGTCGAGGGCCTTCTTCGCTATTTTGCGCGTGATCACCTCGAGGATGTTCTCGTCGTGTTTCTTGAGGTGGACACAGGGGGCCGAGTGCAGGATTCTGTTTGTTACAAAGGCACTGGCCAGTCGTAGAGACTCTTTGCTTCTCAGACCCCCTTTCTTGTTTGAGACTCTGCGGACCATTCGGCCCACATGGTCTCCCACCTTTTTTAGCTTGTCAAGCGTGGTCGTCGCTAGCTTACGCTGGTGAATGAAAAAGCACAGTACTCTAATTTCCTTTCTCTCGGGTATTGGTTCTGATCCGAGTCGCAATTCTATCTTGTCTGTGCATTTTAAGGAGGGACGAATATGGACGAATCCGGATTTTTTTTTTGGTGAGCACTGAAGGCCGCATTTTTTCGCGTGCTTATTCACAGCGGTGGCTGCCTCCTGCAAGCTGGCCTCCATCTCTCCGAGAGAGCCCCGCGTGGCCCATATGGAGATGTCGTCCGCGTACAGCGCGTACTGCACACCCGAGACTTTCTCCAGGTGGACCGGGAGACTTTTCATTGCCATTTTGAAAAGCAGCGGGGATAGCACCGCTCCCTGTGGTGTACCTCTCGTGCCTAATAGAAAGGGACCATGGTCTGTGTTCTGGATCCTCACGTAGGCTTGTCTGTCTGAGAGGAAGCGTTTTATATACTCGAACGCGTTCTTTCCACACCCTGTCTTCGAAAGGTATGTCAGGATGGCCTCGTGCGTCGCATTATCGAAGGCTCCCTTCAGATCTAGGGCCAGCACTATGTTATCCCCGTTCAGATGTTCTATGGGATTTAATATTTCTCTTCTAAGCTGTAGCAGGACGTCCTGAGCCGATTTATTTGGCCTGAAGCCATACAGCGAGTCGGCGAAGACTCGCTTATTTCCAAGATACTCAGAAAGTCTGTCTCTGACCATTGTTTCCATCAATTTGCCCACGCACGACGTGAGAGAAATGGGCCTGAGGTTGTCCGTATCTATGGCTTTGCCTGCCTTTGGGTTGAAAGTTATGAGTGCCGTCTTCTATTCGGTGGGAAGAGGAACTTCGTCCGTCCAGATCGAATTGAAGTCTTCTAGAAGTTATTGGTACGCGTGCTCTGGTAGGTTTGCTAGGAGTTTTACCGTGATCCCATCCCTTCCTGGCGCGGTCCAGCGTTTCATTCTCGCTAGGGCTGCCTTGAGCTCGTATAGTTTCAAAGGTTCACCTAGCTTAACACTTTCGTCTCCACTGTACCTGTAAGCTTCTCCCCTTGGGTCTTGGGTCGTGCTCAAGTACTGGTCGCGGATCTTCAGCGCTTGGTGGGCCGTATTTCCTTGAAATGCATATATTGCTCTCTGTAGGTGTTTCTGCGACGCGTAATTCCGTCTCTTCAACGGTAGGGTCCCGCAACTTTTTTCTCTTCACTGGTTGTTTCTCAGAGGGTTAAACGGCGATTGTTAGGAAAGGTGTCTATAGACGAAACCTAAAGGTAACATATACTCACTGAAGGCAGAAAATGGTTGCGGTGAAGGTAATTGAATAGTGTCAGCGTTGTCATGCTCTCACTTCATGGCTCTGTTCACGGCTGGTTTTACGGCTATTGAGAAAAATAACATCACATAATGCGACCTAAAGGGGAACACACCCCGGGCGAGATCTTAGTAGCTAAATTTAACTTTGCAATTTAAAAATCAAGGATTCGAACCAATGTTTTATTCGCTCAGTGTGCAGGTAAGCAGTGTCAATCCATTGCGCCACTGAAGCAACGAGCGACGTATGCTTTAAATGCGCTCTTCTTCATTTTTTTAAATATTTCCGCTATCTGTCGCCAGGTGACGCTGCCCAGAGGACCCTACTGGTTATAAGTAAATAGAGAAACAAAATTTGAAGGCCAAATCACGTGGGAATTCCGCAACAGGCAGACGACCATTGACTATTGTCTAATGTCGCAGGAAATTTGTAGCAACGTCACAAGAATGGAAATATACGAAGAAGGGGAATGTAGTCTGGGAAGTTACCATAAATGTATTAGTCTGCAGATGGGACCCTTGATGAAAAGAGAAATTGAACTTAGACAAAACGTAACCGCAAAATTAAACGACGATCAAATAGCGCAGATAGCAGCAGACATAGAGGAAGCAATAGAGAAAAGCCCCATGGAAGACTGGGATTATGAACAGGTAGAACTACTCATAAGGAGGAAAATTCAGGAGGTTAAAGTAGCAAACCGCTGGAATGGAAAGAGGAAGCCACGGAGCTGGTGGAATAAGGAAATCAGGGAAACTATTGAACAACGACGGGCTGCTTCAAGAGAACACCGAGTGGCAAAGAAAGCACAGATATCTCAAGAGGAAATCGATCAAAAATGGGAATCATATCGACAAAAGAAACTTGAGGTACAGGCCCTCGTCCAAAGTAAAATAAAGCAGTCCACCGATCGTTGGATGGCTGACATACACGATGCCTCTAGAGGCGGAGCAAGAAAATTCTGGAACCATATAAGCTGGCTAAGGAAGAAGAATCAAAGAAAGCCGGATCGGATTCAAGATAACGAGGGAAATTGTTTAAAGGGAGACAACGCAGTGAACTACATTACATCAGTTACAGCCGAGTCATTTAAGAGCGACGATAGGGCAATCTCCGCAAATCAGGAAGCAACACAAGGCAGCAGAATACAAAGCAGCTTAGTACTGACCAATCTAAACTGGAAAAAGGCAGAAAAAAAATCCTAAAAACACATCTACAGGAATAGATGGAATTCCGATCAAGCTGATTAATGAACTCGGTCCAAAAAGTAAGGAAACGTTGTTAAAAGCTCTGGAAACAGTCATAACGAATAAGCAAATTCCGGACAGCTGGCAGCAGAGTAAAATGAATTTGATTTATGAAGGGAAAGGAGACAGGATGCACATAAAATCCTACAGGCCGATTACCATAACATCTGTTATGTACAGGTTAGCCATGCAGGCGGTGAAATTAAAGGTGCAAGCATGGGTAGAAAGTATCAAGATACTCGGAGAGCTTCAGAACGGCTTTAGAAATGGTAGGCGCTTAGATGATAGCCTGTTCGTGCTTACCCAATGCATCGAAATATCTAGAGTGGAAAATAGACCTTTGTAATTGGCCTTCCTGGACATAAACGGGGCGTACGACAACGTAAGCCGGGACCTCCTGTGGAACATATTAAAAGAAGAAGGTATCGGTTATGAGATAATAGAGTTCCTACAGGAAATATACCGGGATAACAAAGTAGAAATTACGTGGGAAGGGATAAGAAGTACGGAGGATGTCAAAGTATGCAAAGGATTAAGACAAGGCTGTCCTCTATCACCGGTGCTGTTCATGCTTTATTTGATAAACCTGGAACGGAGGATACAAGACAGTAACATAGGTTTTAACCTGTCATATAGATTAGGTGGAAAGGCGGTAGAGCAGCGCCTCCCCGGTTTGATGTATGCAGACGATATTGTGCTGCTAGCTGAGAGTCTGGAAGAATTGCAAACTCTAGTAAAGTATTGCGGAGACGAAGGAGATGCTCTAGGCTTCAGTTTCAGCGCAGTTAAGTCGGGGCTGATGATTTTCAACGGCTTAACTCATAAGGTTTTTAAAATAGAAGGCCATGAAATACCTAGAGTGGCTGAATATAAATATCTGGGGGTATGGGTAAACGAAGGCTTGGCATACATTGGAAAGCATGAGAAATCACTTAAGGCCAAAGGGAGAAGGAATGCCGGGATAATGAAGCATAAGGCATTGTGGGAATACAATAGGTATGAGGTTTTGAGGGGTATTTGGAAAGGAATTATGGTGCCCGGACTTACTTTCGGAAATGCGGTTTTATGCCTAAAATCAGAGCTACAGTCAACATTAGAAATAAATCAGAGATCCGTTGAACGATTAGCACTAGGTGCCCACGGCAAAACTACAAATGAGGCGGTACAGGGATATATGGGCTGGACATCTTTCGAAGTACGGGAAGCTCAGAGTAAAATATATGAGGAACGCCTGAGGAAATTGGACAGTAACAGATGGGCAGCTAAAGTATTTAAATACCTGTACTTAAAAAGCGTGGACTCACAATGGAGAAAAAGAACTAGGAAACTAACTAGTAAGTATGCTAGTGACAAGGACAGAGAAATAAAGAGTATTAAGCAACAGGTGAAAAACACAGTAGGTGAAAATTGGATAAATTCGATGGAAAAGAAACAGTGTGGAATTATACCGTAAGTGGAAAATGCAGATCAGGAAGGAAGATTTCTTTGATAACTCAAGAGGCAGGGCCCTACTTTTTGAAGCTAGATCAGGGTGCCTTAGAACACGCAGCTACAAAAAGAAATTTAACAATGGAGATGACGCATGTGCTATATGTGGAAACTCCAGTGAAACAATTGACCATATTATACTCGAATGTAATGGTATCCGTCCGGAAGTTGATGCAGACGCAATCACTGTTCCTGAAGCTCTGGGGTTTAGAGATACCAGTGGCCGGGTGAATAAACCGGCGGAGCAAAAAACGACTGGAAGATTGGTGGCTTAAAAGTAGAGAAGTGACATAATGTTAGTAATGTAGGAACAAAAATTTAATAAATAGAATGATGGTTTAGTTAACCATTCTAAATCAATAATTAAGATCATCATCATCAGCCTGACTATACCCTCTGCAGGGCGAAGGCATCTCCCATATTTCTCCACTTAACCCGGTTCTGTGCTAGCTGCATCCACTTGACCCACGCGAACTTCTTAATCTCATCCGCCCGCCTAACTTTCTGCCGCCCCCTGCTACGCTTTCCTTCCCTTCGAATCCAGTTTGTTACCCTCAGCGACCATCGGATATTCTCTCTTCGCACTACATGTCCTGCTCATGTCCATTTCTTCTTCTTAATTTCTACTAGAATGTCGGTAACTTGAGTTATTTCTCTGACCCACTCTGCACGCTTTCTATCTCTTAATGTTACCCCTACCATTTTTCGTTCCATAGCCCTCTGGGTTGTCCTCAACTTAAGTAGAGCTCTTTTGGTTAGCCTCCACGTTTCAGCCCCATAGGTGACTACAGGCAAGATGCAACTGTTGTATACTTTCCTCTTGAGCGATACCGGTAAGCTGCTAGTCATAATCTGCGAGTGCTCGCCAAATGCGCTCCATCCCAATCTTATTCTTCTTGTTATTTCCTTTTCATGGTCCGGATCTGCGGTTACTACCTGTCCTAAGTAGACATATTCGCCTACTACTTCCAGTATTTCACTACCTAATGTAAACTGCTGTTCCTTCCCGAGGCTGTTGAACATTACCTTAGTCTTCTGCATAGAAGGTATTCATGATTCGTAAGTTATTACGCTCTGCAAACTCAACTAGGAACTCCCCCCTGCTATTCCTAGAACCAATGCCATAGTCACCTACTGCCTTGTCGCCTGCCTGTTTTTTCCCTACCTTGGCATTGAAGTCACCCATTAGAACAGTATACTGCGTCTTTACTTTTCGCATTGCCGATTCTACATCTTCATAGAAGCTTTCAACTGCCTGGTCATCATAACTACATGTAGGTGCATAGGCCTGTACAACCTTCAGTTTATACCGCCTATTAAGCCTAATTACGATGCCTGCAACCCTCTCATTATTACTATAGAATTCATCTATATTACCCGCTATATACTTATTGATAAGGAAACCTACTCCTAGTTGTCGCCTCTCTGGTAAACCTCGATAACACATTACTTGCCCATCCTTCAGTACAGTATATGCCTCATTCGGCCTCCTAACCTCACTAAGCCCTATTACATCCCATTTCATGCCCTCTAGTTCCTCTAACAGCACTGCTAAACTAGCTTCACTAGCTAGGGTTCTAACAATAAACGTTGCCAGGGCCAGTTTCCAATGGCGGCCTGTCCAGCGGAGCCAGGCTTTCTTAGCACCCCCTGCTGCGTCACAGGTCTGACCGCCGCCGTGGTCAGTTGTTCCGCAGCCGCTGGTGACTGAGGGCCGGGGTTTTATGGAGCTTATCATAGGTGGTTGCGACGAATTACTGCACCAGGGTGGTCAACTCATGTTCTGGTGAGGGAGTGCGTTGCCGGAGGTGTTCACCGGCATCAGGTCGCACCCCAAACCTGTGTATGTAATTCCATCGACACGCGGATTTTTTTTTTGTCACCCGGTGGAGAATTGCGCGGCACCGGGATTTGAACCCCGGTCCTTTTGCATGCGAGGCGGATGTTCTACCGCTACGCCCCCGCTGCACACCTTATAATTAGGATATATAGAGAAAAATGAGCATGATAGCTACTGCTACTAACCCGTTTCAAAGGGGACGCTCCTATATTCCATCCATCCATCCATCCATCCATCCATCCATCCATCCATCCATCCATCCATCCATCCATCCATCCATCCATCCATCCATCCATCCATCCATCCATCCATCCATCCATCCATCCGTCCATCCATCCATCCATAATAAAGCCGACCCTACCGTTGAGAGAACGGAATCACGCTTCTGCGACTCCGTGCGCGTCTGGTTTAGATCTATGAGAGCTCGGAAGAGACGCCATGTGTTTTTGCCAGACATGTGCCTAGCTGCCGCGTTGCACCTCTCTACCCAGTTAGCGTTTGCGAGTTGCGCCGCGTATTCTGCCGCCTCTTTTGTTATCGCCGCGATCCGGGTTTTTAGCTTGCGGTTAAGTTTCTGCCTGTGTCATCTTTTAACCATGCTGCGTCTGGCTTCCCATAGGTGGTGGAGGTGGGTGTCCACATCCGTCACCGCCTCAGAGAGCTTTACCCGCGTTTCCGTCGAACGGAGACTGCTCAGCAGCTGTTTGGTCCAGGCTTGGTATCCCTCCTCCTGGATAGAACTAACATTATATTCTTTTCTGAATTTTGCCCAGTCCGGCATCCTAGTCTGCCCCGTCGGTCTGGTAAGGGGTTTAGCGAGGATCGTTATGTTGATCAGACAGTAGTCGCTACCGAATGTTTCCTCCGTATTCGTCCACTCCACTCGCCTAGCGTTTGTTGAAAAAGTTAAGTCCGGAGCAGTGTCCCTCTACGCCGAGTTCCCAATTCGCGTGGGGTAGACCGGGTCAGTGTGTAGGGTTAGGCCTAATGTGGACGCGGGCTCCGCTAGCTTCCGTCCTCGTATGTCCTCTCGGTTGTAGCCCCATGAGAGGCTCTGCGCATTGAAATCTCTTAACACTAGTAACGGATCTCGTCCCGCTTCCCTGACAGCCTTACTCAGGAGTGTGGAGAAGGTTACATTTTTTGCATTAGGTGGGCAATACACGTTCAGGATGTGGAGCGGAGGATCATCCTTTTTTATGGACAGGAGAGTCACCATCACGTGTGAAACGCTGCCTTGTAATTCCAGATCTATCAAATTTGATGTGAAATTTTTATGCACGAAGATGCATGTTAGGGGGTCGAGTTGGAACGTTTTGCAGTTTGTGAGGCTCGCGTTCCCGCCTAGCTCCCGTACGGCCACCACTGCCGGAGTATGCTCGTACGTGGAAAGGTGCATCCTAAGGTCCGCTCTCTTAGTTTTTGATTTAAAGCCTCGACTATTCCACTGTGTTAAAATTATAGGACTCTCCTTAGTTCGTCCCGCCACGTTGTGCCTGGAGATTATTATTCTGAAGGGGGAGCTGCTGCAGCTTCTCACCCTCACTGATCACCCTACGCATCTTGTGAGTTATGGGATTCGTGGGTCTCCTCGTGCTAGCATACTTGCGAATCGTCATCGCTTTCGCTATCTGTCGTGATACTATGGAGGGAATGGATTCCTGTATCTTCCTCGTCATAGCTTCTAGTTTGTTTTCCATGCTAGGCCTTGTCGCTTTGCATCGCCTCCTCTTGCTGAGGCGGCTGAGATTTAGCTAGTGCAGTTTCTAGTTTACTGGTTACCAGCTCTATTTGAGCTTTTAGGGCTGCTATCTGTTTTCTTAATTCAATCTCTACCAAATTTGGTGTAGGTGGAAAGGTAGTATAGGGAGAAGGAGGGGCGACTCCACCCACCTGCTGCTTCCCGTTCTTGACCATGCTTGCCCAGTTTCTCTCTTGATTGTTTTGTTTAGAATTTGGCTCCATGTTAATCGAAGGGGGCGGGAGATTCTCGCTCCCTCTTTTCGTTTTCTTGTTTTTCTTGTTACTGGATTGTTGCTGCTCGTTCCTTCGGAATTTCGCAGAGCAGTCTTTAGAGTTCGTGGCGTGTTCGCCGCCACATACCGCACATTTTGGATTGCACTCGTGAGGGTCCCGCACCCCCTCCACAAACGGAGCTTGCGTTCCGCAGAGTCCGCAGTTTTCTTGCCTCGGTGTCAGGCAGGCGTCTGCCCTATGTCCAGGTTACACGCTGGTATGGTGCGACGGTAAGTGGCTCCCGGTATAACTTGCGCGTTGTACAGCACAGCTCTGGGCTTGTACTTCCCTTCAAAGGTGACCCTTGCTTTGCTCGAAGTGCCGAACTTTGGAATCTCCAGGATTTTGCTCTCTCCGCGAAAGCTTCTCACCTTGCCTCGCAGGGATTCGGTGGTCTCCGGATTGGCCACAGTGATGACTCCGTGTACCACGTTGTCCTCACTTTGCTTTAAACACAGATCGACCTCGCAGATAGAGGTCTTGCGCTTGCGTTCGGATTGCAAAGTCGCCGACCAGTCTGTCTGCCGCATGGATGCTCGACGTGCCCACGATGATCAGGCTTTGGTCCGGGGACACTGTGAGGTAAAAACTGTCTGCTTCGGCCTCCCCGACTCGCTATGCAAGGAAACAAACTTACTTTATTTCCCTGGACAGCATAAAAGACAGGCCATTTTTGAGGTGAAGCGGCATTGTCATGAAGTAGTCGCACGTGTACCCTAACAAATACAAAATGAAATCGCTTTGTATTCCTGTTCACAATAAAAATATTTCAAGCTTCATTTCCAACTCATGGATAAGCTTACATATACTTCAGCACATGCCGTTGAAGCATTCATATGTGGAACCAAGTATTGTGGAACAAGACTCATGAGATAATTTTAAACACAAGAGGCATGACCCACTGTGTTTTGCAGGCACCTGTACATTTAAAGCCCTCATAGTTAGCAGTTGGTGGAAGAAACATGCTGCACCGTTCTCAGAGAAAACACAAAACCATAACTTTCAGATACATCATACATGGTACGAGGTTTGGTTTTGCTATTCACAGCAACGCCAACAAGTTTTCTTCAGAATGATTTTTTTTCACTGACTACACCATTAGTAAAACAAAGATTTCAAAGAAGAAATAAAGCAACCAAACCAAGGCAGCTATCCATTCATACCACCACTTTTAGCTATGCTTAGGATGTGTACTTAATCATGCATCCCTGAACATGTCATAGAATGTGGTGATGGCTTGCAGAAGGGCACTGCAGTGTGCTTGCTGGTAGATGATTTAGTGTGTTGCTCGTTTGTGCTGTGGGGTGTAGGTGAGCAGCAGGTAGGCTCCAGGCATTGGCCAGTCTGAAGTGCTCAGGTAACTGGGTATATAAAGAGAGAAAAACCGACAAGTGAGACCGAGCACACAACTCCTTTCCTGGTAATGAAAAGAGACACAGCTATATATTCAGTAGCTACAATCATAAGGATTCTGGGCAAACAGCTTTAAGACGAGTGCTCAAAGCATAATTAAAAAAGTACTGGACTTCAGCCTCAATGCCTTGTACTGTTTGCCAAAAGTAACCAGCCTGCATGGTGTGCTTCTCGTTTGTATAGGAGAGCCTTTCCAGTTTCCCTAAAGATAATAAGGTCATGATTCAAAAGAGCCTATTTTTTCTCCACGAGTGTGAGGTGCACCTACTTTGAAGGTACAGAATAGATAAGAAAATTGGTGCTTAAAAGGAGTAGGAATGTTTCTGTTATGAATAAAATGAAAACACGTGAAACATTTTCCCAATTATGGCATGTTTGAACAGAGTATATTCCTTCAAAACTCAAAGAAAAACCACCTCATCAGCCCGTAAATTACTCTTGGAGGTGATGGAAAAAAAAGAGTTCAAGAGAACACATTGCGTTATTCTATTTCCAACAATGTTATCAAAGGTGAAACATGCAGCTTCTCAAGCATCATTGCAAGTGTTTGAATGGAGGTGCATAAGTAGCAAACACAATGCCCTTTGCTAAAATTTTACCGTTATGTCAAGACTCAGACCTGTACTGTGAGGAGATTGCATATGTAATTACATCATTATGAGCAATTGTCGGATTGTTACATAAGCAGTATGCAGCGGTACAAGCCATTTGTGGGAGCAAGCAGCAGCTTAAAGTGATACCTTTTTTGTTTCACAGGAAGGGAAAGGCGCAGTATCGGATTTCTTCGTAGAAAACTGTCAGCAACTCCTTCTCATGTAAAGCTAACAGCCTAATGCCCTCATAAGGCCCATTTTTGTGTACGGTAGCATTATTCGGAGCCCTCATCAATCATACCTCAGCCAAAAATTAGAAAAAAATTCAAAATAGGTCCTTCGTTTCATTTTCTCCAGCTACTCACGCCACGATAGTGTATCATCCATGTGAAATAAAGCGGGTATTCCTACCCTTTCTTGTCGGCGACGCGTAGCTTCCATGAAATTTCTATACCTTAATTCTTTATAATGGTGGAATCAAAACTGATACAGTTCTGTACATCAAGGCATCATATCATCGTTCGAAGAGGTTAAATCATGGGAAGTGCATCAGACCCATCCCAGCTCGATGCGACGCGTACAAAATTTCTGTTTTTCCTTTAGGTAATAAAGAATGGAAAAGGCTGCCACCTGAATTTATGGACAATACCTGCCTTGATATTTTTCTTAAAAGCATCGAGTCATATTTTGAGAAGCAAATGGTGTAACAAAAAATCGTTCCTTAAATGTATTTTGTTATTTACTGCGAGCTTTCAGTTTAGGATTTTATCTTATTAGTACCTATTGTCTAACCTGTTCCTTTATTGTGTTGCTTCGCGGTTCTGTTTTCAGTGCTTCATATGCGACAAATTGAATGTCCGTTATAGTGTTGCAGTGCGTATGTTTTCCATTTTTTGTGTGTTTCTGATGTTTTTTCATTTTGTATAACAGTCCCATTCGTTCACCCATTCCTGTAAGAGCCTAGCAAGGCTTACAGTATGCTTAAATAAAACAAAGTGTCTGTCACACTTGTTTCTGTGGACCCCTGACCCGCGCCATAAGGGGAGCGAGGAGGATGGGAGCGAATGTGGAAAGAGAGAAAGAGGAGCCGTAGTGGAGGGCTACGAAGTAATTTCGACCACCTGGGGATGTTTAACCTGCGCTGACATCGCACAGCGCACGGACGCCTCTTCGTTTCGCCTCCATCGAAACGCAGCAGCCGAGGTAGAAACCGGGTACTCCGGCACAGTAGTCGGGCGCGTCTCACCACTGCACACTATAATTCTCTTCTGTCCTCACGAGGCAGTGGAGGTGGCTCAGCTACAGAGCCAGTAGCTAGCCCGTGCATTTTCTTTTCATTCTACCTTATTCGCAACAACCTATGATCAACTCTTAGCTGTGACAACTTGATCTGCGCGCTTTTTAAGCTCGTTCTGCTAAGAACGCCATCACCAAATGCGCGTAAGGGAGCAGTGTACGACGATCGGCTGAATTCTTCTGATTCTTCGCCGCGTCAAGCAGGCGTCTCGAGATCTGCAGGCCATGCAGCGCGTGACACTGCGCTCGATCTTGGACGGCGCACGCTACGAGAATTGGGCCCGTTGCGTGATCGTTCGCCATGCGGCCGCTCACTTTCCGCGTCGCAGCTTAGAACACTTGAATAAGATCCCTGAATCGGTATAATTTTTTCGGCGACAGCTGTGTGACGACTACCGTGGTGAAACGATCAAGCCGCGCGGCAAATTGTTCTTTTTTTTTTAATTGTATTCTCAAATAAACGGTAATTCGTCAGGGACATCTTCGGGGCGCTCATTTGGTTAAGTGCTCAAATGCGTATCACACCTCGCCAAATACAAAAGCAGCAGTGAATGAGGTGTATATACATATACATACAGACAGCAGATCCAGAATTAGCTTAATTACTGTATTAATTTAACTATCAAGGGGTCGTTGAATTAACTCAAACAGATATTGAAATCTACAGCTTAGTCAGGGCTCAAAATGCAACTTAGATGGGCTCATCTTTTGAACTAAAGTTCCTAATGGCCCTTCATACGTCTTTCCCCGTTCTAGGACATCCCATAAATGTGATATATGCTGAAGTAAAAGTGAAGTGAACATTGCACATTAAGAAAAGGATATCAATAAAACAAATGAACGATTTTGCAGATATATCCACACATCACCTCATCAACTTAAAGGGACACTAAAGAGAAAACTGTAGTGGGCTTGCATCAATGGAATGCCAATTCTTGATTACAAAAAATCCACTCTTACTGAAAACAGAGCTGTTATAAGGTAGTAAAGAGGAGGAACAGAAACACAGGTATCGCCGCCACAGCCGAAACGCGCAACTACAAATCACGTGACGCGCTAGGGATCATGAAGGCTGACAAATGCGAATTACGTTTCCCGTTTGAATGCGGTCGTAGGTTTTGTCTCGAATATAATAACACGCTTTTATCATACGTAAACGACGGCGAAAAGACAACGTAAACGTTGCAAGGCATATACAAAAATATACTTGGAGGCGCCACATGGCGCCCACTTCAGTTTTGGTTATGTTTCGGCTCAGGCATTTCGTGCGCTCTCGGATTGTTTGTTTGGACCTGCAGCGCCTGAATTACGAGCTTGGAGCAGCAGATGCGCCTTGCTGGTTCGCATTTGACCATTCGGAGGCGCGAGCGAGCGAAATCCGCTGCCGCCGATTCGTTCACACTTGTGCGCCAACATATCGCCGCCGTCGCCGCTTGGACTGCGACCTGACCGCTCGACTGCAGCTACGTACGCCACGAAAAGCATACATATGCGAAGTACCGAAGGAAAAACACATTATCATTCAATTGTTTACTAAATCATGGCACATCTGACCAACATACTGCGTCAACAAGACCTTCAACGTGCTATCTGCAGGCGTCGTAAACAAAAGGGGAATATACTTGTCGCTCATACCAAGGAGAGCGTCGATATATTGCGCTCGTCGCCCGGCGAAAAAAATGGCCTCGGGTAAAAAGTAAAAACTAAAAATAACGAAGCACCAGAAATAAATTACAAAAGGTAAAAAAAAAATCGATTTGTATAAAAAAAAAAAAAAAACGCCAAATCGAACTCGCCACTGCCTGTTCCGTAACGTTCGGCGCTAATCGCTCGGCTACCACGGGAATCTTGGAAATATTTCTGGTATTTATGTCATGGCCTCATTTACAATAAAATGTTTCTGCTGCCGGTCTAAAAATTTCACCTTATTGACCATCGGCACATGCTGGCTGCTCTCATGTCGTCAGCCTATGCACACTATATTGCGCACTGGATCCATTTTAACATATGGAATTTCACAGCGCTGGCAAATTTAGTGGCGCCGGCACTTCGGTCATGCTCTGCTACCGTGGACGTAATTTTCGCTGAACACGGAGCTGTAGCACAAACCTTGAAGGAAAAAAGTGCGACGAAGCTTCAAAACTGACAAGCGCAGCAGCGAAGACACTATTTTGCTGGTGACTAAATCTTATTTGTATGTAAACATGTCGGGAAGCGTTGCGATGACCGAGGGCTCGGTTTGTTTATACACAGTGCAAGAAGGAGCGCAAAAGCTTGAGAAACATGTAAAGTATTGTGCATTACAAGCGCTCTATGTTCTTTTTTTTCTTCCTCTATGGGCCCATCTCTCGGTAAATCACTCTCTTCATCGTTTTATTTATTTCGGCTGTGGCCGTCGTCTCGAGTACGCTGTTGCCATGTTGGCCATTGAGGGATGCGACGCTGCGGGCCGCGCCGGCTCGCTAGCTATCACGGAGTCTCCGCTTACGTCATAGGCAACCTGCAATGGAGTTTGCTGAGACATGTGGCGCCACCTGGCGGCCGACGGGAGCTAATACTGAGCCGGCGCAGAAGCTGACGCCGTATATGTTGCGGCCGCTGTGTTCCTTCTGCGTTCGCGTTTTGTTATCCCAGTGAGTGTGATTTACTCATTTAGTGACTTCAGTGGTCTCGTGCGATGCTTCGACTACTACGGATGTGAACAAGAATAAAAATAAGCGCAAGGGCGGCGAGAAAGACTACCACAATCACGAAGGAGACCTAAGCGTACCGCTTGCTGGGAGAATGATGAGAGAAGGAGATATTGGCTGCGAGAGAGTAATGTAACTAAAATTTGTTTTGTTATGGGGCCATTGGCGTACAGACGCCAAGAAGCTAAAATAAGACGATTGCCCGTGAGCGGAGGAAACGGTATAAACTTCTGACTCGGGGAGTCGCACGCTGGTTGGGGCACACTACTCAGTACGCGCTGTAAAATTTGGCGTGTACTGGTATATGCTGTGCAAGATCGAGTGGCATACGTCCAGAAAATCAACAAAGCCGTGCAGCCGCAGCATCGTATTCCAGCCGCATTTCAACGGAGGCGAAATAAAAAAAAAAATGTTCGTGGATCTGTGAACCGGATTTCTAATGCGGTGTCTATTCGGAACCACAAAGCCAAAATATCTTCAAAACTTCCAATTACAGATTTCAATAAGCATATTTATCTGTAAATTAGTTCTTAAGGTGCTGAAAAAGTTGAAGTGGCGGAGTGTATAGAGGCCCGTGATACTGGACGCTGAGAATGGAACTTCGTTCTATTGTTCCGCGCCAAATATTTCTTTCACCGACTGCTCAAGCTACTCAAGAGTCTCTTGTCTCAGACGATAGAATATTTCATCATTAGTAACAACAGTAAAAAATTCTAACTCTTAACGACCTCCGTTACGAAAGCTTTGCCGTTGAGTGCCAGCATTTCCCGCCGGCTTTCCCCAAGCTTGAGGTACGGAGATACAAAATGCATGCCAGTTATTGTTGTTGTTAAGGGCTTTATTTTTCCAACGGTGTAGGAGGCCCCCTACTCCCCGCCCCCGGCACGCACAGTTTTCGTTGATGACGCACGCTACAACCGCACAGTGCTTGCAATCGCCACGACATCCGTAGCGGGTACCGCACCATGCCTCCTGTAACTTCCGCAGCACTGTCGAAAGGTGCACCACGAACAAAAGTGTTCGTCATGGTATTAAACTTTAAAGCAAAACCGCGAGGAAATTATTATGCTGCTGTAATCAAACAGCAAGAACAAAAAAAAAAAAAAGAAGAAACGGCGATCAATCTCTTCTCAGGTTCTCTCTGCACTTTCAACGTTTGGGTATGAGGTGTGAACGCAATAGGTGAATGAAAAGCTACGTTTACAACATTTTTCATTCATTTAATTATTTCTTAATTCATCATGACATATCCGACTAATGCCCTGAGAGAATAAATTTCGTTAAAAAAAATTCCGTCTACTCACGCGACATTCAAAGCTGTGCGCGCGGGTGTTCCGTCGCGAGCGGCGCGCACTTCGCGGTGACGTCGACACCGTTCACGTTTTAAACATGAGCATTCTCGAACAGGCGGTGTCCTTTCGTCAGTATTGGTTTTCGGAAGTAGCTCTCAAGACATTCGATTGCCTTAAAACTGCAGAAAATGAGAGCCGAGATGCTTCTAGCCGTACAACGCGAACGCAACCCGACCGCGCCAGCCTACTCAGATTACTCGGCGCCGCTGAACGCTGCGCTCCACTAGCGCCGCCTGGCCACTGCAGGTTGCCTATAGTGTGCGTCACTCAATTCCGACTAAGTAGTCGGAGGGCACACTTTGAATTCGACCGGCGGGAACAAGAAAAAACCCCAACTTCTTTTTGCAACATCTCAGCAATTATTAGATTTCTTGCTGCCGGATATGCGGCGACAGTGTTACCAAATGTAGTTTATTAGATTTTCATAGCATCTTTGGATGTCTTTAATGTCCCTTTAGGCATAAATAATCCCCGTGAATAAGTGAAAGTGAATGCAGATATACCATACAAAACTGATGCTCTCAATCTTCCTTTCATATACGTAGAGTGTGCTTTGTTGCACACCCTCAATTATATGAAATAATTTGTGGCTGCTATAAGGCGGACTTATAAAACAGCTGCAAGTGGAGATGTATCAGCTGTACAAGCAAGCTAACACACTCATTAGTTTTTCGTGTTTGATGACACGTTATTAAAGGTGATGGCTTTCTCGACAGCAGCGAATATTTACTTAATTCCACAGCTTCTTGAATGTTTTTCTGCATATGCAGTGCACGAGAGTTCTCGTATTCCAAGTGTGCATAAGCACTCGCTAGAATGAGGGGAAGATGTATACACAGTATCAAAAAAAAAAAAAAACATGGGTTGAGCATCAGCCCCAGTTCACAAGCAAACATTCCAACAAGAGGATCACTCTTCACCTGGACAAAGAGAAGTCCTCTTGTTGAAATGTTTGCTTGTGAACTGAGGCTCTCCCTCAAATCTTGTTTTTCTTTGATATCTAGATGTCCAACGCTTTCATTCGTCACTTTTCTAATGCTCTATTTTCGCATTGCTAAACACAAGCAGTAATTTCCGTGTGCCTCCTGCACCTGATATCAGATAGCTTGTTCTCTTTACAGCAAAGGACTTTCAACATTTACAACCAGCTGCACATTTTGTTGCATCCTGCTAAGTGCTAAATAAACCACACAGTCTCAACAACAAGTTAGCTCTGAAAGGTGTCACAAATAAACTTGCACACTTGTGTCAAGAAAGTATTATTCCATCAATGTCTAAACAGTAGTGACATACTGTACATGCTTTAAGTCTGCGCCCGACATATAGTTTTCTCGAAACTTATTGCTTTCAGCAACTTTCTCACTTTTTCAGTTTACATCTTTTGAAGCTACGTAGGCGACAGCAGCAAGTGTAGCATTGTTTGTGTTGCGTGAAACTATAAAAGAGCATCAGGTAAAGAAAGAACATGAGATATGGCAGCTATGTACCATAAAGCACAAGTACACATCATTTGTTGCTCTACAGTGCAGCTTACATGAAAGGCAAAACTACTTACCACATAAAGACAAGATAATCTGCACAGCCCTTGGCTGGAACATAGTATTTCCACAATAACTGAAGCCACACTTTATGCTTTCACTTGGGGTTGACACAGGAGTATTATCTATCAATGTTGAATTTTTAGAGTAGTGTTTTCCTTCTACAACTCCGGCATTGCTGCAATCAGCTTGCAATGAGCAGGAACTGTGTTGTTTCACATAAGAACACACACTCAGACATTATACATAAATTATTTTCATTACAAGCCAGGAAATGATAAACTAGTTTTCTCCATGACAGCTTTGCGCTGTTCTTCTGTGTCCTATTCGTTGAACAGCTATGACAAACACATAAGGTGGCCCTCCCCTACCTTTCACCAAGGAGCACAGTGCCATTCAGAGTCAAAGGTGTTATCTTCTCTTCAGCAAACACCACAATGCATATCAGTCGTGTATTTCGACACGGAAGACCAGGAAGCATACTAGCAGAGCATATTTATAGCATAATAAATAGTATGCAGAGTAAAACTGGAAGGACCAAAAATAAATTATAAAAACAACTACTTTCCACCACTTAACTGGTTAGGGCCTAAGCGCCTAAATGGTTACAACCTAACCATGACTAAGCATGGAGTTCAAGCTCAGGGTGGACTGGACAACCCTTTCAATGTCAATCAATGGTAACATTAGGAGGATCACGAAAGAAATAAAAATCTTTTTCGAGCACTTGATCCTTACTTGAGCTGTATTGCAAAAATGCAACTGTGTGACGTACGAGTTGCATTTTTAGCACTGCTGTATTCATACTGCATGCATGCATTATACTCCAACGTACGCAGCCAAGACTACACGGCCAAAACTTCTACTAATGCGTGTTGAGGTCCTGGATGGGCTAGTGACGTATCCACTTGCCACAGTGGATGCGAGAAAACCCCACTCATTGACAGACAACATTAACGAAGCATAGTGTGTGGGATATCTTAGGCCATTTTCACAAAACTTTGGAAGCTCTCCATGTTTGAAAATCTCGTGTTTGAATTCCCAGTACTGATTGCTGCATTATGTCGGTCAAGAAAGGGAAATACTAAAACAAAAGGTTTGTCTTAATGGCATCTCATGAAACCATTGTCGCTTCCAACCAAAGTTGGGAACAGCCTGTTACTATTTTGCTTTGGTGAACTTTGTGCACAGGGTCGGTTAAACAGAAAAACTAGATTGTGTACATTTAGATGTTTCCAGTAGGCACACAGGCTGTTAATGCATACATACTGAAATGCGGGAATGTATCATTTCTGCACTATATGCAGTGGGCTGAAGGTAGAGGAGTCAAGTAAAAAATCCAGGCATAAAGTGAGCCTGTCTCGTGGTTCTTCAAAATGAAAACTTAAAGTTAAAGCAAAAAATTGACTTGCTTACGGCACAGCTTTGCTACAGGCACAATGAGGAACACTCAGGCACAAGGGAAAAGAGAAAATAGCAGAAATTGAAAGTAACAAGTCTTCATATAAAACCATGAAAGATGAAAGTTTCTTGGGTGTTAATGGGAAACCTTTCTCGTACAGTGAATACCATTCTCTAGAAAACTTTTGCAGCACATTTCTTATACCATGTGATTTATGACCTCAAAGCAGGGCTCCTAGTGGGGAATAGTAAATTATGACAAAATGCTTAGAACAGCCTGCAGAAATGGACTTCGATAGACTTGTTGTTGAGTAATAATAAGCTATAAGAATATGCATGGTGCAGAGCATAGACTCCTAGCTTCGGCTTTCTCATCACACGAAGAAGCTAGTTGATTACAGGTTTCACTATACCTTCATTCTTCCGATCCTTGCGGACGTAACAGCTGCTAACTAGGCCAGTCTCTGCCTACATTGCAGAATTTGCACTTTTTGAGATAGCCAGTGGCCACCAGCACCTTGCTTTCCTTCTGAAGACCACATAGGAGACCCCCTGATTGAAAATTACGCGTTAATTTCATGTGCTCTGTATCTTAAAAATATTCAATGCACTATATGCCGCCTTGCATTGCATCACAACAAGTAACCTATATAGTTTCATTCATTTATTTTCACATGCATGTTTACCACCCCCTGAGCCATTATGAAACTGCTTTGCTGCGCATCAACAATTTGGTTTTACATCATTTATCTCAGCTATCAGCTTTCTTGCGTGCCATATAATGAAAGATGAAAAATAGCCGGACAATGCTAGTATTGTCCTGAAGTGAATATTCTCATGTGACTCCGACTAGGGGTTTAAAAAAAATGCTGGTAACTTTTAGCTCTGTAACCGTCTGTAACTCTCTCTTTATACACAGGACAAGAATAAACACCACTGCACTATGCAGTAGGTCTGCAGAAAAAGCAAATTGATTTTTAATATTTTGCTCGCATTTCTCCGCAATTTCTGCGTGCTCGTGCTGACTGCTCCGCTGGTGAAAGATGTTTCGTTATTGGCATTTATATCAGCAAATAATTTATTACACAACAGTGTATAAATCTTACAACTGCTCACGTTGACACACTGGCCTAGTAGGCCACGAGACCAACCATCGTAAGCTGATTGGCAAGCATTGGCCTTCATTCTAGAAACTTGCATATAGCAAAAATGCCTGACGAAAACATTGTTCAGTACTTGTAACATAATATCACCCGGTACTGACGGAAGCCAAACAACCCAATTTGCAAGCCTTTTGAAGTCGCGGAATGACAGCGCGCTGCTACCGTACTCATGCGAAAACATGCAGTTGTAGCATATTAGCCGATCTTGCCCAAGCGAGAACTTGGTGCTCCTGAACGGGAGCAAACAACCTACTTTAGAGAACGTTCCTAGCTTTTACAGCTCTATCAAATACTTGCTATTTACAAAATACTCGAAATATAGCCTCCAGTTGCCCGTGCGGCTCGCCGTCGACAGCAAGCTGATCGCAACGGCCAACTATTTTCGCCGTTCACAACTCGACAGCACTCGGAACACGTTGCATCACGCTCTAGTTAGAGTACAACATCACATTTACAGCAAAGTGAGCACCGGTATCAAGAAAATAAGGATCGAAACAGCACGCTTGCAAGCAATGCCAGCAGAAATGAAATCACAAAAACTTCAGCCGGAATTCACGTGAGAGAGCCTCGCGGTAACGCAATGTCCGCCAAATCTGCCGTAGTGGAGGGCTGCGAACTAAGATTTCACTCCCCCCTTCCCTTATGGTACAGCGCGGGTCAGACGGTCAGATACTGCGCCTTTCCCTTCCTGTGAAAAAACTCTTTGAGAGCAGCGACGTTAGACCCAAGAAAAACAGGATTCTAACAGCTTGAAAAAAAGTTCTTGCGTTTGTGTTACCGATATTAAAAACTTTGATTAATCATTCGGCTGGGGACTATACTGAAGCCTTATAATATTTGAAGATATTGTTCCTTCAAAACGACGCATTTCAAATTACTGATTCTTTTTCCGTTTATAATCGTTGCTCTTGTTAGCGTCGCTTGAATAGGGAATCTGCGCGCAACGGGTCAGAACTCGGTCCCTGCAGTACTTACCCAGGTGCATCTGATAGTGCATGGGGGAAGAATAAATCCTACGTTTTTCTACCATGTTTATCCTTGTTATAAACGGCAGAGTGACCGCACCCATTCTTCCGTACTAGTAGTTAAGGTAGGCAAGCGGGTTTGAATGCCATGGTGTTCGATTCCAAAGACCTGCTATCTATGCGGCACCTGGCGGCGAAACCATGCTATGAGCCATAGCAACTAGCAAAAGATGGGCCAACTCCTCGAATCAAAAAAATAAAATAACAAAAATGAAGAGATGCAGCAGCAGGCGCTCCTCGCTTGCGCGATGAAAACAGACACGCTAGCACAGTGCTCGTAGCACCACAAACCACGGATTGATTGATTTATAGGAAGGGAAAGGCGCGGTAACTGTCTCACTTATTATTCTGTGGACACCTCAACCGCGCCGTAAGGGAATGGAGGAAGGTGGGAGTGAAAGTGGAAAGAGGGAAAGAGGAGCCGTAGCGGACGCCCACGGAGTTATTTCGACCACCTCGGGATCTTTAACGTGCGCTGATATCGCACAACACACGGACGCCTCTTCGTTTCGACTACCGCCTTGGTCGGGTTCGACCCCGGGTACTCCGGCACAGTAGTCGGACGACTCTTATCACTGCACCACCCCGGCGGGGTAAAACCGATTTTGCAGCGTTCCGCAGTGCGTGTCAGCACAGTGGCACATCGTGTCATGTATTTCCTCCGTGCTCTAGCAATCGACGCCAGAGAATCGATGCATTTCCAATCACCGCGGAGCGCACAGTAAGTGCCGTTGACAATTTATATATAGCCTCGTCAGTTTTTGTTGTACGATTTCCTTTCTCGCATTAACTGCCTTCTATAGGCACGGAACGCCTACGAAAAAGGTCGAGTAAATAATACGTTCAACACAGATCGACTTCTCGCGTCACATACACAAGGCGATCAGTGCACGAGAACGTTCCGGGTGCTTGATCCTGGCGATACGGGGTTGGGACTGGTAGGTAGGTCCACGACCTACAGTAGGTGGTGGGTAGGTCACTGCGGCTTGCAGGGGGCTATTCTGCCACCATATCTTTATCTGATGTTATAGGGCGTCATTGCGCCCCCTGCCGTTTCGGTGGTGGACGACGGCTGTTGCCGACGCGCGTCTTTTTCCCCTTTTTCTTTTTCTTCTTTTTTTAAAATCTTTTTTGGTTCACAGGAAGGGAAAGGCGCAGTATCGGATTTCATCTTAGAAAACTGTCAGCAGCTCATTCTCATGTAAAGCTATGAGGCTAATTCGCTCATAAGGCCTATCCTTGAGTACGGTAGCATTATTTCGAGCCCTCATCAATCATACCTGAGCCAAAAATGAGAAAAAAATTCAAAATAGGTCCTGAGTTTTATTTTCTCGATCCACTCACGCTACGATAGGTTATCATCCATGTGAAATAAAGCGGGTATTCCTACCCTTTCTTGTCGGCGACGCGTAGCTTCCATGAAATTTCTATACCTTAATTCTTTTTAATGGTGGAATCAAAACTGATACAGTTCTGTACATCAAGGCATCATATCATCGTTCGAAGAGGTTAAATCATGGGAAGTGCATCAGACCCATCCCAGCTCGATGCGACGCGTACAAAATTTCTGTTTTTCCTTTAGGTAATAAAGAATGGAAAAGGCTGCCACCTGAATTTATGGACAATACCTGCCTTGATATTTTTCTTAAAAGCATCGAGTCATATTTTGAGAAGCAAATGGTGTAAGAAAAAAATCGTTTCTAAAATGTATTTCGTTATTCACTGCGAGTGTTCAGTTTAGGAATTTATCTTATTAGTACCTATTGTCTAACTTGTTCTTTTATTGCGTCGCTTAGCGGTTCTTTTCAGTGCTTCATATGCGACAAATTGAAAGTCCGTTATAGTGTTGCAGTGCGTATGTTTTCCATTTTTTTGTGTGTTTCTGATGTTTTTCATTTTGTATAACGGTCCCATTAGTTCACCAACTCCTGTAAGAGCCTAGCAAGGCTTACAGTATGCTTAAATAAAGAAAAAAATATCTGTCACACTTGTTTCTGTGGACACCTGACCCGCGCCATAGCGGGAGGGAGGAGGATGGGAGTGATGAAAGTGGAAAGAGAGAAAGAGGAGCCGTAGTGGAGGGCTACGAAGTAATTTCGACCACCTGGGGATCTTTAACCTGCGCTGACATCGCACAGCGCACGGACGCCTCTTCGTTTCGCCTCCATCGAAACGCAGCCGCCGAGGTGGAAACCGGGTACTCCGGCACAGTAGTCGGGCGCGTCTTACCACTGCACCCTATTAATTCTCTTCTGTCCTCACGAGGCTGTGGAGATGGCTTAGCTACAGAGCCAGTAGCTGGCCCGTGCATTTTCTTTTCATTCTTCCTTCATTCGCAACAACATATGATCAACTCAGCTGTGTCAACTTGATCCTCGCGCTTTTTAAGCTCGTTCTGCTAAGAACGTCTCTGTTTCCAGCAGTAAATAGAAGAATTTCGAGGCAAGCGCCACACGCCATGCTGGCAGGTCGGCCGGCCTGTACATGAAACGATGTGCCACTGTGCTGACACGGAATGCGGAACACTGCAAAATCGGTTTTCCGTTGTTTGCTGTGCTACGAGCACTGTGCTAGCTGGTTTGTTTTCAGAGCGCAAGCGAAAGAACGCTTGCTTCTTAACCGCCATAATTTTTTTTTCGAGGAGTATGCCACCTCTTGTGCTCGTTGCTATGGCTCGTTGAATGGTTTCGCCGCCCGGTGCCGCATTGATTGCTGGTCTTTGGAATTAGACATCATGGCATCCAAACCCGCTTGCCTACCTTCCTAGTACGGAAGGATGGGCGCGGTCACTCTGCCATTTATAACAAGAATAAACATCGTAGAAAAACGTAGGAATTCTTCCACCTCTGTCTGAGGTAGCGGGTTAAGTACTGCAGGATTCGAGTTCTGACCCGTTGCGCTCAGGTTCCCTATTCAAGCGACACTCACAAGAGAACCGATTATACACGGGAAAAGAATCAGTAATTTGAAATGCGTCACTTTGAAGGAAAAATGCCTTCAAGTATTATAAGGCTTCAGTATAGTCCCCAGTTGAATGGTTAATCGAAGTTTTTAATAACGGTAAAACAAACGTATGAACTTTTTTTCAAGCTGGCAGAATCCTGTTTTTCTTGGGTCTAAGGTCGCTGCCCTCGAAGAGTTTTTTCACAAGAAGGGAAAGGTGCTGTATTTGACCCGCGCCGTAGCGTAAGGGAAGAGGGGAATGAAATCTTAGTTCCCAGCCCTTCACTACGAAAGATTTGGCGGACATTACGTTGCTGTGAGGCCCTGTCACGTTAATTCCGGCTGTAGTTTTTCTGATTTTATTTCTGCTGGCATTGCTTGCAGGTGTGCTGTTTCGATCTTTATTTTCTTGATACTGGCGCTCACAAATTTGCTATAAATGTGATGTCGTGCTCTGTTTCAAACTATGGCAACTCAACTAGAACGTGATACAAGGTGTTCGAGTGCCTTCGAGTTGTGAACGGCGAATTAACAGTCGGCCGTTGCGATCAGCTGGCTGACCGTCCATGGCAAGCCGCACGGGCAACTCGAGACTTTATTTCGAGTATTCTGTCAATGAGTATTTAATAGCGCTGTAAAAGCTAGGAACGTCTGTAAAGTAGGTTGTTTGCTCCCGTTAAGGAGCACCAAGTTTTCGCTTGGGCAAGATCGGCTAATATGCTACAACTGCATGTTTTCGCATGATGACGATAGTAGCGCGCTGTCATTCCGCGACTTCAAAAGGGTTGCAAATTGTGTTGTTTGGATTCCGTCAGTACCGCGTGGTATTATGTTATAAGTACTGAACAGTTTTTTCCTCTGGCATTTCTGCTACAAGCAAGTTTCTAGAATGAATTGCCAATCAGCTGTCGAGTGTTGGTCTCGTTGCTTACTAGGTCAGCGTTTCAACGTGAGCAGTTGTGAGATTTATACACTGTTGTGTAATAAATTATTTGCTGATATAACTGCCAATAACGATACATGCTTTCACCAGCGGAGTAGTCAGCACGAGCACGCAGAAATTGCGGAGAAATGCGAGCAAAATGTTAAAATAAAATTTGCTGTTTCTGCAGACCTACTACATAGTGCAGTGGTATTTATTCTTGTCCTGTGTAGAAACAGAGAGTTAATGACGGTTATAGAGATAACAGCATTTTTTCTATACCCTGAGTCGGAGTCATATGAGAATATTCACTTCAGGACAATACTAACATTGTACGGCTATTTTTCATCTTTCATTGTATGGCACGCAGGAAAGCTGATAGCTGAGATAAATGATGTATAACCAGATTGTTGCTGTGCAGCAAAGCAGTTTTATAATGTCTCAGGTGGTGTTAAACATGCACGTGAAAATTAAATGAATGTATACATCTATATAGGTTACTTTTGTGATGCAATGCAAGGCAGCACGTAGTGGACTGAATATTTTTAAGATGGTTTGGTTGGTTTGGTTTGGTTTGTGGGGTTTAACGTCCCAAAGCAACTCAGGCTATGAGAGACGCCGTAGTGGAGGACTCCGGAAATTTCGACCACCTGGGGTTCTTTAACGTGCACTGACATCGCACAGCACACGGGCGCCTTGCTTTTCGCCTCCATCGAAAAGCTGCCGCAGAGGCCGGGATTCGATCCCGCGTCCTTGGGAACAGTAGTCGAGCGCCGTAACCACTGCGCCACCCCGGCGGGCTTTTTTTTAAGATGGAGCACACATGAACTTTTTGTGTAATTTTCCTTCAGGAGGTCTTCTATGTTGTCTTCAGAAGGAAAACAAGGTGCTGGTGGCCACTGGCTATCTCAAGAAGTGTAAATTCTGCAAGGTAGGTAGAGACCGGCCTAGTTAGCAGCTGTTACGTCCGCAAGGATCGGAAGTATGAAGGTGTAGTAAATCCTGAAATCAACTTGCTTCTATGTGCGATGAAAAAGCCGAAGCAAGGTTTCTGTGCTCTGCACTATGCATATTCTTATAGCTTCCTATTACTCAGCAACAGGTTTATTGAAGCCCATTTCTGCTGGCTGTGCTAGGCATTTTGTCACACTTTACTATTCCCCACTTGCAGCCTTGCTTTGAGGTCATTAATCACATGGTATAAGAAATGTGCTTCAAACGTTTTGCTAGAGAATTGTACTCACTGTATGAGAAAGGTTTCCCATTTACACCCAAGAAACTTTCATCTTTCATGGTTGTATATGAAGACTTGTTACTTTCACTGTCTGGTATTTTCTTTTTTGCCCTTGTGCCTGAGTGTTCCTCTTTGTGCCCGTAGCAAAGCTGTGCCGTAAGCATCGAGACCTTGATTTCACTTTAAGTTTTCATTTTGAACAACCACGAGACAGGCTGACTTTTGTACTTTTCGACTTTTAGCTTTTTGTACTTGACTTCTTTACCTTGAACTGACTGCATATAGTGCAGAAGTTATACATTCCCACATTTCAGTATGTATGCATTAAATGCCTATGTGCCTACTGGAAACATATAAATGTACACAATCTAGTTTTTCTGTTCAACCGACCCTGTGCACAAAGTTCACAACAGCAAAATAGTAACAGGCTCTTCCCAACTTTGGTTGGAAGCAACAAGGGCTTTATGAGATGCCATTAAAACAAAACTTTTGTTTCAGTACATCCCTTTTTTGACTGACATAATGCAGCAATCAGTAGTGGGAATACAAACATGAAATTTTCAAACATGGAGAGTTTTCAAAGTTGTATGAAAATGGCCTAAATTAGCCCTCACGTTATGCTTCGTTAATGTTGTCTGTCTGTGAGTGGGGTTTTCTCGCATGCACTGTAGCCTCGGCAAGTGGATATGTCTTTCTTGCCGCCGGAATAGCTACGTCACTAGCCCATCCAGGACCTCGACACGCATTAGAATAAGTTTTGGCCGTGTAGTCTTGGCTGGGTACGTTGGAGTATAATGCATATGCATGCAGTATGAATACAGCAATGCTGCAAATGCAACTCGTACGTCACACCGTTCATTTTTGCAATACAGCTCAAATAAGGATCAAGTGCTCGAGAAAGATATTTATTTCTTTCGGGATCCTCCTAATGTTACCATTGATTGACAGTGTATTGTTAACCATGATACAGTTTTTAGGCATTCTACCTACAACAGTATTTTCTAAAAAAAAACTAGTACAATGTGAGCAAAATCAATTTAGGTGTCAAGAGCATAAGCTTAAAATAGCGAAGATTGTGAATGATGTAACTTCGGCGCGAACACACAATACTCAAAAATTGATATTCTCGGTGCCCGTTCGTCGAATGCTGTTGACTCCAACTGAAACCCAAAATCTGTCGAATCCAACTTGTGCTCTAACGGCCGTAGTCAATGGAGCCTATTGAACACATCTCCGCTCTGTTCCGGTACAAATTTCGTGGTCGATTCGCACAGGGTTTGGGAGAAGGGGGTAAAAGAGGAGACTCCCTGCTGTTCACTTTTTAAGCGAAACTTCACTACGGGCCTGGTGCGCTGCAGCTTTGGCCGTACATGTGGCGCCATCTGGGAGGCGCCGTCGAGAAAGGCGGCTGTCTGGATCCGCAGCCGTGGGTAGCACTTACGCTGTGTTCCGATTTGTTCCTGGTTCCCCGTAAGAATAAAAACATAAACGCCGACTGAAACAAGAGCCTCTACTTACTGTTGTCTTTATGGTTATTTCCAACCTGATATCGCACACATTGCTTTTCGGTTCGGCTGCGCATATCCCATGTTTTTTTTTTTTTTTTTTTCAGGACTGCACGCTAGGTTTCTTTCAAGCATGCGCACGAACGATCGCTTGGTTGTATCGAGCGCGCGGCATGCGAAAAACAAAAAAACGGGGTAGTGTTTTTTTTTTCCTTCTGGACTCAGCTGAAGCCCTAAGAGTTGTATAGTGCGTGCATGCTTGAAACCAGTGCTCGGCACGTATTCGGACACGGCCTGTGTTTTGTAGAGAGCGCGCATTCTTCCTGCCCGGCGGCATGTGTGAGTTTTTTTTTAAATGACTTCTAAAGATAGTTTCCAGCTGTTCTCGGCACTCGTTTTTTGGAAGACTAGCCTGAAGAAGTACGACATCGAGAGCGAAGCACATTGCAGGAGTGCGCGCGCTTGCCACGCGTTCATGGCTGTCCGCAAAGAGAAAACCTCCTTTCAGACTTACAGCTCGATTTACTGCTGTGTTTATGGGTGCCTTAACTTCCTACGGCCACAACAACAACGACGATCTAACAAGACGCGAGGCCATTGAATGGCGCAAATTACAACTGGCAGCTTCCCACACCCCGTTTTATACAACAGGATAGAGTTGTCTGTGTTGGAGTGTGTACAAGTTCAATCCACCTGTATGACAGTTGCCGGAGCTGAGCAGTGTTTGCACATGGGGGCTATGTGAAGCGGAAAGATCCTGTTGTATAAAAGGGGGTGTGGGAAGCTGCCAGTTTGTAGTTTGCGCCGTTGAATGACCTCGCGTCTTGTTAGATCGTCGTTGTTGTTGTGGCTGTAGGAAGAAGGAAACGAAAACGGACGCCTGTCCGTTTCGCCTCCATCGAAACGCAGCCGCCGGCGGTCGCGGTCGAACCCAGGTGCTTCGGAACAGTATAGTCGGGCGTCTTAACCACAACTAGAGCACAGATTGCATCGACGCCATGGGAGACAACAGATTTTTTTTCCTTCTTCCATGTTTGCCATGGAGGAAGCGCAGGCCGACAAACACAGGAAGGAACGAAGTGACAGCAGTGACAGAGCAAAGCAACTGAGCGCTACGATAGAAATTGCGATCTACAGGAACGTCGTGGTATCCACCTTGTTTTAACCAGATGTTTTTCTAATATTTGAGCAATTTGAAGTTCCAAAGATATGTTATGGAAGCATGAAGGAAGTTCTTTCCTTCCTCCATGCTTTGAAGGCTTGGCTAGGCTAGCTAGGCGGCAGCAGCGAAATGCTTCCTGCTTCATCCATGGCTTCCTGCAACCCATGACGTCTTATACGGCTTAAGAATTGACGTCACGCCCGGCTATTGCTCTATGAATAGGTGGTTGTTTTTAGTAGCAAAATGTCTGGTCGTCCTTCATGGCGAGAGCCGTGGGTATGGTGCCGTGGGAGTTGTGCTGCCATGCCAACCGTGCGCTCTTATGTTGTACGGTACGTAACGCGACCGTCAGACTACGTAACGACTCGCCGTAATCGGAAGGCTGCAGGCAGGACCGGAACAGAACCGTGGGCTGTGCTGTTGAATTTAGGGCAACAATCCACGAACTGAATCCGATTGTCACCGAGTTTGCATCTACCGGGATGATGGCAATGATGGCCCGCAAGCAGCAGCAAGCCGACGCATGAAAGACCACCTAGCGCTCGCAAGGCGCGAACATGACGAACATTCATTGTCTGAAAAGCACGCCAGCGTTTGCTCGGGCGCTGGCTGGGGGGGGGGGGGGGGGGGGGGGGGGCTCGGTGGGCACCTGGGATGTGGGTAAGTGGGTTTGAGGCTGAGGCTCATGTCCGAAAAAAAAGCAAATGGTAAAAATTATTTCACGTCACATTCCTCGAGAGAACCAACGCATTCTCCTTTCCACTTTGGTCCTCGGCGCGTATACGCAGTTCACGGAGCCGGCTCTCTGCATGTTCAGGGGCCAGATCCAGCGACGGTTCCGTTCCGGGACTGGTTCCTTTCGCCGCTCCACATTGGTTGTTGCGTCACGTCCGGTGTGACCCCCAAAACTTCCGGAGGCGGCTCCGCGTTTTACGCCTACGTCACGGGGCGGGGCCACCGCTCCGAAAGGAACTGTTTTGCCGGCTGGCGCAGGAACCGCGACGAGTTGGTCTGCTTCGAGATGGAACCGCTCTGCGCTCGCTGTGGCGGCTCATGGCCGCCGCGCAGCTGCTTGAGTACGGCCGTGGTATCCTTTTCTTCTGTTTTTTTTTTTTTGGGGGGGGGGGGAAGGGGGGGGGGGAAGGGGGGGGGGGCAGCGTTTCGCGGTTTTAGTAAACTGACGCAGTAAAGAAAGAAAAACGAGACGACGCCTTCTACATGTCAAAGGAGGTTAAGCGGCAACACTGGCTAAGCCTGTGTGCCGATCGCGAAGCGAAGTGGGGACGAAGGGGCGCATGCCGGGCTGCCGTCAGAAGCAAAGGTGCTCTACGCGCTTCGATCGCTACTTTGCGATCGGGAGCTCTCGGTCAACGGCAGTGCGACCATTCGAATCCGGCAGTCGTAGATAAAAATAATTCGCGTCCGCAAGTGTGCGGACTGAGTGTTTGCCTCCTCCTACGTCAGCGAAAGGGGGGCAGACGGTGGATGACTGGATCGAGTATGGTCGGATTCCATATGTCATCGGCTGCGTCCTACATTGACAGCTATTCACGGAAAGTTCGAACATACTCACGATGCTTGAGGGGCCGATAAGGCTACGGACGCTGCACCGCTACATAGGCAGGCGCGGACGCGCCGGCGCGGTGCCGGTATCAAGCATCTCGTTCGTACTCGCAATGGCGGCAGCAACTCCTCCGTCATAGAGCTAGCGTGATTCGGACTGCATACTACAGTCGTTGTAGACCTCGTTCTTAGGATATTTGCCATTCTGTGCGAAAGACAGATTTTACAAAAACTTCACATCAAGCGAGGAAGCAGACGACGCCGCCGAGTGCGCGACACTATCTAGCGGCGAAAAAGGTACTCATGAGCCAAGAAAATTGCTTGGCAGTTGTTAACAGCAAGTTTCTAAGAATGTTTCAGTCTATTATTCACTAGTTTGCATTACTATGTAAATATTAGACTTAGTTCGTGCTTAACACCACTTTGGTACAAGGATTTGGCACCAGATTTAAAACTGATTTATTTATAGGAAAGAAGGGCGCGGTAACTGTCTCACTTGTTTTCTGTGGACACCGCAACCGCACCGTAAGGGAAGGGAGGAAGGTGGGAGAGAAAGTGGTAAGAGAGAAAGAGGAGCCGTAGTGGAGGGGTACGGAGTAATTTCGACCACCTGGGGATCTTTAACGTGCGCTGAAAAAGCCACATGCTCGCGGTGGACACGCCTACGATCTGGCGCCATCGCTGATTGGCCGCTGTCTTTCCCGTCCTCGCCATGAGGTGGCGCCCGCTGTCTTGCTGACGTCGTATTGACGCCATCTCTAAAGAGAACGGTTCACGAAAGGAACCTCCGCTGGATTTGCTATTTTCATGTCCTAGTGGTTTCATTCGGCGTGCAACGAGCTTATTTACGCTGAAAGACGGCACGTTTTCATAAATGCGTTTGAATTATCACTTAGAATCTAAAAATACATCAGAGTATATAAATCAAACCCACTCAGCGCACGCGTTTTCTACAAAACATCAAACAAACCTGAAGGTATCTGTCAAAGCGCAGTATCTGCCACACTTGCTCTGTGGACACCTAAACCGCACCGTTAGGAAAGGGAGGAAGGTGGGAGTGAATGTAGAAGGAGAGAAAGGGAGCCGTATTGGAGGCCTACGGTTTAATTTCGACCTTGTGGGGATCTTTAACGTGCGCTGACAACGCACAGCACAAGGACGTCACTTCGTTTCGCCTCCATCGAAACGCACCGCCGCGGTCGGGTTCGAACTCAGGAACTCCGGCACAGTGGTCGGGCGTCTTACCACTGCACCACCCCGGCTGGGCAGGACACATCAATAATATATTAATAATTGGTCTACAGGAACGGAAAGGCGCGGTACCTATGGCGCACATCCTGAATCTTCGGTTAATCTCATGAAATAGTGCATTCCCACTTATGACAGCGCGTACTTGCTGAATCACAACACTTTCGGAGTACAGTTGACTCTATCGAAATAAACGTTTCATCAAAGGGACAATTGCTTCTTATGTACAATCTGTGTAAGGCGCGTTTTGCTCAATGACATGCGGGCGAAGAACTGTGCAGACTGATTTCGTAATCAGTGCTTGGAGGTGGAACTGGGAAAGAGCTTTAATGGTAGTGGCTTCGAGCCCCACGAAATATACCAGCAAAAACTTTACTACAACAAACTCAGTTTCACAGCTCCCCATACCGCCAAGCGGAGGAGAGAGTCCCAAGTGGAGGTCGCGAGAACTAGCGGCGCTGCAGTCAACTCTTGCGCTTTGCGGAGCGCGTCGTCTGCTTCACGCGGCGCGAAAGGATGAAGCGGCCAGCACACACGTAGCTTTTGCGTGCTGCCGTTGCACTGTGCATGTCTACAGTATAATTATAACAACAGTACAACAGCTTCGGCTTCGAAGCAACGCATTACCTTAGAGAACGCGTTTGTGTTATGCGCAATTCATTTGTTAAAGCTTTGAAACAAGTGTGAGCGCCGTCGGATTGCTCACGAGCACTGTTTCTTGCGTTACTCGCTGGCTGGTCTTTGTTTTGTAGTATGTTCTTTCACGACATAGATCCTGTCGAGCAAACAAATTAGCCAACTTTTCAGTGCATAGGAGCACTCTAACCTTAGAAGGTAACACAGTGGCTTTCACGTTTTCTACTGCGCTGCGCAGATTGCCTCAATTACACGCAGAAATCTGCTAGCCTGGGCAGCCTGTTCGTGCAGTGCATGAAGTGTGGCTACTCGTGTCAAAAGATATAGTGAATACATATTACGCATAAACGGCCTCCGTCGTCGCCTAATCAGAAGCGCTTTTCTTAATGTCTCACTTTCAAGGTATGGCGTGAAACATAGCTCAGGATCGGCACTCTCGCACTCCCCTATATGTACAATATGTAAATATATATATATATATATATATATATATATATATATATATATATATATATATATATATATATAGCAGCACGTTCAGCCGTGTGGAAGATGAAGCGCCACACAGTGCTCACAATATATATATATATATATATATATATATATATATATATATATATATATATATATATATATATATATATATATATATATATATATATATATATATATATATATATATATATTGTGAGCACTGTGTGGCGCTTCATCTTCCACACGGCTGAACGTGCTGCTTCATCTTCATCCTGCTCCCTCTTGTAGATACCCATCGTCATCGCGGAGTGTGTTTGGCTGCAATGTGCGACCAAGGCTTCAGGTCTGCAATAAAGCCTGATCCCCCAAGTCCGACCTTCGCGTTACCTTACACGTGGTGGAGGTGCGCCTTGATTTCCCCGCTGCTTCGTCACCTGCATCCACCTGGAGCTTCGTTCTGGCCGCCGTTTGACCCCGACCACCATCGTCATGACTCAAGAGGGCCACTCCGCTACTTCGGCTTCTACCAACTCGATTCCAGCTCCCCTTGCCACTTGGACTGTCAGCAGCCGTCAGCGCGACCCGCAGATGTTAGCCGGTCTCCGAGGCGACGACGCTGATGACTGGCTCGACAGCTACGACCGGGTCAGTGCTTTCAACCGGTGGGACGATTCGCTTAAACTAATTAATGTGTCCTTTTATTTGACGGATGTGGCCAAAACGTGGTTCCTAAATCATGAATCGACAATTCCGGACTGGGCTACCTTTAAACAAAAGTTACGGCAGATTTTCTGCGCTCCTACTGTTCGGACGGAGTCCGCCAAGAAGAAGCTAGAAGCCCGATTCAGCGGCCCAATGAGACCTACACCTCTTATATAGAAGATGTACTTTCACTTTGTCGGCGCATCAATGACACAATGCCAGAGGCCGAGCGGGTTCGGCACGTCCTTAAAGGTATTGGGCCACTCGCCTACAACGCCCTGGCCGTGCAGAACCCTACCACAATCGATGCCATCATATCCACTTGTCAACGCCTTGACGAACTACAGTCAATACGCCTGCAGCCTGATCCCACTTCATTTGGTTTCACTGCCAACGCTGACCTCCGTGCGCTTATTCGCGAATTAATTCGTGAAGAGCTCTCGGCTCAAGGTAATTTGTGCCGCCCTGCATCTGAGCCACATCCTTCAAGTGCCGGCCTGCGTAGCAATGTCAAAGAAGAGCTGGCCTCAATGACCTATTCGCCCCCAACATCGGTCGCTCCTACCATCTGTCAGGTACCAACGTACGCCCAGGTCACGACCTTACCGCCTGCAGCTGGAGCGCCTACGCCACCGGCGCCTACCACTGCTCATGTCGCTGCATTGGCACCACCTGCCGCGGCGCCGACATACTACCCCAACTGGCGCCCAGCCCGCCCTGTTTGTTATTACTGCGGGTACCGAGGCCATATTTCCCGCTTCTGTCGTCGCAGGCTCCAGAATGAACGCCGCGGCTACGACACATTTGAAGCAGACTACCCTCCTCGCTTTTCCGGCTCTAACCCCCGCTCATTCCCTGATTATCCGCAACGTTCATCACCCCCGCCAGAAAGCCCCGCTCCGCCTGCTGGTTACAGGCCTTCAAGACGCCGTTCTCCTTCGCCTTTTCGCCGCTCAACCTCACCTCTCCGTCAAGCTTCTCTGACGACCCCCCGCCTATCGGAAAACTGACCACTGCAGTTTTAGGAGGGAAAACTGCACTCTTCGGCCATCCCAAAAATCCTCCGGAACGTCCCTGGAACATTATTTTAGTGTGGGTTGAAGGTTTATCTGTTGAGGCTTTGGTTGACACGGGCGCCGCTGTTTCTGTGATACACACTGACTTGTGCTCCCGCTTAAGAAAAGTGAAAACGCCTTATGATGGACCTGAACTCCGTGGAGCTAATGGGGCAATAATTCGGCCTTTTGCTAAGTGTACTGTGCGAGTTTTTGTTGATGGTGTCCGCCACCACGTACAATTTGCCGTTATGTCACCGTGCGCTCACCCCATTATTTTAGGCTGGGATTTTCTGTCTGCCGCATCAGCCAGCATTTCGTGTCGCGACAGGGTCATCTACATGAACGAGAGCGATCCGTCTTCTGAACTTCCCGTGCCCCGTCATCGCCTGCTTGCCGATACTAACTCAGTGTTGCCCCCTGGATGCGAACAACTTGTAGCGCTTACTTCTACTGACATTGATAACGGAGATGTGCTAATCGTGCCTTCTGATCGCCATCTGACCCGTGGAATCGCGCTACCACCAAGTCTTGTTCGGTTTGAGCATGGCACAGCGCTTGTCGCTGCTTCGAACACTTCTCCAGAGCCCATTGTGCTGACTAAAGGGACATGTTTTCCTTGTGCCCTGGACATTCATCCGGTGTCCCTCACCACCCTTACCGCCCCCTCTTCCTCACCAGCAGCTTCTTCCGATATGCCTCTCTCTGTGTTCTCTTTGGCACCATCAATCCTGACCTTCCTGCGACTCACCGCCAAGCTTTGCAGGAATTACTTCGAAAACACCAAGCCTCCTTTGATGCCACTTCTCCGACCTTGGGCCGAACGTCTTCTGCACAGCACCGCATTATTACAGAAGGTACTTCTATTGTTAGCCGCCGCCCTTACCGTGTTTCCTTATCAGAACGTAAAATCATAGAAGATAATGTGAATGATATGCTCCGACGAGACATTATTCGGCCCTCAGCTAGCCCCTGGTCATCTCCGGTTGTCTTGGTCAAAAAAAAAGGATGGGTCCGTGCGTTTTTGCGTTGATTACCGCGCACTTAACAAAGTCACTCGCAAAGATGTTTACCCTATGCCACGAATTGACGACTCCCTCGACTGTCTTCAGGGCGCCGAATATTTCTCCACTTTGGATTTGCGTTCCGGTTACTGGCAGATACCGATGCACGAAGCCGAGATCGAAACATCGAGATGCCGATGCTCTTTCCCGCTGCCCGCTCCCAGAATCACCACCTAGTGCTTCTTCGCGCCTTCCTGCGTGCACCCTCGGCGTCAATGTCGTCCAGAGCTCCAAACATCCCCTGTGCTACTCCTGCCGCTGCTCCAGATCGCTACGCCATTATTTCACACCAGCAAGCCGATCCCTACTGTCTTTCCCTAATCAACCTTCTCACCGGTGCTTCTCACCCTCCTACTGCTAGGATGCGCAGACAACTCCAAAATTTCAAACTTGACAACGGCGTGCTGTCCCGTTATATTTATTGCTCTGAAGGCACCCGTTGGGTCCCCGTTATTCCGAGAGCGCTTCGCACCCGTATCCTGGCGGCTTTCCACGATGATGCTACAGCCGGTCACTTAGGCTTTCATAAAACTTACCACCGCGTGAAAACCCGTTTCTTCTGGCCAGGCTTCGCCTCAAGTGTGGCAAAATACGTCGCCTCTTGTCTGCCATGTCAGAGCCGCAAACGGCCCACTTCTCCTCCTGCTGGCCTACTACAGCCGCTACCTTGCCCAGCTACTCCTTTTGCCGTTGTTGGCATAGACTTATACGGGCCACTTCCATTGTCCGCACGAGGTAATCGCTGGATCGTCACCGCCGTCGACCACCTAACACGCTACGCTGAGACCGCTGCCCTGCCTAATGGCTCAGCACATGAGGTCGCGACCTTCTTTTTGGAATCGCTCGTACTGCGTCATGGGGCCCCTCAAGTGCTTCTCAGCGATCGTGGTCGGACATTTCTGTCGACGATTGTAGCCGAAGTTATTGAGGCCTCAACCACACATCACAAATTGACCTCCAGCTATCACCCGCAGACCAATGGGTTGACTGAGCGGTTCCACCGCACGCTTTCTGACATGTTGTCTATGTACGTCGACCAGGACCACCGAAACTGGGACGTAATACTTCGTTTTGTTACGTTCGCCTACAATACGGCTGTACAGCGGACCACAGGTTACACCCCGTTTTTCCTCGTTTACGGCCGTTCTCCTGCTACCTTTCTTGACGCCTCTTTCCTTTCTACACATGCCAGTTCCTCACCCTCTCTTCCTGACCAGTTCCTTTCCCGAGTGGCCAAATCTCGCCGGCTTGCTCGCGTCAACACGGAAGCCAGCCAGGAAGACCGCAAGTGCCGCTATGATGCAACCCATCGCCAAGTTTCGTTCCGTCCCGGCGACGAGGTGTTACTTTGGACCCCATTACGCACTCCTGGCCTTTCTGACAAGTTACAGCACCGTTACATTGGTCCTTACACAGTTCTTGCAAAAACCTCCCCGGTCAACTATCGCGTCTCCCCTGTTCACCCTCCTCCGGGCAGTCGTTACCGTGGCACTGAAGTTGTCCACGTTTCACATATGAAACCTTTTATTCGGCGCAATCCTGCGGACTAACTGCGGCCAGGCTGGCCGCTTTAACTGCGCGGGCGAAATAGTGTGAGCACTGTGTGGCGCTTCATCTTCCACACGGCTGAACGTGCTGCTTCATCTTCATCCTGCTCCCTCTTGTAGATACCCATCGTCATCGCGGAGTGTGTTTGGCTGCAGTGTGCGACCAAGGCTTCAGGTCTGCAATAAAGCCTGATCCCCCAAGTCCGACCTTCGCGTTACCTTACAATATATATATATATATATATATATATATATATATATATATATATATATATATATATATATATATATATATATATATATATTCCTTTGTCGTCTAAAACAACGTCAGGTGTGAAGAGGTATTTATGAGTACACTAAAAGAGAAGTCAGTGAGAATGGGCGTGTGCACAGCGACGACTGAACAAGCGCGTGAGTCTATGAGTCTATTCAAAAATCTTATAGTGCGAGTAATCATGTCGCGCCCTTGATTGATTCCCCTCCTCCTTTACACACACACACACACACACACACACACACACACACACACACACACACACACACACACACACACACACACACACACACACACACACACACACACACACACACACACACACACACACACACACACACACACACACACACACACACACACACACACACACACACACACACACACACACACACACACACACACACACACACACACACACACACACACACACACACACACACACACACACACACACACACACACACACACACACACACACACACACACACACACACACACACACACACACACACACACACACACACACACACACACACACACACACACACACACACACACACACACACACACACACACACACACACACACACACACACACACACACACACACACACACACACACACACACACACACACACACACACACACACACACACACACACACACACACACACACACACACACACACACACACACACACACACACACACACACACACACACACACACACACACACACACACACACAGACAGAAAAGAAAAACGACACAATTGTATTGCTTGTAGGGGAAGTTACTTTAATTTCAAACTAGCACTGGACTGCAGTCTTAAAACACATACGATATTCAAGGTATATACATAGGGTTATTCGTTTTCAGGTTTTATATTTTTTCAAATTCGGGGGGGTTAAAATCGGGCGTTATTTTTCGGCTTGATAATAGGGGAGAAATCGGGTTTTTCGTGGGAAAATTCCGCAATTCGGGTTTTATCGGGTTAAATTTGCAGACTAATAAGTGTGCTGTCGAACCTAGGAAGAATGCGCCGGAAATGTTGGCGATGGTCAGACAAGTTGCAAGATTCGCACCGGAAGATCAGAAAAGCAACTGTATACAGTATATCCCAGGGAGTGGATGTTCTCGAGCGTGCAGTGAAGTCAAGACGCACTGTGCCGTTGAAAACTGTGTCTGACTTTTTGTGCAACAAGCAACTTTGTGTTCTTACGGCTGATAAAGAGGGTGGTTTCGCCGTTTTTCCGCATGACCTCTTCCGGAAAGCCTCCGAAGCTATCGAGAGCAATTTTAATAGAATGAGCGAAGTAAAACTAAAGAAAGCTAAGGCCATGGCAAAAAAAACTGTGCAAGCGGTTAGGATTACAAACACTCGTCAAGCAAATTCAGGACAAGGAAAAACCTTGTTTAGACATGTTCTTTTCCGCAAAAACTCATAAGGATGGCTGTCCACTTCGTGTGATTATTTCAGAAAAGGAAACGTGGCAGAAATATTTAGCTCTTTTTCTGCAGGATAAGTTGGCCATGCTAACAATTGAAGACATATTCCTTGTTAGGAACTCTGAACAGGTTGTTGAATACTTGCGGCAGCATGAGACTGCAAATGTATCGGCCTTTTCCATAGACATAAAGGACCTTTTTTACTCTTTACCGCATGATGCCCTGCTATCATGTGTTGAACAGGCCATTGATAGAATGGGTGCCGTTTCGTTCCAGAACAGTTGGGGTTTACATGTTAGTGGCTTTCTAGAATTGCTTGATGTGTACCTGCGATCTACGTCTGCCACCTGGGACAAAGGTTTTTACCTGCAAAAACGCGGAGTATGCATTGGATCATGTATTGCCCCGGTCCTTAGCGACTTGTTTTGAGCCCTGCATGACAGAATAATTGAAAGATGTCTCGAAGGTACAAGTGTTGTCCAAGTCTTTAGATTTGTAGATGACTTTTTAATCATAATTGACAATGCCTGTGCGGATTTTCATGTAACAACTGAAGACGTGCTTGACACATTCAAGCGAAACTTATCACCTTTAATTTTGACGCATGAAATGCCCAACAACCATTCCATTAGATTTTTGGAGCTAAGACTAAAGTTTTATAATAACCATGTTTGTTGGGGGTATGAACCACGGGGGAAAAAAGGTTTATTACCCGCTGTATCTGCTCACTCGAAGCTTGTAAAACGCAGCGTTGTCAAATATTGTTTTGTAAATGCCCTGACTAAATCCTGTGACCATATGCTTAAAGAAAGTCTAGCCCTGCAAAATAGACGCCTGTCTGACGCGGGGTTCCCGGAGGCCCTTGTAGTTTCTGTGGCCGAGGGCCTGCTCCAGAAAATGAAACAAGTCCGGCAATCTGAAAAGAATGCCGTGACAGGCCCGGATGCACGCAAAAGAGTAGCAGTCATTCCGTATATCCACCAGACTTCCTGAACTTCCTGAACCAGACTTCCCACAACCTGAAGAAGATTGGAAAGCGCGCAGGCGTTGACGTTGTGTTTTCGGCCCCACTCAAGCTATATGTTCTATGCAAGAAAACTAACCCGTGCTATAGCAAAAAGAAAAAATCGTGCATGATTAGACACCATAATCAGTTCGTCACTTGCGACGAAGGTGTTGTATATCGCGTTCCGTTGTCCTGCGGACGCGAATACATTGGACAAACAGGCAGGTGTATAAATACCAGATTGAAAGAACACAACAAGAATGTAAATGACGGTGACCAGGGCCATCTTAGCACGCACTGTCATAATTGTGGCGATGAGTCTACACGTCGCCGCAGAAAACCTTGCGTGCCCGAGTTCCAAAAAAGCACAATCGTTGCTCGGCACAATGATCAGTGTGTCAGGGAGATAGTTGAGGCGGTGAACATTTCTCGTACAGAGGAAAGGTGTGTAAGCATGCCATCAGTCGCACTAACCAAGAAAGAGCTGAAGTTTCTGGATCGATGGTGATTAGGGCCTTATCCTATCGCCTATGCCTTTCATGCTGATTGCCTTTCCTGCTCTTTCCTGCTGAAGCTTCAAATGTGTATAAATACGTGGCATATCAGAATAATAAACAGTTGGAAGTCAGCGCTCTTTTCACTCGGTCTGTCGTCGTCCATTCTTGTGGTTCGCGCTGTATTACAAGTTATATTGTCTGTCTGTCGGCTGCTTTGGCCGCTTCTCGGTTGCGCACCAACTGGAGGCACAGCAATTCCGTGGGCACACTTGTTTCAGAAATCGGGAAAAATCGGGTTTCACCCGAAAACAAACAACCCTATATATACAGCACCGGAAAGGGCATTATAAGTGAATTGTTATGAACCTAAGTTATTTATTAGCAAAACAAGCATAAATCAGAAAAAACGCAATATTGCCAACAACACTAATGTTGAAAGCTAATGAAATGCAGCAAACAACCAGGACTTGATTTCATCAACATAGACAGACATTGCAAGGTCACACGAATTAAGAGGAAAACATTATATCTCGTTTGGGAAATATTTGAGTGGGCATGCCTTCTAGACACCATAGTATCTGCCACACTTGCTCTGTGAACACCTGAGCCGCGCCGTAAGGAAAGGAGGGGACGTGGGAGTGAAGGTAGAAGGAGAGAAAGGGGAGCGGTATTGGAGGGCTACGGATTAATTTCGACCACCTGGGGATCTTTAACGTGCGCTGACAGCGCACAGTACACGGACGCCACTTCGTTTCTCCTCCATCTAAATGCAGCCGCCGCGGTCGAGTTCGAACCCGGGAACTCCGGCACAGTAGTCGGGCGTCTTACCACTGCACCACCCCGGCGGGGCTGGACACATGAATAATATATTAATAATTGGTCTACAGGAACGGAAAGGCGCTGTACCAATGGCGCACATCATGAAGCCTCGGGTAAGTCTCGTGAAATAGTGCATTCCCACTAAAAACAGTGCGTACTTGCTGAAACAACGTTTTGGGAGTACAGCTGACTCTATCGAAATAAACGTTTCATCAAAGAGACGATTACTTCTTATGTACCATCTCTGTAAGGGGCGTTTTGCGCTATGACATGCAGGCCAAGAACTGTGTTGACTGCTTTCGTTATCAGTACATTACTTTCCTGTATTAGAATTTAGAGTTTACACGCTCTATTCACCATCAGGTTTAGCAGGTGGCAGTTGTGGGAACCCTGTATGTCGAAGCCCGCATAATGTTGGGCGGTTATAAACTATAAAAGCTCACACACAAAAAAATTTTCCGAGGCACCTGTTCATCGGCCGCTGTGAGATGAGTAATTCGATCCCTACCTGCTGCGCGCCGCTCGAGGTTGTGGTGTGATTGCGACCACTTAGGAATGTTTAATGTTGTGGTAGGACGACGGCTGTAGTTGCGGCGCGCGTATTACACCCCCACTTCTTTTTCCTTCTCTATTTTGTCTGCTGTCCGCAAGATTGTTGCCCCACCGGGGTGGTGCAGTGGTAAGACGCCAGACCACTGTGCTAGAGTACCCGGGTTCGAACCCGACCTCGGCGGCTGCGTTTCGATGGAGGCGAAAGAGGTGTCCTTGTGCTGTGCGATATCAGCGCACGTTAAAGATCCGCAGGTGGTCGAAATTACTTCGTAGACCTCCACTACGGCTCCTTCGCTCTTTCCACCTTCACTCCCACCTTGCTCCCTTCCCTTACGGCACGGATGAGGTGTTCACAAATATCTAGTGAGACAGTTACCGCTCCTTTCTCTTCCTATAAATCAATCAGTTTTAAATCAATCAGGCAACGGAGGTGGCTCAGCTACAGAGCCAGTAGCAGGCCCGTGCATTTTCTTTTCCTGCGGCCGTCCGCTTCAGACGAACAAGAAGTCGTTGCAGTTCCGGTTGGCACGTTTATGGGCAACTACTAGTACTGTCGTTTTTCTCTTTCACTAATCTTGCTTTGACGCCGATGTGCTGGAGGTAAAGAAGCTTCCTTGTTAGAATTCGGTCTGGAGTCTGATGCTCCTAGGCCTAATGAGGTCGGCTACGAAGATGCAACCGCTCTGAACGAAGCGAATCGTTTAAAGTCTAGTTTCGGTGGTTACTATATTTTATTACTAATTTTATAAATATAATATATAATTACAATTTACGAGAACGTATTAAGCTGGCTGTGAAGCTTGCAACGCACCTGTTAAATATTCAGTCTCACTTCAAAAGGGCATGCAAGCGGGGTTCTTGTAGCACACATCCATCAATCCTCAGAGTAGAAGAGAGCAGACGACAAGGGCTATAATCAAAATATCTAAAGCCAGAGTTGGAGCACAGTGTAGCGGAAAAATAATAATAATGAATTGTGTGTGTACGCACTATTTCGAATTTCTCCGTCACCCCACTGTGATTGCTGCTTCCGTCAGCCAGCTGGGATTGTTGACATCGCTAAACAGGTGCAGAAAACTACCAACAATGTAGTTGGTAGTTTGAACCATGACGGTTGGGCATCACTGATGAATGAAGACCGAAGATAAGTTCCAAATGGAACCGGTGGTTGGAATAGGAAAGCCGTCTTAGCGCAATACAAAGCGCCTGTCGGCCAGACACAGTAACGCCTTGGGCGCTGGTGAAAGTGTCTGGCAAAGAAAGCGAGTTGTATAGTTGCTCAAAATCCTGTTGTCGATTCGGAAAGACAATCTGAACAGCGCAGAGTCCACAGCAGATACACCCGCTGACCATTCTTCGAGCGGTAGTGGCATATAGTCGGATCACTTCTGCTTTGCAGCGAAATTTCCAAACTGTCGGCTTCGAGCGAATTCGGGAGCTCGTACTCCACCCATGTCAACACCGACAGATATCGTGAATCATCCAAGACGCTCTACGGTATAGTTGAAAAATGCCTGAAGAATGTGCAGTTCAGTAGCTCAGCGCTGGAAGGGCACGTTTTCTGTGCTTTGGAAGCATACGTGTGGAACGTCTAGAAGCAGAAAAACATCTGTATACATCACCTGTAGAAGCAGACGTTCGCTTGCTTCTGGACGTTTCGCACGTTTGCTTCCGAAGCAGAAGGCGTGCCCTTCCAGGTTCGTCTGCTTCTAAACGTTTCGCTTTCCTCGCGGCTTCAAAGTAGATTGTCTCGGCTTCCTGTGGCTCAACCCACACCTTGTTTCATTTTAGTGAACATTTTTCTTACCAGGCGCCGCTGGCAGGCACCTCGAATATCTAGAGTAGAAAATAGACCTTTGTATTTGGCCTTCCTGGACATAAACGGGGCGTACGACAACGTAAGCAGGGAACTCCTGTGGAACATATTAAAAGAAGAAGGTATCGGTTATGAGATAATAGAGTTCCAACTGGAAATATACCGGGATAACAAAGTAGAAATTACGTGGGAAGGGATAAGAAGTACGGAGGATGTCAAAGTATGCAAAGGATTAAGACAAGGCTGTCCTCTATCACCGGTGCTGTTCATGCTTTATATGATAAACCTGGAACGGAGGATACAAGGCAGTAACCTAGGTTTTAACCTGTCATATAGATTAGGTGGAAAGGCGGTAGAGCAGCGCCTCCCGGGTTTGATGTATGCAGACGATATTGTGCTGCTAGCTGAGAGTCTGGAAGAATTGCAAACTATAGGTAAGTATTGCGGAGACGAAGGGGACGCTCTAGGCTTCAGTTTCAGCGCAGTTAAGTCGGGTCTGATGATTTTCAACGGTTCAACTGATCAGGGTCTTAAAATAAAAGGCCTTGAAATACCTAGAGTAGCAGAATATAAATATCTGGGGGTATGGGTAAACGAAAGATTGGCATACATTGGAAAGCATGAGCAATCACGTAAGGCCAAAGGGCGAAGAAATGCCGGGATAATGAAGTACAAGGCATTGTGGGAATACAATAGGTATGAGGTTTTGAGGGGTATTTGGAAAGGAATTATGATGCCCGGACTTATTTTCGGAAGTGCGGTTGTGTGCCTAAAATCAGAGGTACAGTCGACATTAGAAATAAATCAGAGATCCGTTGGACGATTAGCACTAGGTGCCCACGGCAAAACTACAAATGAGGCGGTACAAGGACATATGGGCTGCGCATCTTTCGAAGTACGGGAAGCTCAGAGTAAAATATTATATGAGGAATGCCTGAGGAAATTGGACAGTAACAGATGGGCAGCTAAAGTATATTAATACCTGTACTTAAAAAGCGTTGACTCACAATGGAGGAAAAGAACTAGGAAACAATCTAGTAAGTATGGTATAGTCACAAGGACGGAGAAATAAAGAGCATTAAGCAACAGGTGAAAAATACAGAAGGTAATAATTGGATAAATTCGATGGAAAAGAAAAGGAGTGTGGAATTATACCGAAAGTGGAAAATGCAGATCAGGAAGGAAGATTTCTTTGATACCTCAAGAGGCAGTGCCCTACTTTTGGAAGCTAGGTCACGGTGCCTTAGAATACGCAGCTACAAAAAGAAATTTAACAATGGAGATGACGCATGTGCTGTATGTGGTAACTAAAGTGAAACAATTGACCATATTATACTCGAATGTAATGGTATCCATCCGGAAGTTGATGCAGGCGCAATCACTGTTCCTGAAGCTCTGGGGTTTAGAGATACCGGTGGCCGGGTGAATAAACCGGCGGTGGAAACTAGCAAAACACGACTGGAAGATTGGTGATTTAAAAGCAGGGACGTGACGCAATGTTAGTAATGTAGAAACAAACATAAATAAATAGAATGATGGTATTGTTAACCATTCTAAATCAATAATTAAGATATTAGGAGAAAAAGGAGCGTGATGGCTACTGCTACCAACCCGTTTCAAAGGGGACTCTCCTATATTCCATCCATCCATCCATCCATCCATCCATCCATCCATCCCAATATATCCTCAGTCGCTGATACCTCACGTTTGTGTACCGTTTGCTAAACGCTATACTAAAACTTGATCTGATGGTGAGTTTTTTACGGTACGCTAACTTTATTTCCGTTAGCACCGCTACTTACGCTAACGCTAAAGTAATTATTGCAGCGTTCCGCAAAGCGTGTCAGCACAGTGGCACATCGTTTCATGTATTTCCTCCGTGCTCTAGCAATCGACGCCAGAGAATCGATGCATTTCCAATCTCCGCGGAGCGCACAGTATACGTGCCATTGACAATTTATATATAACCTCGTCAGTTTTTGTTGTACGATTTCCTTCCTCGCATCAACTGCCTTCTATAGGCACGGAACGCCTACCAATAAGGACGAGTAAATAATACGTTCAACACAGATCGACGTCTCGCGTCACATACATAAAGCGATGAGTGCACGAGAACGTTCGGGGGTGCTTGATCCTGGCGATACGGGGTTGGGACTGGTAGGTAGGTCCACCACCTACAGTAGGTAGGTCACTGCGGCTTGCAGGGGGGCTAGTATGCCACCATATCTTTATCTGCTGTTGTAGGGCGTCATTGCACCCCCTGCCGTTTCGGTGGTGGACGGCGGCGGTTGGCGACGCGCGTCTTTCTCCCCTTTTTCTTGTTCTTCTTTTTTAAAATCTTTATTGGTTCACAGGAATCGAAAGGCGCAGTATCGGATTTCACCGTAGAAAACTGTCAGCAGCTCCTTCTCATGCAAAGCTAACAGGCTAATACCCTCATAAGGCCTCACTGAGTACGGTAGCATTATTTGGAGCCCTCATCAATCATACCTCAGCCAAAAATTAGAAAAAAATTCAAAATAGGTCCTTTGTTTTATTTTCTCCAGCCAGTCACGCTACTATAGTGTATCATCCATGCGATATAAAGCGGGTATTCCCACTCTTTCTTGTCGGCGACGCGTAGCTTCCGTATAATTTCTATACCTTAATTCTTTATAACGGTGGAATCAAAATTGATACAGTTCAGTACATCGAGGCATCATATCATCGTTCGAAGAGGTTAAATCATGGGAAGTGCATCAAACCCATCCCAGCTCGATGCGACGCATACAAATTTTCATTTTTTCCTTCAGCTATTGAAGAATGGAATAGGCTGCCACATGAATTTATGGACGATATAGCTGCCTTGATATTTTTCTTAAAAACGTCGAGTCATATTTTGAGAAGCAATTGGTGTAAACAAAAAATCATTCCAAAAATGTATTTCGTTATTCACTGCGAGTGTTTAGTTTAGGATTTATCTTATTTGTACCTATTGTCTAACGTATTTTTTATTGTTTTGCTTCGCGGTTCTTTTCAGTGCTTCATATGCGACAAATTGAATGTCCGTTATAGCGTTGCAGTGCGTATGTTTTCCATTTTTTGTGTGTTTCTAATGTTTTCCATTTTGTATAACAGTCCCATTCGTTCACCCACTCATGTAAGAGCCTAGCAAGGCTTACAGTATGCTTAAATAAAAAAAAAGTATCTGTCACACTTGTTTCTGTGGACACCTGACCCGCGCCATAGCGGGAGGGAGGAGGGTGGGAGTGATGAAAGGGGAAAGAGAGAAAGAGGAGCCGTAGTGGAGGGCTACGAAGTAATTTCGACCACCTGGGGATCTTTAACCTGCGCTGACATCGCACAGCGCACGGACGCCTCTTCGTTTCGCCTCCATCGAAACGCAGCCGCCGAGGTAGAAACCGGGTACTCCGGCACAGTAGTCCGGCGCGTCTTACCACTGCACCCTATAATTCTCTTCTGTCCTCACGAGGCGGAGGAGATGGCTTAGCTACAGAGCCAGTAGCTGGCCCGTGCATTTTGTTTTTATTCTTCCTTCATTCGCAATAACATATGATCAACTCAGCTGTGTCAACTTGATCCTCGCGCTTTTTAAGCTCGTTCTGCTAAGAACGTCTCTGTTTCAAGCAGTAAATAGAGGAATGTCGAGGTCAGCGCCACACGCCATGCTGGCAGGTCGGCCGGCCTATACATGAAACGATGTGCTACTGTGCTGACACGCATTGCAGAGCACTGCAAAATCGGTTTTCCGGTGTTTTGCGGTGCTACGAGCACTGGGCTAGCTGGTTTGTTTTCAGAGCGTAAGCGAAAGGCGCCTAGCTGCTACTTAACCTCCGTATTTTTTGTTTCTTTTTTTTTATTTTCTTTTTTTTTTCCCCCGAGGAGTTTGCCACCTCTTTTGCTCGTTGCTATGGCTCGTTGAATGGTTTCGCCGCCCGGTGCCGCATTGATTGCTGGTCTTTGGAATTAGACATCATGGCATCCAAACCCGCTTGCCTACCTTCCTAGTACGGAAGGATGGGCGCGGTCACTCTGCCATTTATAATAAGAATGAACATGGTAGAAAAATGTAGGAATTCTTCCAGCGTTGTCTGAGGTAGCAGGGTAAGTACTGCAGGATTCGAATTCTGACCCGTTGCGCTCAGGTTCCCTATTCTAGCGACGCTCACAAGAGCACCCATTATACACGGAAAAAGAATCAGTAATTTGAAATGCGTCGCTTTGAGGGAAAAGTGTCTTCAAGTATTATAAGGCTTCAGTATAGTCCCCAGTTGAATGGTTAATCGAAGTTTTTAATATCGGTAACACAAACGCATGAACTTTTTTTCAAGCCGGCCAGAATCCTGTTTTTCTTGGGTCTAAGGTCGCTGCCCTCGAAGAGTTTTTTCACAAGAAGGGAAAGGTGCCGTATTTGACCCGCGCCGTAGCGTAAGGGAAGAGGGGAGTGAAATCTTAGTTCCCAGCCCTGCACTACGAAAGATTTGGCGGACATTACGTTGCGCTGAGGCCCTGTCACGTTAATTCCGGCCGTGGTTTTTGTGATTTCATTTCTGCTGGCATTGCTTGCAGGCGTGCTGTTTCGATCTTTATTTTCTTGATACTGGTGCTCAAAAATTTGCTATAAATGTGATGTTGTGCTCTGTTTCAAACTATGGCAACTAACTAGAACGTGATACAAGGTGTTCGAGTGCCGTCGAGTTGTGAACGGCGAATTAACAGTCGGCCGTTGCGATCAGCTGGCTGACCGTCCATGGCGAGCCGCGCGGTCAACTCGAGACTTTATGTCGAGTATTTTGTCAATGAGTATTTAATAGCGCTGTAGAAGCTAGGAACGTCTGTAAAGTAGGTTGTTTGCTCCCGTTCAGGAGCACCAAGTTCTCGCTTGGGCAAGATCGGCTAATATGCTACAACTGCATGTTTTCGCATGATGACGGTAGTAGCGTGCTGTCATTCCGTGACTTCAACCCACGCCTTGTTTCATTTTAGTGAACATTTTTCTTACCAGGCGCCGCTGGCAAGCACCTCGAATATCTAGAGTGGAAAATAGACCTTTGTATTTGGCCTTCCTGGACATAAACGGGGCGTACGACAACGTAAGCAGGGAACTCCTGTGGAACATATTAAAAGAAGAAGGTATCGGTTATAAGATATTAGAGTTCCTACAGGAAATATACCGGGATAACAAAGTAGAAATTACGTGGGAAGGGATAAGAAGTACGGAGGATGTCGAAGTATGCAAAGGATTAAGACAAGGCTGTCCTCTATCACCGGTGCTGTTCATGCTTTATATGATAAACCTGGAACGGAGGATACAAGGCAGTAACCTAGGTTTAACCTGTCATATAGATTAGGTGGAAAGGCGGTAGAGCAGCGCTTCCCCGGTTTGATGCATGCAGACGATATTGGGCTGCTAGCTGAGAGTCTGGAAGAATTGCAAACTATAGTAAAGTATTGCGGAGACGATGGGGACGCTCTAGGCTTCAGTTTCAGCACAGTTAAGTCGGGTCTGATGATTTTCAACGGCTCAACTGATCAGGGTCTTAAAATACAAGGCCATGAAATACCTAGAGTAGCAGAATATAAATATCTGGGGGTATGGGTAAACGAAAGATTGGCATACATTGGAAAGCATGAGCAATCACGTAAGGCCCAAGAGCGAAGAAATGCCGGGATAATGAAGCACAAGGCATTGTGGGAATACAATAGGTATGAGGTTTTGAGGGGTATTTCGAAAGGAATTATGATGCCCGGACTTACTTTCGGAAGTGCGGTTTTGTGCCTAAAATCATAGGTACAGTCGAATTAAAAATAAATCAGAGATCCGTTGGACGATTAGCACTAGGTGCCCACGGCAAAACTACAAATGAGGCGGTACAAGGACATATGGGCTGCGCATCTTTCGAAGTACGGGAAGCTCAGAATAAAATATTATATGAGGAATGCCTGAGGAAATTGGACAGTAACAGATGGGCTGCTAAAGTATTTAAATACCTGTACTTAAAAAGCGTTGACTCACAATGGAGGAAAAGAACTAGGAAACTAACTAGTAAGTATGGTATAGTCACAAGGACGGAGAAATAAAGAGCATTAAGCAACAGGTGAAAAATACAGAAGGTAATAGATGGAAAAGAAAAGGAGTATGGAATTATACTGAAAGTGGAAAATGCAGATCAGGAAGGAAGATTTCTTTGATACCTCAAGAGGCAGTGCCCTACTTTTGGAAGCTAGGTCAGGGTGCCTTAGAACACGCAGCTACAAAAAGAAATTTAACAATGGAGATGACGCATGTGCTGTATGTGGTAACTCCAGTGAAACAATTGACCATATTATACTCGAATGTAATGGTATCCATCCGGAAGTTGACGCAGGCGCAATCACTGTTCCGGAAGCTCTGGGGTTTAGAGATACCGGTGGCCGGGTCAATAAGCCGGCGGTGGAAATTAGCGAAAAACGACTGGAAGATTGGTGGCTTAAAAGCAGGAAATTGACATAATGTTAGTAATGTACAAACAAACATTAAATAAATAGAATGATGGTATTGTTAACCAATCTAAATCAATAATTAAGATATAGGGAGAAAAAGGAGCGTGATGGCTACTGCTACCACCCCGTTTCAAAGGGGACGCTAATATATTCCATCCATCCATCCATCCATCCATCCATCCATCCATCCATCCATCCATCCATCCATCCATCCATCCATCCATCCATCCCAATATATCCTCAGTCGCTGATACCTCACGTTAGTGTACCGTTTGCTAAACGCTATACTAAAAGTAGATCTGATGGTGAGTTTTTTACGGTACGCTAACTTTATTTCCGTCAGCACCGCTACTTACGCTAACGCTAAACTAATTATTGCAGCGTTCCGCAAATCGTGTCAGCACAGTGGCGCATCGTTTCATGTATTTCCTCCGTGCTCTAGCAATCGACGCCAGAGAATCGATGCATTTCCAATCTCCGCGGAGCGCACAGTATACGTGCCATTGACAATTTACATATAGCCTCGTCAGTTTTTGTTGTACTGTTTCCTTCCTCGCATCAACTGCCTTCTATAGGCACAGAACGCCTACGGATAAGGACGAGTAAATATTACGTTCAACACAGATCGACGTCTCGCGTCACATACATAAGGCGATCAGTGCACGAGAACGTTCGGGGGTGCTTGATCCTGGCGATACGGGGTTGGGACTGGTAGGTAGGTCCACGACCTACAGTAGGTGGTGGGTAGGTCACTGTGGCTTGCAGGGGGGCTAGTCTGCCATCATATCTTTATCTGCTGTTGTAGGGCGTCATTGCACCCCCTGTCGTTTCGGTGGTGGACAACGGCGGTTGCCGACGCGCGTCTTTCTCCCCTTTTTCTTTTTCTTCTTTTTTAAAATCTTTATTGGTTCACAGGAATCCAAAGGCGCAGTATCGGATTTCATCGTAGAAAACTGTCAGCAGCTCCTTCTCATGCAAAGCTAACAGGCTAATACCCTCATAAGGCCCATCACTGAGTACGGCAGCATTATTTCGAGCCCTCATCAATCATACCTGAGTCACAAAATAGAAAACATTCAAAATAGGTCCTTAGTTTTATTTTCTCGAGCCACTCACGCTACGATAGGTTATCATCCATGTGAAATAAAGCGGGTATTCCTACCCTTTCTTGTCGGCGACGCGTAGCTTCCATGAAATTTCTATACCTTAATTCTTTATAATGGTGGAATCAAAACTGATACAGTTCTGTACATCAAGGCATCATATCATCGTTCGAAGAGGTTAAATCATGGGAAGTGCATCAGACCCATCCCAGCTCGATGCGACGCATACAAATTTTCATTTTTTCCTTCAGCTATTGAAGAATGGAATAGGCTGCCACATGAATTTATGGACATCTGCCTTGTTATTTTTCTTAAAAACGTCGAGTCATATTTTGAGAAGCAAATGGTGTAAACAAAATATCATTCCTAAAATGCATTTCGTTATTCACTGCGAGTGTTTAGTTTAGGAATTTATCTTATTAGTACCTATTGTCTAACGTATTCTTTTATTGTTTCCCTTCGCGGTTCTTTTCAGTGCTTCATATGCGACAAATTGAATGTCCGTTATAGTGTTGCAGTGCGTATGTTTTCCATTTTTTGTGTGTTTCTATTGTTTTCCATTTTGTATAACAGTCCCATTCGTTCACCACTCATGTAAGAGCCTAGAAAGGCTCACAGCATGTTTAAATAAAAAAAAAGGACACCTGACCCGCGCCATAGCGGGAGGGAGGAGGATGGGAGTGATGAGAGGGGAAAGAGAGAAAGAGGAGCCGCAGTGGAGGGCTACGAAGTAATTTCGACCACCTGGGGATCTTTAACCTGCGCTGACATCGCACAGCGCACGGACGCCTCTTCGTTTCGCCTCCATCGAAACGCAGCCGCCGAGGTAGAAACCGGGTACTCCGGCACAGTAGTCGGGCGCGTCTTACCACTGCACCCTATTAATTCTCTTCTGTCCTCACAAGGCTCTGGAGATGGCTTAGCTACAGAGCCAGTAGCTGGCTCGTGCATTTTCTTTTCATTCTTCCTTCATTCGCAACAACATATGATCAACTCAGCTGTGTCAACTTGATCCTCGCGCTTTTTAAGCTCGTTCGGCTGAGAACGTCTCTGTTTCCAGCAGTAAATAGAAGAATTTCGAGGTCAGCGCCACACGCCATGCTGGCAGGTCGGCCGGCCTATACATGAAACGATGTGCCACTGTGCTGACACGCATTGCAGAGCACTGCAAAATCGGTTTTCCGTTGCTTTGCGGTGCTACGAGCACTGGGCTAGCTGGTTTGTTTTCAGAGCGCAAGCGAAAGGCGCCTGCGACTAAACCTCCGTATTTTTTGTTTCTTTTTTTTATTTTCTTTTTTTTTTTCCCCCGAGGAGTTTGCCACCTCTTGTGCTCGTTGCTATGGCTCGTTGAATGGTTTCGCCGCCCGGTGCCGCATTGATTGCTGGTCTTTGGAATTAGACATTATGGCATCCAAACCCGCTTGCCTACCTTCCTAGTACGGAAGGATGGGCGCGGTCACTCTGCCATTTATAATAAGAATAAACATGGTAGAAAAACGTAGGAATTCATCCACCGTTGTCTGAGGTACCAGGCTAAATACTGCAGGATTCGAGTTCTGACCCGTTGCGCTCAGGTTCCCTATTCTAGCGACGCTCACAATAGCACCCATTATACACGGAAAAAGAATCAGTAATTTGAAATGCGTCGCTTTGAGGGAAAAGTGTCTTCAAGTATTATAAGGCTTCAGTATAGTCCCCAGTTGAATGGTTAATCGAAGTTTTTAATATCGGTAACACAAACGCATGAACTTTTTTTCAAGCCGGCCAGAATCCTGTTTTTCTTGGGTCCAAGGTTGCTGCCCTCGAAGAGTTTTTTCACAAGAAGGGAAAGGTGCCGTATTTGACCCGCGCCGTAGCGTAAGGGAAGAGGGGAGTGAAATCTTAGTTCCCAGCCCTCCAATACGAAAGATTTGGCGGACATTACGTTGCGCTGAGGCCCTGTCACGTTAATTCCGGCCGTGGTTTTTGTGATTTCTTTTCTGCTGGCATTGCTTGCAGGCGTGCTGTTTCGATCTTTATTTTCTTGATACTGGTGCTCACAAATTTGCTATAAATGTGATGTTGGGCTCTGTTTCAAACTATGGCAACTCAACTAGAACGTGATACAAGGTGTTCGAGTGCCGTCGAGTTGTGAACGGTGAATTAACATTCGGCCGTTGCGATCAGCTGGCTGACCGTCCATGGCGAGCCGCACGGGCAACTCGAGACTTTATGTCGAGTATTTTGTCAATGAGTATTTAATAGCGCTGTAAAAGCTAGGAACGTGTGTAAAGTAGGTTGTTTGCTCCCGTTCAGGAGCACCAAGTTCTCGCTTGGGCAAGATCAGCTAATATGCTACAACTGCATGCTTTCGCATGATGACGGTAGTAGCGTGCTCTCATTCCGCGACTTCAAAAGGCTTGCAAATTGTGTTGTTTGGCTTCAGTCAGTACCGCAAGGTATTATGTTATAAGTACTGAACAATTTTTTCCTCAGGCATTTCTACTACACGCAAGTTTCTAGAATGAATTGCCAATCAGCTGTCGAGTGTTGGTCTCGTTGCTTACTAGGCCAGCGTTTCAACGTGAGCAGTTGTAAGATTTATACACTGTTGTGTAATAAATTATTTGCTGATATAACTGCCAATAACGAAACATGCTTTCACCAGCGAAGTAGTCAGCACGAGCACGCAGAAATTTGCGGAGAAATGCGAGCAAAATGTTAAAATAAAATTTTCTGTTTCTGCAGACCTACTACATAGTGCAGTGGTATTTATTCTTGTCCTGTGTAGAAACAGAGAGTTAATGACGGTTATAGAGATAACAGCATTTTTTCTATACCCTGAGTCGGAGTCATATGAGAATATTCACTTCAGGACAATACTAACATTGTACGGCTATTTTTCATATTTCATTGTATGGCACGCAGGAAAGCTGATAGCTGAGATAAATTATGTATAACCAGATTGTTGCTGTGCAGCAAAGCGGTTTCATAATGGCTCAGGTGGTGCTAAACATGCATGTGAGATTTAAATGAGTGTATACATCTATATAGGTTACTTATTGTGATGCAATGCAAGGCGGCACATTGGGGACTGAATATTTTTAAGATGCTGCACACATGAAATGTTTGTGTAATTTTCATTCAGGAGGACTCCTATGTTGTCTTCAGAAGGAAAACAAGGTGCTGGTGGCCACTGGCTATCTCAAGAAGTGTAAATTGTGCAAGGTAGGCAGAGACTGGCCTAGTTAGCAGCTGTTACGTCCGCAAGGATCACAAGTATGAAGGTGTAGTAAATCCTGACATCAACTTGCGTCTTTGTGTGATGAAAAAGCCGAAGCAAGGTTTCTGTGCTCTGCACTATGCATATTCTTATAGCTTCATATTACTCAACAACAGGTTTTTTTGAAGCCCATTTCTGCTGGCTGTGCTAGGCATTTTGTCACACCTTACTATTCCCCACTTGCAGCCTTGCTTTGAGGTCATTATTCACATGGTATAAGATATGTGCTGCAAACATTTTGCTAGAGAATTGTACTCACTGTATGAGAAAGGTTTCCCATTTACACCCAAGAAACTTTCATCTTTCATGGTTGTATATGAAGACTTGTTACTTTCACTGTCGGGTATTTTCTCTTTTGCCCTTGTGCCTGAGTGTTCCTCTTTGTGCCCGTAGCAAAGCTGTGCCGTAAGCATCGAGACCTTGATTTACCTTTAAGTTTTCGTTTTAAAGAACCACGAGACAGGCGCACTTTATGCCTGGCTTTTTGTACTTGACTTCTTTACCTTGAACTCACTGCATATAGTGCAGAATTTATACATTCCCACATTTCAGTATGTATGCATTAACAGCCTGTGTGCCTGCTGGAAACATCTAAATGTACACAATCTGGTTTTTCTGTTCAACCCACCCCGTGCACAAAGTTCACAACAGCAAAATAGTAACAGGCTCATCCCAACTTTGGTTGGAAGCAACAAAGGCTTTATGAGATGCCATTAAAACAAAACTTTTGTTTCAGTTCTTCCCTTTTTTGAATGACACAATGCAGCAATCAGTATTGGGAATTCAAACATAATTTTCAAACATGGAGACTTTTCAAAATTGTATGAAAATGGCCTAAAATAGCCCACACACTCTGTTATGCTTCGTTAATGTTGTCTGTCTGTGAGTGGGGTTTTCTCGCGTGCACTGTAGTCTCGGCAAGTGGATATGTCTTTCTTGCTGCCGGAATAGCTACGTCACTATCCCATCCAGCACCTCGACACGCATTAGTATAAGTTTTGGCCGTGTAGTCTTGGGTGCGTACGTTGGAGTATATTGCATGTGCATGCAGTATGAATACAGCAATGCTGTAAATGCAACTCGTATGTCACACAGTTGCATTTTTGCAATACAGCTCAAGTAAGGATCAAGTGCTCGAGAAATATATTTATTTCTTTCGTGATCCTCCGAATGGTACCATTGATTGACAGTGTATTGTTAACCATGATACAGTTTTTAGGCATTCTACCTACTACAGTATTTTCTGAAAATCTAGTACAATGTGAGCAAAATCAATTGAGGTGTCAAGAGCATAAGCTTAAAATAGTGAAGATTGTCAATGATTTAAGTTTGGCGCGAACACACAATACACAAGAATTGATATCCTCGGTGCCCGTTCGTCGAATGCTGTTGACTCCAACTGAAACCCAAAATCTGTCGAATCCAACTTGTGCTGGAGCGGCCGTAGTCAATGGAGCCTATTGAACACATCCCCGCTCTGTTCCGCTACAAATTTCGTGGTCGCTTCGCATAGGGTTTGGGAGGAGGGGGTAAAGAGGAGACTCCCTGCGGTTTACTTTTTAAGCGAAAGCTTCACTATAGGTAAAGTGGAGTCTTTGCGCAAGCCTCAGTTTGACATTCATTTCACCTTTAAGAAGCAGGAGGACAAACTGTATCCATGCAGTGAAGGTGTCCACAGAAACATGTGACAAATACGGTCCCTTTCCTATAAACCAACACACAATGTTAATAGGCTAGCCACCAATTCAGGGAGTTACAGGGAAAGAGTTACATATTGTGCTCAAAACATCCGACCGCTTGAAGAATAACCTTGTGAAAAAAATTGGCTGTGATTTAGATTCAGTTAAACCTAGTGTGAAGCGACAGCCGCTATAGCTGAAGTGTGTGGACGCAGAAGCGGCGGTGGTGCCAGCGGCCATCATCGCGGCGGCGTTTTACAAGATGCTATTTTGGCTTTAGACCATTAATTTCTTCTCCTCCACAAGCTTTCAGCTCATAGCGAAATGTTCTCCGGATCGTCAGATGCGGCAACTGATGATCGTAACGAGCACAGCTGCTTAGTTCCTCTTGCTGTGAGTCTGTGGCATGGCTGCGACAGAAACTCGCCTCGTGTATCGCTACGCAGCTGCTCACGCGTTAAGCCATATACTTCCCAAGTCAGTTAACGTTTGACCTTTGGTGGGAACATAGCTGCTTAAGTTCCAACTTGACCTTTAAGCTGTTTGAAGGTCATCGGAAGCACACATTGACCTTGGCTTTACCTCACGAAATGAAGCTATCGCTTCAAAACGTGCAGCCGCTTAACCTTCAATAAAGATGGTGCGACCTTCATCTTATTAAATTTAGGTGCCCACCCAAAAGTATACTGCAGTTCTTTTCTCCAAAATCTAGCTTATAAAAAATATATATGTGCCCCGTCGCAATGGCACGGTGGTTAAGATGCCTGGCTACTGTTCCGGAGTAAACGTGATTGCTGGCGGCAGCGTTTCTATTGAGGCGCATTTACGTAGAGGCATACGTGTGCTGTGCAATGTCAGTTGCATATTTAATATATCCTGGTGGTCGAAGTTACTTTATGGCCCTTCATTATGCCCCTCTTCCTCTTTTCACGTTCACTACCACCCCACCACCTGACAGAGAGTAGAACATTTTATTTAATCTTGGTTTCTTAACTTAAAAATGATTTATGAAGAATGGCAGGCTTCATGCATCTTTATACAAGCCCATCAATTTATTGTCAACCTCTTCTGCATTTCATATATCGTTCAGAAAATTAGCTCAATTTCTTCAAACCTTCTGCTGTTGGCTTTGTTAGGCCCAGCAAAGATGCGCTTGATCAAAGTTATTACACTGTAGTTCGTCCCCTTGACATTTCTTTGTGCTTGGATTTTCACGACCGTTGCATGGGTACTGCTGATGGAGATTGGTGTTTATTTGTAAAACAATACTTTGGTGATAGTGCAGTAAACTTTTCCCAGTTATTATGTATGTTATTGTTGTGCAGTAGTGATTCTGCAGATCTTCACTCACATACAGATGCATGCCTCCAGTACCTGCCTATCAAGGGTGTCTTTCTAATAATACAACTGAGTGCAATGGGATATGGGGATTCTCCTTATCTTCTTTGATGAGGCGACAGAGTGCCTGAGGAAGCAGTTGAAACATCACTCTGGCATAGTACAAAGCGTAGGAACCAGAATCTCCCGTCCTCTCCTGATCCGAGCCCCCAATCGCCTTCGGCATAGCGGCTTTGTAGCTCTTTCTTTGTTGTTCTTGGCAGAATGTAATCATAAATGACACGTGGAAGCACATCAAAGGAAGGAAGCAGTGGACCTGGGATTCGCATGTGCAGAGGTTAACTAATAAGCTCTCATCAGTGACAGGGGCAATTTCTCGTTGCCATACTTTTCTTCTTTCTAAAATAAAACTTCAGATATATAACGCATTATTCATCTCGCATATAAATTAGTGTTCTTTACTTTGGCTCACAACTGCTAAAAAAAACAAAGAAAAAATTTATCTCCTTCAAATGTAAGCCATTCTTCGTATAGCAAATGTTGGTTACATAGCCCATACTGGAAGTATAATGTAGTAAAATATGTATGAATTTCGAGGTTTTTTGTGATATTATTTTCCTTCCAGCTTGAGAACTATGATAAAGATTCCACCCTGCTGAAAGAAACTAGAGATCTAGTGAACACACGTAACACAGACATTTTTTCACATGGGCTATAGGCTCCAGACATTAGAATATACTCTTCCCACATTTTGAAGTAAATTCAAAGACATAAATCAGTCCACTAAAGCTGCACTGGTTCAGTCTTTTGTAATTATGTAACCCGATGGTATTTTCCGCAGTTATAAAGTTCTCTCTTATTTACATTCATGGCCTCTGTTATAATTTTGCACTTAAAGCGTTGTTAAAGTATGCACTACCTGCATTCATTTTTTTTTCCAGTCATTCTAAGAATATATCCTGCTAGTTTGTTTTGCTTGCTGAACTGATATTTAGTTCTCTTGTGATAGACCTATGTTTGCATTGCATTACTTACATTAGTGGTCTGGTTTCCTGCGTGTAAGACATGAAAAAAAGAATATGTATATTTGCTTCTTGATATGTGTGTATAATATTTTATTGCATGCTGACCTGCCTTGTAATGACTGCCTGGGCCTCATCAAGCTGGTTACTTGCAGCTTTTAGCCCAGGCAGCCTACCACAACATTCTGGGAAAAAAATTGAATTCAATTGTAGGGCGACGGGGGGCAGGAGGCAAGTGGGAAGACAGCCTCTAGATGGGAGGGGGTTCTATACTTTACCGGAGATAGTGCTGCTGTATTTGTTTTTGATGTAGATCATATAGTGGGGCCCTGGGTAGGCCCAGAATAGCAATACGAAATGACTTGTACGCCCGGCCACTGAAAATTACTGCCCTTATTTTTTTGTTAATCTAGAGATTGAAGAAAGGGTAGTCCAGTCCATTCTGAGCTTGAACTCCATGCTTAGTCATGGTTAAGTTGTAACCATTTAGGTGCTTATGGCCTAGCCAGTTAAGTAGTGGGAAGAAGTTATATTTATCAATTTTTTTTTGGTCCTTCCAGTTTTACTCTCAATACTATATATTATACTCTAAATATGCTCTAGTAGTATGCTTCCTGGTCTTCCGTGTCTAACTGCACGACTGATATGTATTCTAATGTTTGTTGAAGAGAAAATTACATCTTTGACGCTGAATGGCACTGTGCTCCTTGCTTAAAGTGAGGGCAGAGCCACTTTATGTGTTTGTCACAGCTGTGCAAAGATTAGGACACAAAAGAACAGAGCAAAGCTGTCATGGAGAAAACTAGTTTATCATTCCCTGGTTTGTAATAAAAATAATTCATGTATAATGTCTGAGTGAGCGTTTTTAAGAGAAAACAACACCGTTCCTGCTCACTGCAAGCTGATCGTAGCAATGCCGAAGTTGTAGAATTAAAACACTACTCTAAAAATTAAACATTGATAGATAATACTCATGTGTCAACCCCAAGTGAAAGCATAAAGTGTGGCTTCAGTGGCTGTGGAAACACTATGTTCCAGCCAAGGTCTGTGCTAATTACCTTGCCTGTATGTGGTAAGTAGTTTTGCCTTTCATGTAAGCTGCACTGTAGAGCAACTAATAATGCGTACTTGTGCTTTATGACACATAGCTGCCATATCTCATGTTCTTTCCTTACCTGACGCTCATTTATCGTTTCACACAACTCAAACAATGCTACGCTTGCTGCTGTTGCCTACTTAGCTTCAAAAGATGTAAACTGAAAAAGTGAGAAAGGTGCTGAAAGGTGCTGAAAGCAATATGTTTCAAGAAAACTATATGTCGGGCTTAGACACGTTGTCAATTACAGTGTGTCGCTTCTGTTTAGACATTGATGGAATAATACTTTCTTAACACAAGTGTGCAAGTTTACTGAAAGCAGTTTAATTGCGACACCTTTCAGAGCTTACTTGATATTGGGAGTGTGTGGCTTATTTAGCGCTTAGCAGGATGCAACAAAATGTGCAGCTGGGTTTAAATTTTGAAAATCTTTTGCTTTAAAGAGAACAGGCAATCTGATATCAGGTGCAGGAGGCATACAGAAATTACTGCTTGTGTTTAGCAGTGTGAAAATAGAGCATTAGAAAAGTGACAAATGAAAGCATTGGACATCTAGTTGCAAAGAAAAACAAGATTTGAGAAGGAGCCTCAGTTCACAAGCAAACATTTCAACAAGACTTCTCTTTGTCCAGGTGAAGACTGATCCACTTGTTGGAATGTTTGCTTGTGAACTGAAGCTCATGCTCAACCCATGTTTGTTTGTTTTTTATTCTGTGTATACATTTTCCCCTCATTCTAGTGAGTGCTTATGCACACTTGGAATACTCTCGTGCACTGCATATGCAGAAAAACATTCAAGAAGCTGTGCAATTAAGTAAATATTAGCTGCTGTCGAGAAAGCCATCACCTTTAATAACGTGTCATCAAACACGAATACCTAATAAGTGCGTTAGCTTGCTCGTACAGCTGATAAAGCTTCACTTGACAGCTGTTTTATAAGTCGGCCTTTCGAGCAGCCACAAATCATTTCTTGCAATTCATTGCCAGGTGTCCAAGAAAGCACACTCTATGTATGTGAAAGGAAGGTTGTGAGCATCTGTTTTGTATCGTCTATCTGCATTCACTTTCATCTATTCACGGCGATTATTTATGCTTCAGTTGACGAGGTGATGTGCGGATATATCTGAAAAATCTTTCATTTGTTTTCTTGATATCCTTTTCTTAATGTGCAATGTTCACTTCACTTTTACTTCGACATATATCACATTTATGGAGAATCCTGGAACTAAACGGGGCAAGATGTGTCAAGGGCCATTACGAACTTGAGTTCCAAAGATGAGCTCATCTAAGTTGTGTTTTGAGCACTGACTAAGCTGTTGATTTCAATGTCTTTTTAAGTTAATTAAACGACCACTTGATTGTTTGATTAATATAAAGCTAATTCTGGATCCGATGTGTGTATGTATATGTATGTAAAACTACATTCACTGCTGCTTCGGTATTTGGCGAGGTGTGATAGGTATGCGAGCACTTATACAAATGAGCACCCTGCAAGCGGGCTTTGCTTTTGGCGAATTACCGTTTACTTAAAAATACACTAAAAAAAAAAAAAGCATTCCGAGCGGCTTGATCGGTTCACCACGGTAGTCGTCACACAGCTGTCGCCGACAAAACTATACCGATTCAGGGATCTTATTCAAGTGTGGTAAGCTGCGACGCGGAAAGTGAGCGGCCGCATGGCGAACGATCACGAAACGGGCCCAATTCTCGTAGCGTGCGCAGTCCAAGATCGAGCGCAGTGTCACGTGCTGCATGGCCTGCAGATCTCGAGACGTCTGCTTGACGCGGCGAAGAATCAGAAGATTTCAGCCGATCGTCGTAAACTCCTCCCTTACGCGCATTTGATGATGGCGTTCTTAGCAGAACGAGCTTAAAAAGCGCGCAGATCAAGTTGTCACAGCTAGGAGTTGATCATAGGTTGTTGTTGTGCCTGAAGGAAGAATGAAATAAAATTGCTGCTGGCTCTCTAGCTGAGCCACCTGATAGATGTATAGGAAGGGAAAGGCGCGATAACTGTCTCACTTGTTTTCTGTGGACACCTCAACCGAGCCGTAAGGGACAGGAGGCAGGTGGGAATGAAAGTGGAAAGAGAGAAAAAGGAGCCGTAGTGGAGTGCTATGAAGTAATATCGACCACCTGGGGAACTTTAACGTGCGCTGACATCGCACAGCACACGGACGCCTCTTCGTTTCGCCTCCATCGAAACGAACTGAGCCACCTCCGCTGCCTCGTGCGGACAGAAGAGAAAATAGAAAAGAAAAAGGGGAGAAGGACGTGCGTCGCGAAAGCCATCGTCCACCGCAGAAACGGCAGCGGGTGCAATGACGCCCTACAACAGATAAAAAAACGGTGGCAGGCTAGCCCCTCCGCAAGCGGCAGTGACCTATACCCACCACATACTGAGGGTCGTGGAGCTATACCTACCAGTCCGAACCCCGTAGCGCCAGGATCAATAACCACACCCGACCGTTCTCGTGCACTGATCGCCTTATGTATGCGACGCGATAAGTCGATCTGCGCAGAATGTATTATTTACTCGTCCGTATCCGTAGGTGTTCCGTGCCTATGGAAATCACATGTAGATGCCAGGAAAGGAATCGTACAACAAAGACTGACGAGGATATATAAATTGTCGACGGCACTTATTGTGCGTTCCGCGGAGATTGCAAATGCATCGATTCTCTGGCGTCGATTGCTAGAGCACGGAGGAAATACATGAAACGATGTGCCACTGTGCTGACACGCATTGTGGAAAATAATGATAATAATAATATTAATAATAATAATAGTAATAATAATTGATTCACAGGAAGGGAAAGGCGCAGTAACTGTCACACTTGCTCTGTGGACACCCGAACCGCGCCGTAAGGGAAGGAAGGAGGGTGGGAATGAAAGTGGAAAGAGAGAGAGAGGGGCCGTAGCGGAGGGCTACGGAGTAATTTCGACCACCTGGGGATCTTTACGTCCGTATTCACAAACGCGCCTCGACTCGACGCTCCACCTCCACTCCGTGGAGCGGAGAATACAGCCGCTACTCCACTCCAGGGCCGATTCGGATTCATGAACGCCCCTCGGCGTTTCCTCCGACAAGTTCTCCTCGAGAATACCTCCTCCACTCGGTGCAGCGCAAGTGGCATATGGGGACGAGATTAAGATGGACTTTTGGCCCGACAACTGCGTGCTGAACTGTGTAACATGCTCAGTTTTTCATGTCAAGTCTTCTAAACAAATTTCGCAAGCGACTTTCACGTTAACAGCATAGTGTAACTTGTTTTGTGAGCTGGATGAAAAGGACCGCTGTGAAAAATGGCCGAGAATGTTTTTGCATCTGGCAACAGTCGCTGCTGGTGACGTAAGCTTCGAAAAATGGTGTGAATACTTCTGTTCATTTTTTGGTGTGAGATCTGCGCTCGGCCTTTGCCGCTTTGCCTTTTTACTTTTTTTATTGCCAGGCTTTGACAGACTTTTTTTTCTTACCAGGCTTTGGCAGACTTTTTTTTATTGTCGGGCTTTGACAGACGTCAAAATATATTGCAGGAAAAAAAGTACAAGCCGCGAACTCCTACGGGCCGGTCTCGATGCTCTCCCTCGAGACCGGCCGTCTACTGGCATATGGCTCTGGCCTGCTCGGAGGCGAGCTAAACTGCTAAACATGCGTGCTGCTTCGCAGCGCATTGCAGCTCTTGCACACTGAATTCGACTCTCCAGAAGACAATGCCGCGTGCGGTTTCCAAACAAGTAGGGAGCCCTAATTGAAAACGTGCTTGGAAAGCCATGCGTCGGCCGCGAATATCTCCGTAGGACGAGCACACCAACGCGCTCCCTCGACAGCGCCGCGCGTCCGAAGACGTACTACGTACCCTCGGGCGACGGGCAAGCCATTGATGCGCGGGATGAAGCACAGATGTCCGCACAGTCCCACCGCGCCTCCGGTGCTCGCCAACTTATTGGATACAACACGTTGTTCCCCCACAAGTTCGGCGCCGTCTCCGGAAGCGCGCAGGGCGAGCCACGGAGAGTGCGCCGCCGCCGCTCGACTGCGGCCGCGGGCGAGCTCACCATTTACGGTCAAATAGCGCCTCAACTCTGCACTCGGTGGGCTCCGAAAAGGTTGTCCATTTATCTGGTGACGACTTGAAATGTGCCCGCGCCACACACGCGCAATGCGACGATGCGACATCAAACACAGTCGTCGGTGGCTGATCACGGTTATCCATGTTCGGCGTGAGCGGCAGGGACGGCCGGAGGCTAGCCATGACCACATTCGTAAAACGATAGCGTGCCAGAAGTCCCGGGTCACTGTCACTCTCAGCTGACGCTTTAGCGAAAGGTTCGGTGCATCCTTGTCGTATCTTCTTTCGTGAAAAGTTTGGTATACCGGCAGAACGAATTCCACACTGCGGGCGAGCGATGCGATGTCGGCCATGTTTACAAGTGGAGTGGCGGTCAAGGGGCGGCCAAGGTAGAGTCGTCGCAGACTCGAGATTCTCGAGAAAACTCAAGTTTTCTCCGCCACTGGAGGAGCGATTCGAGTGGGGATTGCTTTCTGAAACGAAAAACAGGCCTCGAGGGCCGTTTGGAGTAGAAGTTCGAGTGAAGGCGTGTTTGTGAATACGGCGGTTAACCTGCGCTGACATCGCACAGCGCACGGACGCCTCTTCGTTTCGCCTCCATCGAAACGCAGCCGCCGAGGTAGAAACCGGGTACTCCGGCACAGTAGTCGGGCGCGTCTTACCACTGCACCCTATAATTCTCTTCTGTCCTCACGAGGCAGTGGAGATGGCTTAGCTGCAGAGCCAGTAGCTTGCCCGTGCATTTTCTTTTCATTCTTCCTTCATTCGCAATAACATATGATCAACTCAGCTGTGTCAACTTGATCCTCGCGCTTTTTAAGTTCGTTCTGCTAAGAACGTCTCTGTTTCCAGCAGTAAATAGAGGAATGTCGAGGTCAGCGCCACACGCCATGCTGGCAGGTCGGCCGGCCTATACATGAAACGATGTGCCACTGTGCTGACACGCATTGCAGAGCACTGCAAAATCGGTTTTCCGTTGTTTTGCGGTGCTACGAGCACTGGGCTAGCTGGATTGTTTTCAGAGCGCAAGCGAAAGACGCCTGCTACTTAACCTCCATTTTTTTTTTTTTCGAAGAGTATGCCACCTCTTGTGCTCGTTGCTATGGCTCGGTGAATGGTTTCGCCTCCCAGTGCCGCATTGATTGCTGGTCTTTGGAATTAGACATCATGGCATCCAAACCCGCTTGCCTACCTTCCTAGTACGGAAGGATGGGCGCGGTCACTCTGCCATTTATAGTAAGAATAAACATGGTAGAAAAACGTAGGAATTCTTCCACCCCTGTCTGAGGTAGCAGGCTAAGTACTGCAGGATTCGAGTTCTGACCCGTTGCGCTCAGGTTCCTTATTCTAGCGACGCTCACAAGAGCACCCATTATACGCGGAAAAAGAATCAGTAATTTGAAATGCGTCGCTTTGAAGGAAAAATGTCTTCAAGTATTATAAGGCCTCAGTATAGTGCCCAGTTGAATGGTTAATCGAAGTTTTTAATATCGGTAACACAAACGCATGAACTTTTTTTCAAGCTGGCCAGAATCCTGTTTTTTTTGGGTCTAAGGTCGCTGCCCTCGAAGTGGTTTTTCACATGAAGGGAAAGGCGCAGTATTTGACCCGCGCCGTACCGTAAGGGAAGAGGGGAGTGAAATCTTAGTTCCCAGCCCTCCACTACGAAAGATTTGGCGGAGATTACGTTGCGCTGAGGCCCTGTCACGTTAATTCAGGCCGTAGTTTTTGTGATATCATTTCTGCTGGCATTGCTTGCAGGCGTGCTTTTTTGATCTTTATTTTCTTGATACTGGTGCTCACAAATTTGCTATAAATGTGATGTTGTGCTCTGTTTCATACTATGGCAACTCAACTAGAACGTGATACAAGGTGTTCGAGTGCCGTCGAGTTGTGAACGGCGAATTAACAGTCGGCCGTTGCTATCAGCTGGCTGACCGTCCATGGCGAGCCGCACGGGCAACTCGAGACTTTATGTCGAGTATTTTGTCAATGAGTATTTAATAGCGCTGTAAAAGCTAGGAACGTCTGCATAGTAGGTTGTTTGCTCCTGTTCAGGAGCACCAAGTTCTCGCTTGGGCAAGATCGGCTAATATGCTACAACTGCATGCTTTCGCATGATGACGGTAGTAGCGTGCTGTCATTCCGCGACTTCAAAAGGCTTGCAAATTGTGTTGTTTGGCTTCAGTCAGTACCGCGTGGTATTATGTTATAAGTACTGAACAATTTTTTCCTCAGGCATTTCAGCTACATGCAAATCGTGGCCTACTTGGCCAGTGTGTCAACGTGAACAGTTGTAAGATTTATACACTGTTGTGTAATAAATTATTTGCTGATATAAATGCCAATAACGAAACATGCTTTCACCAGCGAAATAGTCAGCACGAGCACGCAGAAATTGCGGAGAAATGCGAGCAAAATGTTAAAATAAAATTTGCTGTTTCTGCAGACCTACTACATAGTGCAGTGGTATTTATTCTTGTCCTGTGTAGAAACAGAGAGTTAATGACGGTTATAGAGACAACAGCATTTTTTCTATAACCTGAGTCGGAGTCATATGAGAATATTCACTTCAGGAAAATACTAGCGTTGTCCGGCTATTTTTCATCTTTCATTGTATGGCACGCAAGAAAGCTGATAGCTGAGATATATGATGTAAAACCAAATTGTTGCTGCGGAGCAAAGCAGTTTCATAATGGCTCAGGTGGTGCTAAAGATGCATGTGAAAATAAATGAATGAATCTATATAGGTTACCTGTTGTGATGCAATGCAAGGCGGCATATAGTGCATTGAATATTTTTAAGATACAGAGCACATGAAATTTACGCGTAATTTTCATTCAGGGGGTCTCCTATGTGGTCTTCAGAAGGAAAACAAGGTGCTGGTGGCCCCTGGCGATCTCAAAAAGTGTAAATTCTGCAAGGTAGGTAGAGACTGGCCTATTTAGCAGCTGTTACGTCCGCAAGGATCGGAAGTGTGAAGGTGTAGTAAATCCTGAAATCAACTTGCTTCTTTGTGTGATGAAAAAGCCGAAGCAAGGTTTCTGTGCTCTGCACTATGCATATTCTTATAGGTTCCTATTGCTCAACAACAGGTTTATTGAAGCCCATTTCTGGCTGGCTGTGCTAGGCATTTTGTCACACTTCACTATTCCCCACTTGCAGCCTTGCTTTGAGGTCATTAATCACATGGTATAAGAAATGTGCTTCAAACGTTTTGCTAGAGAATTGCACTCTCTGTATGAGAAAGGTTTCCCATTTACACCCAAGAAACTTTCATCTTTCATGGTTGTATATGAAGACTTGTTACTTTGACTGTCTGGTATTTTCTTTTTTGCCCTTGTGCCTGAGTGTTCCTCTTTGTGCCCGTAGCAAAGCTGTGCGGTAAGCATCGAGACCTTGATTTCACTTTAAGTTTTCATTTTGAAGAACCACGAGACAGGCTGACATTTGTACTTTTCGACTTTTGGCTTTTTGTACTTGATTTCTTTACCTTGAACTCACTGCATATAGTGCAGAAGTTATACATTCCCATATTTCAGTATGTATGCATTAACAGCCTGTGTGCCTACTGGAAACATCTAAATGTACACAATCAAGTTTTTCTGTTCAACCGACCCTGTGCACAAAGTTCACAACAGCAAAATAGTAACAGGCCCTTCCCAACTTTGATTGGAAGCAACAAGGGCTTTATGAGATGCCATTAAAACAAAACTTTTGTTTCAGTACTTCCATTTTTTGACTGACACAATGCAGCAATCAGTATTGGGAATTCAAGATACTTTGTTGGGCGAGTTGGTACTTATTCATTATAGATATAAACAGCGCGAACACGAAAACAAGGGACACGAAACAAGAAAGCCACAGGACATGCGCTGACTCACAACTAAGCCTAAGCCGTTTACTCCAAGGCCCAGAAAAACAAACATGAAGAAAACGAAACAGTCACGTGAAAAACCCCTGGGTTCACCTGCTGCATAAAAATTACTTTAAAAAATCACTTAAAAAAGACACCTCTTTGCTTCAAAGATCAAGAGACGTCTTGCTGACACACTTATTGTCCGTTGAAATAAAATATGCTTCCACTATCTCTCTCGTTATCTTCTCTTTGTGGCGATATAAAATCTTAACACTGTCAAACTTAGGAGTGCACTTCTTCTTCTCCTTCTTCATTATTTTCTTTCTTGCCTCGGTTTTCTTGCCTCGGTGTCAGGCAGGCGTCTGCCCTATGTCCAGGTTACACGCTGGTATGGTGCGACGGTAAGTGGCTACCGGTATAACTTGCGCGTTGTACAGCACAGCTCTGGGCTTGTATTTCCCTTCAAAGGTGACCCTTGCTTTGTTCGAAGTGGCGAACTTTCGGTTCTCCAGGATTTTGCTCTCTCCGCGAAAGCTTCTCACCTTCCTTCGAAGGAATTCGGTGGTCTCCGGATTGGCCACAGTGATGACTCCGTGTACCACGATGTCCTCACTTTGCTTTACATGTCCACGCAGGTAGAGGTCTTGCGCTTGCGTTCGGATTGCAAAGTCGCCGACCAGTCTGTCTGCCGCATGGATGCTCGACGTGCCCACGATGATCAAGCTTTGGTCCGGGGACACTGTGAGGTAAAAACTGTCTGCTTCGCCCTCCCCGACTCGCTGTCGTAGGGCTAGGCCCAACTCGCCGTGTTTCAAGTTATTCAAGTTTGTGGCCGTTTGTGGTTTGATGATTAGCACCACGTCGTCTCGTCTGAATCTGCACAGAAACTTGGGCTTCCATGCAGCTCTGACTTGCGTTGGGCCCCAGTTGCGCGCTCACCGGGTGCTGAGTCGGGTTGCGCGTGGCGGCCTCCGTGTGCTGACGGGCCTTCCTTGGCGCGCTGGCTTGGAGTTTCTGGGCTCGCTTTTCAAAAGCCCGGATCACATTTTCACTGCAGGCTTGCTCTTGGCTGGTCTGCGGCAAGGTTGTCCATGTCATGCCTTCCGAGTCATAGCCGCGTTGCTGGTTGGCGTTTGCCATGTTCGCCAGGAGCGTCCTTCCCGCCTTGGGACGCCAACGTTCAGCCGATAGTCTGAGTCATGGCTCCACAACGGATGGGAGCAAAAGTGCCATGCAACGAGCCATAGCAACGAGGTAAAGAGGGGGAAAACTCCTCGAAAAAAAAAAAAAGAGGTTCAGCAGCAGGCGCTCCTCGCTTGCTCTATGAAAACAGACCCACTAGCACAGGGCTCGTAGCCCCACAAACCACGGAAAAGCGATTTTGCAGCGTTCCGCAGTGCGTGTCAGCAAAGTGGCACATCGTTTCATGTATTTCCTCCGTGCTCTAGCAATCGACGCCAGAGAATTGATACATTTCCACTTATCGCGGAGCGCACAGCAAGTGCCGTTGACAATTTATAGATAGCCTCGTCAGTTTTTGTTGCACGATTTCTTTCCTGGCATCAAGTGCCTTCTATAGGCACGGAACGCCTACGGATAAGCACGAGTAAATATTACGTTAAACATAGATCGACTTCTCGCGTCACATACATAAGGCGATCAGTGCACGAGAACGTTCGGGGGTGCTTGATCATGGCGATACGGGGTTGGGACTGGTAGGTAGGTCCACGACCTACAGTAGGTGGTGGGTAGGTCACTGCCGCTTGCAGGGTGGCTATTCTGCCACCATATCTTTATCTGCTGGCGTAGGGCGTCATGGCACACCCTGCCGTTTCGGTGGTGGACGACGGCTGTTGCCGACGCGCGTCTTTTTCCTCTTTTTCTTTTTCTTCTTTTTTTAACTTTTTTGGTTCACAGGAAGGGTAAGGCGCAGTATCGGATTTCTTCGTAGAAAACTGTCAGCAACTCCTTCTCATGTAAAGCTAACAGCCTAATACCCTCATAAGGCCCATTCTTGTGTACGGTAGCATTATTCGGAGCCCTCATCAATCATACCTCAGCTAAAAATTAGAAAAAAATTCTAGATAGGCCCTTCGTTTTATTTTCTCCAGCTACGCACGCCACGATAGTGTATCATCCATGCGAAATAAAGCGGGTATTCCTACCCTTTCTTGTCGGCGACGCGTAGCTTCCATATAATTTCTATACCTTAATTCTTTATAACGGTGGAATCAAAATTGATACAGATCAGTACATCAAGGCATCATATCATCGTTCGAAGAGGTTAAATCGTGGGAAGTGCATCAGACCCATCCCAGCTCGATGCGACGCGTACAAAATTTCTTTTTTTCCTTTAGCTAATAAAGAATGGAATAGGCTGCCACCTGAATTTATGGACAATATCTGCCTTGATATTTTTCTTAAAAACATCGAGTCATATTTTGAGAAGCAAATGGTGTAACAAAAAATCGTTCCTAAAATGTATTTCGTTATTCACTGCGAGTGTTCAGTTTAGGATTTTATCTTATTAGTACCTATTGTCTAACGTGTTCCTTTATTGTGTTGCTTCGCGGTTCTGTTTTCAGTGCTTCATATGCGACAAATTCAATGTTCGTTATAGTGTTGCAGTGCGTATGTTATCCATTTTTTGTGTGTTTCTGATGTTTTTTTCATTTTGTATAACAGTCCCATTCGTTCACCCATTCCTGTAAGAGCCTAGCAAGGCTTACTGTATGCTTAAATAAAACAAAGTGTCTGTCACACTTGTTTCTGTGGACCCCTGACCCGCGCCATAGGGTGAGCGAGGAGGATGGGAGCGAATGTGGAAAGAGAGAAAGAGGAGCCGTAGTGGAGGGCTACGAAGTAATTTCGACCACCTGGGGATCTTTAACCTGCGCTGACATCGCACAGCGCACGGACGCCTCTTCGTTTCGCCTCCATCGAAACGCAGCCGCCGAGGTAGAAACCGGGTACTCCTGCACAGTAGTCTGGCGCGTCTTACCACTGCACCCTATAATCCTCTTCTGTCCTGACGAGGCAGAGGAGATGGCTTAGCTACAGAGCCAGTAGCTGGCCCGTGCATTTTCTTTTCATTCTTCCTTCATTCGCAACAACATATGATCAACTTAGCTGTGACAACTTGATCCTCGCGCTTTTTAAGCTCGTTCTGCTAAGAACGTCATCATCAAATGCGCGTAAGGGAGCAGTGTACGACGATCGGCTGAATTCTTCTGATTCTTCGCCGCGTCAAGCAGGCGTCTCGAGATCTGCAGGCCATGCAGCGCGTGACACTGCGCTCGATCTTGGACGGCGCACGCTACGAGAATTGGGCCCGTTGCGTGATCGTTCGCCATGCGGCCGCTCACTTTCCGCGTCGCAGCTTACCACACTTGAATAAGATCCCTGAATCGGTACAGTTTTGTCGGCGACAGCTGTGTGACGACTACCGTGGTGAAACGATAAAGCCGCTCGACATGTTTCTTTTTCTTGTTTGTTTTGTTTGTATATTTAAGTGTATTTTTAAGTAAACGGTAATTCGCCAAAAGCAAAGCCCGCTTGCAGGGTGCTCATTTGGTTAAGTGCTCGCATGCCTATCGCACCTCGCCAAATACCGAAGCAGCAGTGAATGTAGTTTTACATACATATACATACACACATCGGATCCAGAATTAGCTTTGTATTAATCAAACAATCAAGGGGTCGTTTAATTAACTTAAAAAGACATTGAAATCAACAGCTTAGTCAGTGCTCAAAATGCAACTCAGATGAGCTCATCTTTGGAACTCAAGTTCCTAATGGCCCTTGATACATCTTGCCCCGTTTAGTTCCAGGATTTTCCATAAATGTGATATATGTCGAAGTAAAAGTGAAGTGAACATTGCACATTAAGAAAAGGATATCAAGAAAACAAATGAAAGATTTTTCAGATATACACGCACATCACCTCGTCAACTGAAGCATAAATAATCGCCGTGAATAAACGAAAGTGAATGCAGATAGACGATACAAAATTGATGCTCACAACCTTCCTTTCACATACGTAGAGTGTGCTTTCATGGACACCTGCCAATTAATTGCAAGAAATGATTTGTGGCTGCTCGAAAGGCCGACTTATAAAACAGCTGTCAAGTGGAGCTTTATCAGCTGTACGAGCAAGCTAACGCACTTATTAGGTTTTCGTGTTTGATGACACGTTATTAAAGGTGATGGCTTTCTCGACAGCAGCTAATATTTACTTAATTGCACAGCTTCTTGAATGTTTTTCTGCATATGCAGTGCACGAGAGTATTCCAAGTGTGCATAAGTACTCACTAGAATGAGGAGAAGGTGTATACACAGAATAAAAAAAAACAAACATGGGTTGAGCATGAGCCTCAGTTCACAAGCAAACATTCCAACAAGAGGATCAGTCTTCACTTGGACAAAGAGAAGTCTTCTTGTTGAAATGTTTGCTTGTGAACGGAGGTTCTCCCTCAAATCTTGTTTTTCTAAACACAAGCAGTAATTTCTTTGTGCCTCCTGCACCTGATATCAGATTGCCTGTTCTCTTTAAAGCAAAGGATTTTCAAAATTTAAACCCAGCTGCACATTTTGTTGCATCCTGCTAAGCGCTAAATAAGCCACACACTCTCAACAACAAGTTAGCTCTGAAAGGTGTCACAATTAAACTGCTTGCAGTGAACTTGCACACTTGTGTTAAGAAAGTATTATTCCATCCATGTCTAAACAGAAGCGACATACTGTAATTGACAACGTGTCCAAGCCCGACATATAGTTTTCTTGAAACATATTGCTTTCAGCACCTTTCTCACTTTTTCAGTTTACATCTTTTGAAGCTAAGTAGGCAACAGCAGCAAGCATAGCATTGTTTGAGTTGCGTGAAACGATAAATGATCATCAGGTAAGGAAAGAACATGAGATATGGCAGCTATGTGTCATAAAGCACAAGTACATATTATTAGTTGCTCTACAGTGCAGCTTACATGAAAGGCAAAACTACTTACCACATATAGACAAGGTAATTAGCACAGACCTTGGCTGGAACATAGTGTTTCCACAGTCACTGAAGTCCCACTTTATGCTTTCACTTGAGGTTGACACATGAGTATTATCTATCAATGTTTAATTTTTAGAGTAGTGTTTTCATTCTACAACTTCGGCATTGCTACGATCAGCTTGCAGTGAGCAGGAACAGTGTTGTTTTCTCATAGGAACGCTAACTCAGACATTATACAGAATTATTTTTATTGCAAACCAGGGAATGATAAACTAGTTTTCTCCATGACAGCTTTGCTCTGTTGTTCTGTGTTCTAATCTTTGAACAGCTATGACAAACACACAAAGTGGATCTGCCCTCACTTTAAGCAAGGAGCACAGTGCCATTCAGCGTCAAAGATGTTATTTTCTCTTCAAAAAAGATTAGAATACATATCAGTCGTGCAGTTAGACACGGAAGACCAGGAAGCATACTACTAGAGCATATTTAGAGCATAATATATGGTATTGAGAGTAAAACTGGAAGGACCAAAAATAAATTGATAAGTATAACTTCTTCCCACTACTTAACTGGTTAGGGCATAAGCACCTAAATGGTTACAACCTAATCATGACTAAGCATGGAGTTCGAGCTCAGAATGGACTGGACTACCCTTTCTTCAATCTCTAGATTAACAAAAAAATAAGGGCAGTAATTTTCAGTGGCCGGGCGTACAAGTCATTTCGTATTGCTATTCTGGGCCTACCCAGGGCCCCACTATATGATCTACATCAAAAACAAATACAGCAGCACTATCTCCGGTAAAGTATAGAACCCCCTCCCATCTAGAGGCTGTCTTCCCACTTGCCTCCTGCCCCTCGTCGCCCCATCGACACACGCGTTGCTAGTCAAATTCAATTCAATTTTTTTTCCAGATTGTTGTGGTAAGCTGCCTGGGCTAAAAGCTGCAAGTAACCAGCTTGATGAGGCCCAGGCAGTCATTACAAGGCAGGCCAGCATGCAATAAAATATTATACACACATATCAAGAAGCAAATATACATTTTTTTTCATGTCTTAAACGCAGGAAACCAGACCAATAATGTAAGTAATGCAATGCAAACATAGGTCTATCACAACAGCATCTAAATATCAGTTCAGCAAGCAAAACAAACTAGCAGAATATATTCTTAGTATGACTGGAAAAAAAAATGAATGCAGGTAGTGCATACTTTAACAACGCTTTAAGTGCAAAATTATAACAGAGGCCATGAATGCAAATAAGAGAGAACTTTATAACTGCGGAAAATACCATCGGGTTACATGATTACAAAACACTGAACCAGTGCAGCTTTAGTGGACTGATTTATGTTTTTGAATTTACTTCAAATTGTGGGAAGAGTATATTCTAATGTCTGGAGCCTATAGCCCATGTGAAAAAATGTCATTGTTACGTGTGTTCATTAGACCTCTAGTTTCTTTAAGCAGGGTGGAATCTTTATCATAGTTCTCAAGCTGGAAGGAAAATAATATCACAAAAAACCTCGAAATTCATACATATTTTACTACATTATACTTCCAGTATGGGCTATGTAACCAACATTTGCTATATGAAGAATGGCTTACATTTGAAGGAGATAAATTTTTTCTTTGTTTTTTTTTTTAGCAGTTGTGAGCCAAAGTAAAGAACAATAATTCATATGCTAGATGAATAATGCGTTATATATCTGAAGTTTTATTTTAGAAAGAAGAAAAGTATGGCAACGAGAAATTGTCCCTGTCACTGATGAGAGCTTATTAGTTAACCTCTACACATGCGAATCCCAGGTCCACTGATTCCTTCCTTTGATGTGCTTCCACGTGTCATTTATGATTATATTCTGCCAAGAACAACAAAGAAAGAGCTACAAAGCCGCTATGCCGAAGGCGATTGGTAGCTCGGATCAGGAGAGGACGGGAGATTCTGGTTCCCACGCTTTGTACTATGCCAGAGTGATGTTTCAACTGCTTCCTCAGGCACTCTGTCGCCTCATCAAAGAAGATAAGGAGAATCCCCATATCCCATTGCACTCAGTTGTATTATTAGAAAGACACCCTTGTTAGGCAGGTACTGGAGGCATGCATGTATGTGAGAGAAGATCTGCAGAATCACTACTGCACAACAATAACATACATAATAACTGGGAAAAGTTTGCTGCACTATCACCAAAGTATTGTTTTACAAATAAACACCAATCTCCATCAGCAGTACCCATGCAACGGTCGTGAAAATCCAAGCACAAAGAAATGTCAAGGGGACGAACTACAGTGTAATAACTTCGATCAAGCGAATCTTTGCTGGGCCTAACAAAGCCAACAGCAGAAGGTTTGAAGAAATTGAACTAATTTTCTGAACGATATACGAAATGCAGAAGAGGTTGACAATAAACTGATGGGCTTGTATAAAGATGCATGAAGCCTGCCATTCTTCATAAATCATTTTAAGTCAAGAAACCAAGATTAAATAAAATGTTCTACTCTCTGTCAGGTGGTCGGGTGGTAGTGAACGTGAAAAGAGGAAGAGGTGCATAATGAAGGGCCATAAAGTAATTTCGACCACCAGGATATATTAAATATGCAACTGACATTGCACAGCACACGTATGCCTCTACGTAAATGCGCCTCAATAGAAACGCTGCCGCCAGCAATCACGTTTACTCCGGAACAGTAGCCAGGCATCTTAACCACCGTGCCATTGCGACGGGGCACATTATATATTTTTTATAAGCTAGATTTTGGACAAAGGAACTGCAGTATACTTTTGGGTGGGCACCTAAATATAATAAGATGAAGGTCGCACAATCTTTATTGAAGGTTAAGCGGCTGCACGTTTTGAAGCGATAGCTTCATTTCGTGAGGTAAAGCCAAGGTCAATGTGTGTTTCCGATGACCTTCAAACAGCTTAAAGGTCAAGTTGGAAGTTAAGCAGCTATGTTCCCACCAAAGGTCAAACGTTAACTGACCTGGAAGTATATAGCTTAACGCGTGAGCAGCTGCGTGGCGATACACGAGGCGAGTTTCTGTCGCAGCCATGCCACAGACTCACAGGAAGAGGAACTAAGCAGCTGTGCTCGTTACGATCATCGGTTGCCGCATCTGACGATCCGGAGAACATTTCGCTATGAGCTGAAAGCTTGTGGAGGAGAAGAAATTAATGGTCTAAAGCCAAAAGTGCATCTTGTAAAACGCCGCCGCGATGATGGCCGCTGGCACCACCGCCGCTTCTGCGTCCACACGCTTCAGCTATGGCGCCTGTCGCTTCACACTAGGTTTAAATCACTAAATCACAGCCAATTTTTTTCACAAGGTTACTCTTCAAGCGGTCGGATGTTTTGAGCACAATATGTAAATCTTTCCCTGTAACTCCCTGAATTGGTGGCTAGCCTATGCTAATATTGTGTGTTGGTTTAAATGGAAAGGGACAGTATTTGTCACATTTTTCTGTGGACACCTGAACTGCATATATAGAGTTCGTCCTCCTGCTTCTTAAAGGTGAAATGAATGTCAAACTGAGGCTTGCGCAAAGACTCCACTTTACCTATAGTGAAGCTTTCGCTTAAAAGTAAACCGCAGGGAGTATCCTCTTTACCCCCTCCTCCCAAACCCTATGCGAAGCGACCACGAAATTTGTAGCGGAACAGAGCGAGATGTGTTCAATAGGCTCCATTGACTACGGCCGCTCGAGCACAAGTTGGATTCGACAGATTTTGGGTTTCAGTTGGAGTCAACAGTATTCGACGAACGGGCATCGAGGATATCAATTCTTGTGTATTGTGTGTTCGCGCCGAAGTTACATCATTCACAATCTTCACTATTTTAAGCTTATGTTCTTGACACCTCAATTGATTTTGCTCACATTGTACTAGATTTTTTAGAAAATACTGTAGTAGGTAGAATGCCTAAAAACTGTATCATGATTAACAATACACTGTCAATCAATGGTAACATTCGGAGGATCACGAAATAAATAAATATCTTTCTCGAGCACTTGATCCTTACTTGAGCTGTATTGCAAAAATGCAACTGTGTGACGTACGAGTTGCATTTACAGCATTTCCGTATTCATACTGCATGCACATGCATTATACTCCAACGTACGCAGCCAAGACTACACGGCCAAAACTTATACTAATGCGTGTCGAGGTCCTGGATGGGCTAGTGACGTAGCTATTCCGGCAGCAAGAAAGACATATCCACTTGCCGAGACTACAGTGCATGCGAGAAAACCCCACTCACAGACAGACAACATTAACGAAGCATAACATAGTGTGTGCGCGAACGAAAAGCAAGCCTCTTATCCCTTCTGCTTTTTGCAGTGTTAAACGCCTATACTTCACAACACGTGCTGGAGCTGCCTTGGACTGCGACGGCTAAACCTGTCTGCCTGGTCACAGCAGATCATCGGCGATTCCGGTGCTTAATCTGCGTCCAATCGCCGTGGGACAACTGTATTCCGCTGCCTTTAAAACGGACAGCATTCCTGGGACTGCAGTAGTTTGGCAGCGGTGCGCGAACGAAAAGCAAGCCTCTTATCCCTTCTGCTTTTTGCAGTGTTAAACGCCTATACTTCACAACACGTGCTGGAGCTGCCTTGGACTGCGACGGCTAAACCTGTCTGCCTGGTCACAGCAGATCATCGGCGATTCCGGTGCTTAATCTGCGTCCAATCGCCGTGGGACAACTGTATTCCGCTGCCTTTAAAACGGACAGCATTCCTGGGACTGCAGTAGTTTGGCAGCGGTGCGCGAACGAAAAGCAAGCCTCTTATCCCTTCTGCTTTTTGCAGGTGAGCGACTGAACTTTTTGTTGCTTAGCCCATAGTGTCGTTGCGCACTGCTGCCAAACTTGAATTTTTGTGTAGTGGTTTTTGTCACTCTTGTGCCATGTCGAAAGATAAAGAAATAGCGAAAGCACTGGACGATTTCAAACGTGAAATGAGAGCTGAGCTGCGCTCTGTCAAGGATAGCCTAAAGTTCTGCAGCGACACTTGTGACGAGACGAAAGTTATCAGCTCTGAAATAAAGGCACTAAGAAAAGAGCTTAGTGAGCTGGTAAGCTGCAATGAGAATTTGAGAGCCGAAAACAAACGTTTGGCTCTAAGGGTTGAAGAACTTGAGCAGTATGGTCGCCTAAACAACCTAGAAATCAAGGGTGTAAAGTCAGATGTTGAACCAATCGAAGTGGTAGAGAAAATCGGCGAGTTCATTAATGAAGAAATTTCTTCCATTGACATTGACACGTGTCATAGAATCCCCACTAGCCGCAAAGATGAAACCAACATCATAGTCCGCTTTGTGAGCCGAGATAAGCGCCAGGCATTTCTTTCGAAGGCCAGAAAGCATGGGCTGTCTAATAAGGAGCTTGGCTTCACAGAAACAGACAGCGGCCGTATCTACGTCAATGAACACTTGACCTATGCCAACAAAAAACTGCTAGGAGCGACCATTGCTCGAAAAAAGGAACTCGGCTGGAAATTTGTGTGGACGAATGGCTGCAAGATTTTCGCACGCAGGGATGAATCATCTGACACAATCAAAATCTCTGCAGGATCTGATCTGGCTAAAATGGCTAATTAGGTGTTGACTTATCTGATAGCTGGACTGATATCTCATTGACATGGACAGCCCATTCCATTGCATTCATTGTGATACACGATGCTTTAACAACAAGTTTGCCACTTCCATGGGAAGATTCTCTGGCATACATATTAACGTCCGTAGTATGAAGAACAAACGCGACAGTCTTGATGAGTTCTTTGGGTCATTAAATGTGCAGTTTGATGTGCTTTTCTTTACCGAAACTTGGTTAAAATCTCAAGATGATCATTTGCCGTTCATGAACTACCGGCATCATGGGCTCATTCGCCCAAATATGAGAGGTGGTGGTATTGCCTTGTATGTGAAAAACTGTTATCCACAGTCTGTACTAGAAGACATTTCGATGATAGATCCTAATGTCGAGTGCTTAGCTGTGTCACTGTCCGATATCATTGTGGTTGTGATATACAGACCTCCTGCTGGGAAAAAACTGCATTTTTTAAAGTTTCTTGAAAGTTTACTGCTCTATCTCGCCAATTTCCGGTTGCCTTTTGTAATAATGGGTGATGTTAATATTAATCTAATGCATGATGATTGTAACACACATGAATTCAATAACATTATAGCATCTTATGGTTGTATAAATGCTATATCTATACCAACTAGAGTTACCGTTGATACAGCTTCTCTTTTGGATGTTTGTGTCACAAATACGATGTCTCCTCAAACGGAGGCTGGCCTGTTATCTTCTGAAATTAGCGACCACATCCCGATTTTTTGTTTTCTTCCTATGAACCACAATAAAATTGTATCCAAAAGCGCCGAGAAGGTAACTAGGGATATTAGTGAGACAAACCTTTTTAAATTTCGAACTCTAATCGAAAACACTAGTTGGGACAATATATATTACATATCTGATGTCAACTTGTCATATACTACATTTCTTGCAAAGTTCACTGAATGTTATAATGCTGCATTTCCTTTAATTCAAGTTAAGCAAAGCTTTCGAAAGTCCAGAAAGCCATGGGTCAATAAGCAGTTATATAAACGAATACAGGTTAAAAATAAAATGTACCATAACTTTGTATGCACTCGTGATGCAAACCTTTTTACTGAGTTCAAGAAATTCCGAAATAAATTAAACAAAGACCTCAAGGCAGCAAAAACGGCTTACTATATAGAACGCTTCTCGAGAATATATAACGACCGCAAGAAAGTTTGGCATGAGATAAACGAATTACTAAACAAGCAGAAGTGCAGAGATAACGCAGAAATTCTTATATCTGATTCCAAGACCAGTGGAACTGATATAGTAAACACCATAAACCACTTTTTCATTGAAGCTGGTAAACCCACTTTTGATCAATCTTTATCAAACCCCTCCATGCGTGACCTCATTGAACCTTTATCTAATTCTATTGTGCTGTTGCCTGTGGTTCCACAAGAAGTAGCTCTTTATATTGGTAAAATAAAAAACAATGTTTCCGCCGGCCATGACGGCATCAAAGCCATACCGTTAAAGTATGTATCGGTATCAATTTGCGACGTTCTAGCTTATATTATAAATCTAACTTTCACTAGCGGTGTGTTTCCAGATGAACTAAAAATAGCCCGGGTGTGCCCAGTATATAAAGGAGGAAATAGAAATGATGTTACGAATTATCGACCAATTTCCGTATTATCTGTATTTTCTAAGGTATTCGAAGGAGCCATTCACAGCAGAATGGAAAAGTTCTTCAGTGCTCATAATATAATTAACCCGTCCCAGTATGGTTTCTTAAAGAATAGATCGACCGAACAAGCCTTACTTGCTGTTAAAGAGAAAGTTATTGACAACATTGAGTCCCGAGCATATACACTTGGTTTGTTCTTGGACCTCCGAAAGGCTTTTGATTGCGTACAGCATGAAATTCTTTTAGACAAACTAACTAGATATGGAATACGAGGTACTTCCTTGAGCCTGCTTAGAAGTTACTTGAGCAACAGACCTCAATATGTCAAATGCAATAATTTTGTTTCAGATTTCTTGTGTGTTACTCAAGGTGTGCCGCAGGGATCTATTTTAGGCCCACTTTTATTTTTAGTTTACATAAATGATGTTTGTAACATACCTGATTCACCTGATTTGGTCATGTATGCTGATGATACGAATATATTTTTCACAGCCCGAACTCTGCCAGATTTAGAACCTACTGTAAATGACTACATGGTAAAATTGCACGCTTGGATGCAGGCAAATCAATTTAGCTTAAACTTGTCCAAGACTAGTTATATTATTTTCAGACCTATCAACTCCCCAATCCATTACTCACTTGATATAAGGTATGCTAACAAACAAATACAGCAGGTAACCACTCAGAAGTTTCTCGGTGTCTGGTTCAATGAACACCTATCCTGGAATACACATATTTCTAAACTTGCCACAGATCTTAGCAGAACTGTTGGCTGTCTCTACAGGACCAGTGACCTTTTACCTGTTTCATTAAAAGTATCTATGTATTATGCTCTATTTTTTTCTAAGTTATCTTATTGTGCACTGGTGTGGGGCACCACAACAAATAGCAATTATCGCAAGCTTTTGATTCTGCAAAAAAAGGCACTCCGGGCTATTGAGGGTTATCATGGAAGACCGGAACACTTACCAACATCACCTCTATACCAAAAACATAATCTACTTCAAGCTAACCGAGTCTACACATACCGCTTGTTACAACATATCCATAGCAATAGGCTTTTCTCCGTCTCTCCTAATCGATTTCCTACTAAATACCCTCTCAGACAACACAGAAACCTCGTCCCAAAAACAAGGACAAATTACGGTAAACAGAAGCTTAATTACCAGATTCCAACTATTCTCAAAAACCCATCCCTATGTTCAATGTTCAATATCTCTAAACGCAGATTTAAAAGAGAAATAAAAAAGCAGTTGATACTCTCCGAAGTGGAATAATTGTTTAGTCTGGTTTTGTATTTGACAAATGCAAATTTTCATCATGTTATGTTACTGTACAATTTTTTTTTTTCTTTTCCGTGTTTTGTGTGCCATATGCTGTTGTTTCCTTTTGAGTGTACAGTGTACACTGATCCTTTTTTTTTAGGTTTTACTCCAGTATGATTAATTACCACGTTTGCTGTAATGTTCTGTTATCGTTTGTTTTTCCGTGTTGCGCGCCGCTGTGAACTGTATTGGGAACTGTGACCCCGTCAGGCCTAACCGCCTTTTGTCGCAGTTCCTTCTTTCATTTTTTGAAAGAGAAATAAAGAATATCATATCATATCATATCATATCACTTTGAAAACTCTCCATGTTTGAAAATTTCATGTTTGAATTCCCAATACTGATTGCTGCATTGTGTCAGTCAAAAAGTGGAAGTACTGAAACAAAAGTTTTGTTTTAATGGCATCTCATAAAGCCCTTGTTGCTTCCAACCAAAGTTGGGAAGAGCCTGTTACTATTTTGCTGTTGTGAACTTTGTGCACAGGGTCGGTTGAACAGAAAAACTAGATTGTGTACATTTAGATGTTTCCAGTAGGCACACAGACTGTTAATGCATACATACTGAAATGTGGGAATGTATAACTTCTGCACTATATGCAGTGAGTTCAAGGTAAAGAAGTCAAGTACAAAAAGCCAAAAGTCGAAAAGTACAAATGTCAGCCTGTCTCGTGGTTCTTCAAAATGAAAACTTAAAGTGAAATCAAGGTCTCGATGCTTACGGCACAGCTTTCCTACGGGCACAAAGAGGAACACTCAGACACAAGGGCAAAAAAGAAAATACCAGACAGTGAAAGTAACAAGTCTTCATATACAACCATGAAAGATGAAAGTTTCTTGTGTGTAAATGGGAAACCTTTCTCATACAGTGAGTACAATTCTCTAGCAAAACGTTTGCAGCACATTTCTTATACCATGTGATTAACGACCTCAAAGCAAGGCAGCAAGTGGGCAATAGTAAAGTGTGACAAAATGCCTAGCACAGCCAGCCAGAAATGGGCTTCAATAAACCTGTTGTTGAGTAATAGGAACCAATAAGAATATGCATAGTGCAGAGCACAGAAACCTTGCTTCGGCTTTTTCATCACACAAAGAAGCCAGTTGATTTCAGGATTTACTACACCTTCATACTTCCGATCCTTGCGGACGTAACAGCTGCTAACTAGGCCAGTCTCTGCCTACATTGCAGAATTTGCACTTTTTGAGATAGCCAGGGGCCACCAGCAACTTGTTTTCCGTCTGAAGACCACATAGGAGGCCTCCTGTATGAAAATTACGCGTAAATTTCATGTGCTCTGTATCTTAAAAATATTCAATGCACTATATGCCGCCTTGCATTGCATCACAACAGGTAACCTATATAGATTCATTCATTTATTTTGACATGCATGTTTGGCACCACCTGAGCCATTATGAAACTGCTTTGCTCCGCAGCAACAATTAGGTTTTACATCATATATCTCAGCTATCAGCTTTCTTGCGTGCCATACAATGAAAGATGAAAAATAGCCGGACAATGTTAGTATTGTCCTGAAGTGAATATTCTCATATGACTCCGACTCAGGGTATAGAAAAAATGCTGTTATCTCTATAACCGTCATTAACTCTCTGTTTCTACACAGGACAAGAATAAATACCACTGCACTATGTAGTAGGTCTGCAGAAACAGCAAATTTTATTTTAACATTTTGCTCGCATTTCTCCGCAATTTCTGCGTACTCGTGCTGACTACTCCGCTGGTGAAAGCATGTTTCGTTATTGGCATTTATATCAGCAAATAATTTATTACACAACAGTGTATAAATCTTACAACTGCTCACGTTGACACACTCGCCTAGTAGGCCACGAGACCAACCAGCGTAAGGTGATTGGCAAGCATTGGCCTTCATTCTAGAAACTTGCATGTAGCAAAAATGGATGAGGAAAAAATTGTTCAGTGCTTATAACATAATACCACGCGGTACTGACGGAAGCCAAACAACACAATTTGCAAGCCTTTTGAAGTCGCGGAATGACAGCACGCTACTACCATCATCATGCGAAAGCTTGCAGTTGTAGCATATTAGCCGATCTTGCCCAAGCGAGAACTTAGTGCTTCTGAACGGGAGCAAACAACCTACTTTACAGACGTTCCTAGCTTTTACAGCGCTATTAAATACTCATTGACAAAATACTCGACATGAAGTCTCGAGTTGCCCGTGCGGCTCGCCATGGACGGTCAGCCAGCTGATCGCAACGGCCGACTGTTAATTCGCCGTTCACAACTCGAAGGCACTCGAACACCTTGTACCACGTTCTAGTTGAGTTGCCATAATTTGAAACAGAGCACAACATCACATTTGTAGCAAATTTGTGAGCACCAGTATCAAGAAAATAAAGATCGAAACAGCACGCCTGCAAGCAATGCCAGCAGAAATGATATCACAAAACCTACGGCCGGAATTAACGTGACAGGGCCTCAGCGCAACGTAATGTCCGCCAAATCTTTCGTAGTGGAGGGCTGGGAACTAAGATTTCACTCCCCTCTTCCCTTACGGTACGGCGCGGGTCAAATACTGCGCCTTTCCCTTCTTGTGAAAAAACTCTTCGAGGGCAGCGACCTTAGACCCAAGAAAAACTGGATTCTGGCCAGCTTGAAAAAAAGTTCATGCGTTTGTGTTACCGATATTAAAAACTTCGATTAACCATTCAACTGGGGACTATACTGAAGCCTTGTAATACTTGAAGACATTTTCCCTTCAAAGCGACGCATTTCAAATTACTGATTCTTTTTACGTGTATAATGGGTGCTCTTGTGAGCGTCGCTAGAATAGGGAACCTGAGCGCAACGGGTCAGAACTCGAATCCTGCAGTACTTAGCCTGCTACCTCAGACAGGGGTGGAAGAATTACTACGTTTTTCTACCATGTTTATTCTTATTATAAATGGAAGAGTGACCGCGCCCATCCTTCCGTACTAGGAAGGTAGGCAAGCGGGTTTGGATGCCATGATGTCTAATTCCAAAGACCAGCAATCAATTGCGGCACCGGGCGGCGAAACCATTCAACGAGCCATAGCAACGAGCACAAGAGGTGGCAAACTCCTCGGGGGGAAAAAAAAGAAAATAAAAAAAGAAACAAAAAATACGGAGGTTTAGTAGCAGGCGTCTTTCGCTTGCGCTCTGAAAACAAACCAGCTAGCCCAGTGTCTCGTAGCACCGCAAAACAACGGAAAACCGATTTTGCAGTGCTCTGCAATGCGTGTCAGCACATTGGCACATCGTTTCATGTATAGGCCGGCCGACCTGCCAGCATGGCGTGTGGCGCTGACCTCGACATTCCTCTATTTACTGCTAGAAACAGAGACGTTCTTAGCGGAACGAGCTTAAAAAGCGCGAGGATCAAGTTGACACAGCTGAGTTGATCATATCTTATTGCGAATGAAGGAAGAATGAAAACAAAATGCACGGGCCAGCTACTGGCTCTGTAGCTAAGCCATCTCCACTGCCTCGTGAGGACAGAAGAGAATTATAGGGTGCAGTGGTAAGACGCGCCCGACTACTGTGCCCTAGTACCCGGTTTCTACCTCGGCGGCTGTGTTTCGATGGAGGCGAAACGAAGAGGCGTCCGTGCGCTGTGCGATATCAGCGCAGGTTAAAGATCCCCAGGTGGTCGAAATTGCTTCGTAGCCCTCCACTACGGCTCCTCTTTCTCTCTTTCCCCTTTCATCACTCCCATCCTCCTCCCTCCCGCTATGGCGTGGGTCAGGTGTCCACAGAAACAAGTGTGACAGATACTTTTTTTTTTTTATTTAAACATCCTGTAAGCCTTTCTAGGCTCTTACATGAGTGGGTGAACGAATGGGACTGTTATACAAAATGGAAAACAATAGAAACACACAAAAAATGGAAAACATACGCACTGCAACACTATAACGGACATTCAATTTGTCGCATATGAAGCACTGAAAAGAACCGCGAAGCGAAACAATAAAAGAATACGTTAAACAATAAGTACTAATAAGATAAAATCCTAAACTGAACACTCGCAGTGAATAACCAAATACATTTTAGGAACAATTTTTTGCTAACACCATTTGCTTCTCAAAATATGACTCGACGTTTTTAAGAAAAATAACAAGGCAGATGTCGCCCATAAATTCAGGTGGCAGCCTATCCCATTCTTGAATAGCTTAAGGAAAAAATGAAAATTTGTACGCGTCGCATCGAGCTGGAATGGGTCTGATGCACTTCCCATGATTTAACCTTGATGCCTTGATGTACTGAACTGTATCAATTTTGATTCCACCGTTATAAAGAATTAAGGTATAGAAATTTCGTGGAAGCTACGCGTCGCCGACAAGAAAGGGTAGGAATACCCGCTTTATATCGCATGGATGATACACTATCGTAGCGTGACTGGCTGGAGAAAATAAAACGAAGGACCTATTTTGAATTTTTTTTCTAATTTTTGGCTGAGGTATGATTGATGAGGGCTTCAAATAATGCTATCGTACTCAATGATAGGCCTTATGAGGGTATTAGCCTGTTAGCTTTACATGAGAAGGAGCTGCTGACAGTTTTCTACGAAGAAATCCGATACTGCGTCTTTCCCTTCTTGTGAACCAACACAGGTAAACAAAAAAAAATAAGAAAGAAAAAAAGGGGAGAAAGACGCGCGTCGGCAACCGCCGTTGTCCACCACCGAAACGGCAGGGGGTGCAATGACGCCCTACAACAGCAGATAAAGATATGATGGCAGACTAGCCGTTCGTTAGTTCGTTCGTGGACGCACTTGAAAAAAAAAATCATTATGCAACGTCAACTAGGTCGGCCGACCTGCGAGCATGGCGTGTAGCGCTGGGCTCGAAATTCCTCTATTTACTGCTGGAAACAGACGCATCGGAATCGTCTCTGGCATACAGAACCCCGTCGTAGGGTTCCCATTTACATTCCCAAGCAATATCAAGTTCATTCGTGGATACACTTGAAAAAAAAAAAATTAAAAAAAAAAATGCAATGCCAACTGGGCCTGCAAACCTGCGCGCATATGCGCGTCGCTGGACCCCAAATTCCTCTATTTACTGCTGGAAACAGACGCATCAGAATTGTCACCGGCATACAGAGCCGTGTCGTAGGGGTCCCATTTACATTCCCAAGCAATATCAAGTTCGTTCGTGGAGGCACTTGAAAAAAAAAACATTATGCAACCCCAACTAGGCCGGACGACCTGCTAGCATGGCGTGTGGCGCTGGATTGGAAATTCCTCTATTTACTGCTGGAAACAGACGCATCAGAAGCGTCATGATGTCCGATTCGAAAGACCTGCTATCTATGCGGCACGTGGCGGCGAAACCATGCAACGAGCCATAGCAACGAGCAAAAGAGGGAGCAAACTCCTCGAATAAAAAGAAAAATAGAAAAAAAAAAGAGGTTCAGCAGCAGGGGTTCCTCGCTCTCGGTATGATAACAAACCAGGTAGCGCAGTGCTTGTAGCCCCACAAACAACGGAAAACTGATTTTTCAGTGTTCCACATGCTCCGCCGGGGTGGTGCAGTGGTAAGACGCCCGACTACTGTGCCGGAGTTCCCGGGTTTGCATCCGACCGCGGCGGCTGCGTTTCGATGGAGGCGAAACGAAGTGGCGTCCGTGTGCTGTGCGATGTCAACGCACGTTAAAGATCCCCAGGTGGTCGAAATTACTCCGTAGCCCCCCACTACGGCCCCTCGTTCTCTCTCTCCACTTTCATTCCCACCCTCCTCCCTTCCCTTACGGCGCGGGTCGGGTGTCCACAGAGCAAGTGTGACAGTTACTGCGCCTTTCCCTTCCAGTGAACCAATTATTATTATTATTATTATTATTATTATTATTATTATTATTATTATTATTATTATTATTATTATTATTATTATTATTAGTATGTTCCACAATGCGTGTCAGCACAGTGGCACATCGTTTCATGTATTTCCTCCGTGCTCTAGCAATCGACGCCATAGAATCGATGCATTTCCAATCTCCGCGGAACGCACTATAAGTGCCGTCGACAATTTATATATCCTCGTCAGTCTTTGTTGTACGATTCCTTTCCTGGCATCTACATGTGCTTTCCATAGGCACGGAACACCTACGGATAAGGACGAGTAAATAATACATTCTACGCAGATGGACTTATCGCGTCGCATACATAAGGCGATCAGTGCACGAGAACGGTCGGGTGTGGTTATTGATCCTGGCCCTACGGGGTTGGGACTGGTAGGTATAGCTCCACGACCCTCAGTAGGTGGTGGGTAGAGGTCACTGCTGCTTGCGGAGGGGCTAGCCTGCCACCGTTTTTTTATCTGTTGCAGGGCGTCATTGCACCCGCTGCCGTTTCGGCGGTGGACGATGGCTTTCGCGACGCACGTCTTTCTCCCCTTTTTCTTTTCTATTTTCTCTTCTGTCCGCACGAGGCAGCGGAGGTGGCTCAGTTCGTTTCGATGGAGGCGAAACGAAGAGGCGTGCGTGTGCTGTGCGATGTCAGCGCACGTTAAAGATCCCCAGGTGGTCGATATTACTCCATAGCCCTCCACTACGGCTCCTCTTCCTCTCTTTCCACTTTCATTCCCACCTGCCTCCTGTCCCTTACGGCTCGGTTGAGGTGTCCACAGAAAACAAGTGAGACAGTTACCGCGCCTTTCCCTTCCTATACATCAATCAGGTGGCTCAGCTAGAGAGCCAGCAGCAATTTCTTTTCATTCTTCCTTCAGGCACAACAACAACCTATGATCAACTCTTAGCTGTGACAACTTGATCTGCGCGCTTTTTAAGCTCGTTCTGCTAAGAACGCCATCACCAAATGCGCGTAAGGGAGCAGTGTACGACGATCGGCTGAATTATTCTGATTCTTCGCCGCGTCAAGCAGGCGTCTCGAGATCTGCAGGCCAGGCAGCGCGTGACACTGCGCTCGATCTTGGACGGCGCACGCTACGAGAATTGGGCCCGTTGCGTGATCGTTCGCCATGCGGCCGCTCACTTTCCGCGTCGCAGCTTACCACACTTGAATAAGATCCCTGAATCGGTATAACTTTTTCGGCGACAGCTGTGTGACGACTACCGTGGTGAAACGATCAAGCCGCGCGGCAAATTGTTCTTTTTTTTTAATTGTATTCTCAAATAAACGGTAATTCGTCAGGGACATCTTCGGGGCGCTCGTTTGGTTAAGTGCTCAAATGCGTATCACACCTCGCCAAATACAAAAGCAGCAGTGAATGAGGTGTATATACATATACATACAGACAGCAGATCCAGAATTAGCTTAATTACTGTACTAATTTAACTATCAAGGGGCCGTTGAATTAACTCAAACAGATATTGAAATCTACAGCTTAGTCAGGGCTCAAAATGCAACTTAGATCGGCTCATCTTTTGAACTCAAGTTCCTAATGGCCCTTCATACGTCTTTCCCCATTCTAGGATATTCCATAAATGTGATATATGCTGAAGTAAAAGTGAAGTGAACATTGCACATTAAGAAAAGGATATCAATAAAACAAATGAACGATTTTGCAGATATATCCACACATCACCTCATCAACTTAAAGGGACACTAAAGAGAAAACTGAAGTGGGCTTGCATCGATAGAATGCCAAGTCTTGATTACAAAAAATCCACTCTTATTAAAAACAGAGCTGTTATAAGGTAGTAAAGAGGAGGAACAGAAATACAGGTATCGCCGCCACAGCCGAAACGCGCAACTACAAATCACGTGACGCGCTAGGGATCACGGAGGCTGACAAATGCGAATTACGTTTCCCGTTTGAATGCGGTCGTAGGTTTTGTCTCGAATATAATAACACGCTTTCATCATACGTAAACGACGGCGAAAAGACAACGTAAACGTTGCAAGGCAAATACAAAAATATACTTGGAGGCGCCACAGGCGCCCACTTCAGTTTTGGTTATGTTTCGGCTCAGGCATTTCGTGCGCACTCGGATTGTTTGTTTGGACCTGCAGCGCCTGAATTACGAGCTTGGAGCAGCAGATGCGCCTTGCTGGTTCCCATTTGAGCATTCGGAGGCGCGAGCGAGCGAAATCCGCTGCCGCCGATTCGTTCACACTTCTGCGCCAACATATCACCGCCGTCGCCGCTTGGACTGCGACCTGACCGCTCGACTGCAGCTACGTACGCCACGAAAAGCATACATATGCGAAGTACCGAAGGAAAAACGCATTATCATTCAATTGTTTACTAAATCATGGCACATCTGCCCAACATACTGCGTCAACAAGACCTTCAACTTGCTATCTGCAGGCGTCGTAAACAAAAGGGGCATATACTTGTCGCTCATACCAAGGAGAGCGTCGATATATTGCGCTCGTTGCCCGGCGAAAAAAAATGGCCTCGGGTACAAAGTAAAAACTAAAAATAACGAAGCACCAGAAATAAATTACAAAAGGTAAAAAAAAATCGATTTGCATAAAAAAAAAACGCCAATTCGAACTCGCCACTGCCCATTCCGTAACCTTCGGCGCTAATCGCTCGGCTACCACGGGAATCTTGGAAACGTTTCTGGTATTTGTGTCATGGCCTCATTTACAATAAAATGTTTCTGCTGCCGGTCTAAAAATTACACCTTCTTGACCATCGGCACATGCTGGCTGCTCTGACGTCTTGTCAGCCTATGCACACTATATTGTGCATTGGATCCATTTTAACATATGGAATTTCACAGCGCTGGCAAATTTAGTGGCGCCGGCACTTCGGTCATGCTCTGCTACCGTGGACGTAATTTTCGCTGAACACGGAGCTGTAGCACAAACCTTGAAGGAAAAAAGTGCGACGAAGCTTCAAAACTGACAAGCGCAGCAGCGAAGACACTATTTTGCTGGTAACTAAGTCTTATTTGTATGTAAACATGTCGGGAAGCGTTGCGATGACCGAGGGCTCGGTTTGTTTATACACAGTGCAAGAAGGAGCGCGAAAGCTTGAGAAACATGTAAAGTATTGTGCATTACAAGCGCTCTATGTTTTTTTTTTCTTCCTCTATGGGCCCATCTCTCGGTAAATAACTCTCTTCATCGTTTTATTTATTTCGGCTGTGGCCGTCGTTGCGAGTACGCTGTTCCCATGTTGGCCCTTGAGGGATGCGACGCTGCGGGCCGCGCCGGCTCGCTAGCTATCACGGAGTCTCCGCTTACGTCATAGTGTGCGTCACTCAATTCCGACTAAGTAGTCGGAGGGCACAGTTTGAATTCGACCGGCGGGAACAAGAAAAAACCCCAACTTCTTTTTGCAACATCTCAGCAATTATTAGATTTCTTGCTGCCGGGTATGCGGCGACAGTGTTACCAAATGTAGTTTATTAGATTTTCACAGCATCTTTGGATGTCTTTAATGTCCATTTAGGCATAAATAATCCCCGTGAATAAGTGAAAGTGAATGCAGATATACCATACAAAACTGATGCTCTCAATCTTCCTTTCATATACGTAGAGTGTGCTTTGTTGCACACCTGCAATTATATGAAATAATTTGTGGCTGCTATAAGGCTGACTTACTAAACAGCTGCAAGTGGAGATGTATCAGCTGTACAAGCAAGCTAACACACTCATTAGTTTTTCGTGTTTGATGACACGTTATTAAAGGTGATGGCTTTATCGACAGCAGCGAATATTTACTTAATTCCACAGCTTCTTGATTGTTTTTCTGCATATGCAGTGCACGAGAGTATTTCAAGTGTGCATAAGCACTCACTAGAATGAGGGGAAGATGTATACACAGTACCAAAAAAATCCAAACATGGGTTGAGCATCAGCCTCAGTTCACAAGCAAACATTGCAACAAGAGGATCACTCTTCACCTGGGCAAAGAGAAGTCCTCTTGTTGAAATGTTTGCTTGTGAACTGAGGCTCTCCCTCAAATCTTGTTTTTCTATGATATCTAGATGTCCTTTTCTAATTTGTCACTTTTCTAATGCTCTATTTTCGCATTGCTAAACACAAGCAGTAATTTCCGTGTGCCTCCTGCACCTGATATCAGATTGCTTGTTCTCTTTACAGCAAAGGACTTTCAACATTTACAACCAGCTGCACATTTTGTTCCATCCTGCTAAGCGGTAAATAAACCACACAGTCTCAACAACAAGTTAGCTCTGAAAGGTGTCACAAATAAACTTGCACACTTGTGTCAAGAAAGTATTATTCCATCAATGTCTAAACAGTAGTGACATACTGTACATGCTTTAAGTCTGCGCCCGACATATAGTTCTCATACAACGTATTCCTTTCTGCACCTTTCTCATTTTTTCAGTTTACATCTTTTGAAGCTACGTAGGCGACAGCAGCAAGTGTAGCATTGTTTGTGTTGCGTGAAACTATAAAAGAGCATCAGTTAAAGAAAGAACATGATATATGGCAGCTATGTACCATAAAGCACAAGTACACATCATTTGTTGCTCTACAGTGCAGCTTAAATGAAAGGCAAAACTACTTACCACATAAAGACAAGATAATCAGCACAGCCCTTGGCTGGAACATAGTATTTCCACAATAACTGAAGCCACACTTTACGCTTTCACTTGGGGTTGACACAGGAGTATTATCTATCAATGTTGAATTTTTAGAGTAGTGTTTTCCTTCTACAACTCCAGCATTGCTGCAATCAGCTTGCAATGAGCAGGAACTGTGTTGTTTCACATAAGAACACACACATTATACATAAATTATTTTCATTACAAACCAGGAAATGATAAACTAGTTTTGTCCATGACAGCTTTGCAGTGTTCTTCTGTGTCCTATTCGTTCAACAGCTATGACAAACACATAAGGTGGCCCTGCCCTCACTTTCACCAAGGAGCAGAGTGCCATTCAGAGTCAAAGGTGTTATCTTCTCTTCAGCAAACACCACAATGCATATCAGTCGTGCAGTTAGACACGGAAGACCAGGAAGCATACTAGCAGAGCATATTTATAGCATAATAAATAGTATACAGAGTAAAACTGGAAGGACCAAGAATAAATTATAAAAACAACTACTTTCCACCACTTAACTGGTTAGGGCCTAAGCCCCTAAATGGTTACAACCTAACCATGACTAAGCTTGGAGTTCAAGCTCAGGATGGACTGGACAACCCTTTCAATGTCAATCAATGGTAACATTAGGAGGATCACGAAAGAAATAAAAATCTTTTTCGAGCACTTGATCCTTACTTGAGCTGTATTGCAAAAATGCAACTGTGTGACGTACGAGTTGCATTTTTAGCACTGCTGTATTCATACTGCATGCATGCATTATACTCCAACGTACGCAGCCAAGACTACACGGCCAAAACTTCTACTAATGCGTGTTGAGGTCCTGGATGGGCTAGTGACGTATCCACTTGCCACAGTGGATGCGAGAAAACCCCACTCATAGACAGACAACATTAACGATGCATAGTGTGTGGGATATTTTAGGCCATTTTCATAAAACTTTGGAAGCTCTCCATGTTTGAAAATCTCGTGTTTGAATTCCCAGTACTGATTGCTGCATTATGTCGGTCAAGAAAGGGAAATACTAAAACAAAAGGTTTGTTTTAATGGCATCTCATGAAACCATTGTCGCTTCCAACCAAAGTTGGGAAGAGCCTGTTACTATTTTGCTTTGGTGAACTTTGTGCACAGGGTCGGTTAAAAAGAAAAACTAGATTGTGTACATTTAGATGCTTCCAGTAGGCACACAGGCTCCTAATGCATACATACTGAAATGCGGGAATGTATAATTTCTGCACTATATGCAGTGGGCTCAAGGTAGAGGAGTCAAGTAAAAAAGCCAGGCATAAAGTGAGCCTGTCTCGTGGTTCTTCAAAATGAAAACTTAAAGTTAAAGCAAAAAATTGACGCGCTTACGGCACAGCTTTGCTACAGGCACAATGAGGAACACTCAGGCACATGGGAAAAGAGAAAATAGCAGAAATTGAAAGTAACAAGTCTTCATATAAAACCATGAAAGATGAAAGTTTCTTGGGTGTTAATGGGAAACCTTTCTCGCACAGTGAATACCATTCTCTAGAAAACTTTTGCAGCACATTTCTTATACCATGTGATTTATGACCTCAAAGCAAGGCTGCAAGTGGGGAATAGTAAAGTGTGACAAAATGCCTAGAACAGCCTGCAGAAATGGACTTCGATAGACTTGTTGTTGAGTAATAATAAGCTATAAGAATATGCATGGTGCAGAGCACAGACTCCTAGCTTCGGCTTTCTCATCACACGAAGAAGCTAGTTGATTACAGGTTTTACTATACCTTCATTCTTCCGATCCTTGCGGACGTAACAGCTGCTAACTAGGCCAGTCTCTGCCTACATTGCAGAATTTGCACTTTTTGAGATACCCAGTGGCCACCAGCACCTTGTTTTCCTTCTGAAGACCACATAGGAGACCTCCTGAATGAAAATTACGCGTAAATTTCATGTGCTCTGTATCTTAAAAATATTCAATGCACTATATGCCGCCTTGCATTGCATCACAACAAGTAACCTATATAGTTTCATTAATTTATTTTCACATGCATGTTTAGCACACCCTGAGCCATTATGAAACTGCTTTGCTGCGCATCAACAATTTGGTTTTACATCATTTATCTCAGCTATCAGCTTTCTTGCGTGCCATACAATGAAAGATGAAAAATAGCCGGACAATGCTAGTATTGTCCTGAAGTGAATATTCTCATGTGACTCCGGCTCGGGGTTTAAAAAAAAATGCTGGTAACTTTTAGCTCTGTAACCGTCTGTAACTCTCTCTTTATACACAGGACAAGAATAAACACCACTGCACTATGTAGTAGGTCTGCAGAAAAGCAAATTGATTTTTAATAGTTTGCTCGCATTTCTCCGCAATTTCTGCGTGCTCGTGCTGACTGCTCCGCTGGTGAAAGATGTTTCGTTATTGGCATTTATATCAGCAAATAATTTATTACACAACAGTGTATATGTCTTACAACTGCTCACGTTGACACACTGGCCTAGTAGGCCACGAGACCAACCATCGTAAGCTGATTGGCAAGCATTGGCCTTCATTCTAGAAACTTGCATGTAGCAAAAATGCCTGACGAAAACATTGTTCAGTAATTATAACATAATACCACGCGGTACTGACGGAAGCCAAACAACACAATTTGCAAGCCTTTTGAAGTCGCGGAATGACAGCGCGCTGCTACCGTCATCATGCGAAAGCATGCAGTTGTAGCATATTAGCCGATCTTGCCCAAGCGAGAACTTGGTGCTCCTGAACGGGAGCAAACAACCTACTTTAGAAAACGTTCCTACCTTTTACAGCGCTATCAAATACTTGCTATTTACAAAATACTCGAAATATAGCCTCCAGTTGCCCGTGCGGCTCGCCGTCGACAGCAAGCTGATCGCAACGGCCAAATATTTTCGCCGTTCACAACTCGACAGCACTCGGAACACGTTGCATCACGCTCTAGTTGAGTTAGAGTACAACATCACATTTACAGCAAAGTGAGCACCGGTATCAAGAAAATAAGGATCGAAACAGCACGCTTGCAAGCAATGCCAGCAGAAATTATAAATCACAAAAACTACAGCTGGAATTCACGTGAGAGAGCCTCGCGGTAACGCAATGTCCGCCAAATCTGCCGTAGTGGAGGGCTGCGAACTAAGGTTTCATTCCCCCCTTCCCTTATGGTACAGCGCGGGTCAGACGGTCAGATACTGCGCCTTTCCCTTCCTGTGAAAAAACTCTTTGAGGGCAGCGACGTTAGACCCAAGAAAAACAGGATTCTAACAGCTTGAAAAAAAGTTCTTGCGTTTGTGTTACCGATATTGAAAACTTTGATTAATCATTCGGCTGGGGACTATACTGAAGCCTTATAATATTTGAAGATATTGTTCCTTCAAAACGACGCATTTCAAATTACTGATTCTTTTTCCGTTTATAATCGGTGCTCTTGTTGACGTCGCTTGAATAGGGAATCTGAGCGCAACGGGTCAGAACTCGGCCCTTCAGTACTTACCCAGGTGCATCTGATAGTGCATGGTGGAAGAATAAATCCTACGTTTTTCTACCATGTTTATCCTTGTTATAAACGGCAGAGTGACCGCACCCATTCTTCCGTACTAGTAGTTAAGGTAGGCAAGCGGGTTTGAATGCCATGGTGTTCGATTCCAAATACCTGCTATCTATGCGGCACCTGGCGGCGAAACCATGCTATGAGCCATAGCAACGAGCAAAAGTTGGGGGCAAACTCCTCGAATAAAAAAAAAATAAAATAACAAAAATGAAGAGATGCAGCAGCAGGCGCTCCTCGCTTGCGCGATGAAAACAGACCCGCTAGCACAGTGCTCGTAGCACCACAAACCACGGATTGATTGATTTATAGGAAGGGAAAGGCGCGGTAACTGTCTCACTTATTTTTCTGTGGACACCTCAACCGCGCCGAAAGGGAAGTGAGGAAGGTGGGAGTGAAAGTGGAAAGAGGGAAGGAGGAGCCGTAGTGGAGGCCTACGGAGTTATTTCGACCACCTGGGGATCTTTAACGTGCGCTGACATCGCACAGCACACGGACTCCTCTTTGTTTCGCCTTCATCGCAACGCAGCCGCCGAGGTAGGGTTCGAACCCGGGTACTCCGGCACAGTAGTCGGACGACTTACCACTGAACAACCCCGGCTGGGTAAAACCGATTTTGCAGCGTTCCGCAGTGCGTGTCAGCACAGTGGCACATCGTTTCATGTATTTCCTCCGTGCTCTAGCAATCGAAGCCAGAGAATCGATGCATTTCCAATCACCGCGGAGCGCACAGTAAGTGCCGTTGACAATTTACATATAGCCTCGTCAGTTTTTGCTGTACGATTTCTTTCCTGGCATCAACTGCCTTCTATAGGCACGGAACGCCTACGGATAAGGACGAGTAAATATTACGTTAAACACAGATCGACTTCTCGCGTAACATACATAAGGCGATCAGTGCACGAGAACATTCGGGGGTGCTTGATCCTGGCGATACGGGGTTGGGACTGGTAGGTAGGTCCACGACCTACATTAGGTGGTGGGTAGGTCACTGCCGCTTTCAAGGTGGCTATTCTGCCACCATATCTTTATCTGCTGGTGTAGAGCCTCATTGCACACCCTGCCGTTTCGGTGGTGGACGACGGCTGTTGCCGACGCGCGTCTTTTTCCCCTTTTTCTTTTTCTTCTTTTTTTAACTTTTTTGGTTCACAGGAAGGGTAAGGCGCAGTATCGGATTTCTTCGTAGAAAACTGTCAGCAACTCCTTCTCATGTAAAGCTAACAGCCTAATACCCTCATAAGGCCCATTCTTGTGTACGGTAGCATTATTCGGAGCCCTCATCAATCATACCTCAGCTAAAAATTAGAAAAAAATTCAAGATAGGCCCTTCGTTTTATTTTCTCCAGCTACTCACGCCACGATAGAGTATCATCCATGCGAAATAAAGCGGGTATTCCTACCCTTTCTTGTCGGCGACGCGTAGCTTCCATCAAATTTCTATACTTTAATTCTTTATAACGGTGGAAACAAAATTGATACAGTTAAGCACATCAAGGCATCAGCTCATCGTTTGAAGAGGTTAAATCATGGGAAGTGCATCAGACCCATCCCAGCTCGATGCGACGCGTACAAATTTTCATTTTTTCCCTTAGCTATTGAAGAATGGAATAGGCTGCCACATGAATTTATGGACGATAGCTGCCTTGATATTTTTCTTAAAAACGTTGAGTCATATTTTGAGAAGCAAATGGTGTAAGCAAAAAATCGTTCCTAAAATGTATTTCGTTATTCACTGCGAGTGTTCAGTTTAGGATTTTATCTTATTAGTACCTATTGTCTAACGTGTTCTTTTATTGCGTCGCTTCGCGGTTCTTTTCAGTGCTTCATATGCGACAAATTGAAAGTCCGTTATAGTGTTGCAGTGCGTATGTTTTCCATTTTTTTGTGTGTTTATGATGTTTTTCATTTTGTATAACGGTCCCATTAGTTCACCAACTCCTGTAAGAGCCTAGTAAGGCTTACAGTATGCTTAAATAAAAAAAAAAGTATCTGTTACACTTGTTTCTGTGGACACCTGACCCGCGCCATAGCGGGAGGGAGGAGGATTGGAGTGATTAAAGTGGAAAGAGAGAAAGAGGAGCCGTAGTGGAGGGCTACGAAGTAATTTCGACCACCTGGGGATCTTTAACCTGCGCTGACATCGCACAGCGCACGGACGCCTCTAAGTTTCGCCTCCATCGAAACGCAGCCGCCGGGGTAGAAACCGGGTACTCCGGCACAGTAGTCGGGCGCGTCTTACCACTGCACCCTATAATTCTCTTCTGTCCTCACGAGGCAGTGGAGATGGCTTAGCTACAGAGCCAGTAGCTGGCCCGTGCATTTTGTTTTCATTCTTCCTTCATTCGCAATAAGATATGATCAACTCAGCTGTGTCAACTTGATCCTCGCGCTTTTTAAGCTCGTTCCGCTAAGAACGTCTCTGTTTCTAGCAGTAAATAGAGGAATGTCGAGGTCAGCGCCACACGCCATGCTGGCAGGTCGGCCGGCCTATACATGAAACGATGTGCCAATGTGCTGACACGCATTGCAGAGCACTGCAAAATCGGTTTTCCGTTGTTTTGCGGTGCTACGAGCACTGCGCTAGCTGGTTTGTTTTCAGAGCGCAAGCGAAAGACGCCTGCTACTAAACCTCCGTATTTTTTGTTTCTTTTTTTATTTTCTTTTTTTTTTTCCCCGAGGAGTTCGCCACCTCTTGTGCTCGTTGCTATGGCTCGTTGAATGGTTTCGCCGCCCGGTGCCGCATGGATTGCTGGTCTTTGGAATTAGACATCCTGGTATCCAAACCCGCTTGCCTACCTTCCTAGTACGGAAGGATGGGCGCGGTCACTCTGCCATTTATAATAAGAATAAACATGGTAGAAAAACGTAGGAATTCTTCCACCGTTGTCTGAGGTAGCAGGCTAAGTACTGCAGCATTCGAGTTCTGACCCGTTGCACTCAAGTTCCCTATTCAAGCGACGCTCACAAGAGAACCGATTATACACGGGAAAAGAATCAGTAATTTGAAATGCGTCACTTTGAAGGAAAAATGCCTTCAAGTACTATAAGGCTTCAGTATAGTCCCCAGTTGAATGGTTAATCGAAGTTTTTAATAACGGTAAAACAAACGCATGAACTTTTTTTCAAGCTGGCAGAATCCTGTTTTTCTTGGGTCTAAGGTCGCTGCCCTCGAAGAGTTTTTTCACAAGAAGGGAAAGGTGCCGTATTTGACCCGCGCCGTAGCGTAAGGGAAGAGGGGAGTGAAATCTTAGTTCCCAGCCCTCCACTACGAAAGATTTGGCGGACATTCCGTTGCGCTGAGGCCCTGTCACGTTAATTCCGGCCGTAGTTTTTGTGATTTCATTTGCTATAAATGTGATGTTGTGCTCTGTTTCAAATTATGGCAACTCAACTAGAACGTGATACAAGGTGTTCGAGTGCCGTCGAGTTGTGAACGGCGAATTAACAGTCGGCCGCAATTGCGATCAGCTGGCTGACCGTCCATGGCGAGCCGCACGGGCAACTCGAGACTTTATTTCGAGTATTTTGTCAATGAGTATTTAATAGCGCTGTAAAAGCTAGGAACGTCTGTAAAGTAGGTTGTTGGCTCCCGTTCAGAAGCACTAAGTTCTCGCTTGGGCAAGATCGGCTAATATGCTACAACTGCATGTTTTCGCATGATGACGGTAGCAGCGCGCTGTCATTCCGCGACTTCAAAAGGCTTGCAAATTGTGTTGTTTGGCTTCCGTCAGTACCGCGTGGTATTATGTTATAAGTACTGAACAATTTTTTCCTCTGGCATTTATGCTACATGCAAGTTTCTAGAATGAATTGCCAATCAGCTGTCGAGTGTTGGTCTCGTTGCTTACTAGGTCAGCGTTTCAACGTGAGCAGTTGTAAGATTTATACACTGTTGTGTAATAAATTATTTGCTGATATAACTGCCAATAACGAAACATGCTTTCACCAGCGGAGCAGTCAGCACGAGCACGCCGAAATTGCGGAGAAATGCGAGCAAAATGTTAAAATAATATTTCATGTATCTGCAGACCTGCTACATAGTTCAGTGGTATTTATTCTTGTCCTGTGTAGAAACAGAGAGTTAATGACGGTTATAGAGATAACAATATTTTTTCTATTCCCTGAGTCGGAGTCATATGAGAATATTCACTTCAGGACAATACTAACATTGTACGGCTATTTTTCATCTTTCATTGTATGGCACGCAGGAAATCTGATAGCTGAGATAAATTATGTATAACCAGATTGTTGCTGTGTAGCAAAGTAGTTTTATAATGTCTCAGGTGGTGTTAAACATGCATGTGAAAATTAAATGAATGTATACATCTATATAGGTTACTTATTGTGATGCAATGCAAGGCAGCACATAGTGGACTGAATATTTTTGAGATGGAGCACACATGAACTTTTTGTGTAATTTTCCTTCAGGAGGTCTTCTATGTTGTCTTCAGAAGGAAAACAAGGTGCTGGTGGCCACTGGCTATCTCAAGAAGTGTAAATTCTGCAAGGTAGGTAGAGACTGGCCTAGTTAGCAGCTGTTACGTCCGCAAGGATCGGAAGTATGAAGGTGTAGTAAATCCTGAAATCAACTTGCTTCTTTGTGTGATGAGAAAGCCGAAGCAAGGTTTCTGTGTTCTGCACTATGCATATTCTTATAGCTTCCTATTACTCAGCAACAGGTTTATTGAAGCCCATTTCTGCTGGCTGTGCTAGGCATTTTGTCACACTTTACTTTCTCCACTTGCAGCCTTGCTTTGAGGTCGTTAATCACATGGTATAAGATATGTGCTGCAAACTTTTTGCTAGAGAATTGTACTCACTGTATGAGAAAGGTTTCCCATTTACACCCAAGAAACTTTCATCTTTCATGGTTGTATATGAAGACTTGTTACTTTCACTGTCTGGTATTTTCTTTTTTGCCCTTGTGCCTGAGTGTTCCTCTTTGTGCCCGTAGCAAAGCTGTGCCGTAAGCATCGAGACCTTGATTTCACTTTAAGTTTTCATTTTGAAGAACCACGAGACAGGCTCACTTTATGCTTGGCTTTTTGTACTTGACTCCTTTACCTTGAACTCACTGCATATAGTGCAGAAGTTATACATTACCATATTTCAGTATGTATGCATTAACAGCCTGTGTGCCTACTGGAAACATCTAAATGTACACAATCTAGTTTTTCTGTTCAACCGACCCTGTGCACAAAGTTCACAACAGCAAAATAGTAACAGGCTCTTCCCAACTTTGGTTGGAAGCAACAAGGGCTTTATGAGATGCCATTAAAACAAAGATTTTGTTTCAGTTCTTCCCTTTTTTGACTGACACAATGCAGCAATCAGTATTGGAAATTCAAGCATGAAATTTTCAAACATGGAGAGCTTTCAAAGTTGTATGAAAATGGCCTAAAATAGCCTACACACTATGTTATGCTTCGTTAGTGTTGTCTGTCTGTGAGTGGGGTTTTCTCGCATGCACTGTAGTCTCGGCAAGTGGATATGTCTTTCTTGAGGCCGGAATAGCTACGTCACTATCCCACCCAGCACCTCGACACGCATTAGTATAAGTTTTGGCCGTGTAGTCTTGGCTGCAGTGATGTTATGTTCGTTGTTCGGCACTTGCTGGGGTCCCTTCGGTTTTTCCGCATACACAACAATTTGTTACGCTGCGCGCCCCTTGCCTTTAGCCTGTTCGAACGTTTGGAGAACGTCGGATATTTCATCCGGTTTTAGCCACCTCTCCTCCTCCCGAAGACGCACATACTCTAAGCCCTCTGGGCTCAAGCTACCCTTTATGCGATCTGCGATGATCAATGATACCAGGTCGTCTTTGGTTTCTACGTCCCGTCACCGAAGGTAGTACTGAAGGTACGTCTTAGTGCGCGAGGTGAACTGCGCCCAAGTTTCATCGCGGCGTTTCGTCGCGCGCTCAAAGCGTTCGAGGTATTCTGAGGGGTTAAGCTTCAGCTCCTTTAAAACGGCTGTTTTTACCGACTCGTAGCTGCCACACTCATCGTCCCCGAGGTTACGGAGAAGGTACCTGACACGCTCAGCTATTGCTGGCATGATTAAGTGAACGCGGCTTTCGTTTGGCACCTTGAACGTCGTGAAAATTCTCTCGACTTCCTCGAACCATAACGGCACGTCCGCGTCACACGGCAGCTTCAGTCCCTTAAGGACTTTAGCGCATTGGGAGACTGGATCGGGCCCCATTCGACGCTGATCGTCAATATCTGACCTTACAGACGTCTGCCCGCTTCCCGCTATCGCCATTGCAACCGCTGGATCTAGCCCAAGTTTCTGTAACTCTAGGCGTTCCTGTGAAAGAATTTTCAAATTTTCAAGCTCAAAATTTAGTTCCATGCGGCGAATTGCAACCGCATCGGATACCGACATCTCCGCTACTTCGCGTAGCGCTCCTACTACAGGCTGAGTTGTCGCATGCTCCGACTGCTCGCTGTCATCTGTTATATTTCCCCCTAGCTCTCTCTCGCCTACGCTCGCCATCATGCTCCGTGTGAAAACCATACGCCACTTTACACTTGAGCCATAGCCACTTCAACAAAGCGCAAGAAATCCCGCTTACCCGTGCTGGTGTCGCCAGTTGGGGCCTCCGTTCCTTGGTGCCGCAGCCTCGTCGGAGTCCTTCCCCGGAACGCTGCCTCTGGTTCGGGGCCTGGATCACCTTGCTTCTTCTGGCTGGACGTGCGGACGCTTGTTGCCTAGTGGGTTCCCAGGGCCTGGGTGCTCTGGGTGATGCTCGTGGTCGCTGGTTGCCGAACCCTGTCGCGCTGCGCCAGTGATGTTATGTTCGTTGTTCGGCAGGTACAGAAGCAGAAGACGAGAACAGTAGACGATGATCTGATGATGGTCAGGAGGATATATATATTTACAGATGAAAAATATTATACATTGGCAAACTGTAAGTTACAGTAACAAGTCACACAGACACTGCAACTTAAAACAAAAACAGACTCTCACACAGAGAAGTCCCTCTACAAGCCCTTACTTTTCTACCGAGCATTTCGGTTAAATCCTGTCGACTGCGCCAGTGATGTTATGTTCGTAGTTCGGCAGGTACAGAAGCAGAAGACGAGAACAGTAGATGATGATCTGATGATGGTCAGGAGGAGATATATATTTACAGATGAAAACTATTATACATTGGCAAACTGTAAGTTACAGTAACAAGTCACACAGACACTGCAACTTAAAACAAAAACAGACTCTCACACAGAGAAGTCCCTCTACAAGCCCTTACTTTTCTACCCAGCATTTCGGTTAAAGCCTAGGGACTGTAAATACGTGCTAAGCACGGAGCCTCAAACTTGACTGACAAACATGGTCCTTCGGGCCTTTGTTGATGTTTGTCATCAAAAAGCGGTCCTCGGACCACGTTTGTCAGTCAAGTTTGAGGCTCCGTGCTTAGCACGTATTTGTAATTATGTAACCCGATGGTATTTTCTGCAGTTATAAAGTTCTCTCTTATTTGCATTCATGGCCTCTGTTATAATTTTGCACTTAAAGCGTTGTTAAAGTATGCACTACCTGCATTCATTTTTTTTCCAGGCATTCTAAGAATATATCCTGCTAGTTTGTTTTGCTTGCTGAACTGATATTTAGATGCTGTTGTGGTAGACCTATGTTTGCATTGCATTACTTACATTAGTAGTCTGGTTTCCTGCCTTTAAGACATGAAAAAAAAATGTATATTTGCTTCTTGATATGTATGTATAATATTTTATTGCATGCTGGCCTGCCTTGTAATGACTGCCTGGGCCTCATCAAGCTGGTTACTTGCAGCTTTTAGCCCAGGCAGCCTACCATAACATTCTGGGAAATAAAATAATTGAATTTGACTAGCAACGCGTGTGTCGCTGGGGCGACGAGGGGCAGGAGTCAAGTGGGAAGACAGCCTCTCGGTGGGAGAGGGTTCTATACTTTACCGGAGATAGTGCTGCTGTATTTGTTTTTGATGTAGATCATATAGTGGGGCCCTGGGTAGGACCAGAATAGCAATACGAAATGACTTGTACACCCGGCCACTGAAAATTACTGCCCTTATTTTTTTGTTAATCTAGAGATTGAAGAAAGGGTAGTCCAGTCCATTCTGAGCTTGAATTTCATGCTTAGTCATGGTTAGGTTGTAACCATTTAGGTGCTTATGCCCTAACCAGTTAAGTAGTGGGAAGAAGTTATATTTATCAATTTATTTTTGGTCCTTCCAATTTTACTCTCAATACTATATATTATACTCTAAATATGCACTAGTAGTATGCTTCCTGGCCTTCCGTGTCTAACTGCACGACTGATATGTATTCTAATGTTTCTTGAAGAGAAAATAACATCTTTGACGCTGAATGGCACTGTGCTCCTTGCTTAAAGTGAGGGCAGAGCCACTTTATGTGTTTGTCACAGCTGTTCAAAGATTAGGACACAAAAGAACAGAGCAAAGCTGTCATGGAGAAAACTAGTTTATCATTCCCTGGTTTGTAATAAAAATAATTCATGTATAATATCTGAGTTAGCGTTCTTATGAGAAAACAACACAGTTCCTGCTCACTGCAAGCTGATCGTAGCAATGCCGAAGGTGTAGAATGAAAACACTACTCTAAAAATTAGACATTGATAGATAATACTCATGTGTCAACCTCAAGTGAAGGCATAAAGTGTGGCTTCAGTGACTGTGGAAACACTATGTTCCAGCCAAGGTCTGTGCTAATTACCTTGTCTGTATGTGGTGTTGTGCCAGTGGGGTTATCACACAGTAGCCCACCGTCAACAGAGTTGTGCCAGTGGATCCTGCAACTGCCACCAATATTGTGCCGGTGGGGTTATCACGCAGTAGCCCACCGTCAACAGGGTTGTGCCAAGGAGCTGGTAACGCAGCGCTCGTCACCCGTTTCGTGAACGAAGGCTGTCAGCTTTCTGGACGGTAGCGATGAATCCGAGTCGGCGTTGGTGAGATGAAGAAAACGCTTTATACACTATTTACAGGTATTTACACAACAAGATCGGCTCTGGGGCCGAAAGCTAACATAGCCATACGCGACTGTTCTCGCGCAGCTACGGCCGGGGAGATTCCGCCGCGTCCGCACTGTCAGGGGGCGAACTGCTCCCGACGGACGCTAGTGACGAACTCACACTCGGAGTCTCGAACGGAAGCACTTGAGACTCCTTCGCCGAGAACCGTTGACGCTCAAAATGGTCCAATCCGACGGCAGCACTTTCGCAGGGCCAATGGGAGAGCTTGCTGCGCTCTCGCTTCAAATATGCCGCGGGGCGAGAAGGGGTTCACCGTCAGGGCCACGGCGCGCCGTGCTGTCTGGACGTTCAGCTCATGTTGGAACACGTCGCTTCTCTCTCTTTGGTACGGCTCGCCTCCAGTGCACTGGTGCTTTGCAGAGAAGTATCCAGAGTTTGTGAAGGAGGCGTTAGCCGAAGAAGTTTGGCGTCCGGCTGAATTTCTGGGCGGCTTTGGCCAGGCACAACAGCACCCCCGCCATCAGACAATGCGCCGGGAAGACGAGCTGCTCGCATGTGGCTCGGATGCCGGGCGCGCTCGTTCGCCAGGTTCCTCCAAGCTCACGTCCAGTGTCCGGGCGCCAGGTAGCCTCACGTGCCTCGGGTTCCACTCGCCAGGTCAGGATCTCTGCTGACAGCCTTGTTGCCGGGGCACGCCGATCAACTTCGCTCGGGTCGCTCCGATGCCATTGCCACTCGCCACTGGTAACGGTAGACTTTTCTGCGGCTTCCAAAACCGACCGACAACAGGCAACACCCAACACAAGCAAGTACCCTCGGTCACCGGTCAAACACCAGAGAGAGGCAAAATTTCAAATTCAGTTAGCTAAATTGTTGTCCCATTTTTGCTCCCACTACAACAAGAGACAAGTGTATAGGATGCAGTATACAAGGTTCAAACAACAATTTTGCTTATTAAAGATACATTAAGTAGCAAGGAAAATTATCAATCAGTAATGAAAAAGAGTCTCCTTGAAATCACTTGGACCGTAGACCACAACTGAGGAAGTAAGGAGGTCATTCAATTTTACCCCGATCTGCCTACAAAGTTACCGTTAGCGACGAAACGCTCGTTGAAGGTAGCTACGTCTCGAATGCACGGCTCAAAGCATCCGAGTTCGCACTGTGCTGCTCTCTTCCGCAAGCGGCAAAATGCGTAGCAGTATTTGGGCGGTTTGGCTCTCCTCCCTCTGCTACAGCCTCGGCTGTCCATTTCTCTACGAGACCTTTCTTTCCACTTTACGCGTGAAAGAACAGACGTGCACAAGTTGCTCGCTTTGTTGAAAGATCTGTCTCGTTCTTTACGCTGTGCGCACCAATCGTACATTTTCTCAGCACGGGTGCATTTGTGCCGCTGGGATCGACGCTTCTTTTCCTTTCGCGATCGTTTGCGTTTTCGCACCTTTCGGTGACAGCATTCTTTCATGCACCTGCCCTTCCGCTCGTTTTGGCGGCTGCACTTGAATGTTTGCTTTCTTTCTTTTGGTGCCAGCTCTTTCAAGCTGCCGGTAACCGGAGCTAGTATGGCGCCGACATCGTCGGAGTGCGGCGCCGCGCCTGCATCGCGGCCAGCAGCGCATGACTCACTGCTAGTCGCGTCCGAACAAGGACAAGGCTCGCTCACGCCAGCCCCCAAGCTAGGCATATCCTCTGCAGGCTCGCCACTCAAGTTACACTGATCTGCCGGTGTGCCGCATCGTTCAGCGCTAACCGGCGCACGATCACGTTCGTCCGACAGCTGCGGCGTTTCGGATCGCGGGAGGTCCATGTTCGCACCAAGGTTGTTTTCGCCAATACAATTGAGCGCGTCAGGACAGGAAGATTCATGGCTCCAGTCTAGTCGCTCGCTGTCGAGTTCACAGGTGTGGTTCTCGACAGCGTCCGCGTCATGGTTCTGCCTTAGCTGTTCAACACTTGTGAGTTGCGCAATTTCCATGAGCGCAACTTCGTTTTTCTGTGTGTCCTGATCTACGTCGACTCTGACTTCGGAAATTGCCAATTTGTCGTCTCCTAGGTTTACTACATCTCCGCCACGCTGTACAACTGCTGCTTCTGAGTTGTCTGGCGGTTGATTTACTGCCAGGTCGCCACTCTCGATTGGTGGAATCGGATTGCTTGCAGCAATGTGAGGCGGCGCGCATGACGGTGTCACTGCGGATTTCTCGCCGATGGAGTCGGCTCCAACCGTCTCAGCTGCCAGTGGCTCGACCAAGATAACCCTAGAAACTTCTGTTCGAGACTCGATCAGCTCGCTGCTGCTATCGCGTTGCTCGGCCGCTTCCACAAGCTGTGTCTCATTCTCTGGTGCAAGTACAATTTGCTCCGAGACTTCCTGACTTTCTAACCATTCGGTTACATCGGCTTTCAACTGATACGCCAAATCAAAGTACGTTTTGGTACAGTTTTTCTCCCGCTGATACCTGTCCTCAAGCTCCATTGGTGACAGCCGATGTCTTTTCAGTAAAGACTCTTTCAGGTAATCGTAGTTTTTCAAGTCAACGTCTATTACGCGCTTGATTTCTTCCGATGCCTCAGCGGAGAGAAGAGCGACCAATTTTTGTGCCAAAGTATCTCGCTCGAAACGTTTACTTCTGCAGACATTCTCAAAGTCTGCCAAATACACTGCCATATCCTCTGCGATGAGGAACGGTGGTGGACAGTCTCGCGGTATTGAACCGTTACAATGAATGGCATTAAAAGCTTTAATCTTTTCCACGCTCATTCTATGTGTTGAAACCTCCAGCTGCATCAGTTGCCATACACGGGCGTCCTCTTTCTCGTGAAGTTCCCTACGTTCACGATCCTTTTTCTCGCGACGTTCTTTCTCCTCCCCTTTCTCGCGACGTTCATCGCGCTTTTGGCGTTCTAGCTTTTCACGCTCCCCGCGCTTTTGGAGTTCTAGCCTTTTGGCTTCCTCCTTCCCTTTTCTCTCTTGAATGTCATCCCAGGTCTCTGCGGCTTCCTCAACCGTCACTTCTTCTGCCTCCATGATCTCAAGAATTTCCTTTTTTCTTTTTGTTGAGCCCAAATCGATGCCCAACTCATCACAAATTTGGAGAAGTTCTTTGACCTTGTAACTCTCCATCTTTACACCGGCCTCTTGTTGTTTGCCTTTTTAGAATAGTGTACTATACGTTCGCTATCTCGCTCCTAGCAAGAGATGCGCAAGCCTTTCTCACACTGATTCCCTTCTCAGCATCCCCTGGTTTTCAAAACACTTCCTGTAGGCTTGAAACACGCAAGGTTAACACAATGCTACGCTCAGCCTTTCTCTAAGCTACCCTGTGTGTTAGAGAAGTCTGGCGTTTGAGGGAAACTTCAGGTACTCACCGCGCCGAGGTGCCTGACGCCGGTCGATCCCACCGCTGCCACCATTGTTGTGCCAGTGGGGTTATCACACAGTAGCCCACCGTCAACAGGGTTGCGCCACTGGATCCTGCAACTGCCACCAATATTGTGCCGGTGGGGTTATCACACAGTAGCCCACCGTCAACAGGGTTGTGCCAAGGAGCTGGTAACGCAGCGCTCGTCACCCGTTTCGTGAACGAGGGCTGTCAGCTTTCTGGGCGGTAGCGATGAATCCGAGTCGGCGTTGGTGAGATGAAGAAAAGGCTTTATACACTATTTACAGGTATTTACACAACAAGATCGGCTCTGGGGCCGAAAGCTAACATAGCCATACGCGACTGTTCTCGCGCAGCTACGGCCGGGGAGATTCCGCCGCGTCCGCACTGTCAGGGGGCGAACTGCTCCCGATGGACGCTAGTGACGAACTCACACTCGGAGTCTCGAACGGAAGCACTTGAGACTCCGTCGCCGAGAACCGTTGACGCTCAAAATGGTCCAATCCGACGGCAGCACTTTCGCAGGGCCAACGGGAGAGCTTGCTGCGCTCTCGCTTCAAATATGCCGCGGGGCGAGAAAGGGTTCACCGTCAGGGCCACGGCGCGCCGTGCTGTCTGGACGTTCAGCTCATGTTGAAACACGTCGCTTCTCTCTCTTTGGTACGGCTCGCCACCAGTGCACTGGTGCTTTGCAGAGAGGTATCCAGAGTTTGTGAAGGAGGCGTTAGCCGAAGAAGTTTGGCGTCCGGCTGAATTTCTGGGCGGCTTTGGCCAGGCACAACAGTGGTAAGTAGTTTTGCCTTTCATGTAAGCTGCACTGTAGAGCAACTAATAATGTGTACTTGTGCTTTATGATACATAGCTGCCATATCTCATGTTCTTTCCTTACCTGATGCTCATTTATCGTTTCACACAACTTAAAAAATGCTACGCTTGCTGCTGTTGCCTACTAATAATGTGTACTTGTGCTTTATGATACATAGCTGCCATATCTCATGTTCTTTCCTTACCTGATGCTCATTTATCGTTTCACGCAACTTAAAAAATGCTACGCTTGCTGCTGTTGCCTACTGAGCTTCAAAAGATGTAAACTGAAAAAGTGAGAAAGGTGCTGAAAGCAATATGTTTCAAGAAAACTGAGCTTCAAAAGATGTAAACTGAAAAAGTGAGAAAGGTGCTGAAAGCAATATGTTTCAAGAAAACTATATGTCGGGCTTAGACACGTTGTCATTTACAGTATGTCGCTTCTATTTAGACATTGATGGAATAATACTTTCATAACACAAATGTGCAAGTTCACTGAAAGCAGTTTAATTGTGACACCTTTCAGAGCTAACTTGTTGAGAGTGTGTGGCTTATTTAGCGCTTAGCACGATGCAACAAAATGTGCAGCGGGGTTTAAATTTTGAAAATCCTTTGCTTTAAAGAGAACAGGCAATCTGATATCAGGTGCAGGAGGCACACAGAAATTACTGCTTGTGTTTAGCAGTGTGAAAATAGAGCATTAGAAAAGTGACAAATGAAAGCATTGGACATCTAGTTGCAAAGAAAAACAAGATTTGAGAAGGAGCCTCAGTTCACAAGCAAACATTTCAACAAATAGACTTCTCTTTGTCCAAGTGAAGACTGATCCTCTTGTTGGAATGTTTGCTTGTGAACTGAGGCTCATGCACAACCCATGTTTGGTTTTTTTGATTCCGTGTATACACCTTCCCCTCATTCTAGTGAGTGCTTATGCACACTTGGAATACTCTCGTGCACTGCCTATGCAGAAAAATATTCAAGAAGCTGTGCAATTAAGTAAATATTAGCTGCTGTCGAGAAAGCCATCACCTTTAATAACGTGTCATCAAACACGCAAACCTAATAAGCTTGCTCGTACAGCTGATAAAGCTCCACTTGACAGCTGTTTTATAAGTCGAGCAGCCACAAATCATTTCTTGCAATTAATTGCCAGGTGTCCAAGAAAGCACACTCTACGTATGTGAAAGGAAGGTTGTGAGCATCTGTTTTGTATCGTCTATCTGCATTCACTTTCATCTATTCACGGCGATTATTTATGCTTCAGTTGACGAGGTGATGTGCGGATATATCTGAAAAATCGTTCATTTGTTTTATTGATATCCTTTTCTTAATGTGCAATGTTCACTTCACTTTTACTGCGACATATATCACATTTATGGAAAATCCTGGAACTAAACGGGGCAAGATGTATCAAGGGCCATTAGGAACTTGAGTTCGAAAGATGAGCTCATCTAAGTTGCATTTTGAGCACTGACTAAGCTGTTGATTTCAATGTCTTTTTAAATTAATTAAACGACCCCTTGATTGTTTGATTAATACAAAGCTAATTCTGGATCCGATGTGTGTATGTATATGTATGTAAAACTACATTCACTGCTGCTTCGGTATTTGGCGAGGTGTAATAGGTATGCGAGCACTTAACCAAATGAGCACCCTGCAAGCGGGCTTTGCTTTTGGCGAATTACCGTTTGCTTAAACATACACTTTAAAAAACAAACAAAAAAATAAACAAACAAGAAAAAAAAAAACACGCCGAGCGGCTTGATCGGTTCACCACGGTAGTCGTCACACAGCTGTCGCCGACAAAACTATACCGATTCAGGGATCTTATTCAAGTGTGGTAAGCTGCGACGCGGAAAGTGAGCGGCCGCATGGCGAACGATCACGCAACGGGCCCAATTCTCCTAGCGTGCGCCGTCCAAGATCGAGCGCAGTGTCACGCGCTGCATGGCCTGCAGATCTCGAGACGCCTGCTTGACGCGGCGAAGAATCAGAAGAATTCAGCCCATCGTCGTAAACTTCTTTCTTACGCGCATTTGATGATGACGTTCTTAGCGGAACGAGCTTAAAAAGCGCGCAGATCAAGTTGTCACAGCTAAGAGTTGATCATAGGTTGCTGTTGTGCCTGAAGGAAGAATGAAAAGAAATTGCTGCTGGCTCTCTAGCTGAGCCACCTGATTGATGTATAGGAAGGGAAAGGCGCGGTAACTGTCTCATTTGTTTTCTGTGGACACCTCAACCGAGCCGTAAGGGACAGGAGGCAGGTGGGAATGAAAGTGGAAAGAGAGAAAAAGGAGCCGTAGTGGAGGGCTATGGAGTAATATCGACCACCTGGGGATCTTTAACGGGCGCTGACATCGCACAGCACACGGACGCCTCTTCGTTTCGCCTCCATCGAAACGAACTGAGCCACCTCCGCTGCCTCGTGCGGACAGAAGAGAAAATAGAAAAGAAAAAGGGGAGAAAGACGTGCGTCGCGAAAGCCATCGTCCACCGCCGAAACGGCAGCGGGTGCAATGACGCCCTACAACAGATAAAAATATGGTGGCAGGCTAGCCCCTCCGCAAGCGGCAGTGACCTCTACCCACCACCTACTGAGGGTCGTGGAGCTATACCTACGAGTCCCAACCCCGTAGGGCCAGGATGAATAACCACAACCGACCGTTCTCGTGCACTGATCGCCTTATGTATGCGACGCGATAAGTCGATCTGCGTAGAATGTATTATTTACTCGTCCTTATCCGTAGGTGTTCCGTGCCTATGGAAAGCATATGTTGATGCCAGGAAAGGAATCGTACAACAAAGACAGATGAGGATATATAAATTGTCGACGGCACAATTATTGTGCGTTCCGCGGAGTTTGGAAATGCATCGATTCTATGCCGTCGATTGCTAGAGCACGGAGGAAATACATGAAACGATGTGCCACTGTGCTGACACGCATTGTAGAACATAATAATAATAGTAATAATAATTGGTTCACAGGAAGGGAAAGGCGCAGTAACTGTCACACTTGCTCTGTGGACACCCGAACCGCGCCGTAAGGGAAGGGAGGAGGGTGGGAATGAAAGTGGAAAGAGAGAAATAGGGGCCGTAGCGGAGGGCTACGGAGTAATTTCGACCACCTGGGGATCTTTAACGTGCGTTGACATCGCACAGCACACGGACGCCACTTCGTTTCGCCTCCATCGAAAGGCAGCCGCCGCGGTCGGGTTCAAACCAACACCTTCTCGACTTTTACAAGGCCTGCTCACATCCTCCTCTCCCCAGCGTCTACGTCACGCTAGTTGTCCTTTTCTGCCAACACCTTTGGCGTTCGGACGGTGCACCATCGCTCCTGTCGCGTGGCGTTCTTTGGCGCGCGTAAGTGTGGGATTGCAGATGGCAGGAACGCTAGACAAAATGAGACTTCTGGTTGGTCGCTTCGATTTTGGTGGCTAGTGCTGTCACTTCTCTGTCGACCAACCAGGTGCGCCGCTCGCCCGGATAGCTTTGCTCGACGACAGTAAGAGCCAATAAAGGCTTTCTCCGAACGTTGCCGGAAACAGGTTCGAGCGAAAATGTTTGAGCAACTGAATATCAGCTTTTTAGTCGTCGCTGCCTACTCTCTTGAATATGTTTGGTGCTGCACAGCTCCGCGTTGAGGTTATTTTTGTGTTGCTTTCCCACGATCAAGTGTGTTTTCAATCGTGTGCACGCATTTTTGCATGTATCAGTACGTGCAAAATATTGAAGTGTGACCAGCATCACCGGTGCTTGCAACGAGGATATGGCGTTGCGCAGAAGACTACACTTGACGTTGCGTAACATGGGGTGGTGGTGTGTTCCTGTGTGTCGCGGGAACTATGACACTGGTTCCAAGGTGCGTGTTCTCGCGTTTCCAAAGGATGCCAGCAGGAATGAAGCGTTGTCCTCGTGTTTGTGCGTGCTTCTTATGTTGTGTGTTGTTACCTGCTCCGCTGCCTTCTTCCAAGAAATGAATCGTGGATTAGAGACATCCGCTTAAGTATTTCACACCCAGAGTGCATTCAATGGTGAGAAACTGAAGTTTATGCCGTACTCCCCATGTCCCACGTGGTCGACCAGAAGGCCATGTAGTGCTTGAATAATGTTTGACGTGAAAAGACTGGCAGTCTTAGTGAACTTGACCAGGCCAGGGATAATGAACAGAAGTATGCAGTACTGTGCTGGACTGCTTAATAACACGCAAATTATGTAATAGTGTGTCCATATACCGGCAATAAGTGACCACATATTTTTCATACATTGCGCAAGTTTGTGAACTTCCCTTCCAAGAGAAAGACCTAATGAAGAGGCTATCACACATTAATTTGATGCAGCAACAGGAAAGACTTTGACAGTTGACAGTGACAGGTTTCATCTGGTGTCCAGTACCGTACCACCTATTTACCCGAACTGCACAGGTTACTTGAACCAGTCCCAGCCCCGGCGGGCCATTCTGTTGTCCACCACCGAAGCGGTGGCGGGTGAAGCGACGGTCTACAAGACACAAATTCGGTGGCAGGCTAGCCCCGTAGGCATTTCATTTCTGCGAGATGCCGTCTTGGAAACCTGTAAAAATAGTCACACACCAGAAACTAGTGCGTCATGTAGTGCATGCCGCAACAAACGTTACTTTGAACAACTTTTGTAAAATGAGAAACGACCAAATTCAAAGTGCTGCGCAAAAAAAAAAAAAAAAAAAAAAAAAAAGCTGCGGACGGAAAAATGAAGACGTCAAGCAAGAAATGAAATTGGCCGCTTCCAACCCTTCCTGTCAATAAAACTATTTGTGTAAAAGAATTTGCAACTCTATTTCAGAACGCTCTTTACAAGTCTAAAAGCTACCTTAGACATTGGCGGTGCATGCCTCGGTGGTGCGAAAAAAATAAACTCGAAGTGTTAGTCAAGCTCTCCCTTAATAATTACCGAACACAAAAAACCTGCAACAAACGCGCACCTGGGTGTCATTATAACAAGCAGCTGCGAGAGATTCAACGCGAACGCAAGGCGGCCGAAAGCAGCGTCCGAGCTGGCGAGGGCAACTGGCGTGACGTCACGGCCTCCGTGGAAGGGCCTTAGTCAAGAGGGTGTTGGTTCAAACCCGGGAACTCCGGCACAGTAGTCGGGCGTCTTACCACTGCACCACCCCGGTGCCTGCTGCTGAACCTCTTTTTTTTTTTATTTTTCTTTTTGTTCGAGGAGTTTGCTCCCTTTTTTGCTCGTTGCTATGGCTCGTTGCATGGTTTCGCCGCCAGGTGCCGCATAGATAGCAGGTCTTTGGAATCGGACATCATGACATTCAAACCCACTTGCCCACCTTCCTAGTACGGAAGAATGGGCGCGGTCATTCTGCCGTTTATAACAAGAACAAACATGGTAGAAAAACGTAGGAGGAATTCTTCCACCACTGTCAGATGCACCTGGATAAGCACTGCAGGGACCGAGTTCTGACCCGTTGCGCTCAGCTAGATTCCCTATTCAAGCGACGCTAACAAGAGCTCCAGTTAATTATAAACGGAGAAAGAATCAGTAATTTCAAATCCGTCGCTTTGAAGGAAAAATGTCCAAGTATTATGAGGCTTCAGTAGTTGGAGTTGCATAATTTTTTTTTTTTTTTCACGTGCGTACACGAACGAATTTGATATTGCTTGGGAATGTAAATGGGGACCTCTACGAAGCGGTTCTGTATGCCGGAGACGCTTCCGATGCGTCTGTTTCCAGCAGTAAATAGAGGAATTTCGAGCCCAGCGCCACACGCCATGATCGCAGGTCGGCCGGCCTAGTTGGCGTTGCATAATGATTTTTTTTTTTTTCAAGTGCGTCCACGAACGAACTAACGAACGGCTAGTCTGCCACCATATCTTTATCTGCTGTTGTAGGGCGTCATTGCACCCCCTGCCGTTTCGGTGGTGGACGACGGCGGTTGCCGACGCGCGTCTTTCTCCCCTTTTTTTTCTTTCTTATTTTTTTTTTTTTTTACCTATGTTGGTTCACAGGAAGGGAAAGACGCAGTATCGGATTTCTTCGTAGAAAACTGTCAACAACTCCTTCTCATGTAAAGCTAACAGGCTAATACCCTCATAAGGCCCATCATTGAGTACGGTAGCATTATTTGGAGCCCTTATCAATCATAACTCAGCCGAATATGAGAAAAGATTCAAAATAAGGCCCTTAGTTTTATTTTCTCCAGCTACTCACGCCACGATAGTGTATCATCCATGAGAACTAAAGCGGGTATTCCTACCCTTTCTCTTCGGCGACGTGTAGCTTCCATGAAATTTCTATGCTTTAATTCTTTATAACGGTGGAATCAAAATTGATACAGTTAAGCACATCAAGGCATCATATCATCGGTCGAAGAGGTTAAATCATTGGATGTGCATCATACCCATCCCAGCTCGATGCGACGCGTAAAAATTTTCATTTTTTTTCTTTAGCTATTGAAGAATGGAATAGGCTGCCGCCTGAATTTATGGACAATATCTGCCTTGATATTTTTCTTAAAAACGTCGAGTCATATTTTGAGAAGCGAATGGTGTAAACAAAAAATCGTTTCTAAAATGTCTTTCGTTATTCACTGCGAGTTTTCAGTTTAGTATTTTATCTTATTAGTACCTATTGTATAACTTGTTCTTTTATTGTGTCGCTTCGCGGTTTTTTTAAGTGCTTCATATGCGACAAATTGTTTTGGTTGTTTATTTTGTGTATATTTCTATTTACTATAATCAATGTCAGTCATTATGTTTCTTTTTCTCTATCTATTGTTTTTTTTTTTTTTTTGTTAGGCTCTTCCAGGAGTTGGTGAGCTAATGGGACCGTAATACAAATTGAAAAACATCAGAAACACGCAAAAAATAGAAAACATACGCACTGCAACCTATAGTGTTGCAGTGCGTATGTTTTCTATTTTTTGTGTGTTTCTGATGTTTTTCAATTTGTATTTCTTTGGACGCTCGACCACCGACCACCAACACCACAGGGGGTGGTGGCACGGGGAGACGAAGCTCACGCGCGGGCACCAGTCCCTCGCTTTCTCGCCACTCGCATCGTCGCGCGGTTGCTCTCCGCCGCCGTCTCCACTGTCCGAGCGGAGCCGCGAGGAAGTCGAGTCGGCAAGAAGGCTGGCACAACGACGATCGCGTCAGCGCTGCACTGGCGCGTTTTATGTACAGTCCCAGCCATAATAATATGGAGCATGCCTCGGTGATAAAAACTGTCGCCACGCGTAACCTAGCGAATATTAGGAGGTATACAATTGCATATATTAGTACATGCCGCCGATGCATACACGGAAAAATTGCGTTTCAAAAGGAACAAAAAAAAAAGAATACCAATTACGACTCCGAAAATTATTCACATAAAATTACAATTACTTCCGATATGTAATTCATTTAGTCTCAAATTACGTTCCAGTTAAACATACATAAAAAGACCAAAACGAAAACTAAGTGAACGAAACTACAACCACTCTCCAAATCGCATTTATTACCACTTTATTTAAGAAAAGCACAGTAGAGGCTTTTAAAACGTGCGTGAGGTGTGTAAAACTGCAGTAAGATATTTTCCGTAACGGGAACGAGCCGCCGAATCCATACTGCGCCGCAATATTAAAAATGTAATGCCAATTCAATAATGCCGCTCGATGTCCCAAGAATTCGTCTAATTTCTACTTCTAGCTTGAAATTTAGAGCTCACTGTTTCGAATTCCACAGCTTTCATACGTTATTTTTTTCTTCTTATTTATAATAAGTTTTCCAATGACGCTGCATTATTTATTTCGCATTGATGGACTCACCCGCCCCCCCCCAAAAAAAAAAAAACACGCACACACACATCCCTTGTTTTCATTTGTGTGGGTAGTGGCTGTTGTCTCCTCTTTTATGTATCTCATTGCGAGCCCCTCATTGTGCTTTAATTTTCATCGGCGCACCATTGCATACAAACCAACCGGCTCTGTCTGGAGCTCCACCTGGAACCGAACTGCCATTACACTTTTTGTTGGGATACTATATGAGCAGTGGGTTCTCGTTTAATTTTGCTGCCCTTTATCGTGAACCGCTGGTATCTGAGCGCTGCGCACTACTTTTTTTTTTTTTTTGCCAACTTTGAGCCATAGGCCTAGAGTGCTACGGACCAGGCCGAGCACATAGGGTGCCTGTTTGGAGCACAACCTAGCGAACCAACAAACAAACGAAACAAGTTGAGTCGCGTACGCAGAACTCCTTGTACGCCCCGCGAAGATAACCGCAAGGCGAAAAGGGGCGGGAGGGAGGGGAGGGGGGGGGGGGGGGGGGGGGTAGAGAACGTAAGTAAACAAACGAAAAACGAACAAACAATTAAGCAAGGAAGAGAAGCGGACGCCACGCACGCGGAGTGCGCGTGGGAAAAAAAAAGTACAGAAGAAACGAAACTGTTTGGGCGGCCATCAACATACGAAGGGCGCGAGGCGGATGTATGTGCACACACATTCCTGCGGTGTTCATGGAGGCGATCATTAGGACACCTTTCAATTTGCTCAACACACTTTTTCCACAATATATCGGTATGCTATATGCCTCTGTGACCTGAAACAAATTGTTGTGAGTTAGCGCTCGTGCGTGTATCCTGTCCTTCCTGGTCCTCACCTGGATGTGCGCTTATGATTCCATGTCATGTATTAAACGCAAGCCCAAACTGATAGTCTCAAGAAGGCACCGAGCCCATCCCGGAGCCCCTAACTATTTCATGCTTACATTTACTGTCGATTATGGGAGAGGCAGATAATTGTTGACGTCATCGTTCACATAATGTTGATTTTATAAAGTCGAACCCCGTCATAAAAGGCATGGATATAACAGGTAGTCGGATATAAGAAACACCGTTCACCCAAATGAATGGCACCCATATGAAATTTATTAATTGGATCTTTGCTTTATTAGACATTCGATGTAGAAGACAGTCGGCTATAAAGGACAAGTTAGCCTTGAATTTTGGTATACTCAGTCTCGCTTGTAACAGACATTTTTACATTAGGTGCGGCACCATCGATCGCCAGGTTCAGTTACAGCTATAGAGAAAACAAAAAAAGAAAGACACGCTTGCGTCATGACGATTAATTCCAACTTCAGTAAAAAAAAAAAAAAAAGCAAGTCAGTCGCCTATCAAATGACTAAAAGAAGCACCTGCAGTGGGAATGCAACGTAGATGAGCTCCTCAAGCTTGCCGCGAGGAGCACAAGCGCGACCGCACATGCGAGCTTCTGCGCGAGCTTACCGGGAGTGCCGTTGGGTTCTCCAATTATTGGAGCTTCCTATCAGGGATATACCGTAGATGTTGTGTCCGCTAGTTAGAAGAATAAGCGGGAATTGTCAATTACGTTGACTTTCAGTATAAACAAGAATCTATCCGAAGAAGGATAGACAATTGGGTATTGGTTCACATTGGAAATGTGCAGCGCAAAAAGACACAAGGCGAAAAGAAGACGGATAGACGTACGCTGACTCGCAACTAAATTTATTGGAAAGAAACACATTTTTATACGTCTTTCAAGCGATTACAAGAAGCCTATAGAACTTGCGCGAAGCCCATTGCAAGGGGTCAAAACATATCATACGTCATAAACACCGGATGATAGTATTTTGGGGGATGTTTCCTCCCATCTCCCGTGAAAACTAAGGCCAAGATTATGAATTATCCAGAAACGACTCCTCCTCATCTACTAATATAACCGAAAGCTGGCTTTAACATTGCGACTGTCTTTTTCGGATCAAGTAGGCTTCCATCAGCTCTCTTGTTGTTTTATCTCGGTGTCGAAATTAAATCTTAGTGTTCGCAACTAAAGGTCGGCAGTTTTTTGTTTTCTTGCTCTTTTCATCTTTTACACAGCTGCGACAGTTCGTCTTCTGTCTTTTTGCGATGTACGTTTCCGATATGAACAATCTATCCGGTAAATGCGAAGAAAGCGATCAGCTGGTGCTGCTGACGTAGACACACCATTGTGACTAGAAAGCAAGACATAGCCAAGCCAAATAAACAATAAATAAATAAACAAGACAAATAAACTGCTCTGGTTACTATTCCACCATGGTTTCAACTTCACTCAGAAATGTCCTGTTAGCTTTTTATTTATTTTTCATCTCAGTAGCGACATTCATAAGTTTGTTACTCACAGCCGATGTTACCCGTTGACAAACAAGCAAAACTTTCCGAGTGATATTTCTGCTGGTGATGCTTTATAGTTCTGGCTACTTCTAGCACCTTGGTGGTAAGCTAGCTACATTCACAATAACGTGGCGTTTTTTTTTTTTTTTTACTTGAGTTCGTGTAGTGTTACGAGACACAGAACTTTTTCCAGAGTTGGGAATCGCTAGCTGCGGTGCCACGTCACATCGCGATGGCACTTTGCAATCGCTGCAAACGCCGTTCGCAAATAATACAGGAAAGTTGCGAGGTGTGTTCAGTGTGTGGTGGTCCATCAGGGAAATCCAGTATGTAAATGAAAGCGATAATAACGCTTATGCTAAAGGATATACATTTCATCTTTGCGCATTTTACCCGTAGGATGCCTAGGTCGAAATAAGGTCTGGTTAGAAAATGGGATTGTATACCCTGCTTATAAGGGACCTCTGATATTGGAGATAAAAAAACTGCTCCCCAGTGCACGTATCTCATAAAAGGGTTCAACTGTAGTTGTAAGATTTGCAAAAGGAGTCTCCAGGAGGTTGAGAAGTGATGCACCCGGGGAAAGAAGGGCACAGTGACAAACAGTGTGCCATGTCTCTCCACGTAGGGCCGTATATTTTCGTTGTGTAATACCAACTAGCCCAAAAGCGCCACTTTAGTAAACTCAGATTAACACCCGTGATCAGAAGCCAAATTAAAGTTTATGAAAAGAATTATGCACTCAATGATGCTGAAAGCAGGGATACCGAGTGTTTGGGGAAGCATCTTTGGGTGAAGGAAATGAGGGCGTCTAACGGACCAAAATCAAAAATCATTCAGGGGAGCTGCAGGTTGCCGCCAATATTCTATAATTGATTTCACCTGCCTTTGCTGTGGCTGAGTGAACTAGCTGTTTTATCGACGTAATTCTAGTACGGGTTTCGTGTCTGGAACTTATCTGATATGAACCAACCATGACGGATAGCTGCGCTCTTCACGAATTTTGTGACGGAGGTGAGACACTCCGGTACAAGCTGAAGAAACAACGTTTTGTTAGACGATGTCTCTCGCTTTGTGCACGCTGAGCGTTCGTGAAATGAGCTGCCAGCAGTGACAAAAAACACTCTCGTAGTTTTTCGTGAACATTGGCTTTAGCGGACTGTGGTAGAAACACGATCTTCAAGTTTAAGAATTCAGGTTGCGGGATTGCCGACAGACCAGAGTAAGGATAATCCCCCCATAGACACCCCCACCACTGCTCTCGCAAAAAGCTACACACAGCACGAGTAGGATTATTTCTTGGTTCTTTTACATAGTTGTCAAACAGACACATGTACCATTGCTTGAGTTCGATTGATCAATTTTAATTTAATTGCTCCAACGACAACATAAGCATGTAAACTTAATTCACTATTCCCGTACGACAGACATTACGTCATTACTCTGTTCCGCTGAAACAAAACATGTCGTCTGTTTAAAATATAAGCTGCACTTTTCATAACTCCAGTGCTGTGTAGTCTTAAATTTACAATACAATGCTTTTCTGAAGTTAACCGCAATGCTGCGTGGTGCTAGAAGTAATTTTGGCACTGTGTCGCCAAGTGTCGTCCGCGGGTCCCTCGGTTGAGGGAAAAGGAGGGGAAACTTCTGGCGTCGGGGTACAAATGTCTTTCCTTTCACGCGCGCCGTCTTTCTTCCCCTTCTCTGTGTTTATGAGCGCCTCATCCCTGCCGAGTCGGTCTGCAGATGTTCCGGCCATGAGCGTGAGAAGCATCCAACAAAGAGGGCGAACAGAAAAAAAAAAGAAAACATAGACGGAAACCTGCGAGCAGTGTTTCGGAATGTACGCTCGCTGGCAAGTGCTAGTTTGTTTTCTCGCGGATCCTAACTGTTGGGCGTAAGCCTGGTGGGAGGAGGGTTAGTGTTTTCGTAGTTTTATTTTTGTCTGTTTTTGTAAAGTGGAGTCTCACATTTCAGTGGGTTCGCAGTGGGCGGTGAATTGACTTCTATTTTCAATATTTAGAATCTTGTTCGAATATTATTTGTTATGGCTGTCGCTGGTCTCAGTGCCTGTTTGCCTCAGGCTTTGCGCACGTTCTCCGGGGTATGTATTGCGTTCTGGACGAGGTTGGTGCAATGGCTGTACTGCGTGGCCGAGAACGATTCCGTCAGATAGATAACGTAGCCCTGACGAACATTTCTTGAGCTTTGACGTTGATCACCTTACATGAGCTTCTGGTTTTGCGCGAGTCTAACAGTATACAAGCTTGAATTCGGCTTTGCATGCACGAGTTCGAATGTTTAGTTGCACATGATCCTATTTTGAGTCATTCTTGTCATGTTATCGTTATGTTGACAATGTTGTACAGCTTGAAGTGATGGTTGCATAGTGTTTTGTGAATGTTAGTCGAAGTAACTGTCATGCGAGTGTCATTGAGAACGGAGGCAAGGCGGCAAGGCTCATTGCTGCATCTAGTGCAGTGAGTGTTGTGCTGGTCTTTAACGACCGTTGCTGTGCTTATTAACACACGAAGAATTTACGACGTGGAGCATGAGATCCTATTCCGCTTGATTGAGAGCGTAAGTGCGTGGTGAATTCTGAATGTGTGCCTTGAGCTTGCTTTCCGCCCTCAACTCTCGCGGTGTGGGTAAAAAGCACTTACACCTGCGTGCGCGCTCATTGCCATCAGGCCGGTGCATTCTCAATCTAAAGGGGTCTTATTCCTTACCAACGAGATTCATGTAGTCGCAAAGTGACGGATGCCCATGCTGCTTTCCGAGAATCAAACGGAAAAAATAATAGTGAAAAAGGAAAAAGTAAAGCTTTCTAGTGCGGTGCTGTGAGCTCGGCAGGCACAGGAAAGGCAAACTGAGGACTGCCGGCCTATTTTTGGCCGCCAAGTGGATGTTGGCCGTCTACGTGGACTTTTCGGTGTGGCGCTCAGGGACCGCTTCAGCGGGAAGCTTTCTTCCATTCTGTTCATTATTCGTTACAGCCTGCCCTGCCATACTCCCTTATACGATGGTTATCGCGCGTAATTTTTCAGGGCTGTCTTTCCTGACAATTACCACGGCGAAAAACTAGCCATTTTCAAGCGTAAGCACCGTAATCTGAACGCAAATACCTCCATAATACAGCTCGTCAGAGTGCTGTTATTACTTAGTGAGTTCTACCGGTCTAGTAGATCTCATTACGCCTTAAAAGATGCTACATACAGTCTACCTCAGGGGTCTTTTCTGGCATCTTTATTTTTATTAATACATAGCAACACTATTGTTCATAAAGCTTCACGCAAAATTCGGTTGTACGCACAAGACACAACCATGTGCAGCCCGACACTCAACGAATAAAACATTTGCGGCATACAGTAAACGATCTAGACAGCTTCCATCAATTGACGCGTCACGGGGAAATGGACGTTCAATTGAAATAAATGCAAATATACTCAATTGACTAGAAAACGTATATCAAGAAGCTCAACATACGGTTTAAATTCCAATCCTTTGGAAAAAGCTTCCGAATCTAAATTAATAGACGTGCATACTGAATTATGACATTTCATGAAGAACTAATGTCGAATATTTAACTAGCAAAGCATACAGGATATTGAATTTCTTGGCGAAACATTTCACACAGCCTGAGCTGTAAAAGAGCTGGTGTACCTCCCACTTATTACACCAATTCTTAATAGTGTCAGCACAGTGTAACATCCGCGTACGGTAACATTATCAGACTCTTAGAACGCACACACAACCGTGTAGCCGTTTTTTTTGTTTTTTTTTTTTTTTGTTAATGGCTACAATTTTCAACACAACGTTTCAGCAGTGATGGAATCTTTTGGCTGGGAATTTTATAGCACTGCTATTAGTAGGCGGATTTGTTGTGTTTTGATAAAACTGGGATTGATAAAGCTGTGTAGGCTGCTACTAGATCTACCAAGAATTAAACTCCCAGCCAAACTTCTGAAATGCTTTGCTGAAAATTGTAGAACAAAGCCGGTTACGCGGTTTACGCGTTCTAAGATATCTGATAATGTAGCCATACATGAATCTCACACGGCGCTGACATATTTAACAATCGATGTTATATATGTGTGAGGTGCAGCCGATATTTTACATGTAAGGCGGTGTGAAATTTTCATTAAGGTATTCAATACCATGTGTGCTTTGCTAGTTGCATATTCTATATGAGTTCTGCATGAAATGTACTCTCTAATATACACTCTGGGGCATTTAAATTCGGAAGATTTTTCCAAAACATTGGAATTTAAACAGTATGCCGAGCTTCTTGGATTACGTTTTTTATTCAGTGGAACATATTTGCATTCATTTCAATTAAGCGTCCATTTCTCCGTGATGCGTCATTGGTGATGCTTTCTAGATTGTATAGATCGGTAGAGCTCAGTAAATAACAATAGCACTCTGATGAGTTGTATTATGAAGGCATTTGTTTTTAGCTTACGTTGCTTACGCTTGAAAATGGCGTGGTTTTTCATTGTGGTAATTGTCAGGAAAGACAACTGTAGAAATGACGCGCTGGGACCACCGTTTAAGCGAGTCACGCAGGGCAGGCTGTGAGTAATAATGACGAAAAAAATGAAACAAAGCTTCCCGCTGAAGATGTCTCTGGGCGCCGCGCCAACAAATCCATGTGGACAGCCAACATCCACTTGGATACCAAAGATAGGTCGGCATGCAGTCCTCAGTTCGCCTCTTCTGTGCGGCCCGACTGCCAACCACAATGCACTAGAAAAGTTTGCTTCTTTCTTTTTTCACCATTATTTTTTCTGTTTCTTGCTAGAAAAGTAGCACGGCCATCGGACACTTTCTTACTGCATGAACCTCACTGGTTAAGAACAAGATACTATTATATTGAGAATACACCGTCTTGATGTTGATGATGAGCGCCTCGCAGGTGTAAGTGCTGTTTACTCACGCAGCGCAGGTTCGGGGCGGAGCTTGCCCAAGGCACACAGTCAGAATTCTCCACGCACTTACGCTCTAAATCAAGCGGGCAATGTCCGCATGTTCCATGTTTTAACTTCTCTGCGAGTTAGAAAGCACATAAAGATAGCACAACAGTCGCTGCACTCGCTGTATATGGATGCAGCAATGAGTCTTGCCGCCTATATTACCCGTTCTCAATCACACCCTCTTGGCACTTATTTCGACTTAGTGCTACCATTTACAAAACACTACGTAACCAGCACCTCAGGCCTTACAACACTGCCAACATGTTGATAACATGAGATGATTATTCAAAATAGAACCGCGTGGATCGAAAACGATAACTAAACATTCTAACCGTATATGCAAAGCCAAAGTCAAGCTTTGACAGTGTCGGACTCGCACATGCCCAGAAGCTCATGAAAGGTGACCAGCGTCAAACTTCAAGAAAAGTCCGTCGGGGCTACGTTATATATATGATGGAATCGTTCTCAGCCACGCAGTACAGCCATTGCACCAACCTCGTCCAGCACGCACTGCACACCATGCAAGTAGCACGTGCGCAAGCCCTGGGGCAAGAAGGTGAGACCAGCGACAGCCATCACAAACAAAATTCGAACATTACTCTAGATATTGAAAGTAGCAGCCAACTGAACGCCTACTGTGCGCTTACTGAAGAGCAAGACTCTACAAAAAAAAAAGAACAAAAGTAAAATAATGAAAACACCGACCTTCGCCCAACAAGTTTACGCTCAACTGTAGGATTCGCTTGGAAACAGGCCCTTCCCAACATGCGCATATTCCGAACCGCTGCTCGCAGGTTTCCCTCTCTCTTTTTTTTTTTCGCCCCCTCTAGAGATGCCTCTCGCGCACAAAGCCTGAGCATCTGTTGACCGACCCGGCAGGAACAAGGCGCTAGCAAGCCAAGAATGACAGCGCGCTGGGAAGAAAAGGGCTTTGTACTCCGACCCCAGTAGCTCCCCCTACTTTTCCCAGAAACAAGGCACCCCCGGACGACACTTGAAGAGAGGGAAAATTACTTCTTTAGCCTCACGCAGCTTTGGGATTAACTTCACTGTAACCTTGTATTGTAAATTTAGGACTACATACCACTGGAGTCATGAAAAGTGCAGCCTACATTTATACAAGCGACATGCTTTGATTCAGCGGAACATAGTAATGACGTAATGTCGTAGGGATAAACTGAATTAAGTTTACATGCTTATGTTGTCATTGGAACCGTTAAATTAAAATTGAACAATTGAACGCAATCAAAGGTACGTGCATCTGTTTGAAACTATGTAGAAGAACTAAGGAATAATCCTACTCGTGCTCTGTGCAGCTTTTTGCGAAAGCAGTGGTGGTGGTGTCTATGGGGGGGATTATCCTTACTCTGGTTTGTCGGCTTTTCCGCGACTTGAGTACCTAAACTTGAAGGTCGTGTTTCTACCACAGTCCGTTAAAGGCAAAGTTTCCGAAAAACTTCGAGAGTGTTTTTTGTCACTGCTGGCCGCTCATTTCACGAACGCTCAGCGTGCACGAAGCGAGAGACGTTGCTTAACAAAACGTTGTTTCCTCAGCTTGTACCGGAGTGTCTCACTCCCGTCACAAAATTCGTGAAGAGCGTAGCTATCCGTGATGGTTGGTTCATATCAGAAAAGTTAAGTTCCGGACACAAACCTCGTACTAGCATTACGTCGATGAAACAGCTGGGTCACTCAGCCGCAGCAAAGGGAGGCGAAAGCAATTATAAAATCTTAGCGACAGCCTGCAGCTCCCCTGAATAATTTTTGACATTGGTCCGTTAGACACTTTAATTGCCTTCACGAAAAGATGCTTCTCCAAACACCCGGTGTCCCTGCTTTCAGCATCATTGACTGCGTAAATCTTTTAATAAACTTTAATTTGGCTTCTGATCAGGGGTGTAAATCTGAGTTTACTAAGGTGACGCTTTGGGCTAGTTGGTATTACACAACAAAAATATACAGCCCTACGTGGAGAGACATGTCACACTGTGTGTCACTGCGCCCTTTTTTCCCGGGGTGCATCACTTCTCAACCTCCTGGAGACTCATTTTGCAAATCTTACGACTACAGTTGAACCGTTTTATAAGATACGTGCACTGGGGAGCAGGTTTTTTACCTCCAATATCAGAGGGTCCCTTATTTCGACCTAGGCATCCTACGGGTAAAATGCGCAAAAATGAAATGTATATCCTTTAGCATAAGCGTTATTATCGCTTTCATTCAGATACTGCATTTTCTTAATGAACCACCGCACACTGAACACACTTCGCAACTTTCTTATATATTTGCGAACTGCGTTTGCAGCGATTGCAAAGTGCCATCGCGATGTGACGTGGCACCGCAGCTAGCGATTCCTAACTACGGAAAAAGCTATGTGTCTCGTAACACTACACGAACTCAAGTAAAAAAAAAAAAAAAGCGCCACGATATTGTGAATGTAGCCAGCTTACCACCAAGGTGCTAGAAGTAGCCGGAACTATAAAACATCACTAGAAGAAATATCACTCGGAAAGTTTTGCATTTTTGTCAAAAGGTAACATCGGCTTTGAGTAACAAACTTGCGAATGTCGCTACTGAGACGAAAAATAAATAAAACGCCAACAGGGCATTTCTGAGTGAAGTTCAAACCATGTTTGTATAGCAATCAGAGAAGTTTATTTGTCTTGGCTAGAACAGAACCACTTCTGATATGTTGTTTGTTTTGGTCTTGGCTTTGCTATTTCACCAATGGTTTGTTTACGTCAGCAGCACCAGCTGATCGCTTTCTTCGCATTTACCGGATAGATTGTAGTTTATACTGAAATGCAACGTATTTCATTCCCGCTGTATTTGTTCTTCTATCTAGCGGGCACAACATCTACAGTACGTCCTAATAGGCAGCTCTAATAAAAAAAAAAAAAATTGCGGTTTAGCTCTAGTTAACAGTAGTTGAATTGCGAAAGCAACGGCGGAAGCTTCTTTCTACATTATTTGCCTATCACGATTTGTAAGTGTAAGGTGCTACATTATTGGGGACGCTTAAGCTCATTCTTTAAGGGTATGAATGAGCTCTGAGTGAGCTCTGAATATCACGTTCGAGGCAGAAATTATCGAATTCTTGGAAAATCAACATTTATGCACTCTGTGTACCGTCGTACAGATTCCATATCTGCTCTGATGGCGTCCAACAATATTCACGCGCCCCACTCAAGGCGAAAGTTCTTACGCCAAAAAAAGTTTTGTACTTGCTATAGAATCAGATAACAGCGCAAAAAAAAAAAAAAACAAACAAAAAAAAAAAAAAAAAAACATGGACGGGACACAAGAGCAAGAACACACAACGAGAGCTGCTGTGTGTTCTTGCTCTTGTGTTCCGTTCATGTCTTTTGTGCTGTTACCTGAAGATGCGGGCCCAGCCGGGCTCTGGCTTTCGGGTAAGTCCGAGTATGTGCAGTTCTCGAAACCCCCCATCCGCGTGGAACAGGGATGCGAACACAGTGTGCGGGTAGCATTCTTCGCTTGTTCTTGTTTCTTGCACATAGTTTTGAATAACGTAATTAGTGCATATAGTTCTGCGGTGCTTTTCTCCGTGTTATTCTCCTACTAACCTTTTCAGTCCCTTTTATTTACCATTGACCGCAGCTTAGGTGCTTACGGAGTAAAACAGCTTCTACGGTCGACAAACACATTTTTTTTTTTCGTGTTTATCCTTCTGTGTAACAGCCGCTTCAGAACCTGTAGCGGTTCCTGAGGGTTTCAGTGCCGTGAGTGAATTGCCGGCGCAATGACTGTCAGTCACCAATTAAGCTCCTGTACTAAACAAAGCTTTCCACTGAAAATGTACTCTGCTTTCCGCTTGTAAAAAGCGAACGTTTGGACCGGTCCTCTTTGGGTTGTCGCGACTGCTACTGAACAAACAGATTCTCTCATTGTTCAGCACTAGAGCAACGATGCAGGCCTTCCGCCCTCTCCAAACGGTCTTACCCTCTTTCTGCCTGACTATTCTTTGCTCTTGTGGGACCCCAGACCCCCGTCGCCCGCTTAGTGTGAAGAGGGGGACAGAAAAAGAAAGAAATGGGGAGTCTTCTTACTAAAGAAGCTTCGCTGCCTGTATTTTTTGTGCCCGTTGGCTCTGTGCGGGACCAAGCTTTCGCCACTGACTCCTTCCGCTGGCCTGCGCCCCTCGTGTGTCCTACAAAGGAAGAAAGCATTTGCAGCCGAGACAGGCAATAAAACTGACATCTCTTGATTTAAAGCCCAGCTTATTGCTCGCCTGACGAGTCTGAAACATCGGAAGCCCAGGTAAAGAATGTGGGGCCGAAACGTCTGCGCTTGACCTGAAGCTACAGAACTGGTGTACAAACTTCCTCCTTGCAGCTACCAAGAATTCGAGCACTCGACCAGCTGCAGGAAGAGGTCACGAAGGCTATATTAAAAAAAAGACACAAAAAAAGGAAGATGTCTGCCTCCGCAAAGTGGGGTTCGGACACTTGGGCCACTGAGGGCAGGGGAATTGCTTTTTTCTTGGAAGCGTGTATTCGCACATTCTGAGATTTCCTGCTTAACGCATGGTAAAGGGGCTTATCCTCGGGCCTTGGTTTATTCTTTTTTTTTTTTTTGCTTTAAAACCCGGCTACGCCCGTCACAGGCACCAGAACAAAGAGCACCATACTGTCGCTTTTTTCTTCCCTGCATCGCCATTCGTTTTGTCAGTTCTATGTGACTGACATGGCTGCCTGACTTGGCCTTCCCGATGACATATTGATGTATGACACCAAGAGTCAGGACAAATGCGCGAAGAGAACGAAGAGTGCAGCGTTCGAGTGCTTTAAGTAGGCACGATTTACTGCCCAGTTTTTATGGGTGGAGAGGGGCGCTTCATGTACACATACGGAGAAACGAAATGGGACATGGGGCTGAATCGTGCTTTTGGGAGTAGCGAACGTGCAGTGTGTATATTTAGATCCTCTAAAGCAGCATTCTAAGCTACACACGCCTGCCCTCCTTGCTCATAGCGTAGCACAGGCGGCGCACTAAATTTGAGACCAAGAAGAAAACTCTCTCTCGTCTGTGCAGTGGATAAATAAACATATACATATATTAGGCTGCAGGGCCGAGCGACACACACACACACACACACACACACACACACACACACACACACACACACACACACACACACACACACACACACACACACACACACACACACACACACACACACACACACACACACACACACACACACACACACACACACACACACACACACACACACACACACACACACACACACACACACACACACACACACACACACACACACACACACACACTTGCGATGCCGAAAGCTAAATATCTAAAGTCAGTGAGACTGCGGAGACGTCTCCGGCGAGGGAAAATACACCAATCAGGTACAGCAGGACTGAAGATATATAGAAGAAAGCACTCCTGTCAGTCAAAAAAGGCGCCAAAACTACGCCCGAGGTTATTTAAGAGGGCCTGACTCCTTTGTCCGCTTATTCCTTCATGTGATAGTCTGCCGTTCTGTGCCGCTGTTTCTGCACCACCTGGGGAGCTCGAGCCACAACATTTGAAACTCTTAAGGATATTGCTACATTGTCCGACATAACCTGCATCTGTATAAACCGTGAGCATATTTATAGTCAAATTACGTCAACTTTTGCTGACTGATATTCCTTGCTAACCGACGAGAAGTTTGCCTTCCTGTTTTTTCGTAAAGCATTGCTTCTTTTATGTGCCCTGTCTGTTGTGAAATGTTTATAGCTACATTCATATTATAGCGACATCTGTAGTGGACTGTTTAGGTTGTATATGTAACAGCAATACATTGTAATGACGCGGTGATTCTGACTGCACAAATTTTGTTTCGAATTGTTGCGTAGGACAGTGTGTATTAAAATATTTTATGTTCGCACTATATTGCCCTTTTCAAAACGAACTGCCTTTTCTTAGTAAAGCTAGCAGCTAGCGTAACAGGGGCGATGCGGTTGACTGCGACGGCATGGACAGAGACCTATTCCACTGCTTCGAGTGCCTCCTCTAAAGGGTATACAGTAGAACGAAATGTAACTTTCAGAGCTTGAAATGTTTGTAAATCATAATTATGAGCGTTTTATTTACAATAAATAATCTATATGTGCACTCATATTAAACATGTTTGCTTTATTTGCATGAAAAAGTTTAAAAGTTGTGCGTCAAGAACTTTAATTTTTACAAATTTGATTGTGCGGCTAGGTTTCGCTCCGTTTGCAAACGGCGGCCACGTTGGAAAAATTTTTTCCGCCAAAACAAGGCCAGGATAATATTCATCACAGTAATACAACAGGCCATAATTTATTAAACAGAAATCGAAGATGGTCGAGTTCAATGTCTGGATGCGTTGGCTTGGAATGACCCCGTAGACTCTACAAACCGCACTGCGCGCTGAGCCTTGCGGAGGGACCTCATTAAAGAAGCCGTAACTATTAGTGAAATGGAATTACGCAATACGTTTTTAGTGATTATGAAAGTTGATGTGGAGGATAATATGTGGACTAATTTTAAGAAATACAAAGTATTTTCATTGTTGTCCGAATTTTCCGTTGCGCAGCGTTTGTTGAAGTTAGCCCGATCATAACGCTTAATCGGAAACGTTAGATAGGAGCGCTGGCAGTTTGATATATAAGTTAACATGAAACATAATGCGCATGTCTGTTGCTTTGTAGTAACCTTTTTTTTTAGATACGCAAAATAGCAAAAAAGAAAGTCGTTTCCTTGGGCTGACGTTTCGTTGAAAATTTCGCTATAAAAAACAAAAATAAAGATAATTGAGCGAAAATAAAAACATTTTGATATGTAGTCAAACGATTTTATTTACATAACTCAAACGATTTTATTTACATAACTTTAACATTTTATGTCATTCATAAAAACTTAGCCAAACAGCAGAGCTACACCTCGTGGCCATTAATTATACCCGGTGCTTATAGAAAACAAAAATGGATTAAAACCAGTTGCAGATATTTTTTTTATTTAAACATCAGGAAACATCGCAAAAAATTTCGACAAGCCACGCTTTGATCCATCTGATGTGGAATCACCCAACCATCTCTTCTGCGTAACTGCCCACTGCAGGCGCCGTGTTTCATATGCGAGGCGACATCAGGTTGCACCTAAAACGGCCCCAGGAAGCTGCATTATTAAATCTATGCCAGATCGACGCAAACCATTTTAATCAGCATATGTTAGGGTACCTGAAACCGGGAATCATTTTCGATATCTATCCGCGTTACGACGCTATACAGTTTCAAAGTCTGAAAAGGGGGAAAATTTTGGTGCCTTGCCATAGGAAGCAATGCATAATATTCAGACGTGCTGGGAAGCTCGTGTAATAAGAGCACAGAGCTGAAACTTCGGCACAATCTTCGGCTAACTCTGTATTATATAAATCCCGGAATCATTTTGCGTACGTGCTTTTGTTCACGTTTTACGTATTTTTTTGTACCCGTTCCCATTAAGTAACGCGCTCTGTCGCCGCCACCTGCCGGTAGATGGCGTGAGTAGTACATGTCCCAAAAAGCTGGGCATGTTTCCTTTTCATGGTCCGGATCTGCGGTTACTACCTGTCCTAAGTAGACATATTCGCCTACTACTTCCAGTATTTCACTACCTAATGTAAACTGCTGTTCCTTCCCGAGGCTTTTCAACATTACCTTAGTCTTCTGCATAGAAGGTATTCAGGATTCGTAAGTTATTTATTACGCTCTGCAAACTGAACTAGTAACTCCCCCCTGCTATTCCTAGAACCAATGCCATAGTCACCTACTGCCTTGTCGCCTGCCTGTTTTTTCCCTACCTTGGCATTGAGGTCGCCCATTAGAACAGTATACTGCGTCTTTACTTTTCGCATTGCCGATTCTACATCTTCATAGAAGCTTTCAACTGCCTGGTCATCATAACTACATGTAGGTGCATAGGCCTGTACAACCTTCAGTTTATACCGCTTATTAAGCCTAATTACGATGCCTGCAACCCTCTCATTATTACTATAGAATTCATCTATATTACCCGCTATATACTTATTGATAAGGAAACCTACTCCTAGTTGTCGCCTCTCTGGTAAACCTCGATAACACATTACATGCCCATCCTTCAGTACAGTATATGCCTCATTCGGCCTCCTAACCTCACTAAGCCCTATTACATCCCATTTCATGCCCTCTAGTTCCTCTAACAGCACTGCTAAACTAGCTTCACTAGCTAGGGTTCTAGCAATAAACGTTGCCAGGGTCAGTTTCCAATGGCGGCCTGTCCAGCGGAGCCAGGCTTTCTTAGCACCCCCTGCTGCGTCACAGGTCTGACCGCCGCCGTGGTCAGTTGTTCCGCAGCCGCTGGTGACAGAGGGCCGGGGTTTTATGGAGCTTATCATAGGTGGTTGCGGCCAATTACTGCAGCAGGGTGGTCAACTCCTGTTCTGGTGAGGGAGTGCGTTGCCGGAGGTGTTCACTGGCATCAGGTCGCACCCCAAACCTGTGTATGCAATTCCATCGATACGCGGATTTTTTTTTGTCACCCGGTGGAGAATTGCGCGGCACCGGGATTTGAACCCCGGTCCTCTTGCATGCGAGGCGGATGTTCTACCGCTACGCCCCCGCTGCACACCTTATAATTAAGATATATAGAGAAAAATGAGCATGATAGCTACTGCTATTACCCTGTTTCAAAGGGGACGCTCCTATATTCCATCCATCCATCCATCCATCCACCCACCCACCGATCCATCCATCCATCCATCCATCCATCCATCCATCCATCCATCCATCCATCCATCCATCCATCCATCCATCCATCCATCCATCCATCCATCCATCCATCCATCCATCCATCCATCCATCCATCCATCCATCCATCCATCCATCCATCCATCCATCCATCCATCCATCCATCCATCCATCCATCCATCCATCCATCCATCCATCCATCCATCCATCCATCCATCCATCCATCCATCCATCCATCCATCCATCCATCCATACTAAAGCCGACCCTACCGTTGAGAGAACGGAATCACGCTTCTGCGACTCCGTGCGCGTCTGGTTTAGATCTATGAGAGCTCGGAAGAGACGCCATGTGTTTTTGCCAGACATCCGCCTAGCTGCCGCGTTGCACCTCTCTACCCAGTTAGCGTTCGCGAGTTGCGCCGCGTATTCTGCCGCCTCTTTTGTTATCGCCGCGATCCGGGTTTTTAGCTTGCGGTTATGTTTCTGCCTGCGCGATCTTTTAACCATGCTGCGTCTGACTTCCCATAGGTGGAGGAGGTGGGTGTCCACAGCCGTCACCGCCTCAGAGAGCTTTACCCGCGTTTCCGTCGAACGGAGACTGCTCAGCAGCTGTTTGGTCCAGGCTTGGTATCCCTCCTCCTGGACAGAACTAACATTATATTCTTTTCTGAATTTTGCCCAGTCCGGCATCCTAGTCTGCCCCGTCGGTCTGGTAAGGGGTTTAGTGAGGATCGTTATGTTGATCAGACAGTGGTCGCTACCGAATGTTTCCTCCGTATTCGTCCACTCCACTCGCCTAGCGTTTTTTTGAAAAAGTAAAGTCCGGAGAATTGTCCCTCTACGCCGTGTTCCCAATTCGCGTGGGGTACGCCGGGTCGGCGTGTAGGGTGAGGCCTAATGTGGACGCGGCCTCCGCTAGCTTCCGTCCTCGCATGTCCTCTCGGTTGTAGCCCCATGAGAGGCTCTGCGCATTGAAATCTCTTAACACTAGTAACGGATCTCGTCCCGCTTCCCTGACAGCCTTACTCAGGAGTATGCATAAGGTTACATTTTTTGCATTAGGTGGGCAATACACGTTCAGGATGTGGAGCGGAGGATCATCCTTTTTTATGGGCAGGAGAGTCACCATCACGTCTGAAAAGCTGCCTTGTAATTCTAGATCTATCAAATTTGCTGTGAAATTTTTATGCACGAAGATGCATGTTAGGGGGTCGAGTTGGAACGTTTTGCAGTTTGTGAGGCTCGCGTTCATGCCTAGCTCCCGTACGGCCACCACTGCCGGAGTATGCTCCTACGTGGAAAGGTGCATCCTAAGGTCCGCTCTCTTAGTTTTTGATTTAAAGCCTCGACTATTCCACTGTGTTAAAATTATAGGACTCTCCTTAGTTCGTCCCGCCATGTTGTGCCTGGAGATTATTATTCTGAAGGGGGAGCTGCTGCAGCTTCTCGCCCTCACTGATCACCCTACGCATCTTGTGAGTTATGGGATTCGTGGGTCTCCTTGTGCTAGCATACTTTCGAATCGTCATCGCTTTCGCTATCTGTCGTGATACTATGGAGGGAATGGATTCCTGTATCTTCCTCGTCATAGCTTCTAGTTTGTTTTCCATGCTAGGCTCTGCGTCGCTTTGCATCGCCTCCTCTTGCTGAGGCGGCTGAGGTTTAGCTAGTGCAGTTTCTAGTTTACTGGTTACCAGCTCTATTTGAGCTTTTAGGGCTGCTATCTGTTTTCTTAATTCAATCTCTACCAAATTTGGTGTAGGTGGAAAGGTAGTATAGGGAGAAGGAGGGGCGACTCCACCCACCTGCTGCTTCCCGTTCTTGACCATGCTTGCCCAGTTTCTCTCTTGATTGTTTTGTTTGGAATTTGACTCTATGTTAATCGAAGGGGGCGGGAGATTCTCGCTCCCTCTTTTCGATTTCTTCTTTTTCTTGTTACTGGATTGTTGCTGCTCGTTCCTTCGGAATTTCGCAGTGCAGTCTTTAGAGTGCAGTCTTTAGAGCCACATACCGCACATTTTGGATTGCACTCGTGAGTCCCGCACCCCCTCCACAAACGGAGCTTGCGTTCCGCAGAGTCCGCAGTTTTCTTGCCTCGGTGTCAGGCAGGCGTCTTCCCTATGTCCAGGTTACACGCTGGTATGGTGCGACGGTAAGTGGCTACCGGTATAACTTGCGCGTTGTACAGCACAGCTCTGGGCTTGTATTTCCCTTCAAAGGTGACCCTTGCTTTGTTCGAAGTGGCGAACTTTCGGTTCTCCAGGATTTTGCTCTCTCCGCGAAAGCTTCTCACCTTCCTTCGAAGGAATTCGGTGGTCTCCGGATTGGCCACAGTGATGACTCCGTGTACCACGTTGTCCTCACTTTGCTTTACATGTCCACGCAGATAGAGGTCTTGCGCTAGCGTTCCGATTGCAAAGTCGCCGACCAGTCTGTCTGCCGCATGGATGCTCGACGTGCCCACGATGATCAGGCTTTGGTCCGGGGACACTGTGAGGTAAAAACTGTCTGCTTCGGCCTCCCCGACTCGCTGTCGTAGGGCTAGGCCCAACTCGCCGTGTTTGAAGTTATTCAAGTTTGTGGCCGTTTGTGGTTTGATGATTAGCACCACGTCGTCTGGTCTGAATATGCACAGAAACTTGGGCTTCCATGCAGCTCTGACTTGCGTTGGGCCTCCAGTTGCGCGCTCACCGGGTGCTGAGTCGGGTTGCGCGTGGCGTCCTCCGTGTGCTGACGGGCCTTCCTTTGCGCGCTGGCTTGGAGTTTCTGGGCTCGCTTTTCAAAAGACCGGATCACATTTTCACTGCAGGCTTGATCTCGGCTGGTCTGCGGCAAGGTTGTCCATGTCATGCCTTCCGGGTGGTAGCCGCGTTGCTGGTTGGCGTTTGCCATGTTCGCCAGGAGCGTCCTTCCCGCCTTGGGACGCCGGCGTTCAGCCGATAGTCTGAGTCATGGCTCCACAACGGATGGGAGCAAAAGTGCCATGCAACGAGCCATAGCAACGAGGTAAAGAGGGGGAAAACTCCTCGAAAAAAAAAAAAAGAGGTTCAGCAGCAGGCGCTCCTCGCTTGCTCTATGAAAACAGACCTACTAGCACAGGGCTCGTAGCCCCACAAACCACGGAAAAGCGATTTTGCAGCGTTCCACAGTGCGTGTCAGCACAGTGGCACATCGTTTCATGTATTTCCTCCGTGCTCTAGCAATCGACGCCAGACAATTGATGCATTTCCACTTACCGCGGAGCGCACAGCAAGTGCCGTTGACAATTTATAGATAGCCTCGTCAGTTTTTGTTGCAAGATTTCTTCCCTGGCATCAAGTGCCTTCTATAGGCACGGAACGCCTACGGATAAGCACGAGTAAATATTACGTTAAACACAGATCGACTTCTCGCGTCACATACATAAGGCGATCAGTGCACGAGAACGTTCGGGGGTGCTTGATCCTGGCGATACGGGGTTGGGATAGGTAGGTAGGTCCACGACCTACAGTAGGTGGTGGGTAGGTCACTGCCGCTTGCAGGGTGGCTATTCTGCCACCATATCTTTATCTACTGGTGTAGGGCGTCATGGCACACCCTGCCGTTTCGGTGGTGGACGACGGCTGTCGCCGACGCGCGTCTTTTTCCCCTTTTTCTTTTTCTTCTTTTTTTTAAACTTTTTTGATTCAGAGGAAGGGAAAGGCGCAGTGTCGGATTTCATTGTAGAAAACTGTCAGCAGCTAATTCTCATGTAAAGCTAACAGGCTAATACCCTCATAAGGCCTATCCTTGAATACGGTAGCATTATTTCGAGCCCTCATCAATCATATCTGAGCCAAAAATTAGAAAAAATTCAAAATAGGTCCTTAGTTTTATTTTCTCGTGCCACTCACGGTACGATAGGTTATCAACCATGTCAAATAAAGCGGGTATTCCTACCCTTTCTTGTCGGTGACGCGTAGCTTCCATGAAATTTCTATACCTTAATTCTTTATAACGGTGGAATCAAAACTGATACAGTTCTGTACATCAAGGCATCATATCATCGTTCGAAGAGGTTAAATCATGGGAAGTGCATCAGACCCATCCCAGCTCGATGCAACGCATACAAATTTTCATTTTTTTCCTTCAGCTATTGAAGAATGGAATAGGCTGCCACATAAATTTATGGACGATAGCTGCCTTGATATTTTTCTTAAAAACGTCGAGTCATATTTTGAGAAGCAAATGGTGTAAGCAAAAAATCGTTCCTAAAATGTATTTGGTTATTCACTGCGAGTGTTCAGTTTAGGATTTTATCTTATTAGTACCTATTGTCTAACGTGTTCTTTTATTGCGTCGCTTCGCGGTTCTTTTCAGTGCTTCATATGCGACAAATTGAATGTCCGTTATAGTGTTGCAGTGCGTATGTTTTCCATTTTTTGTGTGTTTCTGGTGTTTTTCATTTTGTATAACGGTCCCATTAGTTCACCAACTCCTGTAAGAGCCTAGCAAGGCTTACAGTTTCCTTAAATAAAAAAAAAAGTATCTGTCACACTTGTTTCTGTGGACACCTGACCCACGCCATAAATGGAGGGAGGAGGATGGAAGTATTGAAAGTGGAAAGAGAGAAAGAGGAGCCGTAGTGGAGGGCTACGAAGTAATTTCGACCACCTGGGGATGACATCGCACAGCGCACGGACGCCTCTTCGTTTCGCCTCCATCGAAACGCAGCCGCCGAGGTAGAAACCGGGTACTCCGGCGCAGTAGTCGGGCGCGTCTTACCACTGCACCCTATTAATTCTCTTCTGTCCTCACGAGGCAGTGGAGATGGCTTAGCTATAGAGTCAGTAGCTGGCCCGTGCATTTTCTTTTCATTCTTCCTTCATTCGCAATAACATATGATCAACTCAGCTGTGTCAACTTGATCCTCGCGCTTTTTAAGCTCGTGCTAAGAACGTCTCTGTTTCCAGCAGTAAATAGAGGAATGTCGAGGTCAGCGCCACACGCCATGCTGGCAGGTCGGCCGGCCTATACATGAAGCGATGTGCCACTGTGCTGACACGCATTGCAGAGCACTGCAAAATCGGTTTTCCGTTGTTTTGCGGTGCTACGAGCACTGGGCTAGCTGGATTATTTTCAGAGCGCAACCGAAAGACGCCTGCTACTTAACCTCCATTTTTTTTTTTTTTCGAAGAGTATGCCACCTCTTGTGCTCGTTGCTATGGCTCGTTGAATGGTTTCGCCGCCCGGTGCCGCATTGATTGCTGGTCTTTGGAATTAGACATCCTGGTATCCAAACCCGCTTGCCTACCTTCCTAGTACGGAAGGATGGGTGCGGTCACTCTGCCATTTATAATAAGAATAAACATCGTAGAGAAACGTAGTAATTCTGCCACCCCTGTCTGAGGTAGCGGGTTAAGTACTGCAGGATTCGAGTTCTGACCCGTTGCGCTCAGGTTGCCTATTCAAGCGACGCTCACAAGAGAACCGATTATGCACGGGAAAAGAATCAGTAATTTGAAATGCGTCGCTTTGAAGGAAAAATGCCTTCAAGTATTATAAGGCTTCAGTATAGTCCCCAGTTGAATAGTTAATCGAAGTTTTTAATATCGGTAACACAAACGCATGAACTTTTTTTCAAGCTGGCCGGAATCCGGTTTTTCTTGGGTCTAAGGTCGCTGCCCTCGAAGAGTTTTTTCACAAGAAGGGAAAGGCGTAATATCTGACCCGCGCCGTACCGTAATGGAAGAGGGGAGTGAAATCTTCGTTCCCAGCCCTCGACTACGAAAGATTTGGCGGACATTACGTTTCGCTGAGGCCCTGTCACGTTAATTCCGGCTGTAGTTTTTGTGATTTCATTTCTGCTGGCATTGCTTGCAGGTGTGCTGTTTCGGTCTTTATTTTCTTGATACTGGTGCTCACAAATTTGCTATAAATGTGATGTTGTGCTCTCTTTCAAACTATGACAACGCAACTAGAACGAGATACAAGGTGTTCGAGTGCCGTCGAGTTGTGAACGGCGAATTAACAGTCGGCCGCAATTGCGATCAGCTGGCTGACCGTCCATGGCGAGCCGCACGGGCAACTCGAGACTTTATGTCGAGTATTTTGTCAATGAGTATTTAATAGCGCTGTAAAAGCTAGGAACGTCTGTATAGTAGGTTGTTTGCTCCCGTTCAGGAGCACCAAGTTCTCGCTCGGGCAACATCGGCTATGTGCTACAACTGTTTTCGCATGATGACGGTAGTAGCGTGCTGTCATTCCGCGACTTCAAAAGGTTCGCAAATTGTGTTGTTTGGCTTCAGTCAGTACCGCGTGGTATAATGTTATAAGTACTGAACAATTTTTTCCTCAGGCATTTCTACTACATGCAAGTTTCTAGAATGAATTGCCAATCCGGTGTCGAATGTTGGTCTCGTTGCTTACTAGGCCAGCGTTTCAACGTGAGCAGTTGTAAGATTTATACACTGTTGTGTAATAAATTATTTGCTGATATAACTGCCAATAACGAAACATGCGTTCACCAGCGAAGTATTCAGCACGAGCACGCAGAAATTGCGGAGAAATGCGAGCAAAATGTTAAAATAAAATTTGCTGTTTCTGCAGACCTACTACATAGTGCAGTGGTATTTATTCTTGTCCTGTGTAGAAACGGAGAGTTAATGAAGGTTATAGAGATAACAGTATTTTTTCTATTCCCTGAGTCGGAGTCATATGAGAATATTCACTTCAGGACAATACTAACATTGTACGGCTATTTTTCATCTTTCATTGTATGGCACGCAGGAAAGCTGATAGCTGAGTTAAATGATGTATAACCAGTTTGTTGCTTCGCAGCAAAGCAGTTTCATAATGGCTCAGGTGGTGTTAAACATGCATGTGAAAATTAAATGAATGTATACATCTATATAGGTTACTTATTGTGATGCAATGCAAGGCAGCACATAGTGGACTGAATATTTTTAAGATGGAGCACACATGAACTTTTTGTGTAATTTTCCTTCAGGAGGTCTCCTATGTTGTCTTCAGAAGGAAAACAAGGTGCTGGTGGCCACTGGCTATCTGAAGAAGTGTAAATTCTGCAAGGTAGGTAGAGACTGGCCTAGTTAGCAGCTGTTACGTCCGCAAGGATCGGAAGTATGAAGGTGTAGTAAATCCTGAAATCAACTTGCTTCTTTGTGTGATGAGAAAGCCGAAGCAAGGTTTCTGTGCTCTGCACTATGCATATTCTTATAGCTTCCTATTACTCAGCAACAGGTTTATTGAAGCCCATTTCTGCTGGCTGTGCTAGGAATTTTGTCACACTTTACTATTCCCCTCTTGCAGCCTTGCTTTGAGGTCATTAATCACGTGGTATAAGAAATGTGCTTCAAACGTTTTGCTAGAGAATTGTACTCACTGTATGAGAAAGGTTTCCCATTTACACCCAGGAAACGTTCATCTTTCATAGTTGTATATGAAGACTTGTTACTTTCACTGTCTGGTATTTTCTTTTTTGCCCTTGTGCTTGAGTATTCCTCTTTGTGCCCGTAGCAAAGCTGTGCCGTAACCATCGAGACCTTGATTTTTCTTTAAGTTTTCATTTTGAAGAACCACGAGACAGGCTCACTTTATGCCTGGCTTTTTGTACTTGACTTCTTTACCTTGAACTCACTGCATATAGTGCAGAAGTTTTACATTCCCACATTTCAGTATGTATGCATTAACAGCCTGTGTGCCTACTGGAAACATCTAAATGTACACAATCTAGTTTTTCTGTTCAACCGACCCTGTGCACAAAGTTCACAACAGCAAAATAGTAACAGGCTCTTCCCAACTTTAGCTGGGAGCAACTAGGGCTTTATGAGATGCCATTAAAACAAACCTTTTGTTTCAGTACTTCCCTTTTTTGACTGACATAATGCAGCAATCAGTATTGGGAATTCAAACATGAAATTTTCAAACATGGAGAGCTTTCAAAGTTGTATGAAAATGGCCTAAAATAGCCCACACACTATGCTTCGTTAATGTTGTCTCTCTGTGAGTGGGGTTTTCTCGCATGCAGTGTAGCCTCGGCAAGTGGATATGTCTTTCTTGCTGCCGGAATAGCTACGTCACTAGCCCATCCAGGACCTCGACACGCATTAGTATAAGTTTTGGCCGTGTAGTCTTGGCTGCGTACGTTGGAGTATAATGCATATGCATGCAGTATGAACACAGAATGCTATGGGTGCCTTAATATGGGTGCCTTAACTTCCTACGGCCACAACAACAACGACGATCTAACAAGACGCGAGGCCATTGAATGGCGCAAACTACAACTGGCAGCTTCCCACACCCCGTTTTATACAACAGGATAGAGTTGTCTGTGTTGGAGTGTGTACAAGTTCAATCCACCTGTATGACAGTTGCCGGAGCTGAGCAGTGTTTGCACATGGGGGCTATGTGAAGCGGAAAGATCCTGTTGTATAAAAGGGGGTGTGGGAAGCTGCCAGTTTGTAGTGTTCGCCATTGAATGGCCTCGCGTCTTGTTAGATCGTTGTTGTTGTTGTGGCTGTAGGAAGAAGGAAACGAAAACGGACGCCTGTCCGTTTCGCCTCCATCGAAACGCAGCCGCCGGCGGTCGCGGTCGAACCCAGGTGCTTCGGAACAGTATAGTCGGGCGTCTTAACCACAACCAGAGCACAGATTGCATCGACGCCATGGGAGACAACAGATTTTTTTTTCCTTCTTCCATGTTTGCCATGGAGGAAGCGCAGGGCGACAAACACAGGAAGGAACGAAGTGACAGCAGTGACAGAGCAAAGCAACTGAGCGCTACGATAGAAATTGCGATCTACAGGAACGTCGTGGTATCCACCTTGTTTTAACCAGAGTAATGTTTTTCTAATATTTGAGCAATTTGAAGACCCAAAGATATGTTCTGGAAGCATGAAGGAAGTTCTTTCCTTCCTCCATGCTTTGAAGGCTTGGCTAGGCTAGCTAGGCGGCAGCAGCGAAATGCTTCCTGCTTCCTCCATGGCTTCCTGCAACCCATGACGTCTTATCCGGTTTAAGAATTGACGTCACGCCCGGCTATTGCTCTTTGAATAGGTGGTTGTTTTTAGTAGAAAAATGGCTGGTCGTTCTTCATGGCGAGAGCCGTGTGTAGGGTGCCGTGGGAGTTGTGCTGCCGTGCCAACCGTGCGCTCTTATGTTGTACGGTACGGAACGCGACCGTCAGACTACGTAACGACTCGCCGTAGTCGGAAGGCTGGAGGCAGGACCGGAACAGAACCGTGGATTGTGCAGTTGAATTTAGGGCAACAATCCACGAACTGAATCCGATTGTCACCGAGTTTGCATCTACCGGGATGATGGCAATGATGGCCCGCAAGCTGCAGCAAGCCGACGCATGAAAGACCACCTAGCGCTCGCAAGGCGCGAACATGACGAACATTCATTGTCTGAAAAGCACGCCAGCGTTTGTTCGGGCGCTGGCTGGGGGGGGGCTCGGTGGGCACCTGGGATGTGGATATGTGGGTTTGAGGCTGAGGCTTATCTCCGGAAATTATTTCACGTCACATTCGTCGAGAGAACCAACGCATTCTCCTTTCCACTTTGGTCCTCGGCGCGTATACGCAGTTCACGGAGCCGGCTCTCTGCAAGTTCAGGGGCCAGATCCAGCGAAGGTTCCGTTCGGAGACTGGTTCCTTTCGCCGCTCCTAATTGGTTGTTGCGTCACGTCCGGCGTGAGCCCCAAAACTTCCGGAGGCGGCTCCGCGTTTTTTGCCTACGTCACGGGGCGGGGCCACCGCTCCGAAAGGAACTGTTCTGCCGGCTGGCGCAGGAACCGCGACGAGTTGGTCTGCTTCGAGATGGAACCGCTCTGCGCTCGCTGTGGCGGCTCATGGCCGTAGTCGAGCCGTCGAGCGACGGTGCGCGCCGCGCAGTTGCTTGAGTACGGCCGTGGTGGTATCCTTTTTTTTTTCTTTTTTTTTTTTTTGGGGGGGGGGGGGGGGGGGCAGCGCATTGCGGTTTTAGTAAACTGACGCAGTAAAGAAAGAAAAACGAGACGACGTCTTCTGCATGTCTCAGGACGTTTTTGCGGTAACACTGGCTAAGCCTGTGTGCCGATCGCGAAGCGAAGTGGGGACGAAGGGGCGCATGCCGGGCTGCCGTCAGAAGCAAAGGTACTCTACGCGCTTCGATCGCTACTTTGCGATCGGGAGCTCTCGGTCAACAGCAGTGCGACCATTCGAATCCGGCAGTCATAGAGAAAAATAATTCGCGTCCGCAAGTCTGCGGGCTGAGTTTTTGCCTCCTCCTACGTCAGCGGAAGGGGGGCAGACGGTGGCTGACTGGATCGAGTATGGTCGGATTCCATACGTCATCGGCTGCGTCCTACATTGACAGCTATTCACGGAAATTTCGCACATACTCACGATGCTTGAGCGGCCGATAAGGCTACGGACGCTGCACCGCTACAAAGACAGGCGCGGACGCGCCGGCGCGGTGCCGGTATCAAACATCTCGTTCGTACTCGCAATGGCGGCAGCAACTCCTTCGTCATAGAGCTACCGTAATTCGGACTGCATACTACAGGCGTTGTAGACCTCGTTCTTAGGATATTTGCCATTCTGTGCGAAAGACCGAACTTGCTAAAACTTCACATCAAGCGAGGAAGCAGACGACGCTGCCGCGTGCGCGACACTATCTAGCGGCGAAAAAGGTACTCATGAGCCAAGAACATTGCTTGACAGTTGTTAACAGGAAGTTTCTAAGAATGTTTCAGGATATTGTTCACTAGTTTGCATTATTATGTAATTATTAGATTAAGTTCGTGCTTAACACCACTTTGGTACAAGTATTTGGTACCAGAAAAAGCCACATGCTCGCGGTGGACACGCCCACGATCTGGCGCCATCGCTGATTGGCCGCTGTCGTTCCCGTCCTCGCCATGAGGTGGCGCCCGCTGTCTTGCTGCCTCCTGAGGCAGCCAGTGCTGGAGGCATGAGAGCGGAAGTGGTCCAGGGAGGTATAGGAGCGCGTCCGAAAAGAGGAGACGGAGCAGTGGCGCGCAGCAATGTGCGCGAAGTCAACACTGCTTCTCTACCGCACACACAAGACCGCCCCGGCCCGGAGAAGCTGTATGACAACGGCAGTGGGAGCGCTCTTTTCCTCGAGGCGCGTACTGGGGCGCTGCGCACTCTGTTGTACCGGCAGAGGTTCGACAAGTCTCCGGTGGTTCAGGCGGGACGCTGCCAAACGTGCGGTGGGGAGCAGGAGAACATAGAGCATCTGGTCCTTCACTGCCCGCAATTGGCACAGTGACACCCAGAGGGCACCACCATACTGCAGGCGCTGGCTTCCTCCATGCTTTGCCGACTATGACGGTGACACTCCGCACGCGGCGGTGGCGGCAACAAAAAGTCGACTTCGACAGTGGTGGGGGTCGACTCAGCAGCGCAAGCCGAAGGCGAACTCGGTGACTCCAGCGAACGCACCCCCCGACTGTATTTAAGTGGTCTGTGTGTGGCTGTGTGTGTGTATATGATAAGACTTATGTGATGTAAACGGCTAGGGTGCACATTGTGCGCCCCCCCCCCCCCCCCCCCGATGCAAAGGGATTGCCACATAATCATCATCATCATCACGTCGTATTGACGCCATCTCTAGAGAGGACGGTTCACGAAAGGAACCTCCGCTGGATACGCTGTTTTCACGTCCGAGTGGTTTCATTCGGCGCGCAACGCGCTTTTTCTACGCTGAAACACTGCACGTTTTCATAAATGCGTATGAATTATCACTTAGAATCTAAAAATACATCAGAGTATATAAATCAAACACGCTCTCCGCACGCGTTTTCTACAAAACATCAAACAACCCTGACGGTATCTGTCAAAGCGCAGTATCTGCCACACTTGCTCTGTGGACACCTAAACCGCGCCGTAAGGAAAGGGAGGAAGGTGGGAGTGAATGTAGAAGGAGGGAAAGGGAGCCGTAGTGGAGGCCTACGGTTTAATTTCGACCTTCTGGGGATCTTTAACGTGCGCTGACAGCGCACAGCACAAAGACGTCACTTCGTTTCGCCTCCATTGAAACGCAGCCGCCGCGGTCGGGTTCGAATTCAGGAACTCCGGCACAGTGGTCGGGCGTCTTACCACTGCACCACCCCGGCTGGGCAGAACACATGAATAATATATTAATAAATGGTCTACAGGAACGGAAAGGCGCGGTACCTATGGCGCACATCCTGAATCTTCGGTTAATCTCGTGAAATAGTGCATTCCCACTTATGACAGCGCGTACTCGCTGAATCACAACGCTTTGGGAATACAGTTGACTCTATCGAAATAAACGTTTCATCAAAGGGACAATTGCTTCTTATGTACAGTCTGTGTAAGGCGCGTTTTGCTCAATGACATGCAGGCGAAGAACTGTGTAGACTGCTTTCGTCATCAGTGCTTGGAGGTGGAACTGGGAAGGAGCATTAATGTAGCGGCTTCGAGCCGCACGAGACATACCAGAGCCAACTTTACTACAACAAACTCAGTTTCAAAGCTCCCCATACCGCCCATCGGAGGAGAGTGTCCCAAGTGGAGGTCGCCAGAACTAGCGGCGCTGCAGTCAACTCTCCCCCTTGGCCGAGCGCGTCGTCTGCTTCATGCGGCGCGAAAGCATGCAGCGGCCAGCACACACGTAGCTTTTGCGTGCTGCGTTGCACTGTACATGTCTACAGTATAATTATAACAACAGTACGACAGCTTTGGCTTCGAAGCAATGCATTACCTTAGAGAACACGTTTGTGTTATGCGCAATTCATTTGTTAATGCTATGAAACAAGTGTGAGCGACGTCGGATCGCTCACGAGCACTGTTTCTTGCGTTACTCGCTGGTCTATGTTTTGTAGTATGTTGTTTCACGACATAGATCCTGTCAAGCAAACAAATTAGCCAACTTTTCAGTGCATAGGAGCACTCTAACCTTACAAGGTAACACAGTGGCCTTCACGTGTTCTACTGCGCTGCGCAGATTGCCTCAATTACACGCAGAAATCTGCTAGCCTGGGCAGCCTGTTCGTTCAGTGCATGAAGTCTGGCTACTCGCGTCAAAAGATATAGTGAATACAGATTGCGCATAAACGGCCTCCGTCGTCGCCTAATCAGAAGCGCTTTTCTTAATGTCTCACTTTCGAGGTATGGCGTGAAACATAGCTCAGGATCGGCACTCTCGCACTCCCGTATATGTACAATATGTGAATATATATATATATATATATATATATATATATATATATATATATATTCCTTTGTCGTCTAAAACAACGTCAGGTGTGAAGAGGTATTTATGAGTACACTAAATAAGAAGTCAGTGAGAATGGGCGTGTGCACAGCGACGACTGAACAAGCGCGTGAGTCTATGAGTCTATTCAAAAATCTTATATTGCGAGTAATCATGTCGCGCCCTTGATTGATTCCCCTCCTGCTTTACACACGCACACACACACACACACACACACACACACACACACACACACACACACACACACACACACACACACACACACACACACACACACACACACACACACACACACACACACACACACACACACACACACACACACACACACACACACACACACACACACACACACACACACACACACACACACACACACACACACACACACACACACACACACACACACACACACACACACAGAAATGAAAAACGACACAATTGTATTGCTTGTAGGGGAAGTTACTTTAATTTCAAACTAGCACTGGACTGCAGTCTTAAAACACATACGATATTCAAGGTATATACAGCACCGGAAAGGGCATTATAAGTGAATTGTTATGAACCTAAGTTATTTATTAGCAAAACAAGAATAAATCAGAAAAAAATCAATATTGCCAACAACACTAATGTTGAATGCTAATGAAATCCAGCCAACAACCAGAACTTGACTTCATCAACATAGACAGACATTGCAAGGTCACACGAATTAAGAGGAAAACATTATATCTCGTTTGGGAAATATTTGAGTGGGCATGCCTTTAAGCCACCATAGTATCTGCCACACTTGCTCTGTGGACACCTGAGCCGCGCCGTAAGGAAAGGAGGGAAGGTGGGAGTGAAGGTAGAAGGAGAGAAAGGGGAGCGGTATTGGAGGGCTACGGATTAATTTCGACCACCTGGGGATCTTTAACGTGCGCTGACAGCGCACAGTACACGGACGCCACTTCGTTTCTCCTCCATCTAAATGCAGCCGCCGCGGTCGAGTTCGAACCCGGGAACTCCGGCACAGTAGTCGGGCGTCTTACCACTGCACCACCCCGGCGGGGCTGGACACATGAATAATATATTAATAATTGGTCTACAGGAACGGAAAGGCGCTGTACCTATGGCGCACATCCTGAAGCCTCGGGTTAATCTCGTGAAATAGTGCATTCCCACTAAAGACAGTGCGTACTTGCTGAAACAACGCTTTGGGAGTACAGCTGACTCTATCGAAATAAACGTTTCAGCAAAGAGACGATTACTTCTTATGTACCATCTGTGTAAGGGGCGTTTTGCGCTATGACATGCAGGCGAAGAACTGTGTTGACTGCTTTCGTTATCAGTACATTACTTTCCTGTATTAGAATTTAGAGTTTACATGCTCTATTCACCATCAGGTTTAGCAGGCGGCAGTTGTGGGAACCCTGTATGTGGGAGCCGTCATAATCTTGGGCGGTTATAAACTATAAAAGCTCACACACAAAACATTTTTCCGAGGCACTGATCCATCGGCCGCTGTGAGATGAGTAATTCGACCCCTACCTGCTGCGCGCCGCTGGAGGTTGTGGTGTAATTTCTACCACTTGGGAATGTTTAACGCGGTGGTAGGACGACAGCTGTATTTGCGGCGCTAGTCTTACTCTCCCACGTCTTTTTCCTTCTCTATTTTGTCTGCTGTCCGCACGATTGTTGCCCCACCGGGGTGGTGCAGTGGTAAGACGCCCGACCACTGTGCCGGAGTTCCTGAGTTCGAACCCGACCGCGGCGGCTGCGCTTCGATGGAGGCGAAACGAAGTGACGTCCTTGTGCTGTGCGCTGTCAGCGCACGTTAAAGATCCGCAGGTGGTCGAAATTACTTCGTAGACCTCCACTACGGCTCCTTCGCTCTTTCCACCTTCACTCCCACCTTGCTCCCTTCTTACGGCACGGTTGAGGTGTTCACAAAAATCTAGTGAGACAGTTACCGCTCCTTTCTCTTCCTATAAATCAATCAGTTTTAAATCAATCAGGCAGCGGAGGTGGCTCAGCTACAGAGCCAGTAGCAGGCCCGTGCATTTTCTTTTCCTGCGGCCGTCCGCTTCAGACGAACAAGAAGTCGTTGGAGTTCCGGTTGGCACGTTTATGGGCAACTACTAATACTGTCGTTTTTCGTTTTCACTATTCTTGCTTTGACGCCGATGTTCTGGGTGTAAAGAAGCTTCCTTGTTAGAATTCGGTCTGGAATCTGATGCTCCTAGGCCAAATGAGGTCGCCTACGAAGATGCAACCGCTCTGAACGAAGCGAATTGTTTAAAGTCTAGTTTCGGTGGTTACTATATTTTATTACTAATTATATATATATATAATATATAATTACAATTTACGAGAACGTATTAAGCTGGCTGTGAAGCTTGCAACGCACCTGTTAAATATTCAGTCTCACTTCAAAAGGGCATGCAAGAGGGGTTCTTGTAGCACACATCCATCAATCCTCAGAGTAGAAGAGAGCAGGCGACAAGCGCTATAATCAAAATATCTAAAGCCAGAGTCGGAGCACAGTGTAGCGGAAAAATAATAATAATGAATTGTGTGTGTACGCACTATTTCGAATTTCTCCGTCATCACACTGTGATTGCTGCTTCCGTCGGCCAGCTGGGATTGTTGACATCGCTAAACAGGTGCAGAAAACAACCAACAATGTAGTTGGTAGTTTGAACCATGACGGTTGGGCATCACTGATGAATGAAGACGGAAGATAAGTTCCTAATGGAACCAGTGGTTGGAATAGGAAAGCCGTCTTAGTGCAATACAAAGCGCCTGTCGGCCAGACACATTAACGCCTTAGGAGCTGGTGAAAGTGTCTGGCACAGAAAGCCAGTTGTATAGTTGCTCAAAATCCTGTTTTCGATTCGGAAAGACAATCTGAACAGCGCAGAGTCCACAGCAGATACACCCGCTGAAAGCAGACATCGCAGCCTCGGAACGGACAATTACCACGGACGTTAAGGTAGAGAGGATGGACAGTCGGCTCGCGAATCTTCTCGAAGCCAAACATTCCATTCTAGCCAGGTGGAAGGGTCAACGTCTTAACAGAAGACTACGAAGGAAACTTGCCGAACTCAACAAGACAATTGTACAATACTGCATGGTTCTCTCCCGATAACAATGGGATGAAGTCTGTAACTCCCTCAATGGGCAAATACGCAGAGGAAGTGGGTGGGGACTCATAAAACACCTCCTCGACGAACACGGAGCAAAGTCCAAAACTATGCAACGGATCAGGCTAAGTAAATTAGTACATCGCGAGAAGCAAATCAGTACCGCCGAAGCCCTTCTGGATGACCTTGCCAAACGATACTTACCGCTTAAATCGGGGCTACCCAGTACCTTACAAAGGAACAGCTATGACGGTGCGCCAAACTCAGAGCTAGATACGGACTTCACAGAAAGCGAAGTACGCTTCGCAATTCACGAACTCAACAGTAACTCTGCAGCCGGCCCCGATGGTATCACAAATCGGGCTCTCCGAAACTTAGAGGACAACTCGGTCACGTTCCTAACGCAACAAATCATTGAAGTCTGGAAAACTGGAGAACTACCTGCAGAGTGGAAGCATGCCAATACGATCCTCATCCCAAATCCGGGCAAGCCGCTAGGCCTACCCAACCTAATGCCGATCTCACTGACGTCCTGCCTAGGAAAGCTAGCCGAACACGTCATCCTGAATAGACTATCGGAATACGTAGAAGAAAAGGAGCACTTCCCTTACAATATGATTGGCTTTAGGCCAGGTCTCTCAACGCAAGACGCTATGCTACGTATCAAGAAAAGTCTGTTGGATCGCCCCACACGAGACACCAAGGCGCTACTGGGACTCGACGTGGAGCAAGCTTTTGACAAAATCCAACATCAAGCCATTCTCAAAGCCATATCTGACCACAATCTCGGAACACGCTTCTACCACTACGTCAAGGCGTTTCTGCAGGATCGAACGGCCACTATCCGGATAGGCGAACACGTCTCGGAGAGCTTTAATCTGGGCGATAAGGGAACACCACAAGGCTCAGTGCTTTCACCATTCTTATTTAACTTGGCGATGACAAAGCTTTCTCGCGCATTGGGTGAAATTGCTGATGTGGAGCACACTATATACGCAGACGATGTTACCATCTGGAGCACCGGTGGCAGCGATGCCGAATTAGAAGCGCGCATGCAAGAAGCCATCACGGTTACCGAGGCCCATCTTGCCCCAATGGGACTTCGCTGCTCTTCTAGAAAATCCGAGCTACTCATCTACTTCCCCCCAAGACCAGGGCGCCCGTCCAACGACTGGCGCCGACACCACACACCATGCATAGAGTTACACGACAGGGATGGAAATCGCATACCCACGGTCGATAAAATACGAATTCTAGGACTAATCATCCAACTGGGCGATGCTTGACAGCATCATGATCAAGATTGCAAACGTGATCCGGATGTTTCGGCGCATCATGAATAGGCACAGGGGACTGAGCGAGGACAACGCTATTCAAATGGTCCATGCTTTTGTCACATCACATACGTGGCTGCAATGCTCAACTGGAAAAAGGAACATCACATACGCCGAGCTTTCAAGACAGCGTTGGGGCTCCCCGATAATGCCTCCACTGAACTACTCTTACAGCTAGGAGGGCACAATACCCTTGCCGAAATCATCGAGGCACAGCACATGGCAGAGATTACACACCTATCAAGCACGAAAGCGGCAGAGAGATTCTCGTTAAGCTCGGCCTGAACACCATAGTAGAAAAGGAGAACGTCCTGCAGTTACCTAAAGTCGTGCGAGAAGCGATCAAAGTGTCCCCCTTCCCAAGAAACGTACACCCGATCCACAATCAAGGAAGAAGGCTCGCCCGCGCCAAAGCCCTCGCTGCGGACGCGGCACAGTTCCCCGACCAGACAGCTTTCGTGGATGCAGCGTACATACCGGGAAAGCATGCCTACTCGGTAGCAGTAGTCGACGGACACGGGCGTACGCGCAACTCACTCACACTTTACACCAAGAAGCCAGAGGTAGCTGAACAAGCAGCGATAGCACTAGCTCTAAAAGACTCGGACTTCACAACTGTATACAGCGACTCTAGAGCAGCCACTCGAGCTTTCGCCAAGGGCGGGATAGACAAGACGACGCTACGGATCTTAGGCGGAAGTAACATCACCGATCACTCCATCGTATGGTTCCCGGCACACATGGGCAGCTTAGGGGGCGGCCTGCGGAATCTCAATGAGATCGCACACGAGGCGGCGCGAGGACTCATCGACCGCGTCCCTCCGGTTTCCCCTGCTACTCCACATATCAAGTACAGAGATCAATTATTCACGTACAACGAGCTCACTAAGCACTTTTATCTAGGCAGACGAGCATTTCCCCTCCCGGATAAGAAATTAACCCGCAGCCAATCAGTCACGTTACGCCTGCTCCAAACGAACTCATACCCCAACCCCTGGCGCATGAAGCACATAGACCCAGACTACGACGGACAACATGTGTGTGAACGGTGCAGTGACCGTGTAGACTTAAACCATATGCTGTGTGGTTGTGCATCGAGCGACGCCTACGCCAAGAACAAGGAACATTGGGACAAAGTGTTAAAAAGTGCTTCACTACATGATCAGCTTCGGGCTGTCCAGGAGGCCCGCGCGGCGGCGGAGAGCTTCGGGCTCTCTGTTCCGACGTGGGAGCTGCCCTCTACACCTGGCGCCTAGCCGAGTGTCCTCCAGAACCCCTACTCTGGAAATAAAGTTTTGCCAAACCAAAACCATTCTTCGAGCGGTAGTGGCATATAGTCGGATCACTTCTGCTTTGCAGCCAAATTTCCAAACTGTCGGCTTCCAGCGAATTCGCGAGCTCGTACTCCACCCATGTCATCACCGACAGATATCGTGAATCATCCAAGACGCTCTACGGTATAGTTGAAACATGCCTGAAGAATGTGCAGTTCAGTAGCTCAGCGCTGGAAGGGCACGTTTTCTGTGCTTTGGAAGCAGACGTGTGGAACGTTTAGAAGCAGAAAAGCATCTGTATACATCACCTGTAGAAGCAGACGTTCGCTTGCTTCTGGACGTTTCGCACGTCTGCTTCCAAAGCAGAAGGCGTGCCCTTCCAGGTTCGTCTGCTTCTAAACGTCTCGCTTTGCTCGCGCCTTCAAAGTAGATTGTCTCGGCTCCCTGCGGCTCAACCCACGCCTTGTTTCATTTTAGTGAACATTTTTCTTACCAGGCGCCGCTGGCAAGCACCTCGAATATCTAGAGTGGAAAATAGACCTTTGCATTTGGCCTTCCTGGACATAAACGGGGCGTACGACAACGTAAGCAGGGCACTGCTGTGGAACATATTAAAAGAAGAAGGTATCGGTTATGAGATAATAGAGTTCCTACAGGAAATAAACCGGGATAACAAAGTAGAAATTACGTGGGAAGGGATAAGAAGTACGAAGGATGTCAAAGTATGCAAAGGATTAAGACAAGGCTGTCCTCTATCACCGGTGCTGTTCATGCTTTATATGATAAACCTGGAACAGAGGATACAAGACAGTAACCTAGGTTTTAACCTGTCATATAGATTAGGTGGAAAGGCGGTAGAGCAGCGCCTCCCCGGTTTGATGTATGCAGACGATATTGTGCTGCTAGCTGAGAGTCTGGAAGAATTGCAAACTCTAGTTAAGTATTGCGGAGACGATGGGGACGCTCTAGGCTTCAGTTTCAGCGCAGTTAAGTTGGGTCTGATGATTTTCAACGGCTCAACTGATCAAGGTCTTAAAATACAAGGCCATGAAATACCTAGAGTAGCAGAATATAAATATCTGGGGGTATGGGTAAACGAAGGATTGGCATACATTGGAAAGCATGAGCAATCACGTAAGGCCAAAGGGCGAAAGAATGCCGGGATAATGAAGCACAAGGCATTGTGGGAATACAACAGGCATGAGGTTTTGAGGGGTATTTGGAAAGGAATTATGATGCCCGGACTTACTTTCGGAAATGCGGTTTTGTGCCTAAAATCAGAGGTACAGTCGACATTAGAAATAAATCAGAGATCCGTTGGACGATTAGCCCTAGGTGCCCACGGCAAAACTACAAATAAGGCGGTACAGGGACATTTGGGCTGGGCATCTTTCGAAGTACGGGAAGCTAAGAGTAAAATATTATATGAGGAACGCCTGAGGAAATTGGACAGTAACAGATGGGCAGCTAAAGTATTTAAATACCTGTACTTAAAAAGCGTTGACTCACGATGGAGGAAAAGAACTAGGAAACTAACTAGTAAGTATGGTATAGTCACAAGGACGGAGAAATAAAGAGCATTAAGCAACAGGTGAAAAATACAGAAAGTAATAATTGGATAAATTCGATGGAAAAGAAAAGGAGTGTGGAATTATACCAAAAGTGGAAAATGCAGATCAGGAAGGAAGATTTCTTTGATACCTCAAGAGGCAGTGCCCTACTTTTTGAAGCTAGGTCAGGGTGCCTTAGAACACGCACGCAGCTACAAAAATAAATTTAACAGTGGAAATGACGCATGTGCTGTATGTGGTAACTCCAGTGAAACAATTGACCATATTATACTCGAATGTAATGGTATCCATCCGGAAGTTGATGCAGGCGCAGTCACTGTTCCTGAAGCTCTGGGGTTTAGAGATACCGGTGGCCAGGTGAATAAACCGGCGGTGGAAACTAGCAAAAAACGACTGGAAGATTGGTGGCTTAAAAGCAGGGAAGTGACATAATGTTAGCAATGTAGAAACAAACATTAAATAAATAGAATGATGGTATTGTTAACCAATCTAAATCAGTAATTAAGATATAGGGAGAAAAAGGAGCATGATAGCTACTGCTACCACCCCGTTTCAAAGCGGACGCTCCTATATTGCATCCATTCATCCATCCATCGATCCATCCGAATATATCCCCAGTCGCTGATACCTCACGTTTGTGTACCGTTTGCTAAACGCTATACTAAAACTATATCTAATGGTGAGTTTTTTCCGGTACGCTAACTTTATTTCCGTTGGCACCGCTACTTACGCTAACGCTAATCTAATTATTGCAGCGTTCCGCAATGCGTGTCAGTACAGTGGCACATCGTTTCATGTATTTCCTCCGTGCTCTAGCAATCGACGCCAGAGAATCGATGTATTTCCAATCTCCGCGGAGCGCACAGTATACGTGCCATTGACAATTTATATATAGCCTCGTCAGTTTTTGTTGTACGATTTCCTTCCTGGCATCAACTGCATTCTATAGGCACGGAACGCCTACCGATAAGGAGGAGTAAATAATACGTTCAACACAGATCGACGTCTCGCGTCACATACATAAGGCGATCAGTGCACGAGAACGTTCGGGGGTGATTGATCCTGGCGATACGGGGTTGGGACTGGTAGGTAGGTCCACGACCTACAGTAGGTAGTTCACTGGGGCTTGCAGGGGGGCTAGTCTGCCAACATATCTTTATCTGCTGTTGTAGGGCGTTATTGCAACCCCTGCCGTTTCGGTGGTGGACGGCGGCTGTTGCCGACGCGCGTCTTTCTCCCCTTTTTCTTTTTCTTCTTTTTTTAAAATCTTTTTTGGTTCACAGGAAGGGAAAGGCGGAGTATCGGATTTCATCGTAGAAAACTGTCAGCAGCTCCTTCTCATGCAAAGCTAACAGGCTAATACCCTCATAAGGCCCATCATTGAGTACGGTAGCATTATTTCGAGCCCTCATCAATCATACCTCAGCCAAACATTAGAAAAAATTCAAAATAGGTCATTCGTTTTATTTTCGCCAGCCAGTCACGCTACGATAGTGTATCATCCATGCGATATAAAGCGGGCATTCCTACCCTTTCTTGTCGGCGACGCGTAGCTTCCATGAAATTTCTATACCGTAATGCTTTAACGGTGGAATCAAAATTGATACAGTTCAGTACATCAAGGCACCATATCATCGCTCGAAGAGGTTAAATCATAAGAAGTACATCAAACCCATCCCAGCTCGATGCGACGCATACAAATTTTCATTTTTTCCTTCATCTACTGAAGAATGGAATAGGCTGCCACATGAATTTATGGACGACATCTGCTTTGTTATTTTTATTAAAAACGTCGAGTCATATTTTGAGAAGCAAATGGTGTAAACAAAAAATCTTTCCTAAAATTTATTTCGTTATTCACTGCGAGTGTTCAGTTTAGGATTTTATCTTATTAGTACCTATTGTCTAACGTATTCTTTTATTGTTTCGCTTCGCGGTTCTTTTCAGTGCTTCATATGCGACAAATTGAATGTCCGTTATAGTGTTGCAGTGCGTATGTTTTCCATTTTTTTGTGTGTTTCTGATGTTTTCCATTTTGTATAACAGTCCCATTCGTTCACCCACTCATGTAAGAGCTTACAGTATGTTTAAATAAAAAAAAAAGTATCTGTCACACTTGTTTCTGTGGACACCTGACCCGCGCCATAGCGGGAGGGACGAGGATGGGAGTGATGAAAGGGGAAAGAGAGAAAGAGGAGCCGTAGTGGAGGGCTACGAAGTAATTTCGACCACCTGGGGATCTTTAACCTGCGCTGACATCGCACAGCGCACGGACGCCTCTTCGTTTCGCCTCCATCGAAACGCAGCCGCCGAGGTAGAAACCGGGTACTCAGGCACAGTAGTCTGGCGCGTCTTACCACTGCACCCTATAATTCTCTTCTGTCCTCACGAGACAGTGGAGATGGCTTAGCTACAGAGCCAGTAGCTGGCCCGTGCATTTTCTTTTCATTATTCCTTCATTCGCAATAACATATGATCAACTCAGCTGTGTCAACTTCATCCTCGCGCTTTTTAAGCTCGTTCTGCTAAGATCGTCTCTGTTTCCAGCAGTAAATAGAGGAATGTCGAGGTCAGCGCCACACGCCATGCTGGCAGGTCGGCCGGCCTATATATGAAATGATGTGCCACTGTGCTGACACGCATTGGAGAGCACTGCAAAATCGGTTTTCCGTTGTTTTGCGGTGCTACGAGCACTGGGCTAGCTGGTTTGTTTTCAGGGCGCAAGCGAAAGACGCCTGCTAATAAACCTCCGTTTTTTTTTTTTCTTTTCTTTTTCTTTTTTTTTTTTCCCCCGAGGAGTTTGCCACCTCTTGTGCTCGTTGCTATGGCTCGTTGAATGGTTTCGCCACCCGGTGCCGCATTGATTGCTGGTCTTTGGAATTAGGCCTCATGGCATCCAAACCCGCTTGCCTACCTTCCTAGTACGGAAGGATGGCCGCGGTCACTCTGCCATTTATAATAAGAATAAACATGGTAGAAAAACGTAGGAATTCTTCCACCCCTGTCTGAGGTAGCAGGTTAAGTACTGCAGGATTCGAGTTCTGACCCGTTGCGGTCAGGTTCCCTATTCTAGAGACGCTCACAAGAGCACCCATTATACGCGGAAAAAGAATCAGTAATTTGAAATGCGTCGCTTTGAAGGAAAAATGTCTTCAAGTATTATAAGGCTTCAGTATAGTGCCCAGTTGAATGGTTAATTGAAGTTTTTAATATCTGTAACACAAACGCATGAACTTTTTTTCAAGCTGGCCAGAATCCTGTTTTTCTTGGGTCTAAGGTCGCTGCCCTCGAAGAGTTTTTTCACAAGAAGGGAAAGGCGCAGTATTTGACCCGCGCCGTACCGTAAGGGAAGAGGGGAGTGAAATCTTAGTTCCCAGCCCTCCACTACGAAAGATTTGGCGGACATTTCGTTGCGCTGAGGCCCTGTCACGTTAATTCCGGCCGTAGTTTTTGTGATTTCATTTCTGCTGGCATTGCTTGCAGGCGTGCTGTTTCGATCTTTATTTTCTTGATACTGGTGCTCACAAATTTGCTATAAATGTGATGTTGTGCTCTGTTTCAAACTATGGCAACTCAACTAGAACGTGATACAAGGTGTTCGAGTGCCGTCGAGTTGTGAACGGCGAATTAACAGTCGGCCGTTGCGATCAGCTGGCTGACCGTCCATGGCGAGCCGCACGGGCAACTCGAGACTTTTTTCGAGTATTTTGTAAATGAGTATTTAATAGCGCTGTAAAAGCTAGGAACGTCTGTAAAGTAGGTTGTTTGCTCCCGTTCAGAAGCACTAAGTTCTCGCTTGGGCAAGATCGGCTAATATGCTACAACTGCATGTTTTCGCATGATGACGGTAGCAGCGCGCTGTCATTCCGCGACTTCAAAAGGCTTGCAAATTGTGTTGCTTGGCTTCAGTCAGTACCGCGTGGTATTATGTTATATGTACTGAACAATTTTTTCCTCAGGCATTTCTACTACACGCAAGTTTCTAGAATGAATTGCCAATCAGCTGTCGAGTGTTGGTCTCGTTGCTTACTAGGTCAGCGTTTCAACGTGAGCAGTTGTGAGATTTATACACTGTTGTGTAATAAATTATTTGCTGATATAACTGCCAATAACGAAACATGCTTTCACCAGCGGAGTAGTCAGCACGAGCACGCAGAAATTGCGGAGAAATGCGAGCAAAATGTTAAAATAAAATTTGCTGTTTCTGCAGACCTACTACATAGTGCAGTGGTATTTATTCTTGTCCTGTGTAGAAACAGAGAGTTAATGACGGTTATAGAGATAACAGTATTTTTTCTATTGCCTGAGTCGGAGTCATATGAGAATATTCACTTCAGGACAATACTAGCATTGTCCGGCTATTTTTCATCTTTCATTGTATGGCACGCAAGAAAGCTGATAGCTGAGATATATGATGTAAAACCTAATTGTTGCTGCGGAGCAAAGCAGTTTCATAATGGCTCAGGTGGTGCTAAACATGCATGTGAAAATAAATGAATGAATCTATATAGGTTACGTGTTGTGATGCAATGCAAGGCGGCATATAGTGCATTGAATATTTTTAAGATACAGAGCACATGAAATTTACGCGTAATTTTCATTCAGGAGGTCTCCTATGTGGTCTTCAGAAGGAAAACAAGGTGCTGGTGGCCGCTGGCTATCTCAAAAAGTGCAAATTCTGCAATGTAGGCAGAGACTGGCCTAGTTAGCAGCTGTTACGTCCGCAAGGATCGGAAGTATGAAGGTGTAGTAAATCCTGAAATCAACTTGCTTCTTTGATTGATGAAAAAGCCGAAGCAAGGTTTCTGTGCTCTGCACTATGCATATTCTTATAGGTTCCTATTACTCAGCAACAGGTTTATTGAAGCCCATTTCTGGCTGGCTGTGCTAGGCATTTTGTCACACTTTACTATTCCCCACTTGCAGCCTTGCTTTGAGGTCATTAATCACATGGTATTAGAAATGTGCTTCAAACGTTTTGCTAGAGAATTGTACTCACTGTATGAGAAAGGTTTCCCATTTACACCCAAGAAAATTTCATCTTTCATGGTTGTATATGAAGACTTGTTACTTTCACTGTCTGGTATTTTCTTTTTTGCCCTTGTGCCTGAGTATTCCTCTTTGTGCCCGTAGCAAAGCTGTGCCGTAAGCATCGAGACCTTGATTTCACTTCAAGTTTTCATTTTGAAGAACCACGAGACAGGCTCACTTTATGCCTGGCTTTTTGTACTTGACTTCTTTACCTTGAACTCACTGCATGTAGTGCAGAAGTTATACATTCCCACGTTTCAGTATGTATGCATTAACAGCCTGTGTGCCTACTGGAAACATCTAAATGTACACAATCTAGTTTTTCTGTTCAACCGACCCTGTGCACAAAGTTCACAACAGCAAAATAGTAACAGGCTCTTCCCAACTTTGGTTGGAAGCAACAAGGGCTTTATGAGATGCCATTAAAACAAACCTTTTGTTTCAGTACTTCCATTTTTTGACTGACACAATGCAGCAATCAGTATTGGGAATTCAAACATGAAATTTTCAAACATGGAGAGTTTTCATAGTTGTATGAAAATGGCCTACAATAGCCCACACACTATGTTATGCTTCGTTAATGTTGTCTGTCTGTGATTGGGGTTTTCTCGCATGCACTGTAGTCTCGGCAAGTGGATATGTCTTTCTTGCTGCCGGAATAGCTACGTCACTATCCCATCCAGCACCTCGACACGCATTAGTATAAGTTTTGGCCGTGTAGTCTTGGCTGCGTACTTTGGTGTACAATGCATGTGCATGCAGTATGAATACAGCAATGCTGTAAATGCAACTCGTACGTCACACAGTTGCCTTTTTGCAATACAGCTCAAGTAAGGATCAAGTGCTCGAGAAAGATATTTATTTATTTCGTGATCCTCCGAATGTTATCATTGATTGACAGTGTATTGTTAACCATGATACAGTTTTTAGGCATTCTACCTACTACAGTATTTTCTAAAAAATCTAGTACAATGTGAGCAAAATCAATTGAGGTGTCAAGAACATAAGCTTAAAATAGTGAAGATTGTGAATGATGTAACTTCGGCGCGAACACACAATACACAAGAATTGATATCCTCGGTGCCCGTTCTTTGAATGCTGTTGCTCCAACTGAAACCCAAAATCTGTCGAATCCAACTTGTGCTCGAGCGGCCGTAGTCAATGGAGCCTATTGAACACATCTCCGCTCTGTTCCGCTACAAATTTTGTGGTCGCTTCGCATAGGGTTTGGGAGGAGGGGGTAAAGAGGAGGCTCCCTGCGGCTTACTTTTTAAGCGAAAGCTTCACTATAGGTAAAGTGGAGTCTTTGCGCAAGCCTCAGTTTGACATTCATTTCACCTTTAAGAAGCAGGAGGACAAACTCTATATATGCAGTTCAGGTGTCCACAGAAAAATGTGACAAATACTGTCCCTTTCCATTTAAACCAACACACAATGTTAGCATAGGCTAGCCACCAATTCAGGGAGTTACAGGGAATGAGTTACATCTTGTGCTCAAAACATCCGACCGCTTGAAGAGTAACCTTGTGAAAAAAATTGGCTGTGATTTAGATTCAGTTAAACCTAGTGAGAAGCGACAGCCGCTATAGCTGAAGCATGTGGACGCAGAAGCGGCGGTGGTGCCAGCGGCCGTCATCGCGGCGGCGTTTTACAAGATGCTCTTTTGGCTTTAGACCATTAATTTCTTTTCCTCCAAAAGCTTTCAGCTCATAGCGAAATGTTCTCCGGATCGTCAGATGCGGCAAACGATGATCGTAACGAGCACAGCTGCTTAGTTCCTCTTCCTGTGAGTCTGTGGCATGGCTGCGACAGAAACTCGCCTCGTGTATCGCCACGCAGCTGCTCACGCGTTAAGCTATATACTTCCCAGGTGTCACCCGTTAATAATTAGGGGGTATTATTAACGATGCGCCCTTAACGGTGCGCACACTCCCAGACACCCTTAGAGTGAGTGGGGGTAGCTGTTCCGGTAGCGAAGGAGATGCCCTCGACCTGCGTGGCAAGCTCTGCCGGAATCCAACTACCTTGTAGTGACAGAAGGGGGTGGCCGTTTGGTGCCTAGCTGTCGCCGGTTCAAACCAGAGTAAGGATCGGAGTCAGAAGTAACAAACAAAACACAATTTATGCACAGCAAGAGACGATACAAAGGAATACACAAGATCACGTGAAATGCACAGACGAGAGGTTCACAGAATAACAAACGCTAAGCATGCAACTACAGAATGATTCAATAACACAGAGGCTTTATAACAGATCAAACACGAGAGAGTTACATAAACAAACACCAAATTGTTCACCGGGCACTGTTGCAGTCCGACGCCTCAAGAGTCACGATGTGGCCGCCATACGAGACGAGCGCCGCTCCCTTGAAAGTCCGTGGGCTTGCCAGCAGCGGGTGATCCCCGGGAGTCCAGCCGAAGCACAGGCGAGCACGTCGCAAAACACTGACGAACTGACTGACTAACAAGCGGCGCGGTCTCTTTAAATAGGGCGCGCCGCGTCTGTCTGTTAGCACGCACCAAAACTAGCGCGCACACACACTTAGCTTCGCTGGTTATAGCGCTCCCGCTTCCTCCCGTCGAGCCGCGCATCGTCATTGGCTAGGTCCCATAGAAAATTCTCGAATTTTCTGGCGGATTCCAGTCCGATGAACCGCCGTCCTCCCCGGGCAATGGGAAAGAGGGTGACGGCAACGCGTACAAACCTACGCACTCTCCCGCGCGGGGAAGGGGTCTTTTCTCTACATGCTTTCCACGCGACGAAGCGCGGGCCTCGCGCCGTGCCGGCTTGATGAAAATGTGCGCCGATTTCGTGACACTGCCCCTCCCTTAAAGAATATTGTCCCACAATATTCACAACAACCACGAACATCGCGCGCACATGCATGCGCTCACAAGTATATAGGGCAAATGTCTACATCACACACCAATTTCACAAACTGCAATATTACAAAATTCATCAATGCCATGATGTTCACTAACATAGCACCACACTGTCGTCAGATACACATAAGAATCAACAACACACCGCTTTTCAAATGCGAAGCGCACAGACCTAAATTTCCGAGCGTAATTACAACCCGCGATCAGTGGGTGACACGCTTCTGTCCGCCAGGGATTCTGCCTTCGCTCTAGGCTCTCGCATTTGAGACACTTCTATGTTCCCAGATCGGGCTACTGAAAATTCCCTGAGGCATGACTTATCCTCTTGCAAATCACACAACCAATGTGTGCCGATAATTGCCCCTACAACCAGTAGCGCCGACGGATACACGGGAACCTGTGCCAACGCGCACAGACCAACAAAAAGAATCACTGTAGTAGTGCTCTTTCCTAGGCACCGGTATTCCTTCGGCTGAAGGGGGAATATTCCAAGTAATGCCCCCATAAGTAGGAAAAACACTTGGGCTACTTGCACCAACGACGGCCTAGGCATTCCTGACTTAATTTCCTGAGCCGTCCGTTTCTTTTCGGTTTCCTCCTGAGAGGCTTCCTTTTGTTTATTCTTGTCTCGAGGCTTTTCTTCCGGCTTCTCATGGCCTTGCTTTCCTCGCCTTGCCTTTTTCTTTTTAGATTCCTTGCAGCGCTCAGGCGCGGGACTTTGATCAGGATCCTCGGGAAATTTTGCGCCCTTGATATTTCCCAACACCAAATCACAGATAGGACGCTCCATGCACAGGGCTGTCAGTTTTCCAGAATAATATGGCGTCTGCACTTCCAATTTTGCGTCAGGTAGCAGCTGAATTGAGCCGTCAATCAACCTCACAGGGCATTTCTCACCAGTCAGATCATTCTCATGAATCAAACTGCGTTTAATAATTACGGCACTGCTACCTGTATCTCGTAGCACAGAAACTGATTTTCCTTTTATCTTTCCCCTCGAAACCGGCATCCAATTCACCGCAGATCCAGGTTGTGCATGTACTACGGCGTTCACCACCCGGATTTTCTTGTCCTTCTTCCGATTAACCACTTTCTCCGCTTCCTCCTCCTCTAGGTCGTGCACCACGCGGACTTTCCTGCCGTTCTTAAGCTCAACAAAGCCATCGGCATCTTCTTCCTCCAGGCGATATTCCGACTCTGACGGAGTCCTCGCGCATGCCGCCTGCGGTGCTGCCTTGTCAGCGTCGGGACACGACATCGCTTTGTGGCCCTTCTGTCCGCATTTCCAACACGCGGATGGATTGTTGGTTGCGAGTTTGCGGCAGTTAGGTGCATAATGGCCTAGTTGTCCGCAGAGATAGCACCTCGGGGGTGACTTTGCGCTATGTTGTGTCCGCCGGAATTCGGGCTTTTGAGGGTTTTCAGAATTTACAATTTTGCTCAAATTTTTGCCTCCCTGGGCTTCTAGGAATTGGTCCGCAAGTTCCATCATTTCTTCCAGGTTATTCGCTTTTCTTTCTTTTAAATAAAGCCACAGACCAGGGTGACAGCTGCCCAGGAATTGCTCCTTAATTAGGAGTTCGCGAAGTGCGCCATACTCTAGTTTAATTTTTGAGAGTTCAGTCCAGCTGTCGAAATAATGACTCAATCGCGCAACATACTGTGTTGCCGTTTCACCGTCCATAGGTTTTCCAGTCCTGAACTTCTCACGAAACCCATCCGTCGTAAACCTAAACCTTTTAAGTAATGAAGCTTTCACCTTGTTATCGCTGCCGGCATCCGCAGGAGGAAGTCTTCCAAACACACTTAATGCTTCACCGCTAAGGCAAGTGCTCAAGATGGTAGCACATTCACTGTCTGTCCAATTGGCATTAATGGCGATCCTTTCGAAGCGCAATAGGAATGCGTCGAGATCGTCTCTTCTCTCGTCGTACTTCGGGATCAATTTACTTGCGTCTATCCGCAAGCTGCTATGGCCTTCACAGGGGCTATTAACTTCAGCAAAACCGTTGTCGTTCCCTGACCTTTGGAGCTGAAGTTTCATATTCAGTAATTCCTTTTCTCGCTGAAATTCCTCTTCCCGCTCCTTTCGAGCCTTCTCTCTTTCTTCCTCGGCTTCCTTTCGAGCCCTCTCTCGCTCCTCCTCGGCTTCCTTTGGAGCCCTCTCTCGTTCCTCATCGGCTTCCTTTCGAGCCCTCTCTCGTTCCTTTTCTTCTCTCTCTCTTTCTTCTTTTTCTCTCTGGCTAACCCATTTGCGCAGTTCGGCACCGGACAACCCCAGCAGGGTGCCAGACTCAATCAGCTCTTTCAGATTCATCTCTGAAGCGCCAACCGTTTGGGTGTAGCCAAAAGTCTGCTTAGCGAACCTCGCCTAAACGCTTCCGCGCGGCACAACCTCTAGCGATCGCTCTGCTGCTACACAGTTTACGACCTCTTTGTAAACTCTTCCAACTCTTTCTCCGTCCTCTGAGCTTGAGTGCACCAAACGTCCTGTCGCAGACGCCAGAATAATTGTCACCCGTTAATAATTAGGGGGTATTATTAACGATGCGCCCTTAACGGTGCGCACACTCCCAGACACCCTTAGAGTGAGTGGGGATAGCTGTTCCGGTCGCGAAGGAGATGCCCTCTACCTGCGTGGCAAGCTCAGCCGGAATCCAACTACCTAGTAGTGACAGAAGGGGGTGGCCGTTTGGTGCCCAGCTGTCGCCGGTTCAAACCAGAGTAAGGATCGGAGTCAGAAGTAACAAACAAAACACAATTTATGTAGAGCACGAGACGATACAAATGAATACACAAGATCACTTGAAATACAACAGACGAGAGGTTCACAGAATACAAACGCTAAGCATGCAACTACAGAATGATTCAATAACACAGGCTTTACAACAGATCAAACACGAGAGAGTTACATAAACAAACACCGAATTATTCACCGGGCACTGTTGCAGTCCGACGCCTCAAGAGTCACGATGTGGCCGCCATACGAGACGAGCGCCGCTCCCTTGAATGTCCGTGGGCTTGCCAGCAGCGGGTGATCCCCGGGAGTCCAGCCGAAGCACAGGCGAGCACGTCGCAAAACACTGACGAACTGACTGACACACAAGCGGCGCGGTCTCTTTAAATAGGACTCGCCGCGTCTGTCTGTTAGCACGCACCAAAACTAGCGCGCACACACACATAGCTTCGCTGGTTATAGCGCTCCCTCTTCCTCCCGTCGAGCCGCGCGTCGTCATTGGCTAGGTCCCATAGAAGATTCTCGAATTTTCTGGCGGATTCCAGTCCGATGAACCACCGTCCTCCCCGGGCAATGGGAAAGAGGGTGACGGCAACGCGTACAAAGCTACGCACTCTCCCGCGCGGGGAAGGGGGCTTTTCTCTACATGCTTTCCACGCGACGCCGCGCGGGCCTCGCGCCGTGCCGGCTTGATGAAAATGTGCGCCGATTTCGTGACACCAGGTCAGTTAACGTTTGACCTTTGGTGGGAACATAGCTAACCAAAGAGCTTGTGGCTTAAGTTCCAACTTGAACTTGAAGCTGTTTGAAGGTCATCGGAAGCACACATTGACCTTGGCTTTACCTCACGAAATGAAGCTATCGCTTCAAAACGTGCAGCCGCTTAACCTTCAATAAAGATGGTGCGACCTTCATCTTATTAAATTTAGGTGCCCACCCAAAAGTATACTGCAGTTCCTTTCTCAAAAATTTAGCTTATAAAAAATATATATGTGCCCCGTCGCAATGGTACGGTGGTTAAGATGCCTGGCTACTGTTCCGGAGTGAACATGATTGCTGGCGGCAGCGTTTCTATTGAGGCGCATTTACGTAGAGGCATACGTGTGCTGTGCAATGTCAGTTGCATATTTAATATATCCTGGTGGTCGAAGTTACTTTATGGCCCTTCATTATGCACCTCTTCCTCTTTTCACGTTCACTACCACCCGACCACCTGACAGAGAGTAGAACATTTTATTTAATCTTGGTTTCTTGACTTAAAAATGATTTATGAAGAATGGCAGGCTTCATGCATCTTTATACAAGCCCATCAGTTTATTGCCAACCTCTTCTGCATTTCATATAGCGTTCAGATAATTAGCTCAATTTCTTCATTCCTTCTGCTGTTGGCTTTGTTAGGCCCAGCAAAGATTCGCTTGATCGAAGTTATTACACTGTAGTTCGTCCCCTTGACATTTCTTTGAGCTTGGATTTTCACGACCGTTGCATGGGTACTGCTGATGGAGATTGGTGTTTATTTGTAAAACAATACTTTGGTGATAGTGCAGCAAACTTTTCCCAGTTATTATGTATGTTATTGTGGTGCAGTAGTGATTCTGCAGATCTTCTCTCACATACATGCATGCCTCCAGTACCTACCTATCAAGGGTGTCTTTCTAATAATACAACTGAGGGCAATGAGATATGAGGATTCTCCTTATCTTCTTTGATGAGGCGACAGAGTGCCTGAGGAAGCAGTTGAAACATCACTCTGGCATAGTACAAAGCGTGGGAACCAGAATCTCCCGTCCTCTCCTGATCCGAGCCCCCATCGCCTTCGGCATAGCGGCTTTGTAGCTCTTTCTTTGTTGTTCTTGGCAGAATATAATCATAAATGACACGTGGAAGCACATCAAAGGAAGGAATCAGTGGACCTGGGATTCGCATGTGTAGAGGTTAACTAATAAGCTCTCATCAGTGACAGGGGCAATTTCTCGTTGCCATACTTTTCTTCTTTCTAAAATAAAACTTCAGATATATAACGCATCATTCATTTCGCATATGAATTATTGTTCTTTACTTTGGCTCACAACTGCTAAAAAAATCAAAGAAAAAATTTATCTCCTTCAAATGTAAGCCATTCTTCATATAGCAAATGTTGGTTACATAGCCCATACTGGAAGTATAATGTAGTAAAATATGTATGAATTTCGAGGTTTTTTGTGATATTATTTTCCTTCCAGCTTGAGAACTATGACAAAGATGCCACCCTGCTGAAAGAAACTAGAGATCTAGTGAACACACGTAACACAGACATTTTTTCACATGGGCTATAGGCTCCAGACATTAGAATATACTCTTCCCACAATTTGAAGTAAATTCGAAGACATAAATCAGTACACTAAAGCTGCACTGGTTCAGCGTTTTGTAATTATGTAACCCGATGGTATTTTCCGCAGTTATAAAGTTCTCTCTTATTTGCATTCATGGCCTCTGTTATAATTTTGCACTTAAAGCGTTGTTAAAGTATGCGCTACCTACATTCATTTTTTTTCCAGTCATTCTAAGAATATATCCTGCTAGTTTGTTTTGCTTGCTGAACTGATATTCAGATGCTGTTTTGATAGACCTATGTTTGCATTGCATTACTTACATTATTGGTCTGGTTTCCTGCGTTTAAGACATGAAAAAAAAATGTATATTTGCTTCTTGACATGTATGTATATTATTTTATTGCATGCTGGCCTGCCTTGTAATGACTGCCAGGGCCCCATCAAGCTGGTTACTTGCAGCTTTTAGCCCAGGCAGCCTACAATAACATTCTGGGAAATAGAATTGAATTGAAATTGACTAGCAACGCATGTGTCGATGGGGCGACGAGGGGCAGGACGCAAGTGGGAAGACAGCCTCTCGATGGGAGAGGGTTCTATACTTTACCGGAGATAGTGCTGCTGTATTTGTTTTTGATGTAGATGATATAGTGGGGCCCTGGGTACGCCCAGAATAGCAATACGAAATGACTTGTACGCCCGGCCACTGAAAATTACTGCCCTTATTTTTTTGTTAATCTAGAGATTGAAGAAAGGGTAGTCCAGTCCATTCTGAGCTTGAACTCCATGCTTAGTCATGGTTAGGTTGTAACCATTTAGGTGCTTATGCCCTAACCAGTTAAGTAGTGGGAAGAAGTTATATTTATCAATTTATTTTTGGTCCTTCCAGTTTTACTCTCAATACTATATATTATAGTATAAATATGCTCTAGTAGTATGCTTCCTGGTCTTCCGTGTCTAACTGCACGACTGATATGTATTCTAATGTTTGTTGAAGAGAAAATAACATCTTTGACGCTGAATGGCACTGTGCTCCTTGCTTAAAGTGAGGGCAGAGCCACTTTATGTGTTTGTCATAGCTGTTCAAAGATTAGGACACAAAAGAACAGAGCAAAGCTGTCATGGAGAAAACTAGTTTATCATTCCCTGGTTTGTAATAAAAATAATTCATGTATAATGTCTGAGTTAGCGTTCTTATGAGAAAACAACACTGTTCCTGCTCACTGCAAGCTGATCGTAGCAATGCCGAAGTTGTAGAATGAAAACACTACTCTAAATATTAAACATTGATAGATAATACTCATGTGTCAACCTCAAGTGAAAGCATAAAATGGGGCTTCAGTGACTGTGGAAACATATGTTCCAGCCAAGGTCTGTGCTAATTACCTTGTCTATATGTGGTAAGTAGTTTTGCCTTTCATGTAAGCTGCACTGTAGAGCAACTATTAATGTGTACTTGTGTTTTATGACACATAGCTGCCATATCTCATGTTCTTTCCTTACCTGATGCTCATTTATCGTTTCACGCAACTCAAACAATGCTACGCTTGCTACTGTTGCCTACGTAGCATCAAAAGATGTAAACTGAAAAAGTGAGAAAGGTGCTGAAAGCAATATGTTTCAAGAAAACTATACGTCGGGCTTAGACACGTTGTCATTAACAGTATGTCGCTTCTATTTAGACATTGATGGAATAATACTTTCTTAACACAAGTGTGCAAGTTCACTGAAAGCAGTTTAATTGTGACACCTTTCAGAGCTAACTTGTTGTTGAGAGTGTGTGGCTTATTTAGCGCTTAGCAGGATGCAACAAAATGTGCAGCTGGGTTTAAATTTTGAAAATCCTTTGCTTTAAAGAGAACAGGCAATCTGATATCAGGTGCAGGAGGCACACAGAAATTACTGCTTGTATTTAGCAGTGTGAAAATAGAGCATTAGAAAAGTGACAAATGAAAGCATTGGACATCTAGTTGCAAAGAAAAACAAGATTTGAGAAGGAGCCTCAGTTCACAAGCAAACATTTCAACAAGAAGACTTCTCTTTGCCCAAGTGAAGACTGATCCTCTTGTCGGAATGTTTGCTTGTGAACTGAGGCTCATGCTCAACCCATGTTTGATTTTTTTTATTCTGTGTATACACCTTCCCCTCATTCTAGTGAGTACTTATGCACACTTGGAATACTCTCGAGCACTGCATATGCAGAAAAACATTCAAGAAGCTGTGGAATTAAGTAAATATTCGCTTCTGTGGAGAAAGCCATCACCTTTAATAACGTGTCATCAAACACGAAAACCTAATAAGTGCGTTAGCTTGCTCGTACAGCTGATAAACCTCCACTTGACAGCTGTTTTATAAGTCGGCCTTTCGAGCAGCCACAAATCATTTCTTGCAATTCATTGCCAGGTGTCCAAGAAAGCACACTCTACGTATGTCAAAGGAAGGTTGTGAGCATCTGTTTTGTATCGTCTATCTGCATTCACTTTCGTTTATTCACGGCGATTATTTATGCTTCAGTTGACGAGGTGATGTGCGGATATATCTGAAAAATCTTTCATTTGTTTTCTTGATATCCTTTTCTTAATGTGCAATGTTCACTTCACTTTTACTTCGACATATATCACATTTATGGAAAACCTGGAACTAAACGGGGCAAGATGTATCAAGGGCCATTAGGAACTTGAGTTCCAAAGATGAGCTCATCTAAGTTGCATTTTGAGCACTGACTAAGCTGTCGATTTCAATGTCTTTTTAAGTTAATTAAACGACCCCTTGATTGTTTGATTAATATAAAGCTAATTCTGGATCCGATGTGTGTATGTATATGTATGTAAAACTACATTCACTGCTGCTTCGGTATTTGGCGAGGTGTGATAGGCATGCGAGCACTTAACCAAATGAGCACCCTGCAAGCGGGCTTTGTTTTTGGCAAATTACCGTTTACTTAAAAATACACTTAAACAAACAAACAAACAAACAAAAAACATGCCGAGCGGCTTGATCGTTTCACCACGGTAGTCGTCACACAGCTGTCGCCGACAAAACTATACCGATTCAGGGATCTTATTCAAGTGTGGTAAGCTGCGACGCGGAAAGTGAGCGGCCGCATGGCGAACGATCACTCAACGGGCCCAATTCTCGTAGCGTGCGCCGTCCAAGATCGAGCGCAGTGTCACGCGCTGCATGGCCTGCAGATCTCGAGACGCGCACCTACTTGACGCGGCGAAGAATCAGAAGAATTCAGCCGATCGTCGTAAACTCCTCCCTTACGCGCATTTGATGATGGCGTTCTTAGCAGAACGAGCTTAAAAAGCGCGCAGATCAAGTTGTCACAGCTAAGAGTTGATCATAGGTTGTTGTTGTGCCTGAAGGAAGAATGAAAAGAAATTGCTGCTGGCTCTCTAGCTGAGCCACCTGATAGATGTATAGGAAGGGAAAGGCGCGGTAACTGTCTCACTTTTTTTCTGTGGACACCTCTACCGAGCCGTAAGGGACAGGAGGCAGATGAGAATGAAAGTGGAAAAAGAGAAAGAGAAGCCGTAGTGGAGGGCTATGGAGTAATATCGACTACCTGGGGATCTTTAACGGGCGCTGACATCGCACAGCACACGGACGCCTCTTCGTTTCGCCTCCATCGAAACGAACTGAGCCACCTCCGCTGCCTCGTGCGGACAGAAGAGAAAATAGAAAAGAAAAAGGGAAGAAAGACGTGCGTCGCGAAAGCCATCGTCCACCGCCGAAACGGCAGCGGGTGCAATGACGCCCTACAACAGATAAAAAAACAGTGGCAGGCTAGCCCCTCCGCAAGCGGCAGTGACCTATACCCACCACCTACTGAGGGTCGTGGAGCTATACCTACCAGTCCCAACCCCGTAGGGCGAGGATCAATAACCACACCCGACCGTTCTCGTGCACTGATCGCTTTATGTATGCGACGCGATAAGTCGATCTGCGTAGAATGTATTATTTACTCGTCCTTATCCGTAGGTGTTCCGTGCCTATGGAAAGCATATGTTGATGCCAGGAAAGGAATCGTACAACAAAGACTGATGAGGATATATAAATTGTCGACGGCACTTATTGTGCGTTCCGCGGAGATTGGAAATGCATCGATTCTCTGGCGTCGATTGCTAGAGCACGGAGGAAATACATGAAACGATGTGCCACTGTGCTGCCACGCATTGTGGAAAATAATAATAATAATAATAATAATAATAATAATAATAATAATAATAATAATAATAATAATAATAATAATAATAATAATAATAATACAGTAATAATAATTGGTTCACAGGAAGGGAAAGGCGCAGTAACTGTCACACTTGCTCTGTGGACAACCGAACCGCGCCGTAAGGGAAGGGAGGAGGGTGGGAATGAAAGTGGAAAGAGAGAAAGAGGGGCCGTAGCGGAGGGCTACGGAGTAATTTCGACCACCTGGGGATCTTTAACCTGCGCTGACATCGCACAGCGTACGGACGCCTCTTCGTTTCGCCTCCATCGAAACGCAGCCGCCGAGGTAGAAACCGGGTACTCCGGCACAGTAGTCGGGCGCGTCTTACCACTGCACCCTATTAATTCTCTTCTGTCCTCACAAGGCAGAGGAGATGGCTAAGCTACAGAGCCAGTAGCTGGCCCGTGCATTTTGTTTTCATTCTTCCTTCATTCGCAATAAGATATGATCAACTCAGCTGTGTCAACTTGATCCTCGCGCTTTTTAAGCTCGTTCTGCTAAGAACGTCTCTGTTTCCAGCAGTAAATAGAGGAATGTCGAGGTCAGCGCCACACGCCATGCTGGCAGGTCGGCCGGCCTATACATGAAACGATGTGCCACTGTGCTGACACGCATTGCAGAGCACTGCAAAATCGGTTTTCCGTTGTTTTGCGGTGCTACGAGCACTGGGCTAGCTGGATTGTTTTCAGAGCGCAAGCGAAAGACGCCTGCTACTTAACCTCCATTTTTTTTTTCGTAGAGTATGCCACCTCTTGTGCTCGTTGCTATGGCTCGTTGAATGGTTTCGCCACCCTGTGCCGCATTGATTGCTGGTCTTTGGAATTAGGCATCATGGCATCCAAACCCGCTTGCCTACCTTCCTAGTACGGAAGGATGGGCGCGGTCACTCTGCCATTTATAATAAGAATAAACATGGTAGAAAAACGTAGGAATTCTTCCACCCCTGTCTGAGGAAGCAGGCTAAGTACTGCAGGATTCGAGTTCTGACCCGTTGCGCTCAGGTTCCCTATTCTAGCGACGCTCACAAGAGCACCCATTATACGCGGAAAAAGAATCAGTAATTTGAAATGCGTCGCTTTGAAGGAAAAATGTCTTCAAGTATTATAAGGCTTCAGTATAGTGCCCAGTTGAATGGTTAATCGAAGTTTTTAATATCGGTAACACAAATGCATGAACTTTTTTTCAAGCTGGCCAGAATCCTGTTTTTCTTGGGTCTAAGGTCGCTGCCCTCGAAGAGTTTTTTCACAAGAAGGGAAAGGCGCAGTATTTGACCCGCGCCGTACCGTAAGGGAAGAGGGGAGTGAAATCTTAGTTCCCAGCCCTCCACTACGAAAGATTTGGCGGACATTTCGTTGCGGTGAGGCCCTGTCACGTTAATTCAGGCCGTAGTTTTTGTGATTTCATTTCTGCTGGCATTGCTTGCAGGCGTGCTGTTTCGATCTTTATTTTCTTGATACTGGTGCTCACAAATTTGCTATAAATGTGATGTTGTGCTCTGTTTCAAACTATGGCAACTCAACTAGAACGTGATACAAGGTGTTCGAGTGCCGTCGAGTTGTGAACGGCGAATTAACAGTCGGCCATTGCGATCAGCTGGCTGACCGTCCATGGCGAGCCGCACGGGCAACTCGAGACTTTATGTCGAGTATTTTGTCAATGAGTATTTAATAGCGCTGTAAAAGCTAGGAACGTCTGTATAGTAGGTTGTTTGCTCCTGTTCAGGAGCACCAAGTTCTCGCTTGGGCAAGATCGGTTAATATGCTACAACTGCATGCTTTCGCATGAAGACGGTAGTAGCGTGCTGTCATTCCGCGACTTCAAAAGGCTTGCAAATTGTGTTGTTTGGCTTCAGTCAGTACCGCGTGGTATTATGTTATAAGTACTGAACAATTTTTTCCTCAGGCATTTCTGCTACATGCAAGTTTCTAGAATGAAGGCCAATGCTTGCCAATCAGCTTACGCTGGTTGGTCTCGTGGCCTACTAGGCCAGTGTGTCAACGTGAGCAGTTGTAAGATTTATACACTGTTGTGTAATAAATTATTTCCTGATATAACTGCCAATAACGAAACATGCTTTCACCAGCGAAGTAGTCAGCACGAGCACGCGGAAATTGCGGAGAAATGCGAGCAAAATGTTAAAATAAAATTTGCTGTTTCTGCAGACCTAGTACATAGTGCAGTGGTATTTATTCTTGTCCTGTGTAGAAACAGAGAGTTAATGACGGTTATAGAGATAACAGCATTTTTTCTATACCCTGAGTCGGAGTCATATGAGAATATTCACTTCAGGACAATACTAGCGTTGTCCGGCTATTTTTCATCTTTCATTGTATGGCACGCAAGAAAGCTGATAGCTGAGATATATGATGTAAAACCAAATTGTTGCTGCGGAGCAAAGCAGTTTCATAATGGCTCAGGTGGTGCTAAACATGCATGTGAAAATAAATGAATGAATCTATATAGGTTACCTGTTGTGATGCAATGGAAGGCGGCATATAGTGCATTGAATATTTTTAAGATACAGAGCACAAGAAATTTACGCGTAATTTTCATTCAGGAGGTCTCCTATGTGGTCTTCAGAAGGAAAACAAGGTGCTGGTGGCCCCTGGCTATCTCCAAAAGTGCAAATTCTGCAATGTAGGCAGAGACTGGCCTAGTTAGCAGCTGTTACGTCCGCAAGGATCGGAAGTATGAAGGTGTAGTAAATCCTGAAATCAACTTGCTTCTTTGTGTGATGAAAAAGCCGAAGCAAGGTTTCTGTGCTCTGCACTATGCATATTCTTATAGGTTCCTATTGCTCAACAACAGGTTTATTGAAGCCCATTTCTGGCTGGCTGTGCTAGGCATTTTGTCACACTTTACTATTCCCCACTTGCAATCTTGCTTTGAGGTCATTAATCACATGGTATGAGAAATGTGCTTCAAACGTTTTGCTAGAGAATTGTACTCACTGTATGAGAAAGGTTTCCCATTTACACCCAAGAAAATTTCATCTTTCATGGTTGTATATGAAGAGTTGTTATTTTCATTGTCTGGTATTTTCTTTTTTGCCCTTGTGCCTCAGTGTTCCTCTTGGTGCCCGTAGGAAAGCTGTGCCGTAAGCATCGAGACCTTGATTTCACTTTAAGTTTTCATTTTGAAGAACCACGAGACAGGCTGACATTTGTACTTCTCGACTTTTGGCTTTTTGTACTTGACTTCTTTACCTTGAACTCACTGCATATAGTGGAGAAGTTATACATTCCCATATTTCAGTATGTATGCATTAACAGCCTGTGTGCGTACTGGAAACATCTAAATGTACACAATCTAGTTTTTTTGTTCAACCGACCCTGTGCACAAATTTCACAACAGCAAAATAGTAACAGGCTCTTCCCAACTTTAGCTGGGAGCGACAAGGGCTTTATGAGATGCCATTAAAACAAACCTTTTGTTTCAGTACTTCCCTTTTTTGACTGACATAATGCAGCAATCAGTATTGGGAATTCAAGCATGAAATTTTCAAACATGGAGAGTTTTCAAAGTTGTATGAAAATGGCCTAAAATAGCCCACACATTATGCTTCGTTAATGTTGTCTGTCTGTGAGTGGGGTTTTCTCGCATGCACTGTAGTCTCGGCAAGTGGATATGTCTTTCTTGCTGCCGGAATAGCTACGTCACTATCCCATCCAGCACCTCGACACGCATTAGAATAAGTTTTGGCCGTGTAGTCTTGGCTGCGTACGTTGGAGTATAATGCATTTGCATGCAGTATGAATACAGCAATGCTGTAAATGCAACTCGTACGTCACACAGTTGCATTTTTGCAATACTGCTCAAGTAAGGATCAAGTGCTCGAGAGAGATATTTATTTATTTCGTGATCCTCCGAATGTTACCATTGATTGACAGTGTATTGTTAACCATGATACAGTTTTTAGGCATTCTACCTACTACAGTATTTTCTAAAAAATCTAGTACAATGTGAGCAAAATCAATTGAGGTGTCAAGAACATAAGCTTAAAATAGTGAAGATTGTGAATGATGTAACTTCGGCGCGAACACACAATACACAAGAATTGATATCCTCGGTGCCCGTTCGTCGAATACTGTTGACCCCAACTGAAACCCAAAATCTGTCGAATCCAACTTGTGCTCGAGCGGCCGTAGTCAATGGAGCCTATTGAACACATCTCCGCTCTGTTCCGCTACAAATTTCGTGGTCGCTTCGCTTAGGGTTTGGGAGGAGGGGGTAAAGAGGAGACTCAGTTCGGTTTACTTTTTAAGCGAAAGCTTCACTATAGGTAAAGTGGAGTCTTTGCGCAAGCCTCAGTTTGACATTCTTTTCACCTTTAAGAAGCAGGAGGACAAACTGTATCTATGCAGTTCAGTTGTCCACAGAAAAATGTGACAAATACTGTTCCTTTCCATTTAAACCAACACACAATGTTAGCATAGGCTAGCCACCAATTCAGGGAGTTACAGGGAAAGAGTTACATCTTGTGCTCAAAACATCCGACCGCTTGAAGAGTAACCTTGTGAAAAAAAGTTGGCTGTGATTTAGATTCAGTTAAACCTAGTGAAAAGCGACAGCCGCTATAGCTGAAGCATGTGGACGCAGAAGCGGCGGTGGTGCCAGTGGCCATCATCGCGGCGGCGTTTTACAAGATGCTCTTTTGGCTTTAGACCATTAATTTCTTCTCCTCCACAAGCTTTCAGCTCATAGCGAAATGTTCTCCGGATCGTCAGATGCGGCAACCGATGATCGTAACGAGCACAGCTGCTTAGTTCCTCTTCCTGTGAGTCTGTGGCATGGCTGCGACAGAAACTCGCCTCGTGTATCGCCACGCAGCTGCTCACGCGCTAAGCTATATACTTCCCAGGTCAGTTAACGTTTGACCTTTGGTGGGAACATAGCTGCTTAAGTTTCAACTTGACCTTTAAGCTGTTTGAAAGTCATCGGAAGCACACATTGACCTTGGCTTTACCTCACGAAATGAAGCTATCGCTTCAAAACGTGCAGCCGCTTGACCTTCAATAAAGATGGCGCGACCTTCATCTTATTAAATTTAGGTGCCCACCCAAAAGTATACTGCAGTTCCTTTCTCCAAAATCTAGCTTATAAAAAATATATATGTGCCCCGTCGCAATGGCACGGTGGTTAAGATGCCTGGCTACTGTTCCGGAGTGAATGTAATTGCTGGCGGCAGCGTTTCTATTGAGGCGCATTTACGTAGAGGCATACGTGTGCTGTGCAATGTCAGTTGCATATTTAATATATCCTGGTGGTCGAAATTACTTTATGGCCCTTCATTATGCACCTCTTCCTCTTTTCACGTTCACTACCACCCGACCACCTGACAGAGAGTAGAACATTTTATTTAATCTTGGTTTCTTGACTTAAAATGATTTATGAAGAGTGGCAGGCTTCATGCATCTTTATACACGCCCATCAGTTTATTGTCAACCTCTTCTGCATTTCATATATCGTTCAGATAATTAGCTCAATTTCTTCAGACCTTCTGCTGTTGGCTTTGTTAGGCCCAGCAAAGATTCGCTTGATCGAAGTTATTACACTGTAGTTCGTCCCCTTGACATTTCTTTGTGCTTGGATTTTCACGACCGTTGCATGGGTACTGCTGATGGAGATTGGTGTTTATTTGTAAAACAATACTTTGGTGATAGTGCAGTAAACTTTTCCCAGTTATTATGTATGTTATTGTTGTGCAGTAGTGATTCTGCAGATCTTCACTCACATACAGATGCATGCCTCCAGTACATGCCTAACAAGGGTGTCTTTCTAATAATACAACTGAGTGCAATGGGATATGGGGATTCTCCTTATCTCCTTTGATGAGGCGACAGAGTGCCTGAGGAAGCAGTTGAAACATCACTCTGGCATAGTACAAAGCGTGGGAACCAGAATCTCCCGTCCTCTCCTGATGCGAGCCCCCAATCGCCTTCGGCATAGCCGCTTTGTAGCTCTTTCTTTGTTGTTCTTGGCAGAATATAATCATAAATGACACGTGGAAGCACATCAAAGGAAGGGAGCAGTGAACCTGGGATTCGCATGTGCAGAGGTTAACTAATAAGCTCTCATCAGTGACAGGGACAATTTCTCGTTGCCATACTTTTCTTCTTTCTAAAATAAAACTTCAGATATATAACGCATTATTCATCTCGCATATGAATTATTGTTCTTTACTTTGGCTCACAACTGCTAAAAAAAAACAAAGAAAAAGTTTATCTCCTTCAAATGTAAGCCATTCTTCATATAGCAAATGTTGGTTACATAGCCCTTACTGGAAGTATAATGTAAAATATGTATGAATTTCGAGGTTTTTTGTGATATTATTTTCCTTCCAGCTTGAGAACTATGATAAAGATTCCACCCTGCTGAAAGAAACTAGAGATCTAGTGAACACACGTAACACAGACATTTTTTCACATGGGCTATAGGCTCCAGACATTAGAATATACTCTTCCCACAATTTGAAGTAAATTCAAAGACATAAATCAGTCCACTAAAGCTGCACTGGTTCAGTGTTTTGTAATTATGTAACCCGATGGTATTTTCCGCAGTTATACAGTTCTCTCTTATTTGCATTCATGGCCTCTGTTATAATTTTGCACTTAAAGCGTTGTTAAAGTATGCACTACCTGCATTCATTTTTTTTCCAGTCATACTAAGAATATATTCTGCTAGTTTGTTTTGCTTGCTGAACTGATATTTAGATGCTGTTGTGATAGACCTATGTCTGCATTGCATTACTTACATTATTGGTCTGGTTTCCTGCGTTTAAGACATGAAAAAAAATGTATATTTGCTTCTTGATATGTGTGTATAATATTTTATTGCATGCTGGCCTGCCTTGTAATGACTGCCTGGGCCTCATCAAGCTGGTTACTTGCAGCTTTTAGCCCAGGCAGCCTACCATAACATTCTGGGAAATAAAATTGAATTTAATTTGACTAGCAACGCGTGTGTCGATGGGGCGACGAGGGGCAGGAGGCAAGTGGGAAGACAGCCTCTCGATGGGAGAGGGTTCTATACTTTACCGGAGATAGTGCTGCTGTATTTGCTTTTGATGTAGATCGTATAGTGGGGCCCTGGGTAGGACCAGAATAGCAATACGAATGACTTGTGCACCCGGCCACTGAAAATTACTGCCCTTATTTTTTTGTTAATCTAGAGATTGAAGAAAGGGTAGTCCAGTCCATTCTGAGCTTGAATTTCATGCTTAGTCATGGTTAGGTTGTAACCATTTAGGTGCTTATGCCCTAACCAGTTAAGTAGTGGGAAGAAGTTATATTTATCAATTTATTTTTGGCCCTTCCAGTTATACTCTGAATACTATATATTATACTCTAACTATGCTCTAGTAGTATGCTTCCTGGTCTTCCGTGTCTAACTGCACGACTGATATGTATTCTAATGTTTCTTGAAGAGAAAATAACATCTTTGACGCTGAATGGCACAATGCTCCTTGCTTAAAGTGAGGGCAGAGCCACTTTATGTGTTTGTCATAGCTCTTCAAAGATTAGGCCACAAAAGAAAAGAGCAAAGCTGTCTTGGAGAAAACTAGTTTATCATTCCCTGGTTTGTAATAAAAATAATTCATGTATAATGTCTGAGTTAGCGTTCTTATGAGAAAACAACACAGTTCCTGCTCACTGCAAGCTGATCGTAGCAATGCCGAAGTTGTAGAATGAAAACACTACTCTAAAAATTAAACATTGCTAGATAATACTCATGTGTCAACCTCAAGTGAAAGCATAAAGTGTGGCTTCAGTGACTGTGGAAACACTATGTTCCAGCCAAGGTCTGTGCTAATTACCTTGTCTGTATGTGGTGAGTAGTTTTGCCTTTCATGTAAGCTGCACTGTAGAGCAACTAATAATGTGTACTTGTGCTTTATGATACATAGCTGCCATATCTCATGTTCTTTCCTTACCTGATGGTCATTTATCGTTTCACGCAACTTAAAAAATGCTATGCTTGCTGCTGTTGCCTACTTAGCTTCAAAAGATGTAAACTGAAAAAGGGAGAAAGGTGCTGAAAGCAATATGTTTCAAGAGAACTATATGTCGGGCTTAGACACGTTGTCATTTACAGTATGTCGCTTCTATTTAGACATTGATGGAATAATACTTTCTTAACACAAGTGTGCAAGTTCACTGAAAGCAGTTTAATTGTGACACCTTTCAGAGCTAACTTGTTGTTGAGAGTACGTGGCTTATTTAGCGCTTAGCAGGATGCAACAAAATGTGCAGCTGGGTTTAAATTTTGAAAATCCTTTGCTTTAAAGAGAACAGGCGATCTGATATCAGGTGCAGGAGGCACACAGAAATTACTGCTTGTGTTTAGCAGTGTGAAAATAGAACATTAGAAAAGTGACAAATGAAAGCATTGGACATCTAGTTGCAAAGAAAAACAAGATTTGAGAAGGAGGCTCAGTTCACAAGCAAACATTTCAACAAGAAGACTTCTCTTTGTCCAAGTGAAGACTGATCCTGTTGTTGGAATGTTTGCTTGTGAACTGAGGCTCATGCTCAACCCATGTTTGTTTGTTTTTTTTTTTATTCTGTGTATACACCTTCCCCTCATTCTAGTGAGTCCTTATGCACACTTGGAATACTCTCGAGCACTGCATATGCAGAAAAACATTCAAGAAGCTGTGGAATTAAGTAAATATTCGCTTCGTGGAGAAAGCCATCACCTTTAATAACGTGTCATCAAACACGAAAACCTAATAAGTGCGTTAGCTTGCTCGTACAGCTGATAAAGCTCCACTTGACAGCTGTTTTATAAGTCGGCCTTTCGAGCAGCCACAAATCATTTCATGCAATTCATTGCCAGGTGTCCAAGAAAGCACACTCTACGTATGTGAAAGGAAGGTTGTGAGCATCTGTTTTGTATCGTCTATCTGCATTCACTTTCGTTTATTCACGGCGATTATTTATGCTTCAGTTGACGAGGTGATGTGCGGATATATCTGAAAAATCTTTCATTTGTTTTCTTGATATCCTTTTCTTAATGTGCAATGTTCACTTCACTTTTACTTCGACATATATCACATTTATGGAAAATCCTGGAACTAAACGGGGCAAGATGTATCAAGGGCCATTAGGAACTTGAGTTCGAAAGATGAGCTCATCTAAGTTGCATTTTGAGCACTGACTAAGCTGTTTGTTTCAATGTCTTTTTAAGTTAATTAAACGACCCCTTGATTGTTTGATTAATTTAAAGCTAATTCTGGATCAGATATGTGTATGTATATGTATGTAAAACTACATTCACTGCTGCTTCGGTATTTGGCGAGGTGTGATATGCATGCGAGCACTTAACCAAATGAGCATCCTGCAAGCGGGGTTTGCTTTTGGTGAATTACCGTTTACTTAAAAATACACTTAAAAAAACAAACAAACAAAAAAAAAACATTCCGAGCGGCTTGATCGGTTCACCACGGTAGTCGTCACACAGCTGTCGCCGACAAAACTATACCGATTCAGGGATCTTATTCAAGTGTGGTAAGCTGCGACGCGGAAAGTGAGCGGCCGCATGGCGAACGATCACGCAACGGGCCGAATTCTCGTAGCGTGCGCCGTTCAAGATCGAGCGCAGTGTCACGCGCTGCATGGCGCCTGCAGATCTCGAGACGCGCGCCTACTTGACGCGGCGAAGAATCAGAAGAATTCAGCCGATCGTCGTAAACTTAAAGTTAAATTGGTTCACAGGAAGGGAAAGGCGCAGTAACTGTCACACTTGCTCTGTGGACACCCGAACCGCGCCGTAAGGGAAGGGAGGGAGGTGGGAATGAAAGTGGAAAGAGAGAAAGAGGAGCCGTAGTGGAGGGCTACGGAGTAATTTCGACCACCTGGGGATCTTTAACGTGCGCTGACATCGCACAGCACACGGACGCCACTTCGTTTCGCCTCCATCGAAACGCAGCCGCCGCGGTCGGGTTCGAACCCGGGAACTCCGGCACAGTAGTCGGGCGTCTTACCACTGCACCACCCCGGCGGGGCCGTAAACTCCTCCCTTACGCGCATTTGATGATGACGTTCTTAGCAGAACGAGCATAAAAAGCGCGCAGATCAAGTTGTCACAGCTAAGAGTTGATCATAGGTTGTTGTGACTGATGGAAGAATGAAAAGAAATTGCTGCTGGCTCTGCAGCTGAGCCACCTGATTGATGTATAGGAAGGGAAAGGCGCGGTAACTGTCTCACTTGTTTTCTGTGGATACCTCAACAGAGCCGTAAGGGACAGGAGGCAGGTGGGAATGAAAGTGGAAAGAGAGAAAGAGGAGCCGTTGTGGAGGGCTATGGAGTAATATCGACCACCTGGTGATCTTTAACGTGCGCTGACATCGCACAGCACACGGACGCCTCTTCGTTTCGCCTCCATCGAAACGAACTGAGCCACCTCCGCTGCCTCGTGCGGACAGAAGAGAAAATAGAAAAGAAAAAGTTGAGAAAGACGTGCGTCGCGAAAGCCATCGTCCACCGCCGAAACGGCAGCGGGTGCAATGACGCCCTACAACAGATAAAAATATGGTGGCAGGCTAGCCCCTCCGCAAGCGGCAGTGACCTATACCCACCACCTACTGAGGGTCGTGGAGCTATACCTACCAGTCCCAACCCCGTAGGGCCAGGATCAATAACCACACCCGACCGTTCTCGTGCAGTGATCGCCTTATGTATGCGACGCGATAAGTCGATCTGCGTAGAATGTATTATTTACTCGTCCTTATCCGTAGGTGTTCCGTGCCTATGGAAAGCACATGTAGATGCCAGGAAAGGAATCGTACAACAAAGACTGACGAGGATATATAAATTGTCGACGGCACTTATAGTGCGTTCCGCGGAGATTGGAAATGCATCGATTCTATGGCGTCGATTGCTAGAGTACGGGGGAAATACATGAAACGATGTGCCACTGTGCTGACACGCACTGCGGAACATAATAATAATAGTAATAATAATTGGTTCACAGGAAGGGAAAGGCGCAGTAACTATCACACTTGCTCTGTGGACACCCGAACCGCGCCTTAAGAGAAGGGAGGAGGGTGGTAATGAAAGTGGAAAGAGAGAAAGAGGGGCCGTAGTGGAGGGCTACGGAGTAATTTCGACCACCTCGGGATCTGTAACGTGCGTTGACATCGCACAGCACACGGACGCCACTTCGTTTCGCCTCCATCGAAACGCAGCCGCCACGGTCGGATGCAAACCCGGGAACTCCGGCACAGTAGTCGGGCGTCTTACCACTGCACCACCCCGGCGGGGCTTGTGGAACACTTAAAGTTAAATTGGTTCACAGGAAGGGAAAGGCGCTGTAACTGTCACACTTGCTCTGTGGACACCCGTACCGCGCCGTAGGGGAAGGGAGGAAGGTGGGAATGAAAGTGGAAAGAGAGAAAGAGGAGCCGTAGTGGAGGGCTACGGAGTAATTTCGACCACCTGGGGATCTTTAACGTGCGCTGACATCGCACAGCACACGACGCCTCTTCGTTTCGCCTCCATCGAAACGCAGCCGCCGCGGTCGGGTTCGAACCCGGGAACTCCGGCACAGTAGTCGGGCGTCTTACCACTGCACCACCCCGGCGGGGCTGTGGAACACTGCAAAATCGGTTTTCCGTTGTTTGTGGGGCTACAAGCACTGTGCTAGCTGGTTTGTTTTCATACCGAGAGCGAGGAACGCCTGCTGCTGAATCTCTTTTTTTTTCTATTTTTCTTTTTATTCGAGGAGTTTGCTCCCTTTTTTGCTCGTTGCTATGGCGCGTTGCATGGTTTCGCCGCCAGGTGCCGCATAGATAGCAGGTCTTTGGAATCGGACATCATGACATTCAAACCCACTTGCCCACCTTCCTAGTACGGAAGGATGGGCGCGGTCACTCTGCCATTTATAACAAGAATAAACATGGTAGAAAAAGGTAGGAATTCTTCCACCCCTGGATGAGGTAGCGGGTTAAGTACTGCAGGATTCGAGTTCTGACCCGTTGCGCTCAGGTTCCCTATTCAAGCGACGCTAACAAGAGCTCCAGTTAATTATAAACGGAGAAAGAATCAGTAATTTCAAAACCGTCGCTTTGAAGGAAAAATGTCTTCAAGTATTATGAGGCTTCAGTAGTTGGGGTTGCATAATGTTTTTTTTTTTTTTCAAGTGCGTCCACGAACAACTTGATATTGCTTGGGAATGTAAATGGGGACCCCTACGACGCGGTTCTGTATGCCGGTGACAATTCTGATGCGTCTGTTTCCAGCAGTAAATAGAGAAATTTCGAGTCCAGCGACGCGCATATGCTCGCAGGTTTGCAGGCCCAGTTGGCGTTGCATAATGTATTTTTTTTTAATTTCTTTTTCAAGTGTATCCACGAATGAACTTGATATTGCTTGGGAATGTAAATGGGAACCCTAGTACGGGGTTCTGTACGCCAGAGACGATTCCGATGCGTCTGTTTCCAGCAGTAAATAGAGGAATTTCGAGCCCAGCGCCACACGCCATGCTCGCAGGTCGGCCGGCCTAGTTGGCGTTGCATAATGATTTTGTTTTTTTCAAGTGCGTCCACGAACGAACTAACGAACGGCTAGTCTGCCACCATATCTTTATCTGCTGTTGTAGGGCGTCATTGCACCCCCTGCCGTTTCGGTGGTGGACGACGGCGGTTGCCGACGCGCGTCTTTCTCCCCTTTTTCTCTTTCGTCTTTTTTTTTTGTTTGCCTATGTTGGTTCACAGGAAGGGAAAGACGCAGTATCGGATTTCTTCGTAGAAAACTGTCAGCAGCTCCTTGTCATGCAAAGCTAACAGGCTAATACCCTCATACGGCCCATCATTGAGTACGGTAGCATTATTTGGAGCCCTCATCAATCATACCTCAGCCGAAAATGAGAAAAGATTCAAAATAAGGCCCTTCTTTTATTTTCTCCAGTTACTCACGCCACGATAGTGTATCATCCATGCGAAATAAAGCGGGTATTCCTACCCTTTCTTGTCGGCGACGCCTAGCTTCCATCAAATTTCTATACTTTAATTCTTTATAACGGTGGAAACAAAATTGATACAGTTAAGCACATCAAGGCATCAGCTCATCGTTTGAAGAGGTTAAATCATGGGAAGTGCATCAGACCCATCCCAGCTCGATGCGACGCGTACAAATTTTCATTTTTTTCCCTTAGCTATTGAAGAATGGAATAGGCTGCCGCATGAATTTATGGGCAATATCTGCCTCGATATTTTTCTTAAAAACGTCGAGTCATATTTTGAGAAGCGAATGCTATAAACCAAAAATCGTTTCTAAAATGTATATCGTTATTCACTGCGAGTGTTCAGTTTAGGATTTTATCTTATTAGTACCTATTGTCTAACGTGTTCTTCTATTGCGTCGCTTCGCGGTTCTTTTCAGTGCTTCATATGCGACAAATTGAATGTCCGTTATAGTGTTGCAGTGCGTATGTTTGCCATTTTTTGTGTGTTTCTGATGTTTTCCATTTTGTATAACAGTCCCATTCGTTCACCCACTCATGTAAGAGCCTAGAAAGGCTTACAGTATGTTTAAATAAAAAAAAAAAGTATCTGTCACACTTGTTTCTGTGGACACCTGACCCGCGCCATAGCGGGAGAGAGGAGGATGGGAGCGATGAAAGTGGAAAGAGAGAAAGAGGAGCCGTAGTGGAGGGCTACGAAGTAATTTCGACCACCTGGGGATCTTTAACCTGCGCTGACATCGCACAGCGCACGGACGCCTCTTCGTTTCGCCTCCATCGAAACGCAGCCGCCGAGGTAGAAACCGCGGGTACTCCGGCATAGTAGTCGGGCGCGTCTTACCACTGCACCCTATTAATTCTCTTCTGTCCTCACGAGGCAGAGGAGATGGCTTAGCTACAGAGCCAGTAGCTGGCCCGTGCATTTTCTTTTCATTCTTCCTTCATTCGCAATAAGATATGATCAACTCAGCTGTGTCAACTTGATCCTCGCGCTTTTTAAGCTCGTTCTGCTAAGAACGTCTCTGTTTCCAGCAGTAAATAGAGGAATGTCGAGGTCAGCGCCACACGCCATGCTGGCAGGTCGGCCGGCCTATACATGAAACGATGTGCCACTGTGCTGACACGCATTGCAGAGCACTGCAAAATCGGTTTTCCGTTGTTTTGCGGTGCTACGAGACACTGGGCTAGCTGGTTTGTTTTCAGAGCGCAAGCGAAAGACGCCTGCTACTAAACCTCCGTATTTTTTGTTTCTTTTTTTATTTTCTTTTTTTTCCCCCCGAGGAGTTTGCCACCTCTTGTGCTCGTTGCTATGGCTCATTGAATGGTTTCGCCGCCCGGTGCCGCATTGATTGCTGGTCTTTGGAATTAGACATCATGGCATCCAAACCCGCTTGCCTACCTTCCTAGTACGAAAGGATGTTCGCGGTCACTCTGCCATTTATAATAATAATAATAAACATGGTAGAAAAACGTAGGAATTCTTCCGCCCCTGTCTGAGGTAGCAGGCTAAGTACTGCAGGATACGAGTTATGACCCGTTGCGCTCTGGTTCCCTATTCTAACGACGCTCACAAGAGCACCCATTATACACGGAAAAAGAATCAGTAATTTGAAATGCGTCGCTTTGAAGGAAAAATGTCTTCAAGTATTATAAGGCTTCAGTATAGTCCCCAGTTGAATGGTTAATCGAAGTTTTTAATATGGGTAACACAAACGCATGAACTTTTTTTCAAGCTGGCCAGAATCCTGTTTTTCTTGTTTCTAAGTTCGCTGCCCCGCCGTACCGTAAGGGAAGAGGGGAGTGAAATCTTAGTTCCCAGCCCTCCACTACGAAAGATTTGGCGGATATTACGTTACGCTGAGGCCCTGTCACGTTAATTCCGGCCGTAGTTTTTGTGATTTCATTTCTGCTGGCATTGCTTGCAGGCGTGCTGTTTCGATTTTTTTTCTCTTGATACTGGTGCTCACAAATTTGCTATAAATGTGAGGTTGGGCTCTGTTTCAAACTATGGCAACTGAACTAGAACGTGATACAAGGTGTTCGAGTGCCGTCGAGTTGTAAACGGCGAATTAACAGTCGGCCGTTGCGATCATGGTGAGCCGCACGGGCAACTCGAGACTTCATGTCGAGTATTTTGTCAATGAGTATTTAATAGCGCTGTAAAAGGTAGGAACGTCTGTAAAGTAGGTTGTTTCCTCCCGTTCAGGAGCACCAAGTTCTCGCTTGGGCAAGATCGGCTAATATGCTACAACTGTATGTTTTCGCATGATGAAAGTAGCGTGCTGTCATTCCGCGACTTCAAAAGGCTTGCAAATTGTGTTGTTTGGCTTCAGTCAGTACCGCGTGGTATTATGTTATAAGTACTGAACAATGTTTTCCTCAGGCATTTCTGCTACATGCAAGTTTCTAGAATGAATTGCCAATCAGCTGTCGAGTGTTGGTCTCGTTGCTTACTAGGCCAGCGTTTCAACGTGAGCAGTTGTAAGATTTATACACTGTTGTGTAATAAATTATTTGCTGATATAACTGCCAATAACGAAACATGCTTTCACCAGCGGAGTAGTCAGCACGAGCACGCAGAAATTGCGGAGAAATGCGAGCAAAATGTTAAAATAAAATTTGCTGTTTCTGCAGACCTACTACATAGTGCAGTGGTATTTATTCTTGTCCTGTGTAGAAACAGAGAGTTAATGACGGTTATAGAGATAACAGCATTTTTTCTATACCCTGAGTCGGAGTCATATGAGAATATTCACTTCAGGACAATACTAGTATTGTCCGGCTATTTTTCATCTTTCATTGTATGGCACGCAAGAAAGCTGATAGCTGAGATATATGATGTAAAACCAAATTGTTGCTGCGGAGCAAAGCAGTTTCATAATGGCTCAGGTGGTGCTAAACATGCATGTGAAAATAAATGAATGAATCTATATAGGTTACCTGTTGTGATGCAATGCAAGGCGGCATATAGTGCATTGAATATTTTTAAGATACAGAGCACATGAAATTTACGCGTAATTTTCATTCAGGAGGTCTCCTATGTGGTCTTCAGAAGGAAAACAAGGTGCTGGTGGCCCCTGGCTATCTCAAAAAGTGTAAATTCTGCAATGTAGGCTGAGACTGATCTAGTTAGCAGCTGTTACGTCCGCAAGGATCAGAAGTATGAAGGTGTAGTAAATCCTGAAATCAACTTGCTTCTTTGTGTGATGAAAAAGCCGAAGCAAGGTTTCTCTGCCCTGCACTATGCATATTCTTATAGGTTCCTATTACTCAACAACAGGTTTATTGAAGCCCATTTCTGCTGGCTGTGCTAGGCACTTTGTCACACTTTACTTTTGCCCACTTGCAGCCTTGCTTTGAGGTCATTAATCACATGGTATAAGAAATGTGCTTCAAACGTTTTGCTAGAGAATTGTACTCACTGTATGAGAAAGGTTTCCCATTTACACCCAGGAAACGTTCATCTTTCATGGTTGTATATGAAGACTTGTTACTTTCGCTGTCTGGTATTTTCTTTTTTGCCCTTGTGCCTGAGTATTCCTCTTTGTGCCCGTAGCAAAGCTGTGCCGTAAGCATCGAGACCTTGATTTCACTTTAAGTTTTCATTTTGAAGAACCACGAGACAGGCTCACTTTATGCCTGGCTTTTTGTACTTGACTTCTTTACCTTGAACTCACTGCATGTAGTGCAGAAGTTATACATTCCCATATTTCAGTATGTATGCATTAACAGCCTGTGTGCCTACTGGAAACATCTAAAAGTCCACAATCTAGTTTTTCTGTTCAACCGACCCTGTGCACAAAGTTCACAACAGCAAAATATTAACAGGCTCTTCCCAACTTTGGTTGGAAGCAACAAGGGCTTTATGAGATGCCATTAAAACAAAACTTTTGTTTCAGTACTTCCATTTTTTGACTGACACAATGCAGCAATCAGTATTGGGAATTCAAACATGAAATTTTCAAACATGGAGAGCTTTCAAAGTTGTATGAAAATGGCCTAAAATAGCCCACAGACTATGTTATGCTTCGTTAATGTTGTCTGTCTGTGAGTGGGGTTTTCTCGCAAGCACTGTAGTCTCGGCAAGTGGATATGTCTTTCTTCAGGCCGGAATAGCTACGTCACTATCCCACCCAGCACCTCGACACGCATTAGTATAAGTTTTGGCCGTGTGGTCTTGGCTGCGTACGTTGGAGTATAATGCATATGCATGCAGTATGAATACAGAATGCTGTAAATGCAACTGGTACGTCACACAGTTGCATTTTTGCAATACAGCTCAAGTAAGGATCAAGTGCTCGAGAAAGATATTTATTTCTTTCGTGATCCTCCGAATGTTACCATTGATTGACAGTGTATTGTTAATCATGATACAGTTTTTAGGCATTCTACCTACGACAGTATTTTCTAAAAAATCTAGTACAATGTGAGCAAAATCAATTGAGGTGTCAAGAACATAAGCTTAAAATAGTGAAGATTGTTAATGATGTAACTTCGGCGCGAACACACAATACACATGAATTGATATCCTCGGTGCCCATTCGTCGAATACTGTTGACTCCAACTGAAACCCAAAATCTGTCGAATCCAACTTGTGCTCGAGCGGCCGTAGTCAATGGAGCCTATTGAACACATCTCCGCTCTGTTCCGCTACAATTTCGTGGTCGCTTCGGATAGGGTTTTGGAGGAGGGGGTAAAGAGGAGACTCCCTGCGGTTTACTTTTTTAGCGAAAGCTTCACTATAGGTAAAGTGGAGTCTTTGCGCAAGCCTCAGTTTGACATTCTTTTCACCTTTAACAAACAGGAGGACAAACTGTATCTATGCAGTTCAGGTGTCCACAGAAAAATGTGACAAATACTGTCCCTTTCCATTTAAACCAACACACAATGTTAGCATAGGCTAGCCACCAATTCAGGGAGTTACAGAGAAAGAGTTACATATTGTGCTCAAAACATCCGACCGCTTGAAGAGTAACCTTGTGAAAAAAATTGGCTGTGATTTAGATTCAGTTAAACCTAGTGAGAAGCGACAGCCGCTATAGCTGAACCATGTGGACGCAGAAGCGGCGGTGGTGCCAGTGGCCATCATCGCGGAGGCGTTTTACAAGATGCTCTTTTGGCTTTAGACCATTAATTTCTTCTCCTCCACAAGCTTTCAGCTCATAGCGAAATGTTCTCCGGATCGTCAGATGCGGCAACCGATGATCGTAACGAGCACAGCTGCTTAGTTCCTCTTCCTGTGAGTCTGTGGCATGGCTGCGACAGAAACTCGCCTCGTGTATCGCCACGCAGCTGCTCACGCGTTAAGCTATATACTTCCCAGGTCAGTTAACGTTTGACCTTTGGTGGGAACATAGCTGCTCAAGTTCCAATTTGACCTTTAAGCTGTTTGAAGGTCATCGGAAACACACATTGACCTTGGCTTTACCTCACGAAATGAAGCTATCGCTTCAAAACGTGCAGCCGCTTGACCTTCAATAAAGATGGTGCGACCTTCATCTTATTAAATTTAGGTGCCCACCCAAAAGTATACTGCAGTTCCTTTCTCCAAAATCTAGCTTATAAAAAATATATATGTGCCCCGTCGCAATGGCACGGTGGTTAAGATGCCTGGCTACTGTTCCGGAGTGAATGTGATTGCTGGCGGCAGCGTTTCTATTGAGGCGCATTTACGTAGAGGCATACGTGTGCTGTGCAATGTCAGTTGCATATTTAATATATCCTGGTGGTCGAAGTTACTTTATGGCCCTTCATTATGCACCTCTTCCTCTTTTCACGTTCACTACCACCCGACCACCTGACAGAGAGTAGAACATTTTATTTAATCTTGGTTTCTTGACTTAAAAATGATTTATGAAGAATGGCAGGCTTCATGCATCTTTATACAAGCCCATCAGTTTATTGCCAACTTCTTCTGCATTTCATATATCGTTCAGATAATTAGCTCAATTTCTTCAAACCTTCTGCTGTTGGCTTTGTTAGGCCCAGCAAAGATTCGCTTGATCGAAGTTATTACACTGTAGTTCGTCCCCTTGACATTTCTTTGAGCTTGGATTTTCACGACCGTTGCATGGGTACTGCTGATGGAGATTGGTGTTTATTTGTAAAACAATACTTTGGTGATAGTGCAGTAAACGTTTCCCAGTTATTATGTATGTTATTGTTGATCTTCACTCACATACAGATGCATGCCTCCAGTACCTGCCTATCAAGGGTGTCTTTCTAATAATACAACTGAGTGCAATGGGATATGGGGATTCTCCTTATCTTCTTTGATGAGACGACAGAGTGCCTGAGGAAGCAGTTGAAACATCACTCTGGCATAGTACAAAGCGTGGGAACCAGAATCTCCCGTCCTCTCCTGATCCGAGCCCCCAATCGCCTTCGGCATAGCGGCTTTGTAGCTCTTTCTTTGTTGTTCTTGGCAGAATATAATCATAAATGACACGTGGAAGCACATCAAAGGAAGGAAGCAGTGGACCTGGGATTCGCATGTGCAGAGGTTAACTAATAAGCTCTCATCAGTGACAGGGGCAATTTCTCGTTGCCATACTTTTCTTCTTTCTAAAATAAAACTTCAGATATATAACGCATTATTCATCTCGCATATGAATTATTGTTCTTTACTTTGGCTCACAACTGCTAAAAAAACAAAGAAAAAATTTATCTCCTTCAAATGTAAGCCATTCTTCGTATAGCAAATGTTGGTTACATAGCCCATACTGGAAGTATAATGTAGTAAAATATTTCAAGGTTTTTTGTGATATTATTTTCCTTCCAGCTTGAGAACTATGATAAAGATGCCACCCTGCTGAAAGAAACTAGAGATCTAGTGAACACACGTAACACAGACATTTTTTCACATGGGCTATAGGCTCCAGACATTAGAATATACTCTTCCCACATTTTGAAGTAAATTCAAAGACATAAATCAGTCCACTAAAGCTGCACTGGTTCAGTCTTTTGTAATTATGTAACCCGATGGTATTTTCCGCAGTTATAAAGTTCTCTCTTATTTACATTCATGGCCTCTGTTATAATTTTGCACTTAAAGCGTTGTTAAAATATGCACTACCTGCATTCATTTTTTTTCCAGTCATTCTAAGAATATATCCTGCTAGTTTGTTTTGCTTGCTGAACTGATATTTAGATGCTATTTTGATCCTATGTTTGCATTGCATTACTTACGTTAGTGGTCTGGTTTCCTGCGTTTAGGACATGAAAAAAAAATGTATATTTGCTTCTTGATATGTGTGTATAATATTTTATTGCATGCTGGCCTGCCTTGTAATGACTGCCTAGGCCTCATCAAGCTGGTTACTTGCAGCTTTTAGCCCAGGCAGCCTACCACAACATTCTGGGAAAAAAAATTGAATTGAATTTGACTAGCAACGCGTGTGTCGATGGGGCGACGGGGGGCAGGAGGCAAGTGGGAAGACAGCCTCAAGATGGGAGGGGGTTCTATACTTTACCGGAGGTAGTGCTGCTGTATTTGTTTTTGATGTAGATCATATAGTGGGGCCCTGGGTAGGACCAGAATAGCAATACGAAATGACTTGTGCACCCGGCCACTGAAAATTACTGCCCTTATTTTTTTTGTTAATCTAGAGATTGAAGAAAGGGTAGTCCAGTCCATTCTGAGCTTGAACTCCATGCTTAGTCATGGTTAGGTTGTAACCATTTAGGTGCTTATGCCCTAACCAGTTAAGTAGTGGGAAGAAGTTATATTTATCAATTTATTTTTGGTCCTTCCAGTTATACTCTGAATACTATATATTATACTCTAAATATGCTCTAGTAGTATGCTTCCTGGTCTTCCGTGTCTAACTGCACGACTGGTATGTATTCTAATGTTTGTTGAAGAGAAAATAACATCTTTGACGCTGAATGGCACTGTGCTCCTTGCTTAAAGTGAGGGCAGAGCCACTCTATGTGTTTGTCATAGCTGTTCAAAGATTAGGACACAGAAGAACAGAGCAAAGCTGTCATGGAGAAAACTAGTTTATCATTCCCTGGTTTGTAATAAAAATAATTCATGTATAATGTCTGAGTGAGCGTTCTTATGAGAAAACAACACAGTTCCTGCTCACTGCAAGCTGATCGTAGCAATGCCGAAGTTGTAGAATGAAAACACTACTCTAAAAATTAAACATTGATAGATAATACTCATGTGTCAACCCCAAGTGAAAGCATAAAGTGTGGCTTCAGTGGCTGTGGAAACACTATGTTCCAGCCAAGGTCTGTGCTAATTACCTTGCCTGTATGTGGTGACTAGTTTTGCCTTTCATGTAAGCTGCACTGTAGAGCAACTAATAATGTGTACTTGAGCTTTATGACACATAGCTGCCATATCTCATGTTCTTTCCTTACCTGATGCTCATTTATCGTTTCACACAACTCAAACAATGCTACGCTTGCTGCTGTTGCCTACTTAGCTTCAAAAGATGTAAACTGAAAAAGTGAGAAAGGTGCTGAAAGCAATATGTTTCAAGAAAACTATATGTCGGGCTTAGACACGTTGTCATTTACAGTATGTCGCTTCTATTTAGACATGGATGGAATAATACTTTCTTAACACAAGTGTGCAAGTTTACTGAAAGCAGTTTAATTGCGACACCTTTCAGAGCTTACTTGATGTTGAGAGTGTGTGGCTTATTTAGCGCTTAGCAGGATGCAACAAAATGTGCAGCTGGGTTTAAATTTTGAAAATACTTTGCTTTAAAGAGAACAGGCAATCTTATATCAGGTGTGGAGGCACACAGAAATTACTGCTTGTGTTTAGCAGTGTGAAAATAGAGCATTAGAAAAGTGACAAATGAAAGCATTGGACATCTAGTTGCAAAGAAAAACAAGATTTGAGAAGGAGCCTCAGTTCACAAGCAAACATTTCAACAAGAAGACTTCTCTTTGTCCAAGTGAAGACTGATGCTCTTGTTGGAATGTTTGTTTGTGAACTGAGGCTCATGCTCAACCCATGTTTGGTTCTTTGATTCCGTGTATACGCCTTCCCCTCATTCTAGTGAGTGCTTATGCACACTTGGAATACTCTCGTGCACTGCATATGCAGAAAAACATTCAAGAAGCTGTGCAATTAAGTAAATATTAGCTGCTGTCGAGAAAGCCATCACCTTTAATAACGTGTCATCAAACACGAAAACCCAATAAGTGCGTTAGCTTGCTCGTACAGCTGATAAAGCTTCACTTGACAGCTGTTTTATAAGTCGGCCTTTCGAGCACCCACAAATCATTTCTTGCAATTAATTGCCAGGTGTCCAAGAAAGCACACTCTACGTATGTGAAAGGAAGGTTGTGAGCATCTGTTTTGTATCGTCTATCTGCATTCACTTTCGTTTATTCACGGCGATTATTTATGCTTCAGTTGACGAGGTGATGTGCGGATATATCTGAAAAATCTTTCATTTGTTTTGTTGATATCCTTTTCTTAATGTGCAATGTTCACTTCACTTTTACTTCGACATATATCACATTTATGGAAAATCCTGGAACTAAACGGGGCAAGATGTATCAAGGGCCATTAGGAACTTGAGTTCCAAAGATGAGCTCATCTAAGTTGCATTTTGAGCACTGACTAAGCTGTTGATTTCAATGTCTTTTTAAGTTAATGAAACGACCCCTTGATTGTTTGATTAATATAAAGCTAATTCTGGATCCGATGTGGGTATGTATATGTATGTAAAACTACATTCACTGCTGCTTCGGTATTTGGCGAGGTGGGATAGGCATGCGAGCACTTAACCAAATGAGCACCCTGCAAGCGGGCTTTGCTTTTGGCGAATTACCGTTTACTTAAAAATACACTTAAACAAACAAACAAACAAAAAACATGCCGAGCGGCTCGATCGGTTCACCGCGGTAGTCGTCACACAGCTGTTGCCGACAAAACTATACCGATTCAGGGATCTTACTCAAGTGTGGTAAGCTGCGACGCGGAAAGTGAGCGGCCGCATGGCGAACGATCACGCAACGGGCCCAATTCTCGTACCGTGCGCCGTTCAAGATCGAGCGCTGTGTCACGCGCTGCATGGCATGCAGATCTCGAGACGCCTGCTTGACGCGGCGAAGAATCAGAAGATTTCAGCCGATCGTCGTAAACTCCTCCCTTACGCGCATTTGATGATGACGTTCTTAGCAGACCGAGCTTAAAAAGCGCGAAGATCAAGTTGTCACAGCTAAGAGTTGATCATATGTTGTTGTTGTGCCTGAAGGAAGAATGAAAAGAAATTGCTGCTGGCTCTGTAGCTGAGCCACATGACTGATGTATAGGAAGGGAAAGGCGCGGTAACTGTCTCACTTGTTTTCTGTGGACACCTCAACCGAGCCGTAAGGGACAGGAGGCAGATGGGAATGAAAGTGGAAAGAGAGAAAGAGGAGCCGTAGTGGAGGGCTATGGAGTAATATCGACCACCTGGGGATCTTTAACGGGCGCTGACTTCGCACAGCACACGGACGCCTCTTCGTTTCGCCTCCATCGAAACGAACTGAGCCACCTCCGCTGCCTCGTGCGGACAGAAGAGAAAATAAAAAAGAAAAAGGGGAGAAAGACGTGCGTCGCGAAAGCCATCGTCCACCGCCGAAACGGCAGCGGGTGCAATGACGCCCTACAACAGTTAAAAATATGGTGGCAGGCTAGCCCCTCCGCAAGCGGCAGTGACCTATACACACCACCTACTGAGGGTCGTGGAGCAATCTATACCTACCAGTCCCAACCCCGTAGGGCCAGGATCAATAACCACACCCGACCGTTCTCGTGCACAGATCGCCTTATGTATGCGACGCGATAAGTCGATCTGCATAGAATGTATTATTTACTCGTCCCTATCCGTAGGTGTTCCGTGCCTATGGAAAGCACATGCAGATGCCAGGAAAGGAATCGTACAACAAAGACTGACGAGGATATATAAATTGTCGACGGCACTTATAGTGCGTTCCGCGGAGATTGGAAATGCATCCATTCTATGGCGTCGATTGCTAGAGCAGGGGGGAAATACATGAAACGATCTGCCACTGTGCTGACACGAATTGTGGAACATACTAATAATAATAATAATAATAATAATAATAATAATAATAATAATAATAATAATAATAATAATAATTGGTTCACAGGAAGGGAAAGGCGCAGTAACTGTCACACTTGCTCTGTGGACACCCGAACCGCGCCGTAAGGGAAGGGAGGAGGGTGGGAATGAAAGTTGAAAGTGAGAAAGAGGGGCCGTAGTGGGGGGCTACGGAGTAATTTCGACCACCTGGGGATCTGTAACGTGCGTTGACATCGCACAGCACACGGACGCCACTTCGTTTCGCCTCCATCGAAACGCAGCCGCCGCGGTCGGATGCAAACCCGGGAACTCCGGCACAGTAGTCGGGCGTCTTACCACTGCACCACCCCGGCGGGGCTTTTGGAACACTGAAAAATCAGTTTTCCGTTGTTTGTGGGGCTACAAGCACTGTGCTAGCTGGTTTGTTTTCATACCGAGAGCGAGGAACGCCTGCTGCTGAACCTCTTTTTTTTTCTATTTTTCTTTTTATTCGAAGAGTTTGCCACCTGTTGTGCTCGTTGCTATGGCTCGTTGCATGGTTTCGCCGCCAGGTGCCGCATAGATAGCAGGTCTTTGGAATCGGACATCATGACATTCAAACCCACTTGCCCACTTTCCTAGTACGGAAGAATGGGCGCGGTCACTCTGCCGTTTATAACAAGAATAAACATGGTAGAAAAACGTAGGAGTTCTTCCACCCCTGTCTGAGGTAGCGGGATAAGTACTGCAGGATTCGAGTTCTGACCCGTTGCGCTCAGGTTCCCTATTCAAGCGACGCTAACAAGAGCACCGATTATACACGGAAAAAGAATCAGTAATTTGAAATCCGTCGCTTTGAAGGAAAAATGTCTTCAAGTATTATGAGGCTTCCGTAGTTGGAGTTGCATAATTTTTTTTTTTCACGTGCGTACACGAACGAATTTGATATTGCTTGGAAATGTAAATGGGGACCTCTACGAAGCGGTTCTGTATGCCGGAGACGCTTCTGATGCGTCTGTTTCCAGCAGTAAATAGAGGAAATTCCAATCCAGAGCCACACGCCATGCTAGCAGGTCGTCCGGCCTAGTTGGGGTTGCATAATGTTTTTTTTTCAAGTGCCTCCACGAACGAACTTGATATTGCTTGGGAATGTAAATGGGACCCCTACGACACGGCTCTGTATGCCGGTGACAATTCTGATGCGTCTGTTTCCAGCAGCAAATAGAGAAATTTCGAGTCCAGCGACGCGCACATGCCTGCAGGTCGGCCGGCCTAGTTGGCGTTGCATAATGCTTTTTTTTTTTTTTTTTCAAGTGCATCCACGAATGAACCTGATATTGCTTGGAAATGTAAATGGGAACCCTAGGACGGGGTTCTATATGCCAGAGACGCTTCCGATGCGTCTGTTTCCAGCAGTAAATAGAGGAATTTCGAGCTCAGCGCCACACGCCATGCTCGCAGGTCGGCCGGCCTAGTTGGCGTTGCATAATGCTTTTTTTTTTTTTCAAGTGCATCCACGAATGAACCGATATTGCTTGGAAATGTAAATGGGAACCCTAGGACGTGGTTCTGTATGCCAGAGACGCTTCCGATGCGTCTGTTTCCAGCAGTAAATAGAGGAATTTCGAGCTCAGCGCCACACACCATGCTCGCAGGTCGGCAGGCCTAGTTGGCGTTGCATAACGTTTTTTTTTTTTTCAAGTGCGTCCACGAACGAACTAACTAACGGCTAGTCTGCCATCATATCTTTATCTGCTGTTGTAGGGCGTCATTGCACCCCCTGCCGTTTCGGTGGTGGACGACGGCGGTTGCCGACGTGCGTCTTTCTCCCCTTTTTCTCTTTCTTCTTATTTTTTTGTTTACCTATGTTGGTGCACAGGAACGGAAAGACGCAGTATCGGATTTCTTCGTAGAAAACTGTCAGCAGCTCCTTCTGATGTAAAGCTAACAGGCTAATACCCTCATAAGGCCCATCATTGAGTACGGTAGCATTATTTGGAGCCCTCATCAATCATAACTCAGCCGAAAATGAGAAAAGATTCAAAATAAGGCCCTTCTTTTATTTTCTCCAGCTACTCACGGCACGATAGTGTATCATCCATGAGAACTAAAGCGGGTATTCCTACCCTTTCTTGTCGGCGACGCGTAGCTTCCATGAAATTTCTATACTTTAATTCTTTATAACGGTGGAATCAAAATTGATACAGTTAAGCACATCAAGGCATCATATTGTAACGTAACGTTACAGAGAAGGCACTCTGGCACCGAAGAACACCAACAGCCAGTCAAGGCAGCACAAAAGCGCAGCACCGTATGCTTCGTCGTCTTTTCCGAATCGCCCGTTCAAACCTTCGTCGTCTTTGAATGGCATGTGTCATTGCCCCCCTTCTTGGTAGCATCGCCTCGATGCTGCAAATGCTGCTTGATGCGATGAGCTGACAGATAGTATGCTAGGTTGGTATGGGATACCACAGCGCAAAACGGGGCGCCATCAGTCTCAAGATAAGTCAGCGGGGCGATCGTGGTAGGGTTTCATCCGGACGACGTGCACAACATCAGTGAACTTGCGCCGTCTGCGGCTTGAGGGATCTTGGGTCGCGGATTCAACTTCATAAGTAACGTCGCTGAGGCGGCGGAGGACACGGTATGGGCCGAAGTACCGACGCAGCAATTTTTCAGAGAGCCCACGATGACGAACGGGCGTCCAAATCCAGACATAGTCTCCAGGCTCGTAGGCAGCGAAGCGCCGTCCCTTGTTGTAACGGTCAGCGTCTAGTTGCTGTTGTAGGTATATGCGCTGTCTTGCCAGCTGCCGCGCTTCTTCCGCACGCTGAGTAAAACTAGCAATGTCCAGGTCAAGCTCATGTTCGTCGTCGGTGTATACGGGCAGCATTGTATCCAGTGGAGTGGTCACTCGACGGCCAAAGACAAGTTCGAAGGGTGTGAGCCGCGTCGTCTCCTGAAGTGCCGTATTGTATGCGAACGTGGCATATGGGAGGATTTGATCCCAGGTCTTATGCTCTATATCCACGTACATAGACAGCATGTCGGCCAGAGTTCTGTTTAGCCGTTCCACCAAGCCATTAGTTTGCGGGTGGTATGCCGTGGCCCGTCTATGGCTAGTATGTGTAAGGTTCAGTACAGCCTTAGTCAGGCGGGCCGTAAAAGCTGCCCCGCGGTCGGTAATGATAACAGCCGGAGCGCCATGACGCAACACGATGTCGTGGACAAAAAACTCTGCTACTTCGGTGGCAGTTCCATTTGTGAGCGACGCGGTTTCAGCATATCGGGTCAAGTAGTCTGTCGCGACAACAATCCAACGCTTTCCATTAGTTGACTTCGGGAAAGGACCAAGAAGGTCCATTCCCACTTGTTGGAATGGAGTTTGCGGTGGAGCGATCGGTTGAAGAAATCCAGCTGGTTTCACGGGTGGAGTCTTTCGGCGTTGACAGTCATGGCAGGTTTTAACGTAGGATCGTACTGAAGGTAATAATTTCGGCCAATAGTATTTCTCCCGAATTCTTGCAAGCGTACGACTAACTCCCAAGTGGCCGGCGGACGGTTCGTCGTGACAAGCGCTCAAGATGTCAGGCCGTAGGTGCGTAGGTACTACGAGTAGAAATGTCTCTCTTGATCTTTCAAAATTGCGCTTGTAGAGAACTCCACTTCGTAGAGCGTATGACTGCAAGCCACGACGAAAAACAAGCGGTACTCTAACACCGCGTCCTCCCAGATAATCGATGAGCGGCGCCAGCTCCGGGTCCTTGCGTTGAAGGTCAGCCATGTGGGATTGAGTAATGGCGCCAATAAAGGGAAACTCGTCGGCGTTTTCTACTGCGGTGGAGTCCAATGGCGCGCGTGACAAGCAATCCGCATCTTGGTGTTTATGTCCCGACTTATAGACAACAGTAACGTCATACTCTTGAAGACGGAGGCTCCAACGAGCTAAGCGTCCAGACGGGTCTTTAAGGCTTGCCAGCCAGCACAAGGAATGATGGTCGCTGACAATACGGAAGGGTCGTCCGTACAAATATGGTCGAAACTTGCTGATGGCCCAGATTACCGCAAGGCACTCCTTCTCCGTTGTCGAATAGTTCGCCTCTGATCGTGAGAGTGTTCGGCTCGCGTAGGCGATAACCCGTTCTACTCCGCCTTGCCACTGAATGAGTACCGCGCCGAGGCCAACGTTGCTGGCATCAGTATGTACGTCTGTTGCGGCGTCTTCATCGAAATGGGCGAGAATTGGGGGTTTGTGTAGGCGGCTTCTAAGCTCCTGGAAGGCTTGCTCTTGATCGTCTCCCCACAGGAAGGGTATGTCATCTCTGGTTAGTGCTGTCAGTGGTTCAGCTATCTTAGAAAAATCTTTGACGAAGCGTCGATAGTACGAACAAAGACCTAGAAATCGTCGAAGTGCCTTTTTGTCGGTGGGACGTGGAAAATTTGACACTGCGGTAGTCTTCTCGGGATCAGGGAGAACGCCCTGTGCACTGACAACATGGCCGAGGAAGCGTAGTTCTTTGAAAGCAAAGTGGCATTTCTCAGGCTTGATCGTTAGTTGCGCGCCTTTGAGTGCTTGAAGCACGATGCGCAACCTGTCCAAGTGTTGCTCGAAAGTAGGCGAAAAAATAACAACATCATCTAAGTACACCAAGCACGATTGCCACTTGAGACCTGATAAAACCGTGTCCATCATACGTTGGAACGTGGCCGGTGCAGAGCAAAGACCAAACGGAAGCACCTTAAACTCGTATAGGCCGTCGGGCGTCACAAATGCAGTCTTCTCTCTGTCTCTCTGATCCACTTCGATTTGCCAGTATCCGCTTTTGAGGTCTAATGAGGAGAAGTACCTGGCATCGCGTAGTCGGTCGAGGGCATCATCAATCCTGGGCAGCGGATAGACGTCCTTTTTGGTCACGTTATTTAACTTTCGGTAATCGACACAGAATCTCAAGGTGCCATCTTTCTTTTTGACAAGGACCACTGGCGACGCCCATGGGCTCGTCGAAGGCTGGATCACGTCGTCCGCAAGCATTTCATCCACTTGCGTTTTAATGGCGTCACGTTCCTTAGGAGAAACCCGGTACGGGCGCTGGCATACCGGTAACGTGGTCTCATCGGTGATGATGCGGTGCTTGGCGACAGGAGTACGACCGACCTTCGAGCCTGTGGCGAAGCAGTCTGCGAAATCGCTCAGAAGAGCCGAGAGAAGATTCCTTTGATCGGGCCTCAAGTCGGGGCTAATTTTAACGGTTTGCAGAGCATGACAAGGTGCGGCCTCTTCTTTAGGGTTCGTTCCGGCGGTGCATAAATGAGGTAAGGCAGTAACATCGTGAAGAACGGCAACAGCCGTGTCCTTGGCGAGATGCCGCATCTCCTTAGCAAAATTTGTCAGGAGGACAGTAGCACAACTGTTCTGGAGTTGTACGAGTCCTCGAGCAACGGCTAATTCCTTCTCGAGTAGTAGCGGAAGGTGCCCATCGGCGATGCCCTCGTAATCGTGGAACAAATCATGCTTTACAAGAACCAGCACACTAGAACGTGCCGGAACCCTCACGTCATCGTCGACTATACGCAAAACGTTCAGACCCGGATCTTCGTTTTCAGTGCGCGCCACGGCTCGTTTCGTCGAAAAAGAAACACGCGCTTCTTTCAGGTCAATGACAGCGCCGTTGGTCTGCAGGAAGTCTAGACCAAGGATCAAGTCTTTCGAACACTCAGGAAGCACGATAAATTCTCCGACATACACAAAACCACGGATGCCGACCCGCGCTGTGCACTTGCCTGCAGGTTCAATCAAGTGACTTCCCGCCGTACGAATTTTCGGGCCGGACCAATTTGTCAAAACCTTCTTCAATTCTCGGGCGAGACCACGGCTCATTACAGAATAATCGGCACCAGTGTCGAGTAACGCGGTGACATCCACTCCATCAATCGTTACACACAAATCGGAGGTAGTATGCCGGATGCTGTCGCTACCTGACACAAGTGAAATCTCGTCGGGTCGGCCTGACGATGACGGAGGATCTTCACATTTCCCGACATCAGCGACCCTGCCTCCGAAGGCCGCTGGTATTAGTTTTCCCGGCCAGGGCTGGGAGAGCGGCGTCGGGAGGAGTGAGGACTTGTCGAACGGTTGCTCGTCGGGGACGTAGACCGACGCTCTTGGTAACCGGATGTGACGGGGTACTGTCGTGCTGCAAGGTCGCTTGCAATCTCAGTGGGCCGTTCTGCATTCCGAGGGTAGAGGCCCTCCGAGGCGAAACCCCGCATGTTGACGCGGCGGTACGGGCACGCCCGGTAAAGGTGACTGGCTTCACCGCAATGATAGCACAGGGGCCGACGATCCCGGGGCTGCCATACTTGACTTCTACGGGGTGGCTGGTAGATTGGCGGAGGGGAGTAGCGAGGCTGCATGCGGCTCCATGCGAGGTGCTCCATGCGGGGACCCTGCGGCTCCATTGCTGGAGCTGCGGCGTTGATACTATGGTCTGGCGGGGGAGCCTTACTCAGGACGGACGCGTAGGTAGGCCTCGCGTCAAACGTCTGGTGAGGAACGCGCTGCTGGGGAACAACGTCAGCAACTTGCTGAGCTGCCATACGCACCTCGTCCCGGACGACTTCAGCCAATGAAGGAAAAGATGCTGTGCTGCAAGGCATCCGGAGCGCTTGCAGTTCCTCCCGCACGACCGAACGGATGAGATTGCGTAATGAGTCCATGTCACTGCCGACATGTACAGGGGGTGCGTCGGACCTAATGATGTTCACGTCACGGTTGTACTGACGGGCTCGGTGTTGCAGCGTTGTCTCCATGGTCGCTGCCTCGCTGAGAAACTCCGCCACAGTGCGTGGTGGACTGCGCACCAGTCCCGCGAAAAGTTCTTGCTTAACGCCCCGCATCAGGTGACGCAGCTTCTTATCTTCTGACATTTGTGGGTCTGCACGGTTGAAAAGGCGTGTCATGTCCTCAAAGAACATACGCACGCTCTCGTTCTGGCGCTGAATGCGTGAGTGTAGCGCAGCTTCTGCTCGCTCCCGGCGGTCGGCGCTAGGAAACGTGGCTTTGAAATCACGACAGAAGGCTGCCCAGGATGGGAAGGAAGCCTCATGGTTTTCAAACCATGTCCGTGCAGACTCTTCAAGAGCGAAGAACACGTTGTGGAGCTTACGCTCATCAGTCCACCCGTTGTAACGAGCAACTCGCTCGTAGTTCTCAAGCCAGTCCTCGGCGTCCTCGAACACGTCGCCATGAAAAGAGGGGGGTGTTCGCGGCTGATGACACAGAATGTGGGTGGGAAGCCTGCTCTCAGATGTCATTGCAGCAGGTTCTACGGCCGTCTGAGGGTGCGTCGTCCTGGTAGCGGCCGGAAGGGGTCCAAATTCAGGGGGCTCTCCACGTAGGCGGCGGCCGAGGCGTTGATGTACGGGGGTAAGCTCCGTATTGACAGGTTGATTATGCAGGACTGGATCGATACCTGGCTATTCCTCCACCAGATTTGTAACGTAACGTTACAGAGAAGGCACTCTGGCACCGAAGAACACCAACAGCCAGTCAAGGCAGCACAAAAGCGCAGCACCGTATGCTTCGTCGTCTTTTCCGAATCGCCCGTTCAAACCTTCGTCGTCTTTGAATGGCATGTGTCAATATCATCGTTCGAAGAGGTTAAATCATTGGATGTGCGTTAGACCCATCCCAGCTCGATGCGACGCGTAAAAATTTTCATTTTTTTCTTTAGCTATTGACCTGAATTTATGGGCAATATCTGCCTTGATATTTTTCTTAAAAACGTCGAGTCATATTTTGAGAAGTGAATGGTGTAAACAAAAAATCGTTTCTAAAATGTATTTCGTTATTCACTGCGAGTGTTCAGTTTAGGATTTTATCTTATTGGTACCTATTGTCTAACGTGTTCTTTTATTGCGTCGCTTCGCGTTTCTTTTCAGTTCTATATATGCTACAAATTGAATGTCCGTTATATAGTGTTGCAGTGCGTATGTTTTCCATTTTTTGTGTGTTTCTGATGTTTTCCATTTTGTATAACAGTCCCATTCGTTCACCCACTCATGTAAGAGCCTAGAAAGGCTTACAGTATGTTTAAATAAAAAAAAAAGTATCTGTCACACTTGCTTCTGTGGACACCTGACCCGCGCCATAGCGGGAGGGAGGAGGATGGGAGTGATGGAAGTGGAAAGAGAGAAAGAGGAGCCGTAGTGGAGGGCTACGAAGTAATTTCGACCACCTGGGGATCTTTAACCTGCGCTGACATCGCACAGCGCACGGACGCCTCTTCGTTTCGCCTCCATCGAAACGCAGCCGCCGAGGTAGAAACCGGGTACTCCGGTACAGTAGTCGGGCGCGTCTTACCACTGCACCCTATAAATCTCTTCTGTCCTCACGAGGCAGTGTAGATGGCTTAGCTACAGAGCCAGTAGCTGGCCCGTGCATTTTCTTTTCATTCTTCCTTCATTCGCAATAACATATGATCAGCTCAGCTGTGTCAACTTGATCCTCGCGCTTTTTAAGCTCGTTCCGCTAAGAACGTCTGTGTTTCTAGCAGTAAATAGAGGAATGTCGAGGTCAGCGCCACACGCCATGCTGGCAGGTCGGCCGGCCTATACACGAAACGATGTGCCACTGTGCTGACACGCATTGCAGAGCACTGCAAAATCGGTTTTCCGTTGTTTTGCGGTGCTACGAGCACTGGGCTAGCTGGTTTGTTTTCAGAGCGCAAGAGAAAGACGCCTGCTACTAATTCTCCGTATTTTTTGTTTCTTTTTTTTATTTTCTTTTTTTTTTCCGCCGAGGAGTTTGCCACCTCTTGTGCTCGGTACTATGGCTCGTTGAATGGTTTCGCCGCCCGGTGCCGCATTGATTGCTGGTCTTTGGAATTAGACATCATGGCATCCAAACCCGCTTGCTACCTTCCTAGTACGAAAGGATGGGCGCGGTCATTCTGCCATTTATAATAATAATAAACATGGTAGAAAAACGTAGGAATTCTTCCACCCCTGTTTGAGGTAGCAGGCTAAGTACTGCACGATTCGAGTTCTGACCCGTTGCGCTCAGGTTCCCTATTCTAGCGACGCTCACAAGAGCACCCATTATACACGGAAAAAGAATCAGTAATTTGAAATGCGTCGCTTTGAAGGGAAAATGTCTTCAAGTATTATAAGGCTTCAGTATAGTCCCCAGTTGAATGGTTAATCGAAGTTTTTAATATTGGTAACACAAACGCATGAACTTTTTTTCAAGCTGGCCAGAATCCTGTTTTTCTTGGGTCTAAGGTCGCTGCCCCGCCGTACCGTAAGGGAAGAGGGGAGGGAAATCTTAATTCCCAGCCCTCCACTACGAAAGATTTGGCGGACTTACGTTGCGCTGAGGCCCTGTCACGTTAATTCCGGTCGTAGTTTTTGTGATTTCATTTCTGCTGGCATTGCTTGCAGGCGTGCTGTTTCGATCTTTATTTTCTTGATACTGGTGCTCACAAATTTGCTATAAATGTGATGTTGTGCTCTGTTTCAAACTATGGCAACTCAACTAGAACGTGATACAAGGTGTTCGAGTGCCGTCGAGTTGTGAACGGCGAATTAACAGTCGGCCGTTGCGATCAGCTGGCTGACCGTCCATGGCGAGCCGCACGGGCAACTCGAGACTTTATGTCGAGTATTTTGTCAATGAGTATTTAATAGCGTTGTAACAGCTAGGAACGTCTGTAAAGTAGGTTGCTTGCTCCCGTTCAGGAGCACCAAGTTCTCGCTTGGGCAAGATCAGCTAATATGCTACAACTGCATGCTTTCGCATGATGACGGTAGTAGCGTGCTCTCATTCCGCGACTTCAAAAGGCTTGCAAATTGTGTTGTTTGGCTTCAGTCGGTACCGCGTGGTATAATGTTATAAGTACTGAACAATTTTTTCCTCAGGCATTTCTACTACACGCAAGTTTCTAGAATGAATCGCCAATCAGCTGTCGAGTGTTGGTCTCGTTGCTTACTAGGCCAGCGTTTCAACGTAAGCAGTTGTAAGATTTATACGCTGTTGTGTAATAAATTATTTGCTCATATAAATGCCAATAACGAAACATGCTTTCACCAGCGAAGCAGTCTGCACGAGCACGCAGAAATTGCGGAGAAATGCGAGCAAAATGTTAAAATAAAATTTGCTGTTTCTGCAGACCTACTACATAGTGCAGTGGTATTTATTCTTGTCCTGTGTAGAAACAGAGAGGTAATGACGGTTATAGAGATAACAGCATTTTTTCTATACCCTGAGTCGGAGTCATATGAGAATATTCACTTCAGGACAATACTAACATTGTATGGCTATTTTTCATATTTCATTGTATGGCACGCAGGAAAGCTGATAGCTGACATAAATTATGTATAACCAGATTGTCGCTCTGCAGCAAAGCGGTTTCATAATGGCTCAGGTGGTGCTAAACATGCATGTGAAATTTAAATGAATGTATACATCTATATAGGTTACTTATTGTGATGCAATGCAAGGCGGCACATAGTGGACTGAATATTTTTAAGATGCTGCACACATGAAATGTTTGTGTTATTTTCATTCAGGAGGTCTCCTATGTTGTCTTCAGAAGGAAAACAAGGTGCTGGTGGCCACTGGCTATCTCAAGAAGTGTAAATTCTGCAAGGTAGGCAGAGACTGGCCTAGTTAGCAGCTGTTACGTCCGCAAGGATCGGAAGTATGAAGGTATAGTAAATCCTGAAATCAACTTCCTTCTTTGTGTGATGAAAAAGCCGAAGCAAGGTTTCTGTGCTCTGCACTATGCATATTCTTATAGCTACCTATTACTCAGCAACAGGTTTATTGAAGCCCATTTCTGCTGGCTGTGCTAGGCATTTTATCACACTTTACTATTGCCCACTTGCAGCCTTGCTTTGAGGTCATTAATCACATGGTATAAGAAATGTGCTTCAAACGTTTTGCTAGAGAATTGTACTCACTGTATGAGAAAGCTTTCCCATTTACACCCAAGAAACTTTCATCTTTCATGGTTGTATATAAAGACTTGTTACTTTCACTGTCTGGTATTTTCTTTTTTGCCCTTGTGCCTGAGTGTTCCTCTTTGTGCCCGTAGCAAAGCTGTGCCGTAAGCATCGAGACCTTGATTTCACTTTAAGTTTTCATTTTGAAGAACCACGAGACAGGCTGACTTTTGTACTTTTCGACTTTTGGCTTTTTGTTCTTGACTTCTTTACCTTGAACTCGCTGCATATAGAGCAGAAGTTATACATTCCCATATTTCTGTATGTATGCATTAACAGCCTGTGTGCCTACTGGAAACATCTAAATGTACGCAATCTAGTTTTTCTGTTCAACCGACCCTGTGCACAAAGTTCACAACAGCAAAATAGTAACAGGCTCTTCCCAGCTTTGGTTGGGAGCAACAAGGGCTTTATGAGATGCCATTAAAACAAACCTTTTGTTTCAGTACTTCCCTTTTTTGTCTGACACAATGCAGCAATCAGTATTGGGAATTCAATCATGAAATTTTCAAACATGGAGAGCTTTCAAAGTTGTATGAAAATGGCCTAAAATAGCCCACACACTATGCTTCGTTAATGTTGTCTGTCTGTGAGTGGGGTTTTCTCACATGCACTGTAGTCTCGGCAAGTGGGTATGTCTTTCTTGCTGCCGGAATACCTACGTCACTATCCCAGCCAGCGCCTCGACACGCATTAGTATAAGTTTTGGCCGTGTAGTCTTGGCTGCGTACGTTGGAGTATAATGCATGCGCATGCAGTGTGAATACAGCAATGCTGTAAATACAACTCGTACGTCACACAGCTGCATTTTTGCAATACAGCTCAAATGAGGATCAAGTGCTCGAGAAAGATATTTATTTATTTCGTGATCCTCCGAATGTTACCATTGATTGACAGTGTATTGTTAACTATGATACAGTTTTTAGGCATTCTACCTGCTACAGTATTTTCTAAAAAATTTAGTACAATGTGAACAAAATCAATTGAGGTGTCAAGAACATAAGCTTAAAATAGTGAAGATTGTCAATGATGTAAGTTCGGCGCGAACACACAATACACAAGAATTGATATCCTCGGTGCCCGTTCGTCGAACACTGTTGACTTCAACTGAAACCCAAAATCTGTCGAATCCAACTTGTGCTCGAGCGGCCGTAGTCAATGGAGCCTATTGAACACATCTCCGCTCTGTTGCGCTACAATTTCGTGGTCGCTTCGCATAGGGTTTGGGAGGAGGGGGTAAAGAGGAGACTCCCTGCGGTTTACTTTTTAAGCGAAAGCTTCACTATAGGTAAAGTGGAGTCTTTGCGCAAGCCTCAGTTTGACATTCATTTCACCTTTAAGAAGCAGGAGGACAAACTGTATATATGCAGTTCAGGTGTCCACAGAAAAATGTGACAAATACTGTCCCTTTCCTATAAACCAACACACAATGTTAGCATAGGCGAGCCACCAATTCAGGGAGTTACAAGGAAAGAGTTACATATTGTGCTCAAAACATCCGACCGCTTGAAGAATAACCTTGTGAAAAAAATTGGCTGTGATTTAGATTCAGTTAAACCTAGTGTGAAGCGACAGCCGCTATAGCTGAAGCGTGTGGACGCAGAAGCGGCGGTTGTGCCAGCGGCCATCATCGCGGCGGCGTTTTACAAGATGCTCTTTTGGGTTTAGACCATTAATTTCTTCTCCTCCACAAGCTTTCAGCTCATAGCGAAATGTTCTCCGGATCGTCAGATGCGGCAACCGATGATCGTAACGAGCACAGCTGCTTAGTTCCTCTTCCTGTGAGTCTGTGGCATGGCTGCGACAGAAACTCGCCTCGTGTATCGCCACGCAGCTGCTCACGCGTTAAGCTATATACTTCCCAGGTCAGTTAACGTTCGACCTTTGGTGGGAACATAGCTGCTTAAGTTCCAACTTGACCTTTAAGCTGTTTGAAGGTCATCGGAAACACACTTTGACCTTGGCTTTACCTCACGAAATGAAGCTATCGCTTCAAAACGTGCAGCCGCTTGACCTTCAATAAATATGGTGCGACCTTCATCTTATTAAATTTAGGTGCCCACCCAAAAGTATACTGCAGTTCCTTTCTCCAAAATCTAGCTTATCAAAAATATATATGTGCCCCGTCGCAATGGCACGGTGGTTAAGATGCCTGGCTACTGTTCCGGAGTAAACGTGATTGCTCGCGGCAGCGTTTCTATTGAGGCGCATTTACGTAGAGGCATACGTGTGCTGTGCAATGTCAGTTGCATATTTAATATATCCTGGTGGTCGAAGTTACTTTATGGCCCTTCATTATGCACCTCTTCCTCTTTTCACGTTCACTACCACCCGACCACCTGACAGAGAGAAGACCATTTTATTTAATCTTGGTTTCTTGACTTAAAATGATTTATGAAGAATGGCAGGCTTCATGCATCTTTATACAAGCCCATCAGTTTATTGCCAACCTCTTCTGCATTTCATATATCGTTCAGATAATTAGCTCAATTTCTTCAAACCTTCTGCTGTTGGCTTTGTTAGGCCCAGCAAAGATTCGCTTGATCGAAGTTATTACACTGTAGTTCGTCCCCTTGACATTTCTTTGTGCTTGGATTTTCACGACCGTTGCATGGGTACTGCTGATGGAGATTGGTGTTTATTTGTAAAACAATACTTTGGTGATAGTGCAGTAAACTTTTCCCAGTTATTATGTATGTTATTGTTGTGCAGTAGTGATTCTGCAGATCTTCACTCACATACAGATGCATGCCTCCAGTACCTGCCTAACAAGGGTGTCTTTCTAATAATACAACTGAGTGCAATGGGATATGGGGATTCCCCTTATCTTCTTTGATGAGGCGACAGAGTGCCTGAGGAAGCAGTTGAAACATCACTCTGGCATAGTACAAAGCGTGGGAACCAGAATCTCCCGTCCTCTCCTGATCCGAGCCCCCAATCGCCTTCGGCATAGCGGCTTTGTAGCTCTTTCTTTGTTGTTCTTGGCAGAATATAATCATAAATGACACGTGGAAGCACATCAAAGGAAGGAAGCAGTGGACCTGGGATTCGCATGTGCAGAGGTTAACTAATAAGCTCTCATCAGTGACAGGGGCAATTTCTCGTTGCCATACTTTTCTTCTTTCTAAAATAAAACTTCAGATATATAACGCATTATTCATCTCGCATATGAATTATTGTTCTTTAATTTGGCTCACAACTGCTAAAAAAAAACAAAGAAAAAATTTATCTCCTTCAAATGTAAGCCATTCTTCGTATAGCAAATGTTGGTTACATAGCCCATACTGGAAGTATAATGTAGTAAAATATGTATGAATTTCGAGGTTTTTTGTGATATTATTTTCCTTCCAGCTTGAGAACTATGATAAAGATGCCACCCTGCTGAAAGAAACTAGAGATCTAGTGAACACACGTAACACAGACATTTTTTCACATGGGCTATAGGCTCCAGACATTAGAATATACTCTTCCCACAATTTGAAGTAAATTCAAAAACATAAATCAGTCCACTAAAGCTGCACTGGTTCAGTCTTTTGTAATTATGTAACCCGATGGTATTTTCCGCAGTTATAAAGTTCTCTCTTATTTGCATTCATGGCCTCTGTTATAATTTTGCACTTAAAGCGTTGTTAAAGTATGCACTACCTACATTCATTTTATTTCCAGTCATTCTAAGAATATATCCTGCTAGTTTGTTTTGCTTGCTGAACTGATATTTAGATGCTGTTGTGATAGACCAATGTTTGAATTGCATCACTTACATAAGTGGTCTGGTTTCCTGCGTTTAAGACATGAAAAAAATGTATATTTGCTTCTTGATATGTATGTATAATATTTTATTGCATGCTGGCCTGCCTTGTAATGACTGCCTGGGCCTCTCTAGCTGGTTACTTGCAGCTTTTAGCCCAGGCAGCCTACCAAAGCATTCTGGGAAATAAAATTGAATTGAATTTGACTAGCAACGCGTGTGTCGATGGGGCGACGGGGGGCAGGAGGCAAGTGGGAAGACAGCCTCTCGATGGGAGAGGGTTCTATACTTTACCGGAGATAGTGCTGCTGTATTTGTTTTTGATGTAGATCATATAGTGGGGCCCTGGGTAGGACCAGAATAGCAATACGAAATGACTTGTACACCCGGCCACTGAAAATTACTGCCCTTATTTTTTTGTTAATCTAGAGATTGAAGAAAGGGTAGTCCAGTCCATTCTGAGCTTGAACTTCATGCTTAGTCATGGTTAGGTTGTAACCATTTAGGTGCTTATGCCCTAACCAGTTAAGTAGTGGGAAGTTGTTATATTTATCAATTTATTTTTGGTCCTTCCAGTTTTACTCTGAATACTATATATTATACTCTAAATATGCTCTAGTAGTATGCTTCCTGGTCTTCCGTGTCTAACTGCACGACTGATATGTATTCTAATGTTTGTTGAAGAGGAAATTACATCTTTGACGCTGAATGGCACTGTGCTCCTTGCTTAGAGTGAGGGCAGAGCCACTTTATGTGTTTGTCATAGCTGTTCAAAGATTAGGACACAGAACAACAGAGCAAAGCTGTCATGGAGAAAACTAGTTTATCATTCCCTGGTTTGTAATAAAAATAATTCATGTATAATGTCTCCTTATAAAAATTTTGTGTGTCTGATGAGAGTATGTTGCTCTTTCACAATGGAGACAGCAGAGTATCTTCCGAGTTTCAAATGAATTTTCTCTTGAGTTCTTACTGTGTCTAAAACAAATTGGCCACCGTGTTTCTGGTTGGCACTTAATATGTGCATTTCTTGTGAGTTCTTCATGAGTATTGACCATTGAGTGTCTGGTGGCTTTCACTTTAGTTTTTGATGTGATCTTGGTTGCCGACACTACATGCAACTCAGCTAGTGCCGGTATATTTAGTTACAGAAACCACAAACAGACATTGCATTTTGTGAAAATGTCTTTTTTTATTCATAATGTGCAGCACAGCTTGGATGCTATTCGCATGCCTGTTTTCTACGCTATGCAAGGAAATAAACTTACTTTATTTCCCTGCACAGCATAGAAGACGGGCCATTTTTGAGGTGAAGCGGCATTGTCATGAAGTAGTCGCATGTGTACCCTAACAAATACAAAATGAAATCGCTTTGTATTACTGTTCACACTACTTAAAATAATTCAAGCTTTATTTCCAACTCCTGGATAAGCTACTTCAGCACATGCCGTTGAAGCATTCATATGCGCAACCAAGTTTTGTGGAACAAGACTCATGAGATAATTTCAAACACAAGAGGCATGACCCACTGTGTTTTTCTGGCACCTGTACATTTCAAACCCTTATAGTTAGCAGTTGGTGGAAGAAACATGCTGCACCGTTCACAGAGAAAACACAAAACCATAACTTTCAGTTACATCATACATGGTACAAGGTTTGGTTTTGCTATTCACAACAATGCAAACAAGTTTTCTTCAGAATGATTTTTTCACTGACTACACCATTAGTAAAACAAAGATTTCAAAGAAGAAATAAAGCAACCAAACCAAGGCAGCTATCCATTCATACCACCATTTTTAGCTATGCTTAGGATGTGTACTTAATCATGCATCCCTGAACATGTCATAGAATGCGGTGATGGCTTGCAGAAGGGTACTGCAGTGTGCTTGCTGGTAGATGATTTAGTGTGTTTCTCGTTTGTGCTGTGGGGTGTAGGTGAGCAGCAGGTAGGCTCCAGGCATTGGCCAGTCTGAAGTGCTCAGGTAACTGGGTATATAAAGAAAGAAAAACCGACAAGTGAGACCGAGCACACAACTCCTTTCCTGGTAATGAAAAGAGACACAGCTATATATTCAGTAGCTACAATCATAAGGATTCTGGGCAAACAGCTTTAAGACGAGTGCTCAAAGCATAATTAAGAAAGTACTGGACTTCAACCTCAATGCAATGTACTGTTTGACAAAAGTAACCAGCCTGCATGGTGTGCTTCTCGTTTGTATTGGAGAGCCTTTCCAGTTTCCCTAAAGATAATAAGTTCATGATTCAAAAGAGCCTATTTTTTCTCCAAGAGTGTGAGGTGCACCTACTTTGAAGGTACAGAATAGATAAGAAAATTGGTGCTTAAAAGGAGTAGGAATGTTTCTGTTATATATAAAATGAAAACATGTGAAACATTTTCCCAAATATGGCATGTTTGAACGGAGTATATTCCTTCAAAACTCAAAGAAAAACCACCTCATCATCCCATAAATTACTCTTGGAGGTGATGGAAAAAAAAAAGAGTTCAAGAGAACACATTGCATTATTCTATTTCCAACAATGTTATCAGCTTCTCAAGCATCATTGCAAGTGTTTGAATGGAGGTGCATAAGTAGCGAACATAATGCCCTTTGCTAAAATTTTACCCTTATGTCAAGACTGAGACCTGTACTGTGAGGAGATTGCATATGTAACTACATCATTAAGAGCAATTGTCGGATTATTACATAAGCAGTATGCAGCGGTACAAGCCATTTGTGGGAGCAAGCAGCAGCTTAAAGTGACACCCATATGAATGCATAAACACAACAGTTTTGAAATTTCCAACCTTCAGACTGCAACTATGGCAAGTTTCTTCATTTAGCATAGCTAAGTGCATTCTAGAGCAAAAAAAAAAAAGGCGTGTATATTGTCATTTCAAAGCGAATATTTTTAAATCACTGCAACATGACCTTGTCGCATGTTCCACACGTCCCCATTCTGTTTAAGCTCTGTTCAAATTTCTCAAGCAACAGAACCTGATTTCCTTATCTAGTATGACTTCTGACTTGCAAAACTGAACAGTAAACTAATAAATAATGTGGAAATGACTGCTCTAGCAAAGCTACGAAGAAACAAATAAATTTACCTAATAGGGGCAAAAAGATCCCAACATGTATTTTATTAATGAACGCCTATTACAAAAGAAAAATAAAGCAAGTATGTCAACAGCAAAAAGACACAGCAAGGAACTGAGGATGCGAAGGCCATCGTTGATGCACTGCGAAAAAAAATACTGAAAACTGTCATTTCCAACTGAATTCCTAAGGCGGTGCTACGAGCGTCTATGCACACTCACGGATAGTGATGCCGCCACACCCTGCGTACGTCACAGCTCAGCATTGGCTCGCAATAATGTGATCAGGCATGCTTTTCCTTTATGGCCAAGGTCACAGGGTTAGCTTATAGGCAATGTTTTGAGGAGCGGGCAGCCTATTTGCTGCTTGTGTGCCGTCAGTTTAGGCCGTTCTCCCAATGAGAGAAAAAACAAGAAGTTTCAGCTTTGATAACATTGCTGGAGACAGTACAATGCAACATATTGTCTCATATCCATTTTCATCTCCTCCTAGAAACTTGATTCTTAAATTATAAGAAAAATTAGGAACGGTGTTTCTTCCTTTAATTACTGAATAAGACTACTATGCTTGAATGCGCCAAATTTGGGACCGTGTTTAATGTGTCGCATTCCATATATGCAAAAAAAAATTTTACCATCTAAGTGGTTGTATATTCTGCAATTCTTATGTAGGTTTGCCTTACAGCCGCAGTGAAAAAGTAATTAAAACAGCCTCCTTTCAGATTTGAAGCACCTCTTAACTTTTTTTTCTAAGTCGTGACTTTCGCACGCAATCAGAAATATGATTAACATTCTACACTTTCTCTTCTTTTTACTCTGAGCACATAAAATATGTTTATCAGGGCCTGCATATCTCAATCCTAGGTGATATAAAAGTTGCAAAAAATGTGCCTGCAGAGAAGAGCTGCTTATGCCGTGATGTCGGTCAAACTTTTTTTTTCCGAAATACTAGCAATAGCATGAAACTAATTTCACTGCTGGTGTATTGAGAAATGTGTGTACAATGTGTAAGGCAACCAACGAACTCTACACAAATAAAGGCCTTTATAGTCAAATTTCCTCGAACCATAGCGGACATAACATTAAGGAAGGTAAAATTACTTTTTCATTTCTCGTTTGAAACTGTTTACTAGTGCATCATTTCAACGCTTCCATGAAAAGACACGACACAAAGTACCAAAGAATGCAACAGCCCACTGAAAGCTCATTTCTGCCTCTGTTGTGAACACTAAGATACATATAATTCGTCAAAAATACTAGACTATGTAGTAATGAAAGCAATTATTCTTGACATGCACATTTTACTACATGTGGTCACTCAAATAATTATTTCTAATCGTCATTCTGCTACAGTAGTACTACATGAGTTTGTACCTTGGCGTCAGCCATGATTTAGATTATTTTTGTTGAAGCATACAAGCACCAAAACTAAATGCAGCGACCACTGTGAGATATGCGCCACAGCAACAACCTGTTTCTCGCGCGCTGGTTGTACTCATCGTATTAATGCACTCAGTTAGAAAAAATAGGCGCTTTTAAAAAGATTGAAAACTCGTTCGGGGTGCTGATCACAATCGCGAAGCCGGTCGTGCATCTAATACACTGCAGCTACAACTATATCTAGAAATATACACCTTAACATTATACAGTATTCTGCAACTTTATCGGAACCGGTCGAGGCGTCCAAATTTTCCATGACGGTTCCGATAAAGTTTCAGAACACTACTTATATCGTACAACGGCTTCGCGTTAGGGACGAGCATACATATAAAAGCGACTGCTTTTGAAGAGTTGACTTGAACGGCGCGGCAGGAAGAGACGAAAACAGAGAACACACACGGACAAGCGCCAAATCTTTCTGCCGCGCCGTTCATGTGAAGTATGTCTGACCAACTCGCCCAAACGTTCACGCTTCTTGTTCCGAAGAGAGACTGGCTCGCCCTCACAATAAAGCAGGCTGGGTCGAGTTCGTAGCTTGTATTACGAAGGAATTTTGAGACCACAAGCAACAGTATTAACAACGCGTACTTCATTCAATAGCAATATTAAATAAAAATAATTTCAAGCAGTGTACTCACATTTGCAAACAATCACGCCAGTCCATTTCCTTCTTCCGTGTTGATGCCGGCGTTGCCACGGCGCGGTGCAAGCGGTGTGCGGCACAGAACCTATTTATCACTACATCACGTACTTCAGAACGTCTATCAAAGTGCACATGTCAAATATCAGTTCTGCGGCCCATTCCAAGAACCACAGAACAAAAAAGCAGCACAGCGTGAGGAAATAGCGTTCACAATCACACCGCATGACAACAAAGGCAGCATGGCGCCGTCGCAACTTTTTGCCGCTGGCGGCTTCGGATCGGATCGGATTGACTTATCGGTGGCTTTTCTGGCTTCTTATTACTGCCGGCCGCTCCCTAGAGGGACTTTCGGTTTCGAAATGCAGTTTGGCTGGTTTGGCGATAATTTTTTTTTTTTTTTGAAAGGCAGCGTACAGTCTCGTCTAGGGCCATAATTAAGCACAAAGCTGGCGGGCTGAGGTAATAAAAACCAGTGCCGCTGGATCCCAGAGCACGTGTCATACCTGATTATGGGCCCAGTATGACGCTGGAGACAGTTCGTACTGGGACGCGGCATACTATCACGCGCGGCACTGGTCGCTCAAACAGAAAAAAAAAAAAAACGCCTCAGATAAAAAGTACACGCTAAAAAGTCATGAAGCACCTCAACTACATTTAAAAAAGCTAAAAAAGGAAATAATAAAAACCAGGAAAAAAAAACTGCAGCACTAGCGTGCTTCGAACTCGGTACCTCTTCCTCCGTAGCATTCTACGCTAACCACTCGGCCACGCCGGAATTATTTTTTTATCTCTTTGTTAACGCCGGAAACTGAGTCTGCTGAAAACTTTTTTGCTTGTTATGTCATGATCGCATTTATAAGATTTGGACCATGTTTCGAAGCATGTTTTGAAGTGTACAGGCCCCATTGCTGCCGCTCTAACAATTAACGAAGAGGCGTCCGTGTGCTGTGCGATGTCAGCGCACGTTAAAGATCCCCAGGTGGTCGAAATTACTCCGTAGCCCTCCACTACGGCTCCTCTTTCTCTCTTTGCCCTTTCACTCCCGCCCTCCTCCCTTCCCTTACGACGCGGTTCGGGTGTCCACAGACACAAGTGTGACAGATACTGCGCCTTTCCCTTCCTACGAACCAACCAACCAACCAAAAAACCATTGAAACTTGCTGCCTGCTCCCACGACTTGCAAAAAATGTTCTGGATACTATGCGCACTATTTTGGGCACTGGAATCATTTTAACATGTCGAGTTCGGCGTAGCAAATTTACCAGCGCCGGACGATCAGTGGTGTTCTGCTACCGTGGGCGTAATTTTCGCTGAAAACGGAGCTGTGGCACAAACCTTCAAGGAAAAAAGTGCGACCAAGCTTCAATACCAGCAAGCGCAGCAGCGACGACACTATTTTCCTTGTAACTAAATCTTATTCGTACGTAAATATTTTGCGGAACGATGCGATGACCGAGGGCTCGGCTAATCTATACGCAGAGCAAGAAGGAGCTCAAAAACTTGAGAAACACGAAAAAAATATCATGCATTACAAGCGCTGTAGTGTATTTTGTTTTTGTTTTTTCACTCATGGGCCCATCACTTGGTAAACTACTCTCTTCCTTGTCTCCTTTTGAGTGATTACTTTGTAAACATAGCATGTGTGAAAGGAAATGTAAACGCACATTCCTGTCAAATGATCAATTTAATGCTTAGTTTTGAATTCAATCATTTCAGGCCACCTTCCTGTCCAGTAGTAATGCAAGGGCATGTAGCATTCATTAAATGATTTTAAAATTATGTTGTTCCTCATTAATTATGTTTACGTTCTCCAAAATCATCAAGCAGTAATAGTAATGCACATGTAGTGATTGTTGCACTGTGTTTCAAGTTGCACTGCGTTTCAATTTGCACTGTGTTTCAAGTTGAAACACACCGTGTTCTCTCAATGGGTGGTCGCAATGACCAAGAAAATACACATCATACTTTCCGTTGACTTTTCACATTCTGTGCTTACACATTAGCAGTTCACAAAAAAAAGCCTTTGATTTTTAAAACAAGAAAAAATAATGTGAAATGTCAATTGAAAATCTGGTTTAAAGCTGTTGCTAAAACAGAGAAGGTATTGAATGTCTGTTGAGTTCCTTTGCGCTCATTAAGAAAACATTAAGGCCAAACCAGAAACTCAAAACCCATTTTCGTAAGAGCGTTCTTATGAGAAAACAACACAGTTCCTGCTCACTGCAAGCTGATCGTAGCAATGCCGAAGTTGTAGAATGAAAACACTACTCTAAAAATTAAACATTGATAGATAATACTCATGTGTCAACCCCAAGTGAAAGCATAAAGTGTGGCTTCAGTGACTGTGGAAACACTATGTTCCAGCCAAGGTCTGTGCTAATTACCTTGTCTGTATGTGGTAAGTAGTTTTGCCTTTCATGTAAGCTGCACTGTAGAGCAACTAATAATGTGTACTTGTGCTTTATGACACATAGCTGCCATATCTCATGTTCTTTCCTTACCTGATGCTCATTTATCGTTTCACGCAACTTAAAAAATGCTATGCTTGCTGCTGTTGCCTACTTAGCTTCAAAAGATGTAAACTGAAAAAGTGAGAAAGGTGCTGAAAGCAATATGTTTCAAGAGAACTATATGTCGGGCTTAGACACGTTGTCGTTTACAGTATGTCGCTTTATATTTAGACATTGATGGAATAATACTTTCTTAACACAAGTGTGCAAGTTTACTGAAAGCAGTTTAATTGCGACACCTTTCAGAGCTAACTTGTTGTTGAGAGTGTGTGGCTTAATTATTTAGCGCTTAGCAGGATGCAACAAAATGTGCAGCTGGGTTTAAATTTTGAAAATCCTTTGCTTTAAAGAGAACAGGCAATCTGATATCAGGTGCAGGAGGCACACAGAAATTACTGCTTGTGTTTAGCAGTGCGAAAATAGAGCATTAGAAAAGTGACAAATGAAAGCATTGGACATCGAGTTGCAAAGAAAAACAAGATTTGAGAAGGAGCCTCAGTTCACAAGCAGACATTTCAATAAGAAGACTTCCCTTTGTCCAGGTGAAGACTGATCCTCTTGTTGGAATGTTTGCTTGTGAACTGAGGCTCATGCTCAACCCACGCTTGGTTTTTTTGATTCTGTGTATACATCTTCCCCTCATTCTAGTGAGTGCTTAAGAAGTGAGTGCTTATGCACACTTGGAATACTCTCGTGCACTGCATATGCAGAAAAACATTCAAGAAGCTGTGCAATTAAGTAAATATTAGCTGCATTCGAGAAAGCCATCACCTTTAATAACGTGTCATCAAACACGAAAACCTAATAAGTGCGTTAGCTTGCTCGTACAGCTGATAAAGCTCCACTTGACAGCTGTTTTATAAGTCGGCCTTTCGAGCAGCCACAAATCATTTCTTGCAATTAATTGCCAGGTGTCCAAGAAAGCACACTCTACGTATGTGAAAGGAAGGTTGTGAGCATCTGTTTTGTATCGTCTATCTGCATTCACTTTCATTTATTCACGGCGATTATTTATGCTTCAGTTGACGAGGTGATGTGCGGATATATCTGAAAAATCTTTCATTTGTTTTCTTGATATCCTTTTCTTAATGTGCAATGTTCACTTCACTTTTACTTCGACATATATCACATTTATGGAAAATCCTGGAACTAAACGGGGCAAGATGTATCAAGGGCCATTAGGAACTTGAGTTCCAAAGATGAGCTCATCTAAGTTGCATTTTGAGCACTGACTAAGCTGTTGATTTCAATGTCTTTTTAAGTTAATGAAACGACCCCTTGATTGTTTGATTCATACAAAGCTAATTCTGGATCCGATGTGTGTATGTATATGTATGTAAAACTACATTCACTGCTGCTTCGGTATTTGGCGAGGTGTGATAGGCATGCGAGCACTTAACCAAATGAGCACCCTGCAAGCGGGCTTTGCTTTTGGCGAATTACCGTTTACTTAAAAATACACTTAAAAAAACAAACAAACAAACAAACAAAAAACATGCCGAGCGGCTTGATCGTTTCACCACGGTAGTCGTCACACAGCTGTCGCCGACAAAACTATACCGATTCAGGGATCTTATTCAAGTGTGGTAAGCTGCGACGCGGAAAGTGAGCGGCCGCATGGCGAACGATCACTCAACGGGCCCAATTCTCGTAGCGTGCGCCGTCCAAGATCGAGCGCAGTGACACGCGCTGCATGGCCTGCAGATCTCGAGACGCCTGCTTGACGCGGCGAAGAATCAGAAGATTTCAGCCGATCGTCGTAAACTCCTCCCTTACGCGCATTTGATGATGACGTTCTTAGCAGAACGAGCTTAAAAAGCGCGCAGATCAAGTTGTCACAGCTAAGAGTTGATCATAGGTTGTTGTTGTGACTGAAGGAAGAATGAAAAGAAATTGCTGCTGGCTCTCCAGCTGAGCCACCTGATTGATGTATAGGAAGGGAAAGGCGCGGTAACTGTCTCACTTCTTTTCTGTGGACACCTCAACCGAGCCGTGAGGGACAGGAGGCAGGTGGGAATGAAAGTGGAAAGAGAGAAAGAGGAGCCGTAGTGGAGGGCTATGGAGTAATATCGACCACCTGGGGATCTTTAACGTGCGCTGACATCGCACAGCACACGGACGCCTCTTCGTTTCGCCTCCATCGAAACGAACTGAGCCACCTCCGCTGCCTCGTGCGGACAGAAGAGAAAATAGAAAAGAAAAAGGGGAGAAGGACGTGCGTCGCGAAAGCCATCGTCCACCGCCGAAACGGCAGCGGGTGCAATGACGCCCTACAACAGATAAAAATGGGGTGGCAGGCTAGCCCCTCCGCAAGCGGCAGTGACCTATACCCACCACCTACTGAGGGTCGTGGAGCTATACCTACCAGTCCCAACCCCGTAGGGCCAGGATCAATAACCACACCCGACCCTTCTCGTGCAGTGATCGCCTTATGTATGCGACGCGATAAGTCGATCTGCGTAGAATGTATTATTTACTCGTCCTTATCCGTAGGTGTTCCGTGCCTATGGAAAGCACATGCAGATGCCAGGAAAGGAATCGTACAACAAAGACTGACGAGGATATATAAATTGTCGACGGCACTTATAGTGCGTTCAGCGGAGATTGGAAATGCATCGATTCTATGGCGCAGATTGCTAGAGTACGGGGGAAATACATGAAACGATGTGCCACAGTGCTGACACGCACTGTGGTACATAATAATAATAGTAATAATAATTTGTTCACAGGAAGGGAAAGGCGCAGTAACTGTCACACTTGCTCTGTGGACACCCGTACCGCGCCGTAAGGGAAGGGAGGAGGGTGGGAATGAAAGTGGAAAGAGAGAAAGAGGGGCCGTAGTGGAGGGCTACGGAGTAATTTCGACCACCTGGGGATCGGTAACGTGCGTTGACATCGCACAGCACACGGACGCCACTTCGTTTCGCCTCCATCGAAACGCAGCCGCCGCGGTCGGATGGAAACCCGGGAACTCCGGCACAGTAGTCGGGCGTCTTACCACTGCACCACCCCGGCGGGGCTTGTGGAACACTGCAAAATCGGTTTTCCGTTGTTTGTGGGGCTACAAGCACTGTGCTAGCTGGGTTGTTTTCATACCGAGAGCGAGGAACGCCTGCTGCTGAACCTCTTTTTTTTCTATTTTTCTTTTTATTCGAGGAGTTTGCTCCCTCTTTTGCTCGTTGCTATGGCGCGTTGCATGGTTTCGCCGCCAGGTGCCGAATATATAGCAGGTCTTTGGAATCGGACATCATGACATTCAAACCCACTTGCCCACCTTCCTAGTACGGAAGGATGGGCGCGGTCACTCTGCCGTTTATAACAAGAATAAACATAGTAGAAAAACGTAGGATTTCTTCCACCCCTGTCTGAGGTAGCGGGTTAAGTACTGCAGGATTCGAGTTCTGACCCGTTGCGCTCAGGTTCCCTATTCATGCGACGCTAACAAGAGCACCGATCATACACGGAAAAAGAATCAGTAATTTGAAATCCGTCGCTTTGAAGGAAAAATGTCTTCAAGTATTATGAGGCTTCAGTAGTTGGGGTTGCATAATGTTTTTTTTTTTTTTTTTCAAGTGCGTCCACGAACGAACTTGATATTGCTTGGGAATGTAAATGGGGACCCCTACGACGCGGTTCTGTGTGCCGGTGACAATTCTGATGCGTCTGTTTCCAGCAGTAAATAGAGAAATTTCGAGTCCAGCGACGCGCACATGCCCGCAGGTCGGCCGGCCTAGTTGGCGTTGCATAATGTTTTTCTTTTTTTTCAAGCGCATCCACGAACGAACTGGATATTACTTGAGAATGTAAATGTTACCCCTACGACTGCGGTTCTGTATGCCGGAGACGCTTCTGATGCGTCTGTTTCCAGCAGTAAATACAGGAATTTCGGGTCCAGCGACGCGCATATGCGCGCAGGTTTGCCGGCCCAGTTGGCGTTGCATAATGTCTTTTTTTTTTTTTTTTCAAGTGTGTCCACGAATGAACTTGATATTGCTTGGGAATGTAAATTGGAACCCTACGACGTGGTTCTGTATGCCAGAGATGCTTCTGATGCGTCTGTTTCCAGCAGTAAATAGAGGAATTTCGAGCCCAGCGCCACACGCCATGCTCGCAGGTCGGCCGGCCTAGTTGGCGTTGCATAATGAATTTTTTTTTCAAGTGCGTCCACGAACGGACTAACGAACGGCTAGTCTGTCATCATATCTTTAGCTGCTGTTTTAGGGCGTCATTGCACCCCCTGCCGTTTCGGTGGTGGACGACGGCGGTTGCCGACGCGCGTCTTTTTCCCTCTTTTCTCGTTCTTCTTATTTTTTTTTAACTATTTTGGTTCACAGGAAGGGAGAGACGCAGTATCGGATTTCTTCGTAGAAATCTGTCAACAGCTCCTTCTCATGTAAAGCTAACAGGCTAATACCCTCATAATGCCCATCATTGAGTACGGTAGCGTTATTTGGAGCTCTCATCAATCATACCTCAGCCGAAAATGAGAAAAGATTCAAAATAAGGCCCTTCGTTTTATTTTCTCCAGCTACTCACGGCACGATAGTGTATCATCCATGAGAACTAAAGCGGGTATTCCTACCCTTTCTCTTCGGCGACGCGTAGCTTCCATGAAATTTCTATACTTTAATTCTTTATAACGGTGGAATCAAAATTGATACAGTTAAGCACATCAAGGCATCAGATCATCGTTCGAAGAGGTTAAATCATGGGATGTGCGTCAGACCCATCCCAGCTCGATGCGACGCGTAAAAAGTTTCATTTTTTTCTTTAGCTATTGAAGAATGGAATACGCTGCCACCTGAATTTATGGACAATATCTGCCTTGATATTTTTCTTAAAAACGTCGAGTCATATTTTGAGAAGCGAATGGTGTAAACAAAAAATCGTTCCTAAAATGTCTTTCGTTATTCACTGCGAGTTTTCAGTTTAGTATTTTATCTTATTAGTACCTATTGTATAACTTGTTCTTTTATTGTGTCGCTTCGCGATTTTTTTCAGTGCTTCATATGCGACAAATTGTTTTGGTTGTTTTTTTTGTGTATATTTCTATTTACTATATTCAACGTCAGTTATTAGGTTTCTTTTTCTCTATCTATTGTTTTTTTTTTTTGTTAGGCTCTTTCAGGAGTTGCTGAGCTAATGGGACCGTAATACAAATTGAAAAACATCAGAAACACGCAAAAAATAGAAAACATACCCACTGCAACCTATAGTGTTGCAGTGCGTATGTTTTCTATTTTTTGTGTGTTTCTGATGTTTTTCAATTTGTATAACGGTCCCATTAGTTCACCAACTCCTGTAAGAGCCTAGCAAGGCTTACAGTATGTTAAATAAAAAAAAAAGTATCTGTCACACTTATTTCTGTGGACACCTGACCCGCCCCTTAGAGGGAGGGAGGAGGATGGGAGTGAAAGTAGAAAGAGAGAAAGAGGAGCCGTAGTGGAGGGCTGCGAAGTAATATCGACCACCTGGGGATGTTTAACCTGCGCTGACATCGCACAGCGCACGGACGCCTCTTCGTTTCGCCTCCATCGAAACGCAGCCGCCGGGGTAGAAACCGGGTACTCTGGCGCAGTAGTCGGGCGCGTCTTACCACTGCACCCTATTAATTCTCTTCTTTCCTCACGAGGCAGAGGAGATGGCTTAGCTACAGATCCAGCAGCTGGCCCGTGCATTTTGTTTTCATTCTTCCTCCATTCGCAACAACATATGATCAACTCAGCTGTGTCAACTTGATCCTCGCGCTTTTTAAGCTCGTTCTGCTAAGAACGTCTCTGTTTCCAGCAGTAAATAGAGGAATTTCAAGCGAGCACCACACGCCATGCTGGCAGGTCGGCCGGCCTAGTTGACGTTGCATAATGTTATTTTTCAAGTGCGTCCACGAACGAACATGATATTGCTTGGGAATGTAAATGGGGACCCCTACGACGCGGTTCTGTATGCCGGAGACGCTTCTGATGCGTCTGTTTCCAGATAAATAGAGGAATTTCGAGTCCAGCGACGCGCACATGCGCGCAGGTCGGTCGGCCTTGTTGGCGTTGCATAATGTTTTGTTTTTTATTTTATTTTTTTCAAGTGCGTCCTCGAACAAATCTGATATTGCTCGGAAATTTTTTTCCTTCAAAGCGACGCATTTCAAATTACTGATTCTTTTTTTCCTTTATAATTAATCGGTGCTCTTGTTAGCGTCGCTTGAATAGGGAATCTAGCTGAGCGCAACGGGTCAGAACTCAGTCCCTGCAATACTTACCCAGGTACATCTGATAGTGGTGGAAGAATTCTTCCTACATTTTTCTACCATGTTCATTCTTGTTATAAACGGCAAAGTGACCGCGCCCATCCTTCCGTACTAGTTAAGGTAGGCAAGCGGGTTTGAATGCCATGATGTCCGATTCCAAATACCTGCTATCTATGCGGCACCTGGCGGCGATGGTGGTGGTGAAAACGTTTAAGAAAACATAGAGTTACATGAAGGTTGCTCTGGGGTCAGGCTTAGTGGCCTCACAAACACTAGGTGGAGTCCCTAGTACGGGACCCCAGTGGCTTCCGCTGCCGCCATTGCTCGTTTGACCAAGGCTTTTTGGGCTTTCGGGCACTCCCCGGAGAAGGCACTGTCAAAGTGTTTAAGTGACGTCGGGCACATCATGGTATTCGTAAGGAGGCGAAGAAACACGCGTTCCTCCGCTCTTGTTAACCCTTTACAAGGGTGGGGGTAAATACTGTGTCTGTTTTGGTACAGCTGCGTAATTTCTCTGAAAGTGTAGGCTGGTGTGAATTCTTCTGAGGAGGAAGGAGACGAGGTAGCCCGATTAGAAAGAGGCACGGGCGGCGACATCTGCTGCCTCGTTTCCTCCTAGTTCAGAATGGGCCGGAGCCCAGACTTTGAAGCGGCGGGATGGACTTTCCACGTACGAGCTGTTTTGCAGTATTCGGTAGGCCAGGTCCGAGCTGTGTTTTAGTAGCCGGTAGGCCAGGTACGGGACCCAGCCCTGCTGAAAAAGTTCCTACACGCCGCTCGCGAGTCCGTTATGATTCTTTTAGAATCAGAGTGCGTTGCTGCTAACGTGATGGTGACCTCCTCAGCCTTTGTTACGTTTCGGAATTTAAATGTAAGCCCGTTTACCGTTTTGGACTCGTGGATCACTACCGCCGTGTACCACTTGCCTTGGTGCGGGCCGGACGCGTCCGCATAGTACACTCCGGGTTTCCCTTCGTAGTGATGAGCTAAGGCCTCTGCCCTGGCCATGCGCCTACCCTCTTGGTTGTCGTTGGACATATTAGTGGGGAGTGGTTTTACGTGCAGGGGGTATCGCCACTCGCGAGGAAGCCTTACTCTTTCCTCGGTTAAAGCCGTGTGTTGTATGTGTAGACGGGTTAATAGGCGACGCCCCGACGGTGTCTGCGATAGTCGCGTGCATTGGCTCGTGAGATGGGCTTCTCTCAGCTCCTCGAACGAGTTCGTCATGCCCAGACCTTGGAGTCTCAGGTTCGACGTGGTTGTAGGGAGGTCGAGGGCCTTCTTCGCTATTTTGCGCGTGATCACCTCGAGGATGTTCTCGACGTGTTTCTTGAGGTGGACACAGGGCGTCGAGTGGAGGATTCTGTTTGTTACAAAGGCATTGGCCAGTCGTAGAGACTCTTTGCTTCTCAGACCCCCTTTCTTGTTTGAGACTCTGCGGACCATTCGGCCCACATGGTCTCCCCCCATTTTTAGCTTGTCGAGCGTGGTCGTCGCTAGCTTACGCTAGTGAATGAAAAGGCACAGTACTCTAATTTTCTTTCTCTCGGGTATTGGTTCTGATCCGAGTCGCAATTCTATCTTGTCTGTGCATTTTAAGGAGGGACGAATATGGACGAATTCGGATTTTTTTTTTTTTTTGGTGAGCACTGAAGGCCGCATTTTTTCGCGTACTCATTCACAGCGGTGGCTGCCTCCTGCAAGCTGGCCTCCATTTCTCCGAGAGAGCCCCGCGTGGCCCATATGGAGATGTCGTCCGCGTACAGCGCGTACTGCACACCCGAGACTCTCCAGGTGGACCGGGAGATTTTTCATTGCCATGTTGAAAAGAAGCGGGGATAGGACCGCTCCCTGTGGTGTACCTCTCGTGCCTAAGAGAAAGGGACCGTGGTCTGTGTTCTGGATCCTCACGTAGGCTTGTCTGTCTGAGAGGAAGCGTTTTATATACTCGAACGCGTTCTTTCCAAACCCCGTCTTCGAAAGGTATGTCAGGATGGCCTCGTGCGTCGCATTATCGAAGGCTTCCTTCAGGTCTAGGGCCAGCACTATCTTATCCCCGTTCAGATGTTCTATCGGATTTAATATTTCTCTGCTAAGCTGTAGCAGGACGTCCTGAGCCGATTTATTTGGCCTGAAGCCATACATCTTGTCGGCGAAGACTCGCTTATTTCCAAGACACTCAGAAAGTCTGTCTCTGATCATTGTTTCCATCAATTTGCCCACCCACGACGTGAGAGAAATGGGCCTGAGGTTGTCCGTATCTATGGCTTTGCCTGCCTTTGGGTTGAAAGTTATGAGTGCCGTCTTCTATTCGGTGGGAAGAGGAACTTCGTCCGTCCAGATCGAATTGAAGTCTTCTAGAAGGGATTGGTGCGCGTGCTCTGGTAGGTTTGCTAGGAGTTTTACCGTGATCCCATCCCTTCCTGGCGCGGTCCAGCGTTTCATTCTCGCTAGGGCTGCCTTGAGCTCGTATAGTTTCAAAGGTTCATCTAGCTTAACACTTTCGTCTCCACTGTACCTGTAAGCTTCTCCCCTTGAGTCTTGGGTCGTGCTCAAGTACTGGTCGCGGAGCTTCAGCGCTAGGTGGGCCGCATTTCCTTGAAATGCATATATTGCTCTCTGTAGGTGTTTCTGCGACGCGTAATTCCGTCTCCTCAACGCTAGGGTCCCGCAACTTTTTTCTCTTCACTGGTTGCTTCTCAGAAGGATAAGCGGCGATTGTTAGGAAAGGTGTCTGTAGACGAAACCTAAAGGTAACATATGCTCACTGAAGGCAGAAAATGGTTGCGGTGAAGGTAATTGAATAGTGTCAGCGTTGTCATGCTCTCACTTCATGGCTCTGTTCACGGCTGGTTTTACGGCTATTGAGAAAAATAACATCACATAATGCGACCTAAAGGGGAACACACCCCGGGCGAGGTTTTTTTAGCTAAATTTAACTTTGCAATTTAAAAATCAAGGATTCGAACCAATGTTTTATTCGCTCAGTGTGCTGGTAAGCAATGTCAATCCATTGCGCCACTGAATCAGCGAGCGAAGTATGCTTTAAATGCGCTCTTCTTCATTTTTTTAAATATTTCCGCTATCTGCCGCCAGGTGACGCTGCCCAGAGGACCCTACTGGTTATATAAATAGAGAAACAAAATGTGAAGGCCAAATCACGTGGAAATTCCGCAACAGGCAGACGACCATCGACTATTGTCTAATGTCGCAGGAAATTTATAGAAACGTCACAAAAATGGAAATAGACGAAGAAGGGGAATTTAGTCTGGGAAGTTACCATAAACGTATTAGTCTGCAGATGGGACCCTTGATGAAAAGAGAAATGGAACTTAGACAAAACCTAACCGCAAAATTAAACGACGATCAAATAGCGCAGATAGCAGCAGACATAGAGGAAGCAATAGAGAAAAGCCCCATGGAAGACTGGGATTATGAACCGGTAGAACTACTCATAAGGAGGAAAATTCAGGAGGTTAAAGTAGCAAACCGCTGGAATGGAAAGAGGAAGCCACGGAGCTGGTGGAATAAGGAAATCAGGGAAACTATTGAACAACGACGGGCTGCTTCAAGAGAACACCGAGTGGCAAAGAAAGCACCGATATCTCAAGAGGAAATCGATCAAAAATGGGAATCATATCGACAAAAGAAACTTGAGGTACAGGCCCTCGTCCAAAGTAAATAAAGCAGTCCACTGATCGTTGGATGGCTGACATACACGATGCCTCTAGAGGCGGAGCAAGAAAATTCTGGAAACATATAAGCTGGCTAGGGAAGAAGAATCAAAGAAAGCCGGATCGGATTCAAGATAACGAGGGAAATTGTTTAAAGGGAGACAACGCAGTGAACTACATTACATCAGTTATAGCCGAGTCATTTAAGAGCGACGATAGGGCAATCTCCGCAAATCAGGAAGCAACACAAGGCAGCAGAATACAAAGCAGCTTAGTACTGACCAATCTAAACTGGAAAAAGGCAGAAAAAAAAATTCCTAAAAACACATCTACAGGAACAGATGGAATTCCGATCAAGCTGATTAATGAACTCGGTCCAAAAAGTAAGAAAACGTTGTTAAAAGCTCTGGAAACAGCCATAACGAATAAGCAAACTCCGGACAGCTGGCAGCAGAGTAAAATGAATTTGATGTATGAAGGGAAAGGAGACAGGATGCACATAAAATCCTACAGGCCGATTACCATAACATCTGTTATGTACAGGTTAGCCATGCAGGCGGTGAAATTAAAGGTGCAAGCATGGGTTGAAAGTAACAAGATACTCGGAGAACTTCACAACGGCTTTAGAAATGGTAGGCGCTTATATGATAGCCTGTTCGTGCTTACCCAATGCATCGAAATATCTAGAGTGGAAAATAGACCTTTGTATTTGGCCGTTCTGGACATAAACGGGGCGTACGACAACGTAAGCAGGGAACTCCTGTGGAACATAATAAAAGAACAAGGTATCGGTTATGAGATAATAGAGTTCCTACAGGAAATATACCGGGATAACAAAGTAGTAATTACGTGGGAAGGGATAAGAAGTACGGAGGATGTCAAAGTATGCAAAGGACTAAGACAAGTCTGTCCTCTATCACCGGTGCTGTTCATGCTTTATTTGATAAACCTGGAACGGAGGATACAAGACAGTAACATAGGTTTTAACCTGTCATATAGATTAGGTGGAAAGGCGGTAGAGCAGCGCCTCCCCGGTTTGATGTATGCAGACGATATTGTGCTGCTAGCTGAGAGTCTCGAAGAATTGCAAACTCTAGTTAAGTATTGCGGAGACGAAGGGGACGCTCTAGGCTTAAGTTTCAGCGCAGTTAAGTCGGGGCTAATGATTTTCAACGGCTTAACTGATCAGGGTCTTAAAATACAAGGCCATGAAAAACCTAGAGTAGCTGAATATAAATATCTGGGGGTATGGGTAAACGAAGGATTGGCATACATTGGAAAGCATGAGCAATCACTTAAGGCCAAAGGGAAAAGGATTGCCGGGATAATGAAGCATAAGGCATTGTGGGGATACAATAGGTATGAGGTTTTGAGGGGTATTTGGAAAGGAATTATGGTGCCCGGACTTACTTTCGGAAATGCGGTTTTATGCCTAAAATCAGAGGTGCAGTGGACATTAGAAATAAATCAGAGATCCGTTGAACGATTAGCACTAGGTGCCCACGGCAAAACTACAAATGAGGCTGTACAGGGAGATATGGGCTGGACATCTTTCGAAGTAAGGGAAGCTCAGAGTAAAATATTATATGAGGAACGCCTGAGGAAATTGGACAGTAACAGATGGGCAGCTAAAGTATTTAAATACCTGTACTTAAAAAGCGTGGACTCACAATGGAGAAAAAGAACTAGGAAACATAACTAGTAAGTATGCTAGTCACAAGGACGGAGAAATAAAGAGCATTAAGCAACAGGTGAAAAACACAGTAGGTGAAAATTGGATAAATTCGATGGAAAAGAAACAGTGTGGAATTATACCGTAAGTGGAAAATGCAGATCACGAAGGAAGATTTCTTTGATAACTCAAGAGGCAGTGCCCTATTTTTTGAAGCTAGATCAGGGTGCCTTAGAACACGCAGCTACAAAAAGAAATTTAACAATGGAGATGACGCATGTGCTATATGTGGAAACTCCAGTGAAACAATTGGCCATATTATACTCGAATGTAATGGTATCCGTCCGGAAGTTGATGCAGACGCAATCACTGTTCCTGAAGCTCTGGGGTTTAGAGATACCAGTGGCCGGGTGAATAAACCGGCGGTGGAAACTAGCAAAAAACGACTGGAAGATTGGTGGCTTAAAAGCAGAGAAGTGACATAATGTTAGTAATGTAGGAACAAAAATTTAATAAATAGAATTATGGTTTAGTTAACCATTCTAAATCAATAATTAAGATCATCATCATCAGCCTGATTATACCCATTGCAGGGTGAAGGCCTCTCCTATATTTCTCCACTTAACCCGGTTCTGTGCTAGCTGCATCCACTTGACCCCTGCGAACTTCTTAATCTCATCCGCCCGCCTAACTTTCTGCCGCCCCCTGCTACGCTTTCCTTACCTTGGAATCCAGTTTGTTACCCTCAGCGACCATCGGTTATCCTCTCTTCGCACTCCATGTCCTGCTCATGTCCATTTCTTCTTCTTAGTTTCTACTAGAATGTCGGTAACTTGAGTTATTTCTCTGACCCACTCTGCACGCTTTCTATCTCTTAATGTTACACTTACCCCTACCATTTTTCGTTCCATAGCCCTCTGGGTTGTCCTCAACTTAAGTAGAGCTCTCTTGGTTAGCCTCCACGTTTCAGCCCCATAGGTGAGTACAGGCAAGATGAAACTTTTGTATACTTTCCTCTTTAGCGATACCGGTAAGCTGCTAGTCATAATCTGCGAGTGCTTGCCAAATGCGCTCCATCCCAATCTTATTCTTCTGTTATTTCCTTTTCATGATCCGGATCTGCGGTTACTACCTGTCCTAAGTAGACATATTCGCCTACTACTTCCAGTATTTCACTACCTAATGTAAACTGCTGTTCCTTCCCGAGGCTGTTGAACATTACCTTAGTCTTCTGCATATTGATTTTCAAGCCTACCTTTCTACTTTTCCTGTATATTTGCAGTTCATCCCGCGAGTTGCTTAGCAAGGCAATGTCATCAGTAAATCGCAGATTACTGAGGTATTCTCCATCTACTCTTATCCCTAACTGCTCCCATTCCAAGTCTCTGAATACTTCCTCTAAACAAGTTGTGAATAGTACTGGGGAGATTGTATCTCCTTGCCTAACACCTTTCTTTATGGGAATTTTGTTACTTTCTTTATGCAGAACTATGGTTGCTGTGCAGCCACTATATATATCTTCCAGCACATTCACGTATGGCTCGTCTACCCCCTGATTTCGCAATGCCTGCATCACCGTCGAGGTTTCATCTGAGTCAAATGCTTTTTCGTAATCAATGAATGCTATGTATAAGGGCTGGTTATATTCCGAGCATTTTTCTATCACCTGATTGGTGGTATGGATATGATCAATAGTAAAGTACCGTTTCTGAAACCCTGCTTGATCCTTTGCTTGATTGCAGTCTAAGGTTGTCGTGATTCTATTAGCGATTACCTTAGTAAATATCTTATACGTAACAGACAGTAAGCTGATTGGTCTGTAATTTTTAAGGTCTTTAGAGTCCCCTTTCTTGTGAATGAGGATAATGTTTGCATTCTTCCATGGTTCCGGTACCGTTGATGACACCAGGCACTGCGTATACAGGGTGGCCAGTTTTTCTAGCACGATATCCCCCCCGCCCCCCCATCCTTGAGCAAATCTGTAGTTATCTGATCCTCTCCAGCTGATTTCCCCCTTTTCATAGTTTCTAGTGCTTTCTTGACCTCGTCCTTCGTCACTGGTGGAACGTCTGACTGTTTTTCCCTTCCGTCAATCTCATTACGGTCCTGACTACTTTGGCTACTGTAGAGATCTGTATAGAACTCCTCGGCTACTTTGACTATCTTTTCCATATTAGTGATGACGTTGCCCGCCTTGTCTCTTATTGCATACCTCTGGTTTCTGCCTATGCCCAATTTCTTCTTTACCGCTTTAAGGCTTCACCCGTTCTTTACAGCATGCTCAATTTTCTCCATGTTATACTTCCTTAAATCGACCACCTTGCGCTTATTGATCAGCTTTGATATCTCGGCCAATTCGATCTGGTCTGTTGGATTGGAAGCTTTCATACTCTGGCGTTTCTTAATCAAATCTTTCGTCTCCTTAGACAGCTTGCCGGTATCCTCTCTAACTATCCGACCGCCTACTTCTACCGCGCACTCAGCAATGATATCTCTGAAATTATTGCTCCTTGCCTCTAGGGTAATGTCGCCATCCTCAGTTAGAGCTGAATACCTATTCTGTAGCGAGATCCTGAACTCTTTTGCCCTCCCCCTCACCGCTAATTCGTTGATGGGTTTCTTTCTTACTAATCTGTTGCGTTCCTTCTTCAGATTTAGGCTAATTCGGGACCTCACCATCCTGTGGTCACTGCATCGCACTTTCCCGATTACCTCTACATCTTGCATAATGGCGGGGGTTGAACACATTATGAAGTCGATTTCATTTTTAGTCTCTCCGTTAGGACTCTTCCATGTCCATTTCCGGTTCTTCCGTTTGCTGAAGAAGGTATTCATGATTCGTTAGTTATTACGCTCTGCAAACTCAACTAGTAACCCCCTGCTATTCCTAGAACCAATGCCATAGTCACCTACTGCCTTGTCGCCTGCCTGTTTTTTCCCTACCTTGGCATTGAAGTCGCCCATTAGTACAGTATACTGCGTCTTTACTTTTCGCATTGCCGATTCTACATCTTCATAGAAGCTTTCAACATCCTGGTCATCAGAACTACATTGTAGGTGCATAGGCCTGTACAACCTTCAGTTTATACCGCTTATTAAGCCTAATTACGATGCCTGCAACCCTCTCATTATTACTATAGAATTCATCTATAGTACGCGCTATATACTTATTGATAAGGAAACCTACTCCTAGTTGTCGCCTCTCTGGTAAACCTCGATAACACATTACATGCCCATCCTTCAGTACAGTATATGCCTCATTCGGCCTCCTAACCTCACTAAGCCCTATTATATCCCATTTCATGCCCTCTAGTTCCTCTAACAGCACTGCTAAACTAGCTTCACTAGCTAGGGTTCTAGCAATAAACGTTGCCAGGGTCAGTTTCCAATGGCGGCCTTGTCCAGCGGAGCCAGGCTTTCTTTGCACCCCCTGCTGCGTCACAGGTCTGACCGCCGCCGTGGTCAGTTGTTCCGCAGCCGCTGGTGACTGAGGGCCGTGGTTTTATGGAGCTTATCATTGGTGGTTGCGGCCAATTACTGCTGCAGGGTGGTCAACTCCTGTTCAGGTGAGGGACTGTGTTGCCGGAGGTGTTCACCGGCATCAGGTCGCACCCCAAACCTGTGTATGCAATTCCATCGATACGCGGATTTTTTTTTTTGTCACCCGGTGGAGAATTGCGCGGCACCGGGATTTGAACCCCGGTCCTCTTGCATGCGAGGCGGATGTTCTACCGCTACGCCCCCGCTGCACACCTTATAATTAGGATATATAGAGAAAAATGAGCATGATAGCTACTGCTACTACCCTGTTTCAAAGGGGACGCTCCTATATTCCATCCATCCATCCATCCATCCACCCACCCACCGATCCATCCATCCATCCATCCATCCATCCATCCATCCATCCATCCATCCATCCATCCATCCATCCATCCATCCATCCATCCATCCATCCATCCATCCATCCATCCATCCATCCATCCATCCATCCATCCATCCATCCATCCATCCATCCATCCATCCATCCATCCATCCATCCATCCATCCATCCATCCATACATACATACTAAAGCCGACCCTACCGTTGAGAGAACGGAATCACGCTTCTGCGACTCCGTGCGCGTCTGGTTTAGATCTATGAGAGCTCGGAAGAGACACCATGTGTTTTTGCCAGACATCTGCCTAGCTGCCGCGTTGCACCTCTCTACCCAGTTAGCGTTCGCGAGTTGCGCTGCGTATTCTGCCGCCTCTTTTGTTATCGCCGCGATCAGGGTTTTTAGCTTGCGGTTATGTTTCTGCCTGCGCCATCTTTTAACCATGCTGCGTCTGGCTTCCTATAGGTGGAGGAGGTGGGTGTCCACATCCGACACCGCCTCAGAGAGCATTACCCGCGTTTCCGTCGAACGGAGACTGCTCAGCAGCTGTTTGGGCCAGGCTTGGTATCCCTCCTCCTGGATAGAACTAACATTATATTCTTTTCTGAATTTTGCCCAGTCCGGCATCCTAGTCTGCCCCGTCGGTCTGGTAAGGGGTTTAGTGAGGATCGTGATGGTGATCAGACAGTGGTCGCTACCGAATGTTTCCTCCGTATTCGTCCACTCCACTCGCCTAGCGTTTTTTGAAAAAGTTAAGTCCGGAGAAGTGTCCCTCTACGCCGAGTTCCCAATTCGCGTGGGGTACGCCGGGTCGGTGTGTTGGGTTAGGCCTAATGTGGACGCGGCCTCCGCTAGCTTCCGTCCTCGTATGTCCTCTCGGTTGTAGCCCCATAAGAGGCAATGCGCATTGAAATCTCTTAACACTAGTAACGGATCTCATCCCGCTTCCCTGACAGCCTTACTCAGGAGTGTGGAGAAGGTTACATTTTTTGCATTAGGTGGGCAATACACGTTCAGGATGTGGAGCGGAGGATCATCCTTTTTTATGGGCAGGAGAGTCACAATCACGTGTGAAAAGCTGCCTTGTAATTCCAGATCTATCAAATTTGCTGTGAAATTTTTATGCACGAAGATGCATGTTAGGGGGTCGAGTTGGAACGTTTTGCAGTTTGTGAGGCTCGCGTTCCCGCCTAGCTCCCGTACGGCCACCACTGCCGGAGTATGCTCGTACGTGGAAAGGTGCATCCTAAGGTCCGCTCTCTTAGTTTTCGATTTAAAGCCTCGACTATTCCACTGTGTTAATATTATAGGACTCTCCTTAGTTCGTCCCGCCATGTTGTGCCTGGAGATTATTATTCTGAAGGGAGAGCTGCTGCAGCTTCTCACCCTCACTGATCACCCTACGCATCTTGTGAGTTATGGGATTCGTGGGTCTCCTTGTGCTAGCATACTTGCGAATCGTCATCGCTTTCGCTATCTGTCGTGATACTATGGAGGGAATGGATTCCTGTATCTTCCTCGTCATAGCTTCTAGTTTGTTTTCCATGCTAGGCTCTGCGTCGCTTTGCATCGCCTCCTCTTGCTGAGGCGGCTGAGATTTAGCTAGTGCAGTTTCTAGTTTATTGGTTACCAGCTCTATTTGAGCTCTTAGGGCTGCTACCTGTTTTCTTAATTCAATCTCTACCAAATTTGGTGTAGGTGGAGAGGTAGTATAGGGAGAAGGAGGGGCGACTCCACCCACCTGCTGCTTCCCGTTCTTGACCATGCTTGCCCAGTTTCTCTCTTGATTGTTTTGTTTAGAATTTGGCTCTAGTTAATCGAAGGGGGCTGGAGATTCTCGCTCCCTCTTTTCGTTTTCTTGTTTTTCTTGTTACTGGATTGTTGCTGCTCGTTGCTTCGGAATTTCGCAGTGCAGTCTTTAGAGTTCGTGGCGTGTTCGCCGCCACATACCGCACATTTTGGATTGCACTCGTGAGGGTCCCGCACCCCCTCCACAAACGGAGCTTGCGTTCCGCAGAGTCCGCAGTTTTCTTGCCTCGGTGTCAGGCAGGCGTCTGCCCTATGTCCCACCGTGCCACACAGGTTACACGCTGGTATGGTGCGACGGTAAGTGGCTACCGGTATAACTTGCGCGTTGTACAGCACAGCTCTGGGCTTGTACTTCCCTTCAAAGGTGACCCTTGCATTGTTCGAAGTGCCGAAATTTCGGATCTCCAGGATTTTGCTCTGTCCGCGAAAGCTTCTCACCTTGCCTCGCAGGGATTCGGTGGTCTCCGGATTGGCCACAGTGATGACTCCGTGTACCACGATGTCCTCACTTTGCTTTACATGTCCACGCAGATAGAGGTCTCGCGCTTGCGTTCGGATTGCAAAGTCGCCGACCAGTCTCTCTGCCGCATGGATGCTCGACGTGCCCACGATGATCAGGCTTTGGTCCGGGGACACTCTGAGGTAAAAACTGTCTGCTTCGCCCTCCCCGACTCGCTGTCGTAGGGCTAGGCCCAACTCGCCGTGTTTCAAGTTATTCAAGTTTGTGGCCGTTTGTGGTTTGATGATTAGCACCACGTCGTCTGGTCTGAATCTGCACAGAAACTTGGGCTTCCATGCAGCTCTGACTTGCGTTGGGCCTCCAGTTGCGCGCTCACCGGGTGCTGAGTCGGGTTGCGCGTGGCGGCCTCCGTGTGCTGACGGGCCTTCCTTTGCGCGCTGGCTTGGAGTTTCTGGGCTCGCTTTTCAAAAGCCCGGATCACATTTTCACTGCAGGCTTGATCTCGGCTGGTCTGCGGCAAGGTTGTCCATGTCATGCCTTCCGGGTGGTAGCCGCGTTGCTGGTTGGCGTTTGCCATGTTCGCCAGGAGCGTCCTTCCCGCCTTGGGACGCCGGCGTTCAGCCGATAGTCTGAGTCATGGCTCCACAACGGATGGGAGCAAAAGTGCCATGCAACGAGCCATAGCAACGAGGTAAAGAGGGGGAAAACTCCTCGAAAAAAAAAAGAGGTTCAGCAGCAGGCGCTCCTCGCTTGCTCTATGAAAACAGACCTACTAGCACAGGGCTCGTAGCCCCACAAACCACGGAAAAGCGATTTTGCAGCGTTCCGCAGTGCGTGTCAGCACAGTGGCACATCGTTTCATGTATTTCCTCCGTGCTCTAGCAATCGACGCCAGTGAATTGATGCATTTCCACTTACCGCGGAGCGCACAGCAAGTGCCGTTGACAATTTATAGATAGCCTCGTCAGTTTTTGTTGCACGATTTCTTTCATGGCATCAAGTGCCTTCTATATACGCACGGAACGCCTACGGATAAGCACGAGTAAATATTACGTTAAACACAGATCGACTTCTCGCGTCACATACATAAGGCGATCAGTGCACGAGAACGTTCGGGGGTGCTTGATCCTGGCGACAGATCCTAGCCAAAGTAGTCAGGACCGTAATGAGATTGGCGGTAGGGAAAAACAGCCAGACGTTCCACCAGTGACGAAGGACGAGGTCAAGAAAGCACTAGAAACTATGAAAAGGGGGAAATCAGCCGGAGAGGATCAGATAACTACAGATTTGCTGAAGGACGGGGGGGGATATCGTGCTAGAAAAACTGGCCACCCTGTATACGCAGTGCCTGGTGTCATCGACGGTACCGGAACCATGGAAGAATGCAAACATTATCCTCATTCACAAGAAAGGGGACTCTAAGGACCTTAAAAATTACAGACCAATCAGCTTACTGTCTGTTACGTATAAGGTATTTACTAAGGTAATCGCTAATAGAATCGGGACAACCTTAGACTGCAATCAAGCAAAGGATCAAGCAGGGTTTCGGAAACGGTACTCTACTATCGATCATATCCATACCATCAATCAGGTGATAGAAAAATGCTCGGAATATAACCAGCCCTTATACATAGCATTCATTGATTACGAAAAAGCATTTGACTCAGTTGAAACCTCGGCGGTGATGAAGGCATTACGAAATCAAGGGGTAGACGAGCCGTACGTGAAAGTGCTGGAAGATATATATAGTGGCTGCACAGCAACCATAGTTCTGCATAAAGAGAGTAACAAAATTCCCATAAAGAAAGGTGTTAGGCAAGGAGACACAATCTCCCCAGTACTATTCACAGCTTGTTTAGAGGAAGTATTCAGAGACTTGGAATGGGAGCAGTTAGGGATAAGGGTAGATGGAGAATACCTCAGTAATCTGCGATTTGCTGATGACATTGCCTTGCTAAGCAACTCGGGGGATGAACTGCAAATAATGATCGATGACCTAGACAGGAAAAGTAGAAAGTAGGCTTGAAAATCAATATGCAGAAGACTAAGGTAATGTTCAACAGCCTCGGAAAGGAACAGCAGTTTACATTAGGTAGCGAAATACTGGAAGTAGTAGGCGAATATGTCTACTTAGGACAGGTAGTAACCGCAGATCCGGACCACGAAAAGGAAATAACAAGAAGAATACGATTGGGATGGAGCGCATTTGGCAAGCACTCGCAGATTATGACTAGCAGCTTACCGGTATCGCTCAAGAGGAAAGTATACAACAGTTGCATCTTGCCTGTACTCACCTATGGGGCTGAAACGTGGAGGCTAACCAAGAGAGTTCTACTTAAGTTGAGGACAACCCAGAGGGCTATGGAACGAAAAATGGTAGGGGTAACATTAAGAGATAGGAAGCGTGCAGAGTGGGTGAGAGAAATAACTCAAGTTACCGACATTCTAGTAGAAATTAAGAAGAAGAAATGGACATGGGCAGGACATGTAGTGCGAAGAGAGGATAACCGATGGTCGCTGAGGGTAACAAACTGGATTCCAAGGGAAGGAAAGCGTAGCAGGGGGCGGCAGAAAGTTAGGTGGGCGGATGAGATTAAGAAGTTCGCAGGGGTCAAGTGGATGCAGGTAGCACAGAACCGGGTTAAGTGGAGAAATATGGGAGAGGCCTTCGCCCTGCAGTGGGTATAATCAGGCTGATGATGATGATGATGATGATGATGATCCTGGCGATACGGGGTTGGGACTGGTAGGTAGGTCCACGACCTACAGTAGGTGGTGGGTAGGTCACTGCCGCTTGCAGGGTGGCTATTCTGCCACCATATCTTTATCTGCTGGTGTAGGGCGTCATGGCACACCCTGCCGATTCTGTGGTGGACGACGGCTGTTGCCGACGCGCGTCTTGCCCCTTATAAAAATTATATGTGTGTGTCTGATGAGAGTATGTTGCTCTTTCACAATGGAGGAACCAGAGTATCTTCTGAGTTTCAAATGAATTTTCTCTTGAGTTCTGTCTAAAACAAATTGGCCACCGTGTTTCTGGTTGGCACTTAATGTGTGCATTTCTTGTGAGTTCTTCATGAGTATTGACCATTGAGTGTCTGGTGGCTTTCACTTTAGTTTTTGATGTGATCTTGGTTGCCGACACTACATGCAACTCAGTTAGTGCCGGTATATTTAGTTACAGAAACCAAAAACAGACATTGCATTTTGTGAAAATGGTCTTTTTTTATTCATAATGTGCAGCACAGCTTGGATGCCATTCGCATGCCTGTTTTCTATGCTATGCAAGGAAACAAACTTACTTTATTTCCCTGGACAGCATAGAAGACAGGCTATTTTTGAGGTGAAGCGGCATTGTCATGAAGTAGTCGCACGTGTACCCTAACAAATACAAAATGAAATCGCTTTGTATTACTGTTCACAATAAAAATATTTCAAGCTTCATTTCCAACTCATGGATAAGCTTACACATACTTCAGCACATGCCGTTGAAACATTCATATGTGGAACCAAGTATTGTGGAACAAGACTCATGAGATAATTTTAAACACAAGAGGCATGACCCACTGTGTTTTGCAGGCACCTGTACATTTAAAGCCCTCATAGTTAGCAGTTGGTGGAAGAAACATGCTGTACCGTTCTCAGAGAAAACACAAAACCATAACTTTCAGATACATCATACATGGTACGAGGTTTGGTTTTGCTATTCACAGCAATGCGAACAAGTTTTCTTCAGAATGATTTTTTTTCACTGACTACACCATTAGTAAAACAAAGATTTCAAAGAAGAAATAAAGCAACCAAACCAAGGCAGCTATCCATTCATACCACCACTTTTAGCTATGCTTAGGATGTGTACTTAATCATGCATCCCTGAACATGTCATAGAATGTGGTGATGGCTTGCAGAAGGGCACTGCAGTGTGCTTGCTGGTAGATGATTTAGTGTGTTGCTCGTTTGTGCTGTGGGGTGTAGGTGAGCAGCAGGTAGGCTCCAGGCATTGGCCAGTCTGAAGGGCTCAGGTAACTGGGTATATAAAGAGAGAAAAACTGACAAGTGAGACCGAGCACACAACTCCTTTCCTGGTAATGAAAAGAGACACAGCTATATATTCAGTAGCTACAATCATAAGGATTCTGGGCAAACAGCTTTAAGACGAGTGCTCAAAGCATAATTAAAAAAGTACTGGACTTCAGCCTCAATGCCTTGTACTGTTTGCCAAAAGTAACCAGCCTGCATGGTGTGCTTCTCGTTTGTATAGGAGAGCCTTTCCAGTTTCCCTAAAGATAATAAGGTCATGATTCAAAAGAGCCTATTTTTTCTCCACGAGTGTGAGGTGCACCTACTTTAAAGGTACAGAATAGATAAGAAAATTGGTGCTTAAAAGGAGTAGGAATGTTTCTGTTATGAATAAAATGAAAACACGTGAAACATTTTCCCAATTATGGCATGTTTGAACAGAGTATATTCCTTCAAAACTCAAAGAAAAACCACCTCATCAGCCCATAAATTACTCTTGGAGGTGATGGAAAAAAAAAGAGTTCAAGAGAACACATTGCGTTATTCTATTTCCAACAATGTTATCAAAGGTGAAACATGCAGCTTCTCAAGCATCATTGCAAGTGTTTGAATGGAGGTGCATAAGTAGCGAACATAATGCCCTTTGCTAAAATTTTACCGTTATGTCAAGACTGAGACCTGTACTGTGAGGAGATTACATATGTAATTACATCATTATGAGCAATTTTCGGATTGTTACATAAGCAGTATGCAGCGGTACAAGCCATTTGTGGGAGCAAGCAGCAGCTTAAAGTGACACCTTTTTTGGTTCACAGGAAGGGAAAGGCGCAGTATCGGATTTTTTCGTAGAAAACTGTCAGCAACTCCTTCTCATGTAAATCTAGAAGCCTAATGCCCTCATAAGACCCATTCTTGTGTACGGTAGCATTATTCGGACCCCTCATCAATCATACCTCAGCCAAAAATTAGAAAAAAATTCAAAATAGGTCCTTCGTTTTATTTTCTCCAGCTACTCACGCCACGATAGTGTATCATCCATGCGAAATAAAGCGGTTATTCCTACCCTTTCTTGTCGGCGACGCGTAGCTTCCATGAAATTTCTATACCTTAATTCTTTATAACGGTGGAATCATAATTGATACAGATCAGTACATCAAGGCATCATATCATCGTTCGAAGAGGTTAAATCATGGGAAGTGCATCAGACCCATCCCAGCTCGATGCGACGCGTACAGAATTTCTTTTTTTCCTTTAGGTAATAAAGAATGGAAAAGGCTGCCACCTGAATTTATGGACAATACCTGCCTTGATATTTTTCTTAAAAGCATCGAGTCATATTTTGAGAAGCAAATGGTGTAACAAAAAATCGTTCCTAAAATGTATTTTGTTATTTACTGCGAGTGTTCAGTTTAGGATTTTATCTTATTAGTACCTATTATCTAATCTGTTCCTTCATTGTGTTGCTTCGCGGTTCTGTTTTCAGTGCTTCATATGCGACAAATTGAATGTCCGTTATAGTGTTGCAGTGCGTATGTTTTCCATTTTTTGTGGGTTTCTGATGTTTTTTCATTTTGTATAACAGTCCCATTCGTTCACCCATTCCTGTAAGAGCCTAGCAAGGCTTACAGTATGCTTAAATAAAACAAAGTGTCTGTCACACTTGTTTCTGTGGACCCCTGACCCGCGCCATAGGGGGAGCGAGGAGGATGGGAGCGAATGTGGAAAGAGAGAAAGAGGAGCCGTAGTGGAGGGCTACGAAGTAATTTCGACCACCTGGGGATGTTTAACCTGCGCTGACATCGCACAGCGCACGGACGCCTCTTCGTTTCGCCTCCATCGAAACGCAGCCGCCGAGGTAGAAACCGGGTACTCCTGCACAGTAGTCGGGCGCGTCTTACCACTGCACCCTATAATTCTCTTCTGTCCTCACGAGGCAGTGGAGGTGGCTCAGCTACAGAGCCAGTAGCTAGACCGTGCATTTTCTTTTCATTCTACCTTATTCGCAACAACCTATGATCAACTCTTAGCTGTGACAACTTGATCTGCGCGCTTTTTAAGCTCGTTCTGCTAAGAACGCCATCACCAAATTCGCGTAAGGGAGCAGTGTACGACGATCGGCTGAATTCTTCTGATTCTTCGCCGCGTCAAGCAGGCGTCTCGAGATCTGCAGGCCATGCAGCGCGTGACACTGCGCTCGATCTTGGACGGCGCACGCTACGAGAATTGGGCCCATTGCGTGATCGTTCGCCATGCGGCCGCTCACTTTCCGCGTCGCAGCTTACCACACTTGAATAAGATCCCTGAATCGGTATAATTTTTTCGGCGACAGCTGTGTGACGACTACCGTGGTGAAACGATCAAGCCGCGCGGCAAATTGTTCTTTTTTTTTTAATTGTATTCTCAAATAAACGGTAATTCGTCAGGGACATCTTCGGGGCGCTCATTCGGTTAAGTGCTCAAATGCGTATCACACCTCGCCAAATACAAAAGCAGCAGTGAATGAGGTGTATATACATAGACATACAGACAGCAGATCCAGAATTAGCTTAATTACTGTGTTAATTTAACTATCAAGGGGTCGTTGAATTAACTCAAAAAGATATTGAAATCTACAGCTTAGTCAGGGCTCAAAATGCAACTTAGATGGGCTCATCTTTTGAACTCAAGTTCCTAATGGCCCTTCATACGTCTTTCCCCGTTCTAGGATATTCCATAAATGTGATATATGCTGAAGTAAAATTGAAGTGAACATTGCACATTAAGAAAAGGATATCAATAAAACAAATGAACGATTTTGCAGATATATCCACACATCACCTCATCAACTTAAAGGGACACTAAAGAGAAAACTGTAGTGGGCTTACATCAATGGAATGCCAATTCTTGATTACAAAAAATCCACTCTTACTGAAGACAGAGCTGTTATAAGGTAGTAAAGAGGAGGAACAGAAATACAGGTATCGCCGCCACAGCCGAAACGCGCGACTACAAATCACGTGACGCGCTAGGGATCATGAAGGCTGACAAATGCGAATTACGTTTCCCGTTTGAATGCGGTCGTAGGTTTTGTCTCGAATATAATAACACGCTTTTATCATACGTAAACGACGGCGAAAAGACAACGTAAACGTTGCAAGGCAAATACAAAAATATACTTGGAGGCGCCACAGGCGCCCACTTCAGTTTTGGTTATGTTTCGGCTCAGGCATTTCGTGCGCACTCGGATTGTTTGTTTGGACCTGCAGCGCCTGAATTACGAGCTTGGAGCAGCAGATGCGCCTTGCTGGTTCCCATTTGAGCATTCGGAGGCGCGAGCGAGCGAAATCCGCTGCCGCCGATTCGTTCACACTTCTGCGCCAACATATCGCCGCCGTCGCCTCTTGGACTGCGACCTGACCGCTCTACTGCAGCTACGTACGCCACGAAAAGCATACATATGCGAAGTACCGAAGGAAAAACATATTATCATTCATTTGTTTACTAAATCATGGCACATCTGACCAACATACTGCGTCAACAAGACCTTCAACGTGCTATCTGCAGGCGTCGTAAACAAAAGGGGCATATACTTGTCGCTCATACCAAGGAGAGCGTCGATATATTGCGCTCGTCGCCCGGCGAAAAAAATGGCCTCGGGTAAAAAGTAAAAACTAAAAATAACGAAGCACCAGAAATAAATTACAAAAGGTAAAAAAAAAAATCGATTTGTATAAAAAAAAAAAAAAAAAACGCCAATTCGAACTCGCCACTGCCTGTTCCGTAACGTTCGGCGCTAATCGCTCGGCTACCACGGGAATCTTGGAAATATTTCTGGTATTTATGTCATGGCCTCATTTACAATAAAATGTTTCTGCTGCCGGTCTAAAAATTACACCTTCTTGACCATCGGCACATGCTGGCTGCTCTCACGTCTTGTCAGCCTATGCACACTATATTGCACACTGGATCCATTTTAACACATGGAATTTCACAGCGCTGGCAAATTTAGTGGCGCCGGCACTTCGGTCATGCTCTGCTACCGTGGACGTAATTTTCGCTGAACACGGAGCTGTAGCACAAACCTTGAAGGAAAAAAGTGCGGCGAAGCTTCAAAACTGACAAGCGCAGCAGCGAAGACACTATTTTGCTGGTGACTAAATCTTATTTGTATGTAAACATGTCGGGAAGCGTTGCGATGACCGAGGGCTCGGTTTGTTTATACACAGTGCAAGAAGGAGCGCAAAAGCTTGAGAAACATGTATTGTGCATTACAAGCGCTCTACGTTCTTTTTTTTCTTCCTCTATGGGCCCATCTCTCGGTAAATCACTCTCTTCATCGTTTTATTTATTTCGGCTGTGGCCGTCGTCTCGAGTACGCTGTTGCCATGTTGGCCATTGAGGGATGCGACGCTGCGGGCCGCGCCGGCTCGCTAGCTATCACGGAGTCTCCGCTTACGTCATAGTGTGCGTCACTCAATTCCGACTAAGTAGTCGGAGGGCACACTTTGAATTCGACCGGCGGGAACAAGAAAAAACCCCAACTTCTTTTTGCAACATCTCAGCAATTATTAGATTTCTTGCTGCCGGATATGCGGCGACAGTGTTACCAAATGTAGTTTATTAGATTTTCATAGCATCTTTGGATGTCTTTAATGTCTCTTTAGGCATAAATAATCCCCGTGAATAAGTGAAAGTGAATCCAGATATACCATACAAAACTGATGCTCTCAATCTTCCTTTCATATACGTAGAGTGTGCTTTGTTGCACACCTGCAATTATATGAAATAATTTGTGGCTGCTATAAGGCGGACTTATAAAACAGCTGCAAGTGGAGATGTATCAGCTGTACAAGCAAGCTAACACACTCATTAGTTTTTCGTGTTTGATGACACGTTATTAAAGGTGATGGCTTTCTCGACAGCAGCGAATATTTACTTAATTCCACAGCTTCTTGAGTGTTTTTCTGCATATGCAGTGCACGAGAGTATTCCAAGTGTGCATAAGCACTCGCTAGAATGAGGGGAAGATGTATACACAGTATCAAAAAAAAAAAAAAAAAAAACATGGGTTGAGCATCAGCCCCAGTTCACAAGCAAACATTCCAACAAGAGGATCACTCTTCACCTGGACAAAGAGAAGTCCTCTTGTTGAAATGTTTGCTTGTGAACTGAGGCTCTCCCTCAAATCTTGTTTTTCTTTGATATCTAGATGTCCAACGCTTTAATTTGTCACTTTTCTAATGCTCTATTTACGCATTGCTAAACACAAGAAGTAATTTCCGTGTGCCTCCTGCACCTGATATCAGATTGCTTGTTCTCTTTACAGCAAAGGACTTTCAACATTTACAACCAGCTGCACATTTTGTTGCATCCTGCTAAGTGCTAAATAAACCACACAGTCTCAACAAGTTAGCTCTGAAAGGTGTCACAAATAAACTTGCACACTTGTGTCAAGAAAGTATTATTCCATCAATGTCTAAACAGTAGTGACATACTGTACATGCTTTAAGTCTGCGCCCGACATATAGTTTTCTTGAAACTTATTGCTTTCAGCAACTTTCTCACTTTTTCAGTTTACATCTTTTGAAGCTACGTAGGCGACAGCAGCAAGTGTAGCATTGTTTGCGTTGCGTGAAACTATAAAAGAGCATCAGGTAAAGAAAGAACATGAGATATGGCAGCTATGTACCATAAAGCACAAGTACACATCATTTGTTGCTCTACAGTGCAGCTTACATGAAAGGCAAAACTACTTACCACATAAAGACAAGATAATCAGCACAGCCCTTGGCTGGAACATAGTATTTCCACAATAACTGAAGCCACACTTTATGCTTTCACTTGGGGTTGACACAGGAGTAATATCTATCAATGTTGAATTTTTAGAGTAGTGTTTCCTTCTACAACTCCGGCATTGCTGCAATCAGCTTGCAATGAGCAGGAACTGTGTTGTTTCACATAAGAACACACACTCAGACATTATACATAAATTATTTTCATTACAAGCCAGGAAATGATAAACTAGTTTTCTCCATGACAGCTTTGCGCTGTTCTTCTGTGTCCTATTCGTTGAACAGCTATGACAAACACATAAGGTGGCCCTGCCCTCACTTTAAGCAAGGGGCACAGTGCCATTCACAGTCAAGGGTGTTATCTTCTCTTCAGCAAACACCACAATGCATATCAGTCGTGTATTTCGACACGGAAGACCAGGAAGCATACTAGCAGAGCATATTTATAGCATAATAAATAGTATACAGAGTAAAACTGGAAGGACCAAAAATAAATTATAAAAACAACAACTTTCCACCACTTAACTGGTTAGGGCCTAAGAACCTAAATGGTTACAACCTAACCATGACTAAGCATGGAGTTCAAGCTCAGGGTGGACTGGACAACCCTTTCAATGTCAATCAATGGTAACCTTAGGAGGATCACGAAAGAAATAAAAATCTTTTTCGAGCACTTGATCCTTACTTGAGCTGTATTGCAAAAATGCAACTGTGTGACGTACGAGTTGCATTTTTAGCACTTCTGTATTCATACTGCATGCATGCATTATACTCCAACGTACGCAGCCAAGACTACACGGCCAAAACTTCTACTAATGCGTGTTGATGTCCCTAATGGGCTAGTGACGTATCCACTTGAAACAGTGGATGCGAGAAAACCCCACTCATTGACAGACAACATTAACGAAGCATAGTGTGTGGGATATTTTAGGCCATTTTCATAAAACTTTGGAAGCTCTCCATGTTTGAAAATCTCGTGTTTGAATTCCCAGTACTGATTGCTGGATTATGTCGGTCAAGAAAGGGAAATACTAAAACAAAAGGTTTGTTTTAATGGCATCTCATGAAACCATTGTCGCTTCCAACCAAAGTTGGGAACAGCCTGTTACTATTTTGCTTTGGTGAACTTTGTGCACAGGGTCGGTTAAACAGAAAAACTAGATTGTGTACATTTAGATGTTTCCAGTAGGCACACAGGCTCCTAATGCATACATACTGAAATGCGGGAATGTATCATTTCTGCACTATATGCAGTGGGCTGAAGGTAGAGGAGTCAAGTAAAAAAGCCAGGCATAAAGTGAGCCTGTCTCGTGGTTCTTCAAAATGAAAACTTAAAGTTAAAGCAAAAAATCGACGCGCTTACGGCACAGCTTTGCTACAGGCACAATGAGGAACACTCAGCCACAAGGGAAAAGAGAAAATAGCAGAAATTGAAAGTAACAAGTCTTCATATAAAACCATGAAAGATGAAAGTTTCTTGGGTGTTAATGGGAAACCTTTCTCGTACAGTGAATACCATTCTCTAGAAAACTTTTGCAGCACATTTCTTATACCATGTGATTTATGACCTCAAAGCAGGGCTGCTAGTGGGGAATAGTAAATTATGACAAAATGCCTAGAACAGCCTGCAAAAATGGACTTCGATAGACTTGTTGTTGAGTAATAATAAGCTATAAGAATATGCATGGTGCAGAGCACGGACTCCTAGCTTCGGCTTTCTCATCACACGAAGAAGCTAGTTGATTACAGGTTTTACTATACCTTCATTCTTCCGATCCTTGCGGACGTAACAGCTGCTAACTAGGCCAGTCTCTGCCTACATTGCAGAATTTGCACTTTTTGAGATAGTCAGTGGCCACCAGCACCTTGTTTTCCTTCTGAAGACCACATAGGAGACCCCCTGAATGAAAATTACGCGTAAATTTCATGTGCTCTGTATCTTAAAAATATTCAATGCACTATATGCCGCCTTGCATTGCATCACAACAAGTAACCTATATAGTTTCATTCATTTATTTTCACATGCATGTTTAGCACCCCCTGAGCCATTATGAAACTGCTTTGCTGCGCATCAACAATTTGGTTTTACATCATTTATCTCAGCTATCAGCTTTCTTGCGTGCCATATAATGAAAGATGAAAAATAGCCGGACAATGCTAGTATTGTCCTGAAGTGAATATTCTCATGTGACTCCGACTAGGTGTTTAAAAAAAATGCTGGTAACGTTTAGCTCTGTAACCGTCTGTAACTCTCTCTTTATACACAGGACAAGAATAAACACCACTGCACTATGTAGTAGGTCTGCAGAAAAAGCAAATTGATTTTTTAAATTTTGCTCGAATTTCTCCGCAATTTCTGCGTGCTCGTGCTGACTGCTCCGCTGGTGAAAGATGTTTCGTTATTGGCATTTATATCAGCAAATAATTTATTACACAACAGTGTATAAATCTTACAACTGCTCACGTTGACACACTGGCCTAGTAGGCCACGAGACCAACCATCGTAAGCTGATTGGCAAGCATTGGCCTTCATTCTAGAAGCTTGCATGTAGCAAAAATGCCTGACGAAAACATTGTTCAGTACTTATAACATAATACCACGCGGTACTGACGGAAGCCAAACAACACAATTTGCGAGCCTTTTGAAGTCGCGGAATGACAGCGCGCTGCTACCGTCATCATGCGAAAACATGCAGTTGTAGCATATTAGCCGATCTTGCCCAAGCGAGAACTTAGTGCTTCTGAACGGGAGCAAACAACCTACTTTAGAGAACGTTCCTAGCTTTTACAGCTCTATCAGATACTTGCTATTTACAAAATACTCGAAATATAGCCTCCAGTTGCCCGTGCGGCTCGCCGTCGACAGCAAGCTGATCGCAACGGCCAACTATTTTCGCCGTTCACAACTCAACTGCACTCGGAACACGTTGCATCACGCTCTAGTTGAGTTAGAGTACAACATCACATTTACAGCAAAGTGAGCACCGGTATCAAGAAAATAAGGATCGAAACAGCACGCTTGCAAGCAATGCCAGCAGAAATGAAATCACAAAAACTACAGCCGGAATTCACGTGAGAGAGCCTCGCGGTAACGCAATGTCCGCCAAATCTGCCGTAGTGGATTGCTGCGAACTAAGATTTCACTCCCCCCTTCCCTTATGGTACAGCGCGGGTCAGACGGTCAGATACTGCGCCTTTCCCTTCCTGTGAAAAAACTCTTTGAGAGCAGCGACGTTTGACCCAAGAAAAACAGGATTCTAACAGCTTGAAAAAAAGTTCTTGCGTTTGTGTTACCGATATTGAAAACTTTGATTAATCATTCGGCTGGGGACTATACTGAAGCCTTATAATATTTGAAGATATTGTTCCTTCAAAACGACGCATTTCAAATTACTGATTCTTTTTCCGTTTATAATCGTTGCTCTTGTTAGCGTCGCTTGAATAGGGAATCTGCGCGCAACGGGTCAGAACTCGGTCCCTGCAGTACTTACCCAGGTGCATCTGATAGTGCATGGGGGAAGAATAAATCCTACGTTTTTCTACCATGTTTATTCTTGTTATAAACGGCAGAGTGACCGCACCCATTCTTCCGTACTAGTAGTTAAGGTAGGCAAGCGGGTTTGAATGCCATGGTGTTCGATTCCAAAGACCTGCTATCTATGCGGCACCTGGCAGCGAAACCATGCTATGAGTCATAGCAACGAGCAAAAGAGGGGGCCAACTCCTCGAATAAAAAAAAATAAAATAACAAAAATGAAGAGATGCAGCAGCAGGCGCTCCTCGCTTGCGCGATGAAAACAGACCCGCTAGCACAGTGCTCGTAGCACCACAAACCACGGATTGATTGATTTATAGGAAGGGAAAGGCGCGGTAACTGTCTCACTTATTTTTCTGTGGACACCTCAACCGCGCCGTAAGGGAATGGAGGGAGGTGGGAGTGAAAGTGGAAAGAGGGAAAGAGGAGCCGTAGCGGAGGCCTACGGAGTTATTTCGACCACCTGGGGATCTTTAACGTGCGCTGATATCGCACAACACACGGACGCCTCTTCGTTTCGACTACCGCCTTGGTCGGGTTCGAACCCGGGAACTCCGGCACAGTAGTCGGACGACTCTTATCACTGCACCACCCCGGCGGGGTAAAACCGATTTTGCAGCGTTCCGCAGTCCGTGTCAGCACAGTGGCACATCGTTTCATCACTCACGCTACGATAGGTTATCATCCATGTGAAATAAAGCGGGTATTCCTACCCTTTCTTGTCGGCGACGCGTAGCTTCCATGAAATTTCTATACCTTAATTCTTTATAACGGTGGAATCATAATTGATACAGATCAGTACATCAAGGCATCATATCATCGCTCGAAGATGTTAAATCATGGGAAGTGCATCAGACCCATCCCAGCTCGATGCGACGCATACAAATTTTCATTTCTTCCTTCAGCTATTGAAGAATGGAATAGGCTGCCACATGAATTCATGGACGATAGCTGCCTTGATATTTTTCTTAAAAACGTCGAGTCATATTTTGAGAAGCAAATGGTGTAAGCAAAAAATCGTTTCTAAAATGTATTTCGTTATTCACTGCGAGTGTTCAGTTTAGGAATTTATCTTATTAGTACCTATTGTCTAACGTGTTCTTTTATTGCGTCGCTTCGCGGTTCTTTTCAGTGCTTCATATGCGACAAATTGAAAGTCCGTTATAGTGTTGCAGTGCGTATGTTTTCCATTTTTTTGTGTGTTTCTGATGTTTTTCATTTTGTATAACGGTCCCAATAGTTCACCAACTCCTGTAAGAGCCTAGCAAGGCTTACAGTATGCTTAAATAAAAAAAAAAAGTATCTGTCACACTTGTTTCTGTGGACAGCTGACCCGCGCCATAGCGGGAGGGAGGAGGATGGGAGTGATGAAAGTGGAAAGAGAGAAAGAGGAGCCATAGTGGAGGGCTACGAAGTAATTTCGACCACCTGGGGATCTTTAACCTGCGCTGACATCGCACAGCGCACGGACGCCTCTTCGTTTCGCCTCCATCGAAACGCAGCCGCCGAGGTAGAAACCGGGTACTCCGGCACAGTAGTCGGGCGCGTCTTACCACTGCACCCTATCAATTTACTTCTGTCCTCACGAGGCCGGCCTGTACATGAAACGATGTGCCACTGTGCTGACACGCAATGCGGAACACTGCAAAATCGGTTTTCCGTTGTTTGCTGTGCTACTAGCACTGTGCTAGCTGGTTTGTTTTCAGAGCGCAAGCGAAAGAACGCTTGCTTCTTAACCACCATAATTTTTTTTTTTTCGAGGAGTATGCCACCTCTTGTGCTCGTTGCTATGGCTCGTTGAATGGTTTCGCCGCCCGGTGCCGCATTGATTGCTGGTCTTTGGAATTAGACATCATGGCATCCAAACCCGCTTGCCTACCTTCCTAGTACGGAAGGATGGGCGCGGTCACTCTGCCATTTATAACAAGAATAAACATCGTAGAGAAACGTAGGAATTCTTCCACCCCTGTCTGAGGTAGCGGGTTAAGTACTGCAGGATTCGAGTTCTGACCCGTTGCGCTCAGGTTCCCTATTCAAGCGACGCTCACAAGAGAACCGATTATACACGGGAAAAGAATCAGTAATTTGAAATGCGTCAATTTGAAGGAAAAATGCCTTCAAGTATTATAAGGATTCAGTATAGTCCCCAGTTGAATGGTTAATCGAAGTTTTTAATAACGGTAAAACAAACGTATGAACTTTTTTTCAAGCTGGCAGAATCCTGTTTTTCTTGGGTCTAAGGTCGCTGCCCTCGAAGAGTTTTTTCACAAGAAGGGAAAGGTGCTGTATTTGACCCGCGCCGTAGCGTAAGGGAAGAGGGGAGTGAAATCTTAGTTCCCAGCCCTCGACTACGAAAGATTTGGCGGACATTACGTTGCTGTGAGGCTCTGTCACGTTAATTCCGGCCGTAGTTTTTGTGATTTCATTTCTGCTGGCATTGCTTGCAGGTGTGCTGTTTCGATCTTTATTTTCTTGATACTGGTGCTCACAAATTTGCTATAAATGTGATGTCGTGCTCTGTTTCAAACTATGGCAACTCAACTAGAACGTGATACAAGGTGTTCGAGTGCCGTCGAGTTGTGAACGGCGAATTAACAGTCGGCCGCAATTGCGATCAGCTGGCTGACCGTCCATGGCGAGCCGCACGGGCAACTCGAGACTTTATTTCGAGTATTCTGTCAATGAGAATTTAATAGCGCTGTAAAAGCTAGGAACGTCTGTAAAGTAGGTTGTTTGCTCCCGTTCAGAAGCACTAAGTTCTCGCTTGGGCAAGATCGGCTAACATGCTACAACTGCATGTTTTCGCATGATGACGGTAGCAGCGCGTTGTCATTCCGCGACTTCAAAAGGCTTGCAAATTGTGTTGTTTGGCTTCAGTCAGTACCGCGTGGTATAATGTTATAAGTACTGAACAATTTTTTCCTCTGGCATTTCTGCTACATGCAAGTTTCTAGAATGAATTGCCAATCAGCTGTCGAGTGTTGGTCTCGTTGCTTACTAGGTCAGCGTTTCAACGTGAGCAGTTGTGAGATTTATACACTGTTGTGTAATAAATTATTTGCTGATATAACTGCCAATAACGATACATGCTTTCACCAGCGGAGTAGTCAGCACGAGCACGCAGAAATTGCGCAGAAATGCGAGCAAAATGTTAAAATAAAATTTGATGTTTCTGCAGACCTGCTACATAGTTCAGTGGTATTTATTCTTGTCCTGTGTAGAAACAGAGAGTTAATGAAGGTTATAGAGATAACAGTATTTTTTCTATTCCCTGAGTCGGAGTCATATGAGAATATTCACTTCAGGACAATACTAACATTGTACGGCTATTTTTCATCTTTCATTGTATGGCACACAGGAAAGCTGATAGCTGAGATAAATGATGTATAACCAGATTGTTGCTGTGTAGCAAAGCAGTTTTATAATGTCTCAGGTGGTGTTAAACATGCACGTGAAAATGAAATGAATGTATACATCTATATAGGTTACTTTTGTGATGCAATGCAAGGCAGCACGTAGTGGACTGAATATGTTTAAGATGGAGCACACATGAACTTTTTGTGTAATTTTCCTTCAGGAGGTCTTCTATGTTGTCTTCAGAAGGAAAACAAGGTGCTGGTGGCCACTGGCTATCAAGAAGTGTAAATTCTGCAAGGTAGGTAGAGACTGGCCTAGTTAGCAGCTGTTACGTCCGCAAGGATCGGAAGTGTGAAGGTGTAGTAAATCCTGAAATCAACTTGCTTCTTTGTGTGATGAGAAAGCCGAAGCAAGGTTTCTGTGCTCTGCACTATGCATATTCTTATAGCTTCCTATTTGCTCAACAACAGGTTTATTGAAGCCCATTTCTGGCTGGCTGTGCTAGGCATTTTGTCACACTTTACTATTCCCCACTTGCAGCCTTGGTTTGAGGTCGTTAATCGCATGGTATAAGAAATGTGCTTCAAACGTTTTGCTAGAGAATTGTACTCACTGTATGAGAAAGGTTTCCCATTTACACCCAAGAAACTTTCATCTTTCATGGTTGTATATGAAGACTTGCTACTTTCACTGTCTGGTATTTTCTGTTTTGCCCTTGTGTCTGAGTGTTCCTCTTTGTGCCCGTAGCAAAGCTGTGCCGTAAGCATCGAGACCTTGATTTCACTTTAAGTTTTCATTTTGAAGAACCACGAGACAGGCTGACATTTGTACTTTTCGACTTTTGGCTTTTTGTACTTGACTTCTTTACCTTGAACTCACTGCATATAGTGCAGAATTTATACATTCCCATATTTCAGTATGTATGCTTTAACAGCCTGTGTGCCTACTGGAAACATCTAAACGTACACAATCTAGTTTTTCTGTTCAACCGACCCTGTGCACAAAGTTCACAAGAGCAAAATAGTAACAGGCTCTTTCCAGCTTTGGGTGGGATCAACAAGGGCTTTATGAGATGCCATTAAAACAAACCTTTTGTTTCAGTACTTCCCTTTTTTGACTGACATAATGCAGCAATCAGTAGTGGGAATACAAACATGAAATTTTCAAACATGGAGAGTTTTCAAAGTTGTATGAAAATGGCCTAAAATAGCCCTCACGTTATGCTTCGTTAATGTTGTCTGTCTGTGAGTGAGGTTTTCTCGCACGCACTGTAGCCTCGGCAAGTGGATATGTCTTTCTTGCCGCCGGAATAGCTACGTCACTAGCCCATCCAGGACCTCGACACGCATTAGAATAAGTTTTGGCCGTGTAGTCTTGGCTGGGTACGTTGGAGTATAATGCATATGCATGCAGTATGAATACAGCAATGCTGCAAATGCAACTCGTACGTCACACAGTTCATTTTTGCAATACAGCTCAAATAAGGATCAAGTGCTCGAGAAAGATATTTATTTCTTTCGTGATCCTCCTAATGTTACCATTGATTGACAGTGTATTGTTAACCATGATACAGTTTTTAGGCATTCTACCTACAACAGTATTTTCTAAAAAAAACTAGTACAATGTGAGCAAAATCAATTTAGGTGTCAAGAGCATAAGCTTAAAATAGCGAAGATTGTGAATGATGTAACTTCGGCGCGAACACACAATACTCAAAAATTGATATTCTCGGTGCCCGTTCGTCGAATGCTGTTGACTCCAACTGAAACCCAAAATCTGTCGAATCCAACTTGTGCTCTAACCGCCGTAGTCAATGGAGCCTATTGAACACATCTCCGCTCTGTTCCGGTACAAATTTCGTGGTCGATTCGCACAGGGTTTGGGAGAAGGGGGTAAAAGAGGAGACTCCCTGCTGTTCACTTTTTAAGCGAAACTTCACTATGGGCCTGGTGCGCTGCAGCTTTGGCCGTACATGTGGCGCCATCTGGGAGGCGCCGTCGAGAAAGGCGGCTGTCTGGATCCGCAGCCGTGGGTAGCACTTACGCTGTGTTCCGATTTGTTCCTGGTTCCTCGTAAGAATAAAAACATAAACGCCGACTGAAACAAGAGGCTCTACTTACTGTTGTCTTTATGGTTATTTCCAACCTGACATCGCACACATTGCTTTTCGGTTCGGCTGCGCATATCCCACGTTTTTTTTTTGTTTTTGTTTTTTTTTTCAGGATTGAACGCTAGGTTTCTTTCAAGCATGCGCACGAACGATCGCTTGGTTGTATCGAGCGCGCGGCATGCGAAAAACAAAACAACGGGGTAGTGTTTTTTTTTTTCCTTCTGGACTCAGCTGAAGCCCTAAGAGTTGTATAGTGCGTGCATGCTTGGAACCAGTGCTCGGCACGTATTCGGACACGGCCTGTGTGTTGTAGAGAGCGCGCATTCTTCCTGACCGGCGGGATGTGTGAGTTTTTTTTAAATGACTTCTAACGATAGTTTCCAGCTGTTCTCGGCACTCGTTTTTTGGAAGACTAGCCTGAAGAAGTACGACATCGAGAGCGAAGCACATTGCAGGAGTGCGCGCGCTTGCCACGCGTTCATGGCTGTCCGCAAAGAGAAAACCTCCTTTAAGACTTACAGCTCGATTTACTGCTGTGTTTATGGGTGCCTTAACTTCCTACGGCCACAACAACAACGACGATCTAACAAGACGCGAGGCCATTGAATGGCGCAAACTACAACTGGCAGCTTCCCACACCCCGTTTTATACATCAGGATAGAGCTGTCTGTGTTGGAGTGTGTACAAGTTCAATCCACCTGTATGACAGTTGCCGGAGCTGAGCAGTGTTTGCACATGGGGGCTATGTGAAGCGGAAAGATCCTGTTGTATAAAAGGGGGTGTGGGAAGCTGCCAGTTTGTAGTTTGCGCCGTTGAATGGCCTCGCGTCTTGTTAGATCGTCGTTGTTGCTGTGGCTGTAGGAAGAAGGAAACGAAAACGGACTCCTGTCCGTTTCGCCTCCATCGAAACGCAGCCGCCGGCGGTCGCGGTCGAACCCAGGTGCTTCGGAACAGTATAGTCGGGCGTCTTAACCACAACCAGAGCACAGATTGCATCGACGCCATGGGAGACAACAGATTTTTTTCCTTCTTCCATGTTTGCCATGGAGAAAGCGCAGGCCGACAAACACAGGAAGGAACGAAGTGACAGCAGTGACAAAGCAAAGCAACTGAGCGCTACGATAGAAATTGCGATCTACAGGAACGTCGTGGTATCCACCTTGTTTTAACCAGATGTTTTTCTAATATTTGAGCAATTTGAAGTCCCAAAGATATGTTCTGGGGGGGGGGGGGGGGGCTCGGTGGGCACCTGGGATGTGGGTAAGTGGGTTTGAGGCTGAGGCTCATGTCCGAAAAAAAAGCAAATGGTAAAAATTATTTCACGTCACATTCCTTGAGAGAACCAACGCATTCTCCTTTCCACTTTGGTCATCGGCGCGTATACGCAGTTCACGGAGCCGGCTCTCTGCATGTTCAGGGGCCAGATCCAGCGACGGTTCCATTCCGGGACTGGTTCCTTTCGCCGCTCCACATTGGTTGTTGCGTCACGTCCGGTGTGACCCCCAAAACTTCCGGAGGCGGCTCCGCGTTTTTCGCCTACGTCACGGGGCGGGGCCACCGCTCCGAAAGGAACTGTTTTGCCGGCTGGCGCAGGAACCGCGACGAGTTGGTCTGCTTCGAGATGGAACCGCTCTGCGCTCGCTGTGGCGGCTCATGGCCGCCGCGCAGCTGCTTGAGTACGGCCGTGGTATCCTTTTTTTTCTGTTTTTTTTTTTGGGGGGGGGGGAAGGGGGGGGGGGGGGGCAGCGTTTCGCGGTTTTAGTAAACTGACGCAGTAAAGAAAGAAAAACGAGACGACGCCTTCTACATGTCAAAGGAGGTTTAGCGGCAACACTGGCTAAGCCTGTGTGCCGATCGCGAAGCGAAGTGGGGACGAAGGGGCGCATGCCGGGCTGCCGTCAGAAGCAAAGGTGCTCTACGCGCTTCGATCGCTACTTTGCGATCGGGGGCTCTCGGTCAACGGCAGTGCGACCATTCGAATCCGGCAGTCGTAGATAAAAATAATTCGCGTCCGCAAGTGTGCGGACTGAGTGTTTGCCTCCCTTTACGTCAGCGAAAGGGGGGCAGACGGTGGATGACTGGATCGAGTATGGTCGGATTCCATATGTCATCGGCTGCGTCCTACATTGACAGCTATTCACGGAAAGTTCGCGAATACTCACGATGCTTGAGGGGCCGATAAGGCTACGGACGCTGCACCGCTACATAGGCAGGCGCGGACGCGCCGGCGCGGTGCCGGTATCAAGCATCTCGTTCGTACTCGCAATGGCGGCAGCAACTCCTCCGTCATAGAGCTAGCGTGATTCGGACTGCATACTACAGTCGTTGTAGACCTCGTTCTTAGGATATTTGCCATTCTGTGCGAAAGACAGATTTTACAAAAACTTCACATCAAGCGAGGAAGCAGACGACGCCGCCGAGTGCGCGACACTATCTAGCGGCGAAAAAGGTACTCATGAGGCAAGAAAATTGCTTGGCAGTTGTTAACAGGAAGTTTCTAAGAATATTTCAGTCTATTATTCACTAGTTTGCATTATTATGTAATTATTAGATTTAGTTCGTGCTTAACACCACTTTGGTACAAGTATTTGGTACCAGAAAAAGCCACATGCTCGCTGTGGACACGCCTACGATCTGGCGCCATTGCTGATTGGCCGCTGTCTTTCCCGTCCTCGCCATGAGGTGGCGCCCGCTGTCTTGCTGACGTCTTATTGACGCCAAATCTAAAGAGTACGGTTCACGAAAGGAACCTCCGCTGGATACGCTGTTTTCACGTCCGAGTGGTTTCATTCAGCGCGCAACGCGCTTTTTGTACGCTGAAAGACGGCACGTTTTCATAAATGCGTTCGAATTATCACTTAGAATCTAAAAATACATCAGAGTATATAAATCAAACCCACTCAGCGCACGCGTTTTCTACAAAACATCAAACAAACCTGAAGGTATCTGCCACACTTGCTCTGTGGACACCTAAACCGCGCCGTTAGGAAAGGGAGGAAGGTGGGAGTGAAAATAGAAGGAGAGAAAGGGAGCCGTATTGGAGGCCTACGGTTTAATTTCGATCTTCTGGGGATCTTTAACGTCACTTCGTTTCGCCTCCATCGAAACGCAGCCGCCGCGGTCGGGTTCGAACTCAGGAACTCCGGCTAAGTGGTCGGCCGTCTTACCACTGCACCACCCCGGTTGGGCAGGATACATGAATAATATATTAATAATTGGTCTACAGGAACGGAAAGGCACGGTACCTATGGCGTACATCTTGAATCTTCGGTTTATTCGCATGAAATAGTGGATTCCCACTAATGACAGCGCGTACTTGCTGAATCACAACGCTTTGGGAGTACAGTTGACTCTATCCAAATAAACGTTTCATCAAAGGGACAATTGCTTCTTATGTACAATCTGTGTAAGGCGCGTTTTGCGCAATGACATTCAGGCGTAGAACTGTGCAGACTGCTTTCGTAATAAGTGTTTGGAGGTGGAACTGGGAAACAGCATTAATGGTAGCGGCTTCGAGCCCCACGAAATATACCAGCAAAAACTTTACTACAACAAACTCAGTTTCACAGCTCCCCATACCGCCCAGCGAAGGAGTGTCCCAAGTGGAGGTCGCGAGAACTAGCGGCGCTGCAGTCAACTCTTGCCCTTTGCGGAGCGCGTCGTCTGCTTCACGCGGCGCGAAAGCATGAAGCGGCCAGCACTCAAGCGTCCGCCGCCGTTGCCCAAGCTCCCGACATGAGACCTTATAATCGTGTTCCGCCCCGGTGGAGGCCTCGACCTAAGTAAACACAACGGGGGCTATATACTGTCTCTAGTCACCAGCGCTCTGCAGCTACCGATAGACGCAGTGCGAACACAAGACGCCATCCGAATCAACCCCAGGCACAATTCATTCACTATCAGCACGCCAGCCGAAGACCGTGCCCGCAGATATGTACAACTAGAATCTATAAAGATAATCGACCAAGTCTACCCAATGAAAACGTATATCGCTCCTCCGGACAACGCCATTCGAGGCATCCTTTATAATGCTATCTACGACCAGACCTCTGAAGAAATTTTTACAGAGCTAAAAACGTTCAACCAAAGCCCCTCCTATCTCATCACCGATGCACGCCGACTCGGCCACACCAAATCAATTCTGGTCACCTTCATAAATACCAAATCAGTACCTAAACAGCTGCGCTTCTATGGAGCAGTCTACCACTGCCATCCATTCATCGCCAAAGCAGAAGCCTGCTTCAACTGCCGTCGTCCGGGACATCGCAGCGACGTGTGCACGGCACCCAAAAAGGACTTATGCCAACGATGTGGGGAGACCCATGTACCGACCGACCGTCCAACGTGTCCACCCCAGTGCATTCTATGCGGCGGCCCCCATTTTACGGGCTCCCGTGATTGCTCGGAGCGATTCAACAGACCGGGCAACAAGAGACTGACACGCTCGACAGCTGGTGCAGACGCCGAGCAAACAACCCGGCAATCCCGAAGCAAGCACCGGACGAGTTCCACTAACCGCGTCCGCTCCAGGTCCGCCGCGTCCGCCGCTTCGACCAACGCCAGGAACCGCTCGCCATCTTTCCCGCCCCTGACCGACCAGCCTCCGCCGGAAAATAAGGTGAGCTGGGGCCCACGATCTTCCTCCCTTGTCCGAGAAAATAAGCAACTTAAAGAAAAGCTAGAAACTCAGGGCAAGCAAATTCAACAACAGAATGATGAAATAAAAAAACTCAATGATCATATTGAAAAGCTCACTCAGCAAATGCAAACGCTAATTCGCAGGCTCTCCCCCGCAGAGGGAATGGAAAGTTCTTGCACTTCGCTCCCAGGTCATTCCACCCCACTTCCGCCTCCTCCTCCCGCATGCAACAACACAGCATCTACTACTAAAACTCATACACCAGCCAAACGGAAGGCACCTCACCAAGACATTCCTACAGTGGTCGACTCCCAAAAGCCTGATCTGGTCGCCTCCATAGCTTTACTCGAAGAGAAGCTTGCGGAAAAATTTGAATCTATCACCACCAGCACGAACGCATGGGCAGCTGGAGTAGACGCGCGGATAGCGATGCTCGAGCAGCAGATGCAGCAGCAACAGATCCAGATTCAAACTGCTCTAGAAAAGCTACTCTCTACCACAGTATCTCAAATGATCCCACCCGAATTTCAGCCCCAAGATGGCAGGGCGTCGACAGGACATTAAGGTGTGGCAGTGGAACTGCAGAGGCTTTCGTTCCAAGCGTAGTAATCTGCAGCTCTACATTCAATCCCTTCCGGCCGATGAAACACCAGCGGTAATCGCACTGCAGGAAACAAACTCCCCTGTAAAACTGCTCAATTACACTCCTCATACACCAACAAACTGTCCTCAGTACAGAGTGGCGACGCTGGTTCACCGCAACTACACAGCAACTGATCACAACATGGACGTTGCAGATATCGACTTCCATTTGATAGAGCTGCTTCCCAAAAGCGGAAAGGAACAAGTCTATTCATTCTGAATATCTACAGCTCCCCGAAAGGGAAAACTGCTCCTCTAATGGCGGCCATGAAAAAAGCCCTTCAAATCAGCGCTAACCAACCATTGATAGTTGCAGGAGACTTTAATGCCCGCCATATCACATGGGGATACAAAACGACTTGCAGTAAAGGCGCCCGACTCTGGACACTTCTCCAAAATGAGGGCATAACCCTTGTCAATGATACACAACAGTACACGCGCATCGGCAACAGTGTACAGAACAACACCACCCCCGATCTTACACTCACGAAAAACATAACACAATGCTATTGGACAAACACGCAAACCTCTCTTGGTAGCGATCACTATATAATTGAGACCTCTTTCTCACTATCCTCCATAACCCCCCGTGTAAAGAGGAAACTCAAAATCACCAACTGGGATCGCTTTCGCGATCTTCGTACCGCGGCCCCGAAGCAGATAGACCACCTTACAAATTGGCTGGCTAACCTCAACAAGGACGTGAACATGGCCACATCGGAAATGCCGTGCACACAAACCTCGGAGGTGATTGACAGCCGATTACTCCACATGTGGGAAGCTTACTCGAGCTTACAGAAGCGATGGCTTAAAAACAAACACAATCGCGCCCTGAAGCTACGCATCTCCGCTCTCATAAGGGAAATGGAGACGCACGCGGCACAGCTCAGTCACCAGCAATGGGGTCAAGTATGCGACCGCCTTGCTGGAAACCTAGGACTTAAGGACACGTGGCGGTTGCTACGATGCCTTCTTGAACCCGATCACGCCAAGAATGTACAGCAGAAAAATGTGACGCGTCTTATCCATGGCATAGACATGGACAACGACAACATTATTCAATCCTTAAAAGATACATACCTCACAACCACACCGAAGACACCCTTACCACAGTACCTTGGAACCCAAAACCGTGAGCTAGACGAAGACATCACAAAGTATGAAGTCAGAGCAGCCATGCTCCAACTCCGCACTACGTCTGCTCCAGGAGCCGATCAGGTCACGAACAAAGCACTTAGAAACCTCGATGAAAACTCCATCCAGGCAATAACAGAACTCTTTAACAAACACTGGCAAGAGGGAACACTTCCCTCAGAGTGGACGCACGCTCAGGTTACCTTTATACCTAAACCCGGCAAACCGCTCACTCTTTCAAACCTTAGGCCCATTTCGCTAACTTCATGTCTTGGTAAACTTTTTGAACACGTTGTCTTGAATCGGCTACATACACACATGCAAACCCGCGACCTTTTTCCTCACACAATGCTGGGTTTCCGCAGCCACCTATGCACCCAAGATGTCATGCTACAGATATCAGAAGAAATTCTCCATCCCCGACACTGCAAACGCACAAGAGCATTGCTGGCTCTAGACTTGCAAAAGGCATTTGACAATGTCTATCACTCCTCTATATTGGATGCACTATCCACTCTGAATGTGGGAAACCGAACACATGCTTACATTTCAGCCTTTCTTCGGGATCGCACAGCAGAAATTCGGTTCGGTCCCCTAAAATCCCCCACTTTTACCCTCGGTAATAGAGGCACCCCGCAGGGATCAGTCCTTTCCCCTTTTTTATTTAACATCACACTCATCCCCATGGCTAAAAAGCTGTCACAGATTCCAAACCTCTCCCATTCTCTATATGCAGATGATATCACCCTGTGGACCACCACTGGGAATGTAGGTAGCATGGAAGAAACTCTTCAGGAGGGGGCAGACATGGTGTCAAGATGCGCAGCTTCAATAGGCCTTGCATGTTCCTCCACCAAATCCGAGCTCCTGATACTCCACCCAAGCCCGCGGAAACACCACCAACCCCCTATGCTCATCACCGTAGATGGTCAGCCAGTACCACAAGTTCACAAACTTCGAATACTAGGTATGTTCATACAAGACAACGGCCTTAACACGGATACACTCTCCAGACTGACTAACACAACACATCAGATCACCCGCCTAATCAAACGTATAGCCAACAAGCACTGTGGAATGCGCGAGCATGACCTCAGACGCTTAGTACAGGCATTTATTATAAGCCGCATTCTCTACTCGATTCCGTATTTATATCTAACAAAAACAGAGACAGACAAGGTGGATGCTCTCATCAGACACGCTTATAAGGCAGCTCTCGGCTTACCTAAGCGCACCCCAACCTATCGACTGTTAGGCATGGGAGTTCATAACACCCTCAGCGAACTGGTGGAAGCCCACCGCATCGCCCAACTAGGACGGCTCTCCACTACCCCAACTGGTCGCCACATTCTTTCCTTTCTCCAACTTAGACCGTTAGGTCCCCCTCCAGTAGAAACTTATGCAGTTCCAAAGACAGTCCGCGATCACCTCACTGTCCACCCACTTCCGAAAAACATGCATCCCCTTCATAACCAGGCCAGACGAAAAGCGAGAGCACGTGCCCTACACAGAGCACGTGCGAACGAACCCGACACGGTCTACGTGGACGCCGCAGAATATCCACACCGCTCAGCTTATGCGATATGCGCGGTATCCAGCCGCTTCGAACACATCACATCAGCCTCTATCATTACCTGAACGTCCGTAGAAGCGGAAGAATCCGCTATAGCCATCGCGATAGTCTCTTCCACTGCCACCCTTATCCTCAGCGATTCTAAAACAGCCATACAAAATTTCGCCCGAGGCCAGCTACATGCTGCCTCTCACAAAATCTTAACTACCAACGTTCAAACACCCCGACCAATAGACCTTGTCTGGGTACCAGCCCATTCGGGCAACCCCGGTAACGAAGCGGCCAATTCTGCTGCTCGAGCATACGTCGACCGAGCAACAGATACCGAGGACCTAGGCAGTGCCAGAGATCGGCTGATCACCTACAACGACATTACACTACACTACCGGTCTGAAAGACTTCACTACCCTCCCCCACACCCCTCCTTAACTAAACCACAACAAATAACATGGAGACACCTTCAAGCCCGCACCTTTCCCTCCCCAGCACTGCTGGCACTCTTCTCCCCCTCTACTCATCAGTCCGAATGTTCCCTCTGCGAGGCTCCGAGAGCTACATTCGAACATATTATGTTCAGATGCCCGGAGTTTCAACCACCGGCCGAATGGCGCCTTACGGACAACGAGGCTTGGGAGATCGCGGTCTCCAGCTCAGAACCGGCTCCACAAAGGAGACTGGTCGACTGGGCTGAAGCGGTCGCCGTCAGGCACTGCCTGCTGGCCACCACCCGTGATCAGGAGCCGGCCCAGCCCTTGTAACGAGTATTTCGCGGCTCCACTAAATAGTTTTTCACCACCACCACCACCAGCACACACGTAGCTTTTGCGTGCTGCCGTTGCACTGTGCATGTCTACAGTATAATTATAACAACAGTACAACAGCTTCGGCTTCGAAGCAACGCATTACCTTAGAGAACGCGTTTGTGTTATGCGCAATTCATTTGTTAAAGCTATGAAACAAGTGTGAGCGCCGTCGGATCGCTCACGAGCACTGTTTCTTGCGTTACTCGCTGGTCTGTGTTTTGTAGTATGTTCTTTCGTGACATAGATCCTGTCGAGCAAACAAATTAGGCAACTTTTCAGTGCATAGGAGCACTGAAAATTTGGCTAATTTGTTTGCTCGACAGGATCTATGTCGTGAAAGAACATACTACAAAACACAGACCAGCGAGTAACACAAGAAACAGTGCAGTGCATAGGAGCACTCTAACCTTAGAAGGTAACACAGTGGCTTTCACGTTTTCTACTGCGCTGCGCAGATTGCCTCAATTACACGCAGAAATCTGCTAGCCTGGGCAGCCTGTTCGTGCAGTGCATGGAGTGTGGCTACTCGTGTCAAAAGATATAGTGAATACAGATTACGCATAAACGGCCTCCGTCGTCGCCTATTCAGAAGCGCTTTTCTTAATGTCTCACTTTCGAGGTATGGCGCGAAACATAGCTCAGGATCGGCACTCTCCCCGTATATGTACAATATGTAAATATAAATATATATATATATATATATATATATATATATATATATATATATATATATATATATATATATATATATATATATATATATATATATATATATATATATATATATATATTCCTTTGTCGTCTAAAACAACGTCAGGTGTGAAGAGGTATTTATGAGTACACTAAAAGAGAAGTCAGTGAGAATGGGCGTGTGCACAGCGACGACTGAACAAGCGCGTGAGTCTATGAGTCTATTCAAAAATCTTATAGTGCGAGTAATCATGTCGCGCCCTTGATTGATTCCCCTCCTGCTTTACACACACACACACACACACACACACACACACACACACACACACACACACACACACACACACACACACACACACACACACACACACACACACACACACACACACACACACACACACACACACACACACACACACACACACACACACACACACACACACACACACACACACACACACACACACACACACACACACACACACACACACACACACACACACACACACACACACACACACACACACACACACACACACACACACACACACACACACACACACACACACACACACACACACACACACACACACACACACACACACACACACGCACGCACGCACGCACACGCACACACACAGACAGAAAAGAAAAACGACACAATTGTATTGCTTGTAGGGGAAGTTACTTTAATTTCAAACTAGCACTGGACTCCAGTCTTAAAACACATACGATATTCAAGGTATATACATAGGGTTATTCGTTTTCAGGTTTTATATTTTTTCAAATTCGGGGGGGGGTTAAAATCGGGCGTTATTTTTCGGCTTGATAATAGGGGAGAAATCGGGTTTTTCGTGTTAAAATTCCGCAATTCGGGTTTTATCGGGTTAAATTTGCAGACTAATAAGTGTGCTGTCGAACCTAGGAAGAATGCGCCGGAAATGTTGGCGATGGTCCGACAAGTTGCAAGATTCGCACCGGAAGATCAGAAAAGCAACTGTATACAGTATATCCCAGGGAGTGGATGTTCTCGAGCGCGCAGTGAAGTGAAGACGCACTGTGCCGTTGAAAACTGTGTCTGACTTTTTGTGCAACAAGCAACTTTGTGTTCTTACGGCTGATAAAGAGGGTGGTTTCGCCGTTTTTCCGCATGACCTCTTCCGGAAGAAAGCCTCCGAAGCTATCGAGAGCAATTTTAATAGAATGAGCGAAGTAAAACTAAAGAAAGCTAAGGCCATGGCAAAAAAACTGTGCAAGCGGTTAGGATTACAAACACTCGTCAAGCAAATTCAGGACAAGGAAAAACCTTGTTTAGACATGTTCTTTTCCGCAAAAACTCATAAGGATGGCTGTCCACTTCGTGTGATTATTTCAGAAAAGGAGACGTGGCAGAAATATTTAGCTCTTTTTCTGCAGGATAAGTTGGCCATGCTAACAATTGAAGACACATTCCTTGTTAGGAACTCTGAACAGGTTGTTGAATACTTGCGGCAGCATGAGACTGCAAATGTATCGGCCTTTTCCATAGACATAAAGGACCTTTTTTACTCTTTACCGCATGATGCCCTGCTATCATGTGTTGAACAGGCCATTGATAGAATGGGTGCCGTTTCGTTCCAGAACAGTTGGGGTTTACATGTTAGTGGCTTTCTAGAATTGCTTGATGTGTACCTGCGATCTACGTCTGCCACCTGGGACAAAGGTTTTTACCTGCAAAAACGCGGAGTATGCATTGGATCATGTATTGCCCCGGTCCTTAGCGACTTGTTTTGAGCCCTGCATGACAGAATAATTGAAAGATGTCTCGAAGGTACAAGTGTTGTCCAAGTCTTTAGATTTGTAGATGACTTTTTAATCATAATTGACAATGCCTGTGCGGATTTTCATGTAACAACTGAAGACATGCTTGACACATTCAAGCGAAACTTATGACCTTTAATTTTGACGCATGAAATGCCCAACAACCATTCCATTAGATTTTTGGAGCTAAGACTAAAGTTTTATAATAACCATGTTTGTTGGGGGTATGAACCACGGGGGAAAAAAGGTTTATTACCCGCTGTATCTGCTCACTCGAAGCTTGTAAAACGCAGCGTTGTCAAATATTGTTTTGTAAATGCCCTGACTAAATCCTGTGACTATATGCTTAAAGAAAGTCTAGCCCTGCAAAATAGACGCCTGTCTGACGCGGGGTTCCTGGAGGCCCTTGTAGTTTCTGTGGTCGAGGGCCTGCTCCAGAAAATGAAACAAGTCCGGCAATCTGAAAAGAATGCCGTGACAGGCCCGGATGCACGCAAAAGAGTAGCAGTCATTCCGTACATCCACCAGACTTCCTGAACTTCCTGAACCAGACTTCCCACAACCTGAAGAAGATTGGAAAGCGCGCAGGCGTTGACGTTGTGTTTTCGGCCCCACTCAAGCTATCAGTTCTATGCAAGAAAACTAACCCGTGCTATAGCAAAAAGAAAAAATCGTGCATGATTAGACACCAGAATCAGTTCGTCACTTGCGACGAAGGTGTTGTATATCGCGTTCCGTTGTCCTGCGGACGCGAATACATTGGACAAACCGGCAGGTGTATAAATACCAGATTGAAAGAACACAACAAGAATGTAAATGACGGTGGCCAGGGCCATCTTAGCACGCACTGTCATAATTGTGGCGATGAGTCTACACGTCGCCGCAGAAAACCTTGCGTGCACGAGTTCCAAAAAAGCACAATTGTTGCTCGGCACAATGATCAGTGTGTCAGGGAGATAGTTGAGGCGGTGAACATTGCTCGTACAGAGGAAAGGTGTGTAAGCATGTCATCAGTCGCACTAACCAAGAAAGAGCTGAAGTTTCTGGATCGATGGTGATTAGGGCCTTATCCTATCGCCTATGCCTTTCATGCTGATTGCCTTTCCTGCTCTTTCCTGCTGAAGCTTCAAATGTGTATAAATACGTGGCATATCAGAATAATAAACAGTTGGAAGTCAGCGCTCTTTTCACTCTGTCTGTCGTCGTCCCTTCTTGTGGTTCGCGATGTATTACAAGTTATATTGTCTGTCTGTCGGCTGCTTTGGCCGCTTCTCGGTTGCGCACCAACTGGAGGCACAGCAATTCCGTGGGCACACTTGTTTCAGAAATCGGGAAAAATCGGGTTTCACCCGATATTTTAGGAACACGCTCGGGGTGCAAAAGTCGGGTAAAATCGGGTTTTACCCGAAAACGAACAACCCTACATATACAGCACCGGAAAGGGCATTATAAGTGAATTGTTATGAACCTAAGTTATTTATTAGCAAAACAAGTATAAATCAGAAAAAACGCAATATTGCCAACAACACTAATTTTGAATGCTAATGAAATGCAGCAAACAACCAGGACTTGACTTCATCAACATAGACAGACATTGCAAGGTCACACGAATTAAGAGGAAAACATTATATCTCGTTTGGGAAATATTTGAGTGGGCATGCCTTCTAGCCACCATAGTAACTGCCACAATTGCTCTGTGGACACCAGAGCCGCGCCGTAAGGAAAGGAGGGAAGGTGGGAGTGAAGGTAGAAGGAGAGAAAGGGGAGCGGTATTGGAGGGCTACAGGAACGGAAAGGCACGGTACCTATGGCGCACATCTTGAATCTTCGGTTTATTCTCATGAAATAGTGCATTCCCACTAATGACAGCGCGTACTTGCTGAATCACAACGCTTTGGGAGTACAGTTGACTCTATCGGAATAAACGTTTCATCAAAGGGACAATTGCTTCTTATGTACAATCTGTGTAAGGCGCGTTTTGCGCAATGACATGCAGGCGTAGAACTGTGTAGACTGCTTCCGTAATCAGTGTTGATAAATGGGTTTGAGGATGAGGCTTATGTCCGGAAAAAAAAAGCAAGTGCTAAAAATTATTTCACGTCACATTCGTCGAGAGAACCAACGCATTCTCCTTTCCACTTTGGTCCTCGGCGCGTATACGCAGTTCACGGAGCCGGCTCTCTGCATGTTCAGGGGCCAGATCAAGCGACGGTTCCGTTCGGGGACTGGTTCCTTTCGCCGCTCCTAATTGGTTGTTGCGTCACGTCCGGTGAGACCCCCAAAGCTTCCGGAGGCGGCTCCGCGTTTTTCGCCTACGTCACGGGGCGGGGCCACCGCTCCGAAAGGAACTGTTTTGCCGGCTGGCGCAGGAACCGCGACGAGTTGGTCTGCTTCGACATGCAACCGCTCTGCGCTCGCTGTGGCAGCTCATGGCCGCCGCGCAGCTGCTTGAGTACGGCCGTGGTATCCTTTTTTTTCTGTTTTTTTTTTTTTGGGGGGGGGGGGAGGGGCGGGGCAGCGTTTTGCGGTTTTAGTAAACTGACGCAGTAAAGAAAGAAAAACGAGACGACGCCTTCTACATGTCTCAGGAGGTTTAGCGGCAACACTGGCTAAGCATGTGTGCCGATCGCGAAGCGAAGTGGGGACGAAGGGGCGCATGCCGGGCTGCCGTCAGAAGCAAAGGTGCTCTACGCGCTTCGATCGCTAATTTGCGATCGGGAGCTCTCGGTCAACGGCAGTGCGACCATTCGAATCCGGCAGTCGTAGATAAAAATAATTCGCGTCCGCAAGTGTGCGGGCTGAGTGTTTGCCTCCTCCTACGTCAGCGGAAGGGGGGCAGACGGTGGCTGACTGGATCGAGTATGGTCGGATTCCATATGTCATTGGCTGCGTCCTACACTGACAGCTATTCACGGAAAGTTCGCGCATACTCACGATGCTTGTGCGGCCGATAAGGCTACGGACGCTGCACCGCTACATATGCAGGCGCGGACGCGCCGGCGCGGTGCCGGTATCAAGCATCTCGTTCGTACTCGCAATTGCGGCAGCAACTCCTCCGTCATCGAGCTAGCGTGATTCGGACTGCATTCTAATGGCGTTGTAGACCTAGTTCTAAGGATATTTGCCATTCTGTGCGAAAGACAGAATTCACAAAATCTTCACATCAAGCGAGGAAGCAGACGACGCCGCCGCGTGCGCGACACTATCTAGCGGCGAAAAAGGTACTCATGAGCCAAGAAAATTGCTTGGCAGTTGTTAACAGGAAGTTTCTAAGAATATTTCAGTCGATTATTCACTAGTTTGCATTACTATGTAAATATTAGATTTAGTTCGCGCTTAACACCACTTTGGTTCAAGTATTTGGTACCAGATTTAAAACTGATTTATTTATAGGAAGGAAAGGCTCCGTAACTGTCTCACTTGTTTTCTATGGACACCGCAACCGCACCGTAAGGGAAGGGAGGAAGGTGGGAGAGAAAGTGGTAAGAGAGAAAGAGGAGCCGTAGTGGAGGGCTACGGAGTAGTTTCGACCACCTGGGGATCTTTAACGAGCGCTGAAAAAGTCACATGCTCGCGGTGGACACGCCTACGATCTGGCGCCATCGCTGATTGGCCGCTGTCTTTCCCGTCCTCACCATGAGGTGGCGCCCGCTGTCTTGCTGACGTCGTATTGACGCCATCTCTAAAGAGAACGGTTCACGAAAGGAACCTCCGCTGGATACGCTGTTTTCACGTCCGAGTGGTTTCATTCGGCGCGCAACGCGCTTTTTGTACGCTGAAAGACGGCATGTTTTCATAAATGCGTTTGAATTATCACTTAGAATCTAAAAATACATCAGAGTATATAAATCAAACACACTCTGCGCACGCGCTTTCTACAAAACATCAAACAACCCTGACTGTATCTGTCAAAGCGCAGTATCTGCCACACTTGATCTGTGAACACCTAAACCGTGCCGTAAGGAAAGGGAGGAAGGTGGGAGTGAATGTAGAAGGAGAAAGGGAGCCGTATTGGAGGCCTACGGTTTAATTTCGACCTTCTGGGCATCTTTAACGTGCGCTGACAACGCACAGCACAAGGACGTCACTTCGTTTCGCCTCCATCGAAACGCAGCCGCCGCGGTCGGGTTCGAACTCGGGAACTCCGGCACAGTGGTCGGGCGTCTTACCACTGCACCACCCCGGTTGGGCAGGACACATGAATAATATATTAATAATTGGTCTACAGGAACGGAAAGGCGCGGTACCTATGGCGCACATCCTGAATCTTCGGTTAAATCTCGTGAAATAGTGCATTCCCACTAAAAACAGTGCGTACTTGCTGAATCACAACGTTTTGGGAGTACAGTTGACTCTATCGGAATAAACGTTTCATCAAAGGAACAATTGCTTCTTATGTACAATCTGTGTAAGGCGCGTTTTGCTCAATGACATGCGGGCGAAGAACTGTGCAGACTGCTTTCGTAATCAGTGTTTGGAGGTGGAACTGGGAAAGAGCATTAATGGTAGTGGCTTCGAGCCCCACGAAATATACCAGCAAAAACTTTACTACAACAAACTCAGTTTCACAGCCCCCCATACCGCCAAGCGGAGGAGAGAGTCCCAAGTGGAGGTCGCGAAAACTAGCGGCGCTGCAGTACACTCTTCCCCTTGGCCGAGCGCGTCGTCTGCTTCACGCGGCGCGAAAGCAGCAGCGGCCAGCACACACGTAGCTTTTGCGTGCTGCCGTTGCACTGTACATGTCTACAGTATAATTATAACAACAGTACGACAGCTTTGGCTTCGAAGCAACGCGTTACCTTAGAGAACGCGATTGTGTTATGCGCAATTCATTTGTTAAAGCTATGAAACAAGTGTAAGCGCCGTCGGATTGCTCACGAGCACTGTTTCTTGCGTTACTCGCTGGTCTGTGTTTTATAGTATGTTCTTTCACGACATAGATCCTGTCGAGCAAACAAATTACCCAACTTTTCAGTGCATAGGAGCACTCTAACCTTAGAAGGTAACACAGTGGCTTTCACGTTTTCTACTGCGTTGCGCAGATTGCCTCAATTACACGCAGAAATCTGCTAGCCTGGGCAGCCTGTTCGTGCAGTGCATGAAGTCTGGCTACTCGCGTCAAAAGATATAGTGAATACAGATTACGCATAAACGGCCTCCGTCGTCGCCTAATCAGAAGCGCTTTTCTTTATGTCTCACTTTCGAGGTATGGCGTGAAACAGAGCTCAGGATCGGCACTCTCGCACTCCCGTATATGTACAATATGTATATATATATATTCCTTTGTCGTCTAAAACAACGTCAGGTGTGAAGAGTTATTTAATGAGTTCACTAAAAGAGAAGTCAGTGAGAATGGGCGTGTGCACTGCGACGACTGAACAAGCCCGTGAGTCTATGAGTCTATTCAAAAATCTTATATTGCGAGTAATCATGTCGCGCCCTTGGTTTATTCCCCTCCTCCTTTACACATACGCACAGAGAAAAGAAAAACGACACTATTTTATTGCTTGTAGGGGAAGTTACTTTAATTTCAAACTAGCACTGGACTGCAGTTTTAAAACACATACGATATTCAAGGTATATACAGCACCGGAAAGGGCATTATAAGTGAATTGTTATGAACCTAAGGTATTTATTAGGAAAACAAGAATAAATCAGAAAAAAAGCAATATTGCCAACAACACTAATGTTGAATGCTAATGAAATGCAGCAAACAACCAGAACTTGACTTCAACACAGACAGACATTGCAAGGTCACACGAATTAAGAGGAAAACATTATAGACCGTTTACAGAGAGTAGTTGCACTCTTCCCTAACAGGTGGCGCTACTAGGACGGCCGTCATTGCTGGCCTTCGGAACGCATCGGCGCGCAGTGCTAACTGCTGCTGCGTATCTTAAGAATACCAGCTGACTTTTAAGCAGCGCTGCTTTGGTGCAGGTGTCATCTGTATTGTCGAAGTATTCTGCGAGGAAGTAGAGCTAATGACCCTGTTGTTTATTGGCGGAAGAACAGAAGACGCTTTCTACATAAGGTGCACATCATGGCCTAGGCAACCGTTTTTCTGGGAGATGTATCACGAGTTCGTGTTCCTTTCTGGGACAAGAAAGCGCCTGTGAATTGAAGAGAATGGCTATAACTCACGCCTCAGCTCGTTTTAGCACCGGCAGTAGCCATGGCAATGCGAGAACGACCCTGACGTTTCCTCAGGAATTGAATATTGAGTCTTTGCACTGCTGCCGAGTTTTTTTCGCAGGGCGTTAAGAGGTACCTTGACGTTGCTATTAATGTCTATGCAGTTATACGAATTGATTGCGCAGAGAAGGAAAGTTAGTGTGGGCATGTAAGTGAATCTGTTTACTTTAATTAGCTACTATTCCCTAGGATATGCGGGATCGAATCTCGGCCTCGGCGGCTGCTTTTCGCTGGAGCCAAAAACCCAGGCGCCCGTATTTTGTGCGATATCAGTGCACATTAAAGAACTCCAAGGGGATGGGAATTTCCGCAGTCCTCCACTCATAGCCTGAGTCGCTTTGGGACGTAACACCACGCAAACAGAACCAAAATTTAATTAGACAAGTACTGCTGAAATACATGTAATAACTACTGCTTTTATGAAACTAATGCACGGGCCAATGATGAAATTTACCATGACTTTTTTATATCCCCGCTTGCTTGGGCTGCGTACTGTGCGTTCTGAATTCCGGTGCAGTTTCCAGTCACCTTCGCCCGAGCGCAGGTGAACGCCGCTGAGCGCCTGATGCGGCCTTCAAGCAGCGTAATAGTCTTTTGAAGTCAGGACGTTTACAGGAGATAAAATTATATCTTATCAATTGTCGGGGATTACACGCGCGTCCATATTAAGCAGTAAATATTGTGCACAATGTTAAATGAACATCTCAAAATAACGGCTTGAGGGGCTAGTTGGTGCTACATAGTGTTCAGAAATGTGGCACAATAAACACAAACACAGGAGAAGAAACACAACACACGCGCACGCTACCAACTGTAATAAGAATCTGAAAAACACTGTTTTTCATATTCTTATTACAGTTGGTAGCGTGCGCGTGTGTTGTGTCTCTTCTCCTGTGTTTGTGTTTGTTGCGCCACATTTCTGAATATTAAATGAACATTCATAATGCGTCTCAGCCAGCATAGTCTGAACATGCGCGTTCGCCCTTTGCGCAAGAAAATTAAAAAAAAATAAGTTTGAGGAAATAATCAGTTTGTAATCTATTCAGTTTTACAGAAAGTCACGTTTTCCACTAAGAGCACTAGAGAGGGAATTGATCAAAAAAGCAAAACAAAAAACCGAGTCGACGGCTGATGGGTTTGTCGAAACGTTCTAGCCATGCAGACATTTAGGAGGACGCAATAAATGAACTACGTTGTTAAATTAAACATTTTTTAGCACCTACACACACACTATGAGCATTCACAGGAAGTTTTTCGGCTGTCTACAAGCTCGTTGTCCCCAGCGATAGCGGGTACGCCGCACCATGCAGCCGAGTACCAGCGCGCCGAAAGCCGTCAAACCAGAAGGCCCGAAGGCCAGCGATGGCGGAAGGGTCACATGATCAAATATGGCAGCGCCCATGCGCTCGCGCTGTAAAGGGTCTATATCTCGTTTGGGAAATATTTGAGTGGGCATGCCTTTTAGCCACCATAGTATCTGCCACACTTGCTCTGTGGACACCTGAGCCGCGCCGTAAGGAAAGGAGGGGAGGTGGGAGTGAAGGTAGAAGGAGAGAAAGGGGAGCGGTATTGGAGGGCTACGGATTAATTTCGACCACCTGGGGATCTTTAACGTGCGCTGACAGCGCACAGTACACGGACGCCACTTCGTTTCTCCTCCATCTAAACGCAGCCGCCGCGGTCGAGTTCGAACCCGGGAACTCCGGCACAGTAGTCGGGCGTCTTACCACTGCACCACCCCGGCGGGGCTGGACACATGAATAATATATTAATAATTGGTCTACAGGAACGGAAAGGCGCTGTACCTATGGCGCACATCCTGAAGCCTCGGGTAAATCTCGTGAAATAGTGCATTCCCACTAAAAACAGTGCGTACTTGCTGAAACAACGTTTTGGGAGTACAGCTGACTCTATCGAAATAAACGTTTCATCAAAGAGACGATTACTTCTTATGTACCATCTCTGTAAGGGGCGTTTTGCGCTATGACATGCAGGCCAAGAACTGTGTTGACTGCTTTCGTTATCAGTACATTACTTTCCTGTATTAGAATTTAGAGTTTACACGCTCTATTCACCATCAGGTTTAGCAGGCGGCAGTTGTGGGAACCCTGTATGTCGAAGCCGGCATAATGTTGGGCGGTTATAAACTATAAAAGCTCACACACAAAAAAATTTTCCGCGGCACCGGTTCATCGGCCGCTGTGAGATGAGTAATTCGATCCCTACCTGCTGCGCGCCGCTCGAGGTTGTGGTGTGATTGCGACCACTTAGGAATGTTTAATGTTGTGGTAGGACGACGGCTGTAGTTGCGGCGCGCGTATTACTCCCCCACTTCTTTTTCCTTCTCTATTTTGTCTGCTGTCCGCAAGATTGTTGCCCCACCGGGGTGGTGCAGTGGTAAGACGCCAGACCACTGTGCTAGAGTACCCGGGTTCGAACCCGACCTCGGCGGCTGCGTTTCGATGGAGGCGAAAGAGGTGTCCTTGTGCTGTGCGATATCAGCGCACGTTAAAGATCCGCAGGTGGTCGAAATTACTTCGTAGACCTCCACTACGGCTCCTTCGCTCTTTCCACCTTCACTCCCACCTTGCTCCCTTCCCTTACGGCACGGACGAGGTGTTCACAAAAATCTAGTGAGACAGTTACCGCTCCTTTCTCTTCCTATAAATCAATCAGTTTTAAATCAATCAGGCAACGGAGGTGGCTCAGCTACAGAGCCAGTAGCAGGCCCATGCATTTTCTTTTCCTGCGGCCGTCCGCTTCAGACGAACAAGAAGTCGTTGCAGTTCCGGTTGGCACGTTTATGGGCAACTACTAGTACTGTCGTTTTTCGCTTTCACTAATCTTGCTTTGACTCCGATGTGCTGGATGTAAAGAAGCTTCCTTGTTAGAATTCGGTCTGGAGTCTGATGATCCTAGGCCTAATGAGGTCGGCTACGAAGATGCAACCGCTCTGAAAGAAGCGAATCGTTTAAAGTCTAGTTTCGGTGGTTACTATATTTTATTACTAATTTTATAAATATAATATATAATTACTATTTACGAGAACGTATTAAGCTGGCTGTGAAGCTTGCAACGCACCTGTTAAATATTCAGTCTCATTTCAAAAGGGCATGCAAGCGGGGTTCTTGTAGCACACATCCATCAATCCTCAGAGTAGAAGAGAGCAGACGACAAGCGCTATAATCAAAATATCTAAAGCCAGAGCCGGAGCACAGTGTAGCGGAAAAATAATAATAATGAATTGTGTGTGTACGCACTATTTCGAATTTCTCCGTCATCACACTGTGATTGCTGCTTCCGTCAGCCAGCTGCGATTGTTGACATCGCTAAACAGGTGCAGAAAACTACCAACAATGTAGTTGGTAGTTTGAACCATGACGGTTGGGCATCACTGATGAATGAAGACCGAAGATAAGTTCCAAATGGAACCGGTGGTTGGAATAGGAAAGCCGTCTTAGTGCAATACAAAGCGCCTGTCGGCCAGACACAGTAACGCCTTCTGCGGTGGTGAAAGTTCTGGCACCGAAAGCGAGTTGTATAGTTGCTCAAAATCCTGTTTTCGATTCCGAAAGACAATCTGAACAGCGCAGAGTCCACAGCAGATACACCCGCTGACCATTCTTCGAGCGGAAGTGGCATATAGTCGGATGACTTCTGCTTTGCAGCGAAATTTCCAAACTGTCGGCTTCGAGCGAATTCGCGAGCTCGTACTCCACCCATGTCAACACCGACAGATATCGTGAATCATCCAAGACGCTCTACGGTATAGTTTGAAAAATGCCTGAAGAATGTGCAGTTCAGTAGCTCAGCGCTGGAAGGGCACGTTTTCTGTGCTTTGGAAGCAGACGTGTGGAACGTCTAGAAGCAGAAAAACATCTGTATACATCACCTGTAGAAGCAGACGTTCGCTTGCTTCTGGACGTTTCGCACGTCTGCTTCCGAAGCAGAAGGCGTGCCCTTCCAGGTTCGTCTGCTTCTAAACGTTTCGCTTTGCTCGCGGCTTCAAAGTAGTTTGTCTCGGCTTCGTGTGGCTCAACCCACACCTTGTTTCATTGTACTGAACATTTTTCTTACCAGGCGCCGCTGGCAGGCACCTCGAATATCTAGAGTGGAAAATAGACCTTTGTATTTGGCCTTCCTGAACATAAACGGGGCGTACGACAACGTAAGCAGGGAACTCCTGTGGAACATATTAAAAGAAGAAGGTATCGGTTATGAGATAATAGAGTTCCTACAGGAAATATACCGGGATAGCAAAGCAGAAATTACGTGGGAAGGGATAAGAAGTACGGAGGATGTCAAAGTATGCAAAGGATTAAGACAAGGCTGTCCTCTATCACCGGTGCTGTTCATGCTTTATATGATAAACCTGGAACGGAGGATACAAGGCAGTAACCTAGGATTTAACCTGTCATATAGATTAGGTGGAAAGGCGGTAGAGCAGCGCCTCCCGGGTTTGATGTATGCAGACGATATTGTGCTGCTAGCTGAGAGTCTGGAAGAATTGCAAACTATAGGTAAGTATTGCGGAGACGAAGGGGACCCTCTATGCTTCAGTTTCAGCGCAGTTAAGTCGGGTCTGATGATTTTCAACGGCTCAAGTGATCAGGGTCTTAAAATAAAAGGCCATGAAATACCTAGAGTAGCAGAATATAAATATCTGGGGGTATGGGTAAACGAAAGATTGCCATACATTGGAAAGCATGAGCAATCACGTAAGGCCAAAGGGCGAAGAATTGCCGGGATAATGAAGCACAAGGCATTGTGGGAATACAATAGGTATGAGGTTTTGAGGGGTATTTGGAAAGGAATTACAATGCCCGGACTTACTTTCGGAAGTGCGGTTTTGTGCCTAAAATCAGAGGTAGAGTCGGCATTAGAAATAAATCAGAGATCCGTTGGACGATTAGCACTAGGTGCCCACGGCAAAACTACAAATGAGGCGGTACAAGGACATATGGGCTGGGCATCTTTCGAAGTACGGGAAGCTCAGAGTAAAATATTATATGAGGAATGCCTGAGGAAATTGGACAGTAACAGATGGGCAGCTAAAGTATTTAAATACCTGTACTTAAAAAGCGTTGACGCACAATGGAGGAAAATAACTAGGAAACAATCTAGTAAGTATGGTATAGTCACAAGGACGGAGAAATAAAGAGCATTAAGCAACATGTGAAAAATACAGAAGGTAATAATTGGATAAATTCGATGGAAAAGAAAAGGAGTGTGGAATTATACAGAAAGTGGAAAATGCAGATCAGGAAGGAAGATTTCTTTGATACCTCAAGAGGCAGTGCCCTACTTTTGGAAGCTAGGTCACGGTGCCTTAGAATACGCAGCTACAAAAAGAAATTTAACAATGGAGATGACGCATGTGCTGTATGTGGTAACTAAAGTGAAACAATTGACCATATTATACTCGAATGTAATGGTATCCATCCGGAAGTTGATGCAGGCGCAATCACTGTTCCTGAAGCTCTGGGGTTTAGAGATACCGGTGGCCGGGTGAATAAACCGGCGGTGGAAACTAGCAAAACACGACTGGAAGATTGGTGGCTTAAAAGCAGGGACGTGACACAATGTTAGTAATGTAGAAACAAACATAAATAAATAGAATGATGGTATTGTTAACCAATCTAAATCAATAATTAAGATAATAGGAGAAAAAGGAGGGTGATGGCTACTGCTACCAACCCGTTTCAAAGGGGACTCTCCTATATTCCATCCATCCATCCATCCATCCATCCATCCCAATATATCCTCAGTCGCTGATACCTCACGTTTGTGTACCGTTTGCTAAACGCTATACTAAAACTAGATCTGATGGTGAGTTTTTTACGGTACGCTAACTTTATTTCCGTCAGCACCGCTACTTACGCTAACGCTAAACTAATTATTGCAGCGTTCCGCAAAGCGTGTCAGCACAGTGGCACATCGTTTCATGTATTTCCTCCGTGCTCTAGCAATCGACGCCAGAGAATCGATGCATTTCCAATCTCCGCGGAGCGCACAGTATACGTGCCATTGACAATTTATATATAACCTCGTCAGTTTTTGTTGTACGATTTCCTTCCTGGCATCAACTGCCTTCTATAGGCACGGAACGCCTACCGATAAGGACGAGTAAATAATACGTTCAACACAGATCGACGTCTCGCGTCACATACATAAGGCGATGAGTGCACGAGAACGTTCGGGGGTGCTTGATCCTGGCGATACGGGGTTGGGACTGGTAGGTAGGTCCACCACCTACAGTAGGTAGGTCACTGCGGCTTGCAGGGGGGCTAGTATGCCACCATATCTTTATCTGCTGTTGTAGGGCGTCATTGCACCCCCTGCCGTTTCGGTGGTGGACGACGGCTGTTGCCGACGCGCGTCTTTCTCCCCTTTTTCTTTTTCTTCTTTTTTAAAATCTTCATTGGTTCACAGGAAGGGAAAGGCGTTGTATCGGATTTAATCGTAGGAAACTGTCAGCAGCTCCTTCTCATGCAAAGCTAACAGGCTAATACCCTCATAAGTCCCATCACTGAGTACGGTAGCATTATTTGGAGCCCTCATCAATCATACCTCAGCCAAAAATTAGAAAAAAATTCAAAATAGGTCCTTCGTTTCATTTTCTCCAGCCAGTCATGCTACGATAGTGTATCATCCATGCGATATAAAGCGGGTATTCCTACCCTTTCTTGTCGGCGACGCGTAGCTTCCATGAAATTTCTATACCTTAATTCTTTATAACGGTGGAATCAAAATTGATACAGTTCAGTACATCAAGGCATCATATCATCGTTCGAAGAGGTTAAATCATCGGAAGTACATCAAACCCATCCCAGCTCGATGCGACGCATACAAATTTTCATTTTTTTCCTTCAGCTACTGAAGAATGGAATAGGCTGCCACATGAATTTATGGACATCTGCCTTGTTATTTTTCTTAAAAACGTCGAGTCACATTTTGAGAAGCAAATGGTGTAAACAAAAAATCGTTCCTAAAATGTATTTCGTTATTCACTGCGAGTGTTCACTTTCGGATTTTATCTTATTAGTACCTATTGTCTAACGTATTCTTTTATTGTTTCGCTTCGCGGTTCTTTTCAGTGCTTCATATGCGACAAATTGAATGTCCGTTATAGTGTTGCAGTGCGTATGTTTTCCATTTTTTGTGTGTTTCTACTGTTTTCCATTTTGTATAACAGTCCCATTCGTTCACCCACTCATGTAAGAGCCTAGAAAGGCTTACAGCATGTTTAAATAAAAAAAAAAGTATCTGTCACACTTGTTTCTGTGGACACCTGACCCGCGCCATAGCGGGAGGGAGGAGGATGGGAGTGATGAAAGTGGAAAGAGAGAAAGAGGAGCCGTAGTGGAGGGCTACGAAGTAATTTCGACCACCTGGGGATCTTTAACCTGAGCTGACATCGCACAGCGCACGGACGCCTCTTCGTTTCGCCTCCATCGAAACGCAGCCGCCGAGGTAGAAACCGGGTACTCCGGCACAGTAGTCGGGCGCGTCTTACCACTGCACCCTATAATTCTCTTCTGTCCTCACGAGGCAAAGGAGATGGCTTAGCTACAGAGCCAGTAGCTGGCCGGTGCATTTTGTTTTCATTCTTCCTTCATTCGCAATAACATATGATCAACTCAGCTGTGTCAACTTGATCCTCGCGCTTTTTAAGCTCGTTCTGCTAAGAACGTCTCTGTTTCAAGCAGTAAATAGAGGAATGTCGAGGTCAGCGCCACACGCCATGCTGGCAGGTCGGCCCGCCTATACATGAAACGATGTGCCACTGCGCTGACACGCATTGCAGAGCACTGCAAAATCGGTTTTCCGGTGTTTTGCGGTGCTACGAGCACTGGGCTAGCTGGTTTGTTTTCAGAGCGCAAGCGAAAGACGCCTGCTACTAAACCTCCGTATTTTTTGTTTCTTTTTCTTATTTTATTTCCCCCCCCCCCCCCCCCCCCCCCCCCCCCCCCCCGAGAAGTTTGCCACCTCTTGTGCTCGTTGCTATGGCTCGTTGAATGGTTTCGCCGCCCGGTGCCGCAATTGATTGCTGGTCTTTGGAATTAGACATCATGGCATCCAAACCCGCTTGCCTACCTTCCTAGTACGGAAGGATGGGCGCGGTCACTCTGCCATTTATAATAAGAATAAACATGGTAGAAAAACGTAGGAATTCTTCCACCCCTGTCTGAGGTAGCAGGCTAAGTACTGCAGGATTCGAGTTCTGACCCGTTGCGCTCAGGTTCCCTATTCTAGCGACGCTCACAAGAGCACCCATTATACACGGAAAAAGAATCAGTAATTTGAAATGCGTCGCTTTGAAGGAAAAGTGTCTTCAAGTATTATAAGGCTTCAGTATAACCCCAGTTGAATGGTTAATCGAAGTTTTTAATATCGGTAACACAAACGCATGAACTTTTTTTCAAGCCGGCCAGAATCCTGTTTTTCTTGTGTCTAAGGTCACTGCCCTCGAAGAGTTTTTTCACAAGAAGGGAAAGGTGCCGTATTTGACCCGCGCCGTAGCGTAAGGGAAGAGGGGAGTGAAATCTTAGTTCCCAGCCCTCCACTACGAAAGATTTGGCGGACATTACGTTGCGCTGAGGCCCTGTCACGTGAATTCCGGCCGTGGTTTTTGTGATTTCATTTCTGCTGGCATTGCTTGCAGGCGTGCTGTTTCGATCTTTATTTTCTTGATACTGGTGCTCAAAAATTTGCTATAAATGTGATGTTGTGCTCCGTTTCAAACTATGGCAACTCAACTAGAACGTTATACAAGCTGTTCGAGTGCCGTCGAGTTGTGAACGGCGAATTAACAGTCGGCCGTTGCGATCAGCTGGCTGACCGTCCATGGCGAGCCGCGCGGCCAACTCGAGACTTTATGTCGAGTGAGTATTTTGTCAATGAGTATTTAATAGCGCTGTAAAAGCTAGGAACGTCTGTAAAGTAGGTTGTTTGCTCCCGTTCAGAAGCACTAAGTTCTCGCTTGGGCGAGATCGGCTAATATGCTACAACTGCATGTTTTCGCATGATGACGGTGGTAGCGTGCTGTCATTCCGTGACTTCAACCCACGCCTTGTTTCATTTTAGTGAACATTTTTCTTACCAGGCGCCGCTGGCAAGCACCTCGAATATCTAGAGTGGAAAATAGACCTTTGTATTTGGCCTTCCTGGACATAAACGGGGCGTACGACAACGTAAGCAGGGAACTCCTGTGGAACATATTAAAAGAAGAAGGTATCGGTTATGAGATATTAGAGTTCCTACAGGAAATATACCGGGATAACAAAGTAGAAATTACGTGGGAAGGGATAAGAAGTACGGAGGATGTCAAAGTATGCAAAGAATTAAGACAAGGCTGTCCTCTATCACCGGTGCTGTTCATGCTTTATATGTTAAACCTGGAACGGAGGATACAAGGCGGTAACCTAGGTTTTAACCTGTCATATAAATTATGTGGAAAGGCGGTAGAGCAGCGCTTCCCCGGTTTGATGCATGCAGACGATATTGTGCTGCTAGCTGAGAGTCTGGAAGAATTGCAAACTCTAGTTAAGTATTGCGGAGACGAAGGGGACGCTCTAGGCTTCAGTTTCAGCGCAATTAAGTCGGGTCTGATGATTTTCAACGGCTCAACTGATCAGGGTCTTAAAATACAAGGCCATGAAATACCTAGAGTAGCAGAATATAAATATCTGGGGGTATGGGTAAACGAAAGATTGGCATACATTGGAAAGCATGAGCAATCACGTAACGCCAAAGGGCGAAGGAATGCCGGGATAATGAAGCACAAGGCATTGTGGGAACACAATAGGTATGAGGTTTTGAGGGGTATTTGGAAAGGAATTATGATGCCCGGACTTACTTTCGGAAGTGCGGTTTTGTGCCTAAAATCAGAGGTACAGTCGACATTAGAAATAAATCAGAGATCCGTTGGACGATTAGCACTAGGTGCCCACGGCAAAACTACAAATGAGGCGGTACAGGGACATATGGGCTGGGAATCTTTCGAAGTACGGGAAGCTCAGAGTAAAATATTATATGAGGAACGCCTGAGGAAATATTGGACAGTAACAGATGGGCAGCTAAAGTATTTAAATACCTGTACTTAAAAAGCGTTGACTCACAATGGAGGAAAAGAACTAGGAAACTAACTAGTAAGTATGGTATAGTCACAAGGACGGAGAAATAAAGAGCATTAAGCAACAGGTGAAAAATACAGAAGGTAATAATTGGATAAATTCGATGGAAAAGAAAAGCAGTGTGGAATTATACCGAAAGTGGAAAATGCAGATCAGGAAGGAAGATTTCTTTGATACCTCAAGAGGCTAGGTCAGGGTGCCTTAGAACACGCAGCTACAAAAAGAAATTTAACAATGGAGATGAGGCATGTGCTGTATGTGGTAACTCCAGTGAAACAATTGACCATATTATACTCGAATGTAATGGTTTCAGACGACATCCTTAGCGCAAAAAAACACACGCACACGAGAGAAAAGGCGCTTGTCCCTTGTCCCGCCTTTTCTCTCGTGTGCGTGTGTTTTTTTGCGCTAAGGATGTCGTCTGAAGCTGAAAACCATCTAGCCCGTCTAAAAGTTTTTTTAAACCATTTGAATGTAATGGTATCCATCAGGAAGTTGATGCAGGCGCAATCACTGTTCCTGAAGCTCTGGGGTTTAGAGATACCGGTGGCCGGGTGAATAAACCGGCGGTGGAAACTAGCAAAAAACGACTGGAAGATTGGTGGCTTAAAAGCAGGAAATTGACATAATGTTAGTAATGTAGAAACAAACATTAAATAAATAGAATGATGGTATTGTTAAGCAATCTAAATCAATAATTAAGATATTAGGAGAAAAAGGAGGGTGATGGCTACTGCTACCACCCCGTTTGAAAGGGGACGCTCCTATATTCCGTCCGTCCGTCCGTCCGTCCGTCCGTCCATCCATCCATCCATCCATCCATCCATCCATCCATGATGATGATGGACTGATTTTTATGGCGCAAGGGCATCTTTGGCCAAAGAGCGCCAAAACACAAGGTGAAGTCACCACTGAATTTGATAAAATGTCCGAGGTGAGGTGTTTAATGAAGTACTTAAATATGATGGTGTATAGGGCCTAAAAGTTTTTCCGGAGTGTGTAGTCTAAAAGCAGTGGTGTATAGGGCCTAAAAACATTGAGTTAAGGTGTTTAGTGGTCTGAGTAAAACTGAAAGGGTGAGATGTAAGTGTTAAAAGAATAAGTTGCCTCAGCAACAATTTCTTTAAAAGAAAGCCATTTAATTAAAAGATATGGGCTGACGCCCATGTTGATAAATGACTCCGTATAAAAAGCCTACTTTTAATAAATATTTAAAAAGTCTTTCTAAAGGAAACATTGGATGGTCGCCAAGAAAGATGGATGGATGTGGCGGTATTTATTTCGTGTATAATTCAGGGAAGTGACGTCTCCTATGCTGTTCCAGTCTTTGACATTCAATTAAAATATGGAGTACTGTGAGCCGGCAACCACATCTCGAACAACGTGGTGCAGGAGAGTTCGTTAAGAGGTATGAATGTGTCGTGTATGTGTGACCTATTCTCATCCTGCACAAAGCTACTTCTTTGAATCTGTTTTGTTTTTCTGTAGTGTATCTGCCTATCCTTGGTTTTATTGTGTGTAGTTTATTCTCCGTTGCCATGTCCCACTCCTCCTGCCATTGTTGTCTGATCGTGTTTTTGATGTGAGGCTTGAGATCCTGATATGATATGTTGTCAGTGTCTATACTGCTTCGAAGGGCAGCTGATGCAGCAAGCCTATCTGCTGCCTCGTTTCCTGGAATACAGCGGTGGCCTGGTACCCAACACAGTGTAATATTAAGTTCTAGTTTATTGGCAGACATAAGGGAGTTATAAAGGGAATTCAGGACTGGGTTCTTATTGTGCCACTTTCGAAAGGATAGGGACATTAAAACACTGAGGGAGTCTGTGTGGATGATCGATGTCTGTATTTTCTTTTCTATAATGTGTCTCACAGCTAGCAGGATTCCATGGCATTAAGCGGTAAATATACTTGTATGTCTGTTCAGTGTTTTTGAAAGTGAAAAGTGTGGTCCATGTGCTGCACAGGACACTTGAGCAGACTTCGAAGCATCGGTGTAATATTCATCACAAGTGTACTTCGCCTGAAGTAACATGAAGTGTCGCTGTATGGCAAAAGGGGATGCATGTTTGCCCACTTCAAGAAACGACAGGTCACAATTAACAGCATGCATTTCCCAAGGGGCAATTAAGTCTTTTGGTGAAGTTGTGTGAAGGCTGTTAATCGGAATGTCCAGTTGTTCAATATGCGTGGCAACTCTGACTGGATATGGCGGTGTTAGAGATGGTTTTCTTGAGAAGAGTGCTGTGCTAGTTTTGTCAAGCAGGAGGCGCCGACATGGATGGTTCAGTTGGCATAGTACCTTCATAGCATAAGTTACACAAGTAAATTCTCTCCTTCGTTGCAGTGACCATCGGTTCGCCTCGACATAAAGGCTAGCAATTGGGCTAGTTCGAAAAGCGCCCGTAGCGAGACGAAGGCCGAGGTGGTGCACGGGATCGAGTAATTTTAGTGCAGAGGATGATGCTGACCCATAGACCATCGAGCCATAGTCTATGCGTGATAGAACTACACTATTCAGAAGGCTCAGAAGGCAGTCGCGATCTGTACCCCATGACCGGTGAGAGAGAATTTTTAGCAGATTCATTGCTTTGAGACACTTCAGTCGCAACTGTTTTATGTGGGCAATGAAGGAGAGTTTTTCGTCAACAACTATGCCAAGAAATTTATGTTCCTTTTTAAAGGCAAGACTCTGACCATTCAGTGTAATGTTGGGGTCAGGTCTGACGCCACGCTGCTTAGAGAAAAGTACACAAACACTTTTTTCAGAGTTAAATTTAAACCCATTGTCATCAGCCCACCTGGACAGTTTGTTAACACCTAGCTGAATCTCTCTTTCGCAGATGGCCAAGTTGCAAGATTTGAAGCTTATCTGGGTGTCATCAACATATACAGAGCAAGAAATGGTTTTGGGCAACACACTTTTTAAAGAGTTCATTTTGACTATGAAAAGTGTGCAACTGAGAACACCACCTTGAGGGACACCATTTTCCTGTATGTACTGCTTTGAGTATGCATTGCCAACACGAACTTTGAAGGCCCGCTCAGACAAGTAACTTCGAATTGTATTCAACATGTTCCCTGTGATGCCAAGAGAGAAGAGGTCGCGGATGATACCATAGCGCCAAGTGGTATCATATGCTTTTTCGAGATCGAAAAAGACAGATAAACAATGCTGTTTATGTACAAAAGCATCCCTTGCATAAGACTCGAATGCAATGAGCTGATCAGCAGTTGACCGCCCAGCTCTAAAACCAGCTTGGTTTGGATGAAGAAGACCACTGTATTCAAGGAAATGTAGGAGGCGGCGATTTACCATTTTTTCAAAAAGCTTGCATAAGCAGCTGGTTAGAGCAATAGGCCGATAACTGGCAGCAAGAGTGGGTTCTTTTCCGGGTTTTAATACCGGGATAATGACCGCTTCCTTCCATGCTTTAGGAAAGCGTCCTGTGGAACATATTTTATTATACAGGCAAAGTAGGGCTTGAAGCGTGCCCGTATGCAGGTGTTTGAGCATTCCATATGTGACCCTGTCAGGACCTGGTGCTGAGTTCCCACAAGTGCCAAGTGCAATCTTCAGCTCCTGCATGGTGAAAGGGCTATTGTACCCTCCTGTGCACGGTCTTTTATCACATATAGGCTTCCTCTCCTCAGTTACCTTGTGCTGCAAAAAAGAATCTGTATAGTGCGCTGAGCTGAATACATATTCGAAGTGTTGCCCTAGTGTGTCTGCTTGGTGTTCAAGAGAGTCACCACTAGTGCTGACAAGGGGTGTTGGGAGAGTGTTATTTCCTTTGAGTGCTCTTATTCTGTTGTATACTTTGTGAGAATCAGAATAAGAGTTCACAGAAGAAAGGAATGATGACCAGCTTTCTCGCTTGGAGATGCGTCGAACACGTTTGCCATTTGCCTTTGCGCGCTTAAATTCTATTAGGTTTTCAGCCGTGGGGTATCGGCGTAACTTCGACCATGCCTTGTTTTGTGTTTCACGGGCAGTTTTACATTCTGCATTCCACCACGGCCTTCGTTTGTTTCGTGGCTTACTTGATGTTTGTGGAATGTGTTTTTCTGCAGCATCTATAATGTGCAGCGTGATCAAGAGTTGAGATTCGTCAACGCCTAAGCCAGTAACTGATGAACAGGGCAGAGCTGAGTGTTCCCTGAACATCTCCCAGTTGGCCACATATTCTTTAAATTTCCTGGGACTAGATGCATTTACATTTTTATTGCCTGTGTACTTCACAGAGATTGGAAAATGGTCGCTTCCATATAGATTGTCAATAACAACCCACTCTGTAGCTGCCAAGAGCATCGGAGAGCCAATGGCTAAGTCAATGGCTGTGTACGTATTATGAGCTGAGCTGTAGTATGTTGGCTGTTTTGAGTTGAGTAAACATGATCCTGAGGACAACAAGAACTTTTCAATTAGTGCACCTCGGAAGTCCGTTTTTGTACATCCCCATAATGGGTGGTGGGCATTAAAGTCTCCGACCAGCAGCCATGGTTCTGGGAGTTGGTCAATCAGCTTTTCAAAATTTTTGTTGCATAGCCTATGATCTGGCGGAATATACAGCGAACATACCGTTGTTATTTTACCGAATATTAAGGCTTGTATTGCCACTGCCTCTAAGTCTGTGTTAATCGAGATGTTTCGACAAGCGATTGACTTTTGTGTTATAATGGCAACGCCACCGGAGGGGTGAGTACTGCCTTGCCTATCTTTCCTGAATATATGATACTGTTTGAGAAAACTTGTGTCTGTTGGTTTCAGATGCGTTTCTTGCAGACAAACTATGTTTGGTTGGTGTTCGGCGAGGATTTCATATACGTCATCCAGATTTTTTAGGAGTCCTCGACAGTTCCAATAAATGATACTCTCGGTAGCCATTTTGGTAGGTCTGGAAGGAATATAGAGTAGGGTTAGGACTCGCCGCCCTTATCAGGGGGCTTAACTGGTGTATGTTTTTTTGATTTGAGACGGTCCAGCAGGCCCCGCCTCTCATTGGCGGACTCCCTAGGCGCCGCTGACGCTGCGGAGTCCGTGCTCACCTCCATCGCCTCTGGTGAAGGCATGGAGGCAGGAGGTTTTTCAAGAGGAACAAAGTCCCTCTCAGATGTCTTTGGTGTCCCGGACGTCTGGGGGAAAGTGACCTCCGGGATAGCAAAGATTGGTGCAGCCGGTGGCTGCTTAGTGAGGAGCCGTGGTGGGAGCACGTCAGCAGCATTACACTGCGTGCCCACCGTTACTAGACGCGGCCTGGCCCCTCTGCGGGCTGCGTTAGCATAGGGAGCTGAGGAAAGCATTCTGTGCTTTTTTCGGGCCTCTCCGTATGTTATCTTCTCAGTTATCTGTATATTGATTACTTCTTTTTCGGCCTGAAAGGCTGCACAGGACCGTGAGTACGCAGGGTGGGTGCCCTCACAGTTCACACATTTGTAGTCAGTTGCACTGCATTTATCGGTTGCATGGTCATGCGCGCTGCATTTTGCACAGGTAAGGCGTCCTCGACATGTCTGGCTACCATGCCCGTACCGCTGACACTTGAAGCACCTGCGGGGGCTTGGTATGTACGGGCTAACTTTGCATCGGATAAATTCCACATTGACAAATTCAGGAAGTGTGCTCTGGTTGAAGGTGAGAACAATATGCTTCGTTTTTATTTCTTCGTTCTTTCGCCTGATTGTTATTCTTCGTACTGCTGTTACACCTTGGTTCTGTAGGCCCTCAAGGAGATCTGATTCTGTTTCGTTTAGGAGGTCTCGCTCAGAGACAACTCCCTGGCAGCTGTTAAGACTGCGGTGGGGTGATACCTGAACGTCAAGGTGAGCAAACGTTTTTGTTATGAGAAGGTTGTCAGATTGACTTTTGTCTAATACCTCTATTAGCAGGTCACCAGATCCTAGTTTTTTCGCTTTGTAGTTTGCCCCAATGATGGCCTTCAGAGTGTTGGCAATCAGAAAGACTGACAGTTCATTTACTGGTTGAGATTCGGTTACAGAGTGCAAGACAAGAAATTTTGGGAAGTTCTCAGTTGGTGTACTGATTTTTTGCGTCACTTCGGTGCGACTCCTTTTCGGGGGTCGATCAGGTTTTTTTAAAGGTAGTTTTTCCATGCAGTATGGATTGTTTTAAGGGGTCCTAATATATGTCGCCTCTGGTTCACCCTTATACGCAGAGGAAGGTCCCGGAGCCCCTCGCCTGGTGGACAGGCGAGGAGCCCATCGGCCGAGGCTTGACCATGGCCTCGACCGCCACCGTTCAAGGTTTCTTCCCTTCACCTCTCAACCTATCGCCACGGTACGGATTACAGCTTCGGTATGGGGGCTCAGGGTCCGTGGTGGCACCAAGCACCAACACCTAGTTTACACAAGGTGCCCTTGCGGGTATCCATCCATCCATCCATCCATCCATCCATCCATCCATCCATCCATCCATCCATCCATCCATCCATCCATCCATCCATCCATCCATCCATCCATCCATCCATCCATCCATCCATCCATCCATCCATCCATCCATCGATCCATCCATCCATCGATCCATCCATCCATCCATCCATCCATCCATCCATCCATCCATCCATCCATCCATCCATCCATCCATCCATCCATCCATCCATCCATCCATCCATCCATCCATCCATCCATCCATCCATCCCCAATATATCCTCACTCGCTGATACCTCACGTTTGTGTACCGTTTGCTAAACGCTATACTAAAACTAGATCTGATGGTGAGTTTTTTTTTACGGTACGCTAAATTTATTTCCGTTAGCACCGCTACTTACGCTAACGCTAAACTAATCATTGCAGCGTTCCGCAAAGCGTGTCAGCACAGTGGCACATCGTTTCATGTATTTCCTCCGTGCTCTAGCAATCGACGCCAGAGAATCGATACATTTCCAATCTCCGCGGAGCGCACGTGCCATTGACAATTTACATATAGCCTCGTCAGTTTTTGTTGTACGATTTCCTTCCTCGCATCAACTGCCTTCTATAGGCACAGACCGCCTACGGATAAGGACGAGTAAATAATACGTTCAACACAGATCGACGTCTCGCGTCACATACATAAGGCGATAAGTGCACGAGAACGTTCGGGGGTGCTTGAACCTGGCGATACGGGGTTGGGACTGGTAGGTAGGTCCACGACCTACAGTAGGTGGTGGGTAGGTGCTGTGTCTTGCAGGGGGGCTAGTCTGCCACCATATCTTTATCTGCTGTTGTAGGGCGTCATTGCACCCCCTGCCGTTTCGGTGGTGGACGGCGGCGGTTGCCGACGCGCGTCTTTCTCCCCTTTTTCTTGTTCTTCTTTTTTAAAATCTTTATTGGTTCACAGGAATCGAAAGGCGCAGTATCGGATTTCATCGTAGAAAACTGTCAGCAGCTCCTTCTCATGCAAAGCTAACAGGCTAATACCCTCATAAGGCCTCACTGAGTACGGTAGCATTATTTGGAGCCCTCATCAATCATACCTCAGCCAAAAATTAGAAAAAAATTCAAAATAGGTCCTTCGTTTTATTTTCTCCAGCCAGTCATGCTACGATAGTGTATCATCCATGCGATATAAAGCGGGTATTCCTACTCTTTCTTGTCGGCGACGCGTAGCTTCCATATAATTTCTATACCTTAATTCTTTATAACGGTGGAATCAAAATTGATACAGTTCAGTACATCAAGGCATCATATCATCGTTCGAAGAGGTTAAATCACGGGAAGTGCATCAGACCCATCCCAGCTCGATGCGACGCATACAAATTTTCATTTTTTTTTCCTTCAGCTACTGAAGAATGGAATAGGCTGCCACATGAATTTATGGGCGACATCTGCCTTGTTATTTTTCTTAAAAACGTCGAGTCATATTTTGAGAAGCAAATGGTGTAAACAAAAAATCATTCTTAAAATGTATTTCGTTATTCACTGCGAGTGTTTAGTTTAGGATTTATCTTATTAGTACCTATTGTCTAACGTATTCTTTTATTGTTTCGCTTCGCGGTTCTTTTCAGTGCTTCATATGCGACAAATTGAATGTCCGTTATAGTGTTGCAGTGCGTATGTTTTCCATTTTGTATAACAGTCCCATTCGTTCACCCACTCATGTAAGAGCCTAGCAAGGCTTACAGTATGCTTAAATAAAAAAAAAAGTATCTGTCACACTTGTTTCTGTGGACACCTGACCCGCGCCATAGCGGGAGGGAGGAGGGTGGGAGTGATGAAAGGGGAAAGAGAGAAAGAAGAGCCGTAGTGGAGGGCTACGAAGTAATTTCGACCACCTGGGGATCTTTAACCTGCGCTGACATCGCACAGCGCACGGACGCCTCTTCGTTTCGCCTCCATCGAAACGCAGCCGCCGAGGTAGAAACCGGGTACTCCGGCACAGTAGTCCGGCGCGTCTTACCACTGCACCCTATAATTCTCTTCTGTCCTCACGAGGCGGAGGAGATGGCTTAGCTACAGAGGCAGTAGCTGGCCGGTGCATTTTGTTTTTATTCTTCCTTCATTCGCAATAACATATGATCAACTCAGCTGTGTCAACTTGATCCTCGCGCTTTTTAAGCTCGTTCTGCTAAGAACGTCTCTGTTTCAAGCAGTAAATAGAGGAATGTCGAGGTCAGCGCCACACGCCATGCTGGCAGGTCGGCCGGCCAATACATGAAACGATGTGCCACTGTGCTGACACGCATTGCAGAGCACTGCAAAATCGGTTTTCCGGTGTTTTGCGGTGCTACGAGCACTGGGCTAGCTGGTTTGTTTTCAGAGCGTAAGCGAAAGGCGCCTAGCTGCTACTAAACCTCCGTATTTTTTGTTTCTTTTTTTTTTATTTTCTTTTTTTTTCCCCCGAGGAGTTTGCCACCTCTTGTGCTCGTTGCTATGGCTCGTTGAATGGTTTCGCCGCCCGGTGCCGCATTGATTGCTGGTCTTTGGAATTAGACATCATGGCATCCAAACCCGCTTGCCTACCTTCCTAGTACGGAAGGATGGGCGCGGTCACTCTGCCATTTATAATAAGAATAAACATGGTAGAAAAACGTAGGAATTCTTCCACCCCTGTCTGAGGTAGCAGGCTAAGTACTGCAGGATTCGAGTTCTGACCCGTTGCGCTCAGGTTCCCTATTCTAGTGACGCTCACAAGAGCACCCATTATACACGGAAAAAGAATCAGTAATTTGTAATGCGTCGCTTTGAAGGAAAATTGTCTTCAAGTATTATAAGGCTTCAGTATAGTCCCCAGTTGAATGGTTAATCGAAGTTTTTAATATCGGTAACACAAACGCTTGAACTTTTTTTCAAGCTGGCCAGAATCCTGTTTTTCTTGGGTCTAAGGTCGCTGCCCTCGAAGAGTTTTTTCACAAGAAGGGAAAGGTGCCGTATTTGACCCGCGCCGTAGCGTAAGGGAAGAGGGGAGTGAAATTTTAGTTCCCAGCCCTCCACTACGAAAGATTTGGCGGACATTACGTTGCGCTGAGGCCCTGTCACGTTAATTCCGGTCGTAGTTTTTGTGATTTCATTTCTGCTGGCATTGCTTGCAGGCGTGCTGTTTCGATCTTCATTTTCTTGACACTGGTGCTCACAAATTTGCTATAAATGTGATGTTGTGCTCTGTTTCAAACTATGGCAACTCGACTAGAACGTGATACAAGGTGTTCAAGTGCCGTCGAGTTGTGAACGGCGAATTAACAGTCGGCCGTTGCGATCAGCTGGCTGACCGTCCATGGCGAGCCGCACGGGCAACTCGAGACTTTATGTCGAGTATTTTGTCAATGAGTATTTAATAGCGCTGTAAAAGCTAGGAACGTCTGTAAAGTAGGTTGTTTGCTCCCGTTCAGGAGCACCAAGTTCTCGCTTGGGCAAGATCAGCTAATATGCTACAACTGCATGCTTTCGCATGATGACGGTAGTAGCGTGCTCTCATTCCGCGACTTCAAATGGCTTGCAAATTGTGTTGTTTGGCTTCAGTCAGTACCGCGTGGTATTATGTTATAAGTACTGAACAATTTTTTCCTCAGGCATTTCTACTACACGCCAGTTTCTAGAATGAATTGCCAATCAGCTGTCGAGTGTTGGTCTCGTTGCTTACTAGGCCAGCGTTTCAACGTGAGCAGTTGTAAGATTTATATACTGTTGTGTAATAAATTATTTGCTGATATAACTGCCAATAACGAAACATGCTTTCACCAGCGAAGTAGTCAGCACGAGCACGCAGAAATTGCGGAGAAATGCGAGCAAAATGTTAAAATAAAATTTGCTGTTTCTGCAGACCTACTACATAGTGCAGTGGTATTTATTCTTGTCCTGTGTAGAAACAGAGAGTTAATGACGGTTATAGAGATAAGAGCATTTTTTCTATACCCTGAGTCGGAGTCATATGAGAATATTCACTTCAGGACAATACTAACATTGTACGGCTATTTTTCATCTTTCATTGTATGGCACGCAGGAAAGCTGATAGCTGAGATAAATGATGTATAACCAGATTGTTGCTGTGTAGCAAAGCAGTTTCATAATGGCTCAGGTGGTGTTAAACATGCATGTGAAAATTAAATGAATGTATACATCTATATAGGTTACTTTTGTGATGCAATGCAAGGCAGCACATAGTGGACTGAATATTTTTAAGATGGAGAACACATGAACTTTTTGTGTAATTTTCCTTCAGGAGGTCTTCTATGTTGTCTTCAGAAGGAAAACAAGGTGCTGGTGGGGACTGGCTATCTCAAGAAGTGTAAATTCTGCAAGGTAGGTAGAGACTGGCCTAGTTAGCAGCTGTTACGTCCGCAAGGATCGGAAGTATGAAGGTGTAGTAAATCCTGAAATCAACTTGCTTCTTTGTGTGATGAAAAAGCCGAAGCAAGGTTTCTGTGCTCTGCACTATGCATATTCTTATAGCTTCCTATTTGCTCAACAACAGGTTTATTGAAGCCCATTTCTGGCTGGCTGTGCTAGGCATTTTGTCACACTTTACTATTCCCCACTTGCAGCCTTGGTTTGAGGTCATTAATCGCATGGTATAAGAAATGTGCTTCAAACGTTTTGCTAGAGTATTGTACTCACTGTATGAGAAAGGTTTCCCATTTACACCCAAGAAACTTTCATCTTTCATGGTTGTATATGAAGACTTGTTACTTTCACTGTCGGTATTTTCTTTTTTGCCCTTGTGTCTGACTGTTCCTCTTTGTGCCCGTAGCAAAGCTGTGCCGTAAGCATCGAGACCTTGATTTACCTTTAAGTTTTCGTCTTGAAGAACCACGAGACAGGCGCACTTTATGCCTGGATTTTTGTACTTGACTTCTTTACCTTGAACTCACTGCATATAGTGCAGAAGTTATACATTCCCATATTTCAGTATGTATGCATTAACAGCCTGTGTGCCTACTGGAAACATCTAAATGTACACAATCTAGTTTTTCTGTTCAACCGACCCTGTGCACAAAGTTCACAAAAGCAAAATAGTAACAGGCTCTTCCCAACTTTGGTTGGAAGCAACAAGGGCTTTATGAGATGCCATTAAAACAAAACTTTTGTTTCAGTACTTCCATTTTTTGACTGACACAATGAAGCAATCAGTATTGGGAATTCAAACATGAAATTTTCAAACATGGAGAGTTTTCAAAGTTGTATGAGAATGGCCTAAAATAGCCCACACACTATGTTATGCTTAGTTAATGTTGTCTGTCTGTGAGTGGGGTTTTCTCGCATGCACTGTAGTCTCGGCAAGTGGATATGTCTTTCTTGCTGCCGGAATTGCTACGTCACTATCCCATCCAGCACCTCGACACGCATTAGTATAAGTTTTGGCCGTGTAGTCTTGGCTGCGTACGTTGGAGTATAATGCATGTGCATGCAGTGTGAATACGGCAATGCTGTAAATGCAACTCGTACGTCACACAGTTGCATTTTTGCAATACAGCTCAAGTAAGGATCAAGTGCTCGAGAAAGATATTTATTTATTTCGTGATCCTCCGAATGGTACCATTGATTGACAGTGTATTGTTAACCATGATACAGTTTTTAGGCATTCTACCTACGACAGTATTTTCTAAAAAAATCTAGTACAATGTGAACAAAATCAATTGAGGTGTCAAGAGCATAAGCTTAAAATAGCGAAGATTGTGAATGATGTAACTTCGGCGCGAACACACAATACACAAGAATTGATATCCTCGGTGCCCGTTCGTCGAATGCTGTTGACTCCAACTGAAACCCAAAATCTGTCGAATCCAACTTGTGCTCGAGCGGCCGTAGTCAATGGAGCCTATTGAACACATCTCCGCTCTGTTCCGCTACAAATTTCGTGGTCGCTTCACATAGGGTTTGGGAGGAGGGGGTGAAGAGGAGACTCCCTGCGGTTTACTTTTTAAGCGAAAGCTTCACTATAGGTAAAGTGGAGTCTTTGCGCAAGCCTCAGTTTGACATTCATTTCACCTTTAAGAAGCAGGAGGACAAACTCTATATATGCAGTTCAGGTGTCCACAGAAAAATTTGACAAATACTGTCCCTTTCCTATAAACCAACACACAATGTTAGCATAGGCTAGCCACCAATTCAGGGAGTTACAGAGAAAGAGTTACATATTGTGCTCAAAACATCCGACCGCTTGAAGAGTAACCTTCTGAAAACAATTGGCTGTGATTTAGATTCAGTTAAACCTAGTTTGAAGCGACAGCCGCTATAGCTGAAGCGTGTGGACGCAGAAGCGGCGGTGGTGCCAGCGGCCATCATCGCGGCGGCGTTTTACAAGCTGCTCTTTTGGCTTTAGACCATTAATTTCTTCTCCTCCACAAGCTTTCAGCTCATAGCGAAATGTTCTCCGATCGTCAGATGCGGCAACCGATTATCGTGACGAGCACAGCTGCTTAGTTCCTCTTCCTGTGAGTCTGTGGCATGGCTGCGACGGAAACTCGCCTCGTGTATCGCCACGCAGCTGCTCACGCGTTAAGCTATATACTTCCCAGGTCAGTTAACGTTTGACCTTTGGCGGGAACATAGCTACCCAAAGAGGTTGTGGCTTAAGTTGCAACTTGACCTTGAAGCTGTTTGAAGGTCATCGGAAGCACACATTGACCTTGGCTTAACCTCACGAAATGAAGCTATCGCTTCAAAACGTGCAGCCGCTTGACCTTCAATAAAGATGGTGCGACCTTCATCTTATTAAATTTAGGTGCCCACCCAAAAGTATACTGCAGTTCCTTTCTCCAAAATCTAGCTTATAAAAATATATATGTGCCCCGTCGCAATGGCACGGTGGTTAAGATGCCTGGCTACTGTTCCGGAGTAAACGTGATTGCTGGCGGCAGCGTTTCTATTGAGGCGCATTTACGTAGAGGCATACGTGTGCTGTGCAATGTCAGTTGCATATTTAATATATCCTGGTGGTCGAAGTTACTTTATGGCCCTTCATTATGCACCTCTTCCTCTTTTCACGTTCACTACCACCCGACCACCTGACAGAGAGTAGAACATTTTATTTAATCTTGGTTTCTTGACTTAAAATGATTTATGAAGAATGGCAGGCTTCATGCATCTTTATACAAGCCCATCAGTTTATTGTCAACCTCTTCTGCATTTCATATATCGTTCAGATAATCAGCTCAATTTCTTCAAACCTTCTGCTGTTGGCTTTGTTAGGCCCAGCAAAGATTCGCTTGATCGAAGTTATTACACTGTAGTTCGTCCCCTTTACATTTCTTTGTGCTTGGATTGTCACGACCGTTGCATGGGTACTGCTGATAGAGATTGGTGTTTATTTGTAAAACAATACTTTGGTGATAGTGCAGCAAACGTTTCCCAGTTATTATGTATGTTATTGTTGTGCAGTAGTGATTCTGCAGATCTTCTCTCACATACATGCATGCCTCCAGTACCTGCCTAACAAGGGTGTCTTTCTAATAATACAACCGAGTGCAATGGGATATGGGGATTCTCCTTATCTTCTTTGATGAGGCGACAGAGTGCTTGAGGAAGCAGTTGAAACATCACTCTGGCATAGTACAAAGCGTGGGAACCAGAATCTCCCGTCCTCTCCTGATCCGAGCCCCCAATCGCCTTCGGCATAGCGGCTTTGTAGCTCTTTCTTTGTTGTTCTTGGCAGAATATAATCATAAATGACACGTGGAAGCACATCAAAGCAAGGAAGCAGTGGACCTGGGATTCGCATGTGCAGAGGTTAACTAATAAGCTCTCATCAGTGACTGGGGCAATTTCTCGTTGCCATACTCTTCTTCTTTCTAAAATAAAACTTCAGATATATAACGCATTATTCATCTCGCATATGAATTATTGTTCTCTACTTTGGCTCACAACTGCTAAAAAAACAAAGAAAAAAATTATCTCCTTCAAATGTAAGCCATTCTTCGTATAGCAAATGTTGGTTACATAGCCCACACTGGAAGTATAATGTAGTAAAATATGTATGAATTTCGAGGTTTTTTGTGATATTATTTTCCTTCCAGCTTGAGAACTATGATAAAGATGCCACCCTGCTGAAAGAAACTAGAGATCTAGTGAACACACGTAACACAGACATTTTTTCACCTGGGCTATAGGCTCCAGACATTAGAATATACTCTTCCCACAATTTGAAGTAAATTCAAAGACATAAATCAGTCCACTAAAGCTGCACTGGATCAGTGTTTTGTAATTATGTAACCCGATGGTATTTTCCGCAGTTATAAAGTTCTCTCTTATTTGCATTCATGGCCTCTGTTATAATTTTGCACTTAAAGCGTTGTTAAAGTATGCACTACCTGCATTCATTTTTTTTTCCAGTCATTCTAAGAATATATCCTGCTAGTTTGTTTTGCTTGCTGAACTGATATTTAGATGCTGTTGTGATAGACCTATGTTTGCATTGCATTACTTACATTAGTGGTCTGGTTTCCTGCGTTTAAGACATGAAAAAAAAAATGTATATTTGCTTCTTGATATGTGTGTATAATATTTTATTGCATGCTGACCTGCCTTGTAATGGCTGCCTGGGCCTCATCAAGCTGGTTACTTGCAGCTTTTAGCCCAGGCAGCCTACCATAACATTCTGGGAAATAAAATTGAATTGAATTTGACTAGCAACGCGTGTGTCGATGGGGCGACGGGGGGCAGGAGGCAAGTGGGAAGACAGCCTCTCGATGGGAGAGGGTTCTATGCTTTACCGGAGATAGTGCTGCTGTAATTGTTTTTGATGTAGATCATATAGTGGGGCCCTGGGTAGGACCAGAATAGCAATACGAAATGTCTTGTACACCCGGCCACTGAAAATTACTGCCCTTATTTTTTTGTTAATCTAGAGATTGAAGAAAGGGTAGTCCAGTCCATTCTGAGCTTGAACTTCATGCTTAGTCATGGTTAGGTTGTAACCATTTAGGTGCTTATGCCCTAACCAGTTAAGTAGTGGGAAGGAAGCCCTCTGCTACAAGCTGAACTACCCAGCACCTCCACCAAGGTGTTACGGGGTAGTTCAGCTTGTAGCAGAGGGCGGACACCGAAGACAAGGCTTTCCAACGGACGTTCTCTGTAGGCACCAGCCGACGCTGTTGAACGTCGTCTTCTCTCCAAAACTCACGAGAGTCTTCTTCTTCTTTCCTTATGCGTATGCGTTCTTCTTTCCTTCTGCGTTGCACCGCCTAATGTGACAATATTTATCAATTTATTTTTGGTCCTTCCAGTTTTACTCTGAATACTATATATTATACTCTAAATATGCTCTAGTAGTATGCTTCCTGGTCTTCCGTGTCTAACTGCACGACTGATATGTATTCTAATGTTTGTTGAAGAGGAAATTACATCTTTGACGCTGAATGGCACTGTGCTCCTTGCTTAGAGTGAGGGCAGAGCCACTTTATGTGTTTGTCATAGCTGTTCAAAGATTAGGACACAACAGAACAGAGCAAAGCTGTCATGGAGAAAACTAGTTTATCATTCCCTGGTTTGTAATAAAAATAATTCATGTATAATGTCTGAGTGAGCGTTCTTATGAGAAAACAACACAGTTCCTGCTCACTGCAAGCTGATCGTAGCAATGCCGAAGTTGTAGAATTAAAACACTACTCTAAAAATTAAACATTGATAGATAATAATCATGTGTCAACCCCAAGTGAAAGCATAAAGTGTGGCTTCAGTGGCTGTGGAAACACTATGTTTCAGCCAAGGTCTGTGCTAATTACCTTGCCTGTATGTGGTAAGTAGTTTTGCCTTTCATGTAAGCTGCACTGTAGAGCAACTAATAATGTGTACTTGTGCTTTATGACACATAGCTGCCATATCTCATGTTCTTTCCTTACCTGATGCTCATTTATCGTTTCACGCAACTCAAACAACGCTACGCTTGCTGCTCTTGCCTACTTAGCTTCAAAAGATGTAAACTGAAAAAGTGAGAAAGGTGCTCAAAGCAATATGTTTCAAGAAAACTATATGTCGGGCTTAGACGCGTTGTCAATTACAGTATGTCGCTTCTGTTTAGACATTGATGGAATAATACTTTCTTAACACAAGTGTGCAAGTTTACTGAAAGCAGTTTAATTGCGACACCTTTCAGAGCTTACTTGATGTTGAGAGTGTGTGGCTTATTTAGCGCTTAGCAGGATGCAACAAAATGTGCAGCTGGGTTTAAATTTTGAAAATCCTTTGCTTTAAAGAGAACAGGCAATCTGATATCAGGTGCAGGAGGCACACAGAAATTACTGCTTGTGTTTAGCAGTGTGAAAATAGAGCATTAGAAATGTGACAAATGAAAGCATTGGACATCTAGTTGCAAAGAAAAACAAGATTTGAGCATGGGCCTCAGTTCACAAGCAAACATTTCAACAAGAAGACTTCTCTTTGTCCAAGTGAAGACTGATCCTCTAGTTGGAATGTTTGCTTGTGAACTGAGGCTCATGCTCAACCCATGTTTGGTTCTTTTGATTCCGTGTATACACCTTCCCCTCATTCTAGTGAGTGCTTATGCACACTTGGAATACTCTCGTGCACTGCATATGCAGAAAAACATTCAAGAAGCTGTGCAATTAAGTAAATATTAGCTGCTGTTGAGAAAGCCATCACCTTTAATAACGCGTCATCAAACACGAAAACCTAATAAGTGCGTTAGCTTGCTCGTACACCTGATAAAGCTCCACTTAACAGCTGTTTTATAAGTCGGCCTTTCGAGCAGCCACAAATCATTTCTTGCAATTAATTGCCAGGTGTCCAAGAAAGCACACTCTACGTATGTGAAAGGAAGGTTGTGAGCATCAATTTTGTATCGTCTATCTGCATTCACTTTCATTTATTCACGGCGATTATTTATGCTTCAGTTGACGAGGTGATGTGCGGATATATCTGAAAAATCTTTCATTTGTTTTCTTGATATCCTTTTCTTAATGTGCAATGTTCACTTCACTTTTACTTCGACATGTATCACATTTATGGAAAATCCTGGAACTAAACGGGGCAAGATGTATCAAGGGCCATTAGGAACTTGAGTTCCAAAGATGAGCTCATCTAAGTTGCATTTTGAGCACTGACTAAGCTGTTGATTTGAATGTCTTTTTAAGTTAATTAAACGAACCCTTGATGGTTTGATTAATATAAAGCTAATTCTGGATCCGATGTGTGTATGTATATGTATGTAAAACTACATTCACTGCTGCTTCGGTATTTGGCGAGGTGTGATAGGTATGCGAGCACTTAACCAAATGAGCACCCTACAAGCGGGCTTTGCTTTTGGCGAATTACCGTTTACTAAAAATACACTAAAAAAAAAAAAAACAAAAAACATTCCGAGCGGCTTGATCGGTTCACCACGGTAGTCGTCACACAGCTGTCGCCGACAAAACTATACCGATTCAGGGATCTTATTCAAGTGTGGTAAGCTGCGACGCGGAAAGTGAGAGGCCGCATGGCGAACGATCACGCAACGGGCCCAATTCTCGTAGCGTGCGCCGTCCAAGATCGAGAACAGTGTCACGCGCTGCATGGCCTGCAGATCTCGAGACGCCTGCTTGACGCGGCGAAGAATCAGAAGATTTCAGCCGATCGTCGTAAACTCCTCCCTTACGCGCATTTGATGATGACGTTCTTAGCAGAACGAGCTTAAAAAGCGCGCAGATCAAGTTGTCACAGCTAAGAGTTGATCATAAGTTGTTGTGACTGAAGGAAGAATGAAAAGAAATTGCTGCTGGCTCTGCAGCTGAGCCACCTGATTGATGTATAGGAAGGGAAAGGCGCGGTAACTGTCTCACTTGTTTTCTGTGGACACCTCAACCGAGCCGTAAGGGACAGGAGGCAGATGGGAATGAAAGTGGAAAGAGAGAAAGAGGAGCCGTAGTGGAGGGCTATGGAGTAATATCGACCACCTGGGGATCTTAAACGTGCGCTGACATCGCACAGCACACGGACGCCTCTTCGTTTCGCCTCCATCGAAACGAACTGAGCCGCCTCCGCTGCCTCGTGCGGACAGAAGAGAAAATAGAAAAGAAAAAGGGGAGAAAGACGTGCGTCGCGAAAAGCCATCGTCCACCGCCGAAACGGCACCGGGTGCAATGACGCCCTACAACAGATAAAAATATGGTGGCAGGCTAGCCCCTCCGCAAGCGGCAGTGACCTATACCCACCACCTACTGAGGGTCATGGAGCTATACCTACCAGTCCCAACCCCGTAGGGCCAGGATCAATAACCACACCCGACCGTTCTCGTGCACTGATCGCCTTATGTATGCGACGCGATAAGTCGATCTGCGTAGAATGTATTATTTACTCGTCCTTATCCGTAGGTGTTCCGTGCCTATGGAAAGCACATGTAGATGCCAGGAAAGGAATCGTACAACAAAGACTGACGAGGATATACAAATTGTCGACGGCACTTATAGTGCGTTCCGCGGAGATTGGAAATGCATTGATTCTATGGCGACGATTGCTAGAGCACGGGGGAAATACATGAAACGATGTGCCACTGTGCTGACACGCATTGTGGAACATAATAATAATAATAATAATAATAATAATAATAATAATAATAATAATAATAATAATAATAATAATAATAATAATAATAATATTAATATTAATAATTGGTTCACAGGAAGGGAAAGGCGCAGTAACTGTCACACTTGCTCTGTGGACACCCGAACCGCGCCGTAAGGGAAGGGAGGAGGGTGGGAATGAAAGTGGAAAGAGAGAAAGAGGGGCCGTAGTGGGGGGCTACGGAGTAATTTCGACCACCTGGGGATCTGTAACGTGCGTTGACATCGCACAGCACACGGACGACACTTCGTTTCGCCTCCATCGAAACGCAGCCGCCGCGGTCGGATGCAAACCCGGGAACTCCGGCACAGTGGTCGGGCGTCTTACCACTGCACCACCCCTGCGGGGCTTGTGGAACACTGCAAAATCGGTTCTCCGTTGTTTGTGGGGCTACAAGCACTGTGCTAGCTGGTTTGTTTTCACACCGAGAGCGAGGAACACCTGCTGCTGAACCTCTTTTTTTTTTCTATTTTTCTTTTTATTCGAGGAGTTTGCTCCCTCTTTTGCTCGTTGCTATGGCTCGTTGCATGGTTTCGCCGCCAGGTGCCGCATAGATAGCAGGTCTTTGGAATCGGACATCATGACATTCAAACCCACTTGCCCACCTTCCTAGTACGGAAGGATGGGCGCGGTCACTCTGCCGTTTATAACAAGAATAAACATGGTAGAAAAACGAAGGAATTCTTCCACCCCTGTCTGAGGTAGCGGGTTAAGTACTGCAGGATTCGAGTTCTGGCTCGTTGCGCTCAGGTTCCCTATTCAAGCGACGCTAACAAGAGCACCGATTATACACGGAAAAAGTATCAGTAATTTGAAATCCGTCGCTTTGAAGGAAAAATGTCTTCAAGTATTATGAGGCTTCAGTAGTTGGGGTTGCATAATGTTTTCTTTTTTTCAAGCGCGTCCACGAACGAACTTGATATTACTTGGGGATGTAAATGTTACACCTACGACTGCGGTTCTGTATGCCGGAGACGCTTCTGATGCGCCTGTTTCCAGCAGTAAATAGAGGAATTTGGGGTCCATCGACGCGCATATGCGCGCAGGTTTGCAGGCCCAGTTGGCGTTGCATAATGTTTTTTTTTTTTATTTTTTTTTTCAAGTGTATCCACGAATGAACTTGATATTGCTTGGGAATGTAATGGGAACCCTAGGACGGGGTTCTGTACGCCAGAGACGATTCCGATGCGTCTGTTTCCAGCAGTAAATAGAGGAATTTCGAGCCCAGCGCCGCACGCCATGCTCGCAGGTCGGCCGACCTACTTGGCGTTGCATAATGATTTTTTTTTTTCAAGTGCGTCCACGAACGAACTAACGAACGGCTAGTCTGCCATCATATCTTTATCTGCTGTTGTAGGGCGTCATTGCACCCCCTGCCGTTTCGGTGGTGGACGACGGCGGTTGCCGACGCGCGTCTTTCTCCCCTTTTTTTCTTTCTTATTTTTTTTTTTGTTTACTTATGTTGGTTCACAGGCAGGGAAAGACGCAGTATCGGATTTCTTCGTAGAAAACTGTCAGCAGCTCCTTCTGATGTAAAGCTAACAGGCTAATACCCTCATAAGGCCCATCATTGAGTACGATAGCCTTATTTGGAGCCCTCATCAATCATACCTCCGCCGAAAATGAGAAAAGATTCAAAATAAGGCCCTTCTTTTATTTTCTCCAGTTACTCACGCCACGATAGTGTATCACCCATGCGTAATAAAGCGGGTATTCCTACCCTTTCTTGTCGGCGACGCCTAGCTTCCATGAAATTTCTATACTTTAATTCTTTATAACGGTGGAATCAAAATTGATACAGTTAAGCACATCAAGTCATCAGATCATCGTTCGAAGAGGTTAAATCATGGGAAGTGCATCAGACCCATCCCAGCTCGATGCGACGCGTACAAATTTTCATTTTTTCCTTTAGCTATTGAAGAATAGAATAGGCTGCCACCTGAATTTATGGGCAATATCTGCCTTGATATTTTTCTTAAAAACGTCGAGTCATATTTTGAGATGCGAATGGTGTAAACAAAAAATCGTTTCTAAAATGTATTTCGTTATTCACTGCGAGTGTTCAGTTTAGGATTTTATCTTATTAGTACCTATTGTCTAACGTGTTCTTTTATTGCGTCGCTTCGCGGTTCTTTTCAGTGCTTCATATGCGACAAATTGAATGTCCGTTACAGTGTTGCAGTGAGTATGTTTTCCATTTTTTGTGTGTTTCTGATGTTTTCCATTTTGTATAACAGTCCCATTCGTTCACCCACTCATGTAAGAGCCTAGAAAAGCTTACAGTATGTTTAAATAAAAAAAAAGTATCTGTCACACTTGTTTCTGTGGACACCTGACCCGCGCCATAGCGGGAGGGAGGAGGATGGGAGTGATGGAAGTGGAAAGAGAGAAAGAGGAGCCGTAGTGGAGGGCTACGAAGTAATTTCGACCACCTGGGGATCTTTAACCTGCGCTGACATCGCACAGCGCACGGACGGCTCTTCGTTTCGCCTCCATCGAAACGCAGCCGCCGAAGTAGAAACCGGGTACTCCGGCACAGTAGTCTGGCGCGTCTTACCACTGCACCCTATAATTCTCTTCTGTCCTCACGAGGCAGTGTAGATGGCTTAGCTACAGAGCCAGTAGCTGGCCCGTGCATTTTCTTTTCATTCTTCCTTCATTCGCAATAACATATGATCAACTCAGCTGTGTCAACTTGATCCTCGCGCTTTTTAAGCTCGTTCCGCTAAGAACGTCTCTGTTTCTAGCAGTAAATAGAGGAATCTCGAGGTCAGCGCCACACGCCATGCTGGCAGGTCGGCCGGCCTATACATGAAACGATGTGCCACTGTGCTGACACGCGTTGCAGAGCACTGCAAAATCGGTTTTCAGTTGTTTTGCGGGGCTACGAGCACTGGGCTAGCTGGTTTGTTTTCAGAGCGCAAGCGAAAGACGCCTGCTACTAAACCTCCGTATTTTTTGTTTCTTTTTTAATTTTTTTTTTCCCGAGGAGTTTGCCACCTCTTGTGCTCGTTGCTATGGCTCGTTGAATGGTTTCGCCGCCCGGTGCCGCATTGATTGCTGGTCTTTGGAATTAGACATCATGGCATCCAAACCCGCTTGCCTACCTTCCTAGTACGAAAGGATGGGCGCGGTCACTCTGCCATTTATAATAATAATAAACATGGTAGAAAAACGTAGGAATTCTTCCACCCCTGTCTGAGGTAGCAGGCTAAGTACTGCAGGATTCCAGTTCTGACCCGTTGCGCTCAGGTTCCCTATTCTAGCGACGCTCACAAGAGCACCCATTATACACGGAAAAAGAATCAGTAATTTCAAATGCGTCGCTTTGAAGGAAAAATGTCTTCAAGTATTTTAAGGCTTCAGTATAGTCCCCAGTTGAATGGTTAATCGAAGTTTTTAATATCGGTAACACAAACGCTTGAACTTTTTTTCAAGCTGGCCAGAATCCTGTTTTTCTTGGGTCTAAGGTCGCTGCCCTCGAAGAGTTTTTTCACAAGAAGGGAAAGGTGCCGTATTTGACCCGCGCCGTAGCGTAAGGGAAGAGGGGAGTGAAATTTTAGTTCCCAGCCCTCCACTACGAAAGATTTGGCGGACTTACGTTGCGCTGAGGCCCTGTCACGTTAATTCCGGCCGTAGTTTTTGTGATTTCATTTCTGCTGGCATTGCTTGCAGGCGTGCTTTTTCGATCTTTATTTTCTTGATACTGGTGCTCACAAATTTGCTATAAATGTGATGTTGTGCTCTCTTTCAAACTATGGCAACTCAACTAGAACGTGATACAAGGTGTTCGAGTGCCGTCGAGTTGTGAACGGCGAATTAACAGTCGGCCGTTGCGATCAGCTGGCTGACCGTCCATGGCGAGCCGCACGGGCAACTCGAGACTTTATGTCGAGTATTTTGTCAATGAGTATTTAATAGCGCTGTAAAAGCTAGGAACGTCTGTAAAGTAGGTTGTTTGCTCCCGTTCAGAAGCACTAAGTTCTCGCTTGGGCAAGATCGGCTAATATGCTACAACTGCATGTTTTCGCATGACGACGGTAGCAGCGCGCTGTCATTCCGCGACTTCAAAAGGCTTGCAAATTGTGTTGTTTGGCTTCAGTCAGTACCGCGTGGTATTATGTTATAGTACTGAACAATTTTTTCCTCATGCATTTCTGCTACATGCAAGTTTCTAGAATGAAGGCCAATGCTTGCCAATCAGCTTACGCTGGTTGGACTCGTGGCCTACTAGGCCAGTGTGTCAACGTGAGCAGTTGTAAGATTTATACACTGTTGTGTAATAAATTATTCGCTGATATAACTGCCAATAACGAAACATGCTTTCACCAGCGAAGTAGTCAGCACGAGCACGCAGAAATTGCGGAGAAATGCGAGCAAAATGTTAAAATAAAATTTGCTGTTTCTGCAGACCTAAGACATAGTGCAGTGGTATTTATTCTTGTCCTGTGTAGAAACAGAGAGTTAATGACGGTTATAGAGATAACAGCATTTTTTCTATACCCTGAGTCGGAGTCATATGAGAATATTCACTTCAGGACAATACAAGCGTTGTCCGGCTATTTTTCATCTTTCATTGTATGGCACGCAAGAAAGCTGATAGCTGAGATATATGATGTAAAACCAAATTGTTGCTGCGGAGCAAAGCAGTTTCATAATAGCTCAGGTGGTGCTAAACATGCATGTGAAAATAAATGAATGAACCTATATAGGTTACCTGTTGTGATGCAATGCAAGGCGGCATATAGTGCATTGAATAGTTTTAAGATACAGAGCACATGAAATTTACGCGTAGTTTTCATTCAGGAGGTCTCCTATGTCGTCTTCAGAAGGAAAACAAGGTGCTGGTGGCCACTGGCTATCTCAAGAAGTGTAAATTGTGCAAGGTAGGCAGAGACTGTTCTAGTTAGCAGCTGTTACGTCCCCAAGGATCGGAAGTGTGAAGGTGTAGTAAATCCTGAAATCAACTTGCTTCTTTGTGTGATGAAAAAGCCGAAGCAAGGTTTCTGTGCTCTGCACTATGCATATTCTTATCGGTTCCTATTACTCAACAACAGGTTTATTGAAGCCTATCTCTGCTGGCTGTGCTAGGCATTTTGTCACACTTTACTATTGCCCACTTGCAGCCTTGCTTTGAGGTCATTAATCACATGGTATAAGAAATGTGCTTCAAACGTTTTGCTAGAGAATTGTACTCACTGTATGAGAAAGGTTTCCCATTTACACCCAAGAAACTTTCATCTTTCATGGTTGTATATGAAGACTTGTTACTTTCACTGTCTGGTATTTTCTTTTTTGCCCTTGTGCCTGAGTGTTCCTCTTTGTGCCCGTAGCAAAGCTGTGCCGTAAGCATCGAGACCTTGATTTCACTTTAAGTTTTCATTTTGAAGAACCACGAGACAGGCTGACATTTGTACTTTTCGACTTTTGGCTTTTTGTACTTGACTTCTTTACCTTGAACTCACTGCATATAGTGCAGAAGTTATACATTCCCATATTTCAGTATGTATGCATTACAGCCTGTGTGCCTACTGGAAACATCTAAATGTACACAATCTAGTTTTCTGTTCAACCGACCCTGTGCACAAAGTTCACAACAGCAAAATAGTAACAGGCTCTTCCCAACTTTGGTTGGAAGCAACAAGGGCTTTATGAGATGCCATTAAAACAAAACTTTTGTTTCAGTACTTCCATTTTTTGACTGACACAATGCAGCAATCAGTATTGGGAATTCAAACATGAAATTTTCAAACATGGAGAGTTTTCAAAGTTGTATGAAAATGGCCTAAAATAGCCCACACACTATGTTATGCTTCGTTAATGTTGTCTGTCTGTGAGTGGGGTTTTCTCGCATGCACTGTAGTCTCGGCAAGTGGATATGTCTTTCTTGCTGCCGGAATAGCTACGTCACTATCCCATCCAGCACCTCGACACGCATTAGTATAAGTTTTGGCCGTGTAGTCTTGGCTGCGTACGTTGGAATATAATGCATGTGCATGCAGTATGAATACAGCAATGCTGTAAATGAAACTCGTACGTCACACAGTTGCATTTTTGCAATACAGCTCAAGTAAGGATCAAGTGCTCGAGAAAGATATTTATTTATTTCGTGATCCTCCGAATGTTACCATTGATTGACAGTGTATTATTAACCATGATATAGTTATTAGGCATTCTACCAACTACAGTATTTTCTAAAAAATCTAGTACAATGTGAGCAAAATCAATTGAGGTGTCAAGAGCATAAGCTTAAAATAGCGAAGATTGTGAATGATGTAACTTCGGCGCGAACACACAATACACAAGAATTGATATCCTCGGTGCCCGTTCGTCGAATGCTGTTGACTCCAACTGAAACCCAAAATGAATCCAACTTGTGCTCGAGCGTCCGTAGTCAATGGAGCCTATTGAACACATCTCCGCTCTGTTCCGCTACAAATTTCGTGGTCGCTTCGCATAGGGTTTGGGAGGAGGGGGTAAAGAGGAGACTCCCTGCGGTTTACTTTTTAAGAGAAAGCTTCACTATAGGTAAAGTGGAGTCTTTGCGCAAGCCTCAGTATGACATTCATTTCACCTTTAAGAAGGAGGAGGACAAACTCTATATATGCAGTTCAGGTGTCCACAGAAAAATGTGACAAATACTGTCCCTTTCCATTTAAACCAACACACAATGTTAGCATAGGCTAGCCACCAATTCAGGGAGTTGCAGGGAAAGAGTTACATATTGTGCTCAAACATCCGACCGCTTGAAGAGTAACCTTGTGAAAAATATTGGCTGTGATTTAGATTCAGTTAAACCTAGTGAGAAGCGACAGCCGCTATAGCTGAAGCATGTGGACGCAGAAGCGGCGGTGGTGCCAACGGCCGTCATCGCGGCGGCGTTTTACAAGATGCTCTTTTGGCTTTAGACCATTAATTTCTTCTCCTCCACAAGCTTTCAGCTCATAGCGAAATGTTCTCCGGATCGTCAGATGCGGCAACCGATGATCGTAACGAGCACAGCTGCTTAGTTCCTCTTCCTGTGAGTCTGTGGCATGGCTGCGACAGAAACTCGCCTCGTGTATCGCTACGCAGCTGCTCACGCGTTAAGCTATATACTTCCCAGGTCAGTTAACGTTTGACCTTTGGTGGGAACATAGCTGCTTAAGTTCCAACTTGACCTTGAAGCTGTTTGAAGGTCATCGGAAGCACACATTGACCTTGGCTTAACCTCACGAAATGAAGCTATCGCTTCAAAACGTGCAGCCGCTTGACCTTCAATAAAGATGGTGCGACCTTCATCTTATTAAATTTACGTGCCCACCCAAAAGTATACTGCAGTTCCTTTCTCCAAAATCTAGCTTATAAAAAATATATATGTGCCCCGTCGCAATGGCACGGTGGTTAAGATGCCTGGCTACTGTTCCGGAGTAAACGTGATTGCTGGCGGCAGCGTTTCTATTGAGGCGCATTTACGTAGAGGCATACGTGTGCTGTGCAATGTCAGTTGCATATTTAATATATCCTGGTGGTCGAAGTTACTTTATGGCCCTTCATTATGCACCTCTTCCTCTTTTCACGTTCACTACCACCCGACCACCTGACAGAGAGTAGAACATTTTATTTAATCTTGGTTTCTTGACTTAAAATGATAAATGAAGAATGGCAGGCTTCATGCATCTTTATCCAAGCCCATCAGTTTATTGTCAACCTCTTCTGCATTTCATATATCGTTCAGATAATTAGCTCAATTTCTTCAAACCTTCTGCTGTTGGCTTTGTTAGGCCCAGCAAAGATTCGCTTGATCGAAGTTATTACACTGTAGTTCGTCCCCTTGACATTTCTTTGTGCTTGGATTTTCACGACCGTTGCATGGGTACTGCTGATGGAGATTGGTGTTTATTTGTAAAACAATACTTTGGTGATAGTGCAGTAAACTTTTCCCAGTTATTATGTATGTTATTGTTGTGCAGTAGTGATTCTGCAGATCTTCACTCACATACAGATGCATGCCTCCAGTACCTGCCTAACAAGGGTGTCTTTCTAATAATACAACCGAGTGCAATGGGATATGGGGATTCTCCTTATCTTCTTTGATGAGGCGACAGAGTGCCTGAGGAAGCAGTTGAAACATCACTCTGGCATAGTACAAAGCGTGGGAACCAGAATCTCCCGTCCTCTCCTGATCCGAGCCCCCAATCGCCTTCGGCATAGCGGCTTTGTAGCTCTTTCTTTGTTGTTCTTGGCAGAATATAATCATAAATGACACGTGGAAGCACATCAAAGGAAGGAAGCAGTGGACCTGGGATTCGCATGTGCAGAGGTTAACTAATAAGCTCTCATCAGTGACAGGGGGAATTTCTCGTTGCCATACTTTTCTTCTTTCTAAAATAAAACTTCAGATATATGACGCATTATTCATCTCGCATATGAATTATTGTTCTTTACTTTGGCTCACAACTGCTAAAAAAAACAAAGAAAAAATTTATCTCCTTCAAATGTAAGCCATTCTTCGTATAGAAAATGTTGGTTACATAGCCCATACTGGAAGTATAATGTAGTAAAATATGTATGAATTTCGAGGTTTTTTGTGATATTATTTTCCTTCCAGCTTGAGAACTATGATAAAGATTCCACCCTGCTGAAAGAAACTAGAGATCTAGTGAACACACGTAACACAGACATTTTTTCACATGGGCTATAGGCTCCAGACATTAGAATATACTCTTCCCACAATTTGAAGTAAATTCAAAGACATAAATCAGTCCACTAAAGCTGCACTGGATCAGTGTTTTGTAATTATGTAACCCGATGGTATTTTCCGAAGTTATAAAGTTCTCTCTTATTTGCATTCATGGCCTCTGTTATAATTTTGCACTTAAAGCGTCGTTAAAGTATGCACTACCTGCATTCATTTTTTTTCCAGTCATTCTAAGAATATATCCTGCTAGTTTGTTTTGCTTGCATGAACTGATATTTAGATGCTGTTGTGATAGACCTATGTTTGCATTGCATTACTTACATTAGTGGTCTGGTTTCCTGCGTTTAAGACATGAAAAAGAAATGTAAATTTGCTTCTTGACATGTATGCATATTATTTTATTGCATGCTGGCCTGCCTTGTAATGACTGCCTGGGCCTCATCAAGCTGGTTACTTGCAGCTTTTAGCCCAGGCAGCCTACCATAACATTCTGGGAAATAAAATTGAATTGAATTTGACTAGCAACGCGTGTGTCGATGGGGCGACGGGGGGCAGGAGGCAAGTGGGAAGACAGCCTCTCGATGGGAGAGGGTTCTATACTTTACCGGAGATAGTGCTGCTGTATTTGTTTTTGATGTAGATCATATAGTGGGGCCCCGGGTAGGCCCAGAATAGCAATACGAAATGACTTGTACGCCCGGCCACTGAAAATAACTGCCCGTATTTTATTGTTAATTTAGAGATTGAAGAAAGGGGTGTCCAGTCCATTCTGAGCTTGAACTCCATGCTTAGTCATGGTTAAGTTGTAACCATTTAGGTGCTTATGCCCTAACCAGTTAAGTAGTGGGAAGAAGTTATATTTATCAATTTATTTTTGGTCCTTCCAGTTTTACTCTGAATACTATATATTATGCTCTAAATATGCTCTAGTAGTATTCTTCCTGGTCTTCCGTGTCTAACTGCACGACTGATATGTATTCTAATGTTTGTTGAAGAGAAAATAGCATCTTTGACGCTGAATGGCACTGTGCTCCTTGCTTAAAGTGAGGGCAGAGCCACTTTATGTGTTTGTCATAGCTATTCAAAAATTTGGACACAGAAGAACAGAGCAATGCTGTCATGGAGAAAACTAGTTTATCATTCCCTGGTTTGTAATAAAAATAATTCTTGTATAATGTCTCCTTATAAAAATTTTATGTGTGTGTCTGATGAGAGTATGTTGCTCTTTCACAATGGAGACACCAGAGTATCTTCCAAGTTTCAAATGCATTTTCTCTTGAGCTCTTACTGTGTCTAAAACAAATTGGCCACCGTGTTTCTGGTTGGCACTTAATGTGTGCATTTCTTGTGAGTTCTTCATGAGTATTGACCATTGAGTGTCTGGTGGCTTTCACTTTAGTTTTTGATGTGATCTTGGTTGCCAACACTACATACAACTCAGTTAGTGTCGGTATATTTAGTTACAGAAACCAAAAACAGACATTGCATTTTGTGAAAATGGTCTTTTTTTATTCATAATGTGCAACACAGCTTGGATGCCATTCGCATGCCTGTTTTCTATGCTATGCAAGGAAATAAACTTACTTTATTTCCCTGCACATCATAGAAGACGGGCCATTTTTGAGGTGAAGCGGCATTATCATGAAGTAGTCGCACGTGTACCCTAACAAATACAAAATGAAATCGCTTTGTATTACTGTTCACACTACTTAAAATAATTCAAGCTTCATTTCCAACTCATGGATAAGCTACTTCAGCACATGCCGTTGAAGCATTCATATGTGGAACCAAGTTTTGTGGAACAAGACTCATGAGATAATTTCAAACACAAGAGGCATGACCCACTGTGTCTTTCTGGCACCTGTACATTACAAACCCTTATAGTTAGCAGTTGGTGGAAGAAACATGCTGCACCGTTCACAGAGAAAACACAAAACCATAACTTTCAGATACATCATACATGGTACAAGGTTTGGTTTTGCTATTCACAACAATGCAAACAAGTTTTCTTCAGAATGATTTTTTTCACTGACTACACCATTAGTAAAACAAAGATTTCAAAGAAGAAATAAAGCAACCAAACCAAGGCAGCTATCCATTCATACCACCATTTTTAGCTATGCTTAGGATGTGTACTTAATCATGCATCCCTGCACATGTCATAGAATGCGGTGATGGCTTGCAGAAGGGCACTGCAGTGTGCTTGCTGGTAGTTTATTTAGTGTGTTCCTCGTTTGTGCTGTGGGGTGTAGGTGAGCAGCAGGTAGGCTCCAGGCATCGGCCAGTCTGAAGTGCTCAGGTAACTGGGTATATAAAGAAAGAAAAACCGACAAGTGAGACCGAGCACACAACTCCTTTCCTGGTAATGAAAAGAGACACAGCTATATATTCAGTAGCTACAATCATAAGGATTCTGGGCAAACAGCTTTAAGACGAGTGCTCGAAGCATAATTAAGAAAGTACTGGACTTCAACCTCAATGCAATGTACTGTTTGACAAAAGTAACCAGCCTGCATGGTGTGCTTCTCGTTTGTATTGGAGAGCCTTTCCAGTTTCCCTAAAGATAATAAGTTCATGATTCAAAAGAGCCTATTTTTTCTCCACGAGTGTGAGGTGCACCTACTTTGAAGGTACAGAATAGATAAGAAAATTGGTGCTTAAAAGGAGTAGGAATGTTTCTGTTATGTATAAAATGAAAACATGTGAAACATTTTCCCAATTATGGCATGTTTGAACAGAGTATATTCCTTCAAAACTCAAAGAAAAACCACCTCGTCAGCCCATAAATTACTCTTGGAGGTGATGGAAAAAAAAAAGAGTTCAAGAGAACACATTGCATTACTCTATTTCCAACAATGTTATCAGCTTCTCAAGCATCATTGCAAATGTTTGAATGAAGGTGCATAAGTAGCGAACACAATGCCCTTTGCTAAAATTTTACCCTTATGTCAAGACTGAGACCTGTACTGTGAGGAGATTGCACATGTAACTACATCATTAAGAGCAATTGTCGGATTGTTACATAAGCAGTATGCAGCGGTACACGCCATTTGTGGGAGCAAGCAGCAGCTTAAAGTGACACCCATATGAATGCATAAACACAACAGTTTTGAAATTTCCAACCTTCAGACTGCAACTATGGCAAGTTTCTTCATTTAGCATAGCTAAGTGCATTCTAGAGCAAAAAAAAAAAGGCGTGTATATTGTCATTTCAAAGCGAATATTTTTAAATCACTGCAACATGACCTTGTCGCATGTTCCACACGTCCCCATTCTGTTTAAGCTCTGTTCAAATTTCTCAAGCAACAGAACCTGATTTCCTTATCTAGTATGACTTCTGACTTGCAAAACTGAACAGTAAACTAATAAATAATGTGGAAATGACCGCTCTAGCAAAGCTACGAAGAAACAAATAAATTTACCTAATAGGGGCAAAAAGATCCCAACAAGTATTTTATGAATAAACGCCTATTACAAAAGAAAAATAAAGCAAGTATGTCAACAGCAAAAAGACACAGCAAGGAACTGGGGATACGAAGGCCATCGTTGATGCACTGCGAAAAAAAATACTGAAAACTGTCATTTCCAACTGAATTCCTAAGGCGGTGCTACGAGCGTCTATGCACACTCACGGATAGTGATGCCGCCACACCCTGCGTACGTCACAGATTAGCATTGGCTCGCAATAATGTGATCAGGCATGCTTTTCCTTTATGGCCAAGGTCACAGGGTTAGCTTATAGGCAATGTTTTGAGGAGCGGGGAGCCCATTTGCTGCTTTTGTGCCGTCAGTTTAGGACGTTCTCCCAATGAAAGAAAAAAAAAGAAGTTTCAGCTTTGATAACATTGCTGGAGACAGTACAATGCAACATATTGTCTCATATTCATTTTCATCTCCTCCTAGAAACTTGATTCTTAAATTATAAGAAAAATTAGGAACGGTGTTTCTTCCTTTAATTACTGAATAAGACTACTATGCTTGAATGAGCCAAATTTTTGACCGTGTTTAATGTGTCGTATTTCATATATGCAAAAAAAAATTGTAAACATTTTACCATCTAAGTGGTTGTATATTCTGCAATTCTTATGTAGGTTTGCCTTACAGCCGCAGTGAAAAAGTAATTAAAACAGCCTCCTTTCAGATTTGTAGCACATCTTAACTTTTTTTTCTAAGTCGTGACTTTCGCACGCAATCAAAAATATGATTACCATTCTACACTTTCTCTTCTTTTTACTCTGAGCACATAAAATATGTTTATCACGGCCTGCATATCTCAATCCTAGGTGATATAAAAGTTGAAAAAAATGTGCATGCAGAGAAGAGCTGCTTATGCCGTGATGTCGGTCAAACTTTTTTTTTCCGAAATACTAGCAATAGCACGAAACTAATTTCACTGCTGGTGTATTGAGAAATGTGTGTACAATGTGTAAGGCAACCAACGAACTCTACACAAATAAAGGCCTTTATAGTCAAATTACCTCGAACCATAGCGGATATGTGCAGCGGATATGTGCAGGAAATGTGCAGCGGTGGCGTAGCGGTAGAACATCCGCCTCGCATGCAAGAGGACCGGGGTTCAAATCCCGGTGCCGCGCAATTCTCCACCGGATGACAAAAAAAAAAAAAAAAAATCCGCGTGTCGATGGAATTGCATATACAGGTTTGGGGCGCGACCTGATGCCGGTAAACACCTCCGGCAACGCACTCCCTCACCAGAACAGGAGTTGGCCACCCTGGTGCAGTAATTGGCCACAACCTCCTATGATAAGCTCCATAAAACCCCGGCCCTCAGTCACCAGCGGCTGCGGAACAACTGACCACGGCGGCGGTCAGACCTGTGACGCAGCAGGGGGTGCTAAGAAAGCCTGGCTCCGCTGGACAGGCCGCCATTGGAAACTGACCCTGGCAACGTTTAATGCTAGAACCCTTGCTAGCGAAGCTAGTTTAGCAGTGCTGTTAGAGGAACTAGAGGGCATGAAATGGGATGTCATAGGGCTTAGTGAGGTTAGGAGGCCGAATGAGGCATATACTGTACTGAAGGATGGGCATGTACTGTGTTATCGAGGTTTACCAGAGAGGCGACAACTAGGGGTAGGTTTCCTTGTCAATAAGTATATAGCGGGTAATATAGATGAATTCTATAGTATTAATGAGAGGGTTGCAGGCATCGTAATTAGGCTTAATAAGCGGTATAAACTGAAGGTTGTACAGGCCTATGCACCTACATGTAGTTATGATGACCAGGCAGTTGAAAGCTTCTATGAAGATGTAGAATCGGCAATGCGAAAAGTAAAGACGCAGTATACTGTACTAATGGGCGACTTCAATGCCAAGGTAGGGAAAAAACAGGCAGGAGACAAGGCAGTAGGTGACTACGGCATTGGTTCTAGGAATAGCAGGGGGGAGTTACTAGTTGAGTTTGCAGAGTGCAATAACTTACGAATCATGAATACCTTCTTCAGCAAACGGAAGAACCGGAAATGGACATGGAAAAGTCCTAACGGAGAGACTAAAAATGAAATCGACTTCATAATGTGTTCAACCCCCCCCATTGTGCAGGATGTAGAGGTAATCGGGAAAGTTCGATGTAGTGACCACAGGATGGTGAGGTCCCGAATTAGCCTAAATCTGAAGAAGGAACGCAATAGATTAGTAAGAAAGAAACCCATCAACGAATTAGCGGTGAGGGGGAGGGCAGAAGAGTTCAGGATCTCGCTAAAGAATAGGTATTCAGCTCTAACTGAGGATGGCGACATTACCCTAGAGGCAATGAACAATAATTTCAGAGATATCATTACTGAGTGCGCGGTAGAAGTAGGCGGTAGGATAGTAAGCTGTCTAAGGATACCGGTAAGCTGTCTAAGGAGACGAAAGATTTGATTAAGAAACGCCAGAGTATGAAAGCTTCCAATCCAACAGACCAGATCGAATTGGCCAAGATATCAAAGCTAATCAATAAGCGCAAGGTGGCCGATATAAGGAAGTATAACATGGAGAAAATTGAGCATGCCGTAAAGAACGGGGGAAGCCTTAAAGCGGTAAAGAAGAAATTGGGCATAGGCAAAAACCAGATGTATGCGATAAGGGACAAGGCGGGCAACGTCATCACTAATATGGACAAGATAGTCAAAGTAGCCGAGGAGTTCTATACAGATCTCTACAGTAGCCAAAGTAGTCAGGACCGTACTGAGATTGGCGGTAGGGAAAAACAGTCAGACGTTCCACCAGTGACGAAGGACGAGGTCAAGAAAGCACTAGAAACTATGAAAAGGGGGAAATCAGCTGGAGAGGATCAGATAACTACAGATTTGCTGAAGGACGGGGGGGATATCGTGCTAGAAAAACTGGCCACCCTGTATACGCAGTGCCTGGTGTCATCGACGGTACCGGAAGCATGGAAGAATGCAAACATTATCCTCATTCACAAGAAAGGGGACTCTAAGGACCTTAAAAATTACAGACCAATCAGCTTACTGTCTGTTACGTATAAGGTATTTACTAAGGTAATCGCTAATAGAATCAGGACAACCTTAGACTGCAATCAAGCAAAGGATCAAGCAGGGTTTCGGAAACGGTACTCTACTATCGATCATATCCATACCATCAATCAGGTGATAGAAAAATGCTCGGAATATAACCAGCCCTTATACATAGCATTCATTGATTACGAAAAAGCATTTGACTCAGTTGAAACCTCGGCGGTGATGCAGGCATTGCGAAATCAGGGGGTAGACGAGCCGTATGTGAAAGTGCTGGAAGATATATATAGTGGCTGCACAGCAACCATAGTTCTACATAAAGAAAGCAACAAAATTCCCATAACGAAAGGTGTTAGGCAAGGAGACACAATCTCCCCAGTACTATTCACAGCTTGTTTAGAGGAAGTATTCAGAGACTTGGAATGGGAGCAGTTAGGGATAAGGGTAGATGGAGAATACCTCAGTAATCTGCGATTTGCTGATGACATTGCCTTGCTAAGCAACTCGGGGGATGAACTGCAAATAATGATTGATGACCTAGACAGAAAAAGTAGAAAGGTAGGCTTGAAAATCAATATGCAGAAGACTAAGGTAATGTTCAACAGCCTCGGGAAGGAACAGCAGTTTACATTAGGTAGCGAAATACTGGAAATAGTAGGCGAATATGTCTACTTAGGACAGATAGTAACCGCAGATCCGGACCATGAAAAGGAAATATCAAGAAGAATAAGATTGGGATGGAGCGCATTTGGCAAGCACTCGCAGATTATGACTAGCAGCTTACCGGTATCGCTCAAGAGGAAAGTATACAACAGTTGCATCTTGCCTGTACTCACCTATGGGGCTGAAACGTGGAGGCTAACCAAGAGAGTTCTACTTAAGTTGAGGACAACCCAGAGGGCTATGGAACGAAAAATGGTAGGGGTAACATTAAGAGATAGAAAGCGTGCAGAGTGGGTCAGAGAAATAACTCAAGTTACCGACATTCTAGTGGAAATTAAGAAGAAGAAATGGACATGGGCAGGACATGTAGTGCGAAGAGAGGATAACCGATGGTCGCTTAGGGTAACAAACTGGATTCCAAGGGAAGGAAAGCGTAGCAGGGGGAGGCAGAAAGTTAGGTGGGCGGATGAGATTAAAAAGTTCGCAGGGGTCAAGTGGATGCAGCTAGCACAGAACCGGGTTAAGTGGAGAAATATGGGAGAGGCCTTCGCCCTGCAGTGGGTATAATCAGGCTGATGATGATGATGATAGCGGATATAACATTAAGGAAGGTAAAATTACTTTTTCATTTCTCGTTTGAAACTGTTTACTAGTGCATCATTTCAACGCTTCCATGAAAAGACACGACACAAAGTACCAAAGAATGCAACAGCCCACTGAAAGCTCATTTCTGCCTCTGTTGTGAACACTAAGATACATATAATTCGTCAAAAATACAAGACTATGTAGTAATGAAAGCAATTATTCTTGACATGCACATTTTACTACATGTGGTCACTCAAATAATTATTTCTAATCGTCATTCTGCTACAGTAGTACTACATGAGTTTGTACCTTGGCGTCAGCCATGATTTAGACTTTGTTGAAGCATACAAGCACCAAAACTAAATGCAGTGACCACTGTGAGATATGCGCCACAGCAACAACCTGTTTCTCGCGCGCTGGTTGTACTCATCGTATTAATGCACTCAGTTAGAAAAAATAGGCGCTTTTAAAAAGGTTGAAAACTCGTTCGGGGTGCTGATCACAATCGCGAAGCCGGTCGTGCATCTAATACACTGCAGCTACAACTATATCTAGAAATATACACCTTAACATTATACAGTATTCTGCAACTTTATCGGAACCGGTCGAGGCGTCCAAATTTTCCATGACGGTTCCGATAAAGTTTCAGAACACTACTTATATCGTACAACGGCTTCGCGTTAGGGACGAGCATACATATAAAAGCGACGGATTTTGAAGAGTTGACTTGAACGGCGCGGCAGGAAGCGACGAAGACAGAGAACACACACGGACAAGCGCCAAATCTTTCTGCCGCGCCGTTCATGTGAAGTATGTCTCACCAACTCGCCCAAACGTTCACGCTTCTTGTTCCGAAGAGAGACTGGCTCGCCCTCACAATAAAGCAGGCTGGGTCGAGTTCGTAGCTTGTATTACGAAGGAATTTTGAGACCACACGCAACAGTATTAACAACGCGTACTTCATTCAATAGCAATATTAAATAAAAATAATTTCAAGCAGTGTACTCACATTTGCAAACAATCACGCCAGTCCATTTCCTTCTTCCGTGTTGATGCCGGCGTTGCCACGGCGCGGTGCAAGCGGTGTGCGGCACAGAACCTATTTATCACTACATCACGTACTTCAGAACGTCTATCAAAGTGCACATGTCAAATATCAGTTCTGCGGCCCATTCCAAGAACCACAGAACAAAAAAGCAGCACAGCGTGAGGAAATAGCGTTCACAATCACACCGCATGACAACAAAGGCAGCATGGCGCCGTCGCAACTTTTTGCCGCTGGCGACTTCGGATCGGATCGGATTGACTTATCGGTGGCGTTTCTGGCTTCTTATTACTGCCGGCCGCTCCCTAGAGGGACTTTCGGTTTCGAAAGGCAGTTTGGCTGGTTTGGCGATAAATTTTTTTTTTTTTTTTGAAAGGCAGCGTACAGTCTCGTCTAGGGCCATAATTAAGCACAAAGCTGGCGGGCTGAGGTAATAAAAACCAGTGCCGCTGGGTCCCAGCGCACGTGGCATACCTGATTATGCGCCCAGTATGACGCTGGAGACAGTTCGTACTGGGACGCGGCATACTATCACGCGCGGCACTGGTCGCTCAAAGAGAAAAAAAAAACGCCTCAGATAAAAAGTACACGCTAAAAAGTCATGAAGCACCTCAACTACATTTAAAAAAGCTAAAATAAAAAGGAAATAATAAAAACTAGGAAAAAAAAAACTGCAGCACTAGGTACCTCTTCCTCCGTAGCATTCTACGCTAACCACTCGGCCACGCCGGAATTATTTTTTTTCTCTTTGTTAACGCCGGAAACTGAGTCTGCTGAAAACGTTTTTGCTTGTTATGTCATGATCGCATTTATAAGATTTGGACCATGTTTCGAAGCATGTTTTGAAGTGTACAGGCCCCATTGCTGCCGCTCTAACAATTACAACTTCTTCGTTTCGATGGAGGCGAAACGAAGAGGCGTCCGTGTGCTGTGCGATGTCAGCGCACGTTAAAGATCCCCAGGTGGTCGAAATTACTCCGTAGCCCTCCACTACGGCTCCTCTTTCTCTCTTTCCACTTTCACTCCCACCTTCCTCCCTTCCCCTACGGCGCGGTTCAGGTGTCCACAGACACAAGTGTGACAGATACTGCGCCTTTCCCTTCCTACGAACCAACCAACCAACCAACCATTGAAACTTGCTGCCTGCTCCCACGACTTGCAAAAAATGTTCTGGACACTATGCGCACTATTTTGGGCACTGGAATCATTTTAACATGTCGAGTTTGGCATAGCAAATTTACCAGCGCCGGACGTTCGGTGGTGTTCTGCTACCGTGGGCGTAAGTTTCGCTGAACACGGAGCTGTGGCACAAACCTTCAAGGAAAAAAGTGCGACCAAGCTTCAATACCGGCAAGCGCAGCAGCGACGGCACTATTTTCCTTGTAACTAAATCTTATTCGTATGTAAATATTTTGCGGAACGATGCGATGACCGAGGGCTCGGCTAATCTATACGCAGAGCAAGAAGGAGCTCAAAAGCTTGAGAAACACGCAAAATATCATGCATTACAAGCGCTGTAGTGTATTTTGTTGTTGTTTTTTCGCTCATGGGCCCATCACTTGGTAAACTACTCTCTTCCTTGTCTCCTTTTGAGTGGTTACTTTGTAAACATAGCATGTGTGAAAGGAAATGTAAACGCACATTCCTGTCAAATGATCAATTTAATGCTTAGTTTTGAATTCAATCATTTCAGGCCACCTTCCTGTCCAGTAGTAATGCAAGGGCATGTAGCATTCATTAAACGATTTTAAAATTATGTTGTTCCACATTAATTATGTTTACGTTCTCCAAAATCATCAAGCAGTAATAGTAATGCACATGTAGTGATTGTTGCACTGTGTTTCAAGTTGCACTGCGTTTCAATTTGCACTGTGTTTCAAGTTGAAACACACCGTGTTCTCTCAATGGGTGGTCGCAATGACCAAGAAAATACACATCATACTTTCCGTTGACTTTTCACATTCTGTGCTTACACATTAGCAGTTCACAAAAAAAAAAGCCTTTGATTTTTAAAACAAGAAAAAATAATGTGAAATGTCAATTGAAAATCTGGTTTAAAGCTGTTGCTAAAACACAGAAGGTATTGAATGTCTGTTGAGTTCCTTTGCGCTCATTAAGAAAACATTAAGGCCAAACCAGAAACTCAAAACCCATTTTCGTAAGAGCGTTCTTATGAGAAAACAACACAGTTGCTGCTCACTGCAAGCTGATTGTAGCAATGCCGAAGTTGTAGAATGAAAACACTACTCTAAAAATTAAACATTGATAGATAATACTCATGTGTCAACCCCAAGTGAAAGCATAAAGTGTGGCTTCAGTGACTGTGGAAACACTATGTTCCAGCCAAGGTCTGTGCTAATTACCTTGTCTGTATGTGGTAAGTAGTTTTGCCTTTCATGTAAGCTGCACTCTAGAGCAACTAATAATGTGTACTTGTGCTTTATGACACATAGCTGCCATATATCATGTTCTTTCCTTACCTGATGCTCATTTATCGTTTCACGCAACTTAAAAAATGCTATGCTTGCTGCTGTTGCCTACTTAGCTTCAAAAGATGTAAACTGAAAAAGTGAGAACGGTGCTGAAAGCAATATGTTTCAAGAGAACTATATGTCGGGCTTAGACACGTTGTCATTTACAGTATGTCGCTTCTATTTAGATATTGATGGAATAATACTTTCTTAACACAAGTGTGCAAGTTTACTGAAAGCAGTTTAATTGCGACACCTTTCAGAGCTAACTTGTTGTTGAGAGTGTGTGGCTTATTTAGCGCTTAGCAGGATGCAACAAAATGTGCAGCTGGGTTTAAATTTTGAAAATCCTTTGCTTTAAAGAGAACAGGCAATCTGATATCAGGTGCAGGAGGCACACAGAAATTACTGCTTGTGTTTAGCAGTGTGAAAATAGAGCATTAGAAAAGTGACAAATGAAAGCATTGGACATCTAGTTGCAAAGAAAAACAAGATTTGAGAAGGAGCCTCAGTTCACAAGCAGACATTTCAATAAGAAGACTTCTCTTTGTCCAGGTGAAGACTGATCCTCTTGTTGGAATGTTTGCTTGTGAACTGAGGCTCATGCTAAACCCACGCTTGGTTTTTTTTTATTCTGTTCATACATCTTCCCCTCATTCTAGTGAGTGCTTATGCACACTTGGAATACTCTCGTGCACTGCATATGCAGAAAAACATTCAAGAAGCTGTGTAATTAAGTAAATATTAGCTGCTGTCAAGAAAGCCATCACCTTTAATAACGTGTCATCAAACACGAAAACCTAATAAGTGCGTTAGCTTGCTCGTACAGCTGATAAAGCTCCACTTGACAGCTGTTTTATAAGTCGGCCTTTCGAGCAGCCACAAATCATTTCTTGCAATTAATTGCCAGGTGTCCAAGAAAGCACACTCTACGTATGTGAAAGGAAGGTTGTGAGCATCAATTTTGTATCGTCTATCTGCATTCACTTTCATTTATTCACGGCGATTATTTATGCTTCAGTTGACGAGGTGATGTGCGGATATATCTGAAAAATCTTTCATTTGTTTTCTTGATATCCTTTTCTCAATGTGCAATGTTCACTTCACTTTTACTTCGACATATATCACATTTATGGAAAATCCTGGAACCAAACGGGGCAAGATGTATCAAGGGCCATTAGGAACTTGAGTTCCAAAGATGAGCTCATCAAAGTTGCATTTTGAGCACTGACTAAGCTGTTGATTTGAATGTCTTTTTAAGTTAATTAAGCGACCCCTTGATTGTTTGATTAATACAAAGCTAATTCTGGATCCGATGTGTGTATGTATATGTATGTAAAACTACATTCACTGCTGCTTCGGTATTTGGCGAGGTGTGATAGGCATGCGAGCACTTAACCAAATTAGCACCCTGCAAGCGGGCTTTGCCTTTGGCGAATTACCGTTTACTTAAACATACACTTAAAAAAAAACAACAAACAAACAAACAAGAAAAAAAAAACATGCCGAGCGGTTTGATCGGTTCACCACGGTAGTCGTCACACAGCTGTCGCCGACAAAACTATACCGATTCAGGGATCTTATTCAAGTGTGGTAAGCTGCGACGCGGAAAGTGAGCGGCCGCATGGCGAACGATCACGCAACGGGCCCAGTTCTCGTAGCGTGCGCCGTTCAAAATCGAGCGCAGTGTCACGCGCTGCATGGCCTGCAGATCTCGAGACGCCTGCTTGACGCGGCGAAGAATCAGAAGATTTCAGCCGATCGTCGTAAACTCCTCCCTTACGCGCATTTGATGATGACGTTCTTAGCAGACCGAGCTTAAAAGCGCGAAGATCAAGTTGTCACAGCTAAGAGTTGATCATAGGTTGTTGTTGTGACTGAAGGAAGAATGAAAAGAAATTGCTGCTGGCTCTGCAGCTGAGCCACCTGATTGATGTATAGGAAGGGAAAGGCGCGGTAACTGTCTCACTTGTTTTCTGTGGACACCTCAACCGAGCCGTAAGGGACAGGAGGCAGATGGGAATGAAAGTGTAAAGAGAGAAAGAGGAGCCATAGTGGAGGGCTATGGAGTAATATCGACCACCTGGGGATCTTTAACGTGCGCTGACATCGCACAGCACACGGACGCCTCTTCGTTTCGCCTCCATCGAAACGAACTGAGCCACCTCCGCTGCCTCGTGCGGACAGAAGAGAAAATAGAAAAGAAAAAGGGGGGAAAGACGTGCGTCGCGAAAGCCATCGTCCACCGCCGAAACGGCAGCGGGTGCAATGACGCCCTACAACATATAAAAATATGGTGGCAGGCTAGCCCCTCCGCAAGCGGCAATGACCTATACCCACCACCTACTGAGGGTCGTGGAGCTATCTGTACCTACCAGTCCCAACCCCGTAGGGCCAGGATCAATAACCACACCCGACCGTTCTCGTGCACTGATCGCCTTATGTATGCGACGCGATAAGTCGATCTGCGTAGAATGTATTATTTACTCGTCCTTATCCGTAGGTGTTCCGTGCCTATGGAAAGCAAATGTAGATGCCAGGAAAGGAATCGTACAACAAAAACTGATGAGGATATATAAATTGTCGACGGCACTTATACTGCGTTCCGCGGAGATTGGAAATGAATCGATTCTATGGCGTCGATTGCTAGAGCACGGGGGAAATAAATGAAACGATGTGCCACTGTGCTGACACGCATTGTGGAACATAATAATAATAATAATAATAATAATAATAATAATAATAATAATAATAATAATAATAATAATAATAATAATAATAATAATAATAATAATAATAATAATAATAATAATAATTGGTTCACAGGAAGGGAAAGGCGCAGTAACTGTCACACTTGCTCTGTGGACACCCGAACCGCGCCGTAAGGGAAGGGAGGAGGGTGGGAATGAAAGTGGAAAGAGAGAAAGAGGGGCCGTAGTGGAGGGCTACGTAGTAATTTCGACCACCTCGGGATCTGTAAAGTGCGTTGACATCGCACAGCACACGGACGCCACTTCGTTTCGCCTCCATCGAAACGCAGCCGCCGCGGTCGGGTTCAAACCCGGGAACTCCGGCACAGTAGTCGGGCGTCTTACCACTGCACCACCCCGGCGGGGCTTGCGGAACACTGCAAAATCGGTTTTCCGTTGTTTGTGGTGCTACGAGCACTGTGCTAGCTGGTTTGTTTTCATACCGAGAGCGATGAACGCCTGCTGCTCAACCTCATTTTTTCTATTTTTCTTTTTATTCGAGGAGTTTGCTCCCTCTTTTGCTCGTTGCTATGGCTCGTTCCATGGTTTCGCCGCCACGTGCCGCATAGATAGCAGGTCTTTCGAATCGGACGTCATGGCATTCAAACCCGCTTGCCTACCTTAACTAGTACGGAAGGATGCGCGCGGTCACTCTGCCGTTTATAACAAGAATAAACATGGTAGAAAAACGTAGGAATTCTTCCACCCCTGTCTGAGGTAGCGGGTTAAGTACTGCAGGATTCGAGTTCTGACCCGCTGCGCTCAGGTTCCCTATTCAAGCGACGCTAACATGAGCACCGATTATACACGGAAAAAGAATCAGTAATTTGAAATCCGTCACATTGAAGGAAAAATGTCTTCAAGTATTATGAGGTTTCAGTAGTTGGAGTTGCATAATTTTTCTTTCCATGTGCGTACACAAACGAATTGATAATGCTTGGGAATGTAAATGGGAGCCCTAGGACGTGGTTCTGTATGCCGGAGATGCTTCTGATGCGTCTGTTTCCAGCAGTAAATAGAGGAATTTCGAGTCCAGCGCCACACGCCGCGCTCGCAGGTCGGCCGGCCTAGTTGCGTTGCATAACCTTTTTTTTTTTCAAGTGCGTCCACGAACGAACTTGATATTGCTTGGGAATGTAAATGGGACCCCTACGATACGGCTCTGTATGCCGGTGAAAATTCTGATGCGTCTGTTTCCAGCAGTAAATAGAGAAATTTCGAGTCCAGCGACGCGCACATGCCCGCAGGTCGGCCGGCCTAGTTGGCGTTGCCTAATGTTGTTTTTTTTTTTTTCAAGCGCGTCCACGAAAGAACTTGATATTACTTGGGAATGTAAATTGGAACCCTTCGACGTGGTTCTGTATGCCAGAGATGCTTCTGATGCGTCTGTTTCCAGCAGTAAATAGAGAAATTTCGAGTCCAGCGACGCGCACATGCCCGCAGGTCGGCCGGCCTAGTTGCCGTTGCCTAATGTTTTTTTTTTTTTTTTTCAAGCGCGTCCACGAAAGAACTTGATATTACTTGGGAATGTAAATTGGAACACTTCGACGTGGTTCTGTATGCCAGAGATGCTTCTGATGCGTCTGTTTCCAGCAGTAAATAGAGAAATTTCGAGTCCAGCGACGCGCACATGCCCGCAGGTCGGCCGGCCTAGTTGGCGTTGCCTAAGGCTTTTTTTTTTTTTTTTTTTTCAAGCGCGTCCACGAAAGAACTTGATATTACTTGGGAATGTAAATTGGAACCCTTCGACGTGGTTCTGTATGCCAGAGATGCTTCTGATGCGTCTGTTTCCAGCAGTAAATAGAGAAATTTCGAGTCCAGCGACGCGCACATGCCCGCAGGTCGGCCGGCCTAGTTGCCGTTGCCTAATGTTTTTTTTTTTTTTTCAAGCGCGTCCACGAAAGAACTTGATATTACTTGGGAATGTAAATTGGAACCCTTCGACGTGGTTCTGTATGCCAGAGATGCTTCTGATGCGTCTGTTTCCAGCAGTAAATAGAGAAATTTCGAGTCCAGCGACGCGCACATGCCCGCAGGTCGGCCGGCCTAGTTGGCGTTGCCTAATGTTTTTTTTTTTTTTTTTTTTTTTTTCAAGCGCGTCCACGAAAGAACTTGATATTACTTGGGAATGTAAATTGGAACCCTTCGGCGTGGTTCTGTGTGACAGAGATGCTTCTGATGCGTCTGTTTCCAGCAGTAAATAGAGAAATTTCGAGTCCAGCGACGCGCACATGCCCGAAGGTCGGCCGTCCTAGTTGGCGTTGCCTAATGTTTTTTTTTTTTTTTTTCAAGCGCGTCCACGAAAGAACTTGATATTACTTGGGAATGTAAATTGGAACCCTTCGACGTGGTTCTGTATGCCAGAGATGCTTCTGATGCGTCTGTTTCCAGCAGTAAATAGAGAAATTTCGAGTCCAGCGACGCGCACATGCCCGCAGGTCGGCCGTCCTAGTTGGCGTTGCCTAATGTTTTTTTTTTTTTTTTCAAGCGCGTCCACGAAAGAACTTGATATTACTTGGGAATGTAAATTGGAACCCTTCGACGTGGTTCTGTATGCCAGAGATGCTTCTGATGCGTCTGTTTCCAGCAGTAAATAGAGAAATTTCGAGTCCAGCGACGCGCACATGCCCGCAGGTCGGCCGGCCTAGTTGGCGTTGCCTAATGTTTTTTTTTGTTTTTTTTTCAAGCGCGTCCACGAAAGAACTTGATATTACTTGGGAATGTAAATTGGAACCCTTCGACGTGGTTCTGTATGCCAGAGATGCTTCTGATGCGTCTGTTTCCAGCAGTAAATAGAGAAATTTCGAGTCCAGCGACGCGCACATGCCCGCAGGTCGGCCGGCCTAGTTGCCGTTGCCTAATGTTTTTTTTTTTTTTTTCAAGCGCGTCCACGAAAGAACTTGATATTACTTGGGAATGTAAATTGGAACCCTTTGACGTGGTTCTGTATGCCTGAGATGCTTCTGATGCGTCTGTTTCCAGCAGTAAATAGAGAAATTTCGAGTCCAGCGACGCGCACATGCCCGCAGGTCGGCCGGATTAGTTGGCGTTGCCTAATGTTTTTTTTTTTTTTTTTCAAGCGCGTCCACCAAAGAACTTGATATTACTTGGGAATGTAAATTGGAACCCTTCGACGTGGTTCTGTATGCCAGAGATGCTTCTGATGCGTCTGTTTCCAGCAGTAAATAGAGAAATTTCGAGTCCAGCGACGCGCACATGCCCGCAGGTCGGCCGGCCTTGTTGGCGTTACCTAATGTTTTTTTTTTTTTTCAAG